>NC_040235.1:27646099-28916419 GCF_001444195.1 Xiphophorus couchianus | reverse complement strand
TCCCATGTTAAATCCTCCCAAATATCCCATATGAAATCCTCCCAAATGTCCCATATTAAGTCCTCCCATATATCCCATCATAAATCCTCCGAAATGTCCCATTATAAATACACCAAATGTCCATATTAAATCCTCCCAAATGTCCCATATTAAATCCTCTCAAATGTCATATATTAAATCCTCCCAAATGTCCCATGTTAAATCCTCCCAAATGTCCCATATTAAATCCTCCCAAATATCCCATCATAAATCCTCCAAAATGTCCCATTATAAATACACCAAATGTCCATATTAAATCCTCCCAAATGTCATATATTAAATCCTCCTGAATGTCCCATATTAAAGCCTCTCAAATGTCATATATGAAATCCTCCCAAATGTCCCATATTAAATCCTCTCAAGTGTCAATATTAAATCCTCCCAAATGTTCCATATTAAATCCTCTCAAGTGTCATATTAAATCCTCCCAAATGTCCCATATTAAATCCTCTCAAATGTCATATTAAATCCTCCCAAGTGTCCCATAATAAAGCCTCCCAAATGTCACATGATAAATCCTCCTAAATGTCCCATATTAAATCCCCCCAAATGTCCCATTTTAAATCCTCCTAAATGTCCCATATTAAATCCCCCCAAATGTCCCATTTTAAATCCTCCCAAATGTCCCATGTTAAATCCACCCAAATATCCCATACTAAATCCTCCCAAATATCCCATCATAAATCCTCCAAAATGTCCCATTATAAATACATCAAATGTCCATATTAAATCCTCCCAAATGTCCCATATTAAATTCTCTCAAATGTCATATATTAAATCCTCCCAAATGTGCCATGTTAAATCCTCCCAAATATCCCATATGAAATCCTCCCAAATGTCCCATATTAAATCCTCCCAAATGTCCCATATTAAATCCTCCAAAATGTCCCATATGAAATACTCCCAAATGTCCCATTATGAATCCTTCCAAATGTCCCATACTAAATCCTTCCAAATGCCCCATTATAAATCCTCCCAAATGTCCCATGATAAATCCTCCCAAATGTCCCATATTAAATCCTCCTAAGTGTCCCATATTAAATCCCCTCAAATGTCCCATACGAAATACTCCCAAATGTCCCATTATAAATCCTCCCAAATGTCCCATGTTAAATCCTCTTGCTGAGGAAACATTTCAGACAAATATTGGGATCTGTAATTTACATCAACTGAAATAGTTCAAGACCTCTAGTTGTTTTGATTCAGCTTTCATATTTTTTTGTCTTAAAAAAATTAATTCAGTTAATTTCTTCTGGAATGTGATTGTCGCTCCATCCTATCTCAGTGGGGACTTATGTCGTTTTTGCACCAGCCAACAGTGGACCCCTGTCGTTCTGTACAAACCAAGTGGGTACCTTTACTAATGCAAATCAAGGTCCCCTCTTTGTCTGCTAAGAACGACATGGCAGCACCACTTTGAATAGTTAAAGACAGAGGAGCAACTTACCACATTAAGAGACAAAAATGTTTATTAAAAATATATACTTCTTGTTTATACAGTAGACCTTGTTATTAATTCATGTCATCATTAAATGGCATTCAAAATATTATTCAAAAGTATGTGGCCATAATTTCACTTTTTTGGCAATATTTGTATTGTAAAGAATTAATTAAATAATAATTAATTATTATTCATTATGAATAATAATTCATAATTATAATTATAATAACTATAATTACAGCCCTGACAGCCCAAATGCAGAGATCCCAAATGACGGGGCTGGAGATGTTTTGTTTAGTCATGAGAAGATCATAGCTGTTCCTCATAGGAGCAAATTTGCAGCTGGCATTGTTCAATTTGAAGACACCCCTGAATACACGGAAGTAGCTGAAGCCACTGGAACGTACCTGAGAATCAGAGACTTACTAAAGGTTCCCCTCGAAGCTTGTCAAAGAGAAAATGAAATGTTTGTCACATTGATTCAGAACACAACATGGACATTTTTTTGGTGAGGATTTTCTCATCCTCACCAAACTGGATCATTTTAGTGAGTTAAATCATCAATTTCTTAAAAGAGTTCAAGTAATTTATTGTAGTAAGCAAATACTCTATAGGTCAAAAAATGAGTACAGACAGTTCTATTGCAGTAGATTAAGGTCCCCACTTGGATATGTAGACGTCACTCAGAGATCCAGGTCCCCTCTTGGCAATTTCTTATCATATTATGGTAATAGAGCTTTAATGTAAATTTTATTTTAGATTTTTGCTTTTTCAACAAACTAGAAACAGAAGTTCCTTCTTGGCAGGATAGGACATGCGTCTCGTGTTGGTAGGGTGGGTGTGTATTGGTGTTTTATTTCAATGCCAAAGTTATGTATGGAGCACTTTTAAAAACAGACTAACACTGCACCAAAGTGTTGTAAAAAGGGATAATAATAATAAAATAAATTGATGAAAAGACAGAATTTACTGGTTTGTGAAGGGCCTTAAAATATGTGTTTACTTTGGTGCTATATGAATAAACAAAAATTAAATGGCTCTCAGAACTTCAATTAATGACAAATATCTGGCATAAGATCTGATTTAACAACATACTTGCTTTTTTATTAAATCATCTGCATTCTAAGAAATCAATTGATGTCTCTTTTACTCATTTCGTTACCTCTTTTTGAACTCTAGTGAGCCTTTGAAATCAACATCTCTTTGACCTGAACTTGATTATTGCATTACAGTGTCTTGCAGGAATGTGAGCTGCCTCCATGTATGGGTCAACTAGGAGCTAATGGGCTAACACTGTTCTGAAAGGTTGCTGTGACACATGAGCTCAATGTTTCTCTGCCAGTTCTTCCTGAAAAACAAAACCACCTTCAAGACTGAATCTAATCTCTTGTTTCTTTCGTTACTAAAAAGCTAAATTTACAATTCAATTGGATGCTGGCTCAAGATTTGGATGCAATTCATCCTGGAAACCAAGTTCTTGTGAATACACTATAATGCATCTATTTTTATTATTTGTTATTCTGATTGGGTGACATCTTTTACTAACACTATAGAATGGGTTTACTTATAAAAATTTTGTCCCATGAAACCTGGCTGTATACTCTGACATGGTACATCATGCAAACTTTACTGCATTTTCCAGTATTTTGAAGCATGCTGCAGGGTACTTTTAGTTAGGAAAATATAATTTCCAGAATCAGATACAAAGCTAGATAACAGTCTGGTATGCATGTGTAAAAATCTAAATCCTAAATATATTTGAGTAGTTCTTGATAAAGTGTTGAGCATGGAGGGGGGAGGGTTGTTTGTTAAATGGGTTAAAGAATTACATGCTCTCTCTATAGTTACTATCCTCTGTTATAAATAAGAAGCAGCTAGAATATCAGTGCCAGAATAGAATGGTCCTGAAACTGTTTGGTTCTGTATGGTTTAGCTAGTATGATAAATAATTCTGTGTTTTCCTTCTATCTCTGTTAGCTAGTTGCAAAGCTAAAGCTAAAGGAAATTACATGTTAGGAAACACCGTCAAAGCTAAGATTACAGGATATGACAAACTAGGTAATGCCCTTTTTGGGATGTAGCTTAGAGAGAGGCTAACAAAGGGAATGGAAACCAGTTCTGGGGTGCCATTTTGTCTGTTAGCTCTTAAAGGTAGCAGGTCATAATGAACCAGCTGTATGTTGGAATTAATAGATGGAATTCGTGAATTCAGCTTACTGACTCTTACATCAAGAACTCAGCATGGAGAACAGATGATTCTTTACAAATGTTGTTGGGATCTGTGATTGTTTGAGTTTGGTTTTGGAATTTTGTTATTTTCATCATTTTTGGTGTTCCTTAGTTTTTTCTATTTATTTCTACTTTGTTTTCTTCTGTTCTTCCTTAGTGATTCTAATTAGGTTAATTTCTTTGTCTAGTATTTATTTTAGTTATTCTAGTTTCTGCGTTCCTTAGTAATTATTAGATCTGTTAAGTTCTTCTATAACTTCTGCTTATGTCATCTTTTTCTAGTTTATCAGGTTTTCTTTAGTCTTAGTGTTTCTTTAGTGTTAGAATTATTTCCCACTCCCTTGCGTTCCCCTGTGTATCTTCCCAGCTTTCCTATGCCACCTTCTGCTCTACCCTTACCAAGTTATTAATTAGCTCATTTGCCCTGGTCCATTGTTCTCACACACTACCTTCCCAATATTTAAGCCTCTGTGTCTCAGCCACAAGTCGCCTGTTTGTCTTGTTACTTCCCTTGTTACTCATGGCACCTCTCCCTGGATTAACTGTATCCCCTTGGGTCCGAAGACCCCTTCTGATGGGCAAGAACCTTGGACTTGGTGTTCCCTCACCCGGACGCGGGTCACCAGGGCCTCACTCTGAAGCCAGGCCTCTAGGGGGGGCACAATGGCGAGCGCCTGATGGCCGGGCTTTTACCCATGGAGCCCGGCCGGGCTCAGGCTGAAGAGTAGACATGGGTTCCGTTCCCATGGGCCCACCACCTATGAGAGAGGCCAAAGGGGTCGGGTGCAATGTGTGGCAATGTGTGATGGGTGGCAGCTGAGGGAGGGGGCCCTGGCGGTCCGAACCATGGTTGCAGAAGCTGGCTCTTGGGACATGGAATGTCACCTCTCTGATGGAGAAGAAGCCGGAGCTAGTGTGAGGTTGAGAGGTTCCGGCTAGAAATAGTTGGTCTCACCTCGACGTATAGCTCTGGTTCTGGAACCAGTCTCCTTGAGAGGGGCTCTCAAGGAGACTTCCTCTCTGGAGTTGCCCACAGTAAGAGGCATCGGGCAGGAGTGGGCATACTTGTTGCTCCCCGTCTCGGTGCCTGTATATTGGGGTTTACCCCGGTGAATGAGAGGGCAGACTCCCTCCGCCTACGGGTGGGAGGATGGGTCCTGACTGTTGCTTGTGCTTACGGGCCGAAAGACAGTTCAGATTACCCACCTTTCTTGGAATCCTTAGAGGGGGTACTGGAGAGTGCCACTCCTAGGGACTCCCTTGTTCTGCTGGGGGACTTCAACGCTCACATGGGCAATGACAGTGAGACCTGGAGGGGAGTGGTTGGGAGGAACGGCCTCCCCGATTCTGAATTTGAGTGGTGTTCTGTTGTTGGACTTCTGTGCTCGTCACGGATTGTCCATAACAAACACTATGTTCAGGCATAAGGGTGTCCATATGTGCACTTTGGGCTCGTTTCTGGGGAGAGTTGGACTCCGCCAGGGACTTTGTCATCGTTTCATCGGTTCTGCGGCCGTATGTCTTGGACACTCGGGTGAAGAGAGGTGCCGAGCTGTCCACTGATCACTACCTGGTGGTGAGTTGGCTCCAGTGATGGGGGAGGATGCCGGTCAGACCTGGCACGCCCAAACGTGTTGTGAGGGTCTGCTAGGAGAGTCCTCACATGAGAGGAGACAGAGCTTTAACTTCCATCTCCGGCAGAACTTTGAACACATTCCGGGGGAGGAGAGGGGACATTGAGTCTGAGTGGACCATGTTCCGTGCCTCCATATCGTAGCTGTGGCCACGAGGCTGTCGGTGCCTGTCGCGGTGGCAACCCTCGAACCCGTTGGTGAACACCTTCAGTGAGGGATGCTGTCAAGCTGAAGGAATCCTACCGGCCCATTTTATCCTGTGGGACTCCAGAAGTAGCTGATGGGTACCGGCAGGCGAAGCTGCATGTGGCTTGGGTGGTTGCTGAGGCAAAATCTCGGGCGTGGGAGGAGTTTGGAGAGGCCATGGAGAAAGACTTCGCAAGGCTTCGAGGCAATTCCAGTCCACCATCTGGCGTCTCAACAGTGGGAAGCAGTATGGCACCAACACTGTTAATAGTGGGGATGTTGTGCTGCTAACCTCAACTTGAGATGTTGTGGACCGGTGGGCAGAATACTTTGAAGACCTCCTCAATCCCACCAACATGCCTTCCATTGAGGAAGCTGAGCCTGGGGACTCTGGGTTGGGCTCTCCAATCTCTGAGGACAAGGTCGCCGAGGTGGTTAAAAAGCTCCTCGGTGGCAGGGCCCCAGGGGTAGATGAGATCTGCCCGGAGTTCCTTAAGGGCTCTGGATGTTGTAGGGTTGTGTTGGCTGATGCGACTCTGCAATATCGCATGGACATCGGGGGCAGTTCCCCTGGATTGGCAGACTGGGGTGGTGGTCCCCCTGTTCAAAAAGGGGAACCGGAGGGTGTGCTCCAATTATAGAGGGGTCAACCTCTTAAGCCTCCCTGGCAAGGTCTATTCAGGGGTCCTGGAGAGGAGGGTCCGTCGGATAGTCGAACCTCGGATTCAGGAAGAGCAGTGTGGATTTCGTCCTGGTTGTGGAACACCTGACTAGCTCTTCACCCTCAGCAGGGTCCTGGAGGGTGCGTGGGTGTTTGCCCAACTGGTCTACATGTGTTTTATGGACTTGGAGAAGGCGTTCGACCGTGTCCCTTGGGGAGCCCTGTGGGGGGTTCTCCGGGAGTATGGGGTACCGGGCCCTTTGATATGGGCTGTCAGGTCCCTGTATGACCGGTGTCAGAGTCTGGTCTGCATTGCCGGCAGTAATTCGGGCTCATTTCTGGTGAGAGTTGGACTCCGCCAGGGCTGCCCTTTGTCACCGATTCTGTTCATTACGCACCGAGGCGGACTCGAGAGGAGCTCGAGTCCGTGAGGGACTTGAGAAAAGCACAAGGAGGCGGGGTCTCGGGAGGAGCACTAGGGAGCTTGGGTGGAACACGAGGGAGTGACAAAGGGTCACTAGGGGGCGACAAGGAAACACTGAAAACACTAGAGAACATGGAGGGAGGACCGGAGGCTCACAGGGGACACTAGAAGGCTCACAGGGTACACTGGGAAACTCGGAAGTAGCACAGGGAAACTCGGAATTTGCACAGGGAAACTCGGAAGTAGCACAGGGAAACAACAAAGGAACACAAAACCCGCAAACTGGGGCAGAAAAAGCCACTAACCACGCCGCCTGTCAGCCTGGAGCCAGGTGGGCCACCTGGAACCCCATCACCATGGGGACTGTGGCTGGAAACAAGGCTTGGCCCGGTCCTGGAGGCTGACATGCCGGCAGAAACAATGGTAGGGATGGACTCGAGAGCGGAGTCTGGAACGGGATCGAGAGCAGAGTCTGGAACGGGCTCGAGAGCGGAGTGTTTTTTCTGGATGAACTCGTCGTATAGTTCAAACAGCTGAGTTTCTCTTGAATTGGTTGAACAGGTGAGTAAAATCCTCTTCGGAATCCATCTTAAAGATGTTGGTTTGAGTGGACCGGGATTCGTGAGTGGTGGCTGGTCGGGTATGACATTGGTTCCTCCATATATCATAGTCCGAATCAAGACCCATTTCTTCCAGCAGCAGCAGAGATGGCAGGATCTCTACGTCCCTGTAGAGATCCCTCTCAGCCAACTCCAACTGCTGCTGGATCCATACCTCCTGGTACGCCTGAGCCATGAAAGCTGCTTCCTCACGTCGTTCTGGTCGGATTATTCTGTCATGAAGTGGTGGCTCAGGATGAGAGGAGAAATGATGGTTTAATAAAGTAAATCCAGAAAATAACTCAGTCCAGTATAAGCCAAAATGCCGGGCAGCACAGCCCAGCAGAAACCAGGGCTCGACGCCAGTAGCAACCGGTTAAACCAAGGATCAGACTGACAGAGCACACAGAAACGGACAACTAGACGCCAAGTGCGACAAGGACCCGACAAAGACACAGAGACACAGGTGACACTAAATACACATGAGGTAATCAGGTAATGAGATACACCTCGGGGGTAATCAAGGGGAGACAGGACAACAGAAACTCAGGGATACGGAAACTCAAAATAAATACATAGAAAAACACAGATTCTGACAATGTCACTTACTTTACCTCGGGGAAAATAATAAAACAGCTGTTTATTCATTTTGGGAATGAACTGAGTTTTCAGAACGCTGGTTTGTAATCTATTAATAAAGTTTGACTGACCTATCTGACTATTTTGTTGACATTCCATTTAGCGCAGTTCCATCTAATGGATGCATAACGTAACCCCAGCCTCTACTGTAGCGTCTATTCTATGCGCCTTAAAATGCGGTGCGCCTTATATATGAAAAAAGTCTTAAAATAGGCCATTCATTGAAGGTGCGCCTTATAGTGTGGAAAATACGGTATCTCAGGATCTTGTTCACAAATGAGGGAAGAAGGGAGCGAGAGATAGACAGGCAGATTGGTGCAGCGTCTGCCCTGAAATGGGCGCTGTACCGGTCTGTTGTGGTGAAGAGAGAGCTGTGTCAAAAAGCAAAGCTTTACAGGTCTTACAGGTCAATCTACGTTCCCACCCTCATCTATGGTCATGAGCTCTAGGTAATGACCGAAAGAATGAGATCGCGGATACAAGCGGCCAAAATGGGTTTTCTCCGTAGGGTGTCTGGGTGTCTCCCTTAGAGATAGGATGAGAAGCTCGGTCATCTGGGAGGGACTCAGAGTAGAGCCGCTGCTCCTTCAAGTCGAGAGGAGCCAGTTGAGGTGGCATGGGCATCTGGTCAGGATGCCTCCTGGACGCCTCCCTGGTGAGGTGTTCCGGGCACGTCCCACCGGGAGGACGTCCCGGGGAACACCCAGGACACGCTGGACTGACTATGTTTCTCGGCTGGCCTGGGAACGCCTTGGGATACCCCCAGAAGAGCTGGAACAAGTGGCTGGGTAGAGGGAAGCCTGGGCCTCCCGTTTAAAGTTGCTGCCCCCGCAATCCGACCCCGGACAAAGCAGAAAAAAATGGATAGATGGATAGAGAGAGCGCATATGGAGGGTGAAAATTGGTTTCATGATTAAATTTGCTCATTTATGTTTAGGATGATTTACCCACCTCCATCTCTGACCTAACCACCACCAGCACCGCACCAGGTCAAGTCCATTGTGTCTTCAGTTGTTTCTCTGCATCAAGAAGAAATCTAATACTTCTCATCAATGCTCCAATGCTCTTTCATTTTGAAAAATCCTGTCTCCTTTGGGCATGTGTGTCATACCTTTTACTGCCCAGTTTAGCTTTTCCTTACAGGAAAAATATAAATTAGCTGCATATAGATTTTAGAGAGGTCTAACTAACTCACTTTTTGATGTCAAAAGATCAAAGTTGTCCACAGTGAAAGACACAGCACCCTGATAACCAAAAGGCCAAAAATATGATGAAAACAAACAAAACACTGATGATACATAAACTACACTACACCTCCATAAAACAAAGTCCTCTGTAGGGTTATTAGAATGACACTTATTTTATGAATAAGCAATCTGAAAAGGAAGACCAACTCATGAAAATGTATTCCAAATTTTTAAAGATAACTTAATACATATGTAATACATAAGAATTCAGTAATAACGCAAAAAAGGACGATGCTAATAATAACAATACCCCAGTGAAAATTAACTTGAAACAGAGAAATACATGGAAAGAAAAGCAAAATAATAAAGAGACTAAGAAGAGAATTTGGTTACAGTTGTCGTCAGGTTGCATTTAGCTTAATTTTTTTTGTTGTTTTTCTTATTTTGCTCTTTCCGTGGGCTTGTTGTTTTGTTGTATTTTCTTTTAATTCTTTTAAAGCACTTCGAATTGCCTTGTTGCTGAAAATAAATAAAATTACCTTACCTTAATTGTTCTTAATAATATTACATACAGTTTATTCAGCCTGTAGTGTTCAAAAATAAGATAACAGATTTCATTACATTTACAGAATAAAACCTGGTCATTATGTTTATTTCGTACCAACATAATAAAACTAAGTAAAAGACTAGACACAAGAAACAAACTAGAATTACTAGGACTGAAAAAAGTAAAACAGAAACCTAGCTGATGTGATCAAAGAGAAGGAACACACAAAAAAGAATACCAGGTCAAACAAACAAAGATCCTGACACTAAGGACAAACAGTACATGTTTGCTTTTCTAACTATAGCAACATATAACAACTTGTAACTTCGATGTTGTGGATTTGATGAGAAAATGTTTAAAGACTTGATTTAGACTGAGCCTTCAGAGAATTGAGTCTGATTTCCCTCTTATTGACCCGCGATTGGATTTAATCTAGTAAAGTTTCTCCTCTGATCTCAACCTTGTTTAAAATTTGCAGGTTATGTCTAAAACCCAGGAATCATACCAGCAAACCAACTAATTTAGATAAGTGCTCTCATTTATGAAAATAAACCTTAAGCAGGTATTAAACATATTTTCTCTGCTGATGTAATATTCTAATCTTAACTAATGTTTCATTATCTGTAACGAGAAAAATGGCCAACACAAATACCAGACCAGAAGAGGAACTGAGGAGAGAGGCAAGTGATTAGATTAGGAAGTAAAAACAGAGATGATGACGAAAGGATCTTGCAACGGCTTAAGGTCTGAGGATGGAGATGGGCAGAGAGGGGTACATGGATTGAACAGTAGTTGAGGTTGGCAGGAAGTTGTGATATCCGGTGATGTAGTTATTGACGTTTTCTGGTGGTTGTGCAAGCTGACTGCTGATGTTCCAAATGTTCTCCTGGAACAAGGCCGTAAGGAGCAGCGAGGAGACCGAGGGAATCTGGATTCAAACGAGGAATCCAGGTGAGATGCATGAAAGATGGATCTGGTAACTTCATCTTTCTTTTCTCCCTCCCTGAAGGATAAGTCCTTTTTGAGACATTGTTTTAACTATATTTAAGGTATGCAACCTTAAATATAGTTTTTTAAAAAAAAACAACAAAAAACAGACAGATATATCTACAAACTGCTCACCTGGCTGCTCCACCGGTGTTCAGTCGGTCTGGGGCTGCGTCGGGCTCCGAAGCGGCTAAAGAGGCTTTCCATTCTCTCCGCTACATTGACAAAAATCGACTCATTCCTCACTGCTCCATCGAGCTGCCGCTGAATATTTAAATTCAAAGCAAAGTCGGCATCTTTTAGTTCACGGCTTGTTTGTATCTTCCATCACTTCCGTGTTGCAGCAAGTTTCAAACGTTGCGCCTTGGTTTTTCTTCTCTCTTTGCTGCTCCGCCTGTCCACACCCACAGCCAATCAGTGAACAGGAGCGAAGCTTGCGTCACAGACCAAAGCAGGGCCAGCCCCAAAAAAAGCCGGTGTTCTATCAGATAGCCATACATGTCAGAATAGCATACATATGGTAAGAGCGCATGCGCACGCATGCACATTCTGCAGGAGGTCCGCGAAATTGCCGTTGTTCTGTCAGATAGCCATACGCTGTCAGGATAGCACACATGCAGTAAGAAGTCCGACCGTCAGTGGAGTTGTCAGTTCAGCATACGCAACAAGTTATGACGAAAATAAGTCATTAAATTGTTTATAATATGACATAATATGATAACTAGATAAATATACATGCGTTGTCATGGTTTCAAAGTGTATTTAAAGCAGGTCTGGCTGCAGCTGCAGTCAATTACAACACAGGCCCGTGTAAAACTCATTAACCTACTTAACCGCTAAGTCAGGATGCCATATAACTGTTAATAACAAAGTGTATGATGATCTACGTCATGATTCTATGTTGCTGATTAAATAAAATCATATGGTAATGACAACGTATACATGTCTGAGCTAAGCGTATGACTATCTGACAACGTATGCTGATCTGACAGATATAGCCATCAGTTTGTCATACGCGTATGACGATCTGACAACGCATGGCTATCTGACAGAACACCGGCGGAAAAGCTCCGAAAGTGAGACGAGCCGAGCAGAGCCGTTGGAAAAGGGCTTAAGGCCGAAGCGGCTGCTTAGTTTGCTTTGCCTTGGGCCGGCCCTGTATGTAACATTAAAACATGACTGGCTGCAACTGTATTGATGGTTGCTCTCCTTCTTTTCAGTGTTTGTTAGCTTTTCCTGCTATTGGTAGCTTCACCGCATCAGTTAAGTGTTACACAGGCTGATGATGTTGCTGTTATTAACTTGTCTGGTGTCTGATTTTCAAATATTTTATGTTTTATTGAGGATTTTTGTACATATGTTTTGGCAGGGCTGTGATCATGTCAAAGCAGCAACTTATATTAAAAAGTGTTTTAATGTTCGTCTGGATGCTGCACTCTTCCATAGAAGGAGAACAGAATATCGCTCTTATAAACATGTAATGACTGAAATCACAATACCCTTACTGTGTATCCCTCAGAAAAATGAACCCGTTTAAATAAAGAAATCCCTCCATGGGTGATAACATAGAGAGCGTTCATTTTATAGCGTTAACATTGGTGCTGTCGCAGTGGCGCAAAAAGTGGGTATGCAGTGTATGCAACGCATAGGGGCGCTGCACTACATAGGGCGCAAAAAACGATGTGGGGAGTTTTTTTTCAAGGCAGCATTTTATGTACCTAACAGCTGTTTGTGTATGAAATGATCAATAACAGAGGAACAGCACTGATTAGGCGCCCCTCCCCTCCTGCCAGCAGCTCTCCCCTCCCATACAGGTAGCTTGGGCAGCGTCCCTGAGGCGCGTTTTTTTTTAACACAGCGCGTGTTAAATTTGAATTGTAGTAGTGTACTGAACAACAGGCAGCTAAAGATGGGGCGTTAGAAAAAAACTCCGGGGCACAAAACATGTAGCAGTCCTTCAGACCCAAGAAAACACAGAGAGCTTCGACGGGTTGTTGTTGCGCAACACCCCCACCCCCTCCTTTCTGTCTCTACTCTCTCACTCTCGTACTTCCTCTTCTGAGAGGGGAGATGTGCTACCAGCTCTCCTTCTAACGGGTTAATTGAGTTTCCTAAATCTGCTGGGATTTACCCTGTCCAGAACTGAAGCAAACTCTGTTTAAGCTGGTTTTGAGAAACGATTCACCTGATTTTTAACGGCCTACATCCAGGTGTCCCACCCTTCTTCCCTCTGTGAATTAGCCAGACTGAGCAGCCTACAGCCAACTAGTTTCACAGAGCACACCTGTTAACGGTCGCTCGTTCTCTATTTTACAACTTGCATTTGTTATTGAACCAGGTAGGTTTTAGTGACTCGGGCGAGTCCCAAGGATGATGTTTTACATTTGGGCTACCAGCAACCTAAAAACATTTTCCACCTCTTCCTCTCCAGAATCAAACATCACAGCTATTTTACAACCATCAAAGAACTTTAAGGTGACTCATTAACTGAATGTCCACAACACCTTTTAGATTTTCTTTATGCTAAATATTTTATTAGTAAGGCATTTTTGCAAGGGTCAGTACAGCTTAATTCAGTAGCAGAAATAATCAAATAAGTAAAATCAATCATCTAGTCTATCTTTCCCTACTGCTGACACTGAGAACTAAAAAAGGGAACCTTTGAGAGAGACGGACAGAGTTTGGCGTTTCGAACCTCAGACCTGGCTTGATGATGAAGAAGGTGCTGCAGCAGGAGGAAGATGTTGATCGGCGAAGGCAGGGATCTCTGTAGGTCTGATGAGCTTCTTCTCCGCATGGATGGTGAGGTCACACAGGACTTGGTGCTGGCAGGAAAAAAGGCACCAGTTCTTCTTCTTTGTCTTTATCTTTGTCTTTGGGGTCTGAACCCAGCCGATGAGAGAAGTGCGATTCGAAGCCACAGGTTGTGGGCCTGACGGGTTGGTCTCCATGAGCAGGACAGTCTTCGGCTCTGTGGCCCCGGTTCTTCTTCAGCTGCAGAGTTCTTTGTCCATCTCGATCTTGGCTCGAAGCTGCCCGGAGGATCCAACAAAAGGTTCCTCTTTTGCACCCACCTTTTATAGGGTTTATCCACCCCTCTGGTGCGCCTTCATTGGCTAGCACTGTTGCTGTGCTTGTTTAATTGGCTGACTGCTTAGACAGATGATCTCATATCCATCACTGTCTTACAGACATTATGTCCTGATGTCTGTGCTAATGTCTCAGGGTTGCTCAACCTCCTATGTCCCTTGCCTGCACAACCTTTCACCTACTCTCTACCTCCAACATATCAGTGATGTTTAATTGCAGTTACACCTTTTTACACCATTTCAAGTTTAATGTCAAAATCACATTTATATCACATTTATTTTCTTTAGCTTCTCTGATTTAGCATTCATTTATAATTTTATAACCATAACTTATATCACATTTATTTTCTTCAGCTTCTCTGATCTATCATTCATTTATGATTTTATAACCATAACTTATTAGTTACTCTTATTATGATCTTAATGTGAGTTATTACAGATGTTTTTCTGAAAAGAAACCAAGAATAATACATGATTCTAATTATTTACTACTAAAGTTACAGTTACTTGTTTTTCTTGTAAGTGTTCCCACAAATATAAGTGTAAGTATTATTACAAGTAAACCAATATTAATATAAGTATTTTACTTTGAATCTTATCCAATTACTAATAATGTTTAGATTTCATTCTTTAAAACTTTACCTTTAAACTAAGGAATAGTCTCAGCTATTTTTATAAATCTGCAGGCTGGAAACTTCCTCTTTTTCCAGGAAACCTGCTTTTCCTGTTTAATGACTCTCTCTGACTGACTATGATTTCTTATGATTAGATAGAAAAAAGTAGAATTAAAGCAAAGTTTGCATGAGACAAAAACAACACACACAACCAGATTTATTTTATTGACACTTAAGTCTACGGTTGGGCCTAGATGTCACTTGAGTGATTCATTTTAAAGATAACTTTATTTATTATTACTGTTAAACTAAAATCTCCAGCATGGGGAAGTGGGATGAGCTCGGATTTTCTTGACAGATTCGTATTTACTTCTTTCCAAACCAAGTTTGCTGACTAGCACTGAATACACCGTGCTCCAAATACACCGTGAAAACTAAAAGAAAAAAAAATACATTTGCTTAAGTGCCTTTGTTTGACACAAAACATGAATACATTACATAAAAACGCTAACTTCACAAACTAATGCTGTTCTAAACATGTACCTCGCTCCGCTGTCCAAGGGCTGCAAAGTTTATGGCGGTAAAGTCCGTGCAGCGCTGCTTTTAGCCTTTTCTGAAGAATGTGCACTAACCCAGAGTCATGAAGATGAAGAATATCCTCCTCTTCCTCTTGTCCGTGGGATATTTCCGCCCAAAGTTCTGACTGACAGGAAACCAGCAACACTTCCTCTTATTTTTCACTTTAAATTAAGGTACTAACTTAAAGTGAACCAAACTACAGCGCCCCTAGTGGGTACTATGGGTAGCAACCTACAAACAGCATAAATAATGGAATGGGCATTTACAAAACAGAAAACGGAAGAGGGGGAGGGATAAAGATGTTGGAGAGACAAAGAAAAGCTTTTCAAAGTGGTTGAAAGACAGAAGGTAAGTAATGTCAGTGTATCAACAAGAGAATTGTAAATATTCAGGTTAGCTCAAGCTAACCTAAAATGACAGGTGGTTGTTGTTGTCTCCGCCCCGTATTGTACCAGTACGGGACGCGATTTATTCCGTATTGCTATAAATGTCTGATAGACACACCTATCACACACACCTCAACAATAAGTGTAATAATAATGACCAAAACACGGGAAATATTAGGGTCAGCTAAATTGTCGTTGTGGACCCCCGCCTGCCCAACCCCCACGAACTGACTCTGTTGTCATGGTTGCTTAGAGACGGACACTACGCAGTCGCGGTGAGCTGCTATCAACCTGCATCTTTTCAAAATGTCCACCCGATACTACACCGTCCTTAGAATCAAAACCTCTGGCAAAAATACAGACGTGAGTGGGAAGACACAGGCTAAACAATCACAGTGAAGTTTAATAGGGGCATTTAAAAAAATGTGTCAGCGATATTCAGTGGCGCACAGTGGGTTGTTTGATATCAGACAGAATGGGTCAGGAGAGGAACCGCAGACGCGTCAGAATCTAAAGAACCAGACATCAGTCTCTTCATCCCTCAGTCATTTCCTGAGACCGAAAAATAATATAAATGGCAATTTAAAGAACAAATCATACAAATAAATTAATAATAAATGACACGTTCGCATACACCTCAGAAAGTATGTAGTTGCGCCCCTGGCTGTAGGTGTTGTGTTCCGGGGTTCTTTGGTTTTCTTTGTGGGTTCCTTTTGCTGCTAATCACCATTCAGCCACCAGGTAGTGCCAGAATCACCTCTCTCCGGAGGTTGGTGTCGTCATCTTGCACACCTGAGTTTCATCAGCTCATCAGGCAGCCTGTACAAGAGGAGCGGACTGCCAGCACTTCGATGCCCGAGTGTTAGCCAGTAACGGTACCTCTGAGCCCCCTAGAGCTTGTCTCTGCATTCCTCGTTGTTCTGATCGTCTAGTAATTTCCTCATTGCCTTCCTTTGTCTTCAGGTCCTCCTGGAATTCCTGGTTGGCAGTCACGCCGTCCCTCTGTCTCCGCTGCACCTGAGCCTACCTGTCCGCCCTCTGTTCCACTTCCTCGTTGCCTTCTGGATTTCTGTGGCTGAGCACTGGACTATCTGGACCTACAAAGTAGCCAAGCCCCCTGACACTTCAGCAAACCCTTCCTAACTCCAAACCTCCGTCTAACAAGTAAGACCACTCCTGTTAACAGTTGTTACTCCCGTCTCCGACGGCATTGAACTCACCATCTCCCCACTCTGCCTCTGACAGTGAGCCGAGCGTTTCTGTGAGCCCGTTTCTCCCCTGGACGAGACCCGTCGCTTCACTATTTTTCTAGTTTGTGTTCTCAATAAATTCACTTTATTATATTTGTGTCTCCTGTGTTGTGTTCTGCATGTGGGCTAGAAATATTGAACCCAACATGACAGAACACTTGGGCCCGCAAACAAGCCCAGCAGATGCAATCAGGAGAACGCTAGCTGAACAACACACCCTGCTACAGTCGTACGAAAACGCCTTAAGAGAACTTGGCACACGACAAGCCGAGACCAACCGACAGCTAATAGAAATTGCTAATTTTCTTAAAAGCTCTGTTCCTCCGACTCCTTCCCCAGATCCTGCTCCTGTTCCAGACCCCTCGGACCGCCTTAAGAGAACTTGGCACACGACAAGCCGAGACCAACCGACAGCTAATAGAAATTGCTAATTTTCTTAAAAGCTCTGTTCCTCCGACTCCTTCCCCAGATCCTGCTCCTGTTCCAGACCCCTCGGACCGCCTTAAGAGAACTTGGCACACGACAAGCCGAGACCAACCGACAGCTAATAGAAATTGCTAATGTTTTAAAAGCTCTGTTCCTCCGACTCCTTCCCCAGATCCTGCTCCTGTTCCAGACCCCTCGGACCGGCCAGTCCACCCACATTTTCCCAGATCCATCCTCCAACCCCAGAAAGATTCACAGGTGATCTCAGCAAGTGTCAGGGTTTTTTGTTGCAATGTTCTATCATATTCAATCATTCACCTCAGAGTTTTGCTCACGACAGCGCGAAAATTGCTTATGTTCTGTCCCTGTTGTCCGGGCAGGCCTTAGCTTGGGCCCAGGCCTGGTTTCCATCACCATGCATTCCTGAAAGAGTTTCGACAGATATTTAGTCATGACTCAGACAAATCATTTAACTCACGCGAATTAATAAAAATCAAACGGGGCCAGCGTTCTATAGCAGACTTTGCCATAGATTTTAGAATTAGAGCTGCAGGTACCGATTGGAATGCAGTCGCATTAAAGAGCGTGTATTTTAACGCTCTAAATGAAAGTATAAAGGATGAACTTGCCACCCTAGACGAACCGGAGACGTTAGAAGACCTAATAAGCCTAACACTGCGGCTCGATAATAGAATCCGGTTTTGTGTTAGGGAGAAGAGTCGGAGAGAACCGCCAGCTAGGCATCCAGGTGGCGTTAACCCCACTCTAGCGATCTCTCCTTCCCAGACTTTTCAGGACCCCGAACCCATGCAAGTGGGCCGGACTCGCCTCACACCAGAGGAACGACAAAGACGTATATCCGCTCATCTATGTCTATATTGCGGGTCCCCAGGTCACTTCCTTGCCCAATGCCCGGTCCGTTTAAGCCTCCAGATCCGCCAGTAGGGGCGAGGAGATTGGCGGACCACCTCCTATGCAAAGACTCTACTTGCTTATCATTACCAGCCACTGTAATCCACCAGAACCAGTCATTCCCCTTGTCCGCCTTGGTTGATTCGGGATGTGAACAGAATCTCATTGACAGTTCCCTGGTCCAACAGATGTCAATTGAGACTGAACCCTTAACAGCTCCACTACGCATTACTGCTCTCGATGGAAAAGCCCTTCCCCAAATAACTCACTGCACTAAACCACTACATCTAATAATCTCCGGAAACCACAGTGAACAAACTTCATTTTTGGTTTTCCCCACATCCAGTTCTCCCATCATCCTTGGTTTCAAATGGCTCCAACAACACAACCCCCGTATAAACTGGTCCGACAGGCATATCGAATCCTGGTCAGAGAGGAGTGACAAAACTCTTTTTGTCACTCGTCTTGTCTTCGCTCAGCTGTCTCCCCAGGTCCTCTACATGCAGACCTGCAGGAAGCCGATCCGCCTGACCTGTCAACCATTCCCCCTGATTACCACGACCTCGCTCCAGTTTTCAGTAAGTCCAAGGCTCTATCATTACCACCTCATCGACCATATGATTGTGCCATCGACCTCACCTGGTGCTCCGTTACCCACAAGCCACCTATACAATATCCCCCGGCCAGAGAGAGAGACCATGGAGAGGTACATCAAGGAGTCTCTGGCTGCCGGCATTATCCACCCATCCTCTTCTCCCTTGGAGCAGGATTCTTTTTTGTGGGTAAAGAAGATGGATCACTTAGACCCTGCATTGATTATAGAGGGCTAAATAATATTACCGTCAAGAATAAGTATCCCCTGCCTCTGTTGTCCTCTGCCTTCAAGCCTGTTCATGGTGCAACCATTTTTTCGAAACTTGATTTAAGAAATGCCTACCATCTTCTCCGAATTCGCAAAGGAGATGAGTGGAAAACAGCTTTCAAGACACCAGTAGGTCATTTTGAATACCTAGTAATGCCATTTGGGTTGTCAAACGCCCCTGCCTTCTTCCAAGCCCTTGTAAATGATGTTTTGAGAGATTTCTTAAATATTTTTGTATTTGTTTATCTTGATGACATTTAGATTTATTCCAAGTCTCTAGAGGAACACAAACACCATGTCCACCTGGTTCTGCAACGACTCCTGGAAAACAAGCTATATGTCAAAGCTGAGAAATGTGAGTTCCACCAGTCATCTGTGTCCTTCCTTGGATTTATATTAGGAGGCGGACAGGTAAGGCCAACAGAGGAGAAGATCCGAGCTGTGCTGGAGTGGCCGACCCCAGAGACCTGAAAACAACTACAGCGTTTCTTGGGGTTCGCAAATTTCTACCGCCGCTTTATTTGTAATTACAGTCAGACCGCCTTACAACTAACCTCTCACCTCGACCAAGGTCCCATTCAGCTGGACCCCGGAGGCGGAAACTGCCTTCACACGTCTAAAAAACCTGTTTGCCAACGCTCCCATACTCATCCAAGCAGTTCATCGTAGAAGTCGACCCCTCAGACACTGGAGAAGGAACCGTGATCTCCCAGATCTCCTTCCCTAACCCTCCCGTGTGCCTTCTTTTCCCGCAGATTATCCCCTCCCGAACGAAACTATGACGTAGGAGATCGAGAACTGTTAGCTATAAAACTGGCCTTGGAGGAGTGGCGGCACTGGTTGGAGGGAGCTGAACACCCGGTGCTAGTCTGGACCGATCATAAAAACCTGTCATACCTGCAATCTGCGAAAAGACTTAATCCCCGTCAGTCACGTTGGTCATTGTTTTTCTCCAGATTTAACCTGTCCATTTCCTACCGTCCAAGGATCTCGAAATATCAAGCCAGATGCACTTTCCCGTCTCCACTCGCCTGATGACTCCTTCCCAGCTGCACCGTAGCAACGGTCACCTGGGAGATAGAAGATCTTATTAAACAAGCTGAACTCTCCGAACTAGCCCCCGACTTGTGCCCACCTAACAAGATCTACATTCCCACATCCATCCGAGCCCGTTTTCTCCAGTGGATTCATGCTTCTAAATTCTCAGGTCATCCAGGAATCAGTCGAACCATTGCTCTCATCAACTGTAAGTTTTGGTGGTCCTCCATTCATAAGGACGTCAAAGAATATGTCTCAGCCTGCACAGTCTGCTCTAGAAATAAGTCTTCCCATCAGCCTCCATCCGGTCTCCTTCTGCCACTACCCATACCCAGACGCCCCTGGTACTACATCGCTGTCGACTTTTTTACCGGCTTACCACCCTCAAACGGTATGACCATTGTTGACCGTTTTTCTAAAGCCTGCCATTTCATCCCACTCTGTAAGTTACCCACGGCCTTTCAAACCGCTCAACTATTAATCAAACATGTGTTTCGCCTGCATGGCATCCCGCAGGAGATCTTATCAGACCGAGGTCCTCAGTTCATTTCCCAAATTTGGAAAAATTTTTGTTCTGCATTACATGCTAAGGTTTCTCTCACCTCTGGTTTTCACCCCCAGACTAATGGCCAAACTGAAAGACGCAACCAAGACCTTGAGACTACACTCCGCTGTTTCACCTCCTCCAATCCTTCAGATTGGTGTCAGTTCCTCCCATGGGTCGAGTACACCCATAATAGTCATATCTCTGCCGCAACTGGTCTGTCCCCGTTTGAAGCTTCCCTAGGTTATCAACCCCCGCTACTTCCATCCGATGAAGGAAACATTTCTGTCACCTCTGTTTGTCACCACATCCGCCGGTGCCAGAACATTTGGAAAACCGTCATCCGCAATCTCAACAATACTGCTGAACAAAATAAACGCCAGGCTGATCGCAGAAGGGTTCCTGCTCCCGTCTACACTCCCGGACAAAAGGTTTGGTTGTCGTCCCGTGATATTCCCCTGAAGTCCATGTTCAAGAAGCTGTCTCCCCATTTTATTGGTCCATTCGAAATTGAAACCGTCATAAATCCCTCTGCAGTCCGTCTCCGCCTTCCAGCCTCCCTCTGCATCCACCCCACTTTTCATGTGTCCCAAATCAAACCCTTCCAGACCAGCATGCTCTGCCCTCCTTCCCCCCCTCCTCCCCCCTGAGAAGTTGGCCTACTCTGTCCGCCGGATCATGGACTCCCGTCGGCGAGGTTGCCGTTGGCAATACCTCGTCGACTGGGAGGGCTACGGTCCGGAGGATCGCTCCTGGGTCCCTGGCCGTTTTATTTTAGATCCTTCCCTCATCGCGGACTACCACTCGTCGCTTCCCTCCTCTTCATCTCGGCCGCCAGGTGGCGAACGTTGAGGGGGGGTACTGTTGTGCTCTGGGGTTCTTTGGTTTTCTTTGAGGGTTCCTTTTGCTGCTAATCACCATTCAGCCACCAGGTAGTGCCAGAATCACCTCTCTCCGGAGGTTGGTGTCGTCATCTTGCACACCTGAGTTTCATTAGCTCATCAGGCAGCCTGTACAAGAGGAGCGGACTGCCAGCACTTCGATGCCCAAGTGTTAGCCAGTAACTGTACCTCTGAGCCCCCTAGAGCTTGTCTCTGCATTCCTCGTTGTTCTGATCGTCTAGTAATTTCCTCGTTGCCTTCCTTTGTCTTCAGGTCCTCCTGGAATTCCTGGTTGGCAGTCACGCCGTCCCTCTGTCTCCGCTGCACCTGAGCCTACCTGTCCGCCCTCTGTTCCACTTCCTTGTTGCCTTCTGGATTTCTGTGGCTGAGCACTGGACTATCTGGACCTACAAAGTAGCCAAGCCCCCTGACACTTCAGCAAACCCTTCCTAACTCCGAACCTCCGTCTAACAAGTAAGACCACTCCTGTTAGCAGTTGTTACTCCCGTCTCCGACGGCATTGAACTCACCATCTCCCCACTCTGCCTCTGACAGTGAGCCGAGCGTTTCTGTGAGCCCGTTTCTCCCCTGGACGAGACCCGTCGCTTCACTATTTTTCTAGTTTGTGTTCTCAATAAATTCACTTTATTATATACGTGTCTCCTGTGTTGTGTTTTGCATGTGGGCTAGAAATATTGAACCCAACATGACAGTACGTGATCCGGTATGAAACGGTAGCACCACAGCACTTTTGAATTTTAATCATCAAAATACCTGAGCTAAAAGGTTTACGACAGTCTGCTTTTCTCCATCGATAAGCGCTTCCCGACCGCTCCACACCGTATGGGGTAAAGAAGAAAAAAAGACGACGCGCACATTGCGCAATACTGAATCATGGAGCCCCCTATGAGACATGGGGATTTTTTTTCTTTTGCGTTCCCTTGCAAAACTGTACTTATCAGTTATGCTTCATAATTGAATAGGCTACTGTAAGCCTTTCATACGGTGGCCGCCGTACTCTCTGCTTTAATATAAGGTTATGTGAGGTTTTTCCATAAACGTTAATATCTTATTGTGAAATATCAAGTTTTATTTCTTTCTTTGGGATAGAAAGGCACCACAAACCTATGATATAAACAGAAAACTTCCGTAAGTAGGAAAGAAATAAAAATACATCCAAACTATATTTCTTAAGTTTGAAAGCAGAAATATAGTTTGATCTTTTCAAACTCGCAGTTTGAAAAGATCAAACTGAGAGTTTTGTTGAGTGAACATGGCTGACGTGGTTGACGTGGCTGCAGCGAGCTCTTCCGGATCTCCGGCGTTTTCTAGAGCTCGCTTAAAACCATGTATATATAAAACTATTGAGGATAAAATTATCGTAGAGGATGAATTTTTACACTTTCTTTCTATCAAACTAAAGACTCTAAGCCAGGATGAGATTGTGTTGTTAGCCGTCAACACTTTTGACTCAGACTGGATAGAAACATCAAAGAAGACACTGTATGAGCTCTGCACTTCTTCTCAGCATAACATCTCGTATAAAGGAGCACAAAAGGATATCAACAATGTGAAGGCCTGCCTCAAAGTGCTAAATGAATGCGGGGATAAAATTCCCAGATTTGTGTCCCATTACTTAGACGAGTTGGCTTCGGTGACTTTTACCAACATGGTTGTCTGCGGCTTGCTACGCAAAATGGAACAGCTCCACATTGCAGTATCTGCCATGAAGCAAACACTTCAAGCACAGGCTGAAGTAAGTGAAGGTCTTCACGATGTTACGGCGGATCTGCGAAGCTGGGTGTTTGCTCTTGAGCAATGCACCGATCAAGGATCTGTACCGGTGAAGGAGAAGGGTGCAGCGGACATGGATCTGAACATTGCCTTGGATATGGAACACCATCCTTAAGTTCTGGAGGGGGATTCGCTATCAACTGTAAAGGGAGATACTCCTGCGTTGTGTACCGGAGAATCTACGCTATCTCCGGGATCTCCTAAGTGGAGCCAGGTTGTGAAACTGCACCACCAACAGCCCAAAGATCCCTCAGTTGTGAATTCGACGACTCGCTCTGGCCCTTCACTGGGATGCAGGAAAGCTGGCCAAACTATTGTTGGTCCTGGGGCCGCAGGGAACAACAAAATGGTGCAAACCAAACTGGTGAGTGTTTTTGCCTCTAAATTCTCACCTGACTTGGATGCGGAAACACTATGTGTTTATCTTAAAACCAAACTTGGGCAAAATGTAACATGCCAGAGAATGTTAATACCTGGTTAATACCAGGTACGCCTCATTCAATGTTTCTGCCGAATGTAGTGAGGTGGCTGTCATGTACAACCCAGAGCTCTGGCCTGAGGGAATCATTGTGAGAAGGTTTTATGAGCCACACGAAACTGTCATCGGCGCAAATGCTACCCTTTCTTCCATGGACATATGCGTGCCTATTGCTGGCATGAGCACAAAGTCATAAAGAATTATGGACATTAAAGTCATCTCTTAGAACTGTCGTGGCCTTGCGCTTAGGGCAGAGTGCAGATGATAAAGCTCGCTGTTTGGTTGTCGACCAGTTGTTGCTACATTGTGACATCTTGTGCTTGCAAGAAACATTTTTAGCCAAACAGGATTTAAAAGGACTAAACTCTATCAATGACAGTTTCTTGGGTGCTAGGGAATCTACTACTGACCTCAGTTTGGGAATTAAAAGAGGAAGGATACCAGGAGGGGTTTCTCTATTATGGGGAAAAAAAGCCTGGACTCAATGATAAATGTCATGAGATTAGGTGTGGATTGGTGTATTGCAGTACACGTGAAACAGCTTGACAAAGAGTTTATTATTTTAAATGTCTATGCTCCATATGAATGTCATCATAATGAAGAAGAATACCTTAGTAAACTTGCTTATATTAGCTCTTTTATGCAAAATGAGAAGTCAAAATGTATCTATCTTATGGGTGACATGAGTGCAGATATCTCGGATAAAAACTCGCTGTTTGCTAAACACCTGATTCATTTTTGTACAGATTTTAATTTAGTATTGTCAAGTAAAAAACTTTTGCCAGCTGCAAGTTACACTTATATAAATGAAGCCTGGCATACTACATCTTGGTTGGACCATTGTATCACTACAGCAGATGCTCATGCTGCTTTGATATACTGTATATTAATATCTTATACAATGTATCCACTGTTGATCACATCCCCTTCGAGGTATCAATTAGATTTGATCATGTACCCGCAACTGTAAATAAGAACAGTATTCAAAATCAGACACGTATAGACTGGTCTTCTTTATCTACTGAACAAATAGCCCGTTATGCCCAAACTGATCAATTGTTATCTACCATTAACTTATCAAGAGAGTCAGTTACTTGTACAGACTGTAACTGCTCTAATATTGAACAATATAACTGGATTATATTCTGACATAATTGAAGCGCTACTGGGGGCTAGCCTGCCTTTTAATAAAAGTAATGTAAAGATTAAAAATAGACCAGGTTGGAACACATATGTGTCTAAATTCCACAGTGAAGCCCGTGAAGCTACTACTTCTTGGGCTCTAGCAGGTAAACCTAGGCAGGGCCCTATATTTGAGCATAAAAAGTTGTCTAATTCTAAATACAAATATGCATTACGCTTCATTAGACAGAATGAGCAAACCATGAGGGCTGATTCCTTAGTAAAAAATCTTTTAGGTAAGGATACAAAAACCTTTTGGAAAGAGGTTAAAACTATCAATAACAGTAAATCCTCTCTCCCTTTCACTGTCGATGGTGTTTCTGGGGTGAACATGATTGTGAATTTTTGGCAACACCACTACAGCAAGTTATTCACCTGTGTACACAGTGAACCCTTCCAGGTTGACAAGGTTAGTAGTGTAGAAACTATCAAAACACACGAGGTCTATCAAGCAATTAAAGAACTGTCTGTAAATAAATCTATAGGAATGGATCTTATTTCAGCTGAACATCTCAAATTTGCCAGTTCAAGGGTCGATCCTCTTCTTGCCTTGTGTTTCACTGGTTTTATTATGCATGGTTTTATTCCTGAAACCTTGATGAATGTTCTTCTACTTCCTGTAATTAAAAACAAAGCTGGTAAAACTGGCAGCTCTGATAACTATAGACCTATAGCCCTAGCTAGTACACTGTCTAAAGCAGGGGTCTCAAACTCTAGGCCTCGAGGGCCGCAGTCCTGCAGTTTTTAGATGTGCCACAGGTACAAAACCCTGGAATGAAATGGCTTAATTACCTCCTCCTTGTGTAGATCAGTTCTCCAGAGCCTTGCTAATGACCTAATTATTCTATTCAGGTGGTGCAGCAGAGGCACATCTAAAAGTTGCAGGACTGCGGCCCTCGAGGACTGGAGTTTGAGACCCCTGGTCTAAAGTCTTTGAACTAATTCTTTTGCCAAAATTTGCAAAGATAGTTATGTCCACTGACAATCAATTTGGGTTCAAGTCCAAACAAGGCACTGATATGTGTATATATGGCCTAAAAGTATTACCGAAAAATTATAACAGTAAAAATTCTACACTTTTTCTTTGCTTTTTAGATGCCACTAAGGCTTTTGATTGTGTAAATCATAGAAAACTATTTTTAAAATTGTGCCAAGCTGGTGTTCCTAAGTATATAGTACAATGTCTGTCCTACTGGTATGCTAATCAAATGATGCAGGTGAAATGGGACAACTGTGTGTCTGCATCCTTTCGTGTCGGCAATGGAGTCAGACAAGGAAGCATTTTATCTCCTATGTTGTTTAATTTTTATATGAATGTCCTCTCTAAGCAGCTAAACCTGTGTAGAACTGGCTGTATGGTTGGTGACACTATTATTAATCATTTAATGTATGCTGATGATCTAGTGGTTTTTAGTCCAAGTTCAGCTGGTCTTCAGAAGCTGCTTAATGTCTGTTCAGCATATGGTGAATTATTTGATGTAAAATTCAATCCATCAAAAAGTATCATCTTGATCTGTCGCACTAAGGAGGACAAAAATAGAGTATTTCAAATTGTCTGGGATTTTATTGAATGTCTCAAGTGAAGTAAAATATCTTGGCCATGTGTTGACAGACCATCTGTCTGATGATGAGGACATTTACTGTCAGGTTCGAATTATACACTCAGGCAAATATCCTTGTCCGTAAGTTTGGATTCTGCTCTGATGAAATGAAACTGAACTTGTTTAGGTCATATTGTAAATCACTATATACTGCACATTTGTGGTGCAACTTTAAAAAAGCCAGTCTTCAAAGATTGAAGGTGGCTTATAATGATGCACTGAGACTCTTGTTAAATAAACCCAGATGGACCAGTGCCAGTGAACTGTTTGTATCTGCTCGCGTCAGCACTTTGATGGCTGTTTTAAGACAGCTTATGTATAAATTTATTTGTCGTGTAAACGAGTCTAATAATAGAATTATAATACTGTTGACTAATATCAAATATAGTGCCGTAAAATACTCATCTGTTGTGATGGACTGAGTTAAAAACAGGAGGAGTCACAGGACATATTAGAAAAATAGGGTTTTTTTATTTTAACCCAAAGATTATAAATTACAAAAGATAAACTGAGCTCATAAAAGACGTCAAAGAAACAAAACTGAACTCAGGCAAAAAATGTAAACAAACTGGCTGCACAAACAAACATAACTGACCTAACAAAGAAATGACACACAAGGGTTTATATACTGGCTGATCAGACCAATTAAGACACAATAGGGGTAAATAAACAGAATACAATTACAAATAACACAAAAACAAACTAGAAAATTTCTGAAGAAATTTAGCCGGGGCCTGCCAAGGCGTGCCCGTCGGTTTGGGCCCGGCGTTGTCACGCTACAAATTAGCATCGATGGTAAAGAACGCTGCAACGTAATCAATAGCATGTGGAGAATCACAAGAACGTTAAGTAAGGTGGACGTGCACCATTCAGTATGATTTAAAATTTTGTCACGGCTTTTATTTTGGAAGTTTTGTTCAACTTCATTTCAAAGGGCCAAACTAATCCCATGTGTAATAGTCGTTGGGTTAAAATAGTTATATAATGCTCAAAACACAAGTAGTTGATGTAAAAATATTAAAGGCTTTTATTTTGAAATGTTTGTTAAGCTTCATTTCAAAGCGCCAAACTAATCCCATGTTTATCAGTGCTTTGGATAAAAAAAATCACATAATGCCCAAAAGAGCAAATACCTGATGTAAAATTGTCAAGGCTTTTAATTTGAAATTTTCAGTATGCTTCATTTCAAAGAGCCAAACTAATACCATGTGTAACAGTGCTTTGGATGAAAAAGTCAAATAAAGCCAAAAAGAGCAATTACATGATGTAAAAATATTCAAGGCTTTTATTTTGGAATTTTTGTTAAACTTCATTTCAAAGGGCCAACCTAATCCCATGAATAACAGTCATTGGATAAAATCAGTTATGTAATGCTCAAAACACAAGTAGTTGATGTAAAAATATTAAAGGCTTTTATTTTGGAATTGTTGTTAAACTTCATTTCAAAGGGCCAAACTAATCCCATGTGTAATAGTTAAATCAGTTATATAATGCTGAAAACGCAAGTAGTTGATGTAAAAATATTAAAGGCTTTTATTTTGAAATTTTTAGTTAAGCTTCATTTCAAAGGTCCAAACTAATCCCATGTATAACAGTCATTGGGTTAAATCAGTTATATAATGCTCAACAGAGCAATTACCTGATGTAAAAATATTCAAGGCTTTTATTTTGAAATTATTATTATGCTCCATTTTAAAGTTCCGAACTAATCCCATGTGTAACAGTGTTTTGGATGAAGTCAAAAAGAGCAATTACATGATGTAAAAATATTCAAGGCTTTTATTTTGAAATTTTTAGTTAAGCTTCATTTCAAAGGTCCAAACTCATCCCATGTATAACAGTCATTGGGTTAAATCAGTTATATAATGCTCAACAGAGCAATTACCTGATGTAAAAATATTAAAGGCTTTTATTTTGAAATTATTATTATGCTCCATTTTAAAGTTCTGAACTAATCCCATGTGTAACAGTGCTTTGGATGAAAAAGTCAAATAAAGCTAAAAAGAGCAATTACATGATGTAAAAATATTCAAGGCTTTTATTTTGAAATTTTTGTTAAGCTACATTTCAAAGGGCCAACCTAATCCCATGAATAACAGTCATTGGATAAAATCAATTATATAATGCTCAAAACAGCAATAATCTCATGTAAAAATTCTCAAGGCTTTTATTTTGAAATTTTCAGTTTGCTTCATTTCAAAGAGCCAAACTAATACCATGTCTAAAAGTGCTTTGGATGAAAAAGTCAAATAAAGCCAAAAAGAGCAATTACATCATGTAAAAATATTCAAGGCTTTTATTTTGAAATTTTCATTATGCTTAATTTTAAAGTTCCAAACTAATCCCATGTGTAACAGTTACTGAGTTAAATCAGTTATATACAGCCCATAGCAGCAAGTAGTTCTAAAGGCCAGTTCAGTCCTGATCTGTTTCAACTGAGTGTTCCACTATAGATAGAACTACAGTGATGCGTATTTGTAGTCCTAATCATCAGCCAATAGCCTCTTGAGTTCCGTTGCTATGGTAAATAATTTTCTCACCAAAGTGTGAACTGTTAGTGAGAGAGGCTGGGGCAGAGAATACTCTATTTGAGCCAGCCAGTTTTACTGAAAAAAAGCATTGGGAACAAATCCTTTCCGTTCGGGAACCGTAATACATATTCGAAAAGCGTTTGAAGCGTATGAGAGGGCTATGTGTCTTCTGCAATAGACCCGAGATTCATATCTCTACCTTCCTCACAGCAATAACAGTGATGAGAGAAAGAAATGTGCCCAGATCTGAACCGAGATCGGCTCTCACTCTAATTTTAGGAAAAATGAGAAACTTTGGGTCGCTTAGAGACAAATTGTGGAGAAACCGTAATTGGTATCGACGAGCCGTCTTCACTTTCGAAGAGATCACAGACGTATCTACAAAATGAAATTTGAATGGCATTTCTAGAAGAAAAATAAAGAATAAAGAGACGCTTGTTGGGTGTAGAGTAATAGGTTCCTGCCATTGCTTTGCATGGCAGGCCCCAATTAAAGAAACGCTTTCTCCGACAATAGTAATAGGTTCCTGCCATTGGTTTGCACTAATATTTACTTAAACACAAAACTTATCTAAACAAAGAAACTACAAATTCCCCCTGCCAGCAGGAACTAGTGGTGCAGTCCAATCAGCATGTAAGCCTGCTGAGTCCTGGCCCCCATCCTTTGTCTGGCAACTAGAAGGTGTTAGGTACCAGGCTGGTGGGTTCTTTTCAGATCATCCACCAGAGGGCGCCTGATGACAGCTGGTTCTTGGAGGTCGTGCCGGCAGGTCCTAACCAGACGCACCTGTGGGGAATTACCATCTCCTGGTGGAGTATATGAGCAGCTGACTGCCAGCACATCTTTGCCAGAGTGTTTGCCTGATCTGGTACACTGAGCCCTCAAGAGTTGTTTCGCTGAGTACACTTGTTGAAATTCGAGTTGTTTGGAGATCTAAAACTTCCTTTGTGATCCTTTTTCCAGAAAACCTTCAGGAGAACTCGAGCCATCCCTTCTTTGGAAGGAATCCTCCAGAGGCGCCATGAGAGTTCTAACTGGGAGCCCGAGCCTCACCATCATCTTCCCAGTTACTTTCCGGTGCAGTCCTCAGTTGGCAGTCAGCTCCATTACTTCTCCGTGCGGTCTAAGCACAACCTGTCCGCCCTCCGACTCTCTGCCCAGCCGCCCAGCTGTCGCCTTTGGACATACCCACCTCCTGGTGCCTGGCCTTCCTCCTCCTCTGTTCGGACCCCGACTCCCACAAGTAAGAGCTTCAGAACCAGTTCACCTGAGTTGATTCGCTGATCCTGAACTCACCATATCTCTCTCCCTCAGTGAGTGGCTGAACCCGGAACCCTTTATTGAAGCCCAAGTCCAACTACCAGTTCTGAGTTTTTTGTGAATAAGAAAAAAAATAAACCCTTTGAACTTTTACACCAGTCTCTCTGTGAGTGTTTCTGCATGTGGGCAAAGAACGTTAAACCCAACATGACAGAAGGAAGGTAAGTACCAGTGGGAAAACAAACAGAATTAATCTTAAGCAAACAAAATTAACTTTAAGTTGATATAAATACATATGCTAACTAAATGTGCATGCTAACAAATAGAACAAATGCATTCAAATCAACTAATAAATGTTTTTATTGAAACTAAAGTGTTGTTGTGTTTATATGAAAAAATAAACTGTGCATAAAAAAGAGTTACCGACATCAGAGTGTGGCCATGGATTTGGCCATCACACTGTACTCTGGAGACATTGGTATGACTGCCTTCTGAATGGCTAGGAGTCGGGTTTTTTTCTTTTCTTCTTTTTTATTGTCTTTGCTTTCCTTTTTATGTAATCTGGACTGTGAGTCTGTAATAAAATCTATCTATCTATGTGACTTATTATCGTGGCGTAATAAGTCGTCTGACAGTTTTGATTGTGTCTCTGTTGTGCTGGTTGCCTGAATGGTTTAAAGGGCCTTTTTCTTGTTCAGTTCCATCTCAATCTTAACAGACATAAACATGCAGTGAATAAATCGACTTTCAATCAGTTTTTTGCAACAAAGACTTAATAATAATAAACACGTTTTATTATTAAAAACACGACAAACTAATTATGGTAAATGGCTGCACTGGGTTAACTTGGGGAATCTCATCTGTCCGTGTATCAATCAACTCCAAACCACTTCTTTGTTCTGTCACAATTATCGATTTATTCCATTTTGATTATTATGCTCCAAACTTTTTAAGGACTAACCACCCCGCTCATACACACAAAACCAGCAGGCCAGTAACCTTCCCATTCATACCTGGTGACGTCACTCCCACATCGACACACCCACCAACTAAGTGTCAAAGTCTCGTGCTCCTGTAATATCAATAATTACTTATTTCATTCATATTACTCTCACAGAGCCTTAGTGAAAACATGTTTATTATTAACTGTTTGGTGCAAAAAACAGATTGAAAATCTATTTATTTACTGCAATGGTAAGGCTAGGCTAAGATGGAACGGCACTGAAAGCAGCCCTTTAAACTATTCAGACAACCAGCACAACAGAAACACGATTAAAACTGTCAGATGACTTATTACCTCACGATAATAACTCAGAAATAGTCCAAATAGTTTGGATGTATTTTTATTTCTTTCCTACTTATGGAAAGTTTTTGTTTATATCATAGGTTTGTGGTTTTAATTGTGTCTATGTTGTGCTGGTTGTCTGAATGGAATAAATCGATAATTGTGACAGAACAAAGAAGTGGTTTGGAGTTGATACACGGATTGATGAGATTCCCCAAGTTAACCCAGTGCGGCCCTTTACCATAATTAGTTTGTTGTGTTTTTAATAATAAAACGTGTTTATTATTATTAAGTCATTGGTGAATAAAACTGATTGAAAGTCGATTTATTCACTGCATATTTATCTCTGTTAAGGTTGAGATGGAACTGAACATGAAAACGGCCCTTTAAACCATTCAGGCAACCAGCACAACAGAGATACAATCAAACCTGTCAGATGACTTATTACGCCACGATAATAAGTCAGAAATATAGTTTGGATGTATTTTTATTTCTTTCCTACTTATGGAAGATTTCTGTTTATATCATAGGTTTGTGGTGCCTCTCTATCCTAAAGAAAGATATAAAACTTCAGATATTTCACAATAAGATATTAACATTCATGGAAAAGCCTCACATAACCTTATATTAAAGCAGAAAGTACGGTGGCCAGCGTAAGAAAGGCTTACAGTATTCAATTAAGCTGCATAACCGATCCAACCCATTCTCACTCCATTCACGCATGGTCAGGAATCGTCCCAACTCGTCAATATATAATGACTCGGAGTGAGAATGTGTTGACTGATCAGTACAGCTTTGTGAGGGAACGCAAAATGTTTTGCGAGGGAACGCAAAAGTTTTGCGAGGTAACGCAAAAGAAAAAAAAATCCCCATGTCCGCTAGGGGGCTTCGTAGAATCAGGAGAACCAGGACATAGGGAGCAACGAACTAAATGTGAATCAGGATCAGAGAAAGAGGTCTTGCGCACAAGACCTCTTTCTCTGCACTGCCTGGCTGCATGAAGCCAGGCAGTGCAGTGCTAATGTCTGCCACCATGACAGGTGAGGAAAACAATCAAAGAGCAATGAGCACTCTCTGCGTGGTCTTATGTTCTTGTGTTTTATTTATTTGCTAACTAAATAAGTACCAATGTATATAATTTTAAAAAATATATAATAATAGCTACTGCAGTTTACGCAGAGCATTACAAGAACAAAGAAAGGCTCTCACTGAGGCTCCAGTTCTATCTTCTTAGTAAAAAGCCGTTCAGAAGAATCGGATCATTTGTGAATGTCACATCACTGTATTGCAGACTTTGGTCACAGCATTGTCCCATATATGTGACGTCAGTCAACACCTCCGCACAATAATTCAGGTCAGTGAGTGACAGCTTTTTTTTGATGCAATTTGTCCCTGTACAGCTAGCTTTGCTAATATCACGTCCACAAAGCTTACTTTTCTTTGAGCTCATTTTCTAAGTGACGATAAAAGTTAAACGTAGTCCCCACCGTCTGTGAAAGCGAAGCGCTGATGGATTTAAATGTCGCCATCGGATTTCTTTTTTTTTTATATATTATTTTTATTAATTTTAGATTCGTTACAATATAAAGAACAAAGAAGAAACCTGTGCCGCCACACACATAAAAACAAACAAACAAAAAAAATCTACAACAAAATACCCCACATGCACGAGAAATAGGGTGTCAATCCTCTCCTCCAGTCCACGTCACCCCTCAGCCATCAAGAGCGGAGAAACAAAAGCAGGCAAGAATAAATAGAGCTATAAAACAAAATAATAATAATAAAAAATAAAAATAAAATAAAATCCTAGGGACCAAGCAGAAAAGACTCAAGGGGACCCCAAAATGTCAAAAATGTATCTGATTTGTGATTGAGATTATGGGTCAGCTTTTCCAAAGGAAGGATAACAGATATCTGTGTGAGCCACATATTTACTGTGGGGGCAGAAGGAGAAGTCCATTGTAACAAAATACATTTCTTGGCAAGAAATTGAAGAATTGTAAACAAGGATTTAGAGTGTGCATCCAAATGATTGGGGGAAACATTTAGAAGATAGAACACAGGAGACAAAGAAAAGCGAACACCCAAAACCTTTTCAATCACCAAATGTACGTCCCTCCAAAAGGTCCTTAATAAATCACATGACCAGAATAGATGGAGAAAAGTACCTCTGTGCCTCAAACATTTGCAGCACAGATTGGAACGGTTGGGGAACATTCTCTGAAGACGAACAGGAGTATAGTAGGATCTATAGAAAAGTTTGAAATTCTGTTCTTGTATAGAAATAGAAGTGCATTGAGGAAAGGTTCCATTGCAAATCTTAAGCCAATCTAAACGGCTGAATTTCATCTCCAGATCACGCTCCCACAACCGCTTGACAGAGTCAAAGCTTGATGGTACAGAGCAGAGTAAGAAAGCATAGAATTTGGAAATCAGACCTTTAGGAGAATTGGTGGAAACCAGAACATTTTCTAAGTCTGTCAGTTCCCTACGGAATGCATTGGACCGAAATAATGAATCCATAAAATGTCGAATCTGAAGATATTTATAAAAATCTTTCTGAGGAATGTTGCTCTTGTCCCTGATTTGATTAAATGATTTGATAGCACCGGAAATCAACAAATCAGAGAAATCATTCAGACCAGAACAAGACCAGTTCAATAGGCCAATACTTCTAATAAAAGTTGGTAGGTCTGGGTTTAAAATCAGGGGGGGATCTAATTGAGATAAAGGATGGAATATAAAGGATGGAATATTCAAGTATTTCCTTATGTCTTGCCAAGCTAACAAACTACTATAAACTACCATGTTTTCCTTCAATGAATCCAATGATTCATTGAGATCTAAGTTATTGATAAAAGGGAGAGAACTTAACCTTCTAGGACAGCATGAAAAAGATTCAAGGTCCCACCATAAGCAGGTGTCTCTACTAGAAAACCAGTCAGACATCATTTTAAGCTGAGCAGACCAGTAGTAGAGCTGCAAATTGGGTAAAGATAAACCTCCCAACTGCTTGGGTTTAGTAAGAGTGGAGAACCTAATTCGTTGATGCTTATTGTTCCAAATAAAACGAGAAATATGAGAATTAAGGGATTTAAAGAATGTAAGGGACAAATAGCAAGGAAGGTTTTGAAACAGGTAGTTTAAGCGAGGGAGAGTATTCATTTTTATTGTATTAACCCTACTGAGAAGTGATATAGGTAAAGTAGACCATTTCAACAGATCATTCTTAATGTTCTGAATTTAGGGGGAGTAGTTTGATGAGAATAAGTCTTTCAGATCAGGGGCAATAAAGATGCCCAAGTACTGGAAACCACTTTTAGATGTATGAAAAATAGGTTGTAGCACCATATCTTGGGGATATTGAAAGGAGAAGCGACAGACTTGCCTAAATTAATTTTATAACCCGAAAGAGCACCAAATTTATCTATGGAACTAAGTACAGCCGGGACCGATTTATTTGGGTTTTTCAGGTATAAAAGGACATCATCCGCAAAAAGAGAGATCACATGGTGATCTTCACCTATCCTAATTCCAGATATGTCTGGGTTAGATCTGATAGCCACAGCTAAAGGTTCAATGAACAACGTAAACAACAAAGGAGACAAGGGGCACCCCTGTCTACAACCCCTCTGAACAGAAAAGCCGTCTGACAGCAAACCGTTAGTATTTACCATGGCTACTGGACTGGAATAGAAGGCTTTAATCATGTTAATAAAATTAGGGCCCATGCCAAATTTCTGTAAAACTAGGAATAAAAAGGGCCATTCTACCCGATCGAAGGCCTTTTCTGCATCAAGAGAGATAAGCAAAGCAGGGTCTTTATGTTGATTAAGATAATGAATGACATCTAGATTTCACAAAACCTGTCTGGTCGGGGTTTATTATCTTTGGAAGAATTTTTTCTAGTCTCTGCACCAACACCTTAGCAACAATTTTGTAATCAACATTAAGGAGACTGATAGGTCTATAGGATGAGCAATCTAGGGGATTTTTATCTTTCTTCAACAATAAGCTAATAGAAGCAAAACTCCAAGACGGAGGCACACCTGCTGCTAAGATATCATTTATAGCAGGTAAAAAGATGGGATGATCTCGGGCCAGAACTTCTTAAAAAATTCCAGTGGAAATCCATCAGGACCAGGACATTTTCCATTTGGCATTGATTGGATTGCCACCCAAACCTCCTCAGGTATAAAAGCAGCATCAAGGGCAGAGCGAGCCTCCTCTGAAATTGAGGGTAAGAGAACACCATCTAAATAGGAACCAATATCTGATTCTATTTTACCAGCCGTGTAAAGGGATTTATAAAAGTCTTTGAAAGTGTTATTAATAACAGACGGATCACAGGTAACCTCCCCGTTGCAGGTTCTTACCATATTGATAGAGCGATCGTTGATTTGGTTCTTTAATTGATAGGCAAGCAGACGGCTTGACTTGTTACCAAACTCGTAATATTTCTGTTTAGTATAGAGTAACAGCTTCTGGGCATGGCGAGTATAGTCCATATTCAGCTTGGTCCTAGCAGCAACTAATGCCTTGAGATTCCCTGATGTAGGAAACTGTTTATGTATATGCTCCAACCTAGACACCTCATTCTCCAATTTTTTTTTGTTCTCCTCCAAAACTCTTTTCTGAAAAGAGCTATAGGAAATGAGCTGCCCTCTTAAGGTGGCCTTGGCCGCATCCCAAATCATGGCAGAAGAAACTGGAGAAGACTCATTATCAGATCAGTACTGTAAAAGATTATTCCTAACAAGGGTACAAAAAGAGCTGCTGTTCAAGAACGAGGTATTAAATCTCCAAATGGGAGTCCTCACAGTATTAAATGAAGATTCAAATTGTAAATAAATAGGGGCATGGTCTGAAAGGGCAATTGAACCCATAAAGCAAGACAGAACAAAATGTAGGTAGGATTTTGGGATAAAAAAATAATCAAGTCTAGAATATGAGTTATGAGGATGTGAATAAAAAGAGTAGTCCTTTACTTTGGGGTTCAGCTGACGCCACACATCGATCAACCCAATGTCTGAACACAATTCTTTAAGAGCAGATGAAGCTTTGGGGTTGGACACATGTGCCGCGGAGGATTTGTCTAAACCGGCATCCATTATACAATTGAAATCGCCAGCCAGCAAGCCAAAACCATCACAACACTGACTAAACAATAAAATTACTTGCGAAATGAAGTTAGGTGAATCATTATTAGGGGGATAGACATTGAGTATGGTTATAGATTGACCAGCAATTGAACCTTTAATCAGAATAAATCTACCTTCCGAATCGCTTTCCTCATGTAAGAGGGTAAAGGGGAGATTCTTATTAATAAGGATGGCTGTGCCCTTTTTGTTCTGTGGATGAGAAGAAGAATAAACATAAACACTCAAAACATTGAGTGCAATGTTTTGAGTTTCAGATGTTCTACCCTAGATAGCCTAGTCTCCTGAAGAAGAGCAATATCAGCTCCCTGCTTCCTCAAAAAAGTCAAAATTTTCTTCCTCTTGATTACATGGCCTAAACCCTGGACATTCCAGGAAATGAGATTAAGTGGCCGAGGCATACTGGCGTAAGGTATTATGAATGATGTTAGAAGAAGATGAATGAAATACTGAAATCAAAAAGAGACATGAGGAGGAGAAAACCAAGATTGTTGCGGAGTAACAAAACAAAAAAGAACAAAACAAAACCCCTTGACAAGCAGCACATACCCTCCCAAATCCTGCCCCCAATTGGCAGGAAAGAAACATCCCAAAAGAAGTCACCAAAAAATCTAAATATAACTTCACAATACTGTATCTAAACAGTGTGATCACAGAAACAAACAGGACAACAAGAAATCGCATCAGTGCCCCTGGACGAAAATTGAACGCCACCTACAATCCTCCCTCCGTAGAAAATTGGAAAATATAAAATGTAATAATATTGGTAAAAAAGTGAAATAATATTGATGCATGAATAAGTGAATTTCAGACCAATATTGGCATGCATTGCCTTGCTTATAAGATAAATAAGATAAGATCAGATAAATCTTTATTGTCATTGTCACAAGGACAACGAAATTCAAAGGGTGCCATCAGTCGGTGCACATGCCCAAAAACAAAAAATAATTGTCTCACAATTCACCCACAACGCAAGAATCAACAAACTGACAAAAAAAAAATAAAAAATAAGAACAGCCACATTCTCACATGCATCATTTATGATGATTAATGGTTGTTTTTGATTGAATTTAGTTTTGTTATTGCTAGATGGTAGAAACGGTCTCTGAGACGGTTGGTTCTTGTTCTGATTGCTCTGTATCTTCTGCCTGAAGGCAGCAGTGTGAACAGAGAATGTCCGGGGTGAGAAGTGTCCTTTGTGATGTGTTGTGCTTTTCTTAGACAGCGGTCGCTGTGCAGGTCCTCCAGTGAGGGGAGAGGGCAGCCAATGATTTTTTTGGGCTGTATTCACAACCCTTTGTAGAGCTTTCCTTTGAGCCGTAGTGCTGCTGTTATACCATACACAGATACAGTAGGTCAGTATGCTCTCTATGGAGCACTTGTAGAAGGACACCAGCAGCTTCTCCTTGATGTTGTTCCTCCTGAGAACCCTCAGGAAGTTCAGTCTTTGCTGGGCCTTTTTTATCAGCTCGAAGGTGTTCATGTTCCATGTGAGGCCCTGCTCAATGTGGACCCCCAGGAAACGGAAATCAGCTACCCTCTCCACACATTTTCCCCCAATGGTTAGTGGTGTAATGTCCGTTTTATTCCTCCTGTAATCTATTATGAGTTCTTTTGTCTTTGAGTTGTTGAGGAGCAGATTGTTCTCCCTGCACCACTGCAACAGCCGCTCCACCTCACCCCTGTAGGCGGACTCATCGCCTCCTGAGATGAGCCCCACCACTGTGGGGCCATCATCAGCAAACTTGATGATGGTGTTGCTGTGGTGGGCAGAGGTGCAGTCGTATGTGTACAGACAATAGAGCAGGGGGCTCAGCACACAGCCCTGTGGAGAGCCAATACTAAGGCTGAGGGCAGTGCATGTATGTTTTCCCACCCTAACTCTCTGCTGTCGGTTGGTCAGTAAGCTCAGAATCCACATGCAGGTGGAGTAAGGGAGGCCCAGGTCCCCCAATTTGTCCACCAGTCTGTGAGGGAGGATGATATTAAAAGCAGAGCTGTAGTCTACAAAGAGCATCCGCACATAGCTCCCCTGCTGCTCCAGATGTGACAGAGCAGCATGGAGGGGCATGATCACAGCGTCCTCTGTGGATCTGTTGGCTCTGTAGGCGAACTGGTGGTGGTCAAAGCCAGGAGGGAGAAGTGCTGTGATGTGACCCCGGACCAGTTTTTCAAAACACTTCGTCACCACAGGGGTTAGTGCCACTGGCCGGTAGTCGTTGAGGCAAGAGATGTGAGGTTTCTTGGGTATGGGGACTACGGTGGAAGATTTCAGGCAGGATGGGACTGTAGACAGGGCTAGGGACTGGTTGAAGATCCTGGTGAAGACTCCAGCCAGCTGATCGGCGCAGTCTTTCAGGACACGTCCAGGAACACATTCATATTTGTTTCCGTTCTCTCTAATAGAAGAGAGAATGAATATTTAGATACAATACTATAGTTCAAGACACCTTAAGTATACAAAATGAAATTGTTCTTAGTGTAGTCACGCTTTCATAGTCCAAAACTTGGTGTGAGAGGAACGAAACGGTCAGAAATGACTCGGAGAACAGTCAGACTCTCTACAGCGCCATCGAGAACAAAAACAACAGCAATGGAGAGCGAAAGAGATGCCTCACTTTATAGAGTCCAAAAACACAGCAGCTGACTCCAGAGTGTCAAAAAGGTGAATCCGACCCTCATGCAGACAACGGAGGCGAGCTGGGTAACAAATCCATGATACTTGTTGAGCCGAGCCAGCGCTCTCCCCACACCATCAAACTCTTTTCGCTTACGCAGGACCTCAGAGGACAAATCGGGGTAGAAGCGCAGCTGGGAGTCGCCATGTCGAATATCACGTTTCTTCAAAGCGGCCCTGCGCACAGCCTCCCGTTGAGAGAATCTTAAGAACCGAACCAGAACGCTCCTCGGAGCTTTGCCCTGATCGGGAGCGGGGGCCAAGGCTCGGTGAGCCCACTCGATCTCCAGCGAAGGAAAATCAGCAGGAAGATCAACCAGAGCTGGCCATCGGATTTCTTATGATTTATGTAGTGGGATACTACAGGATGGGCCATAAGTTTCCACACATAGAAAAAATAAACATTTTATATGGAACAGCGGTTTTTATTTTTGTGGGACTCTGTGTAATCGCTGCACGTCTTGGACCACTTTGTGGTTGATCTGCAACATTTCCAGTTTTCTGAAACTTGCAAATAGGTTTTTGCCACAGTGTCATGTGTGATGCTCGTTCCATGTTTTCTGTTAAAAGTTTTTTGCAACCATGCGACTGCTTCCCTATCCAGCCATCAGTATAATTTCAATTCATTGTTCTTTTGTCTTCTTGGGTATCTGAAATATAAAAGAACATTCCCCTAGAATGTACAGGGGATGTGATGTGTGACAGCGGTAACAGAAACACAAAATTAGTAAGCCACGTTATTGCTTGGATTTTAATCAGTATGTTTTGCATCCAGTGAAAACAAAGACGTTAACAAATAAACTGGACGATATGCTGGCAATTTAGTGACATTTCCGCAGCTGACCTGTCTTGAAATAAAATCCCGACCATCAAAAAGTGGTCTCGAGAACTACAACACTAATATCTCTGCTTTAATTTTTAATTATGCCTTTGCTCACAAGTATGAACATATGCTGTACTCTATGTTGATAAGTATACTGTGTTGTCAGATCACATCGCTCTGTTTTATCAGTCAAATGCGATCACTGACTGTAATTAGGTTTTGTGTCCAGCTTGACCAGAAACAGCACAATTAAATGACATCAAGCCTGTGAAAAAGGTGAGAAGATATCAAATTAGCTGTTAACGTAGATGAGTTGTTTGTGCTGTTGAAGTGTAAATCCAATCTGAGCTGTTTCTCCACAGAGTTTGCAAGCTCTCCTCTTGCATACATAGGTTCTGTTCGGGAGCTCCATTTTTCTAACATTTTTTGTGCATTTTAGTTTGCTCTGCGGGTGTCTGATGTACTGGCCATCCATCCGATCTGTACCCTGGCTCTCACCCAATGACCGCTGGAGGTATGCTCCCGCCCCCTGTGACCTTGCAAGGATAATTAGCTTTAGTTGATAGATGGATGTAGATGCATATAAAGCAGAAGGAGATAAAGCCAATGGTCAAAAGGGTCACTGCTTATCTGGAGCATGTAAAAGATTGTACAGGTTCATTTCAAACTTGCACTGTTTACCCTTGTTTGATTTTGAACAGTTAAACAAAAAGGTTTTGATTTAAATACATTTTGGCTGGGGTTTTTACTCTGCTCTTCACAAGTAGACAATATTTGTTGCTCTTTAAATAATGGAGGCTTTAGAATTTACACTTCTCCTTTTGTCCAGTGAACATTTGAAGCTCACCAATGTTGTGTCAACATATTAGTTATGAGAACATACAAATTCTTGGTTGCTGCCACTATTTAGATTTAAGGATCCCAACATCAAAATGACAATGTTTATGCACAAATGTCAGACAAAGTAGGTTTTAAATTAATAATGAATGAAAATAAAATGTTGACTACATTATTGAGCAGCCATTGTTTGACAAATACTGTTTAATAATGGTCCTCTCACTTTCTAGAAGGCCAAATATTCTCAGTACTTCACTGTCGGTCAGTAGGCACTATTACCATTTGACTTTCTTTTCTGTTCCAAAGATCTAGCTAGTTCTATACTTTTTTATGTGCTATAATCTGAAAATACACAGTAAAAGTTTTAGAAGAAAAGGTTTGTCCTTGTGTTCTTTTTTGTAAAATAGAACATTTTCTGCTTACAAAACAACATTTGCTTAATTTAAATTACTTCATTCTAAATCATAGTAAACTTTTGTCTGAATATGTTCAAGGCATATCTTTTATACCTTAAGATGCAAGCAGCCAACCATTTAAGCATGTTCTTGTGTAGTGAATACAGATCCCCCCATGGGGATCTGCCTCAGATCTTCCTCTGAATGCTTCAAACGTTTCTTAGACACAATTTCCTGTGGACTGCAGTGTTTTGGATCAGTCTCCTGCCTGAGTTCAGATACAAACTACCAGGAGAGATAATGTTTTCAGTTATAACTTGTATTTTTTCAATTCAAAAATAAATTTTAAATTTATCTCTCAACATGAAACAATTTTAGTATTCATGCAGGCTTCATTATGTTCTAACAATAAGGTCTACCACAATGTGCTTTGCTTTAAGACTTTTTGTTTACTTGTGGTTGCTAACCTCTCTAGAGGTCTTGAGCATGCACCAGTATGACATCAGAGCATTAGCTCTTCATCTCCTAACTTTATTGCATGCTTTTCTTTCTTTCATCTGTCTGATCTCTGGTTCGTGGTTGCTTACCTCCTGAAGCATATACTGTTGAAACATTGATTTTCCTGATACTGGCTCTGCCTGAGCTTTTTAAGCTATTGAAAACGAATCCCTAATTATCCATGGATAGAAAACATAAGGGATGGATGATGTGACTAACTACAATTTTGACTAAGCTCTTTATGTAGGATAGTTTCTGTCATGTTTTGGTTTACTCGATTAACCCACATGCGCAGAACACACTAGAGAGACCAAAGTAAGATCAGTGATTTATTATAAACACGGTGCAAAATGTGAAAAAACATCCAGGATGGGACACTCGGGAGGGCGAACCGGACCAATGGTCTTCCTGAAGAGGAACACAGAAGTGAGAACAGAGTGACGGGAGGGAAACGGAAGTTCAGCGGTTCGAGGCCTTACTTGCTGGTGGATAAAGCGGAGCTGAGAGGGATAGGCAGCACGGTGGATCAGGGGTTGGAGCAGAGAGGACGGGCGACGGCGGCGTTGGAGGGCGGACAGGTGAGACAGGCTCTTCGGGAAACAAGGAGGATCAGGTCGTGTGGTCTCGATGATTCTTCCGGCCACAGGGAATCCAGACGGACAGAAATGCCGGCAGCTCCGCGGCAACGAAACCTGAGGCGAGGCCACAAGAGCAGAATTTTAGAATAGAGCAGGTGGTCTGAGGTCAGCAATAAAACTGGATCTATCATTTACGAGCTAACACTCTGGCACAAGAGTGTTGACGATGTCCTCCTGAAATACTCCTCCCAACAAGGTAAGTGGCAGCAGGTGTGCCGGTAGAATCCGTCGACCACGCCCACCACGATGTTCCTGAACGCCCCCTGGTGGAGAAGGCCGCAGGAACCTCCTCCAGTCCTCCGGAGATCCACAACAGTTTCAAGCAGTGTTGTATAGTAACGAAGTAAAAATACTTCACTACTTTACTTAAGTATATTTTGGAGTACTTCATACTTTCCTGGAGTATGAAAATTTTTGATGACTTTCACTTTTACTTCACTATATTTCCGAACTTAATTGCATACTTTTACTCCGATACATTTTCAATGTGTGGTTTAGTTACTCGTTACAAAAAAGCGAGAGAGAGAAACGCAAGTGTTTTGATCCCACCTACTGATTAGCAAGTAGCAAGCAGGCTACCGAACAAAGTCCGTAGCCTACTTGCCTGGGCTTGTACATCACCACCAATAGGATACACCTGTTTCGCTTCTCCCATTAAACACAAAGCAAATCTCGCAGTCAGCAGCAGTCACATGGAGGAGGAGACGGAGACCACAACGACTGCATCTACGTCGGACACGGCTCCAGGGGAACCACCAGCTGGTGATGAGAGCCCATGGCCTTATTTAAACACAATATACTCTTTCGTGGGTGTTAAAGATTCGTCGTAGCGCATGAAGTTTATGTTATTCCTGCCCGAAGATGTGGAAATTCTATCTTACAAAAACTCCCCGTCCAACTTGAAGAAACACATCGAGGTAACGTCTTATGAAATGGTTATAATCCTCCTGTTTCAGTAACTATAGCTTGGTCACTAGACACTACTGTATTGTGAAACGTTGACCATAAATGAACTTTGTTTGGCATTGTTTCAGTTCCATACGTGGTGTATTTAGCTTAGGCTTAATGTTGACTGTAGCAGGCTACCTAGACTCCTCTGTTCAAGGGGGGACAGAAGCCATAGCGATAGCAATTTAGACTAAATGTAACGAATATAGGAAAGGCATGCAAGTTCAAAACCAGGTTTACAGATGCCAATAAGCTGCATTTCCCTCCCAATTCTTTTTTTCTTTTGCATAATGACCAGTTGTGTGCACCACCTACTGACTGTAGCATTGACTGATTCACTGATTTGTGAAGTAGAGTAATCGTAACAGCTCTTTTTCTTCATGTTGGCTGCATTTTCTGCACTATTTATTTTTCTCATTTTCAGCACTGACCTTACTTGAAGGGAAAACTTAAGGCTTACAAAAACTTTGTATTTTCTGTCCTGGAGGGTACACTAAGAAGCTGGTTCAGTTGTAAAGCAGGTTAAGTTAACCTTGTGCTATAGGTAAAGCACCTAATTTTCTTAACTAAATGATGCCTGCAGGTATATCTTTAATTTTGCCTGCACTTGGTTGGGTACATTATTTTAAGTGTATTTGACAAGTTTACCAAAATATAAAAAATGTCATTCAAACTGCATTTGCTTTGTTTTACTTTTTACTTGTACTTTTCATTACATTACTTGAGTACATCCATTTTTACAGTAATTTCCATACTTAAGTACAAGAAGTTTCAGATACTTTAAGACTTTAACTCAAGTAACATTTCAGTCAGTGACTTCGACTTTTACCAAAGTCATATTTTGGAGAGGTACTTATACTTTTACTTGACTCTGAGATTTCAGTACTTTATATAACACTGGTTTCAAGCCGCTATTATAGTCTGAAATAACAATAAGAACCCCAAATACATAGCCTTTTTCAGTCAGCTGTCTCCCTTGTCTGTAGTCTATGTACATAATCATTGTAGACATACACCTTCACTTTTAGTTTTTCCATGAACAGATATTATTGGTTTGTGTTAACTGAATCTTAGCAGAGCTCAAGAGTGCAGTAGCAGTCAGTTCTGCTGAGTTGCAAAAAGATGATCATGGGTTTAAATCTTCTTTTGGAATGACATTTGCATGTTCTTCCTTCAAGTTTCTCAAAATACTCCAACAGGTTAACAGAGAATTGCAAATTAGCTCAATGACTGTTTGTTTGTTGTGTCTCTTGGTCCACTGATAAACTAAGACTGCTCTAAAGGGTTTCCTGACTGCTTAGATACCATCTGTAACGCTTGGGTTGTGTTTAAGGGATTAGAGGAGGCGGCAGACTTGTCAGGACGGTCAAAAACTCACACCCACACTGGTACTGGGAATTCCACAGTGTTGTCCTTTAATAAACACTCTCTTCACCAACCTTACAAAGCCCGGTTGAATGGCTGCTATATTAGCAGACATGAAAATGAGCAGAGTCCAAACAACCTGTAACGTTACAAAAAAGTTAGAGAGCTAACATGTCCGTCTCGGTTCATGTGTCCAACCATAGCACATTTCTCCCACTCTCTCTACAGAGAAGCAGTGGCGCATACTTGTGACATTATTAGCGATACTAGAGTATCTTGAAGAGACACTACACAATTACAGCTGTTACACATCCATGAACACAACTAAGAAGCTGCATAGTTTTAATAAGCTGTTTGTGTGGTGAAGTGCTTTAGATATTTGCAGTCACATTATGGAAATCAGATAGTCAGGACTCTGGGTTCTTTGGTTGAGTTTTGTTTATTTCCATTGTCTTGTTGATTTTTGGTTAGATCAATTTAATTCCTGTTTTCCTAGTTTATCTCCTTATAGTGTTTCTGGTTATATTTATTTCTTATAGTTATTTTTTGTTACTCTTGTTTCATCAGGTTTCATTTCATAAGGTCTAGTTATTCCTTATTGCTTGTATTTTTGCTTGTTCCTCTGTGTTATCTCCTTTGCTTCTCTGTCTAGAATGAAACAAGAATAATCCAAAACACAACAAGACAGGAGACATGAGGCAAACAAGAGGAACTACAGGAATGAGATCACCAACTTGTTATTATAGCAATAAGGTGGTGTATCTTAATGTTAGAACATAATAAAGCCACTTTCTCTTTTCCTTCCCTCAGTCTGGCTCCTGCTCCCGCCACTCACACCTGCTAGCAGTTAGCTTATCAGCCCACGTCTTTTGCTCCAGCACTCAACCTTCCAGTATTTAAGCACCTCATTGTTAGTCACTACTCGTCGGTTCATTTAGTCAATTCCCGTCTCATTCCCATAGTTCCTCCCGTTTGACGTAAACAACTCTGACATTGCAACTGCTTTAGGAGCATTTAGTAATGCTATATTGATCAAATATTTCTGTTATAGTTAGGTGACATTTTATCCTGGAAGTAAGTACAGTTTAGTAGTTGTGGCTGACTGGAGTGATCAATTATAATATTGTGCAAAAGTCTTAAATACCATCCATAGTTTCTATAAAGGGTCCTTCTAGGAAGGAGAGTAATGAAAATGACAAAAAGTAGCAAACATATGTGCAAACCTGGAAAACAAATGCAATGAAATTATAAAGACTTTGTACTAGGTAGGCTATATCAAATAACTAATCAAGGTTACTGACTATTAAAAATTCTAATGTACACCAATCTAAAACTTATTTAACAGCAAAATTATGTGAAATTATCATAGATGTGATGCGTACTCTGAGTCAATCACTCTATATCACTATAGATGGATATCCAGAGAACTGCTCATCTGTCCAATGTATAAAGCTGACACTTATACATGACAGCTTTAAATGTCATGTATATTATTGTTGTACCTAGACATTGCTTTTTTGAGAGGGTGCAGAGGGAGGGCGAACTGGTTATTCATTACATTCTGGATGTAGAATGACTCATACAGGAACAGGAAACTTGAATTCCACAGGACACTTTAAAATCTGATTCTCATTTAAACAAAGTCCTAACAAGTACTTCTGTTATAGTTAGAATCTATACATGCTGCAGTATTTCTCCTTATTGATACACACCCTGAACACATCAGGTTCAATATCTGGCACAAGGAATCTTCAATATTTTGTAGAAGGCTTGAACTCGACGTTAACTGGAAGACAATGACTTGTACGAGCCACTATATCTAAAAATGTTCCACTTCACCATAAGTATTCTGCAGGAGTGCAAAGAAAAGCTCATTTTTACTAACTTATTGAAAGTCTAGGTAGAAAGGACAGCTAAGGGATTCCCTGCTGTCCTTCTGGCCTTCAGTCTTGCAACTTTCTCAAATCAGAGGTAAAGAGGATCCCAGAAGTTTCTTTAATAATTTCTCTTCATTTCAATATACTGAAGCATGTATTACTGAAACTCTGTAACATTTTCCTGTTGGGAATCAGGATTATGGAAACAGAAATATTTCTAACAACTTCACAAGGTGGTAACAAAATTGTTGGGATCCAGAGCTTGCATTGAAGTTTGGCTTCAACCTCCCAGTATTGAGGAGGTTGATAGTTGTAATCAATAATGTATGATTGATCAAATTATTAATAAAATTAAAATTCTTGAGTTTAATCAAGGCACCTACCTACTCAAGCAACTCTGGAGTCATAAGCAAACTCTCATGAAGGAATGAATTCTCACTACTGGCAGAATTAACTCAACAAAGAATGCTCACTGACACTCTTATTTCTAATCAAGTCTGAGAATTTATAATTAAAATAGCCCAATTTTACAGCAGATAATAACCTCTTTCCTTAACTACTGGCATACAATCTAGCTACTAATGAAAAGAGTCACTGCAATCTTTGGCAAGGGAGGAGGAAGATTTAAGTAAAAGAACAGGAGGCCAGGTCACTCTCAGACCTGTCCACCACTTTCCAACAATAGGTCAAAAAACTCCATGTTGAGGGTTAACAATTAGGCTAGATAAAGAAATCGTGGTGTTAGGCCTTTTATGACCACAAAGTAGATAAGTATTTGAAATCAAAGAAAGAAGAGAAGTGGAAGCAGGAGGAAGAAAGATAGAAGAGAATGACCGAGAGAGCGCCAGTGAATTCAAGCAGTGCTAAATTCAATTGCTCTGGAACTCAACAATTTCTAACATGTGGCAAACCTAAAATGGCAAAGCAGCAACATAACGTAAGAATATTAAACCATATAATCAGCAAAACATTAAACAAGCATACAACAGAAAGGCAATTTACAAAAACCTTAGTTTAAAACATCTAATTCAGCCCAAATACTGGAACGGTCTTACTTTGAGTTGATTGTCAGTTGGGTCAAAGCAATGACCAAAACTGACGGAACAGAAAAGACTTTTCTTCAGGCGAGAATTAAGGAGTGGCATCCCAGCTAGGTTCTCAGCAGAACCTCCAGTATTTTGGGTTGAAAAACAGAGGAAAGTACTTTTCTGTTTGATGAATAAAGAAGCTGCGACAGCAGGCCTCCACAGGCAGATGCGGCAATAGACTTCTCAAGTCTCTATGGGTATGCAGACTGCTTTCTAAAAGTTCTACAGGGAATACTGAAGGTTTTGAATAAATTCTTCTTCCTGGCTAACAGGTTAGAAGAAAAAGGTTCAGAGCTGTTGTGTCTCAGTTGGAGGCTGAATCCAAAGACGGGGCTTTGGGATTCAGGTCTTGCTTTTTTAGTGGGGATCAGTTCTTGCTGGATCAGTTCTGAGCTTTATTGAGGCACTGATATCACCACCAGTGGTGTCTCCAGCACAATGAATGCTTAGGAATTAGTTCTGATCAGTTCATGAATAAAAATGGATCCCAACATTCCAGATGAACTACAGCATTTTCTTGGATTGTATCTGAAGACTCTTTGTCACTCTTTTTCCCCTTCACAAATAGTTTTATGATGCTGGAGTCATGAATAGGTTAAGGGTTGGCTCCACCATTTAGAGTTAGGGTGATCATCACCTTCCTAAACTGATGGCCTGGAACTGATTTTGGCAAAGAAAAAAGAAAAAAATCATGACCTCTTTTTCAACAAAAAAAAAAGGTTTGGGCAAAAAAAGAAGAAGAAAGAAACACACACACTTTGCACAAAAAATGTCACAGGCACACTGTCATCTTGGGAAGGTGACAGTATGAATAAACCTAGACACTGAACTTCTATTCAACGGTTGATACATAAAGTGTTAAACAACACACTAGAAAAGTGAAAATATAGATTTCTGTTCATAAAATCTTGCTGCAATCTGAACAAGATTAGAAGTGAATGGAAAAGATGTGAACCAGATCATTTTTGTATGCTATAAGTTGCACAGAATGGTAAACAAAAACTGTTAATAGCATTTAAGAACAATGCTAAGTGTTTAAGTAAAGCTTTCTGATGGACAAATCAAATTGAGGAGATTTATAGTCAAAAAAATATAAACATTAAGAGCACTTTTCACAGTTTATTTGACCAGGTAAAACCGATTAATAATTTGAGTCTAAGTCAAGGACAGTCTTTCCTTCATAAAGTTTTCTTCCTTTATGAAGGAAATAACCCTGAAGAGCTGTCCGTGCACATGTTTTGTTGGTTAGCCTGTTGGTACAGTTTGGCGCCCCACCTTACCTTCCTCGCATAGGGTTTTGATAACGTCATCCATACTGAGTAAGTATTGCAATATTCTCGCGACGTTTTCATCCCACTGTTTGACACAAAAGGTAATCACTGAAGTCTCGCGATGCATTTCTCTGTGGATCCCACCCTTCTCGTGTGCCGTCTGCAGCGTGTATAATAGCAAGCAGAGAGACGCTTGGACTCTAGGAGGAGCCGTGGCAAGGTCGACGGCAGCATCCTTTATAATAACACAACGCTTACAAGTGGTCCTTCCTGACTTTTAAAAGACGAAGGTTGTTGGAACGTTTTTATTTACTGCGACAGAAAGAGAAAAAGAAGAGTGGTGGTAACTTTCCAGCTTGTACTCGCATGTCCTGACGCTGCTAAGCAGCTATCTACCTCTAATACCGCCTTCTGCTAGGGATCCTGCGCCTCTCCTCAGCGGGCAGCACAGCGTGTGTTTTCCTGCAACTAGCAGGGGTTTAGTGACGGAACAATACAGCGCGTTCTTTACTGATTTAGTGGATCCAAGCGAGTGTTGGCTACATTCCTCCTAACAGCTATGTCGGAACCATCCTCTGCGCCTTCCGCGCCAGCAGACAGTGCTGCCCCGGAAAATGATTTTTTAGCTCCAGATGCCGGGCAAAGGCCGTCCGGTCCGACACCTAGTCAGAGCCGCTTCCAGGTGGATCTTGTGTCTGAAGCTGCGGGCGCCTCTGAAGAAAAGTCTGCGAGCTCCGAAAACTCTGCAGCGGATGGTGATTCAGGGGCCGGGGGTGAGGAAGCCAAAGGACGGTTCAGAGTTGTAAACTTTGCGGATCCAAACGGGTCGGGGAGCGGGGCCTCTCCGGAGGCAGTGCCGCCTGAGGGATTACAGAACGGAGACACGGTGATGAGTGAGACCAGCTTACATTCATCCACAGGGGGCCAGCATCACTATCACTATGACACCCATACCAACACCTATTATCTGAGGACCTTTGGCCACAACACCATTGATGCTGTTCCCAAAATTGACTTTTACCGACAGACGGCTGCGCCTCTGGGAGAGAAACTCGTGAGACCCACCCTGTCGGAGCTCCATGACGGGCTGGAAAAGGTAAGCTTCCCTCAAGATTCAGAGAGCGTTGATGCGTGCAGAAGCCAGCGTGTTTAGCTCGGTGACTAATTTAGAATGAGAGTTAAACATGACTTCCACAGCAAGATATCACGCTTTGTGGGATCCTCACGCTCAGTGATATGCTGCTAAATTAGGGACAGATTAGTTTGTATTGTTGCTAAAACTCCAAATAATCCCAGATGATTTTTCTGCTTCTTTCTTTATTTCACTGTTAGCTTTCCACTTCACTAAGCAGAAAGTCGTTTTAAACTTTTGAAATCATTAATCAAGGTTGAAATGCTATAATATCTAAGCAATCATTGCTTAAAAAATGGAAAATGCAGTAGTGAGACTAAAATTGAGAGAAAATGAACACTTTCTGTAGTTTCAGGAATTTAAAACTCTATATGGAGAGTGAGGGTGTATTATTTTCAGCTTGTAATAGTCTCATTAAGTCAAAGCACAGTCTGTTCTTCTTTGTTCATCCCTATGGCTGTGAATGTGGAATCTATGGTTAACTGGCCATTCTATTGTCCAAATCTCTTAATTGTATATTGTTCAGGGTTTCTCTCAGTGTTTTGTAAGACTGGTGGGCCACCTGGCTTTACTTGTGCTCCCACCAGGCTAAGCTTTATTTATTCTGATATCTTTTTGTATGTTTGCCTTTAAGGCTTTATATTTGGAATTTAGGTATTGTTAATAATGTCTTCCAATAAGATATTATTACATTAACACATTATTACTCATTACCTTGTGATATTTGTGATATTTTAAAGGTCAACTTCCCCAAAAAAATTTTTAACTCAAAAACACACTAGGCCACTGGATGACTGCCCTAGCGCTGATACCACCGGGCTTAGCAGGTTTTCAGGGGAAAACCCTGAAAAGGGAAATGCTTCCTCTGGCTCTAGAAGTCTGTAAGGAAAGCCGTAAGTAATAGAGAGGGAGACTGTGGATGAAGATTTAAAAGTGGAGAGAGACAGAAATAGTTAAAGAGAGACAGAAGGATGGAGAGAGACTGATAAAGAAAAAACAAAAAATGAATAAAGAACATTTTCAAGTTCTATTTTCCCTTAACGTGTTGTTGAAGATGTAGACGGCATATCGAACAGTCCATACATGTTAAACAGGTTTGTTTTCTGTTAGTGGTTGTTACATTTATTACAGCAGTCAATTTTTCTACAGAGGGATTGCTGTTATACAAAGAAAGCAATTAAAAACATAAGCACTTAACCCCAATCAGAATTTCTCAAATATTTAAAAAAATCATTCTAAATACATGTTTCTCCATATTTTGGATTTGCAATCTGTGCTAAATGAGAGCAATATTAGCTAGTTCATAGATAAAGCGTATAAGTAGCATTCTAAAGTATTTGGCACTGCTTGTGCCCACATAAAAATATCTGTTTTAGCTTTTGCAGGTTGTCAATTTCATATGAAAACATGTTGCAACACACTATTTTTCTTCTGAAGACAAAAAAATACTGTTACAGACACTTCTAATTAACTTGTGAAACATATCTGGAACCATTTTGTTTTTAAATTGGCATGAAAGCTTCTTTTTCAGTTGGAATGTTTGAAAAGAAACCAAAAGGATTCTGTATGGGTTCATTGTGGGTTGACTCGATTAGAAGACTTGTCGTGATTTTGGACTCTGAACAACCATGAAGTTGACTAAATAAGAGTCTTCTGTAGGGTTAGAAAACGTTAAGTTGCCAAAGTAAGGGATCTTGAAATAATCAATGAGCAGTGATGGCATAGTTACTTTGAAAAAGTAACTTTAATTGGATTACTGATTACTCCTTGAAAAAGTAACTTAGTTAGATTACTGACTACTTGATTTGGAAAGTAACTAAGTTACATTAAAAGTAACTTTTAATTACTTTCAGCAGATGCTAACAACAACTCTCCTGTGAAAATTACATTGAGCTTTGCCAATACTTAATTGTAAGCTATTTTATAATGGTAACATCAACAATGTGTCTCCACTTATAAGGTTGAACTGAAGGGGAGATTTTTTAATGGTTACAGTACAAAAAAACAAAACGTGAGTAATTTGTGTGGTCCACTGTTGTCTGGAAAACTCTAAGAAGGATTTTAGAGCCCCCATATGTCCCCCCAGCCTCCAGGTTCTGCGCTACGGCCCTGCATTTGGTGTCTAAGCACAGCGCACAGAGCTCCTCCTGCAGCTTCACAACTCACATGGGTGCACAGATTTGTGACACTTATCTTAATATAAATAGTTATAATGGCGTTAAGTTGCCATTATAATTATTGGCAACTACGGACACGTTTATTCGTGGCTGTTTTCACGTTTATTGCGCTGTTCAAATTAGTCTCAATGTTTGCAGTTTTCTGGAGCACAACGCGAAGCTCGACGTCATTCAGAGGTAATATATTAACTTGATATTAACAAAGACACAGCGGGGCGGATCATCCGGGAAATGATGGACAGGGAGAGCCTGACTAAAACTACCTTAATGACGGACAAATTCTGGGATTTATTATGAGTCTCTGCTTATTTCCAAGCCCAAATGAGTAACTTCACGTTCAAAAACGAGCTCAAAAAGGCTCAACCCGCCACTCTTTAAATTTGCAAGTGACTTAAAAAAAAAAAAAAAAAAAAAAAAAAGCCCAAAGCCGCTTATAATAATCGGACTTGGCGACAGAAACTCAAAATAGTTCCAGTTTTTCCACCAACAAAATGCGCATCTCCCTCCATTGTCACTCGACAAGACGCGTAGAGGAAATACGATAAAATAACGTATTTCCTGAAGTTTGATAAGAGGTGAAGAGGACACTGGCCAGAATCAACCCCCGGAAAGCAGCGGGACCAGACAACATCCCAGGTTGTGTGTTGAAAGACTGTGCAGAGGAGCTAAAAGATGTCTTCACCGATGTCTTTAACATCTCCCTGGAACAAGCCATTGTTCCATCACTTTTCAAAACCGCAACCATTATACCAGTGCCAAAGAAATCCTCTCCATCCTGCTTCAATGACTACCGTCCAGTGGCACTGACATCCATTATCATGAAGTGCTTTGAACGGCTAGTCATGGCCCACGTCAAGTGCAACCTTCCCATTACCCTGGACCCTTTTCAGTTTACATACAGAGCAAAACGATCCACAGAGGATGCAATCTGCTCTGCCCTCCACCCTGCCCTCCCCCACCTGGACAAAAAGGACTCTTATGTGAGAATGCTGTTCATTGACTTCAGTTCAGCATTCAATACCATAATACCACAACAACTTATCTGCAAACTGGACAAGCTGGGGATTAGCACCTCCCTCTGCAACTGGCTGCTAGATTTCCTCACTCAGAGGCCTCAAGCAGTACGGGTTGGCAACTTAACCTCGAGCAGTATTACCCTGAACACAGGCGCCCCCCAGGGCTGTGTGCTCAGTCCTCTGCTCTTCACCCTGATGACACATGACTGCACAACAACCCACACCTCCAACCATATAGTAAAGTTTGCAGACGACACAACTCTTGTGGGCCTCATCACCAAGGACGATGAAACCCACTACAGGGAGGAGGTCCATCTTTTGACCAAGTGGTGCAGCAACAACAACCTCTTGCTAAATGTCAGCAAAACCAAGGAGATTGTTATGGACTTCAGGAAGGGCCATATCGAACACCCACCACTGACCATAGATGGCGCTGCAGTAGAGAGAGTAGGCAGCACAAAATTTCTTGCGGTGCACATCTGTGAAGACCTCTCCTGGACCACCAACACCACATCACTTGTGAAGAAGGCCCAACAACGCCTCTACTTCCTGCGCAAGCTCAAGAAGGCAAGTGCTTCACCACGCATCTTGACCACTTTCTACAGAGGCACCATAGAAAGCACCCTGACTAGCTGCATCACAGTGTGGGGCGGAAGCTGCACAGAACAGAACAGAAAAGCCCTGCAGCGCATTGTGAAAACAGCCTCCAAGATCATTGGTGCCCCACTCCCCGCCCTGCAAGACCTGTACACCACCCGACTCACCCAGAAAGCGGTCACGATTGTGGGAGATGTAAATCATCCTGCCCACAAACTGTTCAGTGTCCTGCCCTCCGGGAAAAGATATAGAAGCCTCTGCTCCCGCACCACCAGACTCTCCAACAGTTTCATCCATCAGGCTGTGAGGATGCTGAATTCCCTCCCCTCAGCATCAAAGCGGCCAAGAAGATGAAGAAGAAGAAACCCAGAACCTTGCACAACTGCCCTTCCTCCTAAAATAGAGGGCAAATTCGGCATTTAAACTCTGCACTTCTGCCACTTTTTTTTATCTGTATATCTCCATACTTGTATATAAACATATACATTCTCAGTTGTAAAACTTTTTACGCTATATGTCTAGTTATTGTACATCTATTTATTAATTGTTTAGGATAATTTTAGTTAGACTGTGTCTTTTATTGTTACTCAATGTTAGTAACGCCCTGTCTTGTATCACTGTGGGATAGTGAGAAACGTAATTTTGATTCCCTTGTATGTCTGGACATGTAAGAGGAATTGACAATAAAGCTGATTGATTGATTGATAACAAAAGAAGATAGTAACGCAAAGTAATTTTGATAAGTAACTGTAGTCTGACTACTTAATTTGAAATAGCAACGTTACTGAAAAAAGTGGTCCGACGTCAGTAACGCGTTACTGACATCACTGTCAATGAGGTACATTCTATACATTGCAATCCTATATTTTTGCACTGATTCTACTCTGTAGAGTAGTCACAACAATAATAAGACAATCAATGATAAATTCCGTTTTTTTGGAGTCAATACAGTAAACTTTCACAATAAGTGTCTTATAAAGTGCTCCAAACTTCAAATATCCTATAGCTAATTAAAACTGCTTCTAGTGTCAGGTTTGGTGCAGGGTGTGGTGCATGTTCAGTTTGCAGGATTTAATTTATCCCTGATAGAAATAATTAAATTCAGGAGGAATTCTGAGTGGTGTTGATGGAAAATGTTAGAACTGCAACCAATATAAATGACAACATTAATGATAATTGATTTGATTTTGATTGAATTTTACACATGTACCATGATATAAGATTTTTCCTGCTGTTACATATAAGATGGAAAGATTTAATGTTGGTGTTGGTGTCCTTCATGTCATAAGAATAGGAACATATTTCTTAAATGTCAAACAATGTTTGACACAAGCAAAATTGTTCATAGTGATTATAATATGGCTAGAAATATTCACTGCCCAGAGTTATGATGCATTATACTGATTTCTTTCACAGCAGGGTTTCCCCCAGAAAACTTGTTAAGCCCGGTGGTCAGGGCACTGAGACGGTTCACCAGGGTTTTGTATTAAAAGATAGTAAATTGACAGAAAATGTAAAATATTACTGGGTAATTATGTTACTGGATAGCATTGCTGACCGTACTTAAACCTACAACTATACAATGTTGATTTGTTAAAAACAACAAATCAAAAAAATACAGTTAAGGTAAATATCAATTATTTGCACTTCTGTTAAATCCAAATTAAGTCATCAATTAGTGGCTCTAAAAACATGATGTAGTGCTGATCACATTTAGAACCGGCCCATGGCAGAACTAATATAATGTATCAGCATAGATACATTAAAAGATTTTAAATTCTTGAACATTTAAATGTAGGCTTGTAAGGAGCTGGCAAATTTAATTTGTAAAAGTTCAAAGAACAATCTTCTTAATTAGATTGTTTTGTTACTACAGCTACAATCAGATGCTCTCAGTTTAATCTTTGAGTCTTAGCTGTTTGTTCACAAATACATCTTAGTAAATTACAATTTTAACTGACTGCTTTTAAATTTGGCCAATTAAATTAGGCCCCTGTCCCAGATTTCACTAAATCCATATTGAAATGCTGTTAATTTGCTTCTGATGTTCTCAGCAGCAAGAGGCAAGAGAGGCTCCTAAATCAAGGTCTCATTAAACATTGGACTGGCCCTGCATTATGAGCATGATGCGCATTTCTGCTGCTGGATGTAAAGGGATAAAACAGGAGATTTAATTTATGTAGCTTAGTAGATCTTCCATTTCATATCTATTGTGTTTTAAACTGGTCAAGATGGCGCCGGCGCAGCTGGCTGCCTGTAGACGCAGCTCCCGTCGTGTGTGTTTGTCTGTGTATATTTGCTGTAACCGATTAATGATCCGTTCTTGAAGAACCAATGGATCATCAGTTGGGCTTTCCACAATGGCTGGATGTGGTTCTGTCGATGTTCTCCGCGTTCGTCTGCTACTTTTTATACTCTTGGTTGTGGAGAACCTCGCCAAGCGGAGTAGCGGCATTGTTTGCTTGCGTGAACGGCTGATTGCACTGTGTGGGCCTCTGCTGCTGCCTGGAGATGGGCCTGTGGTTCCGGAGAAGTTACGGAGGAGACGACAGGGCTGCGGGTCTGGAGTTAAATGGAGGTAGAAGAAGAGACGGCGCAGGCCAGCGTTACCGGCGATTATTGTAGGGAACGTGAGGTCTTTGGTAAATTGGACAGACGAACTCACGGCACTGGTTAGGACCCAGAAGGAGTACTGGGAGTGCAGTATCTTCTGCTTCACGGAAACCTGGCTACACTCGCTTATTCCGGACTACAGCGTGGAGGTTCCTGGATCTTCCTTGGTGCGGGGGACAGGGACTTTTCCAAGAGTCGGAAGAAGAGGGGCGGCGGGATTGCACTTATGTGAGCGAGAGGTGGTGTAATCCCGGCCATGTTAACGTGAAGGAACAGATTTGTAGCCCGGACATTGAACTTCTGGCTGTGGGAATGCGGCCGTGTTATCTACCGAGGGAGTTTACGTCCGCCATTTTGATCACTGTTTACATTCCCCCATCAGCTGATGCAGCGGTGGCCTGTGACGTCATCAGCTCTGACACAGCCAAACTCCAGAGTAAACACCCGGACGTTGTTATTGTGTCTTGTCTCTTGTCTTGTCTCTATGCTGTAACTGCAAAGTAATTTCCCTGCTGGGATGAATAAAGTACTTCTATTCTATTCTATTCTATTTTAATAACCGCCACAGAGACTGTTTTTTGTATGATTTTCCCTTATTGAAATCCAGCAGTTAGCCTGGTGTTTCATTGAGCCTGCGCAATGTCATCTGTTTTAAGAAAACGTTAAAAACTAAGTGAAGGTTCACAACACTTCAATAATTGGGTAAATTCACAGATCTTTCCCCCCATTGATAACAATACAATCAACAGACAGGGTGCACATGGAGGCAGGGTCTGAGCTAGGGCTGAAACGATTTGAGTGATTCGAGTGCCTCGATTATTAAAATTCCTCGAGAAAAATTTATCTGCCTCAAAGCCTTGTTAAATTATATTTTATTATTTAGCGCACCGTGTTCCGACCGGGTCATTACTTGAGCTGCATGGCGCTCTCGCTTCCACCTGAGTTGTTGACGAAAGCTAAGTGTTAGCAGCATAACGTCCAGTTTTCAAGTTCGGCCTGGGAGGATTCTATTGATACATGATAATATCTGGGTCTTTGTCGTTTTTCGGGGGACCAATAAGCATCCTTAAAATGACTGGCGCGATGCCTGTTGTACGGTAGTCTTTTCTCCTCCCGGAGGTTCTGCCTAGTGGCCGGTGTTCAGAGCGAACAGCGGGGAAGAATGCTGCAGGTGAGTGGATAGACTGTATTCTGCGGCCAGCTGCGCATTAGATGATTAACGTAAGTGTAGTAAGTGTAGCTTTACGAACGAACCGGAAAATTTATTTCATATCATCCCGGTCTCAACATGCCTGTATGTGCAGGCATGTACATACAGAATCATAGGCTGGCAGACGTGTTTCTGTGTGTGACGACAAAAGGTGTTAAATCCCGTCGCTAACAAAAACACAAAAGCTAAAAACGTCTGGGCAAGGTGAGAGTTCATCTATTAAACAAAAAGCTGGAGTATAGACACTTTTTATATGCGTATTTGTGAGCCTGCCTCCTTATTATTGAATTGAATATAATTTCAGATTTTTGTATAACTTTTCTTCAGGTTAACTTGGAAAGTGAGCTATTATTGTTACGAGTTATTTTTCTAAACTACAGAGAAGTTATTGTTAAGGAAGCTCAACTGTGAAAAATTGGACTGATGTTGATATGCAATGTAATACTGCTGTTATGTTAGATTTACCAATGTTTTACTTTATCTTTTTTTTATCCGATTACACGATTAATAGTAAGAATAATCGATAGATTACTCAATTACTAAAATATTTGTTTACAACAGCCTTAGTCTGAGCATGGTTGATACAGATATGTTTGTAAAGCTTTAAATTGTAGATCTAAAGAGACAGGTTTGATATTGGGATTAAGTATATTATGTAATAAATGATTCCCCTAGCCCTTGCTTGAGGATAGAGGTCTTTAATTAGTGTAGTTAATGAAGCCAAAGACGAACTCTGTCCTGTGAATTTCTTCTGAGATACCTGTCAGTTATCAAGTGATTTGTGATGAAAAGCTTCTTATGTGTCCTCTCAAGGTTGTCGATGAGGGTGAGTGGGGGGAAGCCTATATTGTTTTCTTTAGTCCTTAGTTAATGGCAAATGTCCGACACAATGACTGGTGTCTCTTTCATCACCTCTATATTAGAACAGCTGCAGTTCTCAGGATGGGGATGGTGAGCTGCTGCAGTTAGCTCATTTTCATGTGTGTACTTTCTGGCGAAATAGCTTGGTAAAAACCTCACTTTGAAATGAATGGGACAAGTGCAGTTTGAAGGTCGGACTGACCCTAATGCTTCCACCCTATCATGTCTTTACTATGTTTTCCTCTCTGTGTTACACAGATTGGAATGAGCATTGGAAATTCCACTGTACCAATTGATTGCTTTTCCACCGCAATTAATGACTGAATCATAGACTTGTTCCGGTGTATTGGCTGCACAATAGCTAAACTCTTGAGGTTCTTTTTAGTAACCAATACAGGCTGTGATGGTACATTCAAATTAAATGTCTTTGTGAGTGTGAACAATGTGTCTTGGGCAGAAGTTTTTTTTCTGACCATATGGCAACAGCATCCTAAAAGTTCATATTGACAAGCTAGAAGGGAACCAGTAACAAAGGAGATTAATTCCGACAGAGGCAGCCAAGCATAAACCCAGGCCGCTTAAATATTGATGTAATCTCACTCATGTGGAGTGCTGTAGTGTGGCACTTCCACTGCCACACTACAGCACTCCACAAGGGTGAATCAGTGTGAAACTTTTGTATCATGAGTATTGTGTATAAATTTATCCCAAAGTTACAGATACATTCTGGATTTCCCCCAGAAAATTTGCTAAGCCCGGTGGTTGGGGCGCCAATACCATGTTTTTGTATTAAAAGACGTTGAGTTGACAGGAAAAGTAAAAATATTACGGGGTAATTTTATGTTACAGGAAGACATTGTCAGTGAAATGCTATAAATTCACATATATAGTGTCCTAAAAACAACAAATCAAAACATTACAATTAAAATTAACAGAAATTATTAATCCAAATTTTGTTTATTGAGAACATTAATGCTGCTAACTTTGATTTAATGGTAATCAAAGTTTGATTAAACTGATTGAACTGGGAAGTTTACTTTGTAAAAGTTCAAAGAACAATCTTCATAGTTAGATTGTTTTGTTACCACAATCTGATGTGGTGAGTTAACCCCTTAACCCTCACCACCTAAATCAAAAACGGCTGAAAAGGCATACCCAAGTTAAATCAGCTGCTGTTCTTGAACAACTTGAAGTACATGCAAAAGCTTGGTCTCTTTATGAAGATGACAAGCTAAATTTTCTGTCACTATTCTGGTTCGGGTAAGCCACGAGTGATTAGTCTGTATACGGAGCTGACGTCTCTTCAGAAAGGTGTCAGTGAGAACGTCACTGACTATATTATCCGAGCAGAAACTGCAATTACAGCACTGCGTAATGCAGGAGAAGTTTTAAGTGATGGCCTGCTGACGGTAATGATTTTAAAAGGCCTGCCTGATGAGTTCAAACCATTCTTTGTTTATGTTACACAGAGTGATGAATTTTTAACTTTTGCCCAATTTAAAACAAAGCTGAGAAGCTATGAGAGCACAGAGAAGTTGTGTTGCTGGCTCAGTTGAAGATAGCTTGATGAAAGTTAAAGAAAGAGACAATTGGAGTATAAAACTCACCTGTTACAACTGCAGCCAGAGAGGGCACAAAGCCCAGGATTGTCCTTCAACCTCGGGCGAGTGCAGAGAGACGAAACAGTGGTATAGTTTCTCCAAGAGCGCCACGCATAAGGACGTAAATTGTTCTGCAGAAAAGGCGAGACAAGGTCAAACAAGCAATGGATAAGGAGGACCATGCGTTTGCTTTCAAAGTGAAGCAAATCGACGACGCCCAGATCTATGGCACAAAGGTACTGTGGGCTAAAGCTATGAATGATGAAATGGATTCTTTGATAGAGAATAATACTTAAAGCCTAACTTCATTACCTGAGGGTAAGCAAGCAGTGGGGGGTAGATGGGTATTTACTATTAAAGAAAATCCTGTTGAGACACATTATAAGGCTAGATATGTAGCAAAAGGCTATAGTCAGGTTGCTGGTATTGATTATAATGAGACTCCCCCCCCCCCCCCCCCCCCCGACTGCTGATATGACATTTGTGTGTTCCAATGCAGCTTGCTGCTCGATATGATTTGGAATTGCACCAAATGGATGTCAAAACGGCATATTTACACACCCCTAACGATTGCGAGATATTTTTAGAACAACCTGAAGGATTTGAGAAGGTAACAGAGACAGGAGAAAAATGAGTCTGAAAGCTTAATAGGGTAATGGTCTGAAACAGTCAGAACGAAATTGGAAGAAAATGTTACATGATTTCCTTATTGAAAATGGCTTTGTGCAGAACCCTGCTGACTATTTTGTTTACAGTAAAGAAAATGAACATGAGAGAGTGATCTCGATTATTTGGGTTGATGACCTTGTTATTGCAGCTAGTAATGATCAAGTACTCAAAAGTGTGAAGAAAATGTCGAATAAAAGCATCATAATGGACAGCGGCAGAGTTTAAACCCTTAAATATCAGCTCTGAAAAAAGAAATAAAAGGAAAAACGGCACGCGGGCGTTCCGGTGCAGGTTAAGGGGTTAATCTTTGAGTTTGAGCTCTTTGTTCACAAATGTCTCAGTAAACTACAATCAGCATTGACTGCTTTTTAGGTTGGCCAATTAAACTACCCACTTCTCCCAGAATTTTTTTGTACAAAGTACAAAGCTCAAGAAAGTACTTTACATTCTTGAAGATGTAAAGTACAACAGGAGTGCTTGTATTGTTACTATCCAATTTTGGGAGGCAGTGTCTCCTTCCTTCGCCATCTCCAGGAACCCATATTCTTTGTGTTAATGGCTCTGACTGGACATGGAGACAGGACGGAAAATAATACGCAGCCCTGCTGGTGTGGCTCCTTACAAGAGGAGGCACCCTCTTTGTCTCAGACTCATAATCTTGCTGGTTACTTTCCAGCAGTTTTACCACACGCATCTGTGCACAGGCTGCGTGACAGCTGTGTGTGAGTGAGTGTCCGGGCAGATCAGTTCTCTTCTATTTTATTTCCAGATTTAGATGACAAAAATCTTGATGTGAGGAATTAACCTTTCAAGTACAGATTTAGTTCACCCACCACTGGGTGGAACAGGTTGAAACTGATCTTGCTATTTTAGGGCTTTACATGATAGATAAATATTGAATTCATTCTGTTTAAAGCCTGTTATGCTCCTCTTAATTGCATTACACCATTTAACTTGCTTTAATTAACAAAAGTAAACACCCAAAAGGTTAGTGTGTTACCTGGAGTAAATACCTGAAATGTTGCTTTGATTCTTTCCACTACTTTTCAGTACAAAGCACTTAAGTCGGGTTGTAACTGGTATAATGGAGAAGCTCTGTTGTGATGACGTGCTGAAGGCGAAGTGTCACAGCTATCACAACTATCGAGCATAAATTGTTGTTCAAATAAACTTTTGCCGTCAAATTTACTGTGAGTATGTAGGCCTGTCAAGATAGCAAATTTTCCTGAGCGATTAATTGTCTCAAAAATTATTGCGATAAACGATAATATTGTTTGAAGACCTTTTTACACTGATTTAATGGAAATGACATAATAATGCATGCGATTTCTTGCCAAAGATAAATACACTTTATTTTCAAAAGAACACTAAACACTGGAACTGATAAACAAAATAAACAAAACAACCAAAAACAAAAATAAAATGGTCTCCATTAACAAAAAACGCACTTGAAAAAAAGACTAAACAACATAAAGTAAAAGTGGAAATAAATACTGCATTCAATCAAAAGAGTGCAGATTATGAAGTCTGTATATTATGTTGCCCTTCAGTAATAATTAGATTAAATAGAGAAGATGGGCACATCGACCACCTGATGCAATAGTTCACACTACATGATTTTTTTGCTCCTATTTTTCCCCTTACAACAATCTTAAAACGTTGGTCTTTCTAAGATTGTGTGGTGTGTTACAGTAGATCGTCGTTGCCGCTCCGATCTAAATTTTTCCCCACTGGGAGCTTAACGCAGCCTGTTGAATGTGACAGGTAGCCAATCAGAAAGCGCGGATTCTCCTCCCTTTCTGACGGGAAATTACGTCGGGGAATCCCAAACAGCGGACACGGCGCAACCCGAAGTCCAGCGGACATTGGAGATGATATGTGGAAACAACATTAATGTTTATTCAACATGCAAAGAATATAGAAATGACAAAGGGAGGAGTTGGAGTGAAATTGCTACCGTAGTTGATAAACCCGGTAACTTTTCAGCTGTTCTTTGTTAACGTGACGTAAATAGGTTATAATGATTTTCATTCGGTCAGGACTTTACGCTGACACTAGCCACATGCATTGCAGGTAGATTGTAGTAAAGCGTTGATTAATGCCTGGTTTTAAAATTGGTTAACTGGACTTGTAGCCATTATTTTGTGCCCATTGTTGGACACCACACGGCAGGAACGAATCCGATCGAACCGTTATACCTAGGATTTCTGTCGGCTAATGTGTGGTCTGTCAGGTTTTGAAAATGGGCCGACAATCGGCTGGCAGCTCTAAGATCGTGCAGTGTGCGCTGGGCTTTACACTAAGGAAATGAGGAAGGGAGGAGTCAGTGAAGAGCACCGGAGCAGAGCATTTTTTTCATTCAGTGTCATTAACAGAAAGAGAAAAAGGCCGGAAGAGAAGATAATGCCGATAATTAAAATGACGTCGATAGTTTTAATTTATCGTACGATTAATCGATTTATCGTTTATCGCGACAGGCCTATGAGTATGGTTTATCCGACACCTTATGAATACATCACTAGTTCATCCCCCCTCCCAACCGGAAAATTTTCTACCAATCATGCTGCGCAGAGAAAACAAACAACATGGTGACAGCGAGAGTTTGAGGCGAGCCTTGAATGAGACAGTAACTGAAGATGAATCAGATGTCTAGTTCCAAAGAGTAACAGCGCTGGATCAATAATTTGGCAGTGGTTTGGATTTCATATGGAGGATATGGGCAGAGGTGCAGTCGTATGTGTACAGACAATAGAGCAGGGGGCTCAGCACACAGCCCTGTGGAGAGCCAATACTAAGGCTGAGGGCAGTGCATGTATGTTTTCCCACCCTAACTCTCTGCTGTCGGTTGGTCGGTAAGCTCAGAATCCACATGCAGGTGGAGTGAGGGAGGCCCAGGTCCCCCAATTTGTCCACCAGTCTGTGAGGGAGGATGATATTAAAAGCAGAGCTGTAGTCTACAAAGAGCATCCGCACATAGCTCCCCTGCTGCTCCAGATGTGACAGAGCAGCATGGAGGGGCATGATCACAGCGTCCTCTGTGGATCTGTTGGCTCTGTAGGCGAACTGGTGGTGGTCAAAGCCAGGAGGGAGAAGTGCTGTGATGTGACCCCGGACCAGTTTTTCAAAACACTTCGTCACCACAGGGGTTAGTGCCACTGGCCGGTAGTCGTTGAGGCAAGAGATGTGAGGTTTCTTGGGTATGGGGACTACGGTGGAAGATTTCAGGCAGGATGGGACTGTAGACAGGGCTAGGGACTGGTTGAAGATCCTGGTGAAGACTCCAGCCAGCTGATCGGCGCAGTCTTTCAGGACACGTCCAGGAACACATTCATATTTGTTTCCGTTCTCTCTAATAGAAGAGAGAATGAATATTTAGATACAATACTATAGTTCAAGACACCTTAAGTATACAAAATGAAATTGTTCTTAGTGTCTGCAGTGTGCGCCTCTCCTCGTGCTCCTCTACAACGAGGGGTGTGGTGTTGTGGGTCGCTTGGTGTAGTGTGGCTGCCTCTGTTGGCTTCACCTCAAAGCGGGCAAAGAAGAGGTTCAGCTCCTCTGCCAGCGTGGCGTCGCCTTCCGCAGCTGCGAGGTTGGTCCTGTAGTTGGTGAGATGTTGGATTCCCTGCCACACCTGCCTGCTGTTGTTGCTGTCAAGGTAGCCCTCTATCCTCCTCCTGTAGTCAGACTTAGCCATTCTGATGCCGCTCTTCAAGTTAGCTCGGGCTGTACTGTAGACGGTCCTGTCCCCAGACCTGAAGGCGGTATTCCTGGTCTTTAGCAGTCACTGGACCTCTTGAGTCAACCAGGGCTTCTGGTTTGGGAAGACCCGGATGCGTTTATCCACAGCTACAGTGCCAATACAGTTCTTGATATAGCACAGTACACTGTCTGTAAAAACCTCCAGGTCCTGATGTTCAAAAACATCCCAGTTTGTCCTGTCGAAACAGTCCTGCAGCTGCTGTGTCACATCCTTGGGCCAGGATTTGATGGTTTTGGTGATGGTTGGAGCAGTTTTCCTGAGGGGGGCATAAGCAGGAATTAAATGCAGGTTCAGGTGATCCGACTGACCCAGGTGAGGAAGTGGTCTAGCCCTGTAGCCTAGCTTGATGTTGGAGTAGACTTTGTCCAGAGTGTTAGCCTCTCTTGTAGCACACTTTACATGCTGGTGGAACTTGGGGAGCGCTGTCTTCAAGTCTGCATGGTTGAAGTCCCCCGCTATGATGTGTACAGCATCTGGATAGATGCTCTGCAGATGGCTAGTGCTTCCATGCAAAAGTCCAATAGCTGTTTTAGCATTAGCATCCGGTGGTATGTAAACAGCGGTTACCATGACTACGGTGAACTCTCTGGGGAGGTTTAATGGTCTGCATCTTACCGGAGTCTTTCGTTCTGTCGTGGTGCTGTACTGTGTAGCCTGCTAGCTCGATGGCAGAGTCCGCTACGTCTGGATACAGCCAGGTCTCCGTGATCAGAAGAATACAGCTGTCCTTCACTGCGCTGTGAGATGCAGCCTGTAGTCTCAGTTCATCCATCTTGTTTGCAAGGGATCTGGCATTCGAGAGAAACAGGCTGGGGAGCGGTGGTTTGTGTGGTTGCCTCCGTAGCCTAGCTAGCACGCCGGCCCTGCAGCCCCGCTTCTGCCTTCTCTCTCTACGCCGCCGTCGCTTCCTCCCTGCTGCGATGGTAATTCACGGCGCGCCGGGGCTCCTTGCTATGTCCACTGGAATATTGAACAAGCGTTGAAAATCAGCTGTAACATCTAGTTCGTAGCGGGCACCGATCGTCAGGAGATCGTCCCGACTGTATATTTTGTTTGTCCGACATGACGAGTACGGAACACAAATCAACACGTACACAAGCAGCCAAACATAGCACCGACCGAGAGAGCAATGAGCCGCTGCAACTGCGTGCGCCGCCATCTCGGGGGGGGGGGGGAGGGGGTACCCCGTCTGACAAGACGGGTACAAACGGATTACCGCTAGAAAACATCTTCGCTCTTAAGAAAAAGAGGGAGCCGTTTGTCCGGTCTGACTGTTATTTATACAGACCAGGGAGGGGCTCACCCAGTAGGTGGGCGTGGACTAAGCTTTTTTATTTCCCAGTGCTGCTCGCGAGGGATAAACCCACTAGCGATCGCCTTAAAGGGCGAAGCTATACGAAATAGAACTACTCATTCTTCTTTTTTTCTCTCTCATGTCAGCTTTGCGATACACGCAGACTCATTGCCATAGCAACTGACAACAAAGCAACTTTATGTATCAGGATTCAGCACCAAAAACACTCAAACATCAACCCCACATAGAACAGAACATTCAGTTCTTTACAGTTTGGGGTTTTTAGGCTTGATGTGTATTTTGCTTTTATTAGTAAGTGATCACTGTGGTAGATTAGCCACAGTGATCTACCACAGTGATCACTGCTAACAGTGATCATCGGCTAACATCGGTGGCTAACATCGATGTTAGCCATCGATGTTAGCCACAGCGATGGTTGATTAGCTAATTTAAACACCTGCTTTACTGATGATCTGTCCAAAACACACCTTAATCCACAGCACATCTATTTAAGTTTGTCAAAGTCAAGCATAATGGACCAACTTGCCTCTCTCTTGCAATTTTTTTTTTTAGTTAAAACTTATTTCTCACCTTATCTAGTCATAGAGTAGACAGTTCATAGCAAAATACTGAATCCCTTTTTATATGAGCTTACATTTAAGTCTAGCTGGGAAATGGGGGCAGGAACGTTCGTGGGTGACATCATGCTGCAAGGGATCTATAGTTTAAAGTAAAATTGGAGCTCATTTAAGAATATTGTGATATATATCGTGTATCGTGATATTTCAAAAAAATATATCAGGATATTAGATTTGTCGTCCCAGAGCTGCTTCCTGGTGGTGGCAAAGAGCGCTGCAAGTGTATTAATACAGGTGAGCGGATAGACTGAACACTGTGGGCAGCTATTCTGTAGTTTATGTTTAACGTAAGTGTAGCTTTTCGGACAAACTGGAAAATAAGTTTTGTTTCATCTCGGTCTCAACAAATGGTGGGCGGAGCGCATCGTCACGGCACATAGCTGGTAGATGTGTTTCCATATGTGATGAACGAAGGTGTCAAATCCTGTCGCTAACATGGACATTAAAGCTATAAATGGCTGGGAGAGTTCATTTATTAAATTGGCTGAAGATGAATACATAAACTAAAAGCTGGATTATAGACACTCTTTGTAAGCGTGTTTGTGACCCTGCCTCTTTATTATTAAATTGAATAGAATTTCTGATTTTTGTATAACTTATTTAACAAGTTACCTTAGAAAGTGAGCTATTATTGTTACAGATTAAGTTTCTAAACTACAAAAAAATTATTTAGGGATGCACAAATATAAAAAATTGGACTGATGTTATTCAATAGTAACACTGCTGTTAGATTTACCAGTATTTTATTTAAATTTTTTTATCCGATTTCTCGATTAATTGTAGAATAATTGATAAAATACTTTAGGGCTGTTGTAAACTAATATTTTAGTAATCGAGTAATCTATCAATTATTCTTACGATTAATCGAGTAATCGGATAAAAAAAAAAAGAAAGTAAAAAATTGGTAAATCTAGCATAACAGCAGTATTACATTGCATATCAGTCCAATTTTTCACAGTTGAGCTTCCCTAACAATAACTTCTCTGTAGTTTAGAAAATTAACTTGTAACGATAATAGCTCACTTTCCAAGTTAACCTGAAGAAAAGTTATACAAAAATCTGAAATTATATTCAATTTAATAATAAGGAGGCAGGCTCACAAATACACATATAAAAAGTGTCTATACTCCAGCTTTTTGTTTAGGCATTCATCTTCAGTCAATTTAATAGATGAACTCTCACCTTGCCCAGACATTTGTAGCTTTTGTGTTTTTGTTAGCGACGTGATTTAACACCTTTGTTCGTGACATCTACCAGAAACACATCTGCCAGCAATGTACAGGCACGTTGAGACCGGGATGATATAAAATAAATTTTCCGGTTTATTCATAAAGTTACACTTACGTTAATCATCTAATGCGCAGCCTCCCGCAGTATACAATCTATCCACTCACCTGTACACATGCAGCGCTCTTTACCGCTGTTTACTCTGGACACCGGCCACTAGGCAGCAGTTCCGGGAGGAGAAAAGACTACCGTATTCCAGGCACGGAGTACTACTGTACCAGTACTACAATCATTTTAAGGATGCTTATTGGGCCCCCGAAAAACGACAAAGACCCAGACATTATCATGAATCAATAAAATCCTCCCAGGCCAAACTTGAAAACGTTATGCTGCTAACACTTAGCTTTCGTCAACAACTCAGGTGGAAGTGAGAGCTCCGTGCAACTCAAGTAATAACCCGGCCGGAACACGGTGTGCTAAATAATAAAATATAATTTAACGAAGCTTTGAGGCAAATAAATTTTCCCTGGGGAATTTTAATAATCGAGGTACTCGAGTCACTCGAGGAATCATTTCAGCTCTAAAATACTTGATTACTAAAATACTCGTTTACAACAGCTATACTACACTTTAATAACTGAAGGTCACATAATTTCTTTATTGTGCTTCAAAATAACTATTGAAAACTGAGATATTAAAATTCTCTCATCCTTGCAATAATATTTTCAGCCTATGTAACATAACTGCAGTGACCTTCATAATGGCTGCGTCCTGCACCCTCTGTGTTGGTGCTGGCTAACATATTGACTGTCCCCTCGCAACACTGCTAAGCTCAGCATTTTACAAAGTGTGTGCACTGTTTTGATGCAGAGGTTCAGTTATGGTATGTGCTGCAAATGTTGACATTACTTTCTCACACAACCCTCATTCTCCCCAGAGAGCCACAACAAACTGTTAGACCCGGTGCAATGCTGATACTGAAAGAAAAACAGACACGTTTGGAAAGGTTCCCAAGGTTAGTAGAAGTGGTTGAATGCATCTCCTTTTGAAACCATACCTAGGTAAAGACATTTAGAAATATCAGCATAATAAGATTGCTCTTCTCATAAACCATATTGTATAATGTGCATCTTTTCAAACATGATGTTGACATGCTTGATCTCTCAAACATGTTGTCCCCAATATGTTTTATGTACAAATTTGCTGCACGCAATTCGCATACAATATAGCATAAAGTATTACTAACATAATATTAACATAAAGTTAGTATTCATCAAATGAACACCACCTTTTGACCAATCTCTTAAACTCATTGATTTCTCTAAGATGAACTGATTTCTGCGTACAAAAGTAGAAGCCACATTCAAAAATAAAACATGACCCTTAGATCCATTGACATTTGGTTTATTATTGTGTGATGTGGAATCTGTTTTTGTGCGTGAAGTATCATCATCTTCCTAAAAATAAGTCATTTTTTTGTCAAAACTGATTTAAATGGGGGTTCTTTAGAAATGTCAATGAATATCCTAACAGATATTTCTTAATATCTTAAAGTTGCCTTTTTTATATATAGTTCATGTACCTTTGCTATATACAGTAGTTCAAGCAAAGATACATTTAGAGTAATAGGGATATGCAGTTTAAAATGGTTATAGTTGTAAATATAATTGTGATTTGATAACTGTAACATACTGTATGTCTGCATTCCCAGTTCTGTCATTCACCCTAAGTTATGGACACTTTGACAGACAGCTTTTGTTTTTTTGGTTCAGCTCGCTGCTCTGAGCCTCTGGTGTATGAGCAAACAACTTCATGTTTAGAAATGTTCTTCTATTCTTCAGCCATCTGTTTGACATCGATGGAACTAAAATTGACTTCCTCTGAGACAACTCACCGCATCATGGAAAACTTGCAAACATTCCCATGTTTACAGGCTGCCACATGGCCTGATGTATACACATGTTGCCCATGGAGCAGTAGGCACCAACAAACTTATTCATCTGTAACATGAAAGCATTCATGGTGAGCCCTGTTTTTAAACATTAACAGAATGGCCATGTTGGTAAGAGGAGACGTTCAGCAGAGGATAGGAGCAAAGTTATCATATACGCTCACTGCTGACAAACTTTTTGGAGCTTTCACAATGTAATTAATCAGCAAATTGGATGAAGAGGGATACCGTAATTACCGCATTTGTATTCCATGTTCTAGGATCAGCAACCTTTTCCATTTAAAGAGTAATTTTTTCCCTATTTGAACTGGAGCAGCAGATAGCAGACTCATGTACTAGGCAGTGCTGTTAATACTTGTAGCAATTCTGTTGGTCTTTTGCAGTATGTTAGAATGTATGAAAGTATGAGAGAGAGAATGTTACATTATGTATTTCTTGTATTTGCTAGTAGCTCCTAAAAAACCAAAACACTTTATTTCTGAATACATTTTTCTCAGTTTGCACAGTTTTGCCACTTTTTCTCAAATGTTGATAAACATACTGTATGACATTACTGAAGGGACATGATTTCTCAAACTGTTGTTTAACTCAAAATGTATTTTGATTTAAAAGGTAAATGGCACAACTTGGCTAATTTACAGTTAGAGAAAAGCTTTGGTGATTTCATCTGTAAATTTTGGGATGATTTTAAGTCGTGAATAAATCCATATCTGTTTCTAATTTGTGCTTCCAGGCTTTTAACCTTCAAATATGAGGTCACTGTCATCCGTGTCGTGTGTATGCATCTACTGTGTGAGACTCTGACCAACAGTTTCTGTATTAAACTCATAATCTGAGCAAAGTTATGGAACTGTATTCGATAGAATGTGCCTAATTGACAGTCCTACCACCTCTTTGCTTTGACAGATTGTCAGCATGCTCTAGTCCTTCATGATTTAATACCGTCATGCCACCTATTACTGCCTATCAATAGTGCTCCTCTAGTCTGTTTACAGATTTATGTTGCTCAGCAACAAAGGTGATCTCTATTTGGAGGTGCCTCACTCATCACCTCTTTCTTGTTCAGGTCAGAGGCAAATAGTAATTTGATCCAATCTAAAAACAATCATCTATGCAGTGAGTGGACAGCTTTGTCTCCATCAACAGGACTCAAGCAGCAGTGTAATCCAGCTCTGGGAGAGTTTCTGTGTAGTAAAAGAATAATGCACCGAGTGTTGAGAAGTTTTCCAAACAATAGACGTTTGAGACAGTGGACATGTGATCAGTCCACCAAGTCTGACAGCTGGGCAGGGGAGGTGGTGGAACAACAATTTTAGAACCTTCATCTGCAGTACCTCGACTCAAAACATGCAACAGTGTAACGTATTCTTCATATCAACCGTTGTGGAGGGGACTCTCTATAAAAACATTAACACCTGCTAAACCAGTGGTTCCCAAAGATTTTCTTCTGGGCCCTCCCAGTGGTTCCCAAAGATTTTCTCTCTTGCAAAGATTTTTTTCAGTGCAGACAGAATTTACGTGTTTCTGATTTTAGCTTAAATTTCCCATCATGTCCCTATGTGATCTTACATATTAGACTAATTTGTGTTTGTCATGCTGCCTTTATATTAAATAACATTTTATCATAAATCAAATAAAGGCAAAAAAAAAAGTCAAATCTCTGCTTTTCTAACTATCAATGACAAAAATTACATGACGATACAGTCAGTTGACCTGTATTTTAAGCATCCTTAATTAAAATCAGGCCAAAAAGGGAAGTTTTCAGGTTGCATAATGAATTCAGCTACATGAACTGACCTCAGTTTTTGTCCATCTGTTTTCAGAAAGTTGAGCCAATAGCAAATTGGTGCAAAGTCGTTTTACTATTTTTGTTTGAAATGGCTGTATAGTCACCGGTGTTAAGTAGGGATGTGTGATATCACATAAATGTATCACAATGTGCAACGTGATGGGTGGCAGTAGTATGGAGTGAAAATAGTCTCAAAAAACCTGCGCGTGTGTAATACTGGATTTGTAATCCGTGTAAGCATCTTTGTGTGTAACTTTTGATAGTTGTATCTGAAACATGATTTGTAAACCGTAAAAAGAAAGAACTCTGGGTACTGGGAAATATGTGGTCAAATGCATACACAAATATGAAGAAATTATGAATACAAAATAAAAGTACACACACACAATTACAATTTCTACAAATGTTACATTTCTATACACAAATTTTTTAACTTCAACCTCACAAATCTGATAATTACAAATTCAAACCTTCTCCTACCCCTGCACATGTAACTACGCACGAGTTGCCTGATACGCAGACAAAACTGCATTTACTCACAGATCAGGTTACGAGTGCACGAGGATTTCTGAGACTCATTTCATGCTTCAGACAGCCTCAGATTCATGAGTAAGTGGTGTGCTTAAATGCTGGTGGAAAGCTTGGTTATCTGATTTTTGCTCGGCGTCTGGTGTTTTTATCCTCTGAATGTTTGTCACTGTGGTTGTGCTGAAGCGGCGAAGACATTATTTCATTGGAAAACGGAATATTTCAGTACTTTTAAAGACTCCTCACACCCTGGTCACAATTTGTTCCAACTGCTGCCATGTGGCTGCAGATACAGGAGCATTAAAGCAAGGACAAACAGACTGAAGAACAGTTTATACCCAGTAGCCATAAGGGCATTAAATCCCCTCTAGTACTGTTTATCACCCAATTACGTTATAATCCATGTAACTTTATTGCATGGTTTCTATAATGACAATAAAGATTATTAGTATTTAAAATGCTCCAAAATTGTTTATAGACATATTGTGCATTTTTGAGCAGTACAGATGAGATTACATGGTTTAAAAAATGACCACTGGGTGACGGAATGGTTTGCTGGCCGGAAAAACTGGCAGTCAAACGAAGAAGCAAGACGAGCGTCCCAGTGGTCTGCCCTCGGAAGTAAGTACAAGTTAATCCTTCATACTTTGCTCGCTGATTATAATGAGACATCAAATAATTAATCATTTCAGATGATGATGTCCATGTGCTCTGTGCTACTTTAGCTGTTGGTTGCTAAGTCCTTGTTTTTTTAGTGTCCCACTCAGCACAGTTTAAGAGAATGTCTTTGATCCATGAAAATCATCTCTGGTTCTTACAGTATCTGTTCTGCCCCTAACAAGTTCCAATCAAAATTTTAAATCCCTTTTCTGATTGATATTTGTGTAGTATGTAAAATATTCTGATTTGCCTTTTATTAAATTCACTAAGTGAATATAATTAAGTCAAATGAATTGAAATGAATTCAATTCTAATTTATTGAATTTCTATATGTATAAATAACATCTTAAATTTACTTCTACACAGGACAGAGTGGCTGACTCATGGATTGGGGTCAAGTGCTATTTTACTTACTGGATGATCAGGACCCTTCAGATCTCAGCAACCCTCTGATCCGATGAAACAACTGTAGGAACACGCTGACCCTCTAAAACAGGGGTCCTCAAATCCAGGCATCAAAGTCTGGTGTCCTGCAACATTTGGATATGCCCCTGGTTCAACACACCTGAATCAAATGGCTGCTTGAGGTGCTGCTAATGACCTCATGATTTGACTCAGATGTGTTAAAGCAGAGACTTATAAAAATTGGAGGACACCAAACCTCCTGAACTGGAGGTGAAGTCCTGCTGTACAACTTTCACTCAACTGCAATCACATTTACTTGCATACAGTACATTATGTGGAAACATTACCTGTAGTAATGTGTCCACAGGTAGATGAGGAGTTTGCATAGCTTTTTTACTTTAAAACCATTTTGGTGACCACTTGTTGAAAGTAAATTACAAACATTTACCCATAGTTTGACCACTACGATATGGCAGAAAATAGTTTATCACAAATATATGATTTTAAGAGCCGTCATTCGATTTATACTGTAGAAAGAAGATGATGACAAAAGTGTTTCCTGAATTAACTTTAATGTACACCTCACTGCACACAAAGGAAAGATGAAATATTTAAGATCGGCCTAATCTGTTGAATCTAACAAAATAGAGTCAAAGATTTACATTGGTTGTTTCACTATTACCTAAAGTTAACAATTAAATGTCTTAAAATTTACATGAATGCCAAATATTTACTATAATCAATTAAGAAAAGAAAACACCATAAAGGTGTGTACTCAAAGAAGAACAAAGACAGTCTGTTCAGATTAAGGATCAACCATAATGTCTACCAGCAGAGCACGTTCACTACTATAGTTGTTTGGAAGGCAGGCGCCCTGGTTTGGTGGTCTGCACAATTTGAAGCTTGAGTTCTTGGTGTGGAACCTCCCAGAATCTCAGCTGCTGCAGATTGTCTGAAGATGAAAGGAAACTTATAAATAGACAGTTAGTGTTAGAAAATGTATATTGATTTTCCTGTACAATTAAATGGTAAATGGACTGAACTTATATGGCACTTTTCCAGTCATTTTGCCTACTCAAAGTGCATTACACTTGACTCACATTCACACATTCGCACTCTCAGACGGCCACACCGATACGCACATTGGTAGGAAATTTGATGCACTGGCAAACCTGACTTTGATATAACATTACTGAACCTGAAAATTGCTTGTATCTTCACAATGTATATGTAGGCCTGTCACGATAACAAATTTTGCGGAGCGATTAATTGTCTCAAAAATTATTGCAATAAACAATAATATTGTCTGAAGACCTTTTTACACTGATTTAATGGAAATTATGTAATAATGCATGCGATTTCTTGCCAAAGATAGATACACTTTATTTTCAAAAGAACACTTAACACTGGAACTGATAAACAAAATAAACAAAACAACCAAAAACAAAAATAAAATGGATTCTCAGTCTCCATTAACAAAAAAATGTACTTTTCTGTCATGCCCCCCCTAGGAAGAGGAAAACATCTCGAGCCCCCCCAGCGCGACTATGAATAGTATCATTGTCTACAAAATTGTTATAAGTACACCTCTGCATAACACTGTATCCTTATTAAAGTATAAGAGAATAAAAAAAGAAAGAAATATGGACCAACTTACAACAAAGAATAGCTTTATTAACTGTAACAGAAAAGATTTAAAGTGCATCTGAAATTCAAAAATAAAATTAAATCCTTAATTAAACTATTAACATTTTTGGACTGACCATGTCAAACAATATGATACTGAAAAATAAAATTACATAAAATCAATAAATAATAATGCATTCAAACTGATCACCAACATGAACTCAGGAGCACAATATTAAAAAAAACTTTAACCTGCAAAACAAAAATATATAAAATAATTTGTGCTGATTTTTTTTTTTTTAATCAAAGATGATGTCTGGATTAATGGCTACAATGAGGATGTTTTGCAATGCACAGCTTTTCGAAGTGGGGTTTGAAGCAGGACACAGCAACTCTCAGCTCCTGCTCAATGTGTAGCCGGGGCCTGTATTTGCTTTTCAGAGCAGCAACAGCAGAGAAGCCAGTCTCACACAAGAAGTTGCAAATGGAAGAAGAATGTGCACAGCTCTTTGTCCTAAGAGTGGATATTGCTTCTCCACATTCAGCCAGAATTCACTCAGTGTCTGGGATGTGAAACTTAGTCTCAATATGGAGTCAGATGTGATGTCTATGAACTGCTTCTCCTCTGCAGAGCTAAAACCAGTTGGAGCTGGTGCATTATAAGGATCTCTCACCCAGTCATACTGGGAACTGTTTTCAGGGAAGTACTTTGTAAAGAATCCCATCAGTGATGAAATATGCTGCTTAAAATATGGAATCACTGAGGTGGCATCATAGTCAGTAGTGTCAACAAATTCCTGCAGGTTCTCAAATGACTTAGTATTTCCTTCATCAAGTCGCCTGCCCCACATTGCAAGCTTTCGAGTGAAAGAGCTGATCTTGTCTGTGAACTGGGAGGTGTTTATCTTTCCCTTGAAGCTGTAGATTTAGTTCATTGAGCTTTCCAAATATGTCACTCAGGTAGGCCAGTTTCATCAGAAAGTTCTCATCACTAAACTTTCTTGCAACTTCATACTTGTGCTCCTGCTCCAAAAACATTCTTATCTCCTCTCTGAGCTCAAAAACTCGGGACAACACTTTTCCTTGTGACAGCCACCTTGCCTCACTGTGAAACAGCACAGCTTGATGTTCAGCTCCCATCTCCTCACAGATAGCAGAGAAGACTCTTGTTTGTAGTGGTCTGGTCTTTATTAAATTGACTACACCTACAATGTCAGGCATAACCTCACTTAATTCAGAGGAAGGGTGCCTTGATGCCAGTTCTTCTCTGTGTATAACACAGTGTGTCCACTCAGCATTAGGTGAGGCCCTCTTGATGAGAAGTCCTTTTCTCATCCCTGCCATGGTCTGTGCACCATCACTGCAAACACCAATGCAGTTCTCCCACTTTAGCCCATTCTCAGTCAGGAAGCAGTCTAGCATTTTGAAGAGCTCTTCAGCTGTGGCTCTGTCTCTGACATATTTACAAAAAAGTAGATCCTCACACAGGGAATTTGTCAAAACATACATAGGCAATAAACAAACAGTCTTTGTTGCTGTCAGTTGCTTCATCAAAATGTAAGGCAAAACGTTTGTCTTTGAGTTTATCTACCAGCTGTTCTTTAAGATCATCAGCAATGTCATTTATACGTCTAGCAACAGTGTCATTGGACAGAGGGATAGTTTTTTTTTTGCAGCACTTGCGTCATCCAGCATGACAGAGACCATGTCTAATGCTGCAGGCAGTATCAGCTCCTCTGCTATGGTGTGGGGTTTTTTGCACTGAGCAATTTGGTACACCAACTTATGCCAACAACGCTCGCTGGTTTACTGAAGTAGCAGTCACAAAGCGGGATAATTGTTGGCAATATTCGGCACGTTTTCGCTGAAAAAACTCAAGCAGCTTATCAGCGTGATTGGGGTGTAATGTCTTTAAGTGACGCCTTAATTTATTTGGCTTCATGCTGTCCGCTGTCAACATTTTGAGACACAGTAAGCACACCAGTCTTTCCTTGTCTCCCACCATAGTCACAGTGAAGCCAAGCACTACATACGCTTCATCATATTTCCTCGTCTTAGCTTTTGGGAGACTTTCTTTTGTCTCTTTATCTCTGTCTCTCTTCGCCTGTCTTCTCATCCCTGTTAAATATTTTTCCATGGTGTCACTTGAGGGTCTGCTACACTTCGTGTCATACTATGTGCTGTGTGCAAAGCGCGCAAACCCCTACACCACCGAGTGAATGCTCCCTGCGCACACTCTGCCAATGAGAGCTCCACTGCCCCTAATGTAGTGGAGGTGCAATTGCACTTTATTCTAGGACAGTAAAAAAATCAAAATAAATGAATAAAAAAGCATGTTCCCCGAGGTCAAACGTGCCCCCCTTGATGGAGCCTCGCGCCCCCCACTATTTGAGAAGCACTGCCCTATAGCAATAATTAGATTTAAATAGAGAAAACTGGCACATCCGACTACATGATGGAATAGTTCACAGTACACGATTTTTTGCCCAGATTTTCCCCTTATGACAATCTTAGAACGTTGGCCGTTCTAAGATTGTCCCTTACGATTTTATAACCGGTCATCCTGTAGTGTGTGGTGCGTTACGGTAGATCGTCGTGGCCGCTCTGATCTAACTCGGGGTTTTCCCCGACTGGGAGCATTAAAGCAGCCTGTTGAATGTGACAGGTAGCCAGTCAGCAAGCTCGGATTCCATCCGTGCTTTCTGAGGGGAAATTATGGAGGGGAATCCCAAACAGCTGACACAGCGCAACCCAAGTCCAGCGGACATTGGAGATGATATGTGGAAACAACATTAATGTTTATTCAACATTTCGTGCAAAGAATATAGAAATGATAAGGGGAGGAGTTGGAGTGAAATTGCTACTGCAGTTGATAAACCCGGTAACTTTTCAGCTGTTCTTCGTTAACATGACATAAATGGGTTCTAATGATTTTCATTCAGTCAGGACTGACACTAGCAACATGCATTGCAGGTAGATTGTAGTAAAGCATTGATTAATGCTTGGTTTTAAAATTAGTTAACTGAACTTGTAGCCATTATTTTGTGACCATTGTTGGACACCAGGATCGAACCGTTATACCTAGGATTTCTGTCGGCTAATGTGTGATTTTGAAAATGGGCGACAATCGGCCGACAACTCTTAAGTAAATTCACTTTAGTTAAATAGCGGTTTTCTTGTCTTATGTGATGATTGTGCCCAAACACAAAGTAAATTTATATACAGAGATGTATGTTAAGAGGTATTTACAGGTCTAATAATGGGAAACATGAAAACATTAACACAAAATGAAGTTTTGCGTTTGCCAGCATGCAGTGCCAGCATTAAGACATGAACGATCTTGTCCAGGGGTGTCAAACTTCAGTCCTCAAGGGCCAGTATCCTGCACCTTTTAGATGTGCCTCTGCTGCACCACACCTGAAGAGAATAATTAGGTCATTAGCAAGGCTCTGGAGAACTTATCTACACAAGTAGGAGGTAATTAAGCCATTTCATTCCAGTGTTTTGTATCTAAAAACTGCAGGACACCGGTCCTTGAGGACTGGAGTTTGACACCTGTGATCTTGTCATTATTTGGTGCAGGCCAAAGCTATTTTAACCATATTCAAGCACTGCTATGGCAGGTGGCTTTCTCTGAGTGCCTTCACCTGACAATAAATAAAGAGCAGATGAACTACGCTGCTTCCCGCTTTCTCTATTTTGACACCGGTTGATTACCTCAACATGCATTTCCGCGGTTGGTCCGTAGATTGTAGGCCAAATTTCTACCGTATACCGTTTATATTGCAGATTCCTAGTGTGACAGCTCCATACCCGTCCCGTCATGCACTCGCGGAGGCCAGTTGGTTGGATTTTATGCCATTTACTGGAACTGAAATGAGTTGTCAACAACATACTAATAGCGCAGTGAGCTTCCCTACTGGTCCACTAGTCACTCTGTGTACTGTAACAAAACTCCAAGTTAGCCTTTGAACAGAACCACCAACACTACTCAGAAGAGAACTGGATTTGATGGCTTACCACAAGAGAGCGCTGAACAAACTGTGTGGAATTTCCGGTTTCCCCTCGTATTTATAGGCAACCAGTAGGGGGCGGCAAAAGCCAGCCATCACAGGACAATTATGAAATATATTTTAGCAAGAATTTCATCTGTATATCCAATACCCATTACAGTAGTGTTAACCACATTGGGATTCCCCGTAACCAGCTCCTAACAGCACAAATTAGCAGACAAGTATGTGTTTGAATTAGTCTGCAAATGATTAACTGTCTGAAGCCACTTAAAGGAACATAGTTTTGTGGAGTTCTCCATAGATCTGGGATTTCTAGATGTTCATTTTTCATGTATTACCATTTTTTAACAACCAAAGTAAATGTCGTAGATCTCCATAATGTAAATTCCTCGGCACCGTGGCTGCTTAGCTTTAGTGCTAGCTTTCACACACTGTTCTCACTCTTGTTCTCTGTAAACATGTCCCAAGTTGGCTTAAAGACAGTTTACCTGCTTCTTTAATTTTGTAACTTGTGTCACTAATTAGCTGGAGCTTTTATAGAGTTCTTTTACAACATGGTTTCAATTACTTTGGGATTACAAATAGATGAGATTGCAGATGATTAAAATGAAATGGCAGAGTGTTTCATTGTTTATTAGCTGTAAACCACAAGCAATTCTCTTTAATTTCCTGCTTTGTCCCTGGTGCCTGAGGAGACTGACTGTCTTTTGGACCATTTCCAAAATAACTTGTGAAAGTAATTTATTTTCCACTTCTTGTTTCCTGCCAGTTTTGTATTGTGTAGCATTTTACACCAAGACTAGACTTTACACTAGACCACTCTACTGTAGTTCCTTGCCAAATAGTGTAGAAGACTAACTGTTCACCATGGTAAAGCGACAGAGCCTGCAATTTCTTTTACCATAACTGCAGCTGAAATAATTTGGTATATAATCTGATAGTAAGATTGCCAAAGAAATTGTGAAGTTGACATCCTGAAGTCCAAACAATCTAGTCATATAAAATCATTGTATAATTTAAAATATTAACTAAAACATAAATGATTTTATCTCTTATGAATACATAATAAGCTTTCAGTTAGTTAGGATGGGGGGAATGACGAACAGTATTTAAATGTGTGTGCAGCAGTTTGTTGCACATACAGATATGTGTTTGTGTTTATATGCTAACATAAATGTATACATACGTGTACATACACATAAGAGTGAAAGTCCTACTGTGCTAGTGCAAATGTGCTCATTTGTTTTCAACTGTGTAGCTGACTGCAATAGCTGTTAGATATTCACTGTGTTCACCAGATAGAAGCTATTCTTATGTTGGAGTTTTTGTTCTTCGTGCTCTGTAGCGCCAACTTGAGGATGAAACTACCCTGTGACCAGGATGTGTTGGGTTGTTTTGCTGTATAAGTCAGAAATGGATGGAATGTCAATCCTGATGACCGTCAGACCTAATTGTTTGTTGCAGTTTGGATATGTCTGTATTTTGTAGCTGATTCACAGCAGTGATGTGCGGTGAGGTTCATAGCTGGTGAGGCACTGACTTAATGAGATTTACAAATATAGACCCCCTGCATGTTGTTGTTTACATACGGAAATGTTGCGGATACGGAAAATGCTGGAGTGCAAACAGACTATTCTTTTACATGCCATCCATAGCCGCACTGACACGGTAGAATAATTCCATTAACTCAAAGAAATTTGGAAATGTAGGTATTATTAATTTAGTGCTATGCTCCACAGCAAAGGGAAAAACCGTTGAAGTGCAACTCAAAACCACTTCTTTGTCGCCCTCTGTATTGGCCAAGCTACACACAGACTTTTTGCCATAGCAACTGACAACAATGGCACTTTGTTTCAGGATTCAACACCAAAAAACTCTCAAATATTTCCCACACAAAACACTGAACATTAAGTCTGTTGCAGTGCTATGGTTTTAGGCTTAATGTTTATTTTGCGATTATTACTAAGTGACCACTGTCGTAGATTAGCTATCGCTGCTTGAGCTAATCTAGTTTGTGGGTTATTTTTCTGTGTTCTTTACTCATACGCACTGTAGCTCACAAAACGCACATTTCATTAGAAAACTAAACAAATTTTTTTACTGCTGTCTCATCTTTACTTATAAATGAAGTCTGTGCGCCGCTCATTGTGCACAAAAATATCTGTTCATTAAAAGCCAAGTCTATCCTTGACATCCCAAACGGTTTTAATGCGATCTGGCTTTGAATACGAGTAGTAGATCGCTCGTGTTTGGTCGGGCTTCTTAGCAAATTATTTAGGTTACAAAATCCCATCTAAATCCACACAGTGCCACAAGTTGAGAAAAGATGGCAGAGAAAGCAGAAAAAGCAGTTTTTAGCAGGACATCCACAAAGCCTGTCTTTTCTTTCCATTTGAAAAGAGGGAGTACCCTTTTGTCTGTAAGTGTGAAGCAAACCTTCAGCTCCGTTGTTGATCTTCCTTTAGTTATTATTTCATGCTTCAATTGAAAATCCACTTTAGAAAACTGTTTAAGTGTAATAATGTAGTCATCCATGTTGACATCAGAAGAGAGGAGAAAACAATAAATACTGTACTTTTTTACTGTCTAGCTAGCTCGCTATTACTTACTCTGCAGTTGTGGAGTCACAAAACCAATGTCTCGGATCATGAGCACCCCCTGCCATGAGGCAAGATAATTGCCTGCCTCACCTCGACTCTGTTTTCTGCAGTTTATGATCGCTCCTCAGCACACGAAACACATTACACACACACAGTTGGTGACAAAAAACACTGTACATTATATAAATGAGCTAAATTATGGAAAATCAGTTCATATATTAAATGTTTTTTTAACTATTTTATTGGTGATGTGCAGACAGGAAGAACACGCTCCCATCAAATGGTAGCCAGCACAGTTAGCAAGAGGTTGCACAATCCAAGGTGAGACTCAGCTCGCTGGTCACCAGCTGCGCTTCTGAGCATTTTAATAGGAAACCGCGAAACTTCAGCAATTTTGAAGAAAAAATAATCAAAATTGGTTAAGCGCAATGAAAAAAATACTTTATAGTGCAAACCAGGGTGAAAATAGCAATATAAATTATCTTATTATATATTATTTTTACACGATAATAGGCGAGGCTCTGCCTCCACCTATCATTTGCACAGATTTTAGCAAGTTTAGCTGCAGGTGGCTCTGACTGCACCAGCGGTTCATTTGATTCACCTCCTGACTGGATGCAAACTCATCACGGTCCTGGATCAGACCAGTGATGATTAGTCATTTTTATACCAGGCAAAACAGAGTGTGGAGAGAATGCGCCCGCACAGGGTGTTGATGATTCTTGGGCAGTAGATGCTGCCGATCAGTGAGGAAGTTGGTGATCCACAGGCAGGTGGAGACTGGCACAGTGAACTGGATAATCTCCTGGAGAAGGATGTCTGGATTGATGTTGTTGAAGGCAGAGCTGATGTCTACTAACAGGATTCTGATGTATGCCCTCGGATGGTCTAAGTGGATGAAGCGTAGACCCGAGTTGACTGCATCCTCTGGTGATCTATTGACCAGAAAACCAAATTCTAGGGTGCCTCTGATGTCTTTCAAATGTTTCAGTACAAGGCAATCAAATGTTTTCATGACCACAGATGTCAAGGCAATTAACCTGTAGGCATTTAGTCCTGTGATGGTCTGTTTCTTGGAGTCTTTTTTTGGTGTATTTTCTGTGAAGATAGACTTTTTGTAGTCACATTATTGAGAAATTAAGTTGCATTTACCACTTATTTGGTTGCCCTTTTCAACCCCGTGTTGCAATTAATTTTTTAAGTTTTGGAAAGGTAGTGGAAATATTTTGGTGCATAAGTGCCACAGTCTCAAAACATGTCTGCAAATCTCCAACTGTCAATGGGTGACAGGCAAGTCAAGCAGAGGGCAGAGCAGCAACCCACAGAACACACTACCATGCTCGCACACACACACACGACTAAGAACATTAGCTTTAACTCTTTTGACATTAGATTTCCATCCGTCAATAAAAAAAAAAAAATCAAACCAAATGTCCAGTCATTTCTGTATTTGCCACTTTTGTTGTTTCTCTTGACTGAAGCAAACCAGAGCTTATTGAAATGCTCTAGTTTCAATACGAAGAATGAAACCAGAATTATTCTTTAAAAACGAAGAATGAACCATACTGCCCCTGTACTATTATGCACAACTACTTAGTGCTGAATAATTAGTTAAAGCCAGAAATTTTGTATTGCTATGTGCAGCACCTGGCCCATCCTTAAAGATCTTAGAAAGTTCACTTTTAATCATATATTGGGGAAAAAAAACAACTTGTAAAATACAATTAAATTGCAGTACATCAATTACTCTGAGAATTTGGACACATTTGAGTTTTACAGTAGATAGATGGATTATTTTCTATTCCACATTCTGTTTATTGCTGTTCTAAGCTCTTGCACACACAGTTTTATTTTCTTTTTTTCTTTAGCTTCAGATAAAAAAACTGAATTATAGTAACAGGAAATTTTACCCAATTGCGGTGCTTCTATTCATTATATATAATAATGAATAAAAACACCTTTGAGGTATGCAGTGTATGAGACAGTGTGTGTGCTAAGTACTTAAAATTTAGATTTTAGCCTTCCATGTAAAGTATGTGAGAGGCTCTTTACATCATCATCCTAGCTGATCCAATTACAAATGGAGGACTCTCTAGTATTACTGTTACTGTGTTAGAATAGAATATAGAATAGAATAGAATTACTTTATTCATTCCAGCAGGGAAATTACTTCGCAGTTACAGCATAGAGACAAGACACACAACAACCACCACTGAGTAGCAATTGTAGACAAAATAAAATAAAAGTAAAATATAACATGCTGTCAATATAAAAAGCAACTTAGAGCAGTCCTTGCAAAGATTCAAAAAAATGCAGATACAGTATGTATATGTAAATATATGTACAGCAAGTGTGCCACAGTGCAGTTGTGCAAAATTGGACTGATTAGTGCAGAACAATGATTTAGCTTTTATTGTACAGTGAGATGGCATGTGGCAGGAAGGATTTCCTGTATTTGTCCCTACGACAGCGGAGCTGGAGCAGCCTATGTGAGAAGGTGCTCCGCTGTCTGTCCACTATGTGGTGGAGAGGGTGCTGTTTATTGTCCATAATAGACAGAACCTTCTTAAGTGTCCTCCTCTCCACCACAGTTTCCAGGGACTCCAGCCTTAGTCCCAGTACAGAGCCAGCTTTCCTGATGATTTTGTCTAGTCTATTAGAGTCGCTGGCTCTGATGCTGCTTCCCCAACACACAGCAGCAAAGAAGATGGCACCGGCAACAACACTGTGATAAAAGGTCTCCAACATCTTGCTTCACACATTGAAGGATCTCAGCTTCCTTAAAAAATAGAGTCTGCTCATCCCCTTCTTGCACACAGCGTCAGTGTTAGATGCCCAGTCCAGTCTGTTGCCGATTACAACTCCCAGGTACTTGTAATCCTCCACCTCCTCCACCACTTCCCCTTTGGTGGAGGACTTTTACCCCAAAGGTTTTATGAGGGGAGGAGAATGAGCATACTCCTTAAAACTCCTCCACTTGGCAGCAGTTCTTTGCTGCAGAGTTAAGTGTCAGCACAGTCTGTCCATTTAGACCTTCTTCTGCTCTATTTCATGGTGGTAATCCATTGTCAAACAAAATAACTATTTGTGGGATTACTTTAGTTTTACTTTTATTGTGTGAGATCTTATTTTTAAGAATACTCTATTACATAAGTATTACTCTACATTAGCAGGATTGTTATTTGTAGCACACAAAAACCTGGAGGGCATGAACACATCAGTGCTAATCAATAGCAGCTGCTTGATGAAATGGCAAAATGTAAGAATGTTGAAAAAGCCAAGGTCATCCATGCCAAATACTCTGTTGTTGAAACACCACTCTGAAGCTCATTTTTTGTTGAGAAAGCAAATTATGAACATGATCTTTAGTCAGTGTGTGGTAACTGATACACAGTGTTTAATAGGTTCATTCCATCTAAATACTGCTACGTTAGTCCTAACCTTTATTTTGTTGTTTAACAAATACTTCCTGACTTGGATCCAGACTTTCTGGTTCTTTAAATGTCTAAAAAAATCTGTCCTTTAATCTAGTTTAAATCTGCCTTATCTAGCTTTATTCACAATCAGCATACAAGTTCATATTTAGTCAAAAAGCAGTAAATTCATGTTAGTTTAACTGACCCGATCACAGGAAGACCATTTACATATTGGTGGAAAATTTTAGTTTGCCACCAGTAACATTGCAAATATTATCATTTGTATCTCTAGGTCTAAATCTCACGATCCATCATCTACTTACACATTTCCCCATTTTCTGGATATTTTTATCAGACAACCTTCTAAAACTCATAATATAATCCTCTTAACGAGCTGAGAAAATAGACTGGAGGCTTCACTAACTTAACTAATTATTGCATTTATACATTGATAAATGCTGCCCTCTTCTCCACCCTCCTAAGAGATGTTTTCTTCTGACAGAAGACCTTTTTGCTTTTAGCTTTGGTAACAGAATAATGGACTGTTCCAACTTCAGCTTAAATCTGTCATGCTTGTAGGAGCTTTGGTACTGGCAAATTCATTGACGTCACTTTGTGAACTTGAAATGCTCCTGGAAGCAAAGCTATATAATGTACGTAATAAGAATGGACAACTGGACGAATATATCGATCGCCGGCAGTAGAGTGAACCCTTCAATGGTGAACTTTTCTGCCGCACCTCCAACTGAGCTTAGGGAAACCCTGTACAAGAAACTCTGTACAATTATTTTATTTTGTTGAGTAATGTGACAATATTTGTTGTTCTCAGGAGCCATTTGAGGATGGCTTTCCTAATGGTGATGAGCTGACACCGGCTGAAGAGGCTGCTGCAAAAGAGGCAGCAGAGCCCAAAGGAGTGGTCAAGTTTGGCTGGATTAAGGGGGTTCTGGTAAGTCACTTTAAAAATCCTGGTTTGATACTCTTGTATCAAACCAGTGCTTTTATTGTTTATAATTGGGTTATCTAAATAAGTAATACAAGTGTATTTAGTTGCCTAGTTTTTCTGTTATGATTAATCAAATTGTAATGATGTTATAATAATATGGTTAAAATGTTTCTGCAACCATAGCCAATTCATTGGTAGACCAGGGCTGGTGCTGGTTTAATTCAACTAGAACCAGTTTGTTGTTCCTCAGAAAGTAGTATTATGAGGTGGCTTCAAGCTAGTTTTCTAGGATGTCTCTTCGGAAGCATTTGAAATTCTGTTGTTTTCCTTTTCTCTATAGCTCCCAACCTAGAAAAAGATTATACATAAATGGTTACAAAAACTGTTAAAATTTCAGATAATTTGTCATGTTATTTGTTATGACCAGGGGTGCACCAATTGCAGTTTTCTGGCCGATTGCAGATTACCAATCTTTTTAAAAGCCTAACCTGCTGATAACAATTTTATTATTTTTTTGTCAAATTTTTTTGTTGCTCAATATATCAAGAAAGTTGCTGAATTGGCAACAGTATTGTTAACTGTAAACACATGACCTGGTGGGCTGGTCTATCAGTCAAGCATTTCTCACTTGAGAGTAGAAGACAGTGGTTGATTTTTAGACCTTTGCCAAAGTAGATAAGATCAGCGGATAAGATCGGCTTTACATGTAAAAACTGACTGGCCACCAATCTCCCAAAATTAAGGAAATCAGCTGGCCTATTGACAGTCAGAACTAGGGGTGCACTGATATATTTATCAGTGCACCCCTAGTTCTGACTGTCATGACATGCTGACAGCTTCAGTATCAGGAAAGCAGAGATGATATTCCACTGTAACTTTCATGGCTCCTCATAGGTGAATTCACAATATTTGTGTTAAATAGAAGCAGCACTCTAGATTTACTTTGAGGCAATCCCTAAAACACATTGCTTCCTTCTGTGACATTATGAAACATTTTAAAGAAATTAGCCAAGTAATAGAAGCAGATGTTTTTCATTTCTCTGTGTGAAGGTGCTAGATTGATGTGTCCAATACTTTTTTATGTAGTGACATGGGTTCTGTGTTCCAGAGATGAATGTTTTGGTGCTAAATCTGTAAATCAGCCATAGAAAAAAAGCAAGCGACTGCAAAGATGTTAAAACTGGGAAGACATGTCCTTTACCTACATGGGCAGGAAGGTGACTCAGAGGAGAAGAAGCCATGACTCTCTCATCTTTGGAGCCATTTCTTTTGGTCTGAGACTAAAATTAAAGTGTTTGGACAAAATTGCCATTGTTATGAAACTTTGAAAGACTGGCTACAAGACTGGAAACACAGTCTAAACTGTGAAGTACGGGGTGGCACAGTATTGTATTGTTGCAGAAGAGACTGACTTAATGGACATCATGAGTAAAGAACATTATGCAAAAATATTATAGGAAAGTCTCAAAACACCAGTGAGTCTTTCAAATGGACAATAACCCCAAATTATGTCAAAAGCGGGTAAAAGTCAATATGAGCTGAGCTAGAAGCTAAGATTTCCTCTCCACTGTCGCTATGCATGCTCAATCTGAGGGATGGCTGTAAAGTCAATGACACAATGAAATGATTGTCACCAGTGCTCGTCCAGGAAGAGCGAATGACTCGATGCAATTTTCTGGGTTTCCTTTGACAAAAATACTTTTTTAGACTGATGTTAATAATGAACTGAACTTAATGCACTATTTGATAACTAGAATAGAATAGAATAGACTTTCTTGATCCTAAACGGGAAATTGCCTATTTGCTGACAAGCTATAATTGGGACGTATGTATGATTGAATTTAAGACCTTTATTGTGAATTGGTACAATATAAATAACTTGAACCATATTAAAAACTGTGTGTAAGTGAGGAGGCCTACAGCCAGTTCATTCAGGAGGATTAAAATTCCAGCAAATTAGAGTGAGAAGCTTATACAGATATCCTGACCCAAATCATTCCATTAACAGGTAGATACTAAATACTAAGGAAATATGAATTTGACAGAGAGTAAAGGAAATTATTCTGGCATTTAACAAACACGTATTTTCTTTGTTGATCCTAACTGACCCACTGCTGGAAATAGTTTTAAGTGATTTAATCTCAAACACTAAGAAAAAATGGTTTCTTGTGGGGTTTTTTTGTTTTATTTTCACTGCATCAACAGAGAGTCATTGTTCTGACAGTTGTGAAGTAGTTCATTTTTTGCCTTTGCGTTGGGTGATATTTAAACAAGCAGCAGTGATATAAAAGATAAGCTAACCTGACTTTAATGAAATTCGATGTTTAGGGTTGGTTGTTATTTTAGATAAAGCAGTCAAAAGATAAACTAAGATAGAAACATGGTGGTCATTACATATTGATTTGTTATTGGTGAGTTTGAGCCCAGCCTCAGACTGAAGTGGTTTGTGGTGTTTCATTGGTAGAAACATACTGTTCTCCACTATTTATATCTGATGCCTTGGCAGACTAAAACAGGCTGATCACATTGCCAGCTGTCACACATCGTTTTCTTGTTGCCCGTAATCATTCAGGCTACTCCTTGTAGTCGGCCCACAAGCACCCAGCGTCCTTACCAACAGTTTGTACCTTCGTCTGAACAGATGTGTGTTATGTTTGGAAGCCAGGTAGAAGCACGAGTAGACAAAGAACTCTTCTCAACAGCTTTTATTCTTAACTTGTTCAGTACAACAACATCAGGTATTCCTTTCCTCCATCTTATCTCTTCTTCTTCCCTCTACATCAGTACTATTCTCGTACACCACCTAGTAGTAGACACAACAATATGTTACTTCATAAATCTAGTGGAAGTCTTTCAAAGTCTGGCATTTTGAGTAGCAAGAAGTTGCTGAAAGAAGTTAACTTCCAAAAACTTTGCCAGTCTTTGAGTGTAACAAATGATTTTCTCTGCAGGTACGCTGCATGTTGAACATTTGGGGAGTCATGCTCTTTATCCGCATGACATGGATTGTTGGCCAGGCTGGAATTGGTAAGCTGCCAACTCATGTTCAATTCCACACAGTTCCAGTATTAAGAAAATAGCACTGGTGTAAGCTTTGTTTATTTATATGCTTACATAAAATGGAGAACTTATGTTTAGTGTGTGTATATGCGCACACCCCCACACACATTTGCGTGGCTATATTTGTGGGGATTTTCCATTGACTTCCATTCATTTCTACAGCCTGATCCTTATCCTTACCCTAACCATTACATACCTAACCTTAACCCTAGCCAAAACTCAATTCACACCTTAGTTCTAAATCTAATTAATCCCTGACCCAAAAACAGCATTTCCCCTTGTGGGGACCAGGCTTCGGTCCCCACATTGTAGTATGTGTCAAGAAAATGGTCCCCACAAGGTATTACAAACAAACACAATCTGATGCAACAACTCTTGACTTACTAGATGAAAAAGTTGTTGTAATGTCACTTGTTCTTTTTCAGAAACTTTTTCAGAAACAGGAAGTCACCTGTTTACAGCATGACGGTTCTGCACTGCTGAATGAAAAGCAGCTGTTGGGATGAACACGGTTCAGTTTAGTAAAGAAGAGCATATTTAATTTTATAGGGAACCACAATTAGTTATAAAAATAGACCTTATTTGGGAAATATTTATCTTGGATGAAAAAACAATACAGTAATAATACTGTAGGGTATTTAGTTTTTTATAAATTTTAATAAAAATATTTTCACAGAAATGTCGCCATGTTGTTCACGCTGCAATGCATTCTGGGTAAATGACGTGTAATGGTCCAACTGCCTGCCTCCTCCAGCCAAAACAGTGATGAGTAACGTCAAGCCTTTTTAATTTGAACCGGAGCACATTGAAATCGATCAGAACGTAGAAATCAGAAGAGGTGAGAGGAGGAGGACCAAATGGAGGAAGAGGACAGAGTTGGCAGTAGGAGCTGGTGTTTTTCTGCTGCTGCCTTCAGCTTCGTAAATGAAACGGTGAAGGGCTCTGGTCGGACTGTGTGATCTGGTAAGTACTTCTGTAACTCTGTGTCCAGTTAGGCAATAGCAGTGTATGGTCCGAAATTTGTTCGGTGTTGGTAGTGGTTCCACAGTACCAGTGTTGTAGCTCCATTAGCATTTCCAGTAGTGATAGCTCCATTAGCGCTGCTTGTCTTTGACGTTTCTCCCAGCGTCTGTATCGCTGTGTCCGGTTGGCATCAGCTGTGCTGTGTAGAGTCTGGTGTGGTGGTAATAGCGACACCGGACATTGTTACCACCAACACCGTACAGCCATGGTTTCCGGTCGGATCGGTGATGGCAGTACCGCAGGCAGTATATGTATATATATATCAGTATTTATGCTGATATATATACATAAATACTGATATATATATACATATCGTCAAGCTCTGCCTGTCTCAGCATGGCAGCACGACATTTAATTTTAGCTCGTTAAGGTAATGATCATCTGTTAGAGCCTTCGTTAGTTCTGCTGGTATAAATGGCTCAAAGTGTTGTGAAGAAAGGTCCAGATTAGGTCCTTCGTTGTGTTCCACTGCGGCTCCCGCACTGCGCTCTCCTTTATTTCATGTGGGAAATTATCCAGATTTGCCTATTTTTTTAATCACAGCCAATAGTGACACAGTATGGCATTATCTAAAATTACACCAGTCAAACGCAATATGATAAACAACTACTCGGGAAAAGTTAGCCTTCCTGTTTTAACTCTGTAGACTCCAGTACAGAATGGACCAAAACGCGTCATCAACCCATCGGTGAAAAAATGGTGACCTCCGTGAAAAATACAACAAAAAATGCACATTTTGATGCAATTATTGAGTTTTGGCGTATCACAAACAGCAATTTTTTAGGTAATAGGAAAATTGCAACATATTTAGGCCAACATGTTCAACTAGTCCTGGATCCTTTTAAAGGGGTAAAATGGACAAACAAGTGTAAACTATTGTTTTTTTAAAAAAGATATTTTACATTTGCAGACTACAGTTCTTCTCTAAGGGGGGCTATGTGAGTTTAGGACCCAAAAACCTCAAAGCTAGACTCAGAAATGTTAACCTTATTTGCAGTGACGGCTGGTGGTGATATTTGAAGGATGGGCTTATACATATATATATAATTCCAAATAAGAGACGCATCCAATTTGCAAAATAGGAATAAAACCTGCTGTAGTCAATCATAAGAAATCAACCACGGAAACATACCAAAGCTTACATAAGCTTGCATAATTCTGTCCAAATTAATTTATCTGCATTAATTTTCCAACACTCCTGGACAGAATCACACTGATAAAATGAAACAAGATACAATGTTTTTAAATAAGGCCTGCCTTATTTAAAGAGAACTCTTTAAATAAGAGTTTAAAGAATAAGAGTTTAAAGAGAACTCTTTAAATAAGAGCACTCCGACTGCTTTTCTGGGACACACTCAAGCTCAAGGCAAGTCCATCCTGCTTGGATGAATCCTATAGCCGGCCCTGGGCTGACCAAAATTAGTCCAATTGAGCTAAACCGAGGGGGCGTGGCTAGACGCCTGTCAGTCATTCTGTGCCATGACAGACAGGCTGAATGGGGCTGTCAGAAGTTAGCCCTTCGGAAAGACCCCGGGATTTTCCCCAGGCAGTTTGACACCAGGTTTGTTGAAAATTTAACAAAATGTGATACATTATTTCTAAAATGTAATTATTTGTAGATAGTTTTTAAGTTATTTTAACAACTTTATTGTAAACTTCAGGGAGGGCTTAGCTCTACTAGCCAACTTATACCAGCCGCACCTACTTGTTTGTCTGCTGGCAGAAATGAGGGCAAATCACTTTTCCCCTTGTTGCTTGAAAAAAGGTTACAAGGGTTATTCTTTCAGTTTTATAATAAGCTAACTTGGATGAATTCACTGACCTGGTTTGGATTCAGGATATCCATTAGTCCTTCTTAGCCTAAAGACGGAGCAGGTCAGTTGGTGCCTTAAATCCTCTATTGCAGGGGTGCCCAAAGTTGGGCCTCAACGGCCGGGATCCTGCACGTTTTAGTTCTCTCCTTGGTAGTAGTAACAACCTTTTCAGCATGTCAGTGTTCTTCTTAGGCCTTCTAACAAGCCATCATTTGATCCAGGTGCGCTAAACAAGGGAGAGAACTAAAACATGCAGGATGCAGGCCCTCGAGGACCGACTTTGGGCACCCCGGCTATATTGGATCCACAATGCTAAAGGGCACAGAGACAGGACAGATTACTGGACTCCACCTTTGGACAGTTTTATTGGTGTTGAACAGAAGTGGTTCAATAAGGGACCTTTTTTTATGCACATATGATGTTAGTGATATGTGTTGTCTGATATGTGATATGTGAGCAGGACCAGATTTTACCACTGGTGTTAGAGAGCTGGTCTCCTGTGGATACTGAAAACATTCTGGCTAGGTTGCAGACCACTGGCATGTGGTGTAGTTATCAATAATCTGTTCAGAAGCCTACAGCCATCACACTAGCCCACAAGCTGGGATTTTCCACTGTGATGTGAAAAATAACCTCTAAGTAACTACAGGGGGGGTTTGATTGTGGGTAAGGGCCCTTAACACTTCACAGAGCTCTGAGTGAAACGACTTAACATGATACATCTTTGTGTTTTATTTTGCAGCTCTGGCCTGTGTGATCGTCGGCATGGCAACTGTTGTGACAACCATTACTGGCCTCTCTACTTCTGCCATAGCCACCAATGGATTTGTTCGAGGAGGTATTTGTCGAGTCCCAGTCTGCCTCTAGAGCAACCTGGATTAGTAATACCCATTTAAATTGGTTAAAATGCACACAGTACGCCCGAGTATGTGGGGGGCTTAACAGTTTTTGATGTTGGCAATATGAACAGATAGTTGAGATTAGCTCTGGAGTTTAACACAGAGATGCAGACATACTTATAAAGTGGTGTTGCAATACCCATCAGAAAACACCAGAAACCCAGTAAACCAGTTTACTATGCAGTCTCCAAAGAGGCCTCTTTGTGACGTTAAGCTCTTTTAGATCTTCTAAAAGGCAGGCTCAGGCAGGCAGCTGATGTAGAGTGTCTGTTCCAGTTTGGATCCTGGAACTGAAATAGCTCTGAGTTCCTCACAAGTCATTTCTTTTCTGTTTTTGTGGTCATGGCATTCTCTCTAGTGGGCTGGGTGCTGATGCAATAACGAAAGTGTTTGACAATCACTTTCACATCATGGACTGGGACTAGTGGGAGCTTGTAAACATGAGTTTCCCACAGAGCATACCATGTTTGGACCCAGACTCAGTCTGGCTTTGATCCACATTAGGCTGAATACATTTTTTTGGTGCCATGTGATTGTGATCATTGATTTTGATCCGTTTTTATGATGTAGAACAGTATTACAGCATGAAACCACAAACAAATAGTTCTGAGTAGGCCTGTCGCAATAAGCATTTGCATGATTAATCACATTTCTCTTTCTCTTTCTTCCAAAAACTGGATGACTTCAGTCTTCAGTCTCACCATGTTTTGGTCTTCATGCAGGAGGAGCGTACTACTTGATCTCGAGGAGTTTGGGTCCAGAGTTTGGAGGCTCTATTGGCCTGATATTTGCCTTTGCTAATGCAGTGGCTGTGGCCATGTATGTAGTCGGCTTTGCTGAAACTGTTGTGGAACTTCTCAGAGTAAGTCTTTTGATTCCCTATGTTGCTCATTGTAAAGCTTTTTTTGTGATGACTTATTAGCAGATTCAGTTTTAATGCAAGTCAGGTATTATTTAAATGTCCACCTACTGATCATTGCATTTTTGTTTAACATCTCCCTGAAATGTCTGTCAGGGTGCGGATGCGCTCATGACTGATGACATCAATGACATCCGAATCATTGGCACCATTACAGTAATCGTTCTGTTGGGTATCTCTGTGGCAGGAATGGAATGGGAGGCTAAGGTATAACCTGTCAGCTGATACCATCAGTATAGAAACACAAAGTTTCTCGAAAACTTTCATATCTCTCTGTAACCCTCTGATTTTAATAGAATTCAAGAAATAATAATTCAGTCATTTGTTTTCTTCAGGCCCAGATCTTCCTGCTTGTTGTCCTTGTCACAGCTATTGTGAACTATTTTATCGGATCCTTCATTTCTGTGGAGTCAAAGAAACCTTCAGGCTTCTTTGGATATGATGGTATGATCAGCCTGTGACTCAAAGTTCTTTTTTTTCTTTTTAACCAAACTTTAATTTTTCATATTTCAGATATTTTACAGTGGTTAATAGCAGCAATTACAACTGCTTCTTGCACTTGTTTTTTGATTTCAGGTGAAATCATGTGGGAGAACATGGGACCAGACTTTCGAGATGAGACGTTCTTTTCTGTCTTTGCCATCTTCTTCCCCGCAGCCACTGGGATTCTGGCTGGTGCTAACATTTCTGGAGACCTTGCTGTAAGTCAGCCAGTTCATACACATTTTAAAAAAGTGTCCACGTATCAATAAATCAATCAAGTTTATTTGTATAGTACATTTCAGCAACAAGGCATTTACATGATGTAAAATGCTTTACATGATAAAAACACAAAAAAACAAAGGTATAGAAGACATCACAACAATTGAGAAAACATCAAACATTTGACATTTTGTCAAGTGTCATTAATACACATCAATTATGTTGGCCAGTGTTTCATTTATTATGATTCAAAAGCAACTCTAAACAAGTGGCTTTTAGTCTTGATTTAAAGGAACTCAGTATTCCGGCTGTTTCGTAGTTTTCTCTAAGTTTATTCCATATTTGTGGTGCGTAGAAGCTGAATGCTGCTTCTTCATGTTTGCTTCTGGTTCTGATGCAGAGCAGGGCCAGAAGACCTGAGAGGTCTGAAAGGTTGATCCAACACAAGCAGATTTTTTAATGTATTGTGGTACTAAGCCGTTAAGTGATTTATAAACTAACAGTATTTTAAAGTCTGTTGTCTCAGTGTAAGGACTTTAGAACTGGGTGATATGCTCTAACTTCCTTGTTTTAGTGAGAACCCCAGCAGCAGTATTTTCAATCAGCTGCAGCTGGAGGATTGATTTTAATGTTTTTTTTGCCAGAGCTGTGAAGACATTGTTGCAGTAAACAATGCAACTAAAGGTAGATGCACTTATGGTGCACACAGGTGTCAAATGTCAGAATCCTATTACTGGGGGTGCACCAATTTATCGGCCAACAAATTTACTTAAGTTTGTGAAATTGGTGGTCGGCTGAATCCAATCTTATCTATCTCAATGAAGGTTTAAAAATCAACCACTGTCCTCTTCTGCTCTTTTCTATGAGTGAGGTTTGACTGATAGACCGGTCCATCAGGTCATGTTTGCACATTTACAGTTAACAGTAGTCACCACACTGTTGATAATTTTCTTGATATACTGAGCAACATTTCAGACAAAAAAAATTGGTATCGACCAAAATTGGAATTGGCAGTTTCAGGCTTTTTAATGATTGGTAGTCAATCAATCATTAATTGGCCAATTTGGCCAATCGCAATTAAAGCGATTGGCCAAATAACTGCAATCGCTGCACCCTACCTACAACTTCTTGTTAATCCAACAACAAGAAGGTTGTTGGATCAACCTTCTTCAGAGTTTTATTTCAACATTATTTTTAACCTCAGTTTAAAATAATTGTGTAATTAGCTATAAAACCTAATCATTTAAACTATTTAATAAAATTCCCCTTTCAGTTTGTTTTTATGGTGCTGATTGGAATGAGTTTCCAAATAAAATGAGCAATTGTTTAAACGATCATTTCAATATTGTTTGTCATCCATGAGCAAATAGAGCTATTTCATTTATATTTTATTTATAGCTTGGTCAATATTTGTAGGTTTTGTTGCATGTGTTTGTTGCAGGACCCACAGATGGCAATCCCCAGAGGAACACTACTAGCCATATTGATTACAGGCATTGTCTACTTGGGGGTCGCAGTTTCCACAGGTACACCGTGCTCTCCTGTTGCAGTTTTCACCCACCTTTTTTTGAGGATACATCTTATGTGTGTTCTGCTTTTCTGACTTTAGGGTCTTGCATTGTGAGAGATGCCAGTGGAAATCCGAATGACACAATCAGCACTGCAAACTGCACTGGTGCTTCCTGCAAGTTTGGCTTTGACTTCTCTAGCTGCAAGAGCCAAAAAACCTGCCGCTATGGACTCCATTATGACTTCCAGGTATGAAGCAGCTTCAATAAAAGAAGAATTTGTTAATGTTTTTTATTTGCAGAGAATTAGGTAAAACTCCAAACCAAGCAATTCTCAAAGCATTGTAATGTCTTCATTCTGTGCAAAAAGCCCAAATCAGAAAGAACTTAATACATACAGATACAAACAATGCTACCAAGTTGAACTTCCTGTTCTTTGTTCATGTGTGCTGGCAGGCCCACCCTCCTTTACTTATTCAACTGTCGCACAAAACACTAACACTTCACAACAAACCCACACACATGCTCTGCTTGGCTATATCATGTAAATTACTTCATATCCATTGAGTGCAACACTTGTGATTGAGGACCATGTTGTTGGGAGAGATAAAGTATTAATTAAAATGGCAAATGTATGAGATTATAAAATCACTACATATGGTCTATGGAAATACAGTAAGTAACACCAAAAAAAAGTTTTGAGGTTGTGTCATGCAAACGTTACCACTCCCTCAACCAACCCAGATCTTCCTTTGAATCTGGTTTCAGAATGAATGCACACAAAGTCACACTTGGCACATACAAATAGCGACATGAATTTGCCACGTATTTCCTAGATGGAAACGTCAGAAAGTTGACTTTGTTTCTGTGTTGCTTCAGGTGATGAGCTTGGTTTCAGGTTTTTCTCCCATCATCTCAGCTGGAATATTCTCTGCCACTCTGTCCTCTGCTCTGGCCTCTTTAGTGAGTGCGCCTAAAGTATTCCAGGTAAGAGTTAATCCATGCACCGGCATAACTAATACATTATACTACTGGCAAACTGTTTATCCCTCTTTACGTATTAGTACTATGTTCTTTAAGATATGAAACTTGAGACAAATTCTATTAGAATAATTAGAATTAGAAGAAGGGGCACTGTTGTTCTCCGAATAAGGTCATGGTCTCTAAAACAATGAACAGAGTTATTAAGGGCATGGACAACAAATGCTTGGGTTAAACAATGAAAATTAGAAGGAATTAGACTCAGGACTATAACGGCATTTCTGTTTTTTGCAGGCTTTATGTAAAGACAACATCTACCCTTATATTGGAATATTTGCCAAAGGATACGGGAAGAACAATGAGCCTCTCCGAGGCTACATCCTGACCTTTGGCATCGCTCTGGCTTTCATCCTAATCGGTACGCTGCTCTCGTTGCTTACTTTTACATTTTTTACACTAACTTGTACATCTAAAGTTTATGGTAAAAATATATAAATAACATTAGCTTAAAAGCATAAAAAGCTCATCAGGGGATTTTATGCTTTCAAACTATTATATCTCACTGGCTTCTGAAATGGTTTTAAATGTAGTATGTTCATATTTAAATTTTTTTTTTTTTTTATCTAGGAGTTGCATTTTAATCCACATTAGGTTTTGGTTAACAAAGGATACGGGAATTAAATGGCTTTAATTTTAATAACAATAGTTCCAAAATATGACACATTTTTTCTGTCATCAGCCTGGAATGTTGTAATGCTATTTCACCAGTCTGCACAGATGGTCGGTCTCTCGTCTGGCAGCTGTTCTGAACGCAGCAGCCAGACTTCTCACCATATCTAGTAAAGTATTGGCATCACCCGGTGCACTTTCCTGCATCTTAGTGGATTTTAGAATTTGGCTTAAAAGTTCTTGGCCAGGTTCTTGATTATTTGTGTCAGCTTTTAACTAAATACACTGCTGGTCTTGGCTCCCAAACCCACAATCTTCCGTTATATTTAGTTGGACACTCGGGGGACCATCGGTGCAGCTTTGTTTTGCTGATTCTAAAGATGTTTTTAAAAAGTGTTTTCCCAGACTTGTTGTTGCTTCTTGTGCTTGTTTGTACGACTTAACTGTGATTTATGTTGTACAGTGCGTTATGACTTTCCCCTCTAAAAAGAGGTTTTAACTTTTCTCTGGTATCTATTTTGTTTGAAAGTGTAGTATTTTTAATAACCCATCATACTGTTAAGTAAGGCAGTTGGAGAGAAAGTGGAAATAATCATTTTTCTTAAGTTTCTGTTTCTTCTGCTTCCAGCTGAGTTAAACACAATTGCGCCAATTATCTCCAACTTTTTCCTGGCATCCTACGCCTTGATCAATTTCTCTGTGTTCCACGCATCCCTGGCCAACTCCCCAGGTAAGATCAAGGTGCAAAAAGTGAAAAACAGCATAAAAATATGTTAAGCTAAGAATGTTAGACAATGTTGGAGGTTTTCTACACGTTCTGTGATTGGTTTAATGACATTGAATTAATGATTTTAAATTTGAAGTTCAGTTGTACTAAAATGTAAATGTGATGAAACATTACCAAGAATTAAAACGAGTGACTAGAGTATCAACTGATCCTAAGCAGAAGCATGCATTCCTGCTGTTGACTCGCAGCTTATAAGAACTGGTGGGGATGGTGACCATTATTGTGGAGTTTTTCCAAAGATTTTAGCATGGTCTCAAATAGGGATACTCTGATCAGGTTTTTTGCTTCTGATTGCGATCATCCACAAGGCCGATCTCTACCGATCTTAAGCAAACGTTTGGTGTGAGAGTTCACTGCCAAGTCGAGGTAGAGCGGTGCTACGTCTGTGAAATATTACTACCAGTAGCGAGTAGCGGTGGTCCAACAGCAAGAGCAGAACCCAGGATCTTGCACCGTCAGCTTGAAGACTTAAATTATTTTTCGGGTTATTTGTTTAGCTTTCTGACTGTGATGCTCTTCCGAGTGTTGGTAGTTGTGCGCTGCTTTACCTGCTATTTGGCCGCTCCGGATGTCTGTTTTTTGGCAGTGAGCCTCAATATAGCCAAACTCTATCAAGTGCTTGTTTTATAAATGTCATATTAGACTCACTGTGTTTATGCATTTTGACTTGCTGCACCCTCGAGGTAGTTTTCCACAGCAACACGCAAACTTCCCCATTCACTCAGTTCCACACGACAGGATTTGTTGACGTGCGCTTGCGCAGTGTGAAGGAAAGAGGAGATGGCTGCACAGACAGGCTGAGAAATGAGATACAGATTTAAAATAAAATAAATATACAATATGAAAACAAACACAATGTCAAATCACATTCCTGACCTCTGCTGTTATGTTTTGTTTGTCTTTCCTAAAATAACAGCAGTTTTGAAATACATTTTTTGGAGTTGAACTCTTTAATTTGTTATTTAAAATACATGTTTTACTGCTGAGTAGATGGTATTTTATTAAGTTGTGCTCTTTCCTCCTATACCAAATCCTGTGCAGACCAACAGGTACAGATTATTTATCTGTTTCTAATATCTGCAGCAGGTCATCTGGACCTAAATGGTACATGACTCATTTAGACAGAATGTTTTGTCCTGCATGTGGAACCACAAGTTGGAAACCCAGTTTTGTGTTCTGACCCACCCCCCCTCCAACTCCATCTGCCTCTGGGAACTGCAAACCTTTCATGGGAAAAAGAGAGATACCGGTGTACCGTTTATGTCCTGTGGTTTGTTGTTGACTCCTTCTGTAACAACACACATTAGTTATATGCCATCACTAAAGTCCGTCTAGCTTTTGTGTTAAATGTGATCCTGTTAATAGCTGTTATAACCTTATAGTCCTGAGTCTAATTCCTTCTAATTTTCATTGTTTAACCCAAGCATTTGTTGTCCATGCCCTTAATAACTCTGTTCACTGTTTTAGAGACCATGACCTTATTCGGAGAACAACAGTGCCCCTTCTTCTAATTCTAATTATTCTAATAGAATTTGTCTCAAGCTTAAAGAGAATTTGTATCTTAGCTTCATTATATGGTTGTTTTTTTTTGATAACTTCTAACTTTCCCACAGCATCATACATCCATGGCCCAAACTTTCTCTTCTTGTGATAAATTGTTGTTGCTGCTCCAGGCTGGCGTCCCAGCTTCAAATACTACAACATGTGGGTTTCGCTTGCTGGAGCTGTGCTATGCTGTGTGGTGATGTTTGTCATCAACTGGGCGGCTGCTCTACTCACTAATGTCATTGTTATGGCTCTCTACATCTATGTGAGTCACAAAAAGCCAGGTGAGTTTTTGTTTTTGCAGATGTGCTTTTTGCAGGTGTGACAAATAATGTGACGCATTTCAGTAAAACTGTTCTCTGTATGCCATCCTCAGGACCTCTGCACTAAACTGCTTAAGATGTTTTGTTGTTTGCTAAATTTACATATTAACAATATCTAAATGTTCATAACAAGTACTATCTGAATTTAGAGGCAGAATATAATAGGATTGGATTTAAATTTAAATGTTTTTCTCCTTGGCTGTGGATCAGTAACAGTAGTGAAGAAATATGATGGTTTTTTGTAAAGAAAAATACTCTGTAATCAGCTCATTAAGTTCTGCTGACAGCAATATCAGTTCATCCTCTGAGGATGAGGAAAGGAGATCAACCTCTCCTTTCTGTTAAGTAAGACTGAATTGGACCAGGCTCTCCAGGGTCCCCAAAAAAAGTTGTTCAGAATGTAGCTTTGCTGTTGGAAAACCAGAATTTGGAGGAGGAAGAAATGTTTTCTAAGTAACATGAAGCACTGATCTGTACTCCGCTAAACACAAAGCTCAGAACACACACGTGTGTTCACGCAGTTTGACATGCAGCTACACACACAGAGTAGGCCTTTTCTCTGACTGTAGCTCTGCATGGGTCACATGGCCTTTAGCTTGGCAGACTGATCCATAAACACATTGACTAACTCCAGTGTGTTTTTGCCTGCGTGTGTCCGCCTTTGCAGATGTGAACTGGGGCTCGTCAACCCAGGCTCTAACCTACCAGCAGGCTCTGACTCACACACTGCACCTCAGTGCAGTGGAGGACCATGTCAAGAACTTCAGGTATAGCAGAGGTGTTGCACTTACTCTCCCTAAACATCTACAGTATTTTCAGAAGGAGCATTGATATGAAACTAGAACTACAGATACTAGTTCTATCATATTCAAAAATAGTTTACTCTACATCTTTATTAAAATGCTTGTTAACATGCCAAATCTTTACACTCTTTTTCACTTTAACCTTTAAAAAAGATGTTCTGGCAAAAAATCTCCTGTACATAGTTCTTGGTGGAAATAAGACAATGTCGTTATAACAGAACATGTAAACTCCATGCAGAAAGATACCAGGCTGGGATTTGAACCCAGGACATTTCACCATGGAGCATGTTAGCTGTCTGTATTAGATATTTGTTTTTTAATTAAGATGATTATGTTATGTTGTACTGCTAAGTTGCTTGTGATTAAAATTCATTAACTTGTTCAACGATCAGATTGTTGGTTAAAAGTAAGCAATGCAATAAAATGAACTCTCAAACTGACAGCAAAGGAACACTTCCATCGTAGTTTGGTCCACTCAGGACAAAGCCTAGGCCTCAGGATTGTTGCCATACAAACATTTCAATCTTGTTACAGATACTAAGAGAAATGCTCAATATCATTTTTGATCCAATGGCAACATTTTGTGAAGGAACATACTTCTTTCTAGTTGAGAACAAAAATATGATTAATTATAATACTGCAAAATGTTAGCTTCCTTAATTAGGGGGAAACCAATAAAAAGAAGATAATTCAATTGTTGTTTTGAAAAATATTAAACCAAAAAAGTGTCACTTTCCTGTTTTGCAAAACTGTACACAAATGTCTACACAGCAAACATTACCAAAAAACCCACTTAGACTAAGTATTATCAGTCTGATACTGATGAATTGGATGGGCATCAGTACGCTGACCACAATTGTGCCATGGAAGTATTATTAACTAAGCTTAAGAATGGATCACCTTTGATGACAATAAAATTCAATGCAGCCACCTGCTGCTCCTCTGCCAGCTCAGGAGGCGAGAGGGGAGGGCATGAGGTAAAGAGACTGGGAATGGGAGTCGAGCTCGGGACACCCTCTATACAGGGCACCTGCTTTAACCATGACGCCATGCAGCGCTCCTATTCCAGTACCCTTTGCCAGAGTTTGCAGTACCCCTAGTTGGTAAACTACTTTGTTAAAAAATACAATTCAAACTAACAAACTCGCCAAGTTCATCTTCTGAAAAAATCAATTTTGTCACATGATTGTGACTAGCCACTTAAAAAGCCATTGCAGAGTAAAGAATTGTCTAGTCCAGTGGTTCTCAAACTTTTTTCAGTGATGTACCCCCTTAAAAATATATTTTTAGTCAAGTACCCCCTGACACGGGCAAAAAATTTTTGGAATAAAAAAGAGGTACAGTGCCTTCTTTTTCACTTTATCTGTACTTTCAGCAGCATTGCTGCTACGCTTTAGCCACGTCTCCATAGTTACAGTGTAATCATGATAACGACAGGTCATTGACGAGTGCCCTGGGTCCATGGGTCAAACTAACTTGGTGGGGGGGTCCGTTTTATTTTAAAGGATATTGAAACTAAATACTGAATATAAAATTCAGTGCATGAACACACATTTATATTTTATCAAGCTTTTTACAAAATAATTTTTCCCAAGACTTATTATGAGGAGCCTACTGATTTTTTAAAGATATTTTGAAAAGCTTCACGTACCCCCTGCAGTACCTCCACATACCCCCAGGGGTACGCGTACCCCCATTTGAGAACCACTGGTCTAGTCAACCCCTAATTCAGCTATGTAGATATTTTTTACTATAATTCCTTATCTTCACTGAGTGTTTCCATTTGGCTGTCAATTTGATGTTAATGCAAATAAATTTTACAACTGAGGAGCAAGTACAGAATCAATTAAAGTACTTTGTATTCAAAACAAACATGGATGTGGCACATTAAAAACCTTTTAAGTCTACACGAGAGTGGTTCATGTGGATGTATTAAGCAGCAGCGTTGTATAATTTGGGTCTTTCTGGAAACTTTCCTGAATATTTCCTTTCCTACAGCATTAGGGTATGTTAAGGGTTGTTACAGTACCTACTTTCTGCTGCTATTACTGTCAGCCTCAGACTTAGCCCCACCTTCATTTTTGAGATTGTTAGCCACATTAGCCTCAAATGCCTTAACCTTAACAACTGACTCTCGTGTGGAAATGACATTGCAGTGCTTTTCAGATTAATTGGCAGAAGAAATAGTTCCTTTGTGGTAAACAAACTACTGAACTTTCTGCTTTTCTAGCAGTACTAGAAAAGTTAATGCACGCTGGTTTTGTCTCACTGGTATTGTCTTACTTATACCAGTAAAGATCTAATATACTGTTATTCCTGAAGGTTTGGGTGCACACAGCACAGTAACAGGGTTGCTTTTGTGGACTTATTGGTAACCATGTGGCACTGGCTGTTCCCATGGTAGCACAAGCAGGGATTTAAAGGCACCTGTTCCTCTTAGGTGCTTGTCTCCCTTCTCTGCTTCTAATAAATCCCTTTGCTTAAAGTATGTTCTTTGAAGTGCGCTACTCTGCCCCTAATTTGTGTTAAGATTATCCCTGTGTGAAGGTCACAAAAAAGTCAGCAGATTTGAAACCTTCTAATCTCATAAATGTCACGCAGTACACCAAAATAAAAAATGCGTGTTAACATGCCAAATCTTTACACACTGTTACATTGTTTGTTCTGTTTTCCTTTGAAGACCGCAGTGCTTGGTGATGACAGGGTATCCCAACTCTCGTCCTGCTCTCCTGGATCTTGTTCACACCTTTACAAAGAACGTCGGCCTTATGATCTGTGGCCATGTCCGCATGGTGAGTTCTGTTTTTTTCCCCTTTTTCATGTTTATAAAGATGAGCTGGGGAAAATTATTGACGATTGAAAATTGTATAGTTCAATAAAAGCTTGTGAACATACTTAATGTTTTGGACATATAATGGAAAGGGCTAATTGTCACTCTAACAACAATCACATCTATTAACGACTGAGCAGCTCCCAGTCTTACTCGGTCGTTTGACTCCTTCCACCAACACTCTGTCACCTTCACTGTGGATTGAGCTCATGGCCACTCTAAGCCAGGACTCTGGCCACGAAATGGCAGCTTTTATTTTCACAGTAGTGTTAAGTGATTGAGGCTGTTTAAAGATTGTTAGTGACTCTTGATCTGTGGCCACACTTTGCTGCTGGTTGTGGTATCCTTGCTCTAAGTTTTCTGCTTGATCAAAGTTTCCTGTTGTTATGAATCTAGCTGACACATGGGAAGTTTTAAGGTGAAATAATAATCCTTGCAAAGAGCCTCAGAGAGAGCTGGGTTCTACTCTTTTCACTTTACTAGGTTTTTTTTTTCTTTTTCCATTTTGTTTTTATATAATCTTTAAAACTGTTTCTAAGATGGTTTGGATCAAATCAAACCTTATAGTCAGCTCTGCTGTCCACTTACCTCCATGTGTGACATAAATCTCAGCAGTATACCCTAGAGTCGGCCTGGAGTCTTTGTGGATGTTCTCATGTTACCCAGATTTTTGTGAGCATGCAATCAGAGGGTGGCGCCAAAAACAGATGGAAAAAAGTTAGGGGCCAATCCAAAGGAGAAGATGATTAAGTACAACACTCCCTCTAAAAGCTTTGCCAACCAAATCTTTGTCCTTGCTTCATCCATGTTATTCTACCTTTCAACCGTATGGACAAAGTTTGTTCTCATAGAAGTGAACAACATTTGTTCTCACCATGTGTTGAATAAGGAAACCAGACAATTCTGGCGCTTTCTGAATGTCTGTTTTAACCTGTGACTCGACCTTTAGATAGTTGCTTTAACCTTCCTACAGAAATCTTGATTTTTTTTTGTCATTTGTTTTAAACACCATATAATACGATCTGCTGTAAAATCTACAGTGGAGTTTGAAAAGCCTTCATGTTTTAGTTTTCCACATTTCAGCAGTTTTGATTGAAGTGACAGATTTATTTCTGATCTCTCAGGGAATCCGAGGGAATAATTGATCAGGTGTGATACTGCAGCAGGGAAAAACTTAGAACATACAAGATAATGAGACCTCTGCAGTAAAAACATCAGTTATCCATAATTGCAAATAAGTTGTTGTGTTTGCATGCTTAGCAAATCCCCTGCTGGGCATAAATGCTTCACAACTGAAAGGCCTTGGCGAGCGGATGAATGCGGCCTCTGTGCAGTTCTCACTGGCAGCAGCCCTCTAGCTCTGGCCTCTTGTTTGCTCTCCTGCTTGGTTCTGTTGCTTCCATTAGGTATGAAAAGGAACTTGGCTCAAGTTAAATGGCATAAACATTCCCAGCTAATAGCATTACACTTTCCTGGCTGAAGAGCTGGATTGTTCACCCGCTCTTCATTAAAGAAAAAAAAAAAGTCTAAATTAAGGCTGATTTATAAAATCATAATTTTATACTGTTTACATTAATTTGCAACATCCCATTAATTTTTCCATGAGCCATAACTTTGAGCCAAAGGGTAGATTAGCTCAGTATTTAACAGAGGTGTGACCAAGTCACTGTGTTGCAAGTCTCAAGTAAGTCTCAAGTCTTTGTCCTCAAGTCCGAGTCAAGTCTCAAGTAAAGACAGACAAAAGTCGAGTCAAGTCTCAAGTCAGGAACCTTTAATTTCAAGTCATTTCGAGTCGTTTTTATTTTATTTATTTTTTTATTTGCAATTATACATAAAATTCAAATAATAGACCATTTGTTCGTTTTAAAATATGTATTTATCTCAAATGATAGAACATGTGTAGCTGAACACAAAGTATAAAAAACATTTTTAAATTGGACCACTTTATTGCCCAGTTCTGTTAAACTTGATATTCAATAAAAAAAGACGAAAATGCTGACATTTCCACAGCACAATACAAAGAACCATAACAGCAGTTTTTTCCTCTTTTGTCTGACCTGTCAAAACAATATATTGTCAATATAATTTCCCAACGTAGATGTCTTCAAATACACCAACCATCCTTAGATGATACTAGACCCGGCTCATCATCATGATGGGACAGAGAGACTCTGTTCCCTGTGTTCAGGTCCAGAATCTGCTTTCTGTTCCGGAGCCCCGCTCACTATCCACCGACTTCCTGAGCTAACACGGTGCACATTATTTGTGGAGGCATTTGAAGGACCTGATTTATGGTAAATAATCACCAATTTAACCCGGAGTACACATGCTAACACGAAGTTAGCTAAAGTCAACTATCTTACAGCAAAAGAAAAGTGCCACCTACCGATCTTTGTGAAGCTTCAAATGCCGGACAAAGTTGGACGTCGTGGCATCTCCATCCGATATTCTCTTCTTGCATGTTTTACAAGTTGCAGTTCGTTTTTTAGTCGAAAGTTCATAACCTACGTAGCCAAAAGAAATTACTCGCAGAAGCACATTCGAGTGGTTATTTCGTATTTCGTTCCCTGAGCTCTGTAGCTTTGCCGCGTTTTTTTAAACGTCCAAATCCTGTTAATTTGATTGGTTGTGCTGCAGCTATGTACACATACATACATAAGGAGAGAGGAAAACCATAGTGACGGTCTGCGCATATTGATACGGAATGAGTGAAATTAATTAATGACGCCACTTTATAAATAATGTGTTTTAAATTTTAAGACTTTGAGTAAAAAATATCAAGTCTTTTCAAGTAAACAGCTTCAAGACGAGTCAAGTCCCAAGTCAATGGCATGAAAGTCAAAGTCAAGTCCGAGTATTTTTTCAAGTCAAGTCTCAAGTCGTGATTTTAACGACTCGAGTCTGACTCGAGTCCAAGTCATGTGACTCGAGTCCCCACCTCTGGTATTTAATAAGCACAAGATTTCTACATGGAGTTATGTATCAGCAGTGATGAATGGAAGGTTCTGTTGTTTTCCAGCAGGGCTATAGAAAGCCAAACTTCAAAGACCTTGCAGCAGATCAGTCCCGGTACCAGCGCTGGCTAATGAGGAATGAGACCAAGGCCTTCTACACACCAGTGTTTGCTGAGGACCTGCGACAGGGTTCCCAGTACCTGCTCCAGGTGAGAAACTAGTTCAGTTTTCCAAGGCTCTATTTGTCTGTGAGCAGCAATTCATGTATTATCTAATGTTCTTGCATTACCTTGAAACATTACCTTAAACTGTATTGGTTCTTTAACCATTCCAACAATAATGCTGGTGTTTTTATGTACTTATTTCCTAAGAAATAAGTACATAATTTCTTAGGAAATCTCCTCGTTAGTATAGTGGTGAGTATCCCCGCCTGTCACGCGAGAGACCGGGGTTCGATTCCCCGATGGGGAGTGAAGTTTGTTTCAGGTCCCTCTTGAAAATGAGATCTAGATCTCAACGGGGTTTACCTGATTAAATAAAGGAATTGAAAGATGATAAATAAAGTAAATAAATAAATAAAGCCTTGACATAATTAAGGAGTTAGCTAAGGTGAGTGTCAAGAACGTCACTGAATGCATTTGGATAATTTTTGTTCCTCAAGACAAAAATGGCTAAAACAAAGCCAAAACATTATATCCAAAACATGAAGAACAATTATATTCTCAAAGAGGCAGCTAACAGCTAGCACACAGTGCTAACAGAAGCAGAATACTATTGGACGCATGGCCAGGACGTCATTATCAACACACTAAATTCATATCTAAAATAAACGCTCTTATTTTAGCGTTATTAGCAGCTTACCACTTTGCTGTGTCCCTCATTTCCATAGAGATAAGGAACTGACCCTCAATCAGACGAAGTCTTTCAGAAAATCCCTCTTGATACTGGCGCAGGTTGCTGAAGTACTCATGTTCAAACAGACTTTTCCCACTGTGGGAGCATTCCTGAGAAAAATCAAATTTGACCAGACACTTTGAAGAGGCCCTGATGCCAGGGGCGATGTAAGGAGTTATGTGTGTTAATACGGGCTGTAATCGAACCTTTTGACTCGTCTGTTTGCAACTTCAGCATAACTGAATTTGGACTACAAAATTGCTGCAAGAAAAAATATTAAATTGGTGAATTCACAAATTTGATTTGCTGAAAGTCATATGCGGTGACGTCATAGGCAAGAAAAATGTTATAGGCAAAAGAGAAAAATGAACAGACTGAAAAATATAACCCCCAAAAATATAAAGATTTCTACAGAGCACCGGGAGAGAATAAGTTTAATCATTTTTTTTACTTCTATGCATCCAAAGTACACAAAAAAATTGATTTTACATGATATGTCCCCCTTAAGTCTAATTGCTAAATCCTAGCAATTTTGAAGATCATTTTTAATGGTCAGTCATCAATAGTACTAAACCTTCAAACTCAAGTGCTAAGGCTAAAAATGTCAAGTCCATGTATTAATTAGGTTAATCCACAACTTGCCCCCAAAATAAGCATGCAACTGAACACTACTTTCATTCAATAGAAGCATTTAGAAACTTGTTGCTCAAAAAGATGTTTGTTAAACTTTGAAATGGCAGTCTAAACCTATGCAACCAGTCATACTCGTAGTGCTTGCTGCTGTTCTGCCTAAAGCCAGATAAAAGTGAGGGTGATGTTCAGTGATTTGAACTTTTGTTCTTTCAGGCTGCGGGTCTGGGTCGTCTCCGGCCAAACACACTGGTGCTTGGCTTCAAGAATGACTGGAGAGATGGTGACATGATGAATGTGGAGACTTACATTAATATGATCCAGTAAGTAAGAGCACCTAAAGCAATACTTACATTACAGGTCGATTTTGAACTGAGGCTTCTTTTTTTTTTTAATCAAGACTCAATTTTATTAGGTTTTTTTTCTGACTATAAATAATCAAGACACATGACACTTGATATTATAGATGCCATACTAAACATCAAAAACTATTCAGATCTTGCCAGATCTCCTGTTCTTCAGAGCTGGAGCGTCGATCTTGCTCAAACAACATGGCTCTCTCTCTTTCCCTTCCTCTGGCCACGTTAGGAGAAACAAACCACTCCCTGTCCTCCAAGTCTGCCCCCTCCGCTCTGTCATTCCGCCATCCCTCCACTGGAATGGCATTATTGATGCCATTCTTTGGTATCTTGCATCCTTTTACAACTAGACAAAGATGATCTTTTTACCCCTATAAATAAAAGGGGGGGCATTATAGGATAATTTGCTTCAGTTAAAAAACAGGTGCACCAATCAGAATTTTTTGGCAAATTTCCAAACCCTAGCTTTTGTAAAGCTTTGACCTGCCAACTCCCATTTCACTTTAGCAGCTATTGTATTAGAAGATTATCAAAATGGAGAGCAGCTATGGTTAAGCATGGTTAATATTAAAACAAATAGAAAACAAAGTAGGGGTGAAGGTGGAGGAAGAACAATGCAGCCCTTGTAATAATGCAGTAGGTAGCAAATCTTTCTTATGATTGAAGCTTGAGATTGCGTGTGAAAGACTCAACTAAGAGTTCATGAAGGGTGGGGATTTTAAGTTTAGATGGTCTAGACTAGACCTGACAGTTACAAATAGTCTTGTCCTGCATCAGTGGAGCTAATTAATACATACAGTTATGCACTCTCAGATTTAAAAAAAAAAAAATTTTAAATTTTATGTAGCTGTGGAGGCCGACATGCTACAGAGATCAAGCTACAGTGTTGGGTTTAAATCAGTTGAGCTCCAAATGCTTTGCTTTATTTTTTTCTAAGGTTTTTTTTCTTTTCTTTTTTTTTTGCTCAACTGGCCTTTATTTCACAAGCCCATTGATGGTTTGATGCAGTCAATGACCTGCTTTTCTGTCACCATGTGTTTTGTTTTTTTTGTCCTCCTCAGTGATGCCTTTGATTTCCAGTATGGTGCTGTTATTCTGCGGCTGCAGGAGGGGCTGGATGTGTCTCATATCCAAGGACAAGGTATAAGACCCCTGCCACTAGAGCCTCTTTATAAAAAACTGATTCCCCATATGGCCAGTATGAGCAAGGCATTCAGAATTAGACACAAAATAATCAAATCCCACCCATCACATCTTTTTTAAAATTCTTTAGTGTTGCAACATAGCGCAAATTTCTAAATAGGCATATCTAAAATTTAGAGCAACCTTTACACACAATCATGCCTTTTGTAACCCACAAGAAAGGTCACTTCAAATACCCTGATAATAGTAGATGGCAGGTAAGTTAATTTACTTCAATGACTAGTACCAACACTACACAAGTATAAAGGAAGTTGGACCTAGTCAGAAGATTCTGAATTCGTGGGAGCCTAGGTGTGAGCAACAACAGAGGAGAGCACACAATGTCTATAAGAAAGAGTAGAATTTAATATATGTTCATTCAATGTCTCACTGCTAGTGACCAGTTGGGTCACTAGCAGTGACCCAACTCGCTAGTGTAGCGATACAATAATCTCACGATCCAATATGATATACAATATTATGATCACAATATCTATCATGATATTTGGCAAACGATACAATTCGGTGCACTTTTACAATTTTCTGAAAGATTTTAGAGGGACATAGTGATTTTAGTGATATTTTGTGTTCCATAGACTTGGATTTAATTAACTGAAAATTGATTAAAAGCACCAACTACACAATACCTGACTCTGATTGGACAGAAACTAACAGTCTACAGCTGGACAAAATGAATCAAAGATGGAGTGGAAAAATTAGTTTCTGTCATTTAATTCATGTGTATTTGACATAAAACTCAAAGTTTCAATAGTGATCCAAGAGCTGAGTGAGGAGATTATCAGCCTTTGTAAACTCTCAATATGAAAATTATGGCACTTATGTTTTTCTTTTGGACATATTGTGGCTGCATTTTGGAGTAAAAAAAGTCTTTTGGACTGTAGGGAAAAGGCTTTTCTACCTTGGCTCCCGGAGTTAGCCGTGGCTGTAAGCTGTTTACTACTAGCTGCTGGGGGAGTGGCTCTGCCTCTCCCTGTAGTGATCGACTCCTTGCAGCTGTGCAGCGCCGCCATTCCCCCCTCTTGGATCTCTGAGTAGGTGTCTCTCAAACTGCCAGGATCTCATCATACTCTCAGTCTCTGATACTCTTTGCCAGTTTCTAATAAGAATGATTGATCCGCCATCGTCATCATGGCAATCCTCACTGCGCCCAGACTCCGTCTGCAGGTTTCCCCTCTTCGTCTTCCAGCTCAAAACAGATGCTGCCTGCTGCGTATTCATTTTACAGGTAATCCTTTATAAACAGAACAGGAACCACAAAGCTAAAAACAAATTATGAAGTGGATGCCACGAATCGCTCCGATATCCTAACTTTGCATTAATTTCGCGATCTCACTGCTTTTGCTGCTGCTCCGTTCGCGCCGCTACTCCGTTACCGCTTCTCTTTCACGGTTACTTGCGTCTATCCCTCAGAAAAATGAACTAAATTAAATAGAGAAATCCTTCCATGGGTGATACCACGATAGAGAGAGTTCATTTTATAGAGTTAACATCGCTCCTGAAAGTGATGTGGTATGAAACGGTAGTACCACAGCAATTTTGAATTTTAATCATCAGAATACCGGGATTGATTCCATTTTTTTAAAAGGTTTACGTCTCTACTTTTCTCCATCGATACGCTTCCCGACCGCTCTGCACCGGAGCGGGTAAAAAACAACAAATAAACAAAAAACGACGTTCACGTTGCGCAAAGCTCTGAAACAGGAGAACCAGGACATAGAATAGAGCAACAAACTTGATGTGAGTCACGATCAGAGAATCTGGCATTGGACAGTGAAAAATCAAGAGCTTATATTGACAGATCAGGTGAAACTCATGATGATTAAGCATGATGAATAGCATGATGAAGATTACTGGTGGTGAGCGTCAATACAAACGATAAAAACTAAAACTAGCAACAGGAAAGAAACTAAAGAGGACATAATAAACCAAAAGAGGACAATACTAATCAAAGAAAACTAAATGGAAATGAATGAAGAACAAAATGTAAGAATAAACTAAGAAACTAAAGTAAAGTTAGAGGAATAAAGTGGTATGGGAAGATCTTTCGAGCAATAATTAATACAGAGGACAGTATGGCAAGAACGGACTGTTTTCAGATAAAAGGTAAGATAATATTGTTCAAGTGCCATGAGTTTGTTGAGACCACATCTATTACTAAGAATAAAGATATTTTACAGACAATAACAGTAATAAGGAGCTTATCACTTATTTATGTTTGTTATTACAATAGATTTGACATATTTATTTCTTCAATATTTTTTGTTATGTCAGTGTTAATGTAATGAGACTGTTAAGTGACTCCATTACACTTTCAATTTGACTCATTAGGACTTGGATTAAAAACCAGCTTTTTTCTTTGTAATTCCTGTCCAGTAAAACTATTAATCTATAAATCAAGAGACATGTCTAAAGGTATAATCCATGTTTCTGTTCCATGCTGATATGACATGAAAAGGTTCTGGAACAGTGGTGCCCAAAGTCTGTCCTCGAGGGCCGGCATCCTGCATGTTTTAGTTCTCTCCCTGGTTTAACCACCTGGATCAAATGATAGCTCATTAGAAGGCCTAAGAAGAACACTGACATGCTGAAAAGGTTGTTGGTACCACCAGGGAGAGAACTAAAACGTGCAGGATGCCGGCCCTCGAGGACCAACTTTGAGCACCCCTGTTCTGGAACTTTTGTCTTTCCACTGAAAGTTCTGGTTTACACAGTTAACGCCACGTGGGTGAAATTTTATGGATGTCCCATTCTCCTGAAGGCAAAACAGAGCTGCACCTTCAGAAGCTGACATAAACACTGTAGAGTGTTGTGATTAATATAGTAGCAGTTATATCCATGTTTTAATGCTGCAGAGCTCAGTCTTTATGCACATAGTTCAAAGTTTAAACTGGCATTGCTGTACAAATTTTATCTGTGAAAATTTTGTGAAAGATTTAACAACTAACATCAGAAAATGGCACAGAACAAGAATTTTTTTTTCCACTCTGGCTGCTGATAGGCCTACCGATTTTAACTTGAATGTCCATTCATTGCATTTTTTGCAGACACTTGTAAAAATAATTTCTATTCACATGGCTTTTTTGTTCTCTGGGAGATTATTTTTGATGATAAATACAGAAACAACCATAAAAATCAAAACATCAACAATTACATTCAGTGCAAAGTAGCCTACAAATTCTTTGATGGGGGTGGAGAGGAACCTGGATAATGGATAGATATAGTAGAATCGATATAATTATACAGCCCTAGTCACCATCTACCGGTTCACTTGCTCCTCTGGGCTGGGGCTCGCCATCCAAGCTCTGGAGAGGGTGATCTTGGGGTCTCTGGGCACTACAGGCCAAAAGTGCACCATAACAAAAAAAAACCTGACCTGGAACAAGGTCAATCTAAAAGTGCCAATGAAGTACATCTATAACACTATATTTAACATTATGTGGATTAGATGCTCACATTAGCTCTGACCTAATAAACCAATACTCGAATAGGAATAGGAAGTTCCTAAGTAATAGAAAAGCACATTACAGCACCATGAATCATGAATTAGCACCATGAACTGAATTAGCGCCATTGAAAAATAAGTGCAATTACATAGAAAAATTACAATACACAATAATAATAATAATACAAAATCTTACAATACAATTTTATTTTTATTCAACTTGATCAGTTACAAGGGATTTTAGCCAATTTTCAGCAAATTTACTGAGCTAACTGCTGAGCGCATGCGATCACTCACCGATGGTCCGATGCTACGCTACACGGGGATTTTTCCAGGTTTCAGCCGCTCACAACGGAAGCTTTCTGAGATTTAATAAAAGCAGATTTACTATTTTGAATCGTATATTTGGCAGAACTATTTTAACATTGTTTTTCTTACCGATTTCCAAAATTCTTCATCGAATTTGACAAGATCTTCCATGCTATTAGCGGAAGCAACCATCAGCTCTGCGCTCTCAAGCATGTCTGATGCAATCTGAGCAAAGTGTCAGCAGGGCGGGACAATCAACCTTATTGGCTGATGTAAAATCAGACTGTGCCAGCTATTGGTTGTTTAATCCATCACTAAAAGCAATCACTATAGGCATATTTAACAGTTTTTAAAGATTTTTAGCACTTTTTATTTATATTTATGAACTTATTTTTAACTTTATTACTTTTTACCTCTGATTGTAGAATAAGACAGGAAATCTATTTATACTTTTTAATCTGGTTGTATAAGAAGATATTAAATCAACATCTATTCAGTTTTTACTTTTGTTTTTAACACTGGGTTACACTTTGCTACATGTTCTGGCTGGAAACATGCAGCTAACCCCTGACTGGAGCTTCCACTTAGTGACCTGTTCAAAAATAATCTGGGAAAGTCCTTTCTGACTTTAGGCAGATGTTGAGCTGAACTTGGGAATGCTGTGTAATTGGCAACAATTTAATAGATTACTGCCACCTACTGTTATTATTATTATTATTACTACCAGTGGACCATGAAAGCATCACAACAGCAAAAAATACTGGCATAAGTAATAATTCAATTGCATATTTTTTAAACTTTAACCATCGTTTGACCTTGAGAATACATGTTGTGAATTAGCTGAACTGAATAATCTGAACCGAATTTGAAAAGTTGAAAATTATTTAGTTCTCCATGTGGTACTTATTCTAATTTAAGTATTTTGTTTTGGCTTCCGCTCAGTCTGTGCTCTAAATTGCTGTTTTTGCCAGATGAGTTGTTGTCCTCCCAGGAGAAGTCTTCAGGAGCGAAGGACGTCATTGTGTCCATTGACACAAGCAAAGACTCGGATTGTGATTCATCCAAGCCGTCTTCAAAGACCACCAGCCTGCAGAACAGTCCAGCTGTACAGAAAGGTCAGTCAGCTCATTTCCTGCAGCTCACACAGGAAGCTGCTGTAGATGAGACACAGACATGGCAGATGGGAAATATTACAAAGCAAATTATTACACCCGTAGTTCTTTAGTGTGTTATGTGTGTTTGTAGTAAAGCTTTTCATTTAGCTAATCAATTCAACCCTATTGCGAGAAAGTTCTGCTAATCTCTAACCCCCTTTGCATACCCTAAAGCTCTGCCCAGACAGGAAGTGACCTAGAGACCTAGAACCCCTGGCTGAGCTGACTGTGTTTGCCTCACAGATGTTTTTGGCAACACTGTGTGTTTGTCTATACATGTGTGGGAGAGATAGCAACAGTGTAATGTAAAAGTGCCACTTGTAGAGCTGAAATAGTCACACAACTGTTCCCATAGTTTTGCACACAGTACAACCATGCTTTTGCTTTTATTAAGACTAGAGAGGAAAGTTCAGAATCTTAAGATACTTGTTTTTTCAGTACTGTTACCGTAGGATAAATTGAAAAACTTTTGTCTTTCCATTTTGAAAGCACAATTTGCAGTACCTTGAGAAAGTGTTGTTTACTGCTTCATCTGTAATTCTTATGCTGTCATTCAAATGTATATTTTTGAGAAATGTAAAGCTTATGATTTAAATGTTTGTCCAATGAGACTGTGTTATTGGTCCAAGCAATCAGAAAGCACGAGGTGGAGTCCATCACAGGGCAGCACTAACATGCATGTACGTACGTGGGTACGTACACGCAGAACACACAGACTTTACATTAACTTCCATTCCTTACAGCCTAATCATCACATACCTAACCCCTAACTCAAAAACAGCATTTTCCCTCATGGGGACCAGGATTTGTTCCCACAACCCCACAATGTAGACAGGCAAGGATATGAAAACATGGTTTACATACACACACGCGCACATAAGCCACTTTAAGAGACTAGTTATCCTAATCTGCATGCTTTTGGATTTTGGGAGAGAATCTAACGTACTTGGTGTGAACCGAACAGGGAGAACATAGAAACTCAACACAGAAAGGCCCTTCTCAGCAATGAGGCAATTGTGCCGACAAGTGTGCCTTCTATCATAAAGCCAAACATGACTCGTTTCACTTACTTGCCCCAAACCAAAACATTGATATAAAAACAAGCCTCTTGTACAATGCTGCTTTTTGCTTCCTACAGAGGGTGTGTGCTTTTGGTTGTTGAGAAATGATTGCTTCCTCTAGGTGTAGACTCTGAGGGTTTAAATTTTACCCAATTGCTAACGTCTGTCCGTGGCTTATGTAATGGAATGAAGTTTCCTGGAAATTGCCTGCAATGAAGAGAGAAGTGCTGAGCTGAAAGAGGCGGCTGATGATATTAATTCAATATTTGAACATGAACGGCTTCGTTCTCTTCCTCCATTGCAAGAGAATGGAGGACTACAGGCACACTACAATTCTAAAACGGCACAGAAAATTGATGTCATTGTCACAACTCCTCCTTCTGATTGGCCCTGTCGAAATTCTACTGGAGGAATTGAAGTCAATGGGAGAAAGCCGAGACTGTGAAGTAAGTGGAATTGGTAAGAAGGCACTGACCAGACTAGATGTCCAGATGAAAAGTATTTGTAATATTTTTTAGTAGGGTCGTAAAGGAGTAAAACCGTCCAGTGTTCATTGAGCCAGTTTTTCTTGAATATATTCTGATGGGTTGCTGTGAAAACCCAAAAAGATGAAATCTTATTACCCAAGATGGAGTAGCGTTCAACAAATAATATACTTTATTGATCCCATTAGGGATCAATAAATTATATTCTATTCTATTTTAAATCAGAGATCAGTATGACGGTCTGTTGCTCCTGAAGTTGAGAAGGTAAAGCTACATTTTTCTTTTCTTATTGCCTATGTTGAATATTCTCCTTTCAGAATGTAAATGGCTTGTGCTTGTAGAATGCTTTATCAAGCCCAGAGGACTCCAAAGCGCTTCACATCACAGTCATTTAGTCATTCACACACTGATAGTGGCTAACTTCTGGATAGTAACCACAGTTGCTCTGGGTCAGTCTGACAGAGGCAAAGCTGCCATGCAGCTCCCTGCAAGTATGTTGCATGGAGCCCAAGGCAGACAGAGTAGGAACTGAACTGGCAACCTACTAGTTGCGGGACAAACACCTCGTCGTCACATTAATTACTTAGTACCAAAACAGAAAGAGCCACACATATAGGTGGAGGTAAAAAAATTAGAATATCATGAAAAAGTTTATTTAAATGAGTAATTCCATTCAAAAAGTAAAATTTGTATATTATAATAATTCATTACCTACAGACTGATATAGTTCACATGTTTATTTCTTTTTGGAATGGACAACTAATGAAAACTTCAAAGTCAGTATCTCAGAAAATTAGAATATTGTGAAAAGGTTCAGTATTGAAGTACCCTGGTGCCACACACTAATCAGCTAATTAGTTCAAAACACGTGCAAATGCTTTGAAATTGTCTCTCTGTTTAGTTCTGTAGGCTACACAATCATGGGGATGGCTTCTGACCTGACAGTTGTCCAAAAGATAACCTTTGACACCTAGCACAAGAGGGCAAGACAGAAACATCATTGCTAAAGAGGCTGGCTGTGCACAGAGCTCTGTGTTCAAGCACATTCATAGAGAGGTGAAGGGGAAGAAAAGATGTGGTAGAAAAAAAGTGGACAAGCAAGTAACCACATCCTGGAGTAGATTGTGAAACAAAGCCCATTTAAAAATGTGGAGAAGATTCATAAAGAGTGGACTGCAACTGGAGTCGGTGCTTCAAGAACCACCACACACAGGAAAGATATGGATTTCAGCTGTCGCATTCCTTGTGTCAAGCCACTCTTGAACAAGACAGCATCAGAAGCGTCTCAGCTTGGCTAAAGACAAACAGGACTCTAGACTACTGCTGAGTGGTCCAAAGTTATGTTCGCTGATGAAAGTAAATTTTGCATTTCCTTTGGAAATCAAGGTCCCAGAGTCTGGAGGAAGAGAGCAGAGACACAGAATCCATGTTGCTTGTGTTCCAGTCAAAATCTCCACAGTCAGTGATGATTTGGGTTACCATGCCATCTGCTGGAGTTGGTCCACTGTGTTTTCTGAAGACCAAGGTGAATGCAATCATCTACCAAGAAGTTTTAGGGCACTTCCCGCTGCTGACTAGCTTTATGGAAATACAGATTTAATTTTCAAACATGACTTAGCACCTTCACACAGTGCCAGAGCACCAGTACCTGGTTTAAGGACCATGGTATCCCTGTTCTTAATTGGCCAGCAAACACACCTGACCTTAACCGTATAGAAAATCTATGGCATTATGTGAAGAGAAAGACCCAGACCCAACAATTCAGAAGAGCTGAAGGTCACTATCAGAGCAACCTGTGCTCTCATAACACCTGAGCAGTACCACAGACTGATCGACTCAATGCCATGCCCCATTGCTGTAGTTATCTGTACAAAAGGAGCCCCAACTAAGTACTAAGTTCTATACATGCTCATATTTTTAATGTTCATACTTTACAGTTGGCCAACATTTCTAAAAATCCTTTTTTGTATTGGTCTTAAGTAATATTCTAATTTTCTGAGATACTGAGTTTGGAGTTTTCATTAATTGTGAGTTAACCATCAACATTAAAAGAAAAAAATATTTGAAATATATCGGTCTGTGTGTAAAGAATGAATATAATATACAAGTTTCACTTTTTTAGTGGAATTACTGATTTAAATCAACTTTTTCAATGGAATTACTGATTTAAATCAACTTTTTCATGATATTACACTTTTTTGACCAGAACCTCTACTATGGAGGAGCTGTCTCAGTGATCATACAAAAAAGAGCAAAATGAAGATTAAAACCATTTATTGGCTAATCCTCTTAGAACTGTAGCCTTGCCCCTCACTGAGTCATCATGCAAACATTCACCTTAATCCAAGCACAGTCTTGGTGAAGTAGAAGTGTGAAGAATTAGAACTGATTCATGTCTATTTGAGACACTCACATGTTGCTTACAAAAGGCAGTGGACTTGTGTTTGATTTAATGAGGCAGTTCTGGCTCAGAGTTCCTGCTTCAGCTTTTATTGTTCATGACGGACACGAGAAATTTTCCAGAAGCCACGGAGAACAGTTGAACTTTGTTCTGTTTCCTAGGTTTTCTGTTCACTTCACGGTTACTGCATTGTAACTTACTGGCAAACAATTGACTTGTGGATGGGTTTTTTTTCTTCCTTTTTTTTATTAACTAACATCTTCCTGAGCACAGCGAAACATCATTGGTACTTGGAGGGTTCATCAAATCAGCATTTCACATTAAGTATGTTCTCTTTTTTGTTCTTTTGTTTCATACTTCCCAGATGATGATGAAGATGGCAAAGCTACAACTCAACCTCTGTTGAAAAAAGGCAGGAGACCCCTTTCATTTTGTTGCCTTCAACTTCTTCTCCCTGAGATTTTCTACTGTGTGCTGGCTTTCTTCCATTTTTATGCTTCATCCTCTCTCATCCTGTCACCTCATCATTCACAGTAGATTTAGAAATCTTTTCTACTAACATTCTGCCCTGCATCCTGCTGTCTCTGTCTTCAGTCTCTGCTTGTTCTGTGCTTCCGCCTGCTAGCTACTTGGCTTGAAGAACAGTCATTTCTCCTGATCAGTCTCAAACTTCTTCTGGTTTCCACTCAGTCTCTGATGTCCTGCTGCCATGTGTCCATCACATGACTTTTATCTCACTTCAGATACTCGGTAGTTATCGTTTTTTGGTGACATTTCAGTTTCTCCAAAGCATCTGAAGCTTCTTCCTTCCTACAGTTCTTTTCCAGGATCCTAATTCTGCTTCAGAAACATCTCAGCTGCTGTCTGTTGGCTCCTCAGTGTTAACAGTGTTTCTCCTCTGCTTCAGTGTGACTTCATTTTGATTCATTATAGTTCCCCATTAAGGCTAAGGTTCTCAAAATAAAGAGATGGACATGAAAAGTTTTAAACACCTGAGTTTTTCTGACCCTTAATTGTCACTTTGCTGTTACTGATTGGATGTGCTGTGTGTCTGTCTGCCTTACAGACAAGAAGAGTCCAACCGTTCCTTTAAATGTGTCTGACCAGAGGTTGCTGGAGGCCAGTCAACAATTCCAGCAGAAACAGGGGAAGGGCACAGTGGATGTCTGGTGGCTGTTTGATGATGGAGGTGAGACGGGACCGGACTTCTTGTCCGGTAAAGGAAATCAGCCAGAGATCAGCCACATAAACTGCAGCCACAAACCAAAAGAACCTTGTCCCATTGAAGCAGTGGTGCCCAAAGTCAGTCTTCGAGGGCCGGCATCCTGCATGTTTTAGTTCTCTCCCTGGTTTAACCACCTGGATTAAATGATGGCTCATTAGAAGCCTAAGAAGAACATTGACATGCTGAAAAGTTTACTACCACCAGGGAGAGAACTGAAACATGCAGGATGTCGACCCTCGAGGACTGAATTTTGGCACCACTGCATTAAAGTTTCTCTGTTGCCTTCTGGAGCTGTTCCAGTGCTTCATTTTTATTTTGGTTATCTGAAGACAGACTTTGTGTATTTAAAAACTTTTAAATAAGAACATGGACATGGTCACTCTTTTCACATACTTGCACTAGACCAGTGCTTCTCAATTCCAGTCCTCAGGCCCCCCTGCTCTGCATGTTTTAGATGTGCCTCTATACCAGAACAGCTGATTCAAATGATTGCATGACCATCAAGTGCTGCAGAAGCCTGTTAATCACCCAAAGATTCAATCCAGGTGTGTGGCAGAAGGGAAACACCTAAAACATGCAGGGCAGGGGGGCCTGAGGACCGGAATTGAGAAACACTTCACTAGACCAAACACTAATGGTTTACATCCAGAAGAAAAACATATGTTCATTAAAAATTTAACTTATAAAATCACATTTGCATTATAATTTTATTGAAACAAATCTTGATTGCAGGAAAACATTCCTGAGCTATTCCAATAGATTCAATCATTGCTGTGTTCATTAATGGAACTGACAGAAACGTTATGCTAATCAGATTCCAGATGAGTGTAAAAACATGATGGGCCTGAGACACATGTCAACCTCATCATTTGTCACTACTACAGCCCATTGACACCCTACGAGGCAGTATGGATGAAATTATTCTCACTTCAGATATGGATGCAGACAGGATTCATACCTCTTTCTGTTCCGGTTCACCCAATTTTAAATCCTCTTTTTTAAATATCATTTACAAGTCGGACTCATCGCTTTTGAGCGGTGAGGAAGATTTTGATATGCAAAATAAAAAACAAGAAGTGTGAAATAAATGTTATTTCATATTTATTACAGTATATTAATTATACAGTGTAGATTTACAGGTAAGGTTTATTGAAAACTATAAATCAGAGAAATAGTATGTAAACTAAATGTACATTTATAAGCAGTACATTCTTAATGGATTGTGCTTTTGAGAAAAATGCACACATTTGATATTAGGTTTTGTTGGTTTCAGGTTTGTATAAGCTGATCGGTTTGCTTTCCTTGGATCAGGTCTGACCCTGTTGATCCCATACTTGCTAACCAACAAGAAGAGGTGGAAGGACTGCAAGATCCGTGTTTTCATTGGAGGGAAGATCAACAGGATTGATCATGACCGCAGAGCGTAAGGCCTGACAACTTTTCCTGCCCTTTACTCCAGCTTTTGTGACTTACTTTATAAAAGCAGTTGAGATGCAGTTAATTTTACTGAAAGTATGAAGTTCTTTCTTCCCCAGCAGTTCTGCTCTCAGTGCTTACAAACACACTTTTAAAGTCTTTGAGTTTAACACCCGTCACTGTTAAAAACTGCTTTTTCTCATATCGTTTTCTATAAAACATCTGGACATCTACTTCTGGGGTAATTAATAATGACATGAAATAGAACTGAAGTTTTTTTTAAAGTAATTTTCTTTAACAAATTAGTAAAAAGGATACCATAACCCCAACTGGAGATAAATGGAGATGTTGGCATGAAGCTCTTGTTCCATCTACAGCTCCTGTAGGAGCAGGGGATGTGTTCACAACGGTTACCTATAAGTTTGAAGAATCGATGCCATTTATTACTAATGTTGGCAGTGTAACTTTGATAAGACATCCTCTCAGATATGGAGAAACTTCTCTACATGCTGGTTGCAACTCTTATATGGTTTTCAGAAAGTTACTTAGGCTGCAAATGTTTCATGCTACTAAAAGGAGCTGCTTGGTATAAAAATGCTCTTTCTTGTTAGCTTAAGAGGAAGGAAATAAATCACCTAATGTCAAAACTTTTGGAAAGTAGTCTTCATTGTTAAAAATAGCATTTTTGCCTATAATCAAGAAGGTGAACCATCAAAGTTACTGTGTTTGAAAGAGCGCAACACATCCTGGGAACATCCTGTCTCTGCTGGGGTCAGTCTTCTTCTGGGTTACTTCATTACAGCTGTTACTGTTTCACTATAAAATCATATTTCTTTATTTATGTTAAGAATCAGACATCACTGTCTCGTCAGTGACTGGCAGAGTGCTCTAATATGTCTAGTTTAATCATTAAGAGTTTAACACAAATCTGAGTACAAGATGCAGATATTTTTATTCCAAAGCTGCTAACTTTCATTATCCCATACTTAATGGTGTCTGAAACCTTAGAGGGGAAAGAGAAAAAAGACCACAGGAAAGGTAGGAAGTTGGATATGTTTGTCAGACAGATGTTCCAGAGAACATACAGGTTTGGAGTAAATACTTGGAGACAGTCAGGGTTACAGAGCAATTCCAGCAAAATCTAATACTTGACACAATATTCCTGTTTGTGCTGAAATGAGGTATTTTGGATAATTTTAAGTTTTCCAGCTGGGTCCCATCCTGTGATTATAAAAACTCTCTATTACTCTGTATTGATATGATCCGTGCACTCTCTGTTCAGTCTGTAAATAAGCAGCTGGATTTCCAAGGAAACTTATTTAAGAACGAGACCGAGGAATGCTTTCTATGGTAGAAGCCGACAACACAAGTTGTAAACCTGTCAGAACAGATTTCCACTTTGCTCCCACCAGGAATTTATAATATAAAGATAAGTGTTAGATTCCACAAAGCTAGTTAAATTAAACTGTCCATTGACTAGATTTGCTAAACTTTGGTGCCATTATGGTTTTTTAATGTATGGATGACCCTTCCTACAGTGTTTTCTGGTACACACTCTCACTTCCATAGTCTGTCATGGTTCTTCCAGCTGCCTCCCACTTCCTTTTGTAGGATCAAATTAATTTGGTGCTACAGTAGCAGCAGAGCCTTTCATCTGTACAATACTGGATGCACTTTGTTCTTCTCAGTTTTAAATAAAGAGGATTGCATGCTCTTTGAACAAACACAAAGCACTTCACTGTTTCTCCTCCATTCACTGCATCGTTTCATACCAGTACATCAAGCAGCACTCATCTAAGTTTTGATGTGTTTAACTGCTTCATTTGCTTCTCATCATCAGTCTTCTTTACTGGGCTCCAAGTGTGTCCGTAGTTTGCTTCCAGAGGCGGCTGGTAAAAAAAAATTCTTTTGTGAGGCTGATGTGCCAATAGATTTTCCTCCCTATTCCAGTAAAAAAATTCAAATGAATGGTAAGAAAATGACTACAATTATATTTTATTTAACTAAAATAAAAGATCTAATGTAACTTCAGTAAATATAGAGTAGTTAATCATTAAATCACTGTCATCTCTGAATCAGACTCAAAACTGTGAAAAACACCAAAGATTGTCTTCAAGTTTAACTTTGAACAAACATATTAAAACTGAAGAGAATCAACTAATAGCAATAAACCAACAGACCTTTCTTCCTAAAAGAACTGAAAAACATTGGTATAGATTAAATGATCACAGCTAAAAACAAACACACATATAGATTTTCATAAACCTGAGTCAGCAAATAGGACTTTAGCTCCTCCCTGTACATCAGAACGATCATTTGAACCAGCAAACATAACAATATCCAATCATTAACATTATTATGACAGCACAGAAACTCAACAAGGCAACAAGAGTATTATCGTTAACAAAAAAAAAGAAATCTTAGCAACATTGATCCAGATTAGCATTAACATTATGCTAACCAGAAAAACATAAACATCTATAAATTACCGCAGTGTTCATAAATGATATGATTATCATTTATGCAAAAAACAAATGATAGCAGGAAAAAGTAAACAGTGAAACAGAACAGAGCGCCATGGAAGCTAAGAGCAATAAAACACACTGACCAACAGCTTACCTGCCATCTGAAAAATCTTCTGAGCTGTTACTTGAGATGGAGAATTCGGCCTACCTTTACTGTTAACCTGCAGTTGTCGCCATCAACACAAAACCTTTCTATCAGGGGAAATTCACAATGACTCGTTTGGTGGAAATTTTGTGCAAATCAGATTTCATTTGGGCATACATTATTAAGGAAAGTAGGCTTTGATGATACAATTCTTTATAGATCATTTTTAGATTTTTTTTTACCCTCCACATTTGGGAAGGTGCCCCAGCGTGCACTAGGGACCATCCACCACTGTTTGCTTCCATTCTGGTTGTGTGCTGTGTGAGGGGTTCTCTCAAGCTGAAATTGTGAAAAAAGAAAGTAGACAGGAGCTACAGACTGGGTGCTACCACTGTAAAGTTGCTATGCCAACTGTCAGTGTAAAGACATGAAATATTCAACATGTGCATTATTAGCTGTTGATGGCAGAGAAATAATAACACGAAAGTGCTGTGCAGCACACCCGATGCCTCACTCTGTCAGGCATTCTGCTCCTTTGAAGTTAGTGCAGAAATAAATGAGCTCCAGTTCCAGGTGAACTCTGAGCAATAAAACACAAAACCTACAATGACTTTTTTTTTGCAGGATGGCAACTCTACTGAGCAAGTTCAGAATAGACTTCTCTGACATCACCGTGCTGGGGGACATCAACACCAAGCCGAAGAAGGAACAGTAAGTTTGTCCTTTCAGTCGTTTTCATGTCATCCTCACCATCATCTCGCCTTCCTCTGAGAACATTTCACCTGTACTTGACTAGATCACTTCTAAAGTCTGGCTCGACTTTCAAAGTCTCATCCACTCAATATTTTCTGGAGATGCAAACTTTGAAATAAATAGAGTTTTTGTATTATGGTTGACCTTTATATTTTAGAGTTTCTAAAAGATGCTTTAGGACTGAATGAGTTAAAGCCAAGTTAAAAACTGGGCAACAATAAAGGCAACATCAAACATGTGCTTGATATCAGCTGATCAATAGTTTTGCCTCAACATTCTGCAGGTTGTTCACATAAATGGGGACAGAAGAGGCTTTTTAAACATTTAGAATGTCAAACATATACATTATTTTTGTTCCCATTGAGGTCACAGAGACAATCACATAAACATGTGGAGAAAAAAAACAACACATTTCTCGGAAAAACGGGAACACATTTTTGTCTTCTTTTAGGTATTTGTTGTTCAGAATGTTTTTAAACCTAGTGTGTTAGAAGTAAGTTTCATTAGAAAATGTTCAGCTCACTGTTGCCATCTGGTGGTGAAAATATATCATCATTGATTACCAGCAAAGGGGTATTTTGACAACAAGCTCAAACTAATCTTTGGATGCTCCAGAATTCCTAATTGTAAAAAAGTGTGACAGAATATATTTCATGTCAGTGTTTCTTGCTTTTTAAAGATTCAAATGCCAGCTTTCCCTCCCTCCTGTTTTCACTTATTATTTTAAGTTGGTCTTCTAAGGGACATCAAAAAGCAGCAGATTGGTTTCCTGTCCGTTATGTTTGTTGACATGGGTGAAGACTTATCACTGCTCATATATGATTATTTAAACCTACATCCTAAGAATATCATCCAATCCCACTCAGAAGCCAGTGTGACTTTTTTGTTGTACAGATGTCACGTTCTGGAAACTGTGGCTGTACCATGAAGTCTGCGGCTTATATCATGTTGTTAACCACAAATTCTGTGTTCTGACTCAGTGTGGCAACCTTTGAGGAGATGGTTGAACCTTATCGGCTGAAGGAAGACAACATGGAACTGGAGGCAGCTGAGAGGTTGAAAAACAGTGAACCCTGGAGGATCACAGACAATGAGCTGGAACTGTACCGCGCCAAGGTTTGCAGCACACATGATTCACTGGTTTGGAAGGAAAATGCTGCAATAATATTTTATTTCGTTATTTTACCATGCAAAAGTATTTGCATGGTAAAATAGAATGATGCAGTGATTCACTCTGAGCAGTACACTCAGCTGCAGTACACTGCTGAGCAGTACACTCAGCATGCTGCTTCTATGTCATCTCAAACACAGTGAGGTCCTGGTGAAGCTTGACACTAACTTTTAACGTCACCAATCCGGTCACAAGATCAAGTTTACGCAATCAAATCTTGGTCAACATTCTGCAGGAATATGTCACATGACTTTTACCCAGTTAAAGCAGAATATCATCAGATAAAAACTTACCTGATCAATGGCAGCATTCAGACATCAGAAGGTTTCTGATTCATGCCAGTCCCAGGGTTTCCCCCAGGAAACTAGCTAAGCCCGGTGGTTTAAATGTAAGATTTTAAGGAGCTGGCAAAGTTTACTTAAGAACAATCTTCATAGTTGGATTGTTTGGTTACCACAATCTGATGCTATGAGTTTAATCTTTAAGTTTAAGCTCTGTTTGTTCACAAATACATCTCAGGAACTACAATTATCACTTTTACGGTTGGCCAAATAAACTAGAACCCCTCTCCCAGAATTTACTAAATCCATGTGAAATGCTGTTAGTGGTGCTGATGTTTTTAGCAGCAAGAAGGGCCCTTAAATCAAATTCTGCTCAAGGCCTCATGCAACCTTGGACCGGCCCTGCATGATGAGAAATCTGCTGCACTGCACATCTCTCTGCTGGACACAGAGGGACAAATGGAAGATTTCAGTCATGTGGCTTTAGTAGCTCTTCCATTTCATGTCTATTGAGTTTCAGAGACATAGACTGTTTTGGTTGCCTGTGCTTTAGGGAAAAGGTTTTTCTGATTTCCGCGCGCAGCATTGCTGCCTCACTAAGTTGACAAAACATTTGATATGGCGCCCGTTCAATGCATCGTGTCACTCAAAAAATAAAAAGAAAAAAATAAAGCCAGCATGATGCGCAATTATGAGGCAATCTGCACCAAAGTAAACTTCAGGGATCAAACCGCGACAGTGTGCGAGGCGGCTAATGCCAGAGGTGCCAGCGGTGTGACTGGTGTGTGCTCTCGGCTTCATGCCCCGATCAACTATCAGGAACAATTCTGCTCTGCCAGTGATGTGCTCAATGCTTGCAGTATGGCTTATTTAAAACAAATAAATACAGAATTGTGATTTTTTTTTTTCTTCTTGTGTATAGTAAAAACAAAAACAAGAAACGCTTAGCCTGGGGAAAAAAAGGCGTGTAAAGCCTGGCAACCCACCTAACTTGTAATATACTGCCTGCAGTCACAACGTTTCTCGGTTCTAGCTGCTAAAGTCACTGCAAAGCTTCAAACTAAATCATAAGCCGTCAGTTGTTTTCTTGACGTCTTCACATGACACACTGACATTTGAAGAGCCTGGATGATTGTTGTATTTACAGATCATTCTACAACAATGACCGCAGCTTATGCAATTAGCAGAGAAAACATAAAGGAGTACAGCATCAAAAAGGCATGATGAAATGCATCTGTTTCCATCTGTGAGATTGTCCTGCCCCCCACACCCTGAGTCTGAGATCTAGAGGAATGTTTTCCAACTGTGTGTTGTATTTGTTCTCCAGACCAATCGTCAGATCAGGCTCAATGAGCTACTGAAGGAACACTCCAGCACTGCCAACCTCATCGTCATGTAAGCCAGCATTCACCATTGATTGTCGGTTGTAGCACCACTTCATGAATGTGACAGTGTGTCCATTCCAACGCTGTAGCCCAAGTATGAAAGAACTAGATCTTTGTTTTAACTGTTATTCCTCTCTCCAGGAGCCTGCCATTAGCTCGGAAGGGCGCAGTCTCTAGTGCCCTCTATATGGCCTGGCTGGAGGTGCTGTCTAAGGACCTGCCTCCCATCCTCCTTGTGCGTGGCAACCATCAGAGTGTCCTCACCTTCTATTCTTAGTGTTAGCACAGGGAAAAATTCTGCGTCTTTAAGTCTCACATTCACTTCTGCGGCTGATAGCAAAGCCACACATGTTCCAGTTAAAGCCCAAAATAAAAGGTGCACCATCACACTCCAGAGACTGTAGAAAACACAGCCACTGTTTATCTAAAGAAGGAAGTGATACCGGTTGAGACATTGATGAAGGAATTTCAGGGTTAGGGTGGAAATTATTGGTAAGGTTGCCCTCTTGGCTCCCTTCTTTTCTATTTATTCCAAATGTTCTGTTTTTTTGTAGCTTTAGTTTTTTTCAACTTTCGTGTATAAGTTGTCATTTCTGTTCACATTCTTTTCTCTCAGGCTGCAATTCAGGCATTCATTATATTTGTGGTTTTTTGTTCCTTATGGTATAGAATATCTTTTGAGGTTATTAGGACCAGTTGCCATGTCTGTTAGCAATAATCACCTAGTTTATTTGTTTTAGACATTGGAGAGAACCACACATTCTAAGGCCTTACAGATGTGCCTTTTGGTTGGATCTGATGAAATTAGTTGAATCTCTAATCAGATAAACAATATGATCCATATTATTGGTGGTTAAGTAATAATTTTAATGCATTTATGGTAACTCTTTCTTAGTTGAATCAGTTTAGCTTTGGGGGTTGATTGCATGAAGCCTTTCTGTCATTTGGTTTTTAGATTCATCTAATCTGCTTATGGTTCAAAACTCTGCTGGTCTTCCATTGTAAAGCTGTTGATCATTTTCAATAGCCTGTTATTGGACACAGTTGACCGTTTGGGTCCAGTGCCTGCATCAGATTGTATTTTATTTCAAATTAAACATGCCATTAGTTAGCAAAGATGTGAAGCTAATGATAATTAGCCTTGTTGGTTGGAATGCTGAGTAATGTTTGTTTCTGTTCTTCCCTTCTAAAGACTTTACTCTCTTCAACGACCTAATTAAAACCTTGCCTTAATGATGCTTTCCTTTCTCCAAAGCCATAGTGGCTGTGTGATTTGTGGATAAATGTGGAAGCAATCCGTGGTTTGTCTTCAGTCTTAGCTCATTTGTTATGTAGATGCATCTGTAGTGTCGCTGAATTTGGTGTGCTCTGGTTTTTACTGCACATTGTTGTTGAAGTGCTCTGTCCACTGACTGTAATATTTGGCACTGATATACACTGTCATGTCAACCTACTGGGCTCCTTTGCTCCCATCAGGCTGCACTGTGGACTGTTGTCCTCCTGTTCTCACAGAGCTCACACCACACCTCCCCACATCCAGAAAATGTCTTGACTGAGCGTGAAGATGTACCTCTATGCATTTGAGCGGGTGAGCTGAAGTTCTAGTCCAGTGGTTTTCTGTGCAGAGGGAGGAGCCTTGCTTCATTTGATGGGAACCTTCAACACATCCTCCATTGGCTCCAAGCAGCAGTACCATGGTTCCATTAAAAGCCATATAGAACTTCCCTGCTCTGAGGTGTGAAAAATAGGTCAGATGTAGAACACAAAGCTCGAATAGAACTGTAATTTATGCTTGGAGAAGTAAAATTTGGCTGATTTTTAAAGGTTTTTACAAAATAAACTTAATAAATGGACATCTATTGCTTATGCAATCATTAGAAGTCAATAAGTACAGTTTTAATGGTGTACTTTTGCTGTCAAATTAAAAAATAGATTAGATCAGGAATAGACTTAGTTCAGAGTGAGGCGATACCTTTCAGCTCAAATTCTGAGTAAATGTTGACTAAAGTAAATAAGTCCATTTGATTAAGAAATAAGAGAATTGATGTGACTTTGCAGATTGTTCGACTATAGAAAGCAATTTAGGTCTTCATATTTGCAAGTCGGATGAACAGCTCCTAATTTTGCTGATCAATGTAGTTTTAGATAAAGAGATGGCTTTCATCAGTAAAGTCGAGTTCAATTCTGTTTTGATTTACTCTTTAAGTCGTGTGTTCTTTTTTTTTTAAACAAGTTTAATATTCACCTTGTAGCTCCCTTGTAATCAGTCATTGATTGTATGCAATTTATGAAGAAGAATGTCAACCAATGCTTAGGTTAGTGGAATGTAATGTATAATGAAGTCCGGCTTCTGAGTGAGCAGATGTTTTTTTTTTTGATTGCTCATTTTCATGTATTTAATTTTCCACATAGACAGCAATAAGACTAGTTCTTTATCACTCATCCTTCTGTAGACAAAGTGTTCCAGACACTTTGTCCTGAGAAATCATCAAAGCACCTGTACCATTATTATACCCATCTGAAGAAGTGAGAGAGGATGTTCCTGATTGTCTAAGGAAAACTTTCCAATGTTGAAGACAAGATTAAGGTGGTTTCTTTCTGTTTGGGGGGACAAACTTCCCAGCTCATTTCTGGTGTTTGGGGAAGCTGTAGGAAGCATTCCCACTCTGAGGACTGTTCTATCAAAGTGGAATGTTCTAGACCTTTCAGAATTAGTTTTAAGTTTGTTTAAAATCAGGTTTTCTCTCAAAGATGCAGCTCACAAAATGTGTTCTTCACTGGTCTTAGTGATACATCTGTCCCTTCATTCACATCCCCACAAATCCAAACTATTGTAAAGCCAAGACACCCATTACCAAACAGTACAGCAAGTCCATTGTGTAGTGCAGTTGTGGTACTAAACAGCATACAATAACTGCATTCACATTTTCAAATGTAATGATATTGATTGATTGATACTGTCATGGAACCAACAGCTCAAACAGCAATAGTAACAACTCCAATTATATTATTTATAGTTTTTCCAAACATAATCAAGTTTATCCTTATGACCATAAGTCAGTTCTTACCAATCATTTTCCCCAGTTATCATAAGCAGTGTGATAATTATCCATCCCAGGCAGCTGCTGTACACTTCAGGCTATTTTGAGCTGTTAATGGTGAATTCTATAAATGTCCATTGAGCCTTCAATATGAACTAACTGAAGAATATACAAATAAATGCACAGAACAAGCTGGACTTTATTTAAGCCTGTACTCAAAGAGAAATTAGCTTTGATGTTTGAAATCACTTTTGTGTACTAAACAGAATAAAGATGTGACTTTATGTTCATTGCCATACTGTGAGCCATCACTCTCCCTTCTGTTCTAGAGCAACACTGAAGAAACCATGCACACACATTATTCTGTATTTGTATGTTAAAGAAAATATATAAACCTATATTCAGCATATACACATACATATACCCGTCAGTCTGACCTATAGGAAATCTTTGTCTTTGATATGTCACATTTTGATCAAAATATAACTTTTACAAATAGTTCGGGTTTGTGCCTATTGATTTGATCGGTTCTCTTTATTAATAGATTATAAAGAATATTGGAGAATATTCCACAGATCAGAAGTCATTTGTTAATATTTCAGATTTAAGGCAGCGTTTCTGAGATCATAATCCACTGTTATTCTTTCTTAGCCTGATCCCTGTCACCCGCTCATTCCAGAACCAAAGTGACTTAATAAGATTTCCAACATAATAAAGTAATCACAATCCTAAAAACCTGCAGACATTGGCCTCCTTTTCACTAACATGGCCTAACCTGTAAATAATCTTCATAGTCTAATAATGTTTCATTTAGTATGAAGAAAGTATTTATTTTAGATCTGGAATTTCTTTTTCTGTTTTTCTTGTGTAATATTTTGGACTCAGTACAAAATTTATTTGCATGGTTTTCTGTTAGTATTCTTGCCTTTTAATTTTAGCTAAATTTTATTTTTTGACTATCTTTTCAATGCCTTTTGAGACAAAGACCTGGTTAAGATAAAAAAAAAAGCAATGCCAAGCTTTGACAAACATGGATGGAGTCAACCTGGCTGGTTGAAGTAGTAATGATTTGATTCACTGTACTGTTAACAGTCACAGATATGCTTTTTCTAACATTTTAACAGTTATGATTACAAATACTTTGTATATCTTTATTGCAATAAATGAATCAAATGAAATATGTTTTTGGTTTGTGTTTTTGAATCATACACCATGTTCCAAATTATTATGCAAGTGATATTTTCTCAGATTTTCCTAAATGGTCAATGCAAATGATGGTCAGGATAATTTTCAAGTCATGAAGTATTACAGTATAAATCAAATTTTATTGAACAAACAACCCAATGAGAGGTTTTTCATTTATTTTCTAAAAAAAAAACCCTCAAAATGCACTGTTCCAAATTATTATGCACAGCAGATTTTCTAAACATTTTATGGATTATAGAGAACTGCAAACGGTCACTCTTTGAATGTGAAGTATTTAGTGGTTACATGTACTAAAATCAAAAGCTATTTCAATCAAAAACATCTTAACAGACCAAGTTACATGTTAACATAGGAGCCCTTTGATATCACAGCACAATTCTTGATCCATTGAACTTGTGAGTTTGTGGAAAGTTTCTGCTTGAATTTCTTTGCAGGATGTCAGAAAACCTTCCCAGAGCTGCTGTTTTGATATGAACTGCATTCCACCCTCAGATCTTCTGCTTGAGGAAACTCCAAAGGTTCTCAATAGGGTTGAGGTCAGAGGAGGATGGTGACCACACCATGAGTTTATCCCCTTTCATGCCCATAGCAGCCAATGACACAGTGGTATTCCTTGCAGCATGAGATGGTGCATTGTGATGCACGAAGATGATTTTGCTATGGAAGGTATGGCTCTTCTTTTTGAACCATGAAAGAAAGTGATCAGTCAGAAAGTCTATATACTTTGCTGAGGTCATTTTCACACCTTCGGGGACTCTGAAGGGGCCGACCAGCTCTGTCCCCATGAGTTCGGCCTAAAAAATGACTCCACCACCTCCTTGCTGACGTCACATTAGGACGTGGTGGCCATCCACCAACAATCCACTGCTGTGTCCATCTGGACCATCCAGGGTTGCACAGCAGTCATCAGTGAACAAGTCTGTTTGAAAATTAATCTTCATGTACGGCTGGGCCCACTGTAACCATTTCTGATTGTGAGCTCTGGTTAGGGGTGGTACACAACAGGCCTCTGGAGGATCCTCCACCTTGGGGTTCCAGAGGCACCAGCAGTTTCAAATAACTGTTTGCTGCCCTAAGCAGCATTTTAACAGCTGCTCTCTTAATGTTAAAAGTCCGTCGGTTAGTTTAGTTTACTACATTACCCAAGATGCATCTGTTCATTTTGTGATTCCGTTTCACGTAGTTGAGTGGCTTGTTTTTCGGTGCTACTGTGTGGCTCGGTGGCATGAAAGTGGCATCCGCTGACATCCACCATCAACCTATCTTGGGTCCTTTGTGTACGAAACCTGTGTGCGTTTTTATGATATAAGCACACACACACACACATACACACATACACACACTCTCATATACGAAACAGCAATAAACTTTTGAGCTGCACCGTTGGAGTCGCCCTAGTCTTTCTGACCGAGGAAGAGTCGATTGACGAGAGATCTGGATTTAGCGCCTGTTTAGACGCACACAGTCTTCTACACTTAATCTGATGAATTTGTCTAACAGAAACCTTCCTCATTATGTCTTTATCTGCACAAACCCATCTTTGTTCTGAATCAGTCACAAATCTCTTCACAGTATAGTAACGCTTTAGCTTTTGTTAAATATCTAATGTTTTTATATCTTGTCATAAGGCACTACACTATCTGATGATTTTCGTCAGCAGAGAGATCCTTTCTCTTTCCCATATTGCTTGAAACCTGTGGCCTGCTTAATAATGTGGAACATCCTTCTTAAGCAGATTTCCTTTAATTGAGCTTACCATACAAACTAATCAACCAGCTCTCTGAAATTAATTATAGTGATTCAAAGAGCCCTGAGACCCAATATCATCTATGAATTTAATAGCACAGCAAAAAATGTTATCTTTATGACACTTAAATAGAAATTTGCATAATAATTGTCCTTTTAAAATGAAGGCAGCCAGATTAGTCGTTATAAGCATTGGTTATGCGTTTGTCTAAAGCACATAACTCTTCATCCTACATGCAGGAGGAAAAGTTGACTACCATTGCCTTTCTTGCATGCCAGTAATAAAACATTTAGACTAGAATAGATTCCATTATCCTTTACAATATAATATGTATTGTGTGCTTTTGTCATTTTTGCCAAGTACGATCATTTTACATATGACCTGTTGAAAATAACATATTCACTCATCCTTCAGTCAGGAGCAAAATTTTCAGAAGATTGCAGCAAGCTGACCTTCAAAAACTTTAAAATGTCCATAAGTTTTAGTTTTGAGAAAAATGTAATTTCCTCTAAGATGTGGTGTGTAAGTTTAATGCAGATAGATGCCTTTTACAGTTTTGTATGACTAGATGTTTTACAAAATTTTTATTTTAATTTCATAGCAAGTAGGACCACAATCACCCATATTCTTTATGATTAAAAAAAGCCAATCATTACCTCAAAAATATTTTATATTTTTACAAATAGTAAAAATAGTCAAAAATATTTTATATTTTTGAGGTAATGATTTTGATCTTATTGGTAGATAGTTTGGACACTGAATCACTGACAGCCCCTATTGTCTTTTAGAGTAGATGACGCAGATTATGGCACGATTTTTGCATCCAATTCAGCTCTGTTGTAAAACTACAATAGGCACTATTATGACGATAAGAGAAGCACAAATCAGCAAAATTATTGAGAGAACAATTTTGGAAAGTCTTTTTCTCTTGTGCTCTGCTTCTTTTCTCTTGAGCAGAGAGTCAAATCCTGGAGTGTACAGGTCTTCAAGCCAGAAGTCCAACTCCTTGGGTGTTTTTGTGTCCTATATTGGGGGACAAAAAAGTGAAAACCAATCGTCATTTTCTCAGTGATTTTCTACTAATTTCATAGTAATTTCTTCCTGGGAATTTTAACCAACCGAACAACAGAAGCAAAAAGGAAAACAATTTATCCTTTTTGGCAAGGGGTTGCGATTTATGTTTAGAGATGTTATTTCAGTTTGAAAATAAAAAGAAATGTTATTTATGTTTATGAATTATCCCCAAATTTTCATTAAAAAGATTACATTGCCTTCTTTCTAAAGGTCATATTGTAGATTAGTTGACTCTTGTCTCACAGGCTATAGCTGTCTTGAGACATCATCTTAACATAGACAACTTTTCACCTTTTGGCTTCAAACTGTTTAAATGCAAGGTAATTGGACATTATCTCAGAAGGTCCTGGGTTCAATTCCAGTTCTGGGGTCTTTCTGTGTGGAGTTTGTATGTTCTCTCTGTGCATGCATGGGTTCTCTCCAAGTACTCTGACTTTCTCCCACAGTCCAAAGACATAACTTGGTTGATTGGTCTCTAAATTCTCCTTATGTGTGCGTGTGTGTGTGTGCGTGCATGATTGTTTGTCCTGTCTGTCTCTATGCTGCCCTGCGACTTGTCCAGGGTGAATCCGCCTCTCACCTGGAGATAGGCACCAGCACCCCAACCTCAATAGGATGGATGATATAAGAAGATGATATAATTAATTGAGGATGTGGAATAATATACACTTACTTCTGCCAACTCCTTTTTAAACCGTCTATTTTACATATCTGACAAGTTTTGCACTTGCTTAGTTTTTTTTTTTGGTTTATGCTCAAAAAAAATTTAAAAACTCAGCTAAACATTAAACATTTGATGCACATCTGGACTGAGAATGGTTCAAAGGAGCATTAAATCAAGCCATCTACATTAAACAGAAGAGGTGAAGACATGCGGCAAATATTGTCGGGTCCAGGAGTCGAACCCGCGACGGCCGCGTCGAGGACTCAAGGCCTCCAAATATGGGTCGCGCTAACCACTACCACTAGAAGTGCTGGAGTTAGTCCACGTTGACTCCACTTTGACATTTACCTATGCAGTCTAGAGATAGGCCAAATGACCTGAAGGATTGCTTTTGTTCTGTAAATAAGGCCATTACCTTATAAGTACCCTGGTAATGGCCTCAACGCATCTCACAGTTGCACAATTGTCCCTTAGACTTAGACTTCGACTTAGACTGGATAATGCAGCACAACATCAGCTGCAAAAGGTCACATCTCTCCAAAAACACTTCATGTATGCTTCAAAACTAGACTGAAGAGCATTACCTACAGGAGATCTGATCTCCTGTTGGTATCATAAATACCCACCCCCAACATGGACTATTCACACTCCTACCTTCTGGCCTGACGGTCAAAGACCACATTTACAATTGAAGAATGGATGCTAATTTGAGCCATCAGAGTTGTTGGTTCTTTTGGCACTGTTTCAGTAAGTCTGGGGAGAAATCGAAAACCTATGGCACACCCATGTTCATGACTGTTGTCATGAAGTGACATTCAGTAAATAATGACACTTCTAATGCAAAATTGTTCTAAAATTTGCCTTGAAAGTCCATTGAAATGCTAACTTTGACAGTGTCATGTCAGTCTTACGCACACCCCGTCAAATGAAGTGTTACCGAGAACTTCCATTTTACTGTCAGTCTTGCACTTTATATTTTATATTCATATTTATATTCATATTTTATACTGTATTTTATTTTATTCTGTAGTAACCTCACAACATTGGAACCTCAAAACACTGTCCTGAGCCGTATGCAACGAAATTTCGTTCTGTATACACTCTGTGGATGCAAAATGACAATAAAGTCAGTCTAAGTCTAAGTTGCTTCCTAATTAAACATTTAGATGTGGTTCACAGGTGAAAAGCTGACTCAAAGTGGTGGAAATGTTCTAAAGGTTGATCAAATGAGCTGACCTTTTATTGCCTTTGTTAAAAATGAACATATACAGTAGTTTATGATTATAAAGGCTACAAAATCCCTTATTTTCTGTCATTAACTGCAAAATACCTTCAAATAATCTAAGTTGCCATGGATAGTTTTTGTGTCATATTCTTTGATGGTCCAGGAAGGCTTAAATCTTCCGCCACTGTCCACCGTGTCGATGGATTTTAAATCCATGTAAAGAGGATTCCTTTTGATGTTATACTTCAGAGTTACTGGAGTTATATGCTTCTCCAGATATCTGTCCACAAGCACCACAGGACTGCCCTCTGAGTACGGAGGAATTTTTCTTCCATGTTGGGTTGTTTGTTCCCGCTGTCAGGAAAAAAAAGAAATAATAAAAGAATTCTAAGAATAAAATTATTCTGAGAATAAAATCTTAACACTGCAGATTTTGTAGATTTTGCAGATTTACAAAGTAACCTAAACTTGAACTCCTAAACTGTACCTTTTAATGTAGTTGAGGCAACAACAGAACTCTGTTAAATTACTGTTTTATCAGAATATGCTTGCATCTGACCTCATGCAATTACATGCAAGCTTAGCCTTTCTATACTTTAACAAATATTTAAATATTTATTAGTTAAAGTATAGAAAGACTAATCATTCATAAGAACAATACATATTACACACAAAATCACTGTGCGGAAAGAGCATGCTGTAGAGTAATGGTAGCTCTGTTGCTCCATACCTGTAAATAGACCCGGTTCTGCCATCGTCTCTGACTGGAAACAAATGCTCCAACCTGGAACATGCCATGGGTAGTATCCAAAATGCCAACATCAAGCTGCAGAAACTTTTCAGGGTGATTGTTGTTGGGCAGAACAGAAATATCCATCTTTGGTTTGCTGCTCCATAAACAGTGACTGCTTTACCTGCCTGCAGCCTATTTCTGTACACATGCTCACTTTAGCTGGCAAACTTGCTAATTATTCATGAAAAGCAAGATATTTATGAAGCTGTATCACTTGCAGTTGGGGTAACCTAATCTTATCATTGAAGACAAAGAAGTAATACTGCCAAGAGAGAAGCAAAGACAGGGTGAGAGAGGGGAGCGTAAGCAAGGTCCACCCCATAGTGTCATGTTCACTCCTCCTGGATGAACACGTAGTGACAGTAGACAATCGCTTGCTTTGTGTCATTGACTTTACAGCAATCCCTCATACTGAGCATGTATGGAGAGCAAAAACTCCCATTTCAAAGGAAAAAACCTCCAACAGAACCGAAACCAGGCTCAGTACAATCAAAAATCTGCCAGAACCGACTGGAGGTTTGAGAAGACAGAGAAGATACACAAAAGAGAAACAGCTGAACTGATGTAGGAGTATTTTCTTTGTTAATGAAAATGTAGCCTAGTGGAAATTAAGACTTTACAATTTACCACCACTAGAGTGCACTGTAGGAACATCCCGGAAGTCTGTAGGAAGTCAAATGAAGCCAGTACGACGCTATTTTGAACACGCGCAGCCGTGTTCAAAATAATGCACCCCAATACTTTCATCCTACGCCCCTCCATGAAGTGTGTATTCAATCAAAGTAAACACGTGTTCGAGTGTGTCGCAACTTCGACATCCAAAATGGCGAACCGGTCACTGTTTAGGCATTTGTACTGTTAAAAAGTACAACTATAACAACAACAACAAATGTATTTTAAATGTATTTTAAATAGATATTTTTTGCTTTCCAAAGTCATTGTGGGTTTTTTATGACTTGTTTAACACAGAGCAAAATGTAATGTATTCTCACATGTTCCGTAGAGTAAAACAAAAATTATTTCAATACTTTGCATTTTTTTAACAACAAACACAACTTGCTCTGTGAACACTGCCACATTTCCAAGATGGCAATATGATTTGTCAAAAAATACACATTAAATGTTACATTCTATTTAATAGTCTTATAAGCAATTCCTCTTGTGATTTGGCAAATTATATGCATGATTACATATTCAGTTGTTACTCGTAAAAACCATCTCTAATTTTAGATGGCTGTAACTTTAGAGACAAAGAAATGTAACAAGTAATTCATAAGAATAAAGTCTCTTCATCCCTTAATCATCTCCTAAGGCAAACACGGTACAGAACATTTAGCTATGATTGCCTCAGTTTCTTATGGTGTTTTTGGTCCACTATTATGGTAAACCATGATAGTTATTTGCTAAGGATGTTGAGTTTGGATATGTTTTATCACATGCAATTATTAGCTGATATAATATGAATGACAATTTTAAAAACAAATCATAGTGTAACAGTAAATGCAGTTTATTTTTTCTATATTAAAAAGGTTTATTAGGTCTTTCTGTGTAGGAATAATGCTATCTTTTATAAATACAGTGTCCTATGGTCAATATTATTTTATTAATGTGCATTGCCAGTTTGGATAACATGACAATCAAGCTATAAGAATGAAGGAAAACATTTTAACAAAATGCACCAGACACAGCCCTGCAGCCAATAGGCTAGACAGAGGCTGACACAAGTGGCTTTTTGCAATTAAAAAAAGAATGAAACAAAAAACAGGTAAATGATGAAATATTGTCCTGTTTTTTGTTTCATTCTTTTTTTTAATTGCCCCCATGAAAAAGCACCGACCGCCCTGATCCCTATGGTAAATTTGGTCTAGAACAAGTCTATGAAACGGACTTCTTATTTGTACAAGTGTTTTTGTATTAGCCTTTAAAATTCCAGAAAATGAAAATTTCTCATGGTGAAGACATGCACCACCATGCATGTCTTCAGACCTCCATGGAACTGGGACTGAATGCCAATGTTCGACAGAAGGAAATATTTATATCTGAATGGAAAGAGTAATTCATATTTTAATGATGTTTTAAAGAATACCAGTCAACATTCCTAAAAAAAATATTACACAAAACTGATTTCCCTGTCATAAGCGCCTGCTATCATGGAGGCGGAATGGAAGAAGGGAAGGGGGGAGGATAGGGTTGTGGTTGCGGCCACATCGACGCGGACGCTGCGACGGGTCTGCGCAGCTGTGTTGCGCAGATTCACTAGCGATGTAAGATCAGGACGAAAGGAAGAATTCTCCCCTGGAGTCTGACTGACTAATAAGGTGCACATTGCAGTTTCACCGTGTGCACATATCAGATGTCGTCATTGGGAGAACACCTGCGCTCTGGCCTGACAAAATATGGACAAGCAAAAGCTGAGATTAATGCGGTAAGACTGAAGCTTCATTTTTTATATATATATATTTGTGCTGTAAGCCCACTGTGATGTGTGCGGTGACTGATCACGTGAAGCTTTCCATCTTCTGCAGCTGCGGCATTTAGTTATTCTTGGTGCAGTGATTTATCTGTCATTACATGATGAACACGGTGTGAACTGGGCAGGCTTAAATATGCAACAATCTATTCGTCTGAATTCATTTGCAGCGTGCAGTGAGTGTCGAGCTTTGCGCTCTGAGCATGCAGTAAAGCGGTGAAGAATCAGGCGGCTCATTACTAGCTGTTTTCCCATCTTAGAACACTGACATCATCCTCATCAGGATTCTGGCTCCGGGCAGCGGCTATTCATGCAGTACTCCCAACGCGCAGCGTTTGCAAGCTCAGCGCCTCAATGCGACGACGATGTCTGCGCTCGGCGGCTCAAGTTTATTTTATTTCACAGACTGCAGGCCGTCAGTGTGGTACTGCTGCAGAGGCTGGATTCTTCAGAGGCTGGATGCTGTAGAACAGGGCCATGCAGAAATATTTCACATTAAATTAGGGCAGGAGCCAGTGCTATTCAACCATCTGACAATATAGGGTCTGCTGGTTAATCATTACAACCCAGGTTTAAATGTGCGTAAATAAAAACTCTCAGTATGTACTCTTAAGCATGTCTGCCTTTGGCAGTCAGGGTTCACTGGAAATCTCTTATCAGTTTGGTCATATCTTAAGAGGAAATAAAAACAACAAAAATTTAAATAATAACACATGCAATACTGGTAGGTGACTATAGACATCAACAACACATCAACGCACAAATAAAGAATATTTTGAACATATTCCCACAAACATGCTACAAGCTTGTTTTGTTGCAAGCTTGTTCAACAAAACAATTGTCAGTAATTGTTTACAGTTGGTAAACAATTACTGACAATTGTTTAGCAATTGTCAGTAATTTTCTCTTCATTCCACTGGCCATTGATCTATTCCCTACTTTACTCCTGTTGAACTCCTTTAATATGCGTTTGTCATTTCACCATAAGGTATCCTTAGGCTACAAATGTGTCTCTTTCATATGTTTTGTTTTGTTACAGCTGAAGATCAGTGGGGTACAGTATACCGGTTTTGTCTGTTTCCATTGTAAAAATGACCCATACAACCGACCAATACAGCACTGTTCATGGGCCCTCGTCAGTTGTAGGTTGATAAGAAAATGGTACGGTACAATTACGGTGTTACATAGCACATTCAGTTGACTGGTTGACAGAAAAACATCTGTCAACCCAGTCACTTCCTGTGATAAGCACAAGACATATTGGTGTGTCATGTTTGCCATATCTCTGGTATGGTTCCACATTAGGCATTTGGGTTTATACCCGCCTACTCATTGAGAGTCCAATTGACCACGGAACGGTCTCTTTCAACTGATTTTTGTGATGACCTTAAAATACATACATTTCACCCAGGCCTTATACGTCCGCCAAGTTTGGTGAGTTTTCATATATGTTTAGGACTCAAAAAGGCAATTAATTTGACAGAAGCATAATAAAAATGAACACTAAATTGCAATACACATTTGCTGCACTTAACTGCTTGGGCCTAATAATAATTAAAACTTTTAGCAAGCCTTCTGAATTACTTTCAGTTCTTTTCAGTTCCAGTTTGATGTGAAGACTTGAAAATGGCTGAAATCTGACCTTCCTAATAGAAGTTTGAGTCTCTTCCTTTTTGGTGGCGAAAGATTAGTGAAGATTTCCTGTAGGGTTTGAATATGACATCTGCTACTAGATGCAGTTTCACTTATATCATGAACAGTGTCTGTTTGTGGGTTGACACAGTTCATTCATGTCCAATTTTAACATAGTAAGGCAACTTTATTTATATAGCACCTTTCAGCCAAAGACAATTCAAAGTGCTTGTACAAAAAAGTTAAAAACAACATACAACAGATTAAAAATAAACAAAATAAACATTACTATTTTGAATATAGTTAAAAAAACAAAAATTTAAGAATAGACAACGTCAAATAAGAAGGTTTTTAAACTTGTTTTAAATAAACTCAAGGTAGGGGCAGTCTTACAGTGAGCAGGAAGCTTATTCCAGAGTGTTGGAGCATAAAAACTAAAAGCTGCTTCACCGTGTTTAGTTCTGACTCTCGGAATAGTTAGAAGGTTTGATTATGATGATCTTAAAGGTCTGAGTGGTATATGTCCTGTAAGTTGTCTTGTAAACTGTGAACTGTGGGTGTTTTATTTTGTATGACACATTGCTGCCATCTGCAGGACGTTTTGGGAAATGCTTTACTTTTATGTTGCTTAGTGTGCGTTTGTTTGTCTAGCGGTGGAGCAGATGGACGGATGTGTCTGTTGTGGGTGTCGCATTCTGTTCGGTTTCTTCGAGGCAATGCCTTAAGTGACATCTTGTAGTTCAGAATGGGCGTTTGTGTTAACGTGTAAGACTGAGTGAGTTGTCTATTGAATTTATGTTGGTTCTGAAGATAAATGTGAGCGAGTCGATTGTTTGCTACGTCATTGCTAGCAGGCTGTTAAGATATTTTAGACCATTACGTAGCGTTGTTTTGTACTTATGTAACTGTATCTGAAACATTTCTATTAGCTGCTTTGAGCTTATTCTGAGTTGTTTGTTTTCGCAGTTTCACTCCGTTCTACATGAAAAATAAAGAGGAGCTCACAAATCCTGACTCGTGTGAAAGGAGTTTGGCTGATGGTTAGCGTTGGTTCAAGACACGAGATAGCGAGACCATTACAGTATATATGGTTGAAGAAGATCAGAAATGTAGTCTGGGTTTCTATTATGAAGTGCTTTGTAAACCATTAAGGAGATTTTAAATTCTATTCTTCGAGCAACAGGCAGCCAGTGAAGAGATTTTAGAACTGGACTGATATGTTGATCTCTTTTTGTTTTAGTTAGGACTCTTGCAGCAGCATTCTGGAGAAGCTGGAGCTGTCTTATTGCTTTTTTTGATAATCCAGTAAAAATTCCATTTCAGTAATGGAGTCTACTAAAAACAAAGGCATGAACTAATTTTTCAGGGTCCTGTGGGGACATGAGTCGTGTAATTTTAGCAATTTTTTAGATGGTAGTATGATGTTTTTATGATAGATTTGATGTGGTTATTAAAGTTCAGATCAAGATCCATGATCACCCCCAGATTCTTAGCTTCATCAGAGCATTTTAATCCAATGGACTGAAGGTGGGTGATTATATTTAATCTATGCTTTTTTATTCCAAACACTAATATTTCAGTTTTATTTTTATTTAGTTGGAGAAAATTTTGGCCCATCCAGACATTAATCTGCTCAATACATTTAGTGAGTATTTGAACCTGACTTTCCCCTGGTGAAAGATTACAGTCAGGATTATGATGCTGTGTGTCATCGGCATAATTGTGGTATTCTATCTTATTATTTCGTATAATTTGAATTAATGGAAGCATATAGATATTAAAAAGAAGCGGCCCCAGGATGGAACCTTGGGGAACTCCATATATAATTTCATTCGGTTTGGATTTAAAATTGCCTATGGACACACAAAAGATTCTATTAGACAGGTAAGATTTAAGCCAGCTGAGTACTATACCAGAAATGCCAACCCAATTTTCTAATTGGGATAATAAAATATCATGATCGACTGTGTCGAATGCAGCACTCAAGTGAAGTAAAACTAATATTGACATTTTATTACGGTCAGTGTTTAGACGGAGGTCATTGAATATTTTGACAAGAGCCGTTTCAGTGCTGTGATGTTCACGGAAGCCTGACTGATGGACATCAAAACAGTTGTTCAGGGCCAGAAAGCCATTTATCTGCTGAAAAACAATTTTTTCTAGTATTTTAGACAAAAAAGGTAAGTTTGATATTGGTCGATAATTGCTTAAAATTGATGAGCAGGATTATGCTTTTTGAGAAGTGGTTTAACTACCGCAGTCTTTAGAGCCTGAGGAAAGACTTCAGAGGAGAGTGACTTGTTAATTATTTGTAAAGGGTCCGGAGCCAAAACCTCTGAGACCTTTAAGAATAAATTCGTAGGTATGATGTCCAGGGAACAGGTGGATGATTTCATATGATGTAAAGTGTAACTCAAATCTTTTTGAGTGATCAGGTTAAAGTGGGTCATCAAAGGTAAATTCTGTTTAGGGGAAAACATAGTTAATTGTTTCCCAACAGCAGTCACAGAGGAGTTTATTGTTTCCCTTATTTTCGCAGTTTTATTTAAAAATAAGGTGGCAAATTTGTCACAGTAAAAACTACTGTGGAGGGGTTTGAGTGTCCCAATAATCCTAGGAGCTATGCTGTCTGGGGCTTCATGCCCCTGGTAGGGTCACCCAAGGCAGACAGGTCCTAGGTGAGGGACCAGACAAAGCGCAGCCCGAAGACCCCAATGACGAAGGAAAACCTTGGACTTGGTGTTCCCTCGCCCGAACGCGGGTCACCGGGGCCCCACTCTGGAGCCAGGCCTGGAGGGGGGGCACGATGGCGAGCGTCTGGTGGCCGGGCTTTTACCCATGGAGACCGGCCGGGCTCAGCCCGAAGAGGAAACATGGGCCCCCCCTCCCATGGGCCCACCACCCGTGGGAGGGGCCAAAGGGGTCGGGTGCACTGTGTGATGGGTGGCGGGCAAGGGAGGGGACCCTGGCGGTCTGATCCTCGGTTGCAGAAACTGGCTCTTGGGACGTGGAATGTCACCTCTCTGGTGGGGAAGGAGCCAGAGCTAGTGCGTGAGGTCGAGAGGTTCCGGCTAGAAATAGTCGGTCTCACCTCAACGCATGGCTCTGGTTCTGGAACCAGTCTCCTTGAGAGGGGCTGGACATACTTCCACTCTGGAGTTGCCCAGGGTGAGAGACGTCGGGCAGGAGTGGGCATACTTGTTGCTCCCCATCTCGGGGAGTACGTTGGGGATCCCGTTGGGGTTTACCCCGGTGAACGAGAGGGTAGCATCCCTCCGCCTACGGGTGGGGGGACGGGTTCTGACTGTCATTTGTGCTTACGGGCCGAACGACAGTTCAGATTACCCACCCTTTTTGGAGTCCTTAGAGGGGGTACTGGAGAGTGCTCCTCCTGGGGACTCCCTTGTTCTGCTGGGGGACTTCAACGCTCACGTGGGCAATGACAGTGAGACCTGGAGGGGCGTGGTTGGGAGGAACGGCCTGCCCGACCTGAACTCGAGCAGTGTTCTGTTGCTGGACTTCTGTGCTCGCCATGGATTGTCCATAACGAACACCATGTTCAAGCATAAGGGTGTCCATATGTGCACTTGGCACCAGGACACCCTAGGCTGCAGTTCGATGATCGACTTTGTCATCGTTTCATCGGATCTGCGGCCGTATGTCTTGGACACTCGGGTGAAGAGAGGTGGGGAGCTGTCCACTGATCACTACCTGGTGGTGAGTTGGCTCCGGTGGTGGGGGAGAAAGCCGGTCAGACCTGGCAGGCCCAAACGTGTTGTGAGGGTCTGCTGGGAACGTCTGGCGGAATCCCCTGTGAGACGGAGCTTTAACTCCCATCTCTGGCAAAACTTCGAACACGTCCCGGGGAGGTAGGGGACGTGTTCCCTTACCCTAACCCTACCCTAACCCTTACCCTAACCCTTACCCTACCCTGTCCCGAGTAGAGGTGCTGCTGACCTCTACTCAGGACGTTGTGGGCCGGTGGGCAGAGTACTTCGAAGAGCTCCTCAATCCCACCAACATGCCTTCCATTGAGGAAGCGGAGCCTGGGGACTCTGGGTTGGGCTCTCCAATCTCTGGGGACGAGGTCGCCGAGGTGGTTAAAAAGCTCCTCGGTGGCAAGGCCCCGGGGGTGGATGAGATCCGCCCGGAGTTCCTTAAGGCTCTGGATGTTGGAGGGTTGTGTTGGTTGACGCGACTCTGCAATATCGCATGGACATCGGGGGCAGTTCCCCTGGATTGGCAGACTGGGGTGGTGGTCCCCCTGTTCAAAAAGGGGGACCTGAGGGTGTGCTCCAATTACAGAGGGGTCACACTCTTAAGCCTCCCTGGCAAGGTCTATTCGGGGGTCCTGGAGAGGAGGGTCCGTCGGATAGTCGAACCTCGGATTCAGGAAGAGCAGAGTGGTTTTTGTCCTGGTTGTGGAACACTGGACCAGCTCTACACCCTCGGCAGGGTCCTGGAGGGTGCATGGGAGTTCGCCCAACCAGTCTACATGTGTTTTGTGGACTTGGAGAAGGCGTTCGACCGTGTCCCTCGGGAATCCCTGTGGGGGGTTCTCCGGGAGTATGGGGTGCCGGGCCCTTTGATACGGGCTGTCAGGTCCCTGTATGACCGGTGTCAGAGTCTGGTCCGCATTGCCGGCAGTAAGTCAGGCTCGTTTCCGGTGAGAGTTGGACTCTGCCAGGGCTGCCCTTTGTCACCGATTCTGTTCATCACTTTCATGGACAGAATTTCTAGGCGCAGCCAAGGTGTTGAGGGGATCCGATTTGGTGGCTTTAGGATCTCATCTCTGCTTTTTGCAGACGATGTGGTCCTTTTGGCTTCATCAGATCGTGATCTGCAGCTCTCGCTGGAGCGGTTCGCAGCCGAGTGTGAAGCGGCCGGGATGGGGATCAGTGCCTCCAAATCCGAGGCCATGGTCTTGAGCCGGAAAAGGGTAGAGTGCCTTCTTCGGGTCAGGGGGGGTGTCCTGCCCCAAGTGGAGGAGTTCAAGTATCTCGGGATCTTGTTCACGAATGGGGGAAGAAGGGAGCGGGAGGTCGACAGGCGGATTGGTGCAGCGTCTGCCGTTAAGCGGGCGTTGTACCGGTCCGTCGTGGTGAAGAAAGAGCTGAGCCAAAAAGCGAAGCTCTCGATTTACCGGTCGATCTACGTTCCCACCCTCATCTATAGTCATGAGCTTTGGGTCATGACCGAAAGAACGAGATCGCGGATACAAGCGGCCGAAATGGGTTTTCTCCGTAGGGTGGCTGGGCTCTCCCTTAGAGATAGGGTGAGAAGCTCAGTCATCCGGGAGGGACTCAGAGTAGAGCCGCTGCTCCTTCACATCGAGAGGAGCCAGTTGAGGTGGGTCAGGCATCTGGTCAGGATGCCTCCTGGACGCCTCCCTGGTGAGGTGTTCTGGGCACGTCCCACCGGGAGGAGGCCCCGGGGAAGACCCAGGACACGCTGGAGGGAATATGTCTCTCGGCTGGCCTGGGAACTCCTCGGGATTCCCCCGGAAGAGCTGGAAGAAGTGGCCGGGGAGAGGGAAGTCTGGGCCTCCCTTCCCCCGCGACCCGACCTCGGATAAGCGGAAGAAGATGGATGGATGGATGGATAAAAACTACTAAAACGTTTTTGATAGCTTTTGATTATTAGCGTTTGAGAAATTTTTAAGTCTTTAAATGGGAATCTGTAGGAAAAGTAAACTGTATTAGAGGATCAAAATGGCCAGATTTGGATCATGGCTTCAAGAGACTTCTTTGCAGGTCTTGAGATATGTGTACCAAATTTCATTATCCTTGATGAAAACTTGAGGCTGATTGTTTTAATAGCTCTGTGGGCTGCTGTGAACGTATTTTGCCACACCCACCAGATTTTTTCCTAGAATAATATCTTCAAATCAAATGATATGTGGAGGAGAGTGTAGAGGAGTAGAGGAGAGTGAGGTGATGAGGAAGGTGAACCCAAGGAAGGCTGCGGGACCTGACGGTGTGTCGGGACGGGTGCTTAAAGACTGTGCAGACCAACTGGCTGGAATCTTCACAAAGATTTTTAACCAGTCCCTGTCTCAAGCCACTGTCCCTCCCTGCCTAAAGTCCTCTACCATTGTCCCCCTGCCGAAAAGAACCAACATCAACACCCTGAACGACTACCGCCCAGTGGCACTCACACCGATCATCATGAAGTGCTTCGAGAGACTGGTGCGGAGTCACATCCTCGCTGGCCTGCCTGCTGAGCTGGACCCTCTCCAATTTGCCTACAAAGCAAAGAGGTCCACAGAGGATGCTGTATCCACTGCACTTCATGCTGCCCTGACCCACTTAGAGAAGCAGGGGAGCTACGTCAGAATGCTCTTTGTGGACTTCAGCTCAGCATTTAATACTATACTTCCCCAATGTCTGGTGTCCAAGCTAGCAAACCTTGGGCTCCCATCAGCCACCTGCAGTTGGATCCTGGACTTCCTAACAGGTCGCTCTCAGAGGGTCAGACTGGGCCCCCACACCTCCACTGCTCTGAGCCTGAACACCGGATCGCCACAGGGTTGCGTGCTCAGCCCACTTCTCTACACCCTCTACACTCATGACTGTGTCTCCAACCACCTCAGCAACAAGATCATAAAGTTTGCAGATGACACAACTGTTGTTGGTCTCATCTCAGGCGGGAAGGGGGAGCTGGAGTACAGGGATGAGGTGAAGCGGCTGTCAGAGTGGTGCAAAGTCAATAACCTGCTCCTCAACACCTCCAAAACAAAGGAGCTGGTGATCGACTTCAGGAAGAACAAAACGGACATCCAGCCTCTCACCATCAGTGGGACCTGTGTGGAGAGGGTCCCAGTGTTCAGGTTTCTGGGCATGGAGTTGGAGGACAAGCTAACCTGGAGCACCAACACCAAGGAGCTGTTGAAGAAGGCACAGCAGAGACTGTACTTTCTGAGAATACTCAAGAAGAACCGTCTCCCCTCAGACCTGCTGCAGGCCTTCTATCACTGCTCCATAGAGAGTGTGCTCACGTACAGTCTGTGTGTCTGGTACGGCAGCAGCACATCTGTGGCAAGAAGGTGCTCCAGAGGGTTGTTAGGGCAGCAGAGAGAACCATAGGCTGCCCCCTCCCCACTATGGAACAGATTTACACTTCCAGGCTCCACAAGAAAGTTTTGGACATTTTAAATGACTCTTCACACCCTGGCCATGGTCTCTTCCAGCTGCTGCCATCAGACAAGAGATACAGAGCAAAAAAAACCCAGGACAAATCGCCTAAAAAACAGTTTTTACCCGATGGCAATCATGGCACTAAATTCAAAGGCATAAGAACTTCCCTGTAGAAAAGAAGAAAACTCATTGTTTTTGATCAGTTTTAATGATACATATTTTGAGGCAACAATGACAGAATTTAATTAGCATCAGAGTCCAATCCAGTCTGTTGTCCAGATGAACACCAAGGTATTTATATTCCTCAGCCACCTCCACTTGTCCTCCCATGAAGCCCAGTCCAGTCTGCTGTTGAATAGCTTTTCCAGGATTTTGGAAAATTGTAGAAAAAGAGAAACAAGGTGGTAATTTGTGAAGTGGTTTTTATCTCTGGATACAGTGTAAATAACTTTAGCAATTTTCATACTATTGGGAAACTGACCAGTTAATAAAGATAAATTCTAAATATGAGTAAGAATGTTAGAAATCCTCTCAATTACTTTTTTTTTTACCAATGTCATAATCAGAGGATGTTTTTTCAGTGTTAACAATATAACTTCACCTTCATTAACTGGTTTAACAAATATTGTATAAACATTTTTTTCTATTACAATATTAACATTCACAGGATCTTGTATTTCTTCTACTAGTTTTGGACCAACAAGAAAGAACAAAGAAATTGTTGAATTTATTAACTATTTTAGACATATTATTTATTACCATATCATTTTCAATAAAATAGTCCTGACAACAGTGTCAGGACTGCTGCAACAGTGATGATCATAATTTGAAGAAAAATAAAACAGGAATCAGTAATGATGGCCAAAGCGTTGCCTTTAGCATCCAGATTGCATCTCATTTTTTTGTTAACCAACAAACCTTTTATATTGTACAATATTAATGCTTTACATTACTTTTGTTTAATAAACCTTGTTTACTTTTCTCACCAGTAATAATTAACTTTACACATTACTTTTTTCACATTACCGTCCTTCACTCAATGAAAATAACCAAGGTATAGTGTACTAGACAGGCTAAATCAACTGTTTTAAAGCTTTACTGCATTAAGTTGCATGTTAAACATCAAAGTGTATACTGATTTTACCAGTACAAATATATATGGAATTTAACATAGAATTGTTTCACCTTTGCCCTCTGAATACCCACACTTTATGAACAAAGAATAGTTTCTCTACCTTTAATTTTGGTTGGACTCACTTTATTCTCTGAGCTTCTTTATGAGTCAACAAGCAACATGCACTGAATATTATTCAAACAAAAGCAAAATAAAACTCCTAAACCCTGGAGTTAGTAAGATATTACGGTCCTCTAATGACCTAATCCCACAACCCCAGTGGGGTTGGCATCCTGCCAATCTAAACCTCGGCTGATAGAACATTACAACTATTAGAATGGTGCATACAAACTGCAAAACAGTGCTATCTACTGGTCCAATAGGCGGTAAACATTTTACAGAGTAGTTTTGGTGTATTTTCACTGTGTGAAGTGAAAGAAGAATAAAACAGAATTCAGCAATGTCGGTCGAAGCACTGCCCTTAGCATCCAGATTGTGTCTGAGGCAAACAGGAAGTCAATCTGAAAGCAAAAGTGGCCAGTCAATTTTGGGTGGTCATTGTCCCATTACACATGTTATATATGAGGGTAAGATTGTAAACTATAAAAATAGTTCACATACATAATAGTTCACAAAACATGCCCAATGTTTTACACCTGTATCTATAAAAGAAAAGTTTCTTGATATGCCAGTACACATGCCAAAATCAAAAACAATGTGACTGCAGCTTAAGAAAAGGGTGATTCTTATTTTTTTAATTATTCATTTTCTAAATAAAAATCAGACTTCCAAAGTTTGAACAAGATTCTTGTCTTAAATTAGAGTTTGGCATAAGCAAAGGTAAAGGACACAACATTTGTGTTTGGCATCACATCTCCTATGGGCTTCAAGACCAGATGATTTATGGTCATTTGGATCTGAGCTGTTTTTTTTGTAATCATTCTTTGATTGAATATATTTCAATCAAAGAAATATATTAAAATAAATAAATTAATAGATTAATAAATTAATAAATTAAAATAAATTAGTACATGTGAATATTATGGGTCACAACTAATTCTTAGTACACATAATGTGAGCTACAATTATTAACAACAATTATTATTGTTATTCATAAATTGGTAAATGGACTAAACATATATAGCGCTTTTCCAATCATTTTGATTACTTAAAGCGCTTGACACTAGAATCACATTCAGAAACACACACACATTTATATATCAATACGCAGAGTGGTAGGCAACTTTTATTATTATTATTATTATTATTATTATTAATTATTATTATTATTAGCAACAATTGTTAAGCATCTACTAGATTTGCTACTATGAAAAACATTGTTTCCAGGAACACAAAAACATACTTCAGTGCAGTGAAGTATACAGAATTTATGTCACTCTAACTTCTTGTACACTATGCTTACTATGTCAGACTCATTTTCTTCAGGCTCATGGAACCAGAATAACACAGTTTCATATCCTCCCCAGGACTCAAAGAACCAATAACTGGATCCTCTCTTGAAAGCTTTTTTCTTTGTAGAGTTGTGGGTCAACAAGCACCAACAAAGCACAGCTTTCTGCCTGAAACACAATCTAATTCTAATACTAGTCTTTATTTTGAGTAAAACAATGAGATGTAGCATGCTATAAATAGGAAGAATTTGACTAACACAAGTTGCACAAGTTTTCATATATAAAGTACCCAACTCTTGAAGGTGACTCGTCGGTTTATGCAAATCTTCTCTTTGTATCCAGTTTAGCATGTTACAAACAGCATCAAAATATAAAAGGTAATTTTATATGTAAATAATATATTGTTATGTTTTGATAAAATGCTAAGAGGGATTTGTCTAACTGTAGAGTTTAAAAAACAGAAGCAGAATTAGGTTTTCCTGGGGGTGGGGATCTAGTTCCAGTATTTCTGTGTTGCAGTGCAATCTTGACAATACGTAGATCATGATAAACTGCTTTTATTGCTCACTGACCGAAATGTTACTGTGGTTGTGAGTTCTGGTTACTGACCTGTAGGAGCTCTCCTCATGAGCTCTCTCTCTCTTCGTGTTTCAGCGCTACCTGGCTACCTCAGTTGAAAATGTATTGGAGCTCGTCAGCCACTCCATAAAGAGCTCCATGCAAGAGATGTTAGGACCCTTTTCCCTGGGCGTTGATCTGCAATGATCTTGTCTGTCTGCTGACTGTTGTCTGTGGTGACTTAAATGATCTTTAAATGATGATTAAATGAGCAATATTATGAGGAATTAAGTATCTAACTACAATGGTGTCTGTATTCACAGTGGAAGCTGGTAGGGTTTCTCTGCCATTTTTGTTCTAAACTGTTTTTCTCCTGATTTGTGGATAGCCAGTGATTTCAGGATTTGCATCCTTTTCAGTTCTTAAAAAGAGGTTGTTTTATTTTAGATCATCAAGATCTTTCTGAAAAAATGAGAAGAGCTTTAATGGGGTCTTTCTCTTTTACGTTTTTTGCTCAGTGGTGGTTTTCATCTTACCACTGTCCCATGGGGTTATTTTTGTCCAGTCTCTTATGATGGAGGCATTATCTCTGAACTTAACTGACGCAAGTGAGGCCTGCAGTCGCTGCTGTACTCTTGGGGTAATTTTGGTCTGCTAGTCACTCCTGGGAAATTTCACCACAGTTTCTTGATTGAGCAATCACTTTTTCACATCGTTCACTTTGTCACAAATTTATTTTTTATGCTTTAATAAAAAGCATAAAAAATGTCTTTTAATACATTTAAAAGCATGTTTATGTCTTTTAATACATGTCCTTTATCTAACGTAAACAGAAAGAAAAATGATTGTCTGTTTGTTTGCCTCCTTAGGTTACCACAATATTGAGGCAACTTCATGGAGAAAACTAAAGGAATCCCTTTAAGATGACACGCACAGATCCACCTGATATACTGGTATCAACTGTGCATCAAGACATAAAAGTGATTCCTATATCTACCCACTACAAATCTTTGCAACCCTCCAAACAATGTGATTTTATAAATTGCATTACAGTGGAGGACAGTCAAAGCAAAGTTAATAAGAGGCACTGTCAAACCTTTGACTATAAGTCATTGGAGTACCCAAAATCACACAAGTCCTCAATGGAGTCCCCACATAGAAAAGCTGATAGGCATGCAGCCAACCCAGATGTTGCTTGGAATGCCCTGGGTTGCCACCAGAGATACCGTTTTTCTGCTCCAGACATTTTCAGTCACAGATTAACTCCTCAATCAGTGGCTGCAGAAAGGGCAAGTGAGGTAGTTGTCCCTGAAAATAAAAGAAGGACCAGGTCAAAAAGTGCCTCTCGTGTTCAGACTGGCCTCACTCCTGTGACTTTTGAAGGTTACTCACCATCAGGAAGGAAAGGAAGAGAGTCCCAAAGGGTTCCAAAAGATTCTCGCTGGAGAGCTGAAGCATCCCCACTTAGAGAGTCATCTTATGTAGCAACAAGGACTCATATGCATGAAGTACATCCCATTAAGCTGCAGCCTCAAATTGGTGACAGCAGTAGATATTCACCACACTATGCTTCTGATAAATTTGAGGATGGAAGTCTAGATAAATCAGCAACTAGCCCCCACGTTAGGTGTCGAGTGGACATCAAGCCCGATGATGCAGCATTACATCATTCAGGTCGAAAACAGACAACATCTGCAATGGAAATACCCTGGCAGAGGCATCACAGTACTGGGAGAAGTCTGACTGTGCCACGTCATTTCTCCTACTCCAGAACTCCAACTCCCACTGACTCAATGGGTGCAGAAAGTAGGCAAGCTTATCAATATTCCCGAAGCATGCCAAATACTTACCTACAACACATGGAGCTTCCATTACAAAGAATGCCTTCTGCTAGTGATTATTATGGTAGAGAACATAGAGCTCATTCCAGTCCTAATGTGCCAACTAATTTCTTTTATGCAGATGATGTAGCCAGATATGTGACTGCTCCTGCTCCAAAACCAGGATCTTTTTTTCATGATGAGCACTACACACCAGGTAAAACATACAGTCCCAAAGTACAGTATGTGCAAGATCCAAGGACTCGAATAGTGCATGCTGTAGCTACTAGGCCATATTATTCTGAAATGGAGCCCCACCCTTACTCTGTGCAGTCAGGATATCCCAAACCATATGCTGAAAATGAACCAGGGCCATACATCATAAGCACACCCCCCACAAGTATATTGTATGGTGATGATCCAAGAACTTATCAAATTCAGACAGCACCACCACGATTTTATTATTCCAGTGATATGTTTGCAGTCCCCCCAGAGCACCATGTTCCAGCAAGGGCATACTATACTGAAGGTCGAAGACATGCTAGAGTCACTCAACCACAAACTGATGACTGGTATGGCTCTGATGCATCTGGTTATTCTACTAATCCAGCCTCCTATGTGTCGCAGATCACTCCAACCAGAGTCCGGCAAGAGCCTGTACTAACTCCATGGTATACCAATCCATGTGTAGAACCTCAAAAAATAGGTACAGATTCCAAATCTTATTCCAGGTCTTGGGACAACATTCTCAACTCACGTGTAGAAAGAGAACAACCTCTTCCTGTACAGAGAGGTCAGAGCTACGATGATCTTTTGGACTCCAGGAAGCCGCCTACGGCCACAGGTGACAAACCAAAACCAGTGGTAGTCAATCTTTCCAGTTCACCAAGACGCTATGCAGCCTTATCAGTGTCTGATAATTCACTTATTGACAAAAGTCCAACAGAGACGTCAAAAAGTCCCACAAGCAAACTTTGGTTTGTTACTCCTGAAATAACAATCACTGATAATGACATTAGGCCAGGAAATCTTAACAAGGCTGAAGGACGGTCTGCAAGTTGGGATATTCTTGACTCTAGAAACGTTGAGGGTCTAGAATTACACGACTTTGATAACTCAACCAAAGAAAAGACACATGATAATGCCTCACTTCAGCAAAGCCTTGAGCAGCTTGATGAGCTCCTAGCAGATCTTGTGACTGACTACAAGCCACCCAGTAGACGAACAAGTGAGGAGATTTTGGACCAATTAAAGAAGTTAATTGATGAGGAAGAAGCAGTATCTCTGTCCAGAAAATGCTCAAAGCCAGATACAGATGAACCACTGCCTCTGGATAAGCAGCCAACTTCAATCAAAATTAATCCAGATGTTTTTCGTGACATGGATGGGCCAAGTGATGCAATGAAGACCGCAGAGGAATGCTCTCCAGATCAAAGTCCAGATGAGGATGATACAATGATGTGCTCCAACAATAAGTGCCGGAGAACAGAGACCTTATTCAATGCTTGTCTTTATTTTAAATCCTGCCACAGCTGTTACACCTACTACTGCTCTCGGAACTGCCGTAGAGAGGATTGGGACATACATAAAGAAAGCTGCTTATATGGAAGAATTGGAAGCACATGCCGGCATATTATAAAACACTGCCGGGAGACTGTTGAAGTCCACAAAGCCTTCTCCCGTGTTGCCAAGGTTGGCTACCTTTCTCGAGGTAGGGGGGTCCTCTTCCTTGGCTTTCCAAATCCTTCTTCATCTTGTAGCTTCCTACAGTATGGCCTGAATAGTTTACCAATGTCTCCTACATACCTGTCTCTTCGGGAGCTTGAAAGCTTCAAGGACAACCTGGGGGAATACTGTAATGAGCTGCAAGAAGCTGGTAAAGAATATGACCCAAACGAATGTTTCATCTTGAATGTATCCATTGCTGTGGGTGACCAGCTGCCCGATGGGCCATCGCCAAGGAATCAAGCTCCTACAGTTAGAAAATATGCAAAAATTGCATTGGCTTCTTTTAGTCCTGAGAGAAAGGTTCACAAGAAAGAGAATGACATGGAAACACTGATCCTTACACCACCTCCAGGAACGGCTGATATTGACATGGAAGGAGAGGAAGGTCGGAAGGCACGAGAAATCTGTTTCATCAATATACAACGGGAACTGAGAATGAGAGGAGTTTTTCTACGCCATGAATACCCAAATGTGTATCAACAGCTTTGTGAATTTGTGGAAAGCAACAGAAGGTTCACACCTACAACTATTTATCCAATTGATAAGAGGACTGGCAAACAGTTTATGTGCATGATCATGGCTGCCTCTGAGCCCAGAACACTGGACTGGGTTGGTGCACCACATCTGCTTGATGACATCATTTAACAGCACCTTTTGTTGAAAATAGATGTGTATAGAAATACATACAAATTCTTGCACATATTTCTATTGGTCTAGCTGTATACAGTTGTGTGTAGTGCAACTGTAGAAATTACATACATTCATGCCTGCTTGGTCAGTATTATTTATTATTAAAATATTTCTCATCAGGTGTAGAAGTACAATATATTAGTTATTTATTTTAACACTATAAAATGCTTTAAGTCATCCACAAGTCATTTCCTGGTTTACAAAACATTCCCCTTGGTTGGGACTGCTAAACTCACATATTGTTTTTTTTAATATCTCAGATAATTAAATAGTGGTTATTATTTTGTCCTGAACCTTTTTACATGACTGTCTAGATCTGTGAGTACGACATAAATATTTTCATATTTAACTTTTATGGTATGACATGCTGGAAATAAGAAACATTATTTTCTTAGCAACGCAAACACTTTCTATGCAAGGTTATTTCATCAATTAAGTACCACATTCCTGCAGGTGTAGCATCTGCTATATTATGTATGATACATACATATTATTATAGAAATATATAGAGACTTTAGAGACTGGTGTGAAAAGTAATGATTTTGATGGAAGTGTAAATTCTTATTAGACATAAAGGATGACCGAGAAAGAAACATCTTGTGCTGTTTAAGATATCTAGTACAAAAGGCACAAACTTTTATATTGATTTGAAAATGTACTCTATTGAAAACATGGACTCTTCTGTCTAAAGGCATACTTAGAGAAGTTCACATCAGCATAACATTTCTTTATTCTGCTCTGCAGAATTAGCAGATCAATCCTGGACTTGAAAACCTTCAGAATGGATGTTAAAATGGTGCCAGTTACAAGCCCCACTAGAGGTGTTGGCCTGTACTCTTCAGTTTAAACACTGTGAATAGTCAAAGTTATCTAAAAACTCAACTTGGTCAAATACCAACATGTAATGCAACTTCTTTGAAATACAATTTTATGAGTTGTCTTTTTGGATATTTTCACAAAATCTATAGGAGTTATTGTCCTTTGAACAAAGTGAGCCAGATTTTGGCATGGTAACTGTAAGGTAGACTTCTGAAATAGGGACAGAAGTAGTTAGCTGTGAATTTGTGCTGATCTAGGTTTATTACATGTATGATATCCTTATTAGTTTTAGCAAATCAGAGTCTTTAATTTGTTTATTAGGTACAAAAATGTAGAAAGTTTAATAATACCACTTAGCCATATTGCCTCATTTTTTCTGTCAATTGTGTATTTGTAGCATCCTAAAAGATAAAAGAGGTGAATTCCATTCACCTCTTTTATCCTAGAGGTGAATGGAAAGAAGGGTGTGGCTTGAATTTATTGTATGTTTGAGTGCTAATATTCTATCTAAATATGGTTTACCTGACACCACAAAAACATATAAGTCGCAGTATATCACAAATATGTAAATTTCTTATTAATCACAAATGAAGGTGGATCAATTTGTTGTCCTTTAGCGATATATCTTTCTCAGTCCTCAGAATCTGTGCAACAAAGTACAATGAAACCTGAGGCTTACACACACATATATATATATATATATATATATATATATAAAGTTACTTTTAAGATAAAGTACTGTAAAAAAAAAAAATCTTGAAAAGTTGACTGGCTGCATGTTATTTGATTTTTCTTCTCCAATCTCATTTTAACATGTTAGTAACTGCAACATGCTTGATGAATGAGCCCGTGAAAGTGATACAATGCTGTGCAAGATTTGTTTTCTTCATTTCTATTTATCATGTTAAACAATAAGAGACCTCACTAAAATGTTTAGAAAATCCTGTAATCTTGTATTTTTTATACTTTCAACATATATATGTGTATGTGTGTGTGTGTGTGTGTGTGTGTGTGTGTGTGTGTCCATTTATAAACCATGTCCAATAAATGGAACAGGAACTGCCTACTTTCTTTTCTCAAGGGGATATTTATTCAAGTTAAGCTTTTTAATCAGAGTATTTAAAAGACAAGAATATTACAAATGAGCCATTTTCTTTTGTTGACCGGTTGAGGACTTCTGATTTAAACAGTATTTATTACAGCTGTTATGAGTGTTATGTCTGTACCAGGAAACCCAAATAGTCTAGTTTGATATTATTTACTCAAGAAATTAGGCATTTTTTCTGAGGAGGATATCTCGGTAAAAGTTCCTCCAAAGATCTGCATGTCTTTGGATGAACAAAAACATGCAGATCTTTGTTCCTCCAAAGGGTAGGAAAAGAAAGGGAGAAAGGAAGAGAAAGGGTTTAAAGGGAAAAAAGGACATGAGTAAGGGAGAGAAAGAAGCATAGAGAAAAGAAAAGTAAACACTCTTCAAACCTGCCAAAAAACCCCAAGTCACTACACAATATATTTAGTGACTAGAATTTTATATATAATAGAAAGGTAAATCTGACTGGTATCACCCAGTGAGAAATAAAGTTCACATCCTTTGATGAACCTTTGATGGCATTTTTACTACCAGCCCTTTACTAGTAAAACATATTAAGAGATGCTCTCTTTGAGAGGCCCCTGATTCCTGAGGGTTTTTTTTACATTCAAATTCATTCTTTACCTACAGTTTGTTAAACTCTGTAATGGGTAAGTTCCTTTTAATTTCGCCACTGTGTGTGTTCAATCTTCGTATGGGCCAGACCATTAGAAGGATATACAGCATCAGGTAAAGTAGGGCAGACCTCCATCTTCTTTTGTGAATTCTGGAACTCCTAAAAGACAGTAGAGGCTCAAGTGTAATATAAGTGTTATTAGACAAGATGTATGTGGAAGGAAATTTAAGGTAAAACATTTCCAAATGCAATTTACAGATAAAGAAATAGTTTAAATAGCAGATAAAGGATTTGTTGCATTTTGATGGATTTGGTTTTAGTAAGATTCAACTATAAAGGTTCATAACCTGGGATCAGTGAAATAAGCTCTTTAAAAAGTCCATCCATTTTCTGCACACCCTTGTCCCTAGTGGGGTCGGGCAGGGTGCTGGTGCCTATCTCCAGCAAACAGGTTGCCAGTCTGCAACACAGAGACAGACAGGACAAACAACCATACACACACACTCACACCTAGGGAGAATTTAGAGAGACCAATTTACTTAACAGTCATGTTTTTGGACAGTGGGAGAAAGCCGGAGTATCCAGTGAGAGCCCACACATGCACAGGGAGAACATGCAAACTCCAGGCAGAAAGACCCCTGGCCGGAAATTGAACCCAGGACCTTCTTGCTATCAACTGCGCCACTGTGCAGCCTTCTTTAAAAACTGAATTTGAATAATCCTCCATCTCTGCCCTTTATTCTTATGACCCACAAATGGAAGTAGAAATATTAAACAATCTGTACTTGGTCAATAAGCAGTTTAAGTAAGACAGCACAAACAAGCTGATATAATGATGGTGAAGTATGCATTACATCAAACTTGAAATCTAAAGTGTCTTATATTCAGCAAGTCTAAATGTTGAGGGTCATAAAGGAAGAGGCCAGCAGAGGGCAGTGTACCTGCTTTTAAACATCACTACAACATGCATGTTCCTAGTTACTAGCAGTTACTCCTGTGACCAACTCACTGGTAACAGCTAACAAATAAATGCCCAACGACCGGAAACCTGTCGTTGGGCCTTACATCAATACAATGTAATCACATTGAAAATAATTCCCTGATGTTTTTGCCCTTCTAAAAATTCAGTCAATATTTTCCATAGTTAGACTTGATCTTGATAAGCTACTGTATGCACTTTTTACTGTATTATAGAAAAATAAACCCACAAGGTCAAATTTAGCTAAGGGTGAACAACCCATAATAATCTGAACTCAAACAGAACTAAAAAAAGATTTGCAGTTTGTTTCCCCTGGTGTTTGTTACTACATATAATCCATATACTTGCATTGATATGTATTGTTATCCAAATCCCACTGTTATAAATCCTACAATATCTAGAAAAGGCTGATGTAAACGACCATGTTTTTTTAATCAGAACTCCTGCATTGCATTTCAATATTTCCAACACACACATACATCTAATGACTGCTGGACAGCTCAATTAAGGTTAATTTGACAATTGTACCTCGCAATTTGCATGAAGGAAGAGGGAGTGTCATTATTAAAAAGCACAGAAAACATTAGTTGCAATCTGTGCAATATCAAGGATTTGACTACCTCCAGCTTTTCAGATGAAATCTTCTTCTATTCTGCTCCTTCAGGGACTCTCTGCTCCAGCCTCCTGAATCAATGACTGGCTGGTTAGCAGGCCTCTGCAGAGCTGGCTGACTGACAAGGGAATTCAGCCGCTTGATTTAGGCGTGGTAGGGGTTTATCTAAAATATGCAGGAGAAGACTGGAGGTGGACACTCCTGTGCTAATTGATAATTAACAAGTACAGTAAATCATATTTGAAAGAGAGATAAAATAATTTTGAACATTTTCATTTTGTGAATATGGATTACTATGGCTAAGAAATATTAAAGCAATTTTGTTCATGTGGTATTGATGCCAGGAACAAAGTAGACTTCATGAAGCGAAATGGAACATTTCTTACATGATGGATACAGGTGCTGCAATTTTTGTACAAGCTGATACACATTTCTTCAGCAGAATTTTATACATTCATGTATGACATATATGCCTTGTGAAAGTATTCGGCCCCCTTAAACTTTTCAACCTTTTGCCACTTTTCAGGCTTCAAACATAAAAATCTAAAATTTTTATTATTTTGTGAAGAATCAACAAGTGGGGCACAATCATGAGGTGGAACAAAATTTATTGGATATTGTAAACTTTTTTAGTTTTTTTAAATGGGAAAATGTGGCGTGCAATATTATTTGGCCCCTTGCGTTAATGCTTTGTAGCGCCACCTTTTGCTGCGATTACTGCTGCAAGTCGCATGGGGTATGTCTTTCAGTTTTGCACATGGAGAGACTGAAATTCTTGCCCATTCTTCCTTGCAAAACAGCTGGAGCTCAGTGAGGTTGGATGGAGAGCGCTTGTGAACAGCAGTTTTCAGCTCCTTCCACAGATTCTCAATTGGATTCAGGTCTGGACTTTAACTTGGCCATTCTAAGACCTGGATATATTTATTTGTGAACCATTTTATTGTAGGTTTTACTTTATGTTTGGGATCATTGTTTTGTTGGAAGATAAATCTCTGTCCCAGTCTCAGGTCTTTTGCAGACTCCAACAGGTTTTCTTCCAGAACGGTCCTGTATTTGTTGATTCTTCACAAAATAATTAAAATTTTAGACATACATACACACACACACATTTCTTGGAAGCAGATCTTGGGGTGTTAATGGAAATTTTGCAAACCGAGAAGATTCATCACAATTAAGAAGAACAGAACTTCACAACAGTACAGTTGAAAAACCTAACAGGCAATGCTGTTCTAGACAGACAGGAGTAAAATGACTGCAAAATGTGGGTGATTCAAGGAAGAAGTGGAAAAAAAAGCCAAACTGGCTAATATAATTTGATGTTATTTAATTTTCTGATTATAAAATTTGTATATACTATACATAAAATGATGAGGATTCAAATCTGTTAACAAAAGAGAAGTGAAACTAATGTTCAACGTGTAACTTTAACAACTTGCTTGAGCAGTACTCGCATACAGAGGCAACAAGTGAAGAATCAGAGCACAGCAGCTAATCTGTCCAAAAGTCAACATGCAAGTTCCTTCTAGTTATGAAATCTGCTCCTTCATTGGGCTACAGAGGTTTTCAATCTGCACCAGCTGAAGAACAACTTTTGTTTTCTGCCATATCTTTAGTCTTTAACTTGACTTTATATCAGATTCTACATCTGAAATCTTGAACTACATCCAAGATGCTCTTTGTACAGGAGTGAAAGGCGTCTGGCCGATGGACCTGTGTAGCCTCAGTGGAGTGGTTTCAGAAGTGTGCATCTACTGCCCAGTTTTCTTCTCCTTCTGGAAACTAAAGCTTGTCCTGCGGCTAAGTTTGCGTTGCTTTTGGGCAAAGTAATCTGCCCGGGAGGTGCTGGCCCGAGACTCCAGGATGTAGTTCACCTAGCAAAAGGAAAAAAAAAAAGTGATTAGTATTTCAACTTTTTAGTCATAAAGTTTACCTTAGACTTAGCAATTGCAATGATTAACGGGTTAGGCATTAGCTAAAGAAATATTGTTAGAAAACCTTTGTTTGTTCCTCACTAAGAGTAGCAGTAATTTACACACAACTTTGTCTACAGTGCAGATAATCACAAACAATGGAAGGACTCTGGAACAATTTCAGTGATAACGATGAGGGGAAAGAACTGGATAACTGAGCTGAATAGCTGTGAACTGTTTATGTGATTCTATAGAATGTTGATTATTGTTGAAAGGATTAATTTAAGATACTTTTTTCAGGCACTACAGAATGAAGCTGTGAGTCAGGACAAAATTCCAACCTTCTGACCAAAAGGTTGGAAGGCTGGGAATTTGGGTGGGTGCAAGTCACAATACGGTCATGTGTGAATAAATCATGCAACCAGAGATGTAGTAGATCAGAGTGTATATATGAGCACGCCACACAGATTACAGTATAGGAGCTGCAGGGTCACATCATTCATGTAGAACTCACCTTCAGCACAATTTCATTGACAGTAGCAGCATCAGACTCAAAGTACAAAGCCTTGTAGTCATGGTTGCTGTGATAAGTAATCTTAAAAATGGCATGACCTGTAGAACAGAAAACACGTTCAACTGGTCAAAAAAGCACACAAATCAACCAGTCTCTCCTTGTCATACATCATGGGTCATGCATTTGTATAATTCCAGGAAAAATAAATAAATCAAAGATGGAAAATTAAAGAAAAAAAAATCTCTTATTGATCGAGTGGTTTCATTTGTAAGAATAACACACCCGAGATGAGAGGAAGTGGCATATCTAATAAAACTTTATCTGGATAAAACATATAAAAGCTAAGCTAGTGTAAATAGGCAGTATTTGTGCCAGATGTCAGAGAAAATGTAAGCCAGAAAACAAGGAAGGCTATTGCTTCTTATTGTTATATTGTGTACAGATTGAAAAGTCACTGCCTTGGTCTGAAAATGATGTCACATTCCTGTGAATCTACGAGACTTTAGTTGTTGTGGAGCTACCATTAGCCAAAGAACATAATGTTCTGTGTGTGTATTAATGAAAGCTATAACCATAAACATCTTGTACTACGGACACTTGTTCTGGTCAGGAATAAATATTGTTATATTAGTTAACTGATTGTTGATTTATAAATGTACAGAAAGGAGGTTGCAGCTCCAACACATCCAATTACGCAACATCATTCTAATAGGGCCTCTATTCCTCTCAAAGGCAGCTTTGAGAGAGAGGAATGACAGAAAGTTATGTTCTGACATACAGAAAATGTAACTTAGACTGAATTGATTGGCTACATATCAAAAGTTTGCTTATAACTGAGTGAAACTTTTTAGTCAAGGTATTTTAAAGCTGCAGTATGTAACTTTTATAAAATATATTATTTTACATATTTGTCATCATGTCATGACAGTATGGTATCAGACAGATAATCTGTGAAAAAAAACTGAGTTTATCTGCCTTCTCCCAGTTCTAACTGAAAACAACCAATCAGAGCCCGGAGGATGTTAATCACAATCTCATGTGCCGCTGCTCTTCCCCACACCTCTTCCTCTCTGCTACCGCTACAGCTTTTTCCCCATTCAGCAGATCCTGTGAAATCTAAAAACATCATCAGTGGCTGATGATGGCAGATAAACGGTTTTCCTGTAACGATAAAATGTTTCTCTGCCATTTGCACCTCATGCAGAGAGTACATGAGAGTTTGACAGCGTTGCGTTCCTGGCTCTGATTGGTTGGTCCTAGCCGAAAGCGGTGCATTTCTTCAGATGGCAATAAAAGCTGAAGGAGGAGGTAGATGAAGTCAGTTGTTTCACAGATTATTAGTCTTGCAACCTACTGTCATGACTGGGGGTCGCACAACTTAATATTTTTTAAAGTCGGACTCAACATGGTAAAAGTTCAGTTGACATCGACTTGTCACAGTGACGTCAGAAACGTAATCAAAAAGCATCTGACATTTTTGATATATATATATATTTTTCAAACACCAATGTTGCATGAGACCGTGAGCAGAATTTGATTTAGGGGTCCCTCTTGTTGCTAAGAACATCAGCACCAGACAGCATGTCATCATGGATTTAGTGAAATCTGGGACATGGGGCCTCGTTTAATTGGCCGAGCACTCAATTACAATTGTAGTTTACTTAGATGTATTTGTGAAATTTGCTAAAACTCAAAGATTAAACTAAGAGTATCAGATTCTAATTGTGGTAACAAAACAACCCAATTATAAAGATTGTTCTTTGAACTTTTACAAAGTAAACTTGCCAACTCCTTAGCATCTTAAATTTAAATGTTAAACAATTTAAAATCTTTTAATTTATCTATGCTGAAAACATTAAATCAAATTTGATATTCTCTTAGTTCACTTTTGCTTTGGGCCGGTGCTAAATGTGATCAGCATTACATCATGTTTTTAGAGCCACTAACTGATTACTTAATCTGGATTTATCAGAAGTGCAAATAATTGATATTTATTTTAAATGTATTTTTTTATTTTTATTTGTTGTTTTTAAGATTCTATAGTTGTGAGTTTAAGTATTGTCGGCAATGTATTCCCGTAACATATAATTACCCAGTAATATTTTACATTTCCTGTCAACTTAACATCTTTTAATACAAAACCCTGGTAGACCGTCTCGGTGAACCGACCACCAGGCTTAGCAAGTTTTCTGGGGGAAACCCTGAACAAATTGACAAAAATATAAATACAAAATTATAAAGGTTTCATACTGCAGCTATAAGGACTTCAAATTAGCCAAAAAAGGGGGAGTGAAATCAGTGTTCCATTACACAAAAATACAGTTGGTGGCCTTTTAGAATCATTAGGACCCAATCATTCTACTCTTTCCTATCCATGCCTAAAAAATGCTAAGACCTTCTGATGAGATGTGAAATCATTTTGCAGTTGTAATTACACAGTTCATTTCTAAAACATTACACAATCAGAAACCATCAATTTATAAGGAAGACCAGACAGGGGCTCACTTTAGAGAACCTCATGAGAACACTTACTGGGACTTCTCTCCTCAACAAGGTCACATGCACAAAGGTGGTCCGAGTCAATAGAGATGGGTTTTTGGCGAATCCAAAACTTCTGACTTGTGACAGGATCGATTTCCACTTTTTCACCTGAAATGCCTGCAAGGACAGTTTTGGATGGTGGAAATATTTAAGGTAAAAAAAAAAGCTAATAGGATTGGGTTATGTGGTAAAAGCACTTATTTTTAAGTAAACATTAAGAGCATGATTTATCCAGAGCATCTGCATAAAATCATAAAATCAAAATAAAATGTGAAAAACTCAATTAAAAGGCCAACAACTGTAGCACCACAGAGATAACGTGTCCTGTTGTAACATAAAATCTAATGGATCTGCAGAAGCACTGAAAAGCAATGTGCAATTTGTGGCCTAGAGACAATACCACAAGATAAGATGCAAATGGTCAACTAATTCTAACATCCAAACCCCCTACAAGCAACATAATTCACTAATGACGTCTGTTCACTTTAGCTCAGCAAATAAAAACAGCCCTGGTATATACTGTACATTGACTTGTACAAGACAGCATGCTGTGGATGTTGCAGATCTGCTGTGATGCAGATGCTTGTTTATAACAACAATGCAGACATGCCTGCTGCTGTGAGACTCCTGTCTGCAAACTGATCATTATGTTTGTCAAAAAGAACAGAACATTTATTGTGATTTATTGTGTCATCTGTATGTTGCACAGAAATTGTTTTCTGATATATACCGGTACTTGAAAAAAAGTCAACCAGTCAAAAACCAACCAGGCATGATTAAAACACTTGTGATGGGTGATTTGAGTACAACTGGAATAAAATAAAAGTAAAATATATTAAACATTCCTGGATAATTAGATTTATTCAGAAAGCTCTAAATGAAAATAAAGCCATGTAAAGTACAGCTGTTTTAATAGCTCGAAATAAATAGACGAGTCAGCTTTCTTTTAACTTTGAGAGATTCAGGTAGTATTTGCCGATTGATGGGAGTAACATTAGGTCACTGGCTGGGTCAGCAGAGAAAACTTGTTTTACACATCACACTAAAAACAAACATTACATAAAAGGTGTAGTTTGCAGGTGGGACCATCAAAGTTGGTCACGCTGACTACCTTCCTCAGTCTGCTATCTTCTTCTTCTACTACTCTCCAATTTGCATCATTTGCTGTTGACTTTGTATTCTCAGTTATTTTTCATGCCATTGAAGCTACACCCGGTGTTTCGTTTAGCTGCAATTTCTTCCTGGAGGAGAACATCGGCAAAGATAATGAGCCCATCATCTAATCAATCTCCCTGTCCCGCTATAAACTTTTTACTTTTTATTAACATAGAAAAAGTCTTGAAGCAGTTTTGTTTCTACTTGTGTATTCTGCTCCATCTTCTAAACATCTAAATAATACACAAAAATACACAAACAGTTAGATCTGCAAGACAACTCTGCCGTAGGGCAGAACAAAAATGGCGTAAAACTCAACTCCACGTTCATTGTGACATCTATAAAGAAAGACTACGTAACTATCATTTAACACTAAAACATGCAAGAGAAGCTTTTCTTTGCAGATGTCATAAACAAAAACATTAACAACATTGACAGAATCACAAACCTTCCTGTGACGTTACCACCTGAATTCCAATGTATTGCCGCCTGCAACCAGTTTTCCAGCTTCTTCTCAGAGAAAATTCAAAAAATCAGAGGATTAATCTGTACATCCACTATAAAGTCAGTACCAATGCTGTGCCCAAACAAAACAAATACAGGAAAAATGACCCAATTCCAACTACTTAATTATAAAACCCTACAGGAAATTATAAGTCAACTAAGCTCCAGTTCCTGCTGTCTGGATGTTTTACCCTCACATTTCTTTAAGAAAGTCCTGCCTGTTATTGCTGATGACCTGATCCAAAGAGTAAACTCATCGCTCTCATCAAGCGTTTTCCCCCAGGCTTTGAAAACAGCAGTAATCAAACCACTTATAAAAAAGAACAATCTGGACAAATCACTAATGCAGAATTACAGGCCGACCTCTGACCTCCCATTCATCAGCAAAGTTATTGAAAAAGCTGTGTGTAAACAGTTAACTAGCTTCCTAACTATAACCAACCTCTTTGACTCCTTCTAGTCTGGTTTTCGTGCTCACCACAGCACAGAGACCACCCTCGTAAAAGTGTTCAATGACATCCATATAAATACGGACTGTGGCAAAACCACAGTGCTGGTTCTGTTGGACCTCAGTGCAGCTTTTGACACTGTTGACCATGACATATTACTGAATTGACTGGAGAGTTGGGTTGGACTCTCCGGTCCAGTGCTAAACTGGTTTGAATCCTACATAAAGAACAGGGATTTCTTTGTTTCAATTGAAAACTTTTCATCAAAGAGGTCAAAGGTCACATGTGGGGTACCCCAAGGTTCAATCCTAGGGCCCCTTTTATTCAATATTTATATGCTCCCACTAGCTCAGGTTATAACAGGAAATAATATTAGCTACCATAACTATGCAGATGACACACAGCTCTACATTACGATGTCACCAGGTGACTCAGAGCCCATCCAATCACTGAACAGATGCTTAGAACAGATAAATGTGTGGATGTGCCAAAACTTTCTCCAGCTGAACAGAAACAAAACTGAAGTTATTATTTTTGGACCTAAAGAGGAACGACCTAGAGTTATAGATCTAGAGTCAATGCACAGCTTCAGTTATTACAACTGAAAACCAGCGATCAGGCCTGAAATCTGGGAGTAGTGATGGACTCTGACCTGAACCTCCAGAGCCACATAAAGACAGTTACAAAGTCGGCCTTCTATCACCTGAAGAACATTTCCAGGATTAAAGGACTAATGTCTCAGCCAGATCTAGAGAAACTCATCCATGTGTTTATCTTCAGTCGTATTGATTATTGCAACAGCGTCTTCACAGGTCTGTCCAACAAATCAATCAAACAGCTGCAGCTGATCCAGAATGCTGCTGCTTGCGTTCTCACTAAAACCAGGAAGATAGAGCACATAACACCAGTTTTAAAGTCCCTCCACTGGCTCCCTGTAGCTCAAAGAATAGACTTTAAAATACTGTTGTTAGTTTATAAATCACTGAACGGCTTCGCACCACAATACATTAAAGATCTGCTTTTATTGTATCAACCTTCCAGACCTCTCAGGTCTTCCGGTTCTGGTCTGCTCTGCATCCCCAGAACCAGAACCAAACGAGGAGAAGCAGCTTTCAGCATCTATGCACCACAAATTTGGAACAAACTTCCAGAAAACTGTAAAACAGCTGAAACACTGACTTCTTTTAAATCTCAACTGAAAACCCACCTGTTTAGAATTGTATTTGAAATGTAATCAATTACAAATTTATTGATGGAACTTGACTTAATGATTGATTCTATATTGCATTGTGATTCTGTGTTTGTAATGATGTAAAGCACTTTGAAATGCCTTGCTGCTGAAATGTGCTATACAAATAAAATTTGATTGATTGATTGAAATACCATGTGTAAAGACACACAAGAAGATGCACTCTATACTCCCAGGTCCAGGTAACGATTCCCCAGAGGAACAGCCAGCCCCTGGTGTCCTTCTTTCTGGGATGTAGACAAGTGTGTTCAATCATTCCAATTCTTTACCTATAACTTTAATTGTGGATTTTTTTTCTACATTTATTTGCATGTGTAGACTACTTGAGTTGTTGCTCATATGAACAGTCCTCTGGAACTATCATGTTCCACACTGCCCTGAGTGGAGACAGGCACAGAGTGAGTCTGTATCATTTTCCATTAGTTTTAAAAGTACTGCCTCCATCAAGAATCCTTCAGCATATCTTGTCATTATTGGTCAACGTTTCACACATTTAACTGTCTTTTTAAAACAGACTTTATACACAAGAATCAGTACAAACAAAAACATTTTCATATCTGGAAAAGACAGCAGCACCTCACTGAGTAGCATGTACCTAGCTGGACATCTGTAGTGAAACGCAGCTTATGAATCAAGCTGATCTTGAAGGACTTGTAGTGGTGACTGCTCAACATGTCTTGGACTGTGGTTATATCAATAGTAGGGTCCTCCTCAGAGCTCTCCTCACCTCTGGAGCCTGTAAAATGAATAAGCCGAGTTAAGAAAAGAAGTCTAAATAAAACACAAGAGCTCCTGATAATAAGATCTCTGCTCATTCACAAAACTTTCACTTTTCCTTATAGAGTTTTTAGTGGGCCTGCGTTTGGTCTAAACTTGCTATATACTGTATATATGGCATAGAAATTATTTGAAGAATATTTCATTTGGTGAAGCAGCAGCAGCCGACAACATTCTGGGATGGTGAATTGCCACAACAGTCACTGAAATGAAGTTTGCAGCAGACCTCATATTTAAACCTTCATGCCGAGTTCACTCACTGTTTTCTCTGACCAGGCAAAACTCCAGGGTGTTCTGGCTTTCCAGAGTAGAATCCAGGTCGACTGCAACATTCGGCTCCATCTGCTTCTCCAGACGATACATGGGCCCTGTAGGAGTGTCAAGGGATCACTTTCATTTACCATTCAGTTCCTTGTAGTTGTTCACAGTCTGTAAGTCAGTTGTCAGGGAATTTTTCTTGATGATTTGCATTAACTGTAAGGGCTGATTCATATATAGTGAAGGGCTGATTCACTATATCAGGCCTTCACACAGATACCTCCAAACAGAGGCATCTGTTTTGGAGTTTTTACAGTGCATACATTAACTGATTATTTCAAGTTTAAATGTTAGGGCAGAGGAAGCAAAGACCATGTCTTTAGTACTCAGTGGAGAAGTGTTCTCTAAAATGACTAATACTGCCTCTATATGCCAAATCAAAGCGAGCCACCGGAGTAGCTTGAGAGTATGAGGGAGCAATAATTGATGACAAATGGTACCAGTTGGCTGCAGAACTAAAGAGGATACAGTGCATCTTTGAAGCTCACGTGTGTTCCACAACAACTAACTGGATGTTTTTGGCGAAGACAGCAGAGACCGCTCAGATTTTTAAGAGTGGACAACAGCCAAACACCTTTTGTGTGGGTTGTTATGAATTGAAAAATAGACTTATGTGCACAACACACATGAAATGAATGAAAATGTCTAAGAAATTACACATGCTTCATTTAAGACTGACATAACCAAGTTCCACTCTACGCCTACTGTAGTCCTGAGAAAACAGCTGCCTGGGAGCTCATACCTACCCTGCTTTAACAAGGATCCTCTAAAGCAGGGGTGGGCAACTCCAGGCCTCGAGGGTCGGTCTCCTGCAACTTTTAGATGCGTCTCTACTTCAACACACCTGAGTCAAATAATGAGGTCATTAGCAGGACTCTGGAGAACTTGACTGCACTTAGAAGGTGATTCAGCTGTTGGATTCAAGTGTGTTGGACCAGGGAGACATCTAAGGACACCGGCTCTCGAGGACCAGGATTGCCCACCCCTGCTCTAAAGGCACTTTTCCACTAGCCCGTCTCTTACCGATTTGGTCCCAGTCATTCCCGACCAGAGTTATTTTTCATTAGCAAATCCGGCGCTGTTCTGCCCAGCTGTTCTCATGTATTGATACCTACTTCAGGGGTAGTACTAGCCACACCGAGCCGAGTACAGCACCAAACCAATTTGAGTTGGTTTGGTCTGATGACCTCACATCAAACTCCAAAACAACATTATAGTTTAGCTGTGAACAGCAGACATGCCATTTGCTATCAGAGAGCTGCTCAGTATGGAGGAACAATTATGAATTTAATCACAAGCAGAACCAGGAACACATGCAGAAAGTTTTGGAATGACTGATTTAACAGCGCTGCAGCAGCTTGTCTCACTGAGGAACAGGCAGCAATAAAGGAGAGAGAAACGGTTCTCTTAGAGCTGTAATTTTGCACCGACAGTGTGAAATGCCGGAACGACATAATATTAGCTTGTGATGTAAAATTTAATTTTCTTTGGATTCTTTCTTAAACAAACTTAAACATAAAATACTTGAAAATGAGACACCAGACAAGTGAATCACAGTAATGTCATCAGTCAGTGTAACGCTGAACTGATGCGGTGAAGCTACCAGTAGCAGGACCGCGGAGCTGAGACGAGAAGCTACAAACACTGAAGAGATCGATACAGTCTAGCCAAGCATGTTTAATTTTACACAGTACAAGTTTAACAATTTGCTCAAAGTCTAAATTGGTATTGTTGTGCATTTAAGGTGTAAAGTTTACCTTTGAGCAAACACCCCCCAAAGGAATCCCCGCTCCCCCCTTTTGCAAAAATTTCCGCCAGCGCCCCCTGCCGTCCTCTGAACGTCCCCCGGGGGGCGGTACCGCCCCCGTTGAGAAATGCTAGGTTAGAGTGAGACTTGCCAGTGCGAAAGAGTTTTTTGTGGTTACATTTTTAAAAATTTAACCCCAAAACAACCATCGCATCATAACGACCAAAAACAAACACTACGCACACCACACCAAGAACTTTGAGCGACCAAAGCATCATTACCTGACCCTTTCTGTGAACCCTTTCTCTTCTTGAGTGCTTTTTGGAGAATCTCCTTCATGGTTACTTTCAGACTATCCACAGGAATTAAAGAGAAACCATGAGCAGCATTTCTAAAAAGAAAAAGATGGAAACAGAGAGGTATGGACAGTCCAACTATAAATGCACAGCAAAAGTTTCAAAGCCTGAAAATGGCATCATTATTCTGTGTTAGAACAAACAAATGATGACTGATACCATCATCATTTGTTCATTCTAAAACACAACATTAGTTAATAATCAATTTTATTTTTAGTTCACTTCTAATATCAAATTGAGATGTCAAAGGACACATTCACACACTGATAATGGATAGTAGCAATAGCTGCCCTTTGGCAGTCTGACAGAAGCCAGGCTGCCATTTTGTGCCATTGGCTCTTCTGACCAACATCAGCAGGCAAGGTGCATGAAGTGCCTTGCCCAGTGACAAACAACCAGACTGGGTGGAGCGCCCTATAATATTGCTTCTGCACATTTTCATACTTACATTCTGACAAACAGTGACTGTCTAGAAGTCAAGCCAGGTGAAGAGTATTTCTCCACCAATGCTAGCGTGCTAAAGCCAAACTTATGGATTGGCTCATTGGAATCAAGTGGTGGGAAGTCAGTATCCACCTCACCATCATCCTCAGCAATGTGAAGGCAATAGGCCTCCACATTCTCACTGTAAGCAAAATAACAGTGTTAATGCCCTGTACATAACAACATAGGTGAACAGGAAACACTGTTAATGAAGAGCTTCAACATAAAACTATTTGGAATTTGTTTGTACTCACCTGAGTTTGGGTTCTCGTCCCTCGCTTGTGTACTGCCAGCAGATGAGTCCAATGAGGTCATGAACACGAGCGTTTGCAATGGTGACCACTGTCATCGGATGCACTTTCTCCTGAGTCATCTGCATTGAGAGGTAGACATCTATCTTCTTGGTAGCTGTGGTACCTATGTGACCCTTCAGATAAAGAGAGAAAAGACTGTATATTAGGGGTGCACCGATTTCCTTAATATTGGGTGATCGGTGATAGGCCGATTGTTTTTTTCTCCATTTTTTTCTCCGAAGAGTTTTTGCGGCGCTAGTGGCTCGTATTTTTTCGACAGTAGGCAGACAGGAAGGAGGGTGAGGAGAGGGGGTAAGACATGCGGCAAAGGTCGTCGGGACCGGGAATCGAACCCGCGATGTCCTCGTCGAGGACTAAGGCCTCCAAACGTGGGGCGTGCTAACCCCCTGCTCCACCACAGCACGCCCCATAGGCCGATTTTTACATGTGAAGCAGATCTTATCCACCGATGTCATCAACCTCGGCAAAGGTCTAAAAATCAACCACTGTGCTTTTCTTTTCTCCCGTGAGAAAGGTTTGACTGACAAACTGGCCGACCAAGTCATGTCTGCACATTTACAGTTAACAATAGTCACCCCATTGTTGCCAATTCAGGAACCTTCTTGATATATTGAGCAACATTTCAAACAAAAATTGGTATCAACCAAAATCGGAATCAGTAAGTTCGGCTTTTTAAAAGATCGGTAATCGGTGATTGGCCAGAAAACTGCAATAGGTGCATCCCTACAGGTGATGCTGAAAGAAAACATCAAAATTTTGTATTTACTCTATGTAGTATCTCTCTTACAGCATGTAATGTTTAAAAAAAAAAAGGCAAACTTTGCTACAATGGAGTTACTAAATAAATACAATATTTTGATATTTAGCTCACCACCATCAGCATGTGAATGATTGAATGTACTTTGAAGAGCTTTGGGGTCCTCTCAATTTGATACAGTGCTATTCAAGTACAGAGCATTTACCATTTAATGGAGTACAACATCAACATTTTGTTTCTAAATATAACCGAATAAAGTGCATAAGTTACAGCTAATGAGTCAGTGTACCTTAACTTGTTAAAAACTGGTGCAGCTTAAAAACAAGTTTCACTTATCAAATTTTTAGAACTTGGACAAAATACTTATTGATAAAAATTTGAAAAATAGTATTAGATTCCATGGCACCGTCATGTTCTTCGTTTTACATTAAACAAAGATATACATTTTATTTTTTACAAATAATTACATTAGCAGCTTATAAAATGCATTTAATAAGCTGAATAGATGTCATTATTTGGCAGTGATCAAAGCTTCATCGCAGTTTCATCACAAACATATACCAAAGCCCTTCAATCAATCCATGGCTCTCCATGAGCTTACCTTGCCATCAAATTTAGAGTATTCATTAAAGGGGTTGTTGAGCTGCTGTGGACACTGTTCCAGCCGTAGTGATAAGGTGGATTTGGCCCCAGCTGTTCGCGGCCTGTCTTTGTAGTCCCGCTTTTCAAACAGAGATCCCAAATCTTCCGCTGGACAGAAACAAAAAAGCAACAAAATTTGGAAAAGAAAAGAAAACAACATTCAGCAAACATAACTCAAGTAAACTCAAAGAATTAAAAAAGATCAGAGTAACTTTATTCAGTCTTAACTACCTAGATTGGCAGCCAACACACTCCTATTTCTTTTGTACATTTACACATAAGCTTTTTGTTTAAATATGTACAGGAAACAAATCCTAAAACAGATAATTAGGTCTACTTTAAAAGTGCATTTTGATTGGCTGTATACTACAGAAATAAGATTGAACTTTTGCCCTGTAATGCATATAGTGGCTTTTCAAAGTGCAATTTTAGAGTGTTCACATGCACATTAACAAATTACAGCTTACTATGTTTTCACATATAATCTTCCAAACATATCTGCTCATTCTTCAGTTGGTCTGTGCAGATTAAATGTCACATTATAAGAGATAAAATGGCTGTGAAATAATTTATCATGGTCTCAAACAGTTGGAATTTTCACCAGGGTGTTTACACTTTTGTGAACTAAATACAAAATACTTAATGTGTCTGTGTTTAGTTCTTGATATTTGTTTTATATAGTCTTGATGCTGCACAACTCAGTTATAGCTTAAATGTACATTAGCTGATAAGTTTCCACTTAATTTTATTTAGAGATCATGGGGAATTATCATTGAAGGAACAAGTTTTTAATAATAAGGCTGCACCAATTGCAGTTTTCTGGTCATTAAAAAGCCTGACCTGCAATTCCGATTTTGGCTGATACCGATTTTTTTTGTCTGAAATGTCACAAAATGTAGCAAGAAAGTTGCTGAGTTGGCAACATTGGGGTGATTATTGTTAACTGCAAACCTGCAGGCATGAACTGGTGGGCTGGCAAGTAAGTAAAGCTTAATTATAAAGTGCTTTTCACAGACATAAAATCACAAGGCGTAGTAAAATAAAAATCAACCTTAAACTATGCAAAGCATAAAACAAACATAACAATAAAATCATGACATAAAAGCCTGGAAAAATAAAACCGTTTCCAGTTGCTTTTCAAAAACATCCACAGTGTGCAAAACGGAGCAGCAAGGGAAAACTGTTCCACAGTCTTGGGGCCACTAACTGAAAGAGCAACCAAGGAGCAACCAAGAGATGTAGTGTTTGGAACGAAGACCACGAGCAGCAGAGAATTTAGTTAAAAGCTGACAAAGATGATCTGGAGTCTGACCATTTAAAGCTCAGTACATCAGCACAAGTACTTTAAGACGAATTCTAAATTCGACCGGTAGCCAGTGTAGAGAATATAACCAGAGTGATATGACTGAATTTACTGGATTTGGTGAGAAGTCTAGCTGCTGCATTCTGTATTGATTGCAAACATGAAATTGGGAACCTATCCAGGCAGGTAAAAATGGCATTACAGTAGTCCAGATGAGATGACACAAAAGGATGAATGATTTTCAACTCTGGAGACCTATTTTAGAAAATGGAAAAAAAAAAAAAAGAATGGAAAAAAAGTCTTAAATCCGATCTTTTTCTAGTGGGCCAAAAAAATTTTACTCAGCTGATTTTTACCCGTTAAGCTTAGAAAACCAATTTGAGGTTGGTTTTCTAAGGCTTGGGTGGTTGCTGAGGCAAAAACTTGGGCATGGGAGGAGTTTGGAGAAGCCAAGGAGAAAGACTTCCATACGGCTTCGAGGCGATTCTGGTCTGCCATCCGGCATCTCAAGAGGAGGAAGCAGTGCAGCACCAACACTGTTGATAGTGGGGATGGTGTGCTGCTGACCTCAACTCGGGATGTTGTGGGCCGGTGGGCAGAATACTTCGAAGACCTCCTCAATCCCACCAACATTGAGGAAGCTGAGCCTGGGGACTCTGGGTCGGGCTCTCCAATCTCTGGGGACGAGGCCACCTACGTGGTTAAAAAGCTCCTCGGTGGCAAGGCCCAGTGGGTGGATGAAATTCATCCTGGGTTTCTTAAGGAACTGGATGTTGTAGGGTTGTGTTGGCTGACGCGACTCTGCAATATTGCAAGTACATCAGAGCCAGTTTTTCTCTCTCTGTTTTTTTAAATTTTTATTTATTGTTATATAAAAATTAAAGACAGATTAAGAAGAATTGTTAGGTGTACCTTGGCAAGGAGTTGGTAATTATCCTGATGCTGTATGTCCAGTTGTTGTTTACAGTGGTCATTATTACTATTATTATTATTATTATTATTAATATATTTTCTTGTCTTGTTATGAGAGTTAGTTGTAACAATTTTGTCTATGTAATATAATTTATTTGTTGGCTCTTTAGCCCAGTATATTGATCAAGCACATGAATATTATAATATGGTTTTAATTACAATTTTCATTGAGTCAGTAGTAATATATTTCATTAAACTGAAATAAGAAGTAGGACTGAAAAAGTGTTCACTTCTTCCTACTCCTTTTCAAACAGAAAAGTAGTGGTACACAAAATATTTTGTTCTTGGTTATGTATGCACATGTATCCTCTGTCCTAATGATTGCTTTTTTCTTGTTTTTAAAAACCTGTCTGAAGTAAATAAATCATATCAAATTTAAACCAACGACCTTCTTGCTGCAAGACAACAGTGGTAACATGGATTTGCTCAAATATTTTGATATTGGAAGCAGAAAAATTGAAGGATCCATACCAGAATGAGAGCTTGTCCTTTCCTTCCACTGAACATTTTTACATTTGATTTGATTTTGCCGTTCTTTTCTGAGTCTTTCAAGTCTTTGTGCTGCAAAGAAAAACAAATTTTACATTTCTTTTACATGCAAACATTTCCAAGCTAGTACAAATCTGTGGAATAAAATTCATAGTTTATGTAAATCACACCATGACAGTCACAGTCGACTGAACCATTTACATTAAAGCATCTTCAGTTTCTACTAAAGCCACATTATCCATCTATGTAATAACTATGAATTAAAATATCTAGTTTAAAACAACAAATTAAAGATGCTAATGATTGTTTTAACTTTAAGGAATAATAACCCCAATACATATTTACATTGTATAAAATGGACACAGTACAGTATACAAACAGTGTACACATTCAAATGTGAAATACAGTGGAGAACAGCAATGTCTTGATTTTGGGCATATACACAAAAACATCAATTATGTCAAGAAACCCCCCCCAAAAAAACATAGGACTTATTACCAAGGTATTGGTTTACCCCACTCATCTTACCAGCAGCACCAGGCTTTTCACAGCTTTCCTGTTGGAATCCTGATGAGACAGCCACCACAGGTCAGTATTTAAATCTAAGTGCAAAACCTGAGAGGAATGTAGAATACTACCCCATTCCCAGAACCCTGAGCTTCACACCACCAAACAGTTTACAACTATCAAGAGAGTCAAAAGGAAAGGTGATCTCTACCTTTGGACTCCCTCGTGGCAAAACCATATTCACCTTTTAAGGACAAGTCGCTTGAGGCAGATTTAATTCTACCCCTTTAATTGGGGCTCACTAAATGGAGATTTCTGCATCACATCAAATCAGAGATGCACCGATCATTCAGGGAGGAACTAGGCCAGTTTATTCTGGTCAACTTTCACAGGTAGACCATTTTGGTCCTGTCAAGAGTCAGAACCCCTTTAGGACTCTGAAGCTTTACCTTCCATTGCCTTACACATGCTTTGAACTTTTTCTCCATTTTGTTACATTATGGATTCAACTTCAGTGCATTCCACAATACGTTGTACATAATTTCAAAGTTGAAAATAAAAAGTAAAAGTAAAACCTCATTGTGTATAAGTTAACAAACCACTTACACATGCTTTTTCGTATCTGCAGATTGGCTCAGACCCAGTGAGACTGGATGGAAAGTATCCGTAAAAATCAGTTTTTAACTCTTGACAGAAATTTTGTTGGATTTAGGTCTGGACTTTTAATGGCTACTCTGTCATATAAGAACATGCTGCGATCTAAACCATTTAATTACTTAGTTGTGCTAGTAACATAGGGAAAGCGTGATCCAGGTGTAGTAATTTTCAGTTCTACATGTAGACCAAAAAGTTGACATTTGTCCAGAGCAACTTCCTTGGCTTGTAGCATACTACAAACAGAACTTCTTATGGGTTTTTTTCAGAAATTACTTTGTTCTAGAGTAATAGGTAAAGTTCAGATTTGTTGAGTGCAAGACTGAAAACCAATCATCTCACCTGACCTTTGCAGCTAAAAGATATATACAGCATGGAATATATAATTTGCTAACCTAATCCTGCTTTAAACTTCCCCACAGCTTCCCTGACCTGTCTACAGTGTTCCTTGGTCATGATGCTGGTTATTCTCCATAAAACCTCAGAGGACAGAAACACAGATTAAATTACACAATAGTAAACTGTACTTGCTTAGGTGACCTCTGGAGAAGAGTTTATATTTTGAGTGTAATTATCAGAATACAGCTGAATATTAATGCTGAATATTAATGCAAAACACTCAATGTTTTTCTTTTCAACTTTGAATTTCTGCATTATCTTGATATAACAAATAATATCCCAGTAAAATATATTTACGTTCATAGTTTTAACATGACAAAACAAGACATATTAAAAGTTCACAGCATGTAAACATTATAAGAAACCGTGAATGTGTTGCATCACAGTCAATAACAAAACAGTCAGTGCGATTCCATTGTCTGCATGATCAAGACTCCAAATATGTACTTCATACAGACTGAAATTACTGTAGTTTACAATGAAAACTGGGTCCATTTGAAATAAAAATCTATTGGGTCAACCAGATTTGAACCATTCTATCGGTGCATCTCTGCATCAAACAAACCCATATCCCATCTTAAGCACAATGATGAATGATTTGAGGATTAGCTTAAATGGCAGATTTGGTATTCTGACAATCAAATAGAAAGTCTTACACTTCTCATCATGGTATCAAACAGGTTATATTGTAAATTCAATGACATTCAGGCAACAGCTTCAAAATTTGCTGACTGAATCAATGAGACCATTTCCAGGTATACTGTCTAAAGACACTTTAAAAGAAGGGAGTTACTAAGCAAAAACAGGGAAACCTGTAATATGCTAATATTTTACATTTTTGTGTATTAAATACTTAAGATAAAATGAGACAGGGGTTGCATGCAAATATGCTTGTCTAGTTTGGGTTATTCTATTCTTTCTTCATTTGTCAAGATGAAAGGTCTGGCAGGTCAAGAAAACAGCATTCATAATATCTCACAATTTAGAATCAATTCTTTCTCCACTTGATCCAAACCCACCATATGCTGTTCATAAAGAATAACAAAGCAGAAGCAGTGTGTGAAAAGGTACCTTTGATCAAGCTGGTTCCTCAGTGGTAAATTTATGCTGTAATATATTCATACCCATGGCAGGTTTAGCTCATAAGTTAGCTTTAATTTTACAAACACATTTTTTCTGACTAGAAGCAGAATCAATGTTTGTACCGCCCCAGATTGACTCAACGCTTAACCCTCCTGTTATGTTCGTTTCTAGGGCACAGCAAAAATGTTCGTGGGTCAATTTGACCCGGGGAGTGTTTAATCATGCCATAGTGTCAGAAACCAAAAAATTCCTCCAAAACATTTTTGTATCTAATTATTAACTCCAATACTAACCATTTCTATCAATATTTGTGCAATGATGTTTTTTTATTTCTCAGAAATTAAGGATCAGTGACAACAACCTACTCATTTACTTATTTGGACATAGAAAATGGAATTTACATTTTTAATGTCCACTGAAAAGACACAAAAAAATATAATTTTCTTGAAATGATCTTTGGTAATTTTTTCTATATTACACTTCTTTTTTTTTTAATGGGTGATCTTTATAATTGAATTTGAGACACACAAACTGTTCAGGGTCAAATTGACCCGCTGATTAAAATCAAGACAAATGAGTCATGCAGAGAGTATTTATGTTTCCCTCCACTTCTGCTGAGTGTCACTCAGTGTGGGTGGAGTTTGTCCACAAGAACAGAAAATATTCCTGACAAAAGTTGTCTGCTTTCTCGCAGTTTCCTAGTGAAGTAAAGAGAGTGGTGAGAAAGTGGGCGTGTGTGTGTCGGCGTGTGCAGGGTTGTGTGTGGTGAAATATGGTTCATAGCTGCAAGGAAACATATAGAAATGGACATTTTTAATCTTTTTTTGCACTTTAACCTGACTGCCGGGTCAAATTGACCCGAACAGTATCTATGTAAAAAGTAGACCTAGGGGTTGGTACAGATGTGTAAAATGAATTAATTTTCAATTTATATGTAGAGTGCACCTTTTAGGACAAATAGAAAAAGTTTCATGCAAAAAAAATACTTCCAACTATTTTAAAAAATTTATTTAACTTTAAAACGGGTCAATTCGACCCGGAACATAACAGGAGGGTTAAGAGGCAAAGAGGCTTTCCAGACTCTCAGCCAAGTGTTTTCATTCATTACTCAATGGCTTATTTCAAAAATACAATTGTAAAAAAAAAAACAGATGATTTTATTTCAAGATTGATACTCATTTAAGATATTTTGTAAGCCTTGTTATTGAGAGCACCGCCTCTTCTGCCGTCATCTGTTGGGGAAGCAGCATCAGAACTGCTCAACCTGATAAAGAAGGCTGGCTCTGTCCTGGGGATGACCGTGGAGCCTCTGGAGATGATGATGCAAAGGAGGATTCTTCATAAAATTAAGAAAATTATGGACAACTCTGGACACTGTATTTCCCTTTGGGATCACCAAAGTATTTTTGAATTTGAAACAAATTTGAATTTTGTTATGATTTGATCAGAGCATATTTTATCTATAAGAAAGAAAAACTTCTCAGCTGAATGAAAGTAAATTCTAATATAAGGCTGCAGGTATGTGTGTGAATATTTGGGACATCAATGTAAATGACAGTCTTTTAAAAACATCAATTTGCAACTCTATAGAATTCTGGAAGATGGTCAATTCCAGAATATAATACATGAAAAATTACTAAGCAAAATTTAAAAAAAACAACAACTACTGACTTAGACTTAGACTGACTTTATTGTCATTTTGCATACACAGGGTGTATACAGAACGAAATTTCGTTGCATACGGCTCAGGACAATGTTTTGAGGTTCCAATGTTGTGAGGTTACTCCAGAATAAAATAAAATACAGGATAAAATATGAATATAAAATATAAAGTGCAGGACTGACAGTAAAATGGAAGTAATTTTGCTATGTATATGTGCAAGGTATGAAGTGGAGACCAGTTTTTGAGTGCAGTCCAGTTAAGAGTTCAGCAGTCTGATGGCAAGTGGGAAAAAGCTGTTTCGGAATCTGGTAGACCTGCACCGGATGCTGCCGAACCTCTTTCCAGAGGGCAGCAGGGAGAACAGTCCATGGTGGGGGTGTGAGTGGTCACTGACGATGTTTCGGCCTCGGGACACGCATCGCTGGGATGAAATGTCCTGAATGGAGGGAAGGGGGGCCCCGATGATCCTTTCTGCTGTCCGCACCACTCTCCTCACGTTCTTCCAGTCGGAGGCGCGGCAGCCTCCACACCACACAGAGAGGCAGCTGGTCAGAATGCTCTCTATGGTGCTTCTGTAGAACGTCTTGAGGATGGGCGGGGGCAGGTGTGCTCTTCTCATCCTCCGCAGGAAATACAAGCGTTTCTGTGCCCTCTTGACCAGAGACGTGGTGTTCACAGTCCAGGTGAGGTCGTTTGTGATGTGCACCCCCAGGAATTTGGTGCTGCTGGCCACCTCCACAGCCGAGCTGTTGGTGACCAGTGGAGCGTGGCTGGGCCGGTTCTTCCTGAAGTCGACGATCATCTCCTTCGTCTTGTCAACGTTCAGGATCAGGCTGTTGTCTCTGCACCAGTCCACCAGCTGCTCCACCTCCTCTCTGTAGTCCAGGTCGTTGTCGTCTCTGATGAGGCCCACCACCGTTGTGTCGTCCGCGAACTTCACGATGTGATTGGTGGCGAACCTGGGGACGCAGTCGTGTGTCATCAGAGTGAACAGCAGAGGGCTCAGGACGCAGCCCTGAGGGGAGCCTGTGCTGAGGGTGATGACATCGGAGGTGTGTTGTCCGATCCGGACTGACTGAGGTCTGTCGGTGAGGAAGTCTAGCAGCCAGTTGCACAGGGGGGTGCTGAAGCCCAGGTGTCCCAGTTTTTCTGCCAGATGCTGTGGGATGATTGTGTTGAACGCTGAGCTGAAGTCCAGGAACAACATCCGCACATGAGTGTTCTTCTCCTCCAGGTGAGCCAGGCTCAGGTGTAGGGCGGAGGAGATGGCATCCTCAGTGGAGCGGTTTCGGCGGTAGGCAAACTGGAACGGGTCGAATGTGGAGGGGAGTCTGGAGACGATGTGTTCTTTTACCAGCCTTTCAAAGCACTTCATCATGATGGGAGTCAGTGCCACAGGCCGGCAATCGTTGAAAGAGGTGACTTGAGGTTTCTTTGGCACCGGAATGATGGAGGCAGTTTTGAGACAGGCTGGCACTGTGGCTTGGTCCAGTGAGGTGTTAAAAATGTCTGTTAGGACACCAGCCAGCTGACCTGCGCATTTCCTGAACACCCGCCCAGGTATGTTGTCGGGGCCTGGGGCCTTCCGTGGGTTGACTCTTTTCAGAGTCTTCAACACATCGGCTGTGTCCAGGCAGAGTGCCTCCTCTTCCTGGTGGGGAACAGTTTTCTTTGCCGGAGTACTGTTCAGTGCCTCGAACCTCCCAAAGAAGTTATTGAGTCCATTTAGAAAGTCAGCATCAACTTCACCCACTGGAGGGGAGGATGGATTGTAATCTGTGATCGCCTTTATGCCTTGCCACATACTCCTGGTGTTGCTGGTGTCGTGGAAGAACTCCTGTATTTTCTGACTGTGGGTTCGCTTTGCTAACCTGATAGCACGGTTCAAGTTGGCTCTCGCTGTCCTCAGTGCCTCCTTGTCGCCAGACTTGAAGGCTGAGTTCCGTGCTTTTAGCATTTCCCGTACCTCCTTAGTCATCCAGGGTTTTTGGTTGGCCCGGGTGATAATGTTCTTAGTGATGCTGACGTCCTCTGTGCATTTGTTGATGTAGGCTGACACAGTCATGGCGTACTCATCGATGTTGATCTGGTCGTTGTAAGTGGCTGCTGCCTTGAACATCTCCCAGTCAGAGCACTCAAAACAGTCCTGAAGTGCCTCCATGGCCCCCTCAGTCCACACTCTCACCTGCCTCACTGTAGGTTTTGTTCTGATCAGCAGGGGCTTGTATGCAGGAATTAGCATAACAGATAGGTGGTCTGAAGAGCCAAGGTGGGGGCGGGGGGCTGCTCTGAATGCTTCTTTGATGTTGGTGTAGGCCAAGTCTAGAGTATTTCCTCCCCTGGTTGGAAAATCCACATACTGGTTGAAGTGAGGGAGAACAGTCTTCATGTTGGCCTGGTTAAAATCCCCAGCAATGATGAAAACGCCTTCTGTGTGTGAGGATTACAACTCACTGATGGTCCGGTAGAGAACACTCATAGCCTCTTTAGTGTTAGCACTGGGAGGCACATACATAGCAGTGATGCTAACAACAGTAAACTCCCTGGGCAGGTAGAATGGTCTGCAGTTAACAGTCAGAAGCTCGATGTCCGGGGAGCAGTAACTGGCAACATTCATGGCATTTTTACACCAGTTGTTGTTGATGTAAATACACAGCCCCCCTCCTCGGGTTTTACCACTGAGAGTGCTGCTCCTGTCTGCGCGGAATGTAGCGAGCCCCTGCAGGCTAACAACGTTGTCCGGTATGGACGAGTTGAGCTATGTCTCCATCAGAATGAGAGCGCAGCAGTTCCTCAACTCTCTCTTTGTAGACAGTTCTAGTTGCAGATGGTCTATTTTGTTGTCCAGAGAGCGGACGTTGGAGAGGAAGATGGACAGAAGCGGCGATCTGTGGGGGTTAGTGTTTAGCTTAGCTGTTAGTCCACTTCGACAGCCGCGCGTCCGCTGCCGGTCGCACCGCCTTCGCTTTCTCCTCCTCCGACTAGTGCTGCTACGCGAGTCCGCTGCGCTGTGGGCCGCTGGGTCTTGCTTCCATAGCAGACAGTACTGAATAGGTATTACTCAATTAGAAGGGTCACTTTTTGTCTAGGAAAAAAAATGCTGCAGATAGAAAAGCAGAAATGTATGCCTTTATTTCTTACCATTTTCAATATAGAGCTTCTAAAACCACGAGCACATAAAAAATCTGGATATTTTTCTATAAAAACCTTGGTGCTTGGAGTGTTAAGTTTAACTTATGAAACTTCCCAGATTTTCATTATTTCTACCTACCTTTTGGTTCTCAGCCAAGCTAATCGTAAATAGACAGCTATTATTCTGGAGGAATAGTTTAAACAGCTGAAGGCGTTGCTCAGCTGGAACTGACAGCAACACTATGTCAACGGGACTTTCCATCCACAAGCAGAATGTTGGTGGGGGGTTGATGATGTGGGCTTGCTTTGCAGTCTTTTATGTATAAAAGTATTCTAGAGTCAAATGTGATTCCGAGTACAATAACAGATTTACAACAGAATGGGTGAGATATAAATTAAATTAAGTATTACAGTGTCTCAAAATTCAAATTCGTTTCAAATTCAAAAATACTTTAGTGATCGATCCCAAAGGGAAATACAGTGTCCAGAGTTGTAAATAATTTTATGAAGAATCCTCCTTTGCATCATCATCTCCAGAGGTTCCATGGTCGTCCCCAGAACAGGGCCAGAACAGAGCCAGTCTTCTTTATCAGGTTGAGCAGTTCTGATGCTGCTTCCCCAACAGATGACGGCAGAAGCGGTGGCGCACTCAATAACAAGGCTTACAAAATATCTTAAATGAGTATCAATCTTGAAAAAAAAAATCATCTGTTTTTTTTTACAATTGTATTTTAAAAATAAGCCATTGAGTAATGAATGAAAACACTTGTCTGAGAGTCTGGAAAGCCTCTTTGCCTCTTAACCATTGAGTCAATCTGGGGCAGTACAAACATTGATTCTGCTTCTGCTCTTGGCTCCCACACATTGAGCTGTCGGCTAGGTGTAGTGATCAGTCCCTCCGTTTCAAACTCTTACTAATGTAAGAGTTAAAGAGCTAAATGTAACTGATATTTGCTACCTTCGACAAACAAAGCTAAGTCTATCAAAGCAATCCAGCCAATTTTGCTAGATTTGATTTCCAAGGCATAATTCAGCCAAATTAATGAAATAAACTGTAGTCTGATTTTTATTGTTAATGTGTTTCTTATTATTGTGCAGTGAAAGTAAATAAAAGGTGTTACATCTTTTGCTCCAACTTACTGGAGGGTTTTTTGTTTGTGCTGCAGGGCCACAGCTAACTCCTCTCTTTAGCGGCTCTGACAGAGCCTGTGCAGCATTGCTGTTGCTCCTTTTAAACTTTGGACTGAACCATTGTTCTAATAATGGCGGGGGTTTGTAAAAATTCATTCTTATTTTTTTCAGTCATGTATGGCAAATTTATTTCATTCCGTTTTTTTCGCCTTTTCATATTCATATTGTTTAAATACAAAGGTTTCTTTTATAATTTTTTTTTTGTGGGGGACAATTCTAAACTTTTCTATTATCACCCCCACCCCGGGATTTCCCCCCGTGTATGCTCGTTTCATTGTGTGGACAAAAAGCCAAAGGAAAAAAATCCACATCCGAAGCAACTGTGTCAGTGAAGTAGCTAAATATGCTAGTGCGGGTTATTTGCGGCCGCTTCTTTCACCATCCCACCCTGCAATAGCTGTAGCAGTGACGTGCGGTCAGGGGAGTCATCATGGAAAAATAATATGTAATGGTAAGATAATTTATATTGCTATTTTTACCCTGTGGTTTGTATTATAAAGTTTTTATTTTTCATTTTGTTTAACCAATTAAAAACATTTTTTCACAATTGTTGAATTTTCGCAATTTCCCATTCAAATGCTCGGAAGCATAGCTGGTGAGGCAGCAGCGAGCTAAGCCTCATCTTGGATTGCGCAACCTCTGAGTAAGTTGGCTGGCTGTCATTTGATGAGAGCATGTTCCTCCTGTCTGTATGTCGCCAATAAAATGGTTAAAAAACATTTAATATACGAAATGATTTTCCATAATTTAGCTTATGTATAGCCCTGTGACAGACTGGCAACCTGTCCAGGGTGTAACCCACCTCTCGCCCGAAAGGTAAATAGGTACCAACACTCATCCCAACCCCACTAGGGACAAGGGTGTACAGAAAATGGATGGATGGATAGCTTATGTACAGTATATAATGTACAGTGTTTTTGTCAACTGTGTGTGTGTAACGTGCTTTGTGTGCGGAGGAGTGATCCTAAAAGGCAGAGAATAGGTTCGAGGTGAGGCAGACAGTTTTCTTGCCTCATAGCAAGGGGCGCTTATGATTCCAGACACTGGTCTTGTGACTCCACGTCTGCAGAGTAAGTGACAGCGAGCTAGCCACACAGTAAATAAGTCAAGTGCAGTGATATATTGTTTCCTCCTCTCTTCTGACTTCAACATGGATGACTACATTTCTACACTTAAGCAATTTTCTAAAGTGAATTTTCAATCAAAGCAGGAAATTACTAAATTAAGACCAATACCTGAGCTGAAAGGTTTGCTTCAAACTACGAGACAAAATGGTAAAATGGCTGCTGTTTCAAATGGAAAGAAAAGACAGGCTTTGTGGATGTCCTGCCTTCTTTGCCATCCTTTCTCAACTTGTGTAGAGGATAGACTTGGCTTTGGAGCCAAGTACATCTGATATTTTTGTGCAGAATAAGTGGCGCATGGACTTCAATTATATGTAAAGGTAAGACGGCAATACATTTTTTTTGTTTAGTTTATTAATTAAATGTGCGTTTTGTGAGCTACAGCTTGTATTTGTAAAGAATACAGAAAAGAAACAACCCACAAACTGTTGTGCTACAGGGATTCCCCCAGTGTATTATACGCCTGGTGGGCCACCAAGCTTTACTTGTGTCCCCACCAAGCTAAGCATCGCTTATTTTTTAAAGTCCTTTTAAAATGTGTGGATTTTTAAGACTTTATAGTTGGTGTTCAGGTATTAATCTTCAAATCTTTTAATAACACATAATTACCAAGTGATATTTTCAAATTTCCTCTCAACCATAAACATTTTTTAACTCAAAAACACGACAGGCCGCTGGATGAATGACTGCCCTTGGGAAGGGAAACCTTGAGTTAGATTAGCAGCGGTAGCTATAATCTACAACAGCAATCACTTATTAATAATTGCAAAATAAACAGTAAGCCTAAAATCATGCTCCTGCAACAGACTTAATGTTCAGTTCTTTATGTGGGAAATATTTGAGTGTTCTTTTGGTGTTGTCTCCTGAAGTATAAAGTGCCATTGTTGTCAGTTGCTATGGCAACGAGTCTGTGTGTAGCTTGGCTGATATAGAGAGTGAGAAAGAATTGGTTTTGAGTTGTACTTTAACTGTTTTTCCCTTTGGTGTGGAGCATAGCACTAAATTAATAATACCTACATTTCCAAGTTTCATTGAGTTAAAATTATTCTACCACGGCAGCACAGCTATGGATGGCATGTAAAGGGATAGTGTTTTTGCTCTCCAGCGTTGTCCGCATGCATGAAATTTCTGTATGTAAACAACAACATTCAGGAGGGTCTATATTTGCAAATCTGATTATTATTAAGTCAGTGCCTCACCAGCTATGAACTTTACCGCACGTCACTGAGCTGTCGGCAGGGTTAAAACAATACTGTCACATTTAAGGTGTGATAGCTGGTGTTCCCATATATTTCATAGCCTAAAGGCTCTGACGAAAGCCGGCTAGTAAGTTGCTAAAATGTAAACAAATGACGATTCAGGTTTGCGACGGAAGTCAAGCCCATAGTTTACGCAAAGCCTCATGGGGGCTAGGAATAAGGTGGATAGCACTTATTTTATTGAGTTTGCTAAGATCCATCCATCCATCCATCCATCTTCTTCCGCTTATCCGAGGTCGGGTCGCGGGGGTAGCAGCTTCAGAAGGGAGGCCCAGACTTCCCTCTCCCCAGCCACTTCTTCCAGCTCCTCCGGGGGAATCCCGAGGCGTTCCCAGGCCAGCCGAGAGACATAGTCCCTCCAGCGTGTCCTGGGTCTTCCCCGGGGCCTCCTCCCGGTGGGACGTGCCCGGAACACCTCACCAGGGAGGCGTCCAGGAGGCATCCTGACCAGATGCCCAAGCCACCTCAACTGGCTCCTCTCGATGTGAAGGAGCAGCGGCTCTACTCTGAGTCCCTCCCGGATGACTGAGCTTCTCACCCTATCTCTAAGGGAGAGCCCAGCCACCCTACGGAGAAAACCCATTTCGGCCGCTTGTATCCGCGATCTCGTTCTTTCGGTCATGACCCAAAGCTCATGACCATAGATGAGGGTGGGAACGTAGATCGACCGGTAAATCGAGAGCTTCGCTTTTTGGCTCAGCTCTCTCTTCACCACGACGGACCGGTACAGCGCCCGCTTGACAGCAGACGCTGCGCCAATCCGCCTGTCGATCTCCCGCTCCCTTCTTCCCCCATTCGTGAACAAGATCCCGAGATACTTAAACTCCTCCACTTGGGGCAGGACACCCCCCCTGACCCGGAGAAGGCACTCTACCCTTTTCCGGCTCAAGACCATGGCCTCGGATTTGGAGGCACTGATCCCCATCCCGGCCGCTTCACACTCGGCTGCGAACCGAGTGTTTGCTAAGATGTGTTCACTTTATATGCAATGTCATTTTAACTTTTCGATCAACAACCAATCAAAGTTAGCTCAGTGCTTGCCTGCTGTGGATTTTAAGTAACATGAGCTAGGCCTGTCGCGATAAACGATAAATCAATTAATCGTACGATAAATTAAAACTATCCACGTCATTTTAATTATCGGCATTATCGTCTCTTCCGACCTTTTTCTCTTTCTGTTAATGACACTGAATGAAAAAAGGCTCAACTCCGGTGCTCTCCACTGACTCCTCCCTTCCTCATTTCCTTAGTGTAAAACCCAGCGCACACTACACGATTTTAGAGCTGTCGTTCCATTGTCGGCCCATTTTCAAAACCTGACAGACCACACATTAGTCGACAGAAATCCTAGGTATAACGGTTCGATCGGGTTCGTTCCTGCCGTGTGGTGTCCAACAATGGGCACCAATTAATGGCTACAAGTCCAGTGAACTAATTTTAAAACCAGGCATTAATCAATGCTTTACTACAATCTACCTGCAATGCCACTGACATGTGGCTAGTGTCAGTCCTGACTGAATGAAAATCACTAGAACATATTTACGTCACGTTAACGAAGAACAGCTGAAAAGTTACTGGGTTTATCAACTGCGGTAGCAATTTCGCTCCAACTCCTCCCCTTGTCATTTCTATATTCTTTGCATGTTGAATAAACATTAATGTTGTTTCCACATATCATCTCCGATGTCAGCTGGACTTCGGGTTGCGCCGTGTCAGCTGTTTGGGATTCCCCTTTGTAATTTCCCCTCAGAAAGCGTGGAGGAGAATCCGTGCTTTCTGATTGGCTACCTGTCACATTCAACAGGTGTAGTTAGGGCTCCCAGTCGGGGAAAACCCTGATTTAGATCGGAGCGGCTGGTCTTAGAAAGACCAACGTTCTAAGATTGTCATGAGGGGAAAAATAGGAGCAATAAATCTGCAGTGTGAACTATTGCATCAGGTAGTTGGATGTGCCCGTCTTCTCTATTTAAATCTAATTATTACTGAAGGGCAATATAATATACACACTTCATAATCTGCACTCTTTTGGTTGAATGCAGTATTTATTTCCACTTTGGCTTTATGTTGTTTAGGTTTTTTTCCAGTACATTTTTTGTTAATGGAGACTGAGAATCCATTTTATTTTTGTTTTTGGTTGTTTTGTTTATCAGCTCCAGTGTTTAGTGTTCTTTTGAAAATAAAGTGTATCTATCTTTGGCAAGAAATCGCATGCATTATTACGTCATTTCCATTAAATCAGTGTAAAAAGGTCTTCAAACAATATTATTGTTTATCGCAATAATTTTTGAGACAATTAATCGTTCAGCAAAATTTGCTATCGTGACAGGCCTAAACATGACACAACAACACACACTCAACGATGACACCAACAGTTTGATAACTAGGATCAAATTGGTATGGATGGAATTGACCTTGGATCTGCCTGTATGACTTCATTACGTTGACTTTTTTCTACAGTGACTTGAGACAATGTTATGAGTTGGCTCTATATAAATAAACTGAACCAGTCCTGCTTGTCTAAAATTGGCTACTTCCAGTTTCATCTAGTCCAGTGGTTCTCAAATGGGGGTACGCGTACCCCTGGGGGTACGTGGAGGTACTGCAGGGGGTACGTGAAGCTTTTCAAAATATCTTTAAAAAATCAGTAGGCTCTTCATAATAAGTCTTGGGAAAAATTATTTTGTAAAAAGTTTGATAAAATATAAATGTGTGTTCATGCACTGAAATTTATATTCAGTACTTAGTTTCAATATCCTTTAAAATAAAACAGTTTGACTGGTTTTATACCTTCCTGGTGGTCACCGTCTTCTGTTTGTCTTTTTTGTTTAACCATGCAATGTTTGTAATATGGATGTATTTGTCAGGTTCACTGATATAAGTTGTTTTGCTTTAATAAATCATACAGTGATTTTACAGCACTGTACCTCTTTTTAATTCCAAAAATGTTTTGCCCGTGTCAGGGGGTACTTGACTAAAAATATATTCTTAAGGGGGTACATCACTGAAAAAAGTTTGAGAACCACTGATTTAGTCCACTCTCCACATTTCACTGAATGATTTTTATATAGCTAACATACATCTGATCCCATGATTTCACCACAACAGCAATCATTTTCAATGACCCATAAGAGTCACAGATTGGACACAGCATCACAGAACTACAGAGGAACGGGCTTTCTGGCTGCCTGAGCTGTACGACCTGTTACAACTGGGCCCAACAGAAAGCCTGCCCAAACAACCAGCAAGCGCCTGCAGATGGGTTTACCTGTGTTGGAGCGTCGGCGGATGCCAAAGTCCCAGCTAGAAGTGATGTCCATGGACTGAGAGAGGTCACAAGTATGACTGTCCACCATGGTACCACTATCTTCACTGAGAGAGGTGGACTCAGATGACCCATAGCTGCCGCTGGTTACCAGAGTAAGCTGGCACTTCTCCAGATCCACATCCTGGTCTATTAAAACCATCTCACACATTCCTGTATCATCACTGGTCACATGGGACTGTCTGATGTGGGCCAGGATAATTGCTGGATTGTCCAGGAAAGCCATTTCCTGAGTCTTACAAAGCAGAGCCTAAGGCTTAGGGAGGTTTGGCTTTCTTTTACCTTAGGGCTCCTTTCCAAAACAGTTCCTGTTGAATGGCGTTAAAGCAGTGGATTATGATGAAGCCTCAACTCCTCCTGCTGCTCTAACTACTGATTCAGCTCCATCGTAGAACTATCAGCACCTGGTTGGAGTGAGAAGGCTGTTAGCATGAAGCAGGCTGGAGAACAGGGCTCAGTGCTGTTATTCACACAGACAACATGATCCTGATGAGGACCAGGTTTTGTGAAACAGAACAGCAATCAGTGATAAACTCTCAAGGAACTTAAGCAACAACATTAGTGACTTAGTACTTGTAGTTCAGACACTTTCCAGTTAGACATGAGGGAACAGCAAACATAAACTATAAAAGTTAACCATTAACACAAGGCTGTCTACAATTTCAACAAATGTTGCTGTTGGAATGGAGAAATCAGATCCAACGGAATGACTGTGTTCCAGACAGCAGTTCTAACAGGAGGCATTAATAAGCAGCTGAACTCAGCTTAGAAAGTCTCAGTAATCTCATCAAACTGATGTTCAGGAAAGATTTAGTGTCAAGTTTTTGTTAACAACTGTTGAAATGTTTTAGCCCAGACGATTTCATGGTGAGCGCGTAAATAAAGCATGTTGCTATATGTTTAGACTAATGCTCAAAAATAATCAACTGACCAGGCTGATGTTAGCAGAGGGCTATTGCTGAGCCTTCTAATCTAACCTTGCAAAGTAGTTGCGTTAAAACTTCTAAAAATAAAATAGCTTGCACATTTAGCACCAAGGTACACGTCACACACTTCAACATGTCACTGTACACAAAAAGGCTACAAACAGCATTTGATGGATTTAGTTACCTCGTAAACCAACCCGGGGATCACGGAGACTGGATCTGGTTAGCTGGCTGTAGTTAGCCGCTATCAGAACCTCTTAAAATCCCACCTTCAGAACTGACAGCCAACAGCGGGAACAAAGGTCTACGACAGCGCATTATCCGTGGTAACTTGAGATAAAGCAAATAGTTATTTTCAGTGTTAACAAATACCATATAACAGAATCACAACGTTACTCCCGGACAATTCCTTATATTTTGGTGCGTTTAGTTTGCCTCGGAAATTGGAACTTTATTATAGAAATGACGTCACACCAAAATACTTTGAAGTTGGAAATCTTAATCTGCCATCTAAACCTGATCTTTATTACTGTGCAAAGTGTCTACATCAATCACGGTTAGCGATATAGGTCGAATCCTTAAGCATGTCTTTCATCCTATGACTAGATGAAAGACTAGAGGGACTACGTGACAAAATAATACACAGTATTGGTGAAACTTAATTAATGACATACAGACCAGATGTTGAGCTAATGAACAGTTTGTCAATGCTGAATTTGAATTAGATGTAGGAGTTGGTAAGTTTTTTTTTTGTTTTTTGTTTTTTTTTTCGGTTTGTAAATGAAAATTCCAACATTTGAATACAACTGTAACACAGCATTCTTCTTCTGGACTTCTTCTGCTTCTTTGGTTTCGGGCATCAAGGGCAAATTGCTGCCATCTCCTGTTCATTGTGAACGGGAGATGTCAGCTATGCACAATCTAGAATCTACACACTTGAATTAAAAGGCTGTACTATGGACTATTTTCACTCCATACTGAACTGCCTCACTTAGCATGCAGACAGGCTTTACAGAGCTCTGCTAATAGTTAATATTGGATCCAGGTGTGCTGAAGCAGAGACATCTAAAAGTTGCAGGATACCAGCCTTTCAGAGACCACTGTCAAAGAACATAAAAAAATTCAAAAGGTAGGTAAGATTTAACATAGACTTTGGTTGTATAGTTTACAGTTCAGCGGCTAAAACTCATCTAGCCAAATTAGACATTATTCAGCGTCAGGCATTCAGATTGTGCACAGGAACATTTAGAACTACATCAACAGCAGCAACAGAAGTAGAAATGGGAGAAACCCCTTTAGGTTTAAGAAGAACAAAACTAATAAATTATTGGTTAAATTTACAAGGCAGTAACTTGGATCATCCAACATGGGAAATTTTAAATCCATGCTGGGAAAAAGAAAAAAGAGAAATGAGCAGTTTTGGATGGACAATTGAAAAGAAAAGAAAAGAATTTAAAATATGTAGCTTAGTCAAACAACACCAATATCAATTATACCACCCTGGATCCTACCAGAATCAATAGTAGATTTATCATTAATGGTTAAAAAAAAGATACATCTTGTGTCATAGATAATTATTCAGTACAATTATATGTAAACAATTATTATCAATATACAATATTGAAATATTTATAGATGCATCAAAAATAACTGAAAAAATAGGAATAGCATTTGTAGAACCAGAATTTAATATAAAAATAGGAAAACAAATAACAGATGGATCATCACCCTAGTGAAAAAATACTTAAGTATATTTCAAATATACTTACATTCGTGTAAGTACATTTTAAGTATACTAAGTATTAAGTGTGCTACCTATAAATATATACAAAGTATACTAAAGGCATGCTTGTACCAATTTTGACATTATAACTTTAAACCAGGGGTGCCCAAAGTCGGTACTAGTTCTCTCCCTGGTGGTAGTAACAACCTTTTCACCATGTCTATATTCTTCCTAGACATCCGAGCCATCATTTGATCCAGGTGTGTTAAACCAGGGAGAGAACTAAAAGTTGCAGCATTCTGGCCCTCCAGGACCGACTTTGAGTACCCTTGCTTTAAACATACTTAAATATAATTGTACCAAAATACACTTTTAAGAAATATATTAAATAAAAGTATACTTTAAGTGAACAAAATATGTATTTGCTCAAGTGTAAATATATACTTCCTCAAGTGTATATTTAAAAGATATTTTAAATATCTTTAAAATATATGTTTTAAAGATATTTAAAAGATATCTGAGCATATATTTTTAAAATATATCCTCAAAATAGAATTTTTTAAAATTCACTTAACGCTTACTTAAAATGATTAATTTCAGTATGTTTAAATTATATCTCAGTGTATACTTTAGGCTAATAAAGTATGCCATTTTAGGTCCCTTAATAATCTTTTACAATTTTTGTTAAAATGTCAAAGAATTAAAAAAATAACAGTCCTTAGTGTGGCACTAGGAAAGTGAGGCATGAAACTAGCCGCCCCCCCCCACCCCCCACCCCCCCCTCTAATAAACATAACAATGTTTATTAGAGTTAATGTTTATTAGATTTAACAATGTTTTGGTTTCGCCATCGGAGGGCGCTCAGTACCACATGCAACAGCGGGTGACCCTCTGGCAGGCTGTAGGAGTCCGCCATTGCCGAGAGGACAGCTTGTTGCAGCGGATGTTGGGAGCGCTACTGTAACCGCTGTATATTCTTTTTACAGGTAAGCTGAGTATTAGAATGTATAGCTCGTAACGCCAGTAGCCTCCGATGGGTACGGAATGACACAACAAAGGCGCTTCAGTATAGCTGCATTACTGAGCTAGATATAAAGCAGGAGTTAGCACCAGGCTAAAGTAGCGAGGCTAACGGCTCACGCTTGGCTCGCGCTTATGTGGGCTCGGTGGGTCGGCTTAATAGGGCCGCAACATGTGTTTTAAACTTATGTATTGTTTGAGTTCAGTTGAGTTAATGAAAGTATGTTGGATGTAGATGTACAGTGATGTCAGTAGAGAGCATGTGTATTTGTTGTAGTACCACATGCAACAGCGGGTGACCCTCTGGCAGGCTGTAGGAGTCCGCCATTGCCGAGAGGACAGCTTGTTGCAGCGGATGTTGGGAGCGCTACTGTAACCGCTGTATTTTCTTTTTACAGTTTAAACTGAATAAATATGTTACACAGCAGGTGAACCCTGCCTCTCATCTTTTGACTGCTGGAGATGGGCACCACTAGCCCCAATCACCACCCTGCAAGGATCAACGTGTTCAAATCATGGATGGAAAGCTTTTAAGGTAGTTTGTCTCCCTTAAGTCCACACTTAAAACAGCTTCATAGTTAATGCCAAATACATCAACTGATTCTATGATATTGCTGACTATTTTTTCTACTTCTAACATAAACAGGCAAAGAAGACATCCAGTCCCAATCATCATCAGTTCTGATGATATCACATACATAGCGAGTCCACAACGCTATGCTAAAATTGTAAGTCTTACTTTTTTCTTTGCTGTTTTTCTGCACTCTTTAAAATACAACTACTTTCTCTGTTTAATTGCCCTATTGTTCTCTTTTGTAGGTTTCTGTAAAGTGTAGTCGTGCAGTGAATCTTAGGAAGGAGAAATTTCAGTTTGTCTGGAGTAATTCTGGAATACTTTGACGTTACAACGTCAAAGTATTCCAGAATTACTTAAAACAATACTCTGTCCTTGTTGAAATATTTTTCACATGCCCTCTAAAGTGTACGGATTGTTTTATTGTGCTAATTTTCATAAGCATGTTGTCTGTAAACTTTGAATGTGTTGACAATTGTACAATGCCGTTATAGTATATTGGCAATGTACTCTTGAAAAATGTGGGTAACACTTTATTTGACAGGATGTGCATAAGACTGACATGATACTGTCATAAACATGACATAACACCTGTTAGGAACATACTAACAGGTGTCATGAAATGTCATTCAGTAAATAATGGGAGAACTTCCACTGTTGTGAGGCGGCGGCTTGGCAACAGAAGAAACAGAAGATAAGTGGCGACACTGTTATAAAATGTATTTAGTTATTAGCGGCTCCCTTGATAGAAGCACAAGGCATGTTTATTTTGTAACAGAATATTTCTAATATTGATCAATTGTAATTGTAATTTTTGCTTTATTGTAATCAAGTACAGTATAGTTTTTGAATCGGTTGATGTTATTAGTAGTGAACGTTGTTTTCAAACGTTATGGTTGTAAGAGAGTGTTACACTGTCTTTTTGTGTTTGTGTTTGTGCTACAGCTCTTACGGTGAAACTCAGGATTTACTTCCAATAAGCCTCACTGTTCATCAGTAAAGCCAAAATCCTTCACTTGAGGGGGGGTCCGCTACACCAGTCATCCCATTTTTAAAGCAAATTCTCATTAAAAGTGTCATTTACTGAATGACACTTCATGACACCTGTTAATATGTTCCTAACAGGTGTTATGTCATGTTTAAGACAGTATCATGTCAGTTTTCTGCACACCTGACCATTTGTAGTCCTTTATGACATCTGTCATTGTGATGGACCGAGTTAAAAACAGGAGGAGTCACAGGACATATTAGAAAAATAGGGTTTTTTATTTTAACCCAAAGATGATAAATAACAAAAGATAAACTGAGCTCATAAAAGAGGTCAAAGAAACAGAATTGAACTCAGGCAAAAAATTTAAACAAACTGGCTGCACAAACAAACATAACTGACCTAACAGAAATGACACACAGGGGTTTATATACTGGCTGATCAGACCAATTAAGACACAATAGGGGTAACTAAACAGAATACAATTACAAATAACACAAAACGGGCTGATACGGGCTGTCAGGTCCCTGTATGACCGGTGTCAGAGTCTGGTCCGCATTGCCGGCAGTAAGTCGGGCTCGTTTCCGGTGAGAGTTGGACTCCGCCAGGGCTGCCCTTTGTCACCGATTCTGTTAATCACTTTTATGGACAGAATTTCTAGGCGCAGCCAAGGTGTTGAGGGGATCCGATTTGGTGGCCTTAGGATCTCATCTCTGCTTTTCGCAGACGATGTGGTCCTTTTGGCTTCATCAGATCGTGATCTGCAGCTCTCGCTGGAGCGGTTCGCAGCCGAGTGTGAAGCGGCCGGGATGGGGATCAGTGCCTCCAAATCCGAGGCCATGGTCTTGAGCCGGAAAAGGGTAGAGTGCCTTCTCCGGGTCAGGGGGGGTGTCCTGCCCCAAGTGGAGGAGTTTAAGTATCTCGGGATCTTGTTCACGAATGGGGGAAGAAGGGAGCGGGAGATCGACAGGCGGATTGGCGCAGCGTCTGCTGTCAAGCGGGCGCTGTACCGGTCCGTCGTGAAGAGAGAGCTGAGCCAAAAAGCGAAGCTCTCGATTTACCGGTCGATCTACGTTCCCACCCTCATCTATGGTCATGAGCTTTGGGTCATGACCGAAAGAACGAGATCGCGGATACAAGCGGCCGAAATGGGTTTTCTCCGTAGGGTGGCTGGGCTCTCCCTTAGAGATAGGGTGAGAAGCTCAGTCATCCGGGAGGGACTCAGAGTAGAGCCGCTGCTCCTTCACATCGAGAGGAGCCAGTTGAGGTGGCTTGGGCATCTGGTCAGGATGCCTCCTGGACGCCTCCCTGGTGAGGTGTTCCGGGCACGTCCCACCGGGAGGAGGCCCCGGGGAAGACCCAGGACACGCTGGAGAGACTATGTCTCTCGGCTGGCCTGGGAACGCCTCGGGATTCCCCCGGAAGAGCTGGAAGAAGTGGCCGGGGAGAGGGAAGTCTGGGCCTCCCTTCTGAAGCTGCTACCCCCGCGACCCGACCTCGGATAAGCGGAAGAAGATGGATGGATGGATGGACAAAACCAATAACAGTACAGCTAAGTTTGGCTAAACTAAAGACCCAAAACTGAAAATCAAAAATATTAAACTTTAAATACTAACATTTACTTAAACACAAAACTTATCTAAACAAAGAAACTACAAATTCCCCCTGCCAGCAGGAACTAGTGGTGCAGTCCAATCAGCATGTAAGCCTGCTGAGCCCTGGCCCCCATCCTTTGTCTGGCAACTAGAAGGAAGGTAAGTACCGGTGGGAAAACAAACAGAATTAATCTTAAGCGAACAAAATTAACTTTAAGTTGATATAAATACATATGCTAACTAAATGTGCGCGCTAACAAATAGAACAAATGCATTCAAATCAACTAATTTTTATTGAAACTAAAGTGTTGTTGTGTTTGTATGAAAAAATAAACTGTGCATAAAACAGTTACAGACATCAGAGTGTGGCCATGGATTTGGCTATCACAGTCCTAATGAAAAAATACAATGATAAAATAATTTATATTGCTATTTTCACCCTGTGGTTTGTACTGTAAAGCAGTAGTCCGCGGACAAATTGGTACCGGGCCGCGCAAGAAATAATGAACTACTTCCGGATGTTTTATTTTTAAAATCCTAAACCGGATTTTACCAGTTACGTCTTGCGCGTCAAAATTGAGCCAACTTGTAGCAAGTACACCTCGCTGCAGCAAACAGAATGGGGCGGGGACAGACCACTGTCAGTCTCATACCTAATATGGAAATGGGACTATTTAATTCCGGAAATGAAGGGGGCGCTAGTGACACTATTTCCTGTACCAACCGTGTTATAATAATTATACTAATAATAACGTATTTTATTTGACAACGCCTTTTAAAACACCCAAGAACACTTTCAACATTAAAAATACAAATTAAATAGTAAAGAAATGGCTACAAAACGTGATATGTCACGTGGTAAGTCACTTTTTTATTTCCAAATCTTTATTAAACCTTTATTTAAAATTATATTAGTAACAAACAATCTAGAATAAGCGACAATAAGGAAACATTATGGAGATGTATTTATCTATCCTTACACCCAATCTATCTCAAACAAAAGTAATAAAACATGAATCAAATCAATATTTTGGAGACAAATGTACATTACATTAAGAGCACATTTATCCATCCATTAATTATCATGAATTATCCCTATAGTGGGGTCATGAGGGCTGCTGACCCTGGACAGATCGCCAGTCCGTCGCAGATTAAGAAAACAGATATAAACAAATGAAGTTCAAATAATATATTTTGATGTTGTGAATGGTACTCTTAAAATAAATAAGTTAAAATCTAAAATATAATGGCCTCTGGCTTATTAAATAAGAACTAGATGGAAAAGAGGTTTGGTCGGTAAAACATTTAGTCAACAATTTTGGCCAACTTTGTACGTCCGTTCACAGCGCACTTTTGTTGCTTATTTGCCAAATATTTTTCTTATTATTCACATTGTGAATATAATTTACAAACAAACCAAAGGACTTCTGAACTTCTAACAAGTGCCATTCAGAAAACTAGAATATTTTTGGTTGCTGGTGACCTGGCTCAGCTATTATCATTGTTTACCATAATGTCTCATTGGAAACTTTTGCTATAAGGACTCCAGTTCAACCAGTAAACTGATTTGTGTCCCACTATTCCATTTTTATAAATTCCATATCAATTCTATCAATTGCAATCAAGTCATAAAATAAAGACCTTAAATATCCAATTGTTGCAAAACCCAAAGAGATTAATTAAAACTTTAAATGTAGCTTCAACCTGGAAAGACTCACACAGAGAGAAAGTTTTAGAAGGTTTATTTGACAAGAAATAATCTTTGGCGCTCGGACGCCGGCAGTAGACACTGCGCTGGTAACTGCCAGAGAGAATGATCTTTTTTCTATATGAAAACCTTTTTGAATAAAGTCACTGGTTACATAAATTAAACCAATGTGTAAATTCTAACTATAACTGTCTTCATCTCACCTGCTCAGCCAATCACCTGATCATGTGTCTCCATCCCAGTCTAACGGCGCCGGGCTCATCTCCTCCACCCTTCATAAAGTCCGGCTTGATGTGTGCAACTGCTCCTCATCTGAGCTTCCATCACCTCCACCCCGACTACACCTTCGCTCTGCTCGTTTAATCTTGTTTGTATCTGAACAATATGTTTCTGTATGTGCTTGCTTTATTACAAAAAAACCCCAAGTTGATTCTGACTGTTAAAACATAAACAACTTAGCTGTATGTCAGGTTTGTAAAAAAAATTTGTATTGATTCCAGTCATTGTTCAAAAAGTATAGGAAACATTGTATTTACACATATAAAATATTGCAAGTTATTAGCATTTAAAATTTTTAAAACAAGGTTATCCTATTGTTAAACAACGCTGTTACAATATATTTACAACTACTTTATTGGTTCTACTCTCTCCAACAAATTACAGCCACAATGTAACTTTGTGTGGAAACGGCACCATTTCTATGAAAACTAAATAATGTAAATCAACTGAGCTACAACAAAAGGAACATTCAAAAATGTAAATAATATTGAAAGAACACATTATTAAAAAGGATGACTGCACAAGTCAAAAGGCAAATATTCTTTAGCAGAAATGATTTAAAATGGCTTGTCACAAAAAAAACGAACAATGTGTGACAACTGAAATGTGTGAAAGACTGTGGAAAGCAACTAATATTCTCATTCAGTATTGACAGTCAGTGCTGTGTCCAGGTCGGCCATCACAGTAGTAACCAGGGTACTCTCCTCGTCTTCCATCGCTGGTGAAGCCCACAGTCTTTATATTACCGGTGGCAGGAAAAACACGTTACAACCGCAAAAGGAATCCGGTTTTCTGCCTTGAATGTTTTTGAAAATTTGCCCCAGTTGATCTCACCTGTTAATGAAAAATCGATTTCATGTAGTTGAAATCTAATTTCACATGTTTTAGGTGAAAAAAGTCAAAGTGAGTCTTCTTCCTGAAAACTGGCTCAGACACAAGGGCTTCAAAGCACTTGCAGGTCAATGCCAAGGTGAGGTAAGCTGAGTCTCCCTGTGCCGGTATCACCTCCTGGAGAACAGCTTCAAGAACATTCAGAGGCATCTGAAAAAAACAAAAAACCAAACAAAATAAAAAATCACATTACACATTATGATCAGTAAAACAGTAGTTAATAATAGCTATTTCACCAAATACTTTGTTACTCTTACTAGTGTAGTTTATTGCAGTTACTTACTAAAACTATATTGAAGTAGTGCTACTCGTCATTTGAGTATCACATCTGGGTACTACACCCACCTATAATGGCAGCTGTTAGTTTATACAATATATTAGACTTTCCAGAAATTTAACATTGGTGTACAAAACATATATTTAAAAAAGATTAACCTTTACAAATAAAAGAGAAACACTAAAAAACTGGTATGTAAAAAATATTTTATATTTTTCAAGTGTAGTTTTACATACTGTTATGTTGAACCATAGCAGTTTGTGCTATATTGTTTGTATTAGCAAAGGGAACAGCAATATTTATGTTCATGTTGCAAATAGATACGTGGATCTGTATAATGAAAATAAAAAACAGTTTGAGCATAAAATACATTTCTCAATTATACATGTTATCTACTTTTCTATTTCTATCTAATGGTGCCCAGCGGGATAATAATTAGCTATGCTACATGCTAAAATTAGCCTTCCCCTGTATGAATTACGAATTTCACTAGTTTACAGCTGTTAATTGTATTTTCAACCTAATCTAGAAAAGCGTATTGATTTACTGTGAAAAAATTTAAGAAGGTAAAAATACCTTTTGTTGACTTTGTGAGTTTTGCATTGATCCGTGATCGTGCGCCGAACACCAGTGGAAGAACCTCTCAAACTTCTTTCTTTCTTCTTCCGTTCCTCTTAACTCCGCGTCTTAAGGTATTTAAACTAGTGATTATGAAAATAGCGCCCCCTTTATTTCCGGAATGCAATAGTCCCATTTCCAAATAAGGTATGGGACTGACGGAAAGGTCCGTCCCCGCCCCTTTCTGTTTGTTGCAGCGAGGTCCTTCTCACTTGTAGCAGAATGAGTAACAAAACAGAGCCGAGATGGCGGCTGGCGTTTAGACGTTATTCGGAACTTTCCTCCAACTTTATTCTTCTCCTGTCGGAACAGATATATTTGTAATGTCTTCATCCTCTACAACAAAACGCAAAACTGAAGGTCATCTAGAACTTACTCCTACGAAGTCACCGTCTACCAAGAAAGGTAAAATGGAGCAAGCCACAACAGAGAACGTGATAGTGGTGCTAAAGCTAGCTATCGAGGAGCAAGGGACATCTATTGGGAAATCCATCGATGACTTGAAGTCTACTATAAATTTTCTCTCCGCTGACATACAAGATATTAAAAGCACACAGCACACCACGGTCAGCCGAGTCAGCAAAGCTGAGGAAAAGATTCAAGCATTGGAAAACAAAGTCCTGGAGCTAACACGCGAGAAGAAGCGGTGGAATCTGCGGCTCCGTGGCATGCCCGAAGAAGGGACGGAGGATGTAAGGCTCAAGGTAGTGGAGGTATGTCAGAATATAATCCCAAATTACAAAGAGAAGATTCTGGAGGTGATTGATTCAGTATATCGGCTATCCAATCAAGTCACACCCTAGAGATATCGTCATCCAATTCTCTATGCAGCATTTCCGCAACATGATCTGGAAAATGGCAAAGAATTCTGGCTACTTGAAGCAAAGAAATCTCCTGTTCAAAGAAGATATTTCTGTGGAAGACCGCGAGAAACGGAGCCGGCTGTGGCCAGTAATCCAACAACCCTGCAAGGATAAGAAGATCGCGTACTTTGTAGGAGGACGAGCTTTTGTGGACGGCAAGGAAATTGAATAACTGTTTCGTCGGATCCCATTCAACCTATTAAGGAGGAAAAGTTCTATGTTCCCAGTTAAGTTTGACTAAAACTCAGACACTTATCTTGTTTGTTTATTACTATGTTAAAGTTCTTCTCAGTTAATGTTCGAGGACTGAGGGATATCACTAAAAGAAAAGCTTTATTTCTATTTGCCAAAAATTGTGGTGCTGATTTTTGTTTGCTTCAAGAGACTCATTCCATTGATAGTGACTATAAACTTTGGAAAGCTCAGTGGGGAGAAGATTTGTGGATGGCCCATGGAGCTCACTGTGCAGCAGGTACATTAACTTTGAAACACTAATTTAATAGCAGCATCATCTTCACCGAAACCGACCCAGCTGGACACTATATTCTCACAGTTATCAAATGTGATAATTCTTTCTTTCTTATTGGTAACATTTATGGTTATAACGACACCAAGGAAAATGTCATGCTGTTTGAAACTTTGAACTCCAGTATTGATGCTCTTGTTAAAAAATGTAATGATATTAAGATAATTTTAGGAGGAGATTTCAACATTACTGTCATGTTGGATGCTATTCGCTTAACCCACATGCAGAACACAAACAGGTGATGGAGGAATCGGATAAATAAAATTTATTGATGAACAGATCAACAGTAGTGAAATTTGAGTAAGTTCGAGACCCCACTGGATCCGGGCGTCAGTGATTTGAGGACTGCAGAGATGACAGGTAAGTGGGTAGTAGGAATTATGGGGAAGGAGGAATGGAGCGGGCTTACTGGGAGAGATGAAGAGGATTCGCCAGGGAGGTAGGTCGTAGAGAGGCTGGAGTCCAGGTTCTTGCACAAGAGAGGGGTTCCGATGGCGGGGAGTAGCCGAAGGGAGGCACGTCGGAGGGCGGGCAGGTAGTCGGACCGTAGTCGACCGAGGGACGGTTCCACGGGAGGAATCCTGAGAGAAGGTCAGAGGAAAAAGGCTCAGATTAGCAGAGTACACGAATTAATTCTCAGAGAACTACGCTCAGAGGGGCTCAGGGTACCAAAACAGGTATAACACTCCAGCTCCGGCGAACTGGCCACCCGCTCCTCTTATGCTGGTGTAGATGAGGCTGATAACGCACAGGTGCGCGGTGACCATCCTCCTCCAGAAGCCTCCTTGTGGCTCCCCCTGGTGGACAAAACAGCTCTCTACAAAAACTCCAGCCTCTAACAATTACTGTGAATGATGAGGTTGACCGATGGCCTAGCAGGCAAAGAATAAATTCTCACATTGTTGACTTTATGAATGAACGAAGTTTAATAGACATTTGGAGGCTAAATAATCCAAACACAAAAATCTTTACATGGAAAAACAAAGCTGGTTCGCAACACTCAAGAATTGATTTTTAGCTAATATCTGACTTCTTACAACATTCAAATTGCAAAGCTGAGATTATTCAAGCACCTCTTACTGATCATAAAGGCATTTTGTTAGAGGTTTGTATTTCCCCTAATAGAACTACTAAAAGGAACCCTGCATATTGGAAGATGAATAACTCCCTTCTTAACGACAAATTTGTCTGTTTATCAATTAAAAACAAAATTGCAGAGCTCTTAAAACTAGCACAATTTGAAAATAATTATGGACGTTACTGGGAGCTTTTAAAATATGAATTAAGAAAGATCTTAAGTAAAGCTGGGGCAAATAGAATAAAAAATAGCATAAAGGAGGAAACATGCTTGGTCTCTGAGTTGATTTCATTATCATCTACTCTTCCTGAAAATCCATCTGAACAACAGAGAGCCATGTTACAAACCCTTCAGCTTAAACTTGATCAAATTTATATTAATAAAGCAAAAGGAGCTTTTATAAGTTCACGGGCCAAATGGTTAGAAGAGGGGGAACAAAACTCTAGCTATTTCTTCAAACTTGAAAAGCAAAGACAAACAAAAAATGGAATTACTAAACTTAATTCAAATGGCACAATTATTGATGACCCCAAAATGATTGCCAATATATGTGAAAGGTTTTACAAATCATTGTACGAGTCTAGACATTCTCCTGAGGAACATAATTATTTCTTTAACTCCGTAAGTGGTATAGAAACAATTGGTGACCAAAACTGTAATGTTAAAAGCAGAATCAGCCAGAACCCAAAACGCAGCCACAACAAGAGGATGGTAACCAAAAGGTTTTATTACAAAAAGTAAATGGTGTTGAAGGGTGTGGTAAGACTGGTGGGTCGGAGACGAGGAATCCACAGGGGTCAGGAGTCCAGCCGGGGGAGGGTAAGGGGAATGGACAAGGGGAGATCTGTGGGGGTCTCAGGGGTCAAACAGACGACAAGGACAAAATCCACCAACCGGAGGCTAAGTCGTAAAACGGTCCAGGGTCATGCACGGGAGGTTCTCAGGCAGTGAAAATCCAAAATCCAGAAGGCAGGAGGCAGGGTCAGAAACAGGCAGGGTTCAGCAACAGGACTCTCTACAGCAGAAGGATTAGGCAAAAATCTGTGGTCAAAAAACAGGCAGGATCAGAAACCAGACAACTCTTTGAAACATGAGATAACAAAGGCTTGAAAGCTGTGACAGGGGCAACAGACGATCTCACACTGAGCTGGTGACGAGCAGCTGTTTAAGTAGGGACCAGCTCAGTGCAGGTGAGGGCAATAAGCAATCAGCACAGCCAAGGCAGAGCTGAAGGGCTGGAATCATGACACAAACAAAATATTATGTGACTCTCCAATCACACCTGATGAAATTAAAGAAGCTATTAATAGTCTTAAATCAAATAAATCACCTGGTACAGATGGACTTACATCAGAACTTTATAAGACGTTCTCAGAAGAACTCACTCCATTTTTACATTCTGTATTTATTGAAAGCATTAGGAATGAAAGACTCCCCCCATCACTTTCTCAAAGTCTAATTACTCTAATCCCAAAACCTCAGAAGGATGCATTAATTTTGGATAATTGGCGTCCTATTCCTTTACTTAACAGTGATTACAAAATCGTAGCCAGTTGTTTGGCTAAAAAAATTAAAACAGTTCTTAGTGATATTATAGAGGAATCTCAGAAAGGCTTTATGGCCGGAAGGCATATTATTGATAATATATGATTGGTTCTTGATATCTTAGACTATCCAGAAATGGTTTCAGCTAACAGTGTTATTTTATTTTTAGATTTTCAAAAGGCTTTTGACTCGATAGAACATGAGTTCATCTTCAAAACCCTCAGCTTATTTGGCTTTGGAGAGAATTTTCAACAATCAATCCGCACTCTTTATGCTTATGGAAATAGCTCAATAAAATTACCCCATGGAACTACCAAAAGATTTAAAATAGAACGTGGGATTCGTCAGGGATGCCCTGTATCACCCTTTTTGTTTCTTCTCCCTATGCAAATTCTAGCTATTTTTATTAAAAATAGTGATCTCAAAGGAATCTCAGTTGCAGGAAAAACTATACTATTGAGTCAACTAGCTGATGATACGACTTTGTTCTTACAAGATACGTTTCAAATTGATGTTGCACTTAAACTTTTAAATACATTTTCAGTAGCTTCTGGTCTTAAACTTAACTTATCTAAATGTGAAATTCTTCCAATCAATAGTTGTAATGAATTATCTTTGTCAGGAATTCCTGTGAAATCTGAAATTAAATACCTTGGGATGACTATAGTTAAAGAGCAAACAGCAAGAATTAATAAAAACTTTGATCCATTTATACCCTCTTGCCAACAAAGATTTAATCTATGGTTACAAAGAGACCTGACAATCACTGGTCGAGTCCTGCTGGCCAAAACCGAAGGTCTTTCTCGTCTTGTCTATGCTCGTTCAGCTCTTAATGTCCCAAACAGCCTTTGCACTAAAATTGATAAAATACTCTTTGATTTCATTTGGGAAAAAAGCCCCATCTTATTAAGAAGAATGTTATGATAAATAGACTAAGTTCGGGTGGTTTCAATGTTCTGGACTTTAATACCCTACATTCTACATTCAAAGTTAGGTGCATCCAAAGATATTTGAAAAATCCTAATTCAATGTGGCATTGGATTCCTACACAAGTCTTTAAATCCTTGGGTGGCCTAGACTTTTTATTAAGATGTAATTACAAAATAGAAAAACTCCCTGTTAATTTATCTAGTTTCCATAAACAATTACTTTTATTCTATGGACATTGGTTTATATACATAACTTTTCCCCTCACAACTGTTTTATTTGGAATAACCAAAATATTTGCTTCAAGCATAAGTCCCTATTTCTTAAGAACTGGGTGGATAATGATATTCTATCTGTAAAACAATTGTTTAATGAGGATGGTCAACTGTTTAATTATGGTGAATTTCTTTGTAAATATAAATTCCCTGTGACCCCTAAAGAATTTGCTGTTGTTTTCGATGCTATTCCAGCAGGTTTGAAATTTCTTATATCAACCTCAGGTACAGCCCATGTCCAATATCCCAGATTTCCAGAGTTATTTATTGGTAATTCAGATCCTTTCCGCAGTATTAAAACTGGAAATAAACATATTAGAGAAAGAATCCAGAGGAATACTATTAGCAAACCTGCTTCAATCTTTTTTTGGAACAATCTTTATACAGATATTGATTGGGAACAAACATGGTTATTGCCAAGAAAGTTTTTTGTCTCAAATAAAGTATGAGAGGTGTCTCTTAAAATTCTACACAGGTGTTACCCAGTAAATTCAGCACTGACTAAATATATTCCAAATATTGATCCTCTTTGTTCCTTTTTGTCACATCGAAAAAGAAACATTAACCCACCTTTTTTGGGAATGCTCTTTCAGCAAAATGTTTTGGTGTGACTTCAATATTTTCTTCAGTCAGAAATGTAATATATTTATTCCTTTGAATGTTAAACATGTTTTCTTTGGTATTTCCAATAACAGTATGTCTGGGAAAGAATATATTCTAAACTTTCTTATTCTGTTGGCTAAATTCCACATACATGCCTGTAAATTTGCTAAAAACAAACCTAACCTCACTGTTTTTAGAGCTTATGTAAGATGTTTTTTGGACTCTTTAAGATTGTGCACCAACTCTAAAGCTATGAAACTTATAACCTTAAGCAATGAATTTGATTTGTAATCTGTTATTTTATTTAGATTTTTTTTTCCTTTTCTTTCTTGGAATCCTATGGATTTGTTACCCCAGCACCTACTGTCTGCAATTGTACTGCGCGTGCATGGAGAGAGCAAGGAAGACGTGGTTTTGAATTGTACTTTGGCGGTTTTCCCCCTTTGCTGTACGAAATTAATAATACCTAAATTTCCAAGTTTCATTGAGTTAACACTAGAACTACCAAAGATTCCCAAAATGGGAATCTTCGTCCAGGTACCAGAGAGGGGCCAGTTTGGCCCTGTCCCTAGAGCTACCAGAGAGGGGCCAGTTTGGCCCTCCAAGAGAGGGTGTGAAGAGGCGCCTTTGTTATGTAAATAAGGCCATTACTATCCTGTTCCAAGGACAATCAGCGTGAAAGTTGATGTAGTGAGTTTGGCTCTCCTCCCCCCTGCTCATCTACAGGGATGCTAATTGCTAATGCTTTTTCTGTGCAATCCTTTCTGTGGTATCGGCTGCTTCAACCCAAATGCAGTATATTTCAAGTCCCATGTATAGTTTCTCTTTGCATGGTAATTCTTACAACAAATCCTGATGTTGTTTTCTAAGTTTTGTCCCTCTAGTATCTTGTCTTGACTCTCAATTTTCTTTTTTAAACAACATGTTAACCAGTTTAATAGCAGATGCGCTCTAAAACTTTGTATATTTTGCATCCTTTGTTTACGGCTTTTTTTTTTTTGCAAACTTTACAACAAAATTAAATGTCTTTTCTTAGTGGTTAAATTATCAGCTAATAAACAGTTCATGATCTACTGCATACGTTTTGTTAGGTCAGTTGTTAACCTAACAAGCAACAACAACTGCACCATTTAATTGATTTTAAATGTGTACTATAGGCAGAAATGTCTGTCCACTAGCCTATATTAATTATTTAGTAATAAGCTGTTGTAGTGACTGGTGGATGGTTATGGTCTTTTCTACCCCTGCACTGCGGCTATGAATGGCATGTAAAAGAATAGTCTTTTTGCTCTCCAGCATTGTCCGCATGCGGGAAATTTCTTTATGTAAACAATAACATGCAGGTGGTCTACATTTGTGACAGATAGTCAGACGACCTCTCTCCACTGTTCTGATGTGTCTCTAGAAACTGAATATACAGCTCTTCCCCTCCTGTAACATTACCATATGATTTCTCTAATTCTTGAAAATAAGTACCTGGTGTGGCTTGGACTCCAATGAAAAGAGTCACATTTAAAGGCAGGGGTAAATAAGCCATTGAGTATCATATGGGGCTGCTGCCCTTCCGATGGGCTAATGTTGATCACTTGCTTAGCTCGAAGCCGCCATATGCTAAAATCTTTTTCTGTAGGAAGTTTTGGAATGTTGCCAGAGAAAAACCCTAGCTCTCTTGGAGGAAGCTGGTGCACTGGTGAGTCCTGTTTTACAATATATTCTACTATAACTTTTTGGACATCAGCAGGCAAAGGGCTGATTAATACAGTCTCATTTGCTGCCTGTGTACGATTTGATGTTTTCATCATCTAAGACAGTTGGACTTGAATGTTGGGTTTTGAGTGCAGATGCTGGAGTTGATGAATGATGATACAAGGTTTCTTCCATCATGTTTTCTACAAATACGACTTGCAGCTACCCGACTTATTGTAGCAGGGTCCATTTTGTATTTTAGGGCCAACTTGTGTATTTGTTCCTGAAAACTCAGGAAAAAGAGTCATGTTACCAATGGCACGTGCAAGTGGTATTACTTCCTGACTGAATGATTCATTTTCACATTTAGAAATGCTCTGAACTTCAACCCCATTATAGAAAATGTGCAAAAAAAACCCCAAAACAACCAAATTATTGGCTTCAAAAATTTATCAATTCGAGGAAAAATTTTGTTAGCAAAAGCAGAAGGCATTTCCCGTTTAACTTATCCAGCTTTGTCTCTTTCTGTAAATAAACAAACAACTGAGATCATTGATAAAATGCTTTACAGATATTTATGGAAAATAGGATTCATTATATCAGAAAATCAGTCTTAATGAACTCATATGAACTTGGTGGCCTTGATTTTCTTTTTTTTTCAACATAAAACAATATGTTCAAAATAAATTGGATAAAACAATTTCTTAAAAATTCATCCCCAATCTGAAATTTGTGATTCTTGAGATAAGGGACAAAATGGTTTTAAAATTCTTCCACCAAAAATGTTATTTATTCCTGAAGTTATGTATTCATACATGACAAATAATGTTTTGGGAATGTAAATATGTTAAGGTGCAGGCTCCCAGCTGCAGCATTTTCTTTTAAATTACATTTTTACTGGATCTGACTGAGAAATTTGTCAACACCATCAGACAAAAATAAATTGGTATAAAATTATTTTTTAATGAACTTATGACTGATATTTTTACTCTCTGTGGTGTCTTAATTATTTTAATTATGTCCATGTTTTTTAAATTAATCATACCACAATTTAAACATTTATTTAGTCTGTATTTAATTACTCCAGTTCAATTGATACAAAAAACAATTTTGAAAGTAATCACCACAATGAACAGTGTCATTTATTAGTAAAAAACACATATGCACCAAATACATGAATTCAGACATTTCACAAACAAATGCCTATCAAGAAACAAAATAAATATTATTTTAAACAAAATGCAACATAAACTACATCTGACAGAGTTGACGGCACATGACGGTGTTGACACAAAACTGATGGTGGTGACAAACTAGTAAGTAAAAAGAAAACACTGAACTTGAAATGACATTTAAGAAGAATTAAATGCTGAAATGTTGTAGAATGTGAAGATATGAAGAAAAAATGTGAAATAACCATATTTAGATTTCAAGGAACATCTAAATTTTTGAGAATGTACCTTTGTCACTGAAGTCATCAACCAGGACGATTTTCAATCAAAATGTAAAAGATGAATACAAACAAAAATATACACGACAGAACTTTTTGAAATATATTGTGAACTAATTCATATCTTTCTAAATCGCTTAAAAGTCAGAATATTTAATCCCCAGGCAATAGACGTGTCACATATTCTCCTTCAATAAAATCCATAACAGCTGGTGAAATGCGGTATACACCCCTGGTGCTGCTTGTGCGGACTGGTGAGGATGGTTTTCTCAGCCTAACTAGGACATCCGAAAATGGCACAAAGCAGATATCCCGACGACCTTGTTTTTGCTTGAAGCTAAGAGTTGGTCCATGAGGATGAAAAAATTCCACTTGTACATCTTCGTGCTCTTTGTCAATTTGTAAGGCTTTAGCCAGCCACCATTTTCCATCATACATCACAACAAGCCAGTCTTCACTTTGGACATCACAAGGATCTATCAGGGTTGTTGTTCCTTTAGGTGTCTTGCTCGGCTCCTTCTCCATTTCCTCCATCAGCATTTCCAGAGGATTTTGAACTTTAGCAGTGGTTGAACTTTCATGGACATCTGGGTCCTGTGTTGTGTTGCCAAAAGAGTGAATGGTGGGACTGAAGCACTTGCAAATCTGTGGCTCTCCGCAAAAACATGAAAGGAACCTACAATGGATGACATTCCCCTGAGCTAGCACTTGGTGAATGTTTCTTGTTCCTGGAATTGATTTCAGGGTTTGCAGGAGGAGAGAGTCATAAGACTGAAAAATCTTCATTTGTCACAAATTGCAGCTTGACACCACTTAAGCTGTTGGACACCTTGTCAAAGAATAATTTGCCATCTATGATATCCTGACCTCTCAGCACAATACTGTCAGCACATCTCTTCACCGTCGCCCCAATGCCATCTGGAGCGCCTTTGCCATGTGATGTTGGGAAGAAATTCCATGTAGCTTTCTCAAATCCCAGACGTTGCGGGACAACACAGAGGAGAAAGAAGTTCTTCTTATTTTTATATTGTTTGCTTGGACCATCAGTTCCAACTTCTGTTTGCTCCTCTACGCGTTTCCACTGTGACCATTTTACTGGTGTTGTCCCTTTTTCTGGAGAAAGACTTGAGCATTTGTTTAAACAGCGGGAGCAAGCACGCAAAAGACAAGACTCACTTGCTGGAGAACAACAGATAAGTTTGAAACTCTCTTCAAGGTTGCTGGTTGCCACAGCATTGAATGATTTCAAGACCTCAAGCATCAACATGGCATTCTCATGGTACTGACACAGACAGGTTTTTCGATCTGAGGCTCTGATAGGTGTGATGTGGAAAGGACGCAAGGCACAGAATGATGAGTAACTAAGCTTAATATTTGGGTTTTGTTGGAGAAATACACCATGAAGGTTTTGCATAGTATTAGTTAGAATCATTCTTTGACGTTTTACTTTATTTCTGGTGATGGTGTCTTGCTTGTCAGTCGTCACCCTTGAATTGTTTTCCAAAAACATGTGCACACTCCGGGAGATGCGCTGGAGAAAGCTAGGCTTCCTTTGTTTTTGCATTTTTTCTCTCAGTGTTTTGTAAGTCAAGCCAAACTCATGAACCCGATGAAGTAGCCGATATTTCTTGAGAATTCTACCAGACAAAGAAAGTTGTGCGTGCTTTGCTACAAGTTTGCTTCTTCTGGGAATATGATGGGCATTGCTTTTCAACTCTGCAGTCAAGGCATGGTGGAAAACTAATGATCTTTTGATTAATGGATTCCTTAGTTTGCTCCCTTGAAGCATCTTTTTGGTCTTAGTCTGAGGTGAGTCTTTTGTTTTTTTCTTTTTACGTCTGTTTTTTTCTTTTATGCGTACAAGTCGCTTTTTTAGAGTGCTTCTCTCTTTTGATAACTTGTGAATTTTGTCTTTTAGTTCTTTGACCTGTCTTGAATGCCTTTTCCTCATTTTAGATCTTTCCCTTTCCCCTGCTGCCCGCTGCCTAGTGCTCCTTGGTTCTTCAAAATTTAAATCTACAGGACTCTGCGGTGGGGTATCTACACTTTTCTGGCCTTCCTTTGCTCTGTTTCTGCGTTCTCTTGCCTCCTTTTGTTTTTGCTTCCAAAGTCTTCTCTTACGTCTCTTATCTCTTTCACCCAGATTATTGATATGTTTTATTTTTCCCTCTTCCACTCTCTGTCTGCATCTTTTCCTTTCCTTTCTTAAAAACTCTTCCTTCAGCTCAGGCTGGCTATTTATTTTTTCTCTCCTTCTTTTCTGATACTCCCTGTTCCTTCTCTTGCGCTCCTCCACTGACAGCTTTTCTCTGGCCATTGTAGCCTGAAATATAGGCAATTATCATCAGTACACTGCTTGTCATGGGATAAACATACCCTTCCCTTACAAAATAAACTACATCTTATTAATTTTAAAGGACTAATAAAATTGTATTAAATTTAAACCATTAAACTTTACAAGTTGCTGAAAATAATCAGAAACATTTTTAAAAAGAAATACATGATGAATGTGAAGTGCTGTCAATTATGTAAAATACAGTAAAATGAATTAACTGCACACTTAAGTGACATTTGTCAACACCATCACTAAGAGAGTCAACACCGTCAGTTAAAAAATCTGATGGAGTTGACATCTGACGGAGTTGACAAAACGCCATGCTAACTTCATTTATATGATGATATTCTGAAGGAGGCCATATTGTAGCTCATCAGTTCTTTTAAATCCTTAAAATATACTAAAATTAAGCATTTATTTAACAAAATTTCATCAAAATTTTGAAAAATGTTACTTATGGTGTTGACACTTTATGGTTGTGACAAACAACTTAGGAATAAAAAAGAAGAAAAAACAAAAGAATAATATAAGCTTACCAGAGCTGCTTATCCCCCCAAGCACAGGAAGAGAAAGGAAGTGGTCATGGGGTCCTCAGAATTTCTGGTGCCCTTCAATAATGCCTGATTTTTTTCACATTCTTTCTATGTCTGACGGTGTTGACAAAAACTGAGGACACAATTTCAATTGAATTTGAAAATACATTAAATAACTTTTAATTGCATTCATTGATAGTTATGAAGTTAGTTGTTTGAATACTTATAAAATAATATATTATGACAACTAAATATAATTATTTTAGTTCTTTTAAACTATGATAATGTATTGAGTTCTACACCAGGACAAGGGCTTTTACAGACACCATTCACCTACTACAATGTTTAAAATAAAAAAATATTCAGCAAACACCAGGAAAACATACATTGTTGTGCTCAGATGACCCAGGTTAGTTTAGTCAGATATTTAAAAAATATATATTTGGTGTATATTTTATTCAAATTTTGTACTTTATCCATGGGACCTGTTTTGTCCCTATTCTCAAGAATCACTGTATACCTAATTACTTTTCTTAAAATTTGGTGGCCTTGGGGTGTGCTGTGGTGGCGCACGGGGTTAGCACACCCCACGTTTGGAGGCCTTAGTCCTCACGTCGCGGGTTCAACTCCCGGTCCCGACGACCTTTACCGCATGTCTTCTCCTCACCCTCCTTCCTGTCTGCCTACTGTACAAAAAATATGAGCCACTAGCACCGCAAAAACTCTTCGGAGAGAAAAAAAATAAAATTTGGTAAATAAAATCAATATCATCTTTGGAACAATGGAGACTCCAACAAAATGGAGACATTTTGTACAAACATAAGTCTTTTTTTCTTGGAAAATTGGTTTGAACATGGAATCATCTTAGTTCAGCAGCTTTTTAATCCCGATGGTGTCTTAATGTCTCATTCTGAACTTCAAGAAAAGTTTGGTCTTCCCTTATCACCAAAGAAATATGCGTTTGTTTTTGATGCTATCTCATCTGGTAATATAATGCTTCTTAAATCCTCTATAATTTCTGTACTGAATTTACCAAGTCTAGACCCTGCTGAAATTTGTGTTGGTCAAATCTGTTTTCCCACTAAAAAGCAAAGGAACAACCTTAAGAAATAAAAAAAATATATTTAAAATGTTCAGAAAAGGGGATAAAAATGTGAAATCAGAGGATTTTTATTAGCATTAACATTGTACGTGCCTTATTAAGTATAAGTACGTGCCTTATTCCGGAAGGACATTGTCTCTGTTTCAAATGTTCTCTCTTATTGGAATAACTTTGCCTCCAAACTCAACTAGAAAAAAGTCTGGTGTCTTCCGACTAACTATTTAATTGTTAATAAGGTCAAAATAGTGTCTTTTAAGGTGATCCATCGTTTTATCCCTGCAAGTTTTTTCTTCAACATTACAAACAAGACATGAACTGTTCATTCCGCCAACCATATGAAGAAGATCTCTGTCATTTATTTTGGACATGCCATTTCTCATGTATTGTTTGTGAAAATATCTGTACATTTATTTCCCCAAAAATTCTTGGTGACTTTTCCCTCACTTATGTAAATATGTTGTTTAGATTCTTCTCCTATCCCACTTATAAAACAAAACATTTTTATATTATTAACCTAATTTTATTAGTTGCAAAAAATGTATGCAGAGATCTAAATTCTCAAATCATAAACCTTGCTTTTCAGCCTTTAAAGAGGAATTCAAACATTATATTAGAACTCTCCGCAATTCAAAAAACAGAAAAGCCATTAAAACAGCAGATATGTGCGCTCACTTTAACATCTTTCTGAGTTAACTTTTTATTTATATATATATACTTTTCATTTTATTTGTGCTTGCTATATAACCCCCTGACATTGTCTTCTCCGTTTTATTTGTTAGTGTTGTTAATTTTGCTGTTTGTAAACCCCTTTTATATCAATAAAGAAAAAAAAAGGTAAGGAAAGGCTCTTCCAGTTCTCCCAGGACTTAGCTGTGCTCATGGTTTACCTCTGATACCGCTAGCTGGAGATCCAGTATGCAGATATTCACAAAGCAACACTTGTTTCGGACTACTTCGTTGAACATGAAAATTTCCTAGGTACACAAATCTCACAGGAGCTGTCAGAAGGCGCAGAAAAGGAAAACACTGGAGAAAATATCAGTAGGCCGGTGTAATCCAAGTGCTCCCCTTTTGCTAGGTAAGTAGTTGTTCCCCAAAGCTAATAAGCTAACATAGGAGGCTACTGCGCAGTCGGTATTTAGGAACGTCTGTCTATCTGCTGCAAGTTTACTTACTGAGATACGCTTATGAAGGAAGCGGCTTAGTTAAGTTCCTACAGCTTAGTAATAACAATACACTTGGCCAACAATTATTATTTACAGGGTAAACGGTGCCCTACAGTGAAAACAAGCTGGTTAGCCTGTTGTAGCTGATCTGTGGCTAGCATGCTAGCTTACTTGATCGTCATCGTTAGTTCTGATGCTGCTCGTCAGCTTCTTGGCCAAAACAATCCACATCAAACGGGTTGAAACTCTAAGGATTGTTTCTATTTTTTGTATATAAAAAAGGATCAGAAAAAAGGATCAGTTAAGTTAATTAAATGTATGGCCAGTTACATTAAATCGATATATTAGACATATCAACAATTATAGCTGAATATATTATTCCAATTGATATTGAGGTTAAGTGGTATAATAATCAATGCTCACATGGTCCGCCACTTTAAATAATTATTTCAGTCGAGCTTTTAAAATACTTTCTCCAATAACTTGGTGGAAGAAATAATTAACAAAGTTACAAAAATCAGCAAAAATTTAGGCTTTCCATTTGTTGTGTTTTATCTTGACTTTCAAGAAATGTAGATTTGTTGTCAGCTAGAACTTAAAAGCTGTATTTAATGTTGATTTAGTTTGGGGACTTCACATTTGAAAAACAGCTCAGGGTTAGGAGAATTAGATAAGATAAGATAAGATTTATTTGTCATTGTCATCAACAGATTACAACGAGATTGAGATTTGCTCGACTCGAGTTAAGATGCAGGTTATGTGTATATACGTAATATACCAAGATAAAGAAATGAATAGTACAAAATGAAAAATAAACTTAGACATCAGATGGTTGCAGCGCCTGGAGGTGTCGCAACAGAATTTACATTTATAACAAAGTGGTGTCAAGAGCAGAAGCCTTTGAATTTAGTGCCATGATTGCCATCGGGTAAAAACTGTTTTTTAGGCGATTTGTCCTGGGTTTTTTTGCTCTGTATCTCTTGCCTGATGGCAGCAGCTGGAAGAGACCATGGCCAGGGTGTGAAGAGTCCGTTTTGGATGTCCGTTTTGTTCTTCCTGAAGTCGATCACCAGCTCCTTTGTTTTGGAGGTGTTGAGGAGCAGGTTATTGACTTTGCACCACTCTGACAGCTGCTTCACCTCATCCCTGTACTCCAGCTCCCCCTTCCCGCCTGAGATGAGACCAACAACAGTCGTGTCATCTGCAAACTTTATGATCTTGTTGCTGAGGTGGTTGGAGACACAGTCATGAGTGTAGAGGGTGTAGAGAAGTGGGCTGAGCACGCAACCCTGTGGCGATCCGGTGTTCAGGCTCAGAGCAGTGGAGGTGTGGGGGCCCAGTCTGACCCTCTGAGAGCGACCTGTTAGGAAGTCCAGGATCCAACTGCAGGTGGCTGATGGGAGCCCAAGGTTTGCTAGCTTGGACACCAGACGTTTGGGGAAGTATAGTATTAAATGCTGAGCTGAAGTCCACAAAGAGCATTCTGACGTAGCTCCCCTGCTTCTCTAAGTGGGTCAGGGCAGCATGAAGTGCAGTGGATACAGCGTCCTCTGTGGACCTCTTTGCTTTGTAGGCAAATTGGAGAGGGTCCAGCTCAGCAGGCAGGCCAGCGAGGATGTGACTCCGCACCAGTCTCTCGAAGTACTTCATGATGATCGGTGTGAGTGCCACTGGACGGTAGTCGTTCAGGGTGTTGATGTTGGTTCTTTTCGGCAGGGGGACAATGGTAGAGGACTTTAGGCAGGGAGGGACAGTGGCTTGAGACAGGGACTGGTTAAAAATCTTTGTGAAGATTCCAGCCAGTTGGTCTGCACAGTCTTTAAGCACCCGTCCCGACACACCGTCAGGTCCCGCAGCCTTCCTTGGGTTCACCTTCCTCATCACCTGCCTCACCTCACACTCCTCTACTGTGAGAGCAGAGCTGCTGTGGACAGGCAGCTGTGATGGAGCTGTGGTAGGTGTCGCCTCAAAGCGGGCAAAGAAGATATTCATCTCCTCTGCCAGACTGACTGATTTCAGATCAGCATGATTAAAGTCCCCAGAGACGATGTGAACAGCCTTGGGGTACTTGTTCTGGTTGTTGCTGATAGTATCATGCAGGAGTCCCACGGCCGAGCTAGCGTTAGCATCCGGTGCTATGTAAACCGCAGTGAGTAGAATGGCGTTAAACTCACGTGGGAGGTATCGGGGTCTGCATTTAATTGTGATGAACTCCACGCCTGGAGAACAGTGGCTAACAACTACTGTGGAGTTCGTACACCAGCTGTTATTTACATAAACGCATAGTCCGCCTTCTCTTTTCTTACCAGAGCTCGCCGATCGATCCTGTCGGTGTGCTGTGTAGCCTGCTAGCTCGATCTCCGGGTCCAGTATAGTTGGATTTAACCACGTCTCCGTGATCAACAGAATGCAGCATTCCCGGATGAGGTTGTCAGTTGCAATCCACAGCTTCCATTCGTCCAGTTTGTTAGCGAGAGACCTCACGTTGGAGAGAAAGATGCTTGGTAGCGGTGGTTTGTGTGGCTGTTTCCTGAGCCTCGCTAACACGCCGCTGCGACACCCCCTCTTTTGTTTACGATCTCTGCGCCGTCGTCTTGTCGTAGTTACTGGGATTGTAATCCAGGGAGAGCCCGGTGTCCGTGCAATATCGACCGGAATGTTGTTGTGGACACGGAAAAGCTCCTGTGACAGACTTCCCCCGATTGCTTGACCAATGGCCAGTAAATCTTGTCGGTTGTAGGTGTTTTTAACCGAGCAAAGTGGAAAAGACGAACTTCGAGTCGGTGAGCACAGAGCCGCTGCGTCTATGCGTGCCGCCATCTTGAGAAAAAAAAAAATTACACATGGGGCCAGAATGGTTTCAGTAACTTTTTACTTTAATGAATGTAATAATTTGAAAAGTGCTTTTTTGTATTTATTTAGGTTATCTTGATCCCATATTAATATTTATTTTATAATCTAAAACATTCAAATGTTGAAAAAAAAGCAAAATCAGAAGAAACATGTAAGCTGCATGCACTTTTTAACTGTAGTGTGGGGCCCTACTCCTTTTAGAGGCTTACTGTCTGTGAATACATGGGAGATTAATAACAATTCACTTGGCCAACAATTAGTAGGCAAGTAAGTATTTTAACCACATCCTAATTTTTTTTAATTAAAGTCTTTTATTTTTTTTATTTAAACAACACAGTACAATCCCAAAGACACACCTACCACACTCCTACAATACCAGATCTATTAAACCAACCTGTACACATCTTATTCTCTTAAAACTACCATTGCAAGTTTCAGGTTTGTGCATAAACTACTAACTGCAAATACCAGATGTTCAGAACTTGGAGGCATGGACAGGTAAGGCAAGCTAAAACCCGACCACCACTGTACAAGAACACAGAAGTGTCCAGACTGGTAGTGATGGGCAGATGAGGCCTCACTGGGTGCACATTTCCCAAACTGTGTCGACACTGTAGAACTGTGTTGCCGGGTCACATGCAGTGACATCTACTGGATTTAGAAAGCCATTGCAGGCAAATTCAACAAAGGCGGGAGTGTTAACCGATTCCTCCCCCTCCTGGTGGGCACGATGATGCCTCAGCATCGTGAAAGTGCTCCAGTTACATTAAGACAAAACTTGGGAGCAAATCCCACATTTTTCACCTACAGTATAAATAAAAGTTAACCATGTAAATTAACTGACCATGTAAACAAATTCATGGAAAGGAATTTGAATAATCTGAAAGAAAAATTATCAAAAATGGGAATGACAACTGAATAATTATTTTCCGTTATGAGATCAAAATGATCCCACACAGGAGAAAACTTTCTCTTCCTTGGTTGATCCGTACCGGTAGTCAAATACGAGCCAATGCCAACGCAAAGAACACAAAGTATCTCTATCCAACAAAACCTACAAATGTGTCGACACAGTTTCTCCCTCATCAGTACAGTTTTGCGCGGTCACATACAAACGACACAGGAATTGTATCGGTCATGTGGTTTTCCTTAAAGTGATACGCGCAGACACAGGGTTTCATCTTGTTTGCTCACCGCATGTGCCGAGGTTTCTGTGTCATCTGGCCCATCACTAAAGACTGGGCCAAGAAATATTTGAAGACAGATTTTAAGGTTTAAGGATGGATTGAGAGGATCAGATGGATAGTGCTGTGGGTGGATCAGTAACAGTCAGAGAGCTCCACTTCTAGTCAGATGCCAGCAAGGTGGAGGTGGGGTACTAGTCTGGGTTGTATTACTAAAGCTGGTTGGACCTTTTTGGGTTAATATGGACTCAAAATCAACTAAACCTCCTGCCAGTTTTTAGAGGTTTTAGAGACTCTTAAAGTAGTGGTTCAGGAAGATGTCTCATCCTTCAATTCAATAAGAGAATTTTTAAATAATGCACCATCACATACAGTAATAGTTTAGGAGTTATTTCTCTATTTTCAGTTAAATCTTAGAATTTAGATTATTTAATTTATTTTTATTTGCCTATTTTGTGGCTGATTTACAATTAGAAATTTTGTTTAATTCTAGTTATTTAGAATATGTTTTTTTGGCTAGTAATTCACTTAATCAGTTCATTTTCATTTTGGGATGTGGGTGTTTCACATATAAATACCTAGAGATTAGGTAGCTATTTATGCACATGGGTGGTCACATGGTTTTTTACCAGTTACTTTGACAGTCTGTCCATCCAGTCAGTGAGTCGTCAGTCACCTGGTGAGACAATTAGGTAGCCAAACAATAGAGTTCTGGTGATGTTTGTACCATGCTTTACCTGCATCTATGGAATAAACATAGAACTACATTTTTGACTTTTGATCCTTTTTGGAATCAAAAACACTGTGCCAGAAACCCACAGTGCATCAAGTGTCTATTTGAGTTGAATTCACTTTTGCTCTGATCACCTTGAAGTTTTTTGATTTTTGGATTTTGAGTTTTTGGACAAATAGTCACTAAAAATAGTGTTGAAGATAAGAAACATGGCCCCCTTCTTCACCTGACCTGAACCCAATTGAAAGCTTATGCTCAGTAAGACAGGAATTAAGTTTACTTAAATAATAATCATAATAACCCAATTATGTTGAAGATGAAGTCAGTAATATATTGAATTTTGCATCTAAAAATGGGTTTTGTTTCAGAGTTCCCTTTAATGGGAGGAAGCTATGCAAAGTTGTATATATTTTAAGCTCTTTTTTTTAAAACATCACATTCAGTTTTATTGTTGGACTTTCTGCTTCCACTACCTTTCCTCAGCTTAAGTTTATTCATTTGAGTAATTTACTTTGTTGCAGAACACTGCAGAGATGCCTGAGGTCCGGGACCTTTCAGAGGCCTTGCCAGAGATGTCTATGGATCCAATCACTGGAGTTGGAGTAGTGGCTTCCAGGAATAGGGCCCCCTCTGGATATGATGTGGTAAACTATGAAGCACGCCTGGAACATATGAAATGATATATAAATTTGAGCAATTCTGCAAAGTAAAAAAAAAAAAGAGTAGAAAATATTTTTCATATTTAACAGGCAAAAAAAAATTTCTACATGTAAATTATGATCTAGAACTGAGTAAAATGTGTACAGCCTTCTTTTTAAATTTCCAAGTGAACATGTAGAGCATAAACTTTTGAGCCCTGTGTGTTTGTAACTCTCCTAGCTAAGCCATTTAATGTGTTGCTTTAAATAGTTAAAATTGTTTAGTGGTGGTGTTTTCTTGCAACACCTATCAATATGATCTATATGTCTTCTAAAGATATTCATTCTTTAGAAGAAAACAAGAAGCTGTGCCACTCCAAAGATACTGTTGTGACTGCTTTGGCAAACAGTTGGATGAATCATTGTCTCAGGTCAGTGATTCCTCCACTCTCCAATTTTCCTTTTCTAGATATCTATAACAACAGATGGCCTGGATGCAGACTTGTGGAAAGATGGCCTTTTCAAATCCAAGGTGACCCGTTACCTGTGTTTCACCAGAGTTTTCTCTAAAGAAAATGTAAGTCAGCTCCCTTTATCAACAAACACAAAGAAAATATTCAGTATGTATGAACACTTTTAATCTGTCTCTCAAATCAGAAGAGTAACAGAGTTTTCAATGTCTATGGCAGTACTTCTCAAATAGTGGAGCGCGCCCCCCAGGGGGGCATGGTGAAGTGTCAGGGGGGGCGCGAGAAGCAGGACTTTATAATAGCCTATATGCCACAAGTGGTGGTGACGTATTTTCGTTTAAATTTTCGCCACATAGATCGCTTCCAGGTACCGCTTGCTCCTACTGTTTTTAGCCATATCTGTAAGAGCTGTACCATGAACAAGACGCAGAAGTTAATATATCTTCGAGCTACTGGTACAACAACTGAGTTTTGTTGTGTGCCGTTGTGACCAATAATTAGCCAGTACAATCCAGTGCTTAGTTTTTTCATTTTCCTGCTGATATCAAGGTGACAACGGACTGTATCCAAAACGTAGCCACTAAAGCTAACACACGGTTTGTAGCTGCCTGGTATTTCAAAACTTGAGGATATTGTAGATCCAGCGTCAGAAATGGGAAGACGGACATTCGTATGTGCTTCGTTCACTGGAATAATTTGTTGGAGGAAAATAATGCGGGAAGAAATCCACTGCTACAGTAACAGGGTGAGAATAGAGGCAGCAATTCGGCACAAGGTAAGTCAATGTGTGTGTGTTGATATATGCGTTTGTATACCAAGTATTCAATTATTTTTAGGTAAGTCCTTAGTTTTTTTTTTTTTTTTTTAATATTACATTTATATAAAATACACTTAACATGGAGTCAGAGCAGCCCTCTGATACCTAGCAAGGTAATTTAAGAACAGCTGAGGGCAGCAACGCTTCAGTATGAAAATTATTCCGTCTTTCTGTTCTACCAACACCGAGCAACACGATCCAAACCACACAGGTAGCCAGTCAAATTAAAGTCAAAAAACCTTCCCTTTCTAGTGTCACCTCTCCACATAAAAATCCCACAGAACAAGTCACTCTACGAACAGCAAAGAAGGGCTTATTTCCTGAATCCCAAAAATATCATCATCATCAATCACTTTATTTTGTTAAATTGTCCACATTAAACACAGAAAACAACAAAAGAAAAAAAAAAACAACAATAAGCAAACCCATAATTTACCAAAAATGTAATAGGCTGAAGTAAAGCTTATTCTTGCCTACCCTTTTTTTATACCTAACAATCTACCAAGATATCTCCACAAAACATATACAGGTCCTTCTTAAAATATTAGCATATTGTGATAAAGTTAATTATTTTCCATAATGTAATAATAAAAATTGAACATTCATATATTTTAGATTCATTGCACACTAACTGAAATATTTCAGGTCTTTTATTGTCTTAATATGGATGATTTTGGCATACAGCTCATGAAAATCCAAAATTCCTATCTCACAAAATTAGCATATCATGAAAAGGGTCTCTAAACAAGCTATGAACCTAATCATCTGAAGCAACAAATTAACTTAAACACCTTCCTGAGGCCTTTAAAACTCCCAGCCTGGTTCATCACTCAAAACCCCAATCATGGGTAAGACTGCCAACTTGACTGCTGTCCAGAAGGCCATCATTGAATAAAGAGTTTATCAGTTGGTTCATGGTATCCCACTTTATTAGTAAGCCTTATAGCTTTTTTTGCAACTTAATTAATATATCAATGGTTGTTTTACTTGCATTTCCCCAGATTTCTGAGCAATAAGACAAATAAGGCATAGCCAAAGAAGAATATATAATATGCAAGCCTTTAATATTTATTAAATCTTTTATTTTAAACAATGTTCCAATAGTTTTTGCAACTTTATTTTTAATATATTCTATGTGAAGGCTTCCAACTAAGTTTATTGTCTATAATAATCCCTAAAAATTTTGTCTCAGACTCTTTTGATTTCAACTCCATAAAACTTTACATTATTATAGATCTAATTACCAGAGAATACCATGAATTTAGTTTTTTCTTCATTTAACGTCAACTTAATGTAATCAAACCATGTTTTCAACTCAGCTAACTCTTTTTCTACTGTTTTTTATTATTTCATCCATATTTTTTCCAAAAGAAAAGAAATTTGTATCGTAAGCAAACATTATAAACTTTAAAATACTGGATACTGCAAAAATATTGTTTAAATAAAGTATAAATAATTTAGGTCTTAGGACTGAGCCTTGAGGAAGACCACATCTTGTTATGTCTGTTTGTGACTTTGTGTTGTTAATTTGTACATATTGTAATCTATTACTCAAACAACTCTTTAACCACTGGTATGTAACCCCCGTAGGCCATACAGTTGCCTAATAGTCGTGCATGGTCAATAGTATCAAATGCCTTACATAGGTTAATAAACACACCTACGGTATTAAGCTTCTGGTCAACTGCTGTAGCAATGTGCTCCACAAACTCCATCACAGCTAAAGTTGGGGAGCAGTTGTTCCTGAAGCTGTACTGGTGCCCATTCATTATATTATTTTTATTATGAAAGGAGTCCAGCCTTTTTATGAATAATTAATCCAAAATTTTTGAAAATTGTGGTAGCAATGATATCGGCCTGTAATTTCTTAATATTTGATTGTCGCCACTTTTATGGACTGGAAAAACCTTTGCTATCTTCATTTTGTCAGAAAAAGTTCCAGTTAAGAATGATCTGTTACAAATATAGGTGAGAGGTTTAATAATAATATAAATGACCTCTTTCACGATCGCCATATCAATATCTTTACAATCTTTGGATTTCTTATTTTTTAATTTTTTAACTACGTCTATTACCTCACTTTCACTCACTATTCCCAGGAACATTGTATTAATATTATTCAATTTATAATTATGTTTTCCATCTCTAACCTTTGGCAATTCGTTTACTAAATTAGGACCAATATTAACAAAGGACTTATTAAAAACTTCAACAATATCCTCTTTTTTTCCACTATAATGTTATTGTATTTAACACATATTGGGGAATCTCTATCTTTATTATTAATTATATTCCAGGTTAGTGTCATTGCAGTATTTTTGCAGTAGCCTATCATAATGATCCTGCTTTTGCTTTCTCAGCACTAATGTTAACTTATTTTTATATATTTTATATTTTTCTTCTTTTTCCTGAGTTGGGCACTTAATGAAATCCTTATATAATATGACATCGTACCTTTGCTGTTTGTTTCATAATTATAATCCACATTAGTGTAAATTTTTCCATTTGTTTGCTATAGATTTTTCTTGCGTTACACAGACGTAATTCCTCTTTTTTCGCTTTTTTTATCTCTGAGATTCTGCTTAGAAAAATTATGCTATGGTTACATCACCCTTCTGCTTTTTATTATTAAATGGTAAATTTAGGTTTGCCTGGACTTTTATAAACTAATAACCAGTGGCAGCACCAGGGGGGTGTTAGGGAGTGCTATAGCTCCCCCTGGAAAAGTCATAGCACCCCCAGAAAATATTAGATTTGCTTCCATCTGATTTAACATTACCGTATTTTCCGCATTATAAGGCGCACCTAAAAACTTTCAATTTTCTCAAAAGCCGAGAGTGCGCCTTATAATCCGGTGCGCCTTATATATGGACCAATATTGAGCCACAACAGGTCTCGCAACTACGGTAAGCAGCCTCGTCTTCATTTTCCCCCATAGAAGAACAAGCGCGCGGTGTATGGTGGGATATATGACTGCGCGATTTGTGTGTTTGTGTAAAGACCCCAAAATGGCTCCTATTAAGAGACACGCTTATGACGCAAATTTTAAACTCAAGGCGATCAGTCACGCAGTAGAACACTGGAATAGAGCAGCAGCGAGAGAATTTAACATTAACGAATCAATGGTGCGGACGTGGAGGAAGCAACAGCTGTTTATTCATTTTGGGAATGAACGGAGTTGTCAGAACGCTGGTTTGTAATCTATTAATAAAGTTTGACTGACCTATCTGACTGTTTTGTTGACATTCCCTTTAGCGCAGCTCCATTTAATGGATGCATAACGTAACCCCAGCCTCTACTGTAGCGTCTATTCTATGCGCCTTATACGGCGGTGCGCCTTATATATAAAAAAAGTTTTAAAATAGGCCATTCATTGAAGGATCACCTTATAATGTGGTGCGCCTTATAGTGCGGAAAATACGGTACTTATATGTAGTTGTTGCGGCATTTTCATCAAAAGGCACAAAATAGAAACAAACTATTATATACTGAGTTAAAAAAAAAACATCACACAAGAGGATTTAAACTTTGTCTATGCGTATTATCACTTCTGTGACATGATGCCGGCTCCTCCCCCATGCACACATATAGCAATCCTCCCCCAATTATTCCAGGGCATTTGTCAGCAACTGACCAATCGGCTATCGCAATTTGTCAGAAAGTGTACATCCCTTATCTAGATGGACTGTCAACACAATATTGACAGTGTTTATCATAGCAAACTACCATATGTTAGTCAGCACGAAGTTAATTGGTAGTAAGCATAAAAACTTTTATCATAAGGACACTTATTGATAGTCAAATCAAGCTTTGTAGCGGTTAAGTAGGCAATTAAATAAACACAAGAAAAAAAGCGACATAAATATGACAATATGACCCTTTGCACATCACATCACTGTCTCCACCACGATGGATGTCCAAACCTATGATCTCCTGTATAAAACTTGTCAAAATACGTACATGTGGTAGCCTAATATCGCTTTTATTTAGTTGATTTCGCAGTAAAATGGTCACAAGGTGCTGCGCGATCGGCTGCACAGACAGACAAGGGTCGAAACCAAGCTTGTCATTTTATTTATTTATTTTTTTTTTTAAAGGTTTTGTTGGCTCTAGTGGCCTTTATTTGAAAGTAGTTTGACAGGAAACAGGGTAATCAGAGAGGGGGAAGACATGCGGCAAATGTCGTCAGGCAGGGAATCGAACCTACGACCACCGCTACAAGACTAAGGCCTCAACGTGGGTCATACTTTGCCCCTGCGCCACCACAGCACCCCATTGTCATTTTATTTTAACGAGGAAAGATTCGGCGATGGATAGCAGCTGTCAATCATAAAGACTAGCAGCTCTCGGTGTAACTGCGGATTTACAGCGAACACTTTATACAAGGTAAGCAGATTAATGTTCATATACTTTATAAGTAAGTATGATTAGAAAGATATCAAACATCGCATTATGGAGACGATAGCGTCTGACCATCAGTAACCATGGAAACAATGTCACGCCGTCATGTAGTCTAGCATGTATGGAAAAAAATGATTAGCGTCTCGTCTTTTGTACTTTTTTAAGGCTGCTCCAGTTTAAGGGGAAACGCTGTTTATGACACAATGACGTAAATCATGTGGTGTGAGTTCAGGCAAAGTCGGCTAATTCAGGCTAATTTGATCAACACGTCAGAAGGCAGGAGATATGGGTCGGTTTCTAAGCTAGCTGTTTCAGGCTTCTGTAAATACTGCGATCTATGAGCCCCAACCAGGTGTGTTACATTCACAGACAAATTAGCTTGACTTGAACAAATAGAAGCCATGAATAAACACAAAAACAACTTGGGAAAACAACTTCAGCCGCTCAGTACAATACTCCAGATTCTCACTTCCGAACTACATCATGGCACTTCGAATGATTAAGTAAGGGGTCAATACTTGGGTATCCCTTTTGTCATAAATGCTGTTTTAACCTAAACAATGTGTATTATCTGGAAGTATTCTGGCTAATGACTCAAAGCTTTGTGCTGACGTCTAAGGGTCAAATAAACGCAAATCAGTCTGATTAAAATAGCAATACTAATGCGTGTGTTGATAACTATAGGGTAAAAAGATCCGTCAGAATCCTCAGTAAAATACTTAGTTTCCCCTTAGCACCTGCAGGAAAAAAATTCTGGAGCCGCCACTGCTAATAACTCTCCTATGCATAATTTTTTTGTATTACTGTTGGTACAGATAATAGGCAAACCCTGTGTTGCGTCTGCTAGTAGTTTATATTAATTTCAGCTACAGACTTTCAAAAGAATATTCAGATTTTCACATGCATTTTCTAAGTAGTAAATATTTCAGTTTACTCTTACTCAGTAACTTCACTGTTGTTAGATCTCTGAAATATTTTTTGCAGTTTATTTAATTGTGATACAGGAACTGTTTCACTTAAATATTTAATTTCCTGAGATATTGTCAATTTATTTTCAAGCAAAACTCTCAAAAAGAGATTAGGGTTTATTAGTTTTTGATTACATTGTGTGGCTAAGTATGAACACTTATTATTTTTTTAAAATTGTTTTTAATTTTTCAGGTTTGCATGGTAACACTACGTGTTTCTGAGCCATGATTGAGCCGCTCTACCATTACCTTTCCCTTGGATCCAAGCACCTGGACCTGCTGACTGGTACGGTGTCCATCATTCCACGGTCTGCCAGATCATCACAGCATGTACCAACTTTTTATTTACAGTACTCAGTTAAATTAGGATCTGGAAACTGGAGGACCAGATATGCAAAAAGCTACCTGCAGACTTTATTGGCTGCCCTGACACTGCAGTGATCCTGCATTGAGCTATGCCAGTCTTCCTCTCCTCCAGAGTGACGTGTTTTTATCATCAATAAAAGCAAACAAGTCTGATGTCTGAGTAACTGCTGTTCATTTTGTTATCCTGTTTGTACTTACAATAAAATTGAATCTCTTTTGTAATACTCTGCATTTCACAAACATTTTTTTCCCCTTTTCTCAGTGTTTACATTATATCAAGTATTTGCATGTAGATTCAAGTGGGATATTAACATGCAACACTTTTAAGTAATACCAGCAAAAAATTTGAATATTAAGTAATATGCAGTCAGTCAGGTGATTCAATATACTGAATAAGGCTGGATGATATGACAAGTTTTTTTTTCATACCAGATTTGATTTTAATCGATTCCTCCCCGTCCTCAATTTCTATAAAAAATACAAATAATTACAAAAAATACTTTCAGAAGTGCCTTTTTTTTAAAGTCATCTCTTCTATGAGTTGTATAAGGAAGCATTTTGGCCAGGTTACAAGAATTTTTAATTACGAGAACGCAGTCATCATAACAGCAGAATAAAGATGCAATTTTATAACAATGTCTTAAAATTACAAGAAGTCGTTTTCATGAGAAATAAAGATTCAGATTGATCTGACATAACCTCAGTCCATGTGGTTCTGACACATTTGTCAGTTATCAAGAGGATGTACAGTACATTGCCACTTCAATTGATCAGGTAAGCATTAAGGTAAAAATACTTAATAGAGCAAATATACAAAATGGAAATAGAGCTACAAAATGGAAACAGAGCTATAGGTAGGAATACTTTCTATATAACGAAAAGCAAAGAGGTTAATAGCAGGAGACTGAAAAGTTGTTGGCAGCATTAGCTCAGCCGATGCCTCCCTCCAGGAAGCCACTAAATAGAACTCCAGTCCAACTCCAGCTATAATAAAGATAAAAAAAGAAATAAAACAGAAAGGTAAAATAACAAATAATGCCAATTTCGTAATTCAGATCTAATGCGTTCCAGATGCAAAAAACATTCTGAAATTTATTATTGATATTTTACAAATTTCACAAATCAATTAGAAGGTTTCACAAATGTTTTATTTATTCTGCTATTAGAGCAGAATAATTTAGTTAGGTTTAAATGTCTGGGTGTTGTAGGTTTTAAAATACAACACATTAAGAATAGTGAAAAGTAAATGTAATCGTTTAGCTATTTTCCGAATTAGAAGCTACATTTGGAAGCTAACTTCAGCTTCGACTGATAGCTCTTGGGTACTATATACTGTATATATAGATAGATGTATAGATGTATATGTATGTAGATGTAGATACATACACATCTATCTATAGCTAGATAGATATAGATAGATGTCTGTCTGTATCTATCTATCTATCTGTCTGTCTGTCTGTCTGTCTGTCTGTCTCTGTCTGTCTGTCTGTCTGTCTGTCTGTCTGTCTGTCTGTCTGTCTGTCTGTCATCGCACACATAATCAAAACACTTAACGTTTACATAGCATCTTTGTAAGATTGTCCCTGTTAGCTACATGAGGCATTATGGTGAATACAAACAATTTATTAACTTACCTTTGAAGTTATTGTGAAGTTTGACACATACAGCTTAAATCCCTTTGTTGTTGGTGGTGCGTTTCAGGACGTCTGAATAGTTCTATCAGCATCATTAACAGTCCTGCAACGACAGAGAAGCCATTGTTAACATACTGTTGCCTGCGCCCGGAAGTGATCTATGTGGCAAAAAAATGCGGAAGTGCTAAAACGGAAGTCCGTGGCATATAGGCTATTGATATTAATTTTAATTGAATTTTTCGGTTTGTTGTTTTTAAGACTAGTTGTGGGTTAAAATACCGTTTCACTGGCGATGTTTTCCCGTAACATATAATTACCCAGTAATATTTGTACTTGTCCTGTCTATTTAACATCTTTTAATACAAAAACACGGTGGACCGCCTTGGCGCTCCGACCACCAGGCTTAGCAAGTTTTCTGGGGGAAACCCTGAGTAATGTTTTTAGATGGCAATGTTATTTTTTAGATGGCAATATTATCTTTCTCACCAATATACTTACCTCTCTCCACAATAATTAAATGCTGCACTAACGAAAATTTTATCGGCACAAACCTGCACTAACGGAGCACTAAAAAAGTAGATCACTTTGGTTTGTTTTGGAGCAAGATGGGAAGCTGGTGATGTCATTGGCCAAAATTATAACTTTTGACCTAAAAAATAATTTTTAATATCTCAGAAACAAAGTAGCACAAACGAAAATGTTAAGGGCACAAACTGCACTAATCACTCAGGCTTTTTGCTGGAATTTTTCATGTGAGTGGGATATCGGCTTCACTTAGCTTAGCTTAAAAATATTGCATACAAACAGTTATTTTAGGATCTTGATATTTTGCAGATTATATAAATAACAACTACTAAAGGATCATTCTGTAATCTGTCCTTAATCTGTGGAGACATTAACAACTTTTAAAAATCTTTCTCTATTAAATTTCATAATGATATATATATCTATCCTTGTAAGCACTGATGCAGCTCTCTCTGATGTGCTCTGCTTCTGTCACTCTAGAGCCATTTAGGCAATGTTCTTGTAGACATGAAGCTGATTGATATAAAGGACACTTTGCCAGTGGGCTTCATCCCAATCCAGGAGACTGTCGACACTCGTAAGTCATCAACCAGCCAATGGCATCAAAAGTCTAAAAATTATTTTGATCTTCAAATGTTTGTGTTGAAACTCAATAATCACAGTAACCGTATGTGATTACTGTGATTATCATATACGGTGATAATCACAGTATCACCGCTCTGTAATAAATTAGTCCTTTATTACAGAGCTCCCTTGGGGGCATGGGGAATTGTTTTTTCCTTTTGCTTTCCCTCGCAATAATGTACTTATCAGTTTATGCGGCATAATTGAATACTGTAAGCCTTTTCTTACGATGGACGCCATACTTTCTGCTTTAAAATAAGGTTATGTGTGAGAGACACAGAATTTATGAGTTTATTTATTTATTTTACTGTTCATGTGTGTTATAGTTCACAGGTACCCCACCCAGTTTGTTTTGTTTATTACAATAAGTTCATTCAGTCTTCATTGTAGCTTGTTCATTCCTTCAGAACTTGGTTTTGTGTCTGTCTTGGTACTGATATGTCCTATATGTCATATGTGTTCCTCGAACACACATGTATCAATGTTTTACGTGTGTTCGTTTGCAAGGCAGTCCATTGTTTTCGTTCTCCTGAGGAGTGTTAGGCACCGAGTGTGACAAGCTGAGTTTTTGTATTAAGATGAATAAAACCTTTTTTTTTTTATCATCTGTGCTTGAGCCCAGCAACATATAATGGCGAGCCAGCCAGGATAGATGTTTTAAAAGGATTTTCGGCGCAAAAAACGGAGACTTTTAGAACCGTTGGAAGGTAACTGTAGCGTTGTGCGCCTGTCAAGGAAAACTCTTTCCGACTATCGGACCTGAGATCTAAGGGATTTAAAAACAGTTTTCATTCAAGGGGTATAAGAACATTTTGTGAGTCCCCATAATGGAACTGGAATCTGCGAGACAAAGTCACAGCCGCGCTTTGTCAGTTAAGCTGTAATCGGCTGTTGGAGGTCAGTTATCAACTGAAATGCTTTGCTACAGAGGAAGAGCCCACGAAAGGCAGTACCAGACGCCAGCTGATGAAAGTTGTAGAAAATAAGCTGAATGAAGTTGAAAGCAGCTATACATCAACTGACGCTGTGCAGTTTGTAAAAGAACTTTTATGGGTCCTGGGCCGACCGGGAGCTAAAGAGGAGCATCGTGGAATTCTCTGCTCGTTCGATACAAGTAACAAATATGAAGAGCTGCAAGAAGAGATCAAAGCCATAGCGGAGAAACTCAGACTAACGGAAGCCGCTGCCAGCTTCGGACTGAGCTCATCAGCCAAAGTACAGGAGGTAAGTATTCGTTGTGAGTTTCGCATCTGTGGTCAAATAGGAGGGAGTGGGCAGCGTGATCGGCTGTCCTACACTAGCCTGCTGCACTAGATAGAAAATGGACTCCGCAACGGCCACAGTGAGCTAGAAGTTATTGAAGCGGTGATGAGAGCAATTAACCCTGGTCTCAAGCTGCGTGATATGCTGGAAATAAAGACTGATTTGACGCTCCCACAGCTAACGACAATATTAAAAGGACATTACAGAGAAGATGACACATCTGACTTGTACCAAAAACTGGTTAATCTTTCCCAGTCTGTTGGGGCTGCAGAACCTGCCAGAGCAATGGAAAAGGAGACAACTGCACCCATTGCTTCAAATGTGGCCAGCTGGGTCACATCTCCAGAGGATGCAGAGCTCCACATCAGCAGCAGAAAAACATCGGCGGGCCACTGTCATGGGACCAGCAGTGACCCGGCTACCACATGAGGAGTCCCGCCGCTGCCTTTTCTGCCACCGGGAAGAATCAGTTGACGCTCCACTCCAGAGGTGTTTAGGTTGCTCAGCTGCCATGTATTGCTCCAAAGCATGTCAGACACAAAACTGGCACAAACATAACCACGCATGTAAAGCTGTGAGACTAGCTGAACAATATCTGGGTGAAAAAAATTAAGAGTTGTTTTTGAGGAAATTTGGACATTTCCTCAGATAAACAGGGCAAGAAATTAGTAAAACTAATTGGTAGTTGTAAAATGGTGAGCTGCACTTTTGACAATCTACTAGTTGTAGCGCTATGGGACACAGGTGCACAGGCTACAGTGATAAATGACAATTGGAGGGCGGAGCACTTACCTCACACCACTATTAGGGGTATAGATGAGCTCTTAGGATCTTAACCATAAATGGGCTTGCTGCTAATCAAACAGAAATACCATTTATAGGGTGGATTCCCATCTTTAATCCCACAGGGATAAAACGTCTAGCTCTAGCCTTCGCCTGTGCTTATCCCTAGTGACCCAAATGTGGCTCAGGATCCTATTATCGGATACAATGTGATAGAGGAAGTCATCAAAGAGCAATTAAAGCAACAGGGCAATAAAAACAATGATATTGCTAACATAGTAAGCAGTGCTTTTGACATTGATGTTGGATCTGCAAAGACTGTTATCCAGTTAATACAGACATCCCAGAGCCCTCAAAAGGAGATTCAAGTTAAAACAGGACAGAGTAAAGTCATTCTAGGCTCTGATGAAACTCTTAACTATTCGCTGTCAAACTCACATCCAGGCTGACGAGGACACCATAATGTTTTGTCCTACTCTGAACACCAGCAATCCAGAAGGACTTCATGTGCAAGAGTTACTGTTTAAAGTGAAAAGGGGCAACTCAGCCATGGTCCCAGTGTCTGTCACCAACACCACTGGTCATAATGCAACTTTAAAACCACGTCTCATTCTGGGCCACATTGTGGCAGTAAAAGCAATATATCCAGCCGCTTTGCAACCTGTAGAGAACCAACAAACTAACATGACAAGTGATGCAGATGTTAAACAGCAGTGACACGAGTGATATTTGGGATCCTCCTGTACAGATAGATCATTTAACTGGTGAGCAGCAGCTTGCAGTGAAAACAATGCTCAGGGAGGAGTGTAAAGCTTTTGCCAAAGATGAAAATGATGTTGGTTGTATTCCCAGTCTTGGCATTCACATTACTCTCAAAGATCAGACACTTGTTCAAAAGACCTACATGAGTGTGCCTAAACCACTGCATCAGGAAGTAAAATCCTACCTGCAGGACTTGACAACCAGAGGCTGGGATACAAAATCAAAGTCATCCTATTCTTCGTCGATAGTCTGTGTGAGGAAAAAATCAGGCGAGCTCAGACTTTGTGTAGATTATCGAGAACTTAATCGCAAATCAGTACCTGACAGACATCCTATTCCCAGAATACAAGACATGCTGGACAGCCTTACAGGTAGCTCCTGGTTTACAGTATTGGACCAGGGAAAGGCTTATCACGCACTAGCTCCGGCTCCTTCCCCACCAGAGAGGTGACATTCCACGTCCCAAGAGCCAGTTTCTGCAACCGAGGATCGGACCGCCAGGGTCCCCTCCCTTGGCCGCCACCCATCACACAGTGCACCCGACCCCTTTGGCCCCTCCCACGGGTGGTGGGCCCATGGGAGGGGGGGCCCATGTTTCCTCTTCGGGCTGAGCCCGGCCGGGCTCCATGGGTAAAAGCCCGGCCACCAGACGCTCGCCATCGTGCCCCCCCTCCAGGCCTGGCTCCAGAGTGGGGCCCCGGTGACCCGCGTCCGGGCGAGGGAACACCAAGTCCAAGGTTTTCCTTCATCATTGGGGTCTTCGGGCTGCACTTTGTCTGGTCCCTCACCTTGTCTGGTGGGGAAGGAGCCGGAGCTAGTGCGTGAGGTCGAGAGGTTCCGGCTAGAAATAGTCGGTCTCACCTCGACGCATGGCTCTGGTTCTGGAACCAGTCTCCTTGAGAGGGGCTGGACATACTTCCACTCTGGAGTTGCCCAGGGAGAGAGACGTCGGGCAGGAGTGGGCATACTTGTTGCTCCCCATCTCGGCGCCTGTACGTTGGGGTTTACCCCGGTGAACGAGAGGGTAGGATCCCTCCGCCTACGGGTGGGGGGACGGGTTCTGACTGTCGTTTGTGCTTACGGGCCGAACGACAGTTCAGATTACCCACCCTTTTTGGAGTCCTTAGAGGGGGTACTGGAGAGTGCTCCTCCTGGGGACTCCCTTGTTCTGCTGGGGGACTTCAACGCTCACGTGGGCAACGACAGTGAGACCTGGAGGGGCGTGGTTGGGAGGAACGGCCCACCCGACCTGAACTCGAGCGGTGTTCTGTTTCTGGACTTCTGTGCTCGCCATGGATTGTCCATAACGAACACCATGTTCAAGCATAAGGGTGTCCATATGTGCACTTGGCACCAGGACACCCTAGGCCGCAGTTCGATGATCGACTTTGTCATCGTTTCATCGGATCTGCGGCCGTATGTCTTGGACACTCGGGTGAAGAGAGGTACGGAGCTGTCCACTGACCACTACCTGGTGGTGAGTTGGCTCCGGTGGCGGGGGCGAAAGCCGGTCAGACCTGGCAGGCCCAAACGTGTTGTGAGGGTCTGCTGGGAACGTCTGGCGGAATCCCCTGTGAGACGGAGCTTTAACTCCCATCTCCGGCAAAACTTCGAACACGTCCCGGGGGAGGTGGGGGACATGGAGTCTGAGTGGACCGTGTTCCGTGCCTCCATTGTCGAGGCGGCCGATCGGAGCTGTGGCCGCAAGGTTGTCGGTGCCTGTCGCGGCGGCAACCCTCGAACCCGTTGGTGGACACCTTCGGTGAGGGATGCCGTCAGGCTGAAGAAGGAGTCCTATCGAGCCTTTTTGGCCTGTGGGACTCCGGAAGCAGCTGATGGGTACCGGCGGGCGAAGCGGCATGCGGCTTGGGCGGTTGCTGAGGCAAAAACTCGGGTGTGGGAGGAGTTTGGAGAGGCCATGGAGAAAGACTTCCGCACGGCTTCGAGGCGATTCTGGTCCACCATCCGGCGTCTCGGGGGGGGGGAAGCGGTGCAGCACCAACACTGTTTATAGTGGGGATGGTGTGCTGCTGACCTCTACTCGGGACGTTGTGGGCCGGTGGGCAGAGTACTTCGAAGACCTCCTCAATCCCACCAACATGCCTTCCACTGAGGAAGCGGAGCCTGGGGACTCTGGGTTGGGCTCTCCAATCTCTGGGGGCGAGGTCGCCGAGGTGGTTAAAAAGCTCCGCGGTGGCAAGGCCCCGGGGGTGGATGAGATCCGCCCGGAGTTCCTTAAGGCTCTGGATGTTGTAGGGTTGTGTTGGTTGACGCGACTCTGCAATATCGCATGGACATCGGGGGCAGTTCCCCTGGATTGGCAGACTGGGGTGGTGGTCCCCCTGTTCAAAAAGGGGGACCGGAGGGTGTGCTCCAATTATAGAGGGGTCACACTCTTAAGCCTCCCTGGCAAGGTCTATTCAGGGGTCCTGGAGAGGAGGGTCCGTCGGATAGTCGAACCTCGGATTCAGGAAGAGCAGTGTGGTTTTCGTCCTGGTCGTGGAACACTGGACCAGCTCTACACCCTCAGCAGGGTCCTGGAGGGTGCATGGGAGTTCGCCCAACCAGTCTACATGTGTTTTGTGGACTTGGAGAAGGCGTTCGACCGTGTCCCTCGGGGAGCCCTGTGGGGGGTTCTCCGGGAGTATGGGGTACCGGGCCCTTTGATACGGGCTGTCAGGTCCCTGTATGACCGGTGTCAGAGTCTGGTCCGCATTGCCGGCAGTAAGTCGGGCTCGTTTCCGGTGAGAGTTGGACTCCGCCAGGGCTGCCCTTTGTCACCGATTCTGTTAATCACTTTTATGGACAGAATTTCTAGGCGCAGCCAAGGTGTTGAGGGGATCCGATTTGGTGGCCTTAGGATCTCATCTCTGCTTTTCGCAGACGATGTGGTCCTTTTGGCTTCATCAGATCGTGATCTGCAGCTCTCGCTGGAGCGGTTCGCAGCCGAGTGTGAAGCGGCCGGGATGGGGATCAGTGCCTCCAAATCCGAGGCCATGGTCTTGAGCCGGAAAAGGGTAGAGTGCCTTCTCCGGGTCAGGGGGGGTGTCCTGCCCCAAGTGGAGGAGTTTAAGTATCTCGGGATCTTGTTCACGAATGGGGGAAGAAGGGAGCGGGAGATCGACAGGCGGATTGGCGCAGCGTCTGCTGTCAAGCGGGCGCTGTACCGGTCCGTCGTGAAGAGAGAGCTGAGCCAAAAAGCGAAGCTCTCGATTTACCGGTCGATCTACGTTCCCACCCTCATCTATGGTCATGAGCTTTGGGTCATGACCGAAAGAACGAGATCGCGGATACAAGCGGCCGAAATGGGTTTTCTCCGTAGGGTGGCTGGGCTCTCCCTTAGAGATAGGGTGAGAAGCTCAGTCATCCGGGAGGGACTCAGAGTAGAGCCGCTGCTCCTTCACATCGAGAGGAGCCAGTTGAGGTGGCTTGGGCATCTGGTCAGGATGCCTCCTGGACGCCTCCCTGGTGAGGTGTTCCGGGCACGTCCCACCGGGAGGAGGCCCCGGGGAAGACCCAGGACACGCTGGAGGGACTATGTCTCTCGGCTGGCCTGGGAACGCCTCGGGATTCCCCCGGAGGAGCTGGAAGAAGTGGCCGGGGAGAGGGAAGTCTGGGCCTCCCTTCTGAAGCTGCTACCCCCGCGACCCGACCTCGGATAAGCGGAAGAAGATGGATGGATGGATGGATGAAAGGCTTATCATCAGGGGTTTTTAGATGAGGACAGCCAGCCACTCACAGCATTTATTACTCCATGGGGTTTATACCAATGGACTGGAATCCCATTTGGACTCAGTTCAGCCCCAGCAGAATTTCAGAGAAGCATGGAGGAGTGTTTGTGGGGTTTGCGTGATGATGTCTGCCTACCTTACCTTGATGACAATGTCTGTTCACAAACAGACATAAACATGCAGTGAATAAATTGAATTTCAATCAGTTTTTGCACCAAAGAGTTGAGAATAAACACTGAGGCTCTTTAAATGTGTATATATTTGAAATTTGAAATTGACCTTTGTGACAGTATACAAAATAGACCAGCAAATATCGCAGTCAGCATATTGCGAGGGAACGCAAAAAGTATTGCGAGGTAACGTAAAAAATTTTTCCCCGTGTCCCCTAGGGGGCTCTGTACTTTATCACTTTTTTGTATTTATTAGAGATTGTTTTGGTAGTACAGCGATGATATGTCTTTTTTGTCCCTTACAGAGGAACAGGCTTTCAGAAAGAGGCGGCTTTGTATCAAGTTTATTCCGAGAGATTCAACAGAGGCAGCTATCTGTGACATCCGTATCTTGGGACGAACCAAACAGGCCCCTCCTCAGTATACCTTTATTGGGTGAGCAATCTGATATCGGTTGTCAACCTTTGGGCAACAAATTACCAAGAAAAAGAAGTCTGGGCTAAATTATTGTTTTTCACACAAATATTTAGCCAGGAAATGTATTGTAGCTGATGAGTTGTCACACTCATCAGAGTTCTGGTAGAAGTGAATTGATAAAGCTGTCTGCAACTGCAGCACCCATCAACTGTATGTTTTGTTGGTGTCAATGTTTTGCATGTGCAACGGAATACCCTGCTGTTAACATTTTATAGTCATAAAATATGAGAAACTTTGAAATTGCATTGCCATTGTTGGTCACATGAGGAACATTGTTGTTTGTTTTTAGTATCCTAAAAATATACGAAACTTTCAGATGTGAGATCTAAAAAAAACTAGAAAATGTTCTCATTGGCATTGTAAAAATATTCTGTCCCTGAGCTGCTCCAGGTTGAATCACTAGAAAGCTACACAGCGTAAAAGGGCATGCTGTGGCTGTCTCTGGGATAGCAAACAGGACCTGAGGGAAGTTCTTCAAATCTAATAAAATTTGTTTCAAACATTTGTGCTACGTTGGTGCTGGGTTGTGCAGCAAAAATTTTCAGTTGTGCCGCTATCATTTTAAAGATATTAGGAAATGTTTCCAGAGGTCATAAAAGGTCAACCAGCCCACCACCGTCTTCAAATCAGACAAAATTGGTGTCAAACAACTCGACTATGTTTGTGCAGTAAAGATTTTCATGTTTTTCAGGGGTTTTCAGAGATCAACCACCCCTTTTGCTCCTTGGTCACATTTGCAAAAATAAATAAATTTGGTGTCAATAAACTCGGCAAAGTCTGTCCTGGTTTGTGCAGCAAAAGTTTTTGTTTGTGCCGGTATCATTTTAAAGATAATAAAAAAGTGTCCAGAAGTCATCAAAGGTCAATGAAAATCTATTCATGTTGGAACTGTGAATTTCATTTAAAAATGCTTAGGTGTGACCAACCAGCACAAACTTAGCCGAGTTGAGTGACACAAAATTTGTTTATTTTATTTATTTGTTTATTTTGGAAATGTAAATAGGGGTTGGAGATGGTCAACCTCAGATGACCTCTGATGAGCCCTGGAAACATTTTTATTATTATCTTTAAAATGATACTGGGAAAAACAAAAACAAATTTTTTTTCTGCACAAACTTTGTCGAGTTGATTTACACCAAATTTGTTTGAATTCATAAAAGTGTGTGTGGGGGGCTGGTTGACCTTTCATGGCCTCTGGAAACATTTCTTTATATCTTCATAAAGATAGAGGCACAAACAAAAAATTTTGCTGCACAAAACCAGCACCAATGTAGCACAAACATTTAAGACGAATTTTGTTAGATTTGAAGAAGGTGAGTGGGGCAACTTCACTCAAGTAGAAACGGGGACAGTAACTAGAGACTTTTCAACTTATCACTAATTAAAAATCCAAATGACGTTAGCAAAACTTGATTTCATTTCTTCATAATATGATGTAAACTTGGCACAATATTGGTGCTGAAAAGTGCTATGTTAGTATCAGTTGTGATTAACCCACATTTTCATCTTTTTTCTTTCCATTGTCTTGGTATCCCCATTGTTCTCACTCACTAAAATCTGCATTTAGTTATGAAAAAAAAAGGCAGCGGAAATCTGTCCATTTGGGCAAATATTTTTTTTACCAAATAGGGTATGAATTTATAACAACTGAAAAATATTCTCCTGAAAATTTTGTACCTTAGTGCCATTGTTAATGGCAGTTAATATTTAACATATTCAACTTACCTACTGTAGACTAGTTCACTTCAATTTTTATTTTTGGTAATTGAGAGTTTTGTTGTGTGGGCTATTTAATTGGATAAGGTTTTTCTTCTGTTGTCTCTCTGTGTTCCATTTGATTGCAGGGAGCTCAACAACATGGGAATCTGGTATCGCATGGGGAATGTTCCTCGTGCTCCAGACTCGACGCACACACCAACAACCAACAATGTCCAAAATGCTAATTCCTCCACTGTTCCAATCTCATCTACTCCTATGCCCAAGTATGTCCAGTGAACTCAGGGTTTCTCCCAGAAAACATGCTAAGTAGGGCAGCTAAGGCAGTCCACAATGCTCCACTGTGTTTTTGTTTTAAAAATGTTACTAATAGCCAGAAAATGTGAAAATAAGATTAGGTAATTATGTGTTATTTCAAGACTTTATTGACAACACTCAAAACACTAAATATAGAGTATTAAAAAGGCAAACATAAAAAGAATACAATATAAATATTTTTTTGCACTTCAGTTAAATCCTAAAGACATAGTCAGTCAGTGGATCTTAAATCAAGCTATGCTTAATTTAAGATCTCATTTAGAAGTGAAATAAGTTAAAAGAAATATTACATAAAATCGAACCCTGATGAGTAGGCCTGTCACGATCGCAAATTTTGCTCAACAATTAATTGTCTCAAAAATTAATGCGATAAACGATAATATTGTTTGAAGACCTTTTTACACTGATTTAATGGAAATGACGTAATAATGCATGTGATTTCCTGCCAAAGATAGATACACTTTATTTTCAAAAGAACACTTAACACTGGAACTGATAAACAAAATAAACAAAACAACCAAAAACAAAAATAAAATGGATTCTCAGTCTCCATGAACAAAAAACTCACTTGAAAAAAAAAAACTAAACAACATAAAGCCAAAGTGGAAATAAATACTGCATTCAACCAAAAGATTATGAAGTCTGTATATTATGTTGCCCTTCAGTAATAATTAGATTTAAATAGAGAAGATGGGCACATCGACCACCTGATGCAATAGTTCACACTACATGATTTTTGCTCCTATTTTTCCCCTTAACACAATCTTAAAACGTTGGTCTTTCTAAGATTGTGTGGTGTGTTATGGTAGATCGTCGTTGCCGCTCCGATCTAAATTGTCCCCGACTGGGAGCTTTAACGCAACCTGTTGAATGTGACAGGTAGCCAATCAGAAAGCGCGGATTTTCCTCCGCTCTTTCTGAGGGGAAATTACAGAGGGGAATCCCAAACAGCTGACACGATGCAACCCGAAGTCCAGCGGACATCGGAGATGATACGTGGAAACAACATTAATGTTTATTCAACATGCAAAGAATATAGAAATGACAAGGGGAGGAGTTGGAGCGAAATTGCTACCTCAGTTGATAAACCCGGTAACTTTTCAGCTGTTCTTCGTTAACGTGACGTAAATAGGTTAGAATGATTTTCATTCAGTCAGGACTGACACTAGCCACATGCATTGCAGGTAGATTGTAGTAAAGCATTGATTAATGCCTGGTTTTAAAATTAGTTCACTGAACTTGTAGCCATTATTTTGTGCCCATTGTTGGACACCACACGGCAGGAACGAACCCGATCGAACCGTTATACCTAGGATTTCTGTCGGCTAATGTGTGATCTGTCAGGTTTTGAAAATGGGCCGACAATCGGCTGACAGCTCTAAGGTCGTGCAGGATAAGATAGTGTGCGCTGGGCTTTACACTAAGGAAATGAGGAAGGGAGGAGTCAGTGGAGAGAGCTGGAGTTGAGCCTTTTTTCACTTGGTGTCATCAACAGAAAGAGAAAAAGGCCGAAAGAGACGATAATGCCGATAATTAAAATGACGTCGATAGTTTTAATTTATCGTACGATTAATTGATTTACCGTTTATCGCGACAGGCCTACTGATGAGTCAGAATGTTTGTATGCTTAGCTAAATATTCTTAGGGTACCAAATTCAAGTATGTATTGTATTGTATTAAATATTCGGGTGTTTTCCTAAATCCTAGAGTTTTTTTAAAGGCACATTACCTCTTACTAAAAATATTAAAAAATCTATAATTTTCTGAAAATGAGCCCTTGTAGATGCCCTGCGACAGACTGGCGACCTGTCCAGGGTGTACCCCGCCTCTCGCCCGGAATGTAGCTGGAGATGGGCACCAGCAACCCTCCCGACCCCATTAGGGACAAGGGTGAACGGAAAATGGATGGATGGATGGATGGAGCCCTTGTAGATTTGATGGATGTGACTGCTGGCTGAACAGATAAGGCTCCAGGAATAACAAAGCCTTGCTGTTAGCCTGGTCTGGAGCAGGCTAGCTGCACAGGATAAATTGCCATGGTAACTTATGTGTTGCCACTTTTGTGACACTGAATCAAGGCTTAATTAAGCCAGGATATCTGGAAAATCCTGGCCTAATCTGCTATCCTGGTTTTGTGAAATAGCCCTCAGGAAGGCAAACTTCTTTGGTCATTTTTGCAGGCATATTTCCATGACCCTGCCAGCTAGCTTCAGAGGAAAGAACACCACCAGACCAGACTATGAGCACCAGAACTCCAATCTGTATGCTATCTCAGGTCTGTAAGACTTTCTTCTTTGTTTTTTAAGTCCAAATTATTTTCCTGGATTAAAATGGTAACCAGGGAATAGTTTGATTTATTCCATGATTTTAGATTCTTTGTCTAGAACGGGTCGGCAACCAATGGCTCCGGAGCCACGTGTGGCTCTTTCATCCTTCTGTTGTGGCTCCCAGTGACTTTGGGAAATAGAATATTTTATTAAAATTAAATCATTAAAAAATTATAAATTAAAATCATTTTAAAATAAATTTCTAAATCTGAAGATTATGGTAAACTTGTAACATTAAAACAAAAGTTTTGAAAATTTTTAGCACCCAAAATATACGTCATGTCCGCCGATGTGCGACAGGCATTCCTGGCATACCCCACATGTCTGGCAGATCGCATATTTTTAGCACACTGATTTATTGACTTTTTGATCCTTGCCTGGAAGATACATCATGAATAAATCCAAGAAAAGGAAACATTCTGAAGATGGCAGGACATTTAATGCTACGTGAACAGATCATTTTGCTTTCACCGCTGATGAAACTGGTTCACCAGTCAGCTTAATATGTGGTGAAAGACTGGCAAACAACAAGAAGTCAAATGTTGAAAGACATTTCAAGAGCAAACACTCTGTCTTTGCTAAAAAATATCCTGAGGGAGAGGAGAGAAAAAAGGCCGTTTCGGAGCTGATGCGAAAGGCTGAAGCGTTCGGAGCCCCCTAGGAGACATGGGGAATTTTTTTTCTTTTGCGTTACCTCGCAAAACTTTTGCGTTCCCTCGCAATACTGTACTGGTCAGTTATGCAGCATAATTGAATACTGTAAGCCTTTCTTACGGTGGGCGCCGTACTTTATGCTTTAATATAAGGTTATGTGAGGTTTTTCCATGAATGTTAGTATCTTTTTGTGAAATATCTGAAGTTTTATATCTTTCTTTAGGATAGAAAGGCACAAACCTACGATATAAACAGAAACCTAGGAAAGAAATAAAAACACATTATAATTTGGACTATTTCTGAGTTATTATCGCGAGTAATAAGTCATCTGACAGTTTTGATTGTGTCTCTGTTGTGTTCTAGTCTGAATGGTTTAAAGAGCTGCTTTCAGTGCTGCTCCATCTTAGCCTTAACAGACATAAACAGGCAGTAAAAAATAAATCGATTTTCAATCAGTGTTTTGCACCGAACAGTTAATAATAATAAACAAGTTTTCACTGAGGCTCTGTAAGAGCCATATGAATGAAATAAGTAATTATTGATATGACGGGAGCAGGCGGCTTTGACACTTAGGTGTGTCGACGTGACGTCACCAGGTATGAATGGGAAGGATACTGGCTTTGTGTGTATGAGGAAGCGGTGAGCGGGGCGGTCAGTCCTTGCAAAGTTTGGAGCATAATCATCAAAATGGAATAAATCGATAATTGTGACAGAACAAAGAAGAGGTTTGGAGTTGATTGATACACGGACAGATGAGATTCCCCGAGTTAACCCAGTGCGGCCCTTTACCATCATTAGTTTGTCGTGTTTTTAATAATAAAAACTTGTAAATAGTAAAAATTGTTTGGTGCAAAACACTGATTGAAAATCGATTAATTTTTTACTGTATGTTTATGTCTGTTAAGGCTAAGATGGAGCAGCACTGAAAGCAGCTCTTTAAACCATTCAGACTATTTACACAACAGAGACACAATCAAAACTGTCAGATGATTTATTAACCGCGATAGTAACTCAGAAATAGTCGAAATTAGGATGTATTTTTATTTCTTTCCTACTTACGGAAGGTTTCTGTTTATATCGTAGGTTTGTGGTGCCTTTCTATCCTAAAGAAAGATATAAAACTTCAGCTATTTCACAAAAAAATAGGCTGCTAACATTTATGGAAAAACCTCACATAACCATTAAAGCAGAAAATGCGGCGCCCACCATAAGAAAGGCCTACAGTATTCAATTATGCTGCATAACTGACCAGTATGCGAGGTAACGCAAAAGGTTTTGCGAGGGAACGCAAAAGAAAAACATTCCCCATGTCTCCTAGAGTAGTGGTCCCCAACCACCGGGCCAATTGGTACTGGGCCGCGCAGGAAATAATGAACTACTTCCGGATCTTTTATTATGAAAATCCTTAACCGGATTTTACCGGTTACGTCTTGCGCGTCAAAATTGAGCCAACTTGCAGCAGAATGAGTAAGAAAACAACATCAGAGTACAGTGAACCCTCGCTATTTCGCAGTTCACCTTTCGCGGTCTAGCTGCTTCACGGATTTGCATCGTGCATTGTGTTCTTCATTCTGATTGGCTAACCAGTCTCTCTGCTTCTTCTCTACCTGTGTGTCAACAACGTTACGGTTTAATATGTACACATACGTAAAACAGCTTGCCATATTTAACATAATCGATGGTGGCATGTCGGTTTATAAGAATCTTTTTGCCCAGAAGAAAAAAGAGCGACAACAGCTACCGATAACTATGTTCTTCTCTCGAAAAAAACACACCTGCACCGCGGGCGTTAGAAGAAAAAAACCCAAAACGCTACAGAGCGGAGTCAGGATGCAGCGGCTCAGTTAGAAGAGCAGTGAAATACTCGTGAGTCACTATTTGTGCTACTGTACTTTTTTTGTTTGTTTGTTTTTTCATAATATTTTTTTATTTTCTCCCTTTCTAATCCAATGACTCAGGTCGCGGTGGGGCGGCACTGATCTCCGCAATTTGGGCACGGGAATCCGCTTTCAGTTCATTATTATTTTACAGTACAGTAGTTATTTGTAAAAAAAAAAAAAAAAAGTTTATACAGTACTTTTTATTTGTTAAACAAATGTTTGGGCCTGTAAAGAGGTTTTGTTCTTTGGTTTCAATGTATTATGGAGTATTTTATTGTATAATAATTGTAAAAAAAATAAAATAAAGGTTCCTACTTCGCGGATTTCGCCTATCACGGGTTCTTTTTGGAACGTAACCACCGCGAAAAACGAGGGGGTTACCCCCCCGCCCAACCCCCGGACTCGATACTTACGACGCGCCCCCCCAGTCCACATCAAAATTACAAAGGGCTGACCGGTCCACCCGGCTAAAAAGGTTGGGGACCACTACCCTAGAGGGCTCTGTACCGTACTACGGGACGGACACAGAAGCAGACTGCGCATTTTTAGGTTTGCTTGGTTTGTTCAGTGCCGGTGGATAATATTTGGATAAGTTTTGATTTTTATCTCCTGAATAAGAGGAGGACAGGTGACTGCATTCTCTTTCTATTTTTCCTTCAGTGCGGGTTGGGTAAGTTTCGATTTTTATTTCTTAAATACAAAGACCCAAATAGACAGAGGGTATTTTGTTTGAAATTGAGCATCAACAAAGTGTAAAATGCGTTTTGTTACATGCAGAAATAAAATTTTGTGTTCTCTGCAGCAGTTTGTTGATTTCATAAACGCAACATAGTATCGATTTTTGTACATAGCGTATAGGTTTTATATATATGAAGTCAAAATGGGTTGTGGCTCCAAGTGCTTTCTTTTTATTGGGAGGCGGTCCCAAATGGCTCTTTGAATAGAAAAGGTTGCCGACCCCTGGTCTAGAACAACCCTGCCCAAGGAGTTTAGTTGGGAGGCATTGGCTTCTTTTTAGGGGCAGACTAAACAAGCTTTTACTTTCATATAAATACATAAACAAACCTGTATATAACCTTTCAAATATAATAACCAGATTTATTAATACAAAATAAACAATAAGGGTGTAAATATTGACATGTATAAAATGTTGAGTAATTATGCTGAAATTTGCATAAGCTTAGAGTTCTTAGAGTTCTGCTCATACGTTGCAGAACTCTAAGAATCTAATGTTTCCAAGACTTCTTTAGATGCAAAATCAATCTACTCAAGTAAGAGTAGCAATACTAATACCGTATTAGTCAAGTAAAAGAAAAAAGTAAATCTACTCTTATAACTACATATTGTCTCAAAAAGTTACTCAAGTAAATGTAACCAGCATTACGGGCTTTTGAACATGAATAACAATAATATTAGTATCCTGCACTTGTTAACAAGCTTAATGTGATATATTGGCATTAGCTAGTTATCACATATCAAACATTATCTGTATCCAGCAGCATTACTCAGCTATCAATTGTTAGTTTGGGTGAAAAAAACCTTCAAAGTTCTCCGCATTTTGCTGGTTTGGTGCCATGATTCTAACACACCTGCACAGCTCTGAATAGCAGCAGCATGTTTCTGTTGCTTGCTGCACAGGTGTAAAACCGGCACGAGCATCTTATCACTCATGTTGCGTTTAAAGGTGGCTCGGAAAAACACGTTGCAACATCTAAACAATGGATTAAACTGTTGAAACGGCTGAAAAGAGTGTGGTACAGAGGGCACAGATATGGGAAGTGCAGGAGCCCTTACTGTATCAAATCGAGATGGGAATGATAGAAAGTTGGCCACTCTGATAAAAAGGAAAAAAAAAGCTTCCAGTTCTGGGAGTGGGGCACAGCTGCCTCGGTGGGCGCACAATGGCCCATGCCACTGGGCCTGGTTTAGATATTCAGTTGAGGTCAGTATTCAATTGTCACTGTTGGTTTAATCAGTTTGTATTATTATGAGACATTTTTTGAAATGAAAATGTTTGAGGCAGATTGTACCAATACCAGCTCTGGAGTATTTGACATATCATAAAACATTCTTTAGTAATTCAATTTTGAAGAACTAAAGTGATTCTATTGTATCATTTCTAGCTTGAGCCATCTCTTTGTTATGACTGTAAAAGCTGCAGGGTTATAAGAATTTTCTCTCTTTCAGCTATGGATGGAGTGCCCTTTATGATTTCTGAGAAGTTTGCCTGCACCTCTCCTGAAGTAAGTAGTTGGAGATGAAAGATCTCGGTGACAAGTTGATTTATGGATACCAGATTCTGTACATCTTTAGCTGTGAACCTAAACTTGAGCTTTAAAAATGTTGTTCCAAGTTTTAGAACAGAATGTGTAAAACAATGCCTTCCTGTGAGACTGCCACATGTCAAAACATGTTAAGAACATTATGATGTGGGTAAAATGGGAAAAGGATTGTGTGATACTGCTGACATCTGTATTAAATTAATTGTTTAATGGATTAAAAAATATTCGGGTAGGAAAGGCAAGAAGTGAAACGTGGGATAGAGCTGGTGTATCTAACGAGCCTTCTGTGTCCTGTTCCAGCTGCAGCAGGTGGATCTGATGGGCATTACTATCAAGTCTCTAGCTGAGATTGAAAAAGAGGTGAGGAAAGAAACTGTTTCTTAATTTCATGTTTGCTATTATTTTATTCTATTTATCTTAATTTTTAGCATATTTTCACACATTTCTTGACAATGATTCACAAGAAGTGTATTTAAAACAGACATCAAATACAAAATAGCAGATCAGCCTCTATGGGAAGAAACCTACAGTATATAATAGAGACTTTTCACTTCATTTGCTTAGAGGAGTTCTTTAGTACGGAGGCCCTTAAGGGACATAGGCAAAAATACATTCTGTTGAGAGTCTTCGCAAAAGTATTGCGTTCCTTCACAATAAATTAGCAAATATACCCTGGTTTATTTTATATACAGTAACAGTGATAAATGTCAGTTTAAAATTACATACATATTTAAAGAGCCTGGTGAAAACATTCTTAAGTCTATGGTGCAACAAAACTTTGAAAATCGATCTGCATGTTCATGTTAGTTTGTGTAAGCTTGAGATGGGGCTCCACATGAAAACGGCCCTTTATTAACCACTCAGGCTACCAACATGAAAAAGACACAATCAAAACTAATAGATGACTTTTCTACCAATACTCAAAAATAGTCCAAATAGTTTGAATGCATTTTTTCTGTCTGTCCTTCTTAGGGAAAGTTTTAGTTTATGTCTTAAAAGGGATGGAAAGAGATGAAAAGCCAATTACCTGTTTTACTTTTGAATCTTGCACATAGATTTGTGGTGCATTGTTATCCTCAAGAAAGAGATATAAAACTTAAGATATCTCAGAAATGTAATATTAACATACATGGAAAAACCTCACAAAAGTCTTATATTATAGCAAAAAGACTTTAATTATGCCGAATAAATGGACTAGTACATTATTGCAAGAGAACGCAAAGATTTTTATCAGGTATCACAAAAGAGTAAAAATTCCCAACTGCTCCTTTGGGGCTCCATACCTTAGAAATATCTAGAACAGGTGACAGTTTATATTGAGTCTAAATACTCATCTTTTGGTCCTTATTTATTATATACAATGCTTTGCTAAAGTATTCGGCATCTTTGAACTTTTTAACCTTTTGCCGTTTTTCAGGCTTCAAACATAAAGATCTAAAGTTTTTATTGTGAAGAATCAACAAGTTGGACACAATCATGAGGTGGAATGAAACTTATTGGATATTTTAAACTTTTTTAATAAATAAAAAACTACTGCAATATTATTTGGCCCCCTTGCGTTAGTACTTTGTAGCGCCACCTTTTGCTGCGATTACTGCTGCAAGTCGCATGGGGTATATCTATCAGTTTCGCACATCGAGAGACTGAAATTCTTGCCCATTCTTCCTTGCAAAATAGCTGGAGCTCAGTGAGGTTGGATGGAGAGCGCTTGTGAACAGCAGTTTTCAGTTCTTTCCACAGATTCTCGATTGGATTCAGATCTGGACTTTGACTTGGGCATTCTAACACCTGGATATATTTATTTATGAACCATTCCATTGTAGGTTTTGCTTTATGTTTGGGATCATTGTCTTGTTGGAAGATAAATCTCCGTCCCAGTCTCTGGTCTTTTGCAGACTCCAACAGGTTTTCTTCCAGAATGGTCCTGTATTTGGGTCCATCCATCCATCTTCCCATCAATTTTAACCATCTTCCCTGTCCCTGCTGAAGAAAAGCAGGCCCAAACCATGATGCTGCCACCACCATGTTTGACAGTGGGGATGGTGTGTTCAGGGTGATGAGCTGTGTTGCTTTTACGCCAAGCATATCGTTTTGCATTGTGGCCAAAAAGTTTGATTTTGCTTTCATCTGACCAGAGCACCTTCTTCCACATATTTGATGTGTCTCCCAGGTGGCTTGTGGCCAGTGATGGCATAGTTACTTTAAAAAAGTAACTTTAATCGGATTATTGATTACTCCTTGAAAATGTAACTTAGTTTGATTACCGATTACTTGATTTGGAAAGCAACTAAGTTACATTAAAAGTGACTTTTTTTAGTTACTTTCAGCAACTGCTAAAAACAATTCTCCGCCAACTGTGAAAATTACATTGATCTTTGCCAATGCTTAATTGCAAGTTATTTTATAATGGTAACATCAACAACGTATCTCCAATTATATGGTTGAAATGAAGGGGAGATTGTTTAATGGTTACAACAGTACAAAAAAAAAAAACGTTAGTAATTTGCGCATGTTTTTTTGTGTTCCTGTATTGTCTGGAAAACTAAATAGGATTTTAGATCCTCCCCCCTCTTCCTGACCCATCGTCCAGGTTCTGTGTTGTGGCCCTGCGTTTGGTGTCAGAGAGCAGCACACAGCGCTCCTCCTGCCGCTCCACAACTCAGATATCCCGCTGCACAGATTTGTGATCTTAATATTAATAATTATAATGGCATTTTGTTGCACAACTTTACGGACTCGTTTATTCGTGATTGTTTTCACGTTTATTGCGCTGTTCATATTAGTCTCAATGTTTGCAGTTTTCTGGAGAGCAGCACGAAGCTTGACGTCATTCATATATTACCTTGAATTAACAAAGACACAGAGGGACGGATCATCCGGGAAATTATAGACAGGGAGAGTCTGACTAAAACTAACTAACTATCTTTTTGTATCCAAATCTGGCTTTAAATTTCTCCACAACAATATCTCGGACCTCCCTGGTGTGTTCCTTGGTCTTCATGATGTTCTCTGCACTTTAAACACAACCCTGAGACTATCACAGAGCAGGTGCATTTATACAGGGACTTGATTACACACAGGTGGATTCTGTTTATCATCATCAGTTATTTAGGACAACATTGGATCATTCAGAGGTCCTCACTGAACTTCTGGAGTGAGTTTGGTACTTCACTGAAAGTAAAGGGGCCGAATAACATTGCACGCCCCACTTTGCAGTTTATTTGTTAAAAAAAGTTTAAAATATCCAATAAATTTCGTTCCACCTCACAGTTGTGTCCCATTTGTTGTTTATTCTTCACAAAATAATAACAATTTTAGATCTTTATGTTTGAAGCCTGAAAAGCGGCAAAAGGTTTAAAGTTCAAGGGGGCCAAATACTTTTGCAAAGCAAACAGTCGAAATATAGATATTTGCAACTGTAAGGACATATCAACAGACATGTTAAATATGCTTAGATGCCATTATTTGATGGTATTTTTTAAGTAAATTGAATATCAGCTATCAAATAGTGTAATGTCTCTGTTTTTGATTATTGACGCCTGCTGTGTCTATAAGTAAATGAGGATTAATAAATCTTCCTCGTAGTTACACATTACGTCCATAAGATGCCACTTGGTAGTACCAACACTCACAACAAAACTAAACCAACATTTATTTACCAAATATAATTGTGTAATTGATGTGTTGTTGACCAATACTGACACATTTTTTGGAGGTAAAAAATTTGCTTTTTTTTGTTGCTATTTTTATCTTTTAGTATGATTACAGCTTCCGCACTGAGCACAGTGCAGCCGCTCGCCTCCCTCCCAGTCCAACACGAACCTCCTTGAGCTCTGAAGCCTGATGCTCCAGTCCTTAGCAACTCTCTAGGCAATAAATTTCAACAAGAGAGACACAGCTACTGAATACCTGCCCACACCAAACAGTGAACCACCAACCTCTCTAAGATGAAGCTGGAGCCAAGCATGGTGCTGACTGAAAACACTGCATACAACACAGAGGAGCTGGCTGTTGGAGGACTGAGATTATGGATTTGTTTTGCTACAAATGTAGGAGAATCTCAGTCATACACATTACATCCAAAGCAAAGGATGTTTTATAAACATGGTGAAAGGATCCCATATAGTAATGGAGAACGTCTGTTGAGCTTTTATTATTCTCTAAAAGCAGATGTGCCAACTTCTAAAGTACCTGCTGCTGTGTTCTGAATCAACGCATCAAAAGGGAAGTTCAAGTTTTTCTGGTCTGTATGGGAAAATACATTGTCCTCTTCTTGTTACTGTTGTATACTGGTTTGACTGTAAGTGCACTTTGTGTTCGGGACTTTTAGTGTGCTTCCTTTTTGCCTGAGATATCCTGTAACCACTTTCGATATTTTTTACGAGCCAACATATTGTGAGCCACTGTTACAGTTTGCTAACTCCTATCATGGCTTCCACTGCTTAGTTACCAAAACCACTACAAAGTCTCAGCTAAATTGGCTGAATACTAAATGTGGCTGACTATTCCATTAGAATAAATACATTGCCTTCATTATACATTTTTTCTTCATTCTGAAGGGAAAAAATTGCATTTTTGTTTTACTGGTTAAATAACTTCCTGAGGTGACTTCAACTGCCCTGTTATGTATTTTAGTATGTCTCTAAACAGTTAAAAAGACTTTTCAGAATATGTATTTTTAATTGTTAAACAACTGAGTTTATGGATCCTTTTTGGAAAAAAACATGCCTCGACTTTGGATTCAGATTTCACCTTCTAAAGCTTATGTTTGTTTATAATCCCCAAATTTCTTACGATCATCTGTAATATTTATATATGGATCATATCTGATATTATAGGAATTTGTAACAATAGCAAGAGGCCAAAGGGGTTTTCAGTTACTACTCCCTTGTAACAATTATTAACAGCATTTAAAGGAGTAGATTCATTCACTGACAGATTTTTTTGTTATTTAATGCTACAATCTGCTGCTGAGGGAGACATCATATACCTTGTTTTTCAGTTGTCTGTTTAAACTTTGGATTCTTATGCTCATGCTTTTAGGAGCTCACAGCCACACTGAGTTAGTCTGTGAATATGAGCACTGTATTTACTGTGTTTTAATGTATTTCAACTCCAAGCGTATTGGTAATAATCTGACAATTTTCTATTACTTAACTCACTCCAAATACTTAAGTGTTAAATGTTTGGTATTTGCAGTTTTATCAAGTCACTAGCACAGAATAACAAATTTTTCTATTGTCTGTATAATTTATTAGTTTATTGTGACCATGTTTTCTGTTAGGCTCACTTCTGTTCATTAGAGAAAACAAAACCTAGAAAAAAGCCCTTGGTTCCCTTGATATTATCAGGTTAAAAAAAAGTCTGTGCTTGCTCTCTGTTAAGCTATGTATTATTTTTTAGATTTAGTGTTCACTTCAAAGACTGGCTAAACAATTAACAGCTCACTAACTCTGTTTTCAAAGTGTTTCTTAGTCTGTTTGCATGGTGACACAATGAAGCATCAGAAGATTTAGAATGTGTTTTAGGGTAATAAAATAAGATTTTGTTTCTCAAACAGATTTTATTCTTTATGTATAAACAAATCAACTTTAGTGGAAATTGTGTTACAAGGATGGTCTATTAAACTGTGATAAGCATTGATATATCAAGGGTTTTTTTTCTTTTCACAAAAGAACAGATGAAGATCTGATAAAGTTGAGCCCTTCATTTCTATGTATTTCAGTTAATATTTTTCATACACACCCAAGCAGCTAGACCTTTTCATAATTTTTGGTTTATTCCACATAACTATATTGCCAAGATTATTTGCTCACCTGCCTTGACTCACAGATGAGCTTAAGTAATATCTTTTCCTAATCCATGGGGTTCAGTTTCATGTAGGGCCTCCCTTTGCAGCTAGAAAGGCTTAAACTATTCTGGGAAGGTTTAGGAGTGTTTATGGGGATTTTTGACCATTCCTCCAGGAGCGCATTTGTAAGGTTAAACTGATGTTGGACAAGAAGGCCTGGCTCTCAGGCTCTGCTATAATTCATCCCAAAGGTTTTCTATCAGGTTGAGATCAGGACTCTGTGCAGACCAGTCAAGTTTATCCACACCAGACTCTGCCATCCATGTCTTTAAGGACTTTGCTTTGTGTACTGGTGCACAGTCATGTTGGAAGAGGAAGGGGCCAGCTGCAAACTGTTCCCACAAAGTTGGGACCATGGAATTGTCAAAAATATCTTGGTATGCTGAAGCATTCAGAGTTCCTTTCACTAGAACTAAGGAGTAAATCCCAGCTCCTGAAAATCAACCCCACACTATAATGCCCCTCCACCAAACTTTACACTTGGCACAATGGTGTTACAATTTTGACTGGAACACAATCTTGCAAATATGTTCACATACTTACAATATGTGAGCAAATATGCATATTTGCTCACATATTGCCAAAAGTAAGCAAATACCTTTGGCAATAAAGTCTCTAACATTAATGGAAAAGAAAAAAGATGAAGCTTACATCATAATCATTCAGTACAATTATATAATATATATTAATATATTCTAATCTATACATATGCATCAAAAACTGAAAAAATAAGAATAGCATTTGTGATAATAGAATTTAACTTAAAATAGGAAAACAAATCAGATGGATTATCAGTAGAAATGTTGGCAATATTATTAGATGTACAATGGGTAGAAGACATAAAATCATTTACAAACAATAATTTGTTTAGACTCGAGCTCTGCATTAAGTTTAAAATATAATCAATCAGACAGACATTTTGTGAGACATATTACATACATTATTTAGAATACAAAATATGGGTTTAACAGTAACATTTGTGTGCGTACCAGCACATGTTGGAGTAGAAGGAAATGAGATGGCAGATAACATGGCAATTCAAAATCCTGTTAGTTTTCTAGGAAGAACAAGTAAATCTGAAAGAAAGAGTATTATCAAGCAAAACCTGATGAAAGAATGGCAAAACAAAACCAAGAAAGAAAAGGAAGATGGATTCATAAAATTCAAAAAATAATAGGAGAAAGGAGGGAACAGTAATAGCAAGATTGAGATTTGGACATACACTTTTTAAATACAAAAGCATAATACTGGTAAATGTGAACACTGAAAAACATGAAACAGTAGAGCATGAATATCAGAACATCATAAATATGAAAAAGTATATGAGGAGTTTGCAAAAGGTTAATTTAGTAGATACATTATGAACTTAGGTAATGTAATGATTATTTGATCTTTTAAAAAAACATTAAATTGTTTCAGAATTTGTTTATATGTAGTATACTTACTGTATGTGTGTGTGAATATGGGTGGGTAGATGGATGGATGGATGGATGGATGGATCTTTATTGGCATTGTCACAAGGACAACGAAATTTATAAGGTGCCATCAGTCAGTGCATATGCTTAAAAACAAAAAATAACCGTCTCACAATTTACCCACAATGTGAGAATTAACAAATAACTGGTAACCCCCCCCCCCCCCCCCCCCCCCCCCCCCCCCCCAAAAAAAACCTACTAAATAAGAATAGCCACATTCTCACATACATCATTCATGATGATTAATGGTTGTTTTTGATTGCATTTAGTTTTGTTATTGCTAGATGGTAGAAACTGTCTCTGAGACGGTTGGTTCTTGTTCTAATTGCTCTGTATCTTCTGCCTGAAGGCAGCAGTGTGAACAGAGAATGTCTGGGGTGAGAAGTGTCCTTTGTGATGTGTTGTGCTTTTCTTAGACAGCGGTCGCTGTGCAGGTCCTCCAGTGAGGGGAGAGGGCAGCCAATGATTTTTTGGGCTGTATTCACAACCCTTTGGAGAGCTTTCCTTTGAGCCGTAGTGCTGCTGTTATACCATACGCAGATACAGTAGGTCAGTATGCTCTCTATGCATATCTATCTCTAGATAGATAGATAGATAGATAGATAGATAGATTGACTTAGACTTAGACTTAGACTTACTTTATTATCATTTTGCATGCACAGGGTGTATACAGAACGAAATTTCGTTGCATACGGCTCAGAACAATGTTTTGAGGTTCTAATGTTATGAGGTTACTCCGGAATATAAATCTAAATATAAAATATAAAGCGCAGGAATGACAGTAAAATAGAAGTTATTTAGCTCTGTACATGTGCAAGGTAAGTGGAGACCAGTTTTTGAGTGCAGTCCAGTTAAGAGTTCAGCAGTCTGATGGCAAGTGGGAAAAAGCTGTTTCGGAACCTGGTGGACCTGCACCGGATGCTGCGGAACCTCTTTCCAGAGGGCAGCAGGGAGAACAGTCCATGGTGGGGGTGTGAGTGGTCACTGACGATGTTTCAGCCTCGAGACACGCAGCGCTGGGATGAAATGTCCTGAATGGAGGGAAGGGGGGCCCCAAAAATAGTTGATGCTGGTTACCTGTGCAGTGGTGGGTGTGCCTGGAAGCAGCCTATCGGCAATCTTTACCTGTCAAGCTGGTGGAACGAACGCCTAAAAGGTGGAGGACTCAGAGTGCGGGTAGAAGACCGAGGGACAGGCACGTGCACAGGGAGGAGAGGGCTTAAGCCACTGCCCCTTTTATCCTTGATGCCCCTAGTGCCCTTTTTGAGTTTTTTTCTCTCAATTTTTTTATTTTTCATTTTTATCTGTGTGTCAGGAGGCTTGCTTGTGTCCCTCAACAATAATATTGAGCTAAATAGAACAATTTGGCAAAATAAATGAGTCCGGCTGACTCATTTCCTCAGTTCCTCTGCCTCCATGTTGTTCAGACACTGGGCCCATTGTGAGGAGGAGGGGAGCGGATCTGCGTCCACGCTCTAACTATCAAATTATGGGCAAGGATATTTTTTCCGGGCTGCACAGTGGCGCAGTTGGTAGCACTGTTGCTTTGCAGCAAGAAGGTCCTGGGTTCGATTCCCGGCCGGGGTCTTTCTGCATGGAGTTTGCATGTTCTCCCTGTGCATGCGTGGGTTCTCTCCGGGTACTCCGGCTTCCTCCCACAGTCCAAAAACATGACTGTCAGGTCAATTGGTTTCTCTAAATTCTCCCTAGGTGTGAGTGTGTGTGTGAATGGTTGTTTGTCCTGTATGTCTCTGTGTTGCCCTGCGACAGACTGGCGACCTGTCCAGGGTGTACCCCGCCTCTCGCCCGGAATGTAGCTGGAGATAGGCACCAGCAACCCTCCCGACCCCATTAGGGACAAGGGTGAACGGAAAATGGATGGATGGATGGATATTTTTTCCCAGCATACACTTGTTTGTGAATAAAAACGTAGCTCTGATGTAGTTATAAAAACAGTTTCTATTTATTTTTTGTAACTGTCCTCGCAATAGAGGATGAAGCCTCCTCGCCTCTAAACACAGTTACTGAGTTTTCTTTCCCTTGATATCTCTGTCTTACAATTCTAGATCTCAGAGATGCTAACTTCATAAAATAATGTAGAGTTAACCACCCCTGAGCTTTTTCTGATCTATAAAGCAGTCTGCACTTTAGGTTGTTATAGAACTTTAAGTTGCTATACAGGTTAAACAGAAGTAGTAGGACTTATGTATTAAAATAGCAGCAAATTTTCTTATTTCATAACATGCCTCATAACCAGCGACCTCTGTCCTATGGTCCTTTTAGCAGCAGAAACAGCAATATTAATTCTGTCAGGAAAAACAGACTACATTTGCTTTACATTGCTCCCACATGATGACAATGATACAGTATGATCCAATTAGATATTAGATTCTTGATTAATATGGGTTGTTGCTATGTTGTTGTACGGTGTTTTAAGATCTTGTTCAATGTGCCCCTTTTTAACTTTAAGCCCTTGCCCCTCCAAAGGGCTCTGTACGGCCCTGTGACTGAGGACATTTTGGAACAATTTTACTGTACAGTTTTTAACAAAAGAGAACAGAACTTTTTTCATTCCTTTGGTGCTGCAGCTGAGAATAAAATTGTTTATTTTAAACTCTTGGTGGTCATGGGTTCTGACTCACTAATTCCCCCCTGTTGTCATTAAAATTGTTGGCATGACACAAGGCCATATTAACCTGGTGCTTACAGATGCATAATATTATCAGTATGGTATCTGTATCGGCCGATATTGGTGGTAAAATTTAATATCGGACATTGGCTATTCCGTCAAAATAATTCACAGATATAAAAGGCAAATTATAGAATCTACATCACTAGATTCCCAGAGGATCGGTGAATTCTAAACCAGGTTCTAACTGTTTGTTGGATCTGTTTTCATGAGTAGGCAGGCCAAAATGCCTCGGAAGCATCTTGTCTGTATCAGACATTAGGGATACAGAAAAACCACTCTGTCCACACTCAGACCTATTGAACATTTTATCCAAACACAAAAAGAACAAGTTTGTTTCACTGACTGGTGTAGATAGGGCCAAATTACTGCCCTATATGCTCTCTGCATATTGATAAGATTCTTCAGGCCTCAACAGGAATCTCTTTGTTCAACTTGCCATATGAATTTCAACTGATGGGGGTCTTTGGTTCTTCTGAAAGAGTAAAATTGTGACCTTGCTTCTGTCAGCCTGCTCCAGGGCCGCTGTAGCTACAGTCCCCTGTAGCTTCCCATCATCAGCGTGTGAATGTTCCCTTTGAGACTTCAATTTGAAATATAAAGGGTATTATAAATAAAGCTGATGGTAGCTCTTAATTCACCAACTCCAGCTTCTGTCCACTCTTGTGATCAACCCAGTTCCTGCACCTTTTCCTTACACATTTCTTCCTTTCGCTGAACTACCTATGAACATAATTGGGTACAGCAGTAACTTCTTTAGCAATGACTTTGTGGCTTGTGGAGAGTGTCAGTGACTTTCTTCTGCCCATCTGTCCAGTCAGCAGTCTTCCCCGTGCTGACCCAGACAGAGAGACTATTAAAGCTCAGGAAATCTTTGCAGGTGTTTTGAGGTAATCAGCTGATTCCCAATACTTAACTTCTTCACAATAATCAAATTTTCTCAGACACTGAGTTTTGGGTTTTCATTATCTGTACATCATGATCATCACAATTACAAGAATTAAAGGATTGAAATATTGAGATACTCTATACATAATGTTTGGACCTTCAATTGCATGAATTATATAATGCAACTGGAGGATTATATATATAAGCTATACATAATGAATTTCACTCTACATCACTCATTATACATATTGAGTGACACTTTTCAGAAATTGTCACTCTTTTCACTTTCTGAAAAGTGAAATTTTTTTGTCAATTAAATTGACATTTATTTTTTTTTGTTGTACTTGCACTCTGCCAGTGACTGAAATGATGCTACAAGATTTTAGTGTTTTTTTCTGTCAATGTTGGAAGATGGCTTCTGTTGTTACTTTGAGCTACCCAAATAAAGTGAAGGGAAGAGAAAACTGTGTTCATGTGACACCTTGTTAAGGGCTTACAGAGCTTGTTTGCTCAACAGCTGTTTAATGAAAAGTTTATGGTTAAGGAAAGAAACACAGCACAGTTAATGTTGGGAACCATCAAATACTATTTACACCCTGTAAAAGTAATGAGGCACATGTATACAGATGGGGAAAAGACTGAAGAGTCTTTGATCAGATGTGCCCCACACATTCACTGCTGTCATTTCAGACAAAAGGAACTTTTGTCAAAGTTGTAAAATGTTGTTATGGGAAATAAACAGGAGCTGATGTCGTAAACATCATTTTTAGCATGTAGTCTGTGTGATGCGTCTTAGATGTTTTATAGGCTGTGGTATGAAACAGCCCTCTTAAAGCAGTTGGAGTGGAAAAAAGACAGTTTTATGATGTCAAATGTGCAGCATAACAATGTTCTTCAAGATAGAAAATAGAAGTTATGATAATCATGTTTAAATAATTTTAGGCTCTACAATGGTTGCATGGTCAGCAGACTAGCCTGACCTGAAACTCATAGAGAATCTATTGAGTATGGTCAAGAGGAAGATGAGACCCCAGAACCAACAAAGCAGATGACCTGAAGGCAGCTATTTAAGCTACATGGACATCCTGAACACCTTGGCAGAACCACTGGCTAATCTCATTCACTCAAGCTGCATTGATACAATAATCCATGCAACTGGAGGCCCAAACATTTTTTATGTAGCTGTATTAGTATTACTATTCAAAATTATAATTTGATCCAGTTAAATTTATAGTTTAAAAATCAAATTCAGGACAAATAATCAGTGACTAACATGCACGGTCTCTTCTGAAGCCGTCCTAGTTTGATCTTTTCTTAGTGCTATGGACATGAATTGTAACATTCATCAAGCTGATTGGTAGTGTGTCAGATGTGGCTTTTGCCTGTCTCTGTCATATCTCAGAGCTGTGCAAAGTCTGAGCTCAGAGTGAACAGACAGGTTCACTGCTAGGAAGACACGTTGCTGTACTGAGTGTTCTCCATGGTTTCATACAATTCTTCCCAGACTGAGAAATATCAACAGCTGTTTCCCTTTGATCACCGCTAATCTATGTCCTCCCTGACATTGTGTTGTCAAATACCTGTATGATACAGATCAACAACCTGCAATAAGGTTTACTGTTATAAAGCTGTCCACACCCGCTGGTGAATTATTAATCCATGACTGCAATATACAGCGGTTCCTCCTGTTAACTCTGCTGAATCATCTGGAAACAGGAAGAGTGACTTTTGTCTTTCTCTTACTGTTTCTATCATGTGGTGTGATTGTCTTGATGGTGGACCAAAATGCACACAGGAGGTGGGAGCATGGTTAATGTTGAAAAAATGTTTTAATGAAAAAATTAGTAAACTTACAAAGGCAGGGTAGAAACAAAAAGTAGTTCACAAGGAGAACACAGGAAGCAACAGGATTAGACGGGAGAAACAAGCAAGGAAGAACTGGAAATGAGATGTGTATATACCCTGACTGCTGATTACTGAACAAGAAACAGAAACTGGTTGTAGGTGTGAGGGGAGAGAGCAGCACGCAGGCTAAGGTGAGAGAGAAAGAAAATGGCACAGTGGACGAGGGAGAGTCGTCCCCTGTATTATTCCGAGGGATTAGGAAAGAAATCTAAGAGTAAATTATAACTAGACTTAAGAAATATAATAAAACCTAGAGTAACTAGGACTAGACACCAGGAATAAACAATATTAGCTAGAATCAGTAAGAAGGAACTGAAGTAAAAATAGAAACAATGCAGAAAGAAGTAAGGAACATAAATAACAAAACCTAAAACAAACTCAAACAACCCAAGATCCTGACAGTTTCTGTGTTTTGGCTTAATTTATGTCAACTGAATAATTACAAAGGGTAATTTGACCTGCTGTTACCCTGAGGTTGAATTTACCTCACTTTTAGATTATTGAGAACCAGATGTGTTTTTTATATGTTGACATGCAACACTGTGTGAAATTGAGTGACCTGGTTTTATAACAACTATAAAGCTTTCAGACCCAGTTTGATCTTTTATAGGATTCACATGTGACATAAATGCAGTAGGTTCCAGTACAACGGTGGAAACACAGACACCACATCACAGCAAGCCCTATCAAAGCACTAATTGTGGACTGTTAAATAAAAAAATTGCCAGACAGATTTACAACAAACTTAATAGTTTGGGATGTTGTGAGCCGGTGGGCAGAATACTTCGAAAACCTCCTCAATCCCACCAACATGCCTTCCATTGAGGAAGCTGAGCCTGGGGACTCTGGGTTGGGCTCTCCAATCTCTGGAACGAGGTTGCCGAGGTGGATAAAAAGCTCCTCGGTTGCAAGGCCCTGGGGGTGGATGAGATTCGCCCGGAGTTCCTTAAGGTTCTGGATGTTGTAGGGTTGTGTTAGCTGATGCGACTCTGCAATATCGCATGGACATCAGGGGCAATATCGTGGGGTCCTCCGGGAGTATGGGGCAGTTCCCCTGGATTGGCAGGCCCCTGTCCCCCTGTTCAAAAAGGGGGATTGGAGGGTGTGCTCCAATTACATGGGGGTCACACTCTTAAGCCTCCCTGGCAAAGTCTATTCAGGAGACCTGGAGAGAAGGGTCTGTCGGATAGTCAAACCTCGGATTCAGGAAGAGCAGTGTGGTTTTTGTCCTGGTCGTGGGACACTGAACCAGCTCTACACCCTCAGCAAGGTTCTGGTGGGTACATGGGAGTTTGCCAAACCGGTCTACATGTGTGTTACTCAGGGAGTCCTGTGTGGGGTCCTCTGGGAGAATGGGGTACCAGGCCCTTTGATATGGGCTGTCAGGTCCCTGTATGATCGGTGTCAGAGTCTGGTCCGCATTGCCGGCAGTAATTCGGGCTCATTTCCGGTGAGAGTTGGACTCCGCCACGGCTGCCCTTTGTCACCGATTCTGTTTATTACTTTTATGGACAGAATTTCTAGGCAAAGCCAAGGTGTTGAGGGGATCCGTTTTGGTGGCCTTAGGATCGCATCTCTGCTTTTTGAGGATGATGTGGTCCTATTGCCTTCATCAGGCCATGATCTGCATCATCTCGGCTGTGAACCGCTGGAACGGTTCACAGCCGAGTGTGAAGCGGCCGGGATGAGGATCAGTACCTCCAAATCCGAGGCCATGGTCTTGAGCCAGAAAAGGGTAGAGTGCCTTCTCCGGGTCGGGGGGTGGGGGTATCCTGCCCCAAGTGGAGGAGTTCAAGTATCTCGAGATCTTGTTCACAAATGAGGGAAGAAAGGAGCGGGAGATCGACAGGCAGATTGGTGCAGAGTCTGCTGTCAAGCTGTACCGGTCTGTCGTGGTGAAGAGAGAGCTGAGCCAAAAAGCGAAGCTCTCGATTTACCAGTTGACCTACGTTCCCACCCTCATCTATGGTCATGAGCTTTGGGTCATGACCGAAAGAACGAGATCGCGGATACAAGGGGTCAAAATGGGTTTTCTCTTAGAGAACATCTGATGTTCTCTGATCAGATGTTCTTTGATGTTCTCTAACACCGTAAGGTGTCTGGGCTCTCCCAGCCCAGACACCAGGGTGAGAAGCTCAGTCATCCGGGAGGGACTCAGAGTAGTTGTTGCTCCTTCACATCAAGAGGAGCCAGCAGAGGTGGATCGGATATCTGGTTAGGATGCCTCATGGTTAGGATGCCTCCCTGTTGAGGTGTTCCATGCCTGTCCCACCGGGAGGATGCCCTGGGTAAGACCCAGGACACACTGGAGGGATTATGTCTCTCGGCTGGCCTGGGAATGCCTTGGGATTTCCCCGGAGGAGCTGGAACAAGTGGCTGGGGAGAGGGAAGTCTGGGCCTCCCTTCTGAAGCTGCTACCCCCGCGACCCGACCCTGGATAAGTGGAAGAAAATGGATGGATGGATGGCCAGACAGATTTACAAGAAACTTAATTAATTTTATTAGCCATACATTTGACATGCTGTTATCATTTTTCTGTCAGATTGTTTTGTAATCTCATCCTGCCTAATCTTTTTCACAACTTCTGTCCTGACCTGCTGTTTGTTTGTTTTAATGATGCTGTTTGTTCTCTGATGTTCTCTAAGAAATATACAATATCATATAAACCATTTTCCTCATTTTACAATTATGCTCTCCTTTGTCTTGATGTATTTTTATATATGTTGTTAAATATGGTGTAAACTGTCTCATTAATGTTTAAATCCATGGCATTGTATCTTAATAACAAAAAACAGCCAAGAATTGGTGTGTTATTTTAAAAAGATATCATAATGATGGTAGTAGCAGCAGCCTGACTGAGCAAATTTGTTTCGATGTGAATGAGCAGTTTTTCTCTGGACAAACCTGCTGTGGATCTGACCAGACTTTCAATTAATTTTCTTCATACTCCCTAAAATTGTATAAGAAAATAAATTAGGGCAAATTTTAAAGACGAAATAATGCTTTTTTCCAAGATCCTAAAACCCATTACTAAAACTTTGATATGTATTAGTGGAAATTTTTAATTAATAAAAGAAAAGGTAATTCACTTTAAGTTGAAGACTGAGATTTTGTGATTAATCTGATGAACATTTGAATTCAGTTATATGTAGATTCTTCGATTTTCTTACCTTTTTAAAATTATTTTGTTTTCTACCAGAAGATGGTTGATGCTTTCAATAAATCATATTAGCCGTCTTTACAACTCTCGTTATGCTGTTTTTAATCCAGTCTATTTTCGAACTCTGCAGTCCATTCGCTCTCACGTTAGACTCAGAAATGTGAAAAGATCCTAACAGAACCTCTCAACGCCTCAATTTTATGCTTTCTGCTGGCGAGCTGGCTACTCCATTTCATCTGGATGCGCTCCGCCCGATGAAGATCATTAGTCAGATTAAAAGAATAACCCGAACAGCTAAATATTTACATAGCAGTAAGCAGAAAATTCTCATAAATAACAGAAATAAAAGCTTGAACACACATGCACCCCCCCACACACACACACATATCTATCTATCTATCTATCTATCTATCTATCTATCTATCTATCTATCTATCTATCTATCTATCTATCTATCTATCTATCTATCTATCTATCTATCTATCTATCTATCTACATTGCATATGTATCTCTATGCAGAGAGCCATTCATCTATTTTTTACATATACATTTTTGGATATTTTTGATATTCTGTGTCTCGGGGAAGGCAAAGGTTTATGTAATGTTTAATGTTTTGGGTTCCCCCGTTGTGTTCTCTCGGGAAGTATATATAAGTCGGCATATAGACTATATGCTCTCTTTGGAATGAATAAAAACATTTTTTGTGAAAAGCGAACGTGAGGACAGCAGAGTAATAGTGGATCTCATTAACATTTTGATTTAATCTCGGCTCTGTGCTGTTCATGCAGACAGACTGGGCTTCTTTCTAATCCATTAGCCATTATGCACAACGTTTACATCCCGAACAGCAGACGTTACTAGAAAATACACGCAACACCTGACGTTAGGTCTAATCAGTGAAAGTGGATGTTCGTTCCTCTTAGTCACGAAATATATTGATTGCTAACAAGAAGAGATAAAAATGCATTTAATTCGTTCTGAATGGTTATCAGAAGGTTGGATTGTGCTTTAGATTATTTGTTTAGATAGATAATTAGTCTCTACTCGGCCTCTAAAAAACAGTTCGCAATTTTACAAAGACAAGTGTAAAAACAAGTCTGTAAGATAAGGAATCGTTACATCGACATAAAAATAACTAATAAAATGTTAAAACGTGAAAAGAAAAATAGAAATATAAAATAAATAAATAAATCTAGTGAAATTTAAAGTAGATCTATATTGACTTTTTTTTTAGCTGCAAATAAACGTAAAAGCGCTGATAGATATCTTCGTATATTTTGATTTTAGTTTGCGGTCTGCGTGGAGGCGGATCCATCCCCAGCAAAACTTGCGGTGCCTGCAGCAGGAGGAGGGTTTCAGTTGTTCCCCTCCTGAGGAACAGAACAGGCTGAAGTGCTGCATCACGGCCATCACTCCGAACCTCTTGGATTTCCTTCGTCCTTCTTGACTTGGAGAGCTAAAGTTGGACAAAAGTTTATTATTATTATTATTATTATTATTATTATTATTATTATTATTATTATTTCCATGATCATTAGGAGGACCTGGACAGACCCGGATCTGACCGTTTATGGAAACTGCAACAAGTGCCTCGCGTGCAGTGAGGCGCGAGGTGGTCAGCAAAGCCCTCTTTGCTGCGGATGAGAACATGCTGATCGATGTTAAAAAAGAAGATCGAAGACTAAACACTGATACCAGCCCTCTGCGCTGTTTGATTGGTGAGTTCACATGATTCTTTGATTTGGAGGTAGTTACAATCCTCAGATAAATTAGCACGGAGTAGAAAGCTCCAGCCCAACAACTGTTTCATTTTGCAGCCGGTCAAATATCCTAGTTTAAGCAATTTTTGTGGTTATTTGGACAGAAAAAACAGTAATTTAAAACTCATTCAGTTTCAGAATGGGAAGAGTGCATACTGATGGTGATGGACATAAAAAAGATATAATAATAATAGTAATAATAATAATAATAATAATAATAAATAAATAATTATCAAACCAAAAAACTAATATTTACCACAAAACAACTTGTTTATTATTTTATTATTCAGACGAAGATGTTCGGGGAAGTTCTTAGTTTAATTTGATTTAAAACAAAAAAGAAGATAGAAACAATATGTATTGCGAAAAGGTTATTTGCGTAAAAGGAGAATCATAAGCAGGTAGTCAGATAAAGGCCTGCAAGTTTTTTATGCTTGCTTTTTATTTTTCTACATAATGAGTATGAAATAACATAATAATGTAGAAAAAGGACACCTGAGAAACAAGACAAAATGGTTGAATAAAGATTCCAATAAACTAAAGAAAAAAAAAGGACAAAGACGAAATAAATTGTCAGCACCTACCTCTTGGTTTATATATATATATATAACACATCTATTTTACTAAGCACGCATATAAGTGCGTGCTTAGTAGTGCGCCCCAAATGGATCCCTGAACAAAGACATAAACCTCACTATGCAGATTTTCTGCATAGCCTACATGTTTTGATATTGTGACGGTCTCAGAGAAGGCAAAATAACTAAAAAACTGTTTGAATCTCAGTAGCTTCCACATGAAGAGCATATTTATATGGTAGCATGGTCACTCTATATGAATATGGTTGCTATATATAAATAAAGAATAAATAACCATGCCGTACAACGCGTTTACGTTTCATTTGCAACATTAAACGTCAGCGTAGGCTTTGAAGAATAGCCCCATAAATAAAGCTCGGGGTGTCTGACCTGTTTTCATTGTTGGCCAGATTTGTGCTGATGAACATATAACTCAGCAGCGGGACAAGACGGCGGAAAATAAAGCGTGGCCTGCAGGCTGACGTTGTCTTCTTCCGGTTGTTTCTCAGGGTGTGACTCTCCTCCTCAGGCCGTGTGTGAGGGCTGCTCGCGCATCATCTCTGACCGCTTCCTGATGCGAGTCAACGGCGCGTATTGGCACCAGAACTGCCTGCAGTGTGCAGCGTGCCAGCAGCCGCTCATTGCCACCTGCTACTTCCGGGACAGCAAACTGTTCTGCAGGAGAGACTACCAGAGGTAGGAGAGCCCCGCTCAGCCGGTGCTCGGGGTTCGGGGCCCGAGGTCCGGGGCTCGGCCTGCGGTGCGGGAAGCTGCGGGGCCGATATGTTTTTGAGGAACAGTGGGCTACACATTCTCCGTATCTTCACCACCAACCCCCATTTAAAACTTGTGAAAACGTGTCAAAATACAGCGACAAAAGGAAGCAGATACATTATGAATTACATTACTCTAAGCTCCATTATTCCAAGGATTTTATTTGGTAATCAGAATAAAAAAAGAAAATTTACTGCCCATAAACATAACAACATAACATGCTATAGCACATTAATACAGTTAGGCATTCGCTGTTTGTCTTAAGGTTTGAGTTAATAAATTGTTTACTCAGGTTTTTGGTTCTCATCGGCTCACAGTGCCCTTCACATTTATTGGCACCTCTGTTTAAAAAGCCATTAAAATCAGCTCTTGATCACACAATGTTTCCCAGTTACTATTTTATGTCCCTGCCTCATGATCCTCCTCACTATATATGATGAGAAACAATCAGGTTATTTTTACTTATTGCTCTGTCTGTTGATTTGGCCAGGTTTTGTGGAGCTGTTTTTCCTTAGTTATTCCCTAAGTTATGAAGATGAATACAATGCCATTTCATTTTTATAGCTTTGCAAAGCAGGTATTTTTATTTTATCTCTGTTACCCCAGATTTCAAATTTAAAGATACAACTTCACAAGTAAATACAAATGCAAGAAATGGTGCAGTTCCAGGTTTTTCATGTATTTTTCAGTAGCCCTGATTTTATTACAATGCTTACTTCAGATGTACTATTTTTACAGAGGTAATAATAATTATATAATCTTTCCTCATTCACATCGAAACAATCTTTCCTCCTATTGCAGACCTGCAACTGTCCAACTAAATCAGCCAGTTTTTTTGCAAGAACATGTTTTTCAAAATGAGTGTGTATGATGGTTATGGCAATTTTGTAATTGTTGGTGTGTTGCTGCCAGTCTTACCCAGGTCTTTCTTGAAAGAGAGATTTTTAATCTTAATGAGACATACATGATTAAATGTTTACATACATACAATTGTTCATGGAAACATAATTTTACCTTTGACTTATATAAAAAGTTCTCCGATGTTAGAGTTTTAACTACTTTATATTTTGTTTCTAGAAATGTGTAGTTTTTAGAGTGTGGAAATATTTCTCAGTAGAAAGCCCCAGTAAGAAGGCCAAAATCAGTCGACAAGATGTAATAGTTAATGAGTGAAACTATTCAAAAGGAAAAGTATGCAGTGACCTCCAAATCCAAGTTGCCTTTTAACATTAAGAGTAACCAACTTGTTTGATGCAAATATTCAAATTTTGCTACTTCACTCTCTTTAAAACAATTTTGGAAAAGTCTTTTAATTACATCATAATTTCTAAAAATGAAGAGATTATATTCAGATCATAAGAGGCAATTAAAATGTTTAAATTAAAAAAAAGTCCCAAATCTGTCAATAAATAAATAAAACACAGTACATTTAAAACACATTAAAAACTAAGTGAGATTCCAATATGTAGACAAATATTCCTGAGAAAGGAGAAATTTCTTTAAAAAAATAAAATAAAATCAGTGTTCAGTCTATGTTGGAGAAGGTAGGATTTGTAGGATAGCTGGTACTGTAGGACACTCATGCTGTCATTGTACAGAATGCTTTACACAGGCTTTGAGGTTTTCCTTGAGCAAGTGTAACCTCGGTAATCGTGATCGGGTTCTAGCTCAGTTCAACTCAGTTCTGCATTGTGTGAATAAGGGCCAGGAGACAGGATGAGATTGACTATTCATAGTCATCAATTGAGATTGATGACTTTTCTACTATCAAACCTCAACTCAAGCACACATTCTTCACCTAAATAGAGCCATTTAAAGTAAGGTTTTTGAAAAGCATAATTCAATCTGCAGAGACTCACACAGAGGTGGTCCAAAATGTGCAGCAATTACACAGAGTCCCACAAAAATAAAAACGGTTGTCCAATAAAATGTTTTTTTTTCTATGCCTGGAAACTTATGGCCCAAGTAGATTGTTTTTCCTTTCTGCCGTCAGACTGCTGAGCTCAAGCTGCACCTAATTCAGCTTCATTTCATTTATTTACACACATGCTTTTGTAATATGCATATCTATATCACATAAATTACTTTATTATTATAATATTTTTTTTATTTGTGCATTAGATTTGACCTGAGTCAGAATTTTATACCACAAACCAGAAAAGGTGATATGACAATAAAAAATCTTTGACTCCTTGTATCTAAGCAAGGATCGCTGATAAATCTAACAGGCAGGTTACAAATTATAAGAATGTTTGTAAACTGCATCAGGGAAAGGCATTGGTGTGATGAAGTGGTAAAGGTGGAGTGTTGAAAAGAGCAGGAACTTCTTAAAGACACAGACCAATTTCAAGATGTCAAATTGCAAAGTCAAATTTATTTTAAGTCATGTTTGTTACATAGCATGACAACTGAAGGCAACATAGTTACTCGATTGTGCTATGAAATTGCACTATGTACCTCAAAAATACATAATACTGGCCTTTTAAGGATGTTCCATGCCAGCTGGGCTAATTCTATAAGCTATCGCTATGACATTGATTTGTTTCAGAGGAACTTAAAAAGATCAGTTCTGCTCCTCTACTGCATCTGCAATAGTGAAATAGTAAAACTCGACATAATCTATTCTATTATTATTACTATTAAAATATCAACTTCATGGACAGCCCAATGACAGGGTTCTGTTGGTCTTCATCAAAATGTGCAAAGTTCAAAGTTCTTCATCATGCATAATTCTATTCACTCAGACTTCCTTTTTACTGGGGTATAAATTGATGAAGGGTAATGTTCATCAGATGAAGTAGGGAAGATAATAAACAAACCAGTTCACTGTCCTACATTACTGCTCTGTTCAGTTGTAAAGTTACTGGAGGCTAGTATAGTAACAATGGTGGAGTCAGACTGAAGATGACAACTAGAGCAACCTACCCTGATGTTGTTAAACCAGAAACAAAAAGAAAATTACCAATCAATGGTACTTGGTTGCAGGGAGCACATGGTGCTTCCATTTTGTGAAGTCAAAATATTGTCATACTGTGATTTATCACAATCTGTCTGAGGAAGGTTTGTCCACTCCTCACTTAAGAGTTCAAGCTGTTATAAGGTTCCTTGCATGTTCACTCCATGGCAGCATCTCAATGAGATGGAGGTCTGGCCTTTGAAGAACTTTTTTTAATTTGGAGCCAGTCCTTAGTAGATTTGTTAGTAGTTTTTGGGTCATTATAATGTTGCAAGGTTCAGTTCTACTTCAGCTTTAATTTTTTTCAATATTGTCTCACATTTTTATCAAGCACATAAGAATTCATGATGAATTCTGTGATGATGAACGTCTTGGTCCTCCTGCAGTAAAGCATCCCCAGAATAGGACACTTACAGCTCCATTTATTTTTAAATGGTTATTGTCTTGATGCCGTTTCTCCTTTCAGAGTTCACGTGAATATTAAACTTGTCTCTTTTTAATTGTATGGGTATCAATCTTTACATCAGCAGGAGCAAAAGCTTGCGTTAGGTCTATAAGAAATTTTTAGTTTTAGGATATTTCTTTTAGCAGAGGGGTCGGGCACTGCCATCTTAAATTTCCCTGAGGTCAAAGTGCCATATCAACTGCTGAATTAACAATACATTTTATATCAATGCATGCCAACCTTTTCACACTATAAACTGCAACTTCATAGGACTAGTTGCAGTATTTGTTGACGAGTGCTAGTATTTGTTGACAAATACTAGCAAAGTGCATTTCAACAATTTTTAAAATAACATACTTTTTATTTATGACACCCCATAACAGCAAAGGAGATATACAATAGGAAGTAGAGTTGGTATTAATCCTGTCTTCACATCACGATTAGAAAAAATAAACTGAGCCAACATGATATGTATATTAATATAGGAACATCCCTGTTTATGAGCACCAGGCCCCTGCCTTATATTTCCCAGTTCTGCTATTATGAGATCACACTTTGTAACTTTAAGTAGCACACAAGTCTCAGAGTGTCCAGCAGTCAGATGGAGGCATTGAGTGCTCTCTTCATGGAGAGAAAATTTAGTCATAAAGAAATGTAGAGCCAAAAACAGTCAAAGAGCTTTGTGGAATATTCTTGAGACAATTAATCTTGTTCCATCATCACACAGCTGTGGAGTTCCGCAAACTTTGTGTCACGCTTTTCTACAACAGTTTGTCCTACTCCCTGCTGTTGAGATTAAGCTTGTTAAGACAGTTAATATCTGACAGTTTCACAATCCCCGTTTGGTTTTTAAGTTGTGGATGGTTTTGCTCTTGTACGCCGAGGAATGTTTTTACCACAACAAAGTAATCCTTTTTGTGATGCTATGGCTAAGTAGCAAAGTTCTTCTCACAGTTAGGTAAAGTAACTCAAAATGGTCAAACCCAGTAGGTGGGGATGTTTACTATCTGTCTGTGCTAGGTAATAGAATAGAATTCAACTTTATTGTCATTGCACTGTCACAAGTACAAGCAACAATATGTAGTTTGCATCTATCCAGAAGTGCTCTATGACATATAAATATTTATTTACAGATGTACAAGACTAGACTTAGACTTAGACTTAGACTGACTTTATTGTCATTTTGCATGCACAGGGTGTATACAGAACGAAATTTCGTTGCATACGGCTCAGGACAATGTTTTGAGGTCCCAATGTTGTGAGGTTACTCCAGAATAAAATAAAATACAGTATAAAATATGAATATAAAATATAAAGTGCAGGACTGACAGTAAAATGAAAGTTACTTAGCTATGTATATGTGCAAGGTATGAAGTGGAGACCAGTTTTTGAGTGCAGTCCAGTTAAGAGTTCAGCAGTCTGATGGCAAGTGGGAAAAAGCTGTTTCGGAACCTGGTAGACCTGCACCGGATGCTGCGGGGACCTCTTTCCAGAGGGCAGCAGGGAGAACAGTCCATGGTGGGGGTGTGAGTGGTCACTGATGATGTTTCGGCCTCGGGACACGCAGCGCTGGGATGAAATGTCCTGAATGGAGGAAAGGGGGGCCCCGATGATCCTCTCTGCTGTCCGCACCACTCTCCTCACGTTCTTCCAGTCGGAGGCGCTGCAGCCTCCACACCACACAGAGAGGCAGCTGGTCAGAATGCTCTCTATGGTGCTTCTGTAGAACGTCTTGAGGATGGGCGGGGGCTGGTGTGCTCTTCTCATCGTCCGCAGGAAATACAAGCGTTTCTGTGCCCTCTTGACCAGAGACGTGGTGTTCCCAGTCCAGGTGAGGTCGTTTGTGATGTGCACCCCCAGGAATTTGGTGTTGCTGACCACCTCCACAGCCGAGCTGTTGGTGACCAGTGGAGCGTGGCTGGGCCGGTTCTTCCTGAAGTCGACGATCATCTCCTTCGTCTTGTCAACGTTCAGGATCAGGCTGTTGTCTCTGCACCAGTCCACCAGCTGCTCCACCTCCTCTCTGTAGTCCAGGTCGTTGTCGTCTCTGATGAGGCCCACCACCGTTGTGTCATCCGCAAACTTCGCGATGTGATTGGTGGCGAACCTGGGGATGCAGTCGTGTGTCATCAGAGTGAACAGCAGAGGGCTCAGGACGCAGCCCTGAGGGGAGCCTGTGCTGAGGGTGATGACATCGGAGGTGTGTTGTCCGATCCGGACTGACTGAGGTCTGTCGGTGAGGAAGTCTAGCAGCCAGTTGCGCAGGGGGGTGCTGAAGCCCAGGTGTCCCAGTTTTTCTGCCAGATGCTGTGGGATGATTGTGTTGAACGCTGAGCTGAAGTCCAGGAACAACATCCGCACATGAGTGTTCTTCTCCTCCAGGTGAGCCAGGCTCAGGTGTAGGGTGGAGGAGATAGCGTCCTCAGTGGAGCGGTTTCGGCGGTAGGCAAACTGGAACGGGTCGAATGTGGGGGGGAGTCTGGAGACGATGTGTTCTTTTACCAGCCTTTCAAAGCACTTCATCATGATGGGAGTCAGTGCCACAGGCCGGTAATCGTTGAAAGAGGTGACTTGAGGTTTCTTTGGCACCGGAATGATGGTCCAGTGAGGTGTTAAAAATGTCTGTTAGGACACCAGCCAGCTGACCTGCGCATTCCCTGAACACCCGCCCAGGTATGTTGTCGGGGCCTGGGGCCTTCCGTGGGTTGACTCTTTTCAGAGTCTTCAACACATCGGCTGTGTCCAGGCAGAGTGCCTCCTCTTCCTGGTGGGGAACAGTTTTCTTTGCCGGAGTACTGTTCAGTGCCTCGAACCTCCCAAAGAAGTTATTGAGTCCATTTAGAAAGTCAGCATCAACTGCACCCACTGGAGGGGAGGATGGATTGTAATCTGTGATCGCCTTTATGCCTTGCCACATACTCCTGGTGTTGCTGGTGTCGTGGAAGAACTCCTGTATTTTCCGACTGTGGGTTCGCTTTGCTAACCTGATAGCACGGTTCAAGTTGGCTCTCGTTGTCCTCAGTGCCTCCTTGTCGCCAGACTTGAAGGCTGAGTTCCGTGCTTTTAGCATTTCCCGTACCTCCTTAGTCATCCAGGGTTTTTGGTTGGCCAAGGTGATAATGTTCTTAGTGATGCTGACGTCCTCTGTGCATTTGTTGATGTAGGCTGACACAGTCATGGCGTACTCATCGATGTTGATCTGGTCGTTGTAAGTGGCTGCTGCCTTGAACATCTCCCAGTCAGAGCACTCAAAACAGTCCTGAAGTGCCTCCATGGCCCCCTCAGTCCACTTTCTCACCTGCCTCACTGTAGGTTTTGTTCTGATCAGCAGGGGCTTGTATGCAGGAATTAGCATAACAGATAGGTGGTCTGAAGAGCCAAGGTGGGGGTGGGGGGCTGCTCTGAATGCTTCTTTGATGTTGGTGTAGGCCAAGTCTAGAGTATTTCCTCCCCTGGTTGGAAAATCCACATACTGGTTGAAGTGAGGGAGAACAGTCTTCATGTTGGCCTGGTTAAAATCCCCAGCAATGATGAAAACGCCTTCTGTGTGTGAGGATTGCAACTCACTGATGGTCCGGTAGAGAACACTCATAGCCTCTTTAGTGTTAGCACTGGGGGGCACATACACAGCAGTGATGCTAACAGTAAACTCCCTGGGCAGGTAGAATGGTCTGCAGTTAACAGTCAGAAGCTCGATGTCCAGGGAGCAGTAACTGGCGACAGCCATGGCATTTTTACACCAGTTGTTGTTGATGTAAATACACAGCCCCCCTCCTTTACCGCTGAGAGCGCTGCTCCTGTCTGCGCGGAATGTAGCAAGCCCCAACGTTGTCCGGTATGGACGAGTTGAGCTATGTCTCCGTCAGAATAAGAGCGCAGCAGTTCCTCAACTCTCTCTTTGAAGACAGTTCTAGTTGCAGATGGTTTTGTTGTCCAGAGAGCGGACGTTGGAGAGGAAGATGGACGGAAGCGGCGATCTGTGGGGGTTAGTGTTTAGCTTAGCTGTTAGTCCACTTCGACAGCCGCGCTTCCGCTGCCGGTCGCACCGCCTTCGCTTTCTCCTCCTCCGACTAGTGCTGCTAGGCGAGTCCGCTGCGCTGCGGGCCGCTGGATCTTGCTTCCGTAGCACTCCGAGATCACGTAAACACTCCAGAGTAGTCGTATTTATGAGTCCAAAATCACTTGATGATCGTAATTCCAGCAGACGCTGGTGATCATATGCTAACTTACTGAGTGGATGCAAAGTTTGTAGCGTTTTAGGCGGTGTATTTTGCTGAAATACTCACAAGTTGTCGAGAGCCCATGTAGTCGCAGCCATTTTGGGCGCCGCCATCTTTTCGAATCTATGTATGTATGGACTATAAGGGGTTATAGCAAAGAGATATAGATATTGTGTATAAATATAAATATGGGAGCTATATGCACAGATTATACAGATTATACAGAATATACAAGAATGTTAGGGAATGGATTATAGATAAATAATGGCAGATAAAATTTACAGTTTGCATGTGTGTGTGTGAAGAAAACAGTCCGTGATGTGTGTGTGTGTGAGGATAGTCCATGTGTTATTGTTGTATGAGAGGATAGGGGAGTACAGTCCTTATAGTTTATGTTTTATGTCAGGAGGCGTTCAAAAGCGTGACAGCTGTGGGAAAGAAGCTGTTCCGGTGCCTGGTGGTTCTGGTCCGTAGGCTTCTGTAACACCTCCCAGAGGGCAGGAGGGAAAAGAGTGTGTGTGCTGGGTGAGTGGAGTCCTTTGTGATTTTCCTGGCCCTTTTCAAACACTGCTTCCTGTAGATGTCCTTGATGGCAGGGAGCGGTGCCCCGGCGATATACTGGGCAGTTTTTACCACCCTCTGCAGCGCCTGCCGGTCGGAGACGGAGCAGTTCCCGTACCAAGCTGTAATACAGTTGGTGAGGATGCTCTCAATGGTGCAGCGGTAGAAGTTTGTGAGGATCTCTGAGGACAGGTGGTTCTTCCTCAGGGTCCTCATGAAGAAGAGGCGCTGATGCGCCTTCTTAATGAGTTTTTAGCAGCTGGTCATCCAAGTCAGGTCCTCGGAGATGTGGACTCCCAGGAACTTAAAGGTGTCCACACGCTCCACCACTGTCCCCTTAATGTGGATGGGTGGATGTAGGTCAGCGTTCCTCCTGAAGTCCACGATAAGCTCCTTGGTCTTCTCGGTGTTCAGCTGCAGGCTGTTTTTGTCGCACCACTCAGCCAGACGGTCTATCTCCTCCCTGTAAGCGGCCTCGTCATTATCTCTGATGAGGCCGTATTGAGAATTTGGAATGTGCACAGGTTTGCCCATATATGCACTGCTTGACATCAGTTAACCCCTCACCTGCCACCTGTGGTACGAGTGTCCAGGATTGCTGCCTGCTGTTTTAGCATCTTGCGGTCTGCTTGCAGGGTGAACTTGCTTGCACGGCCAGACATGGGCACGTTAGCAACATTTTAAATTTAATAACACATAAATCTTTAGAATGTTTCTATTTCTTTCTTTCTTAATTATGTAAATTGTTTGGTATTTTTAAAAGTGATATTAAATATCCATATGTGCAAATCACAAGAGTCAATTTTCTATATTGTACTTCTACTTTTCATCCATATAAATTAAATCAAGATATAGCACAGAAACACTATGATGTTGAACACTGACAGTGTTGCCTTTTGTATGTTTCATTTTCTTGTCTAGCTGAAATCGCCATTATAATTCATCATTAGGCATTCAGTATGTGGGATATGTCATTGTAAAACCGAGAAGGTTTATTTTACTTGAAACCCAAGGACCTTGTGTGTTGAGCATTAATCTAAGCACAGACCCCTGCAGGTGAGGATACAAGAGTAAATCCTCGGCCCAGACAGAGCAGGCTGTTGAGGACTCAGAACACCCTGTGCCTCCTGGGAGCGAGGGCCAAAGTAAAGAGAAGGGGAGGGCAAAGTCAACCCCCGAAAAACAACACAGAAACCGGCAGGAGCTACTTAAAGCCCTGTTCTGTTTGGATACAACAGCCGATCCTCGGCTGAGCCCAGCACTAGAAAAACAAGCTTTCATAAAAACTTTGCAGATTGGGTTTCATCGCCTCCTCAGACCTTTTGCTTCATACACCCGGGTTGTCCTCCTCTCACAGTTTCCATCATTTTTTAACTTAAGTGATTTATGCTGCTTCCGCTTTGAGGCAACCTAGACTTCTAACAAGGGCAAACTGAAGCCTTGCTCTTCAGTTTGCAAAGCTGAGAAAAACATCTAATATGTAACTTCTTGTGCTACATATAGCACAACATGTGTGAATATAATTCACTTGCTATAATTAAACCTTTATTTTAAAAAAAGATCAAGATGATTTAAATTACAGGCCAATGTCTAATCTTTTCTAAAAATTTTTTTGAAAATAGTAATTGGCATAGTGCCTTATCAAGTCCACAGGATCCCAAAGTGCTTCACACTACAGTCATTCACACATTCCCATTCACAAGGACAATAACAATACAATTGCCCAAAGACAAAACTGAATAGCAAGGGCTCAAACTGGCAACCAAATGTTTTCAGGACCTCCTACCACTGTTGCCATCATCCCCTAAAATAGTATCTAATTAAGTGTGAGAGCATCTACACAGTTTGAAGAGTTTCAGACAGGTTTCACCAACTCTCTTTGGATAGGTGTAAATTTTGAAAAGCCTCTTCAAAATATAGGCCCTTAAAAGAAAAAAAAACAACCCAAAACATGTTTTACTGCTGCATGTTTTACCATTCAGCAGTGCAATCATTACAGTATAAATTAAACTTGTATTTGGTATATTTTGTTATGTGAAGTAAAACCGTGTGGCAATGGTAATATAACTTTAGATGAGGGTTTACCTTTGAACAGGACAGCACAGCACCCACCACTGTCCTGCATGTTTTGTGTTTCTCTGATGCTCCTGACCTAAATGAACAGGTGATTAACAGGCACTGAATGGCATGTTGATGAAGTTATGTAACTACACACATTTAGAACGTGAAGGCCATTGGGCCCTGAGGACAAAGGTTGATAACCACTGGTTTATGGCTAAGCATATTCAGGTGTTAGAATCCATTGATCAATCTATTGTCTTCCACTTATCTGAGATCAGGCCAATCAGGATATTGCTATTGTCCATTTGCTGGAACCCCAGACATCCCTCTTCCCAGTAAAATCCTCCAGCTCATTCTGGGAGATCCTAAAGTGTTTTATCTGATAGGAACAGACAGAGGAAATAGATCAAGTGGAGGATGCTCCTAAACTATTTAATGTAAGGACACTCAGTGGAGACCTGGAAATTCAACCACACACAGGAGTACTGAAAGGAAAAAAACAAGTTTAATTTTAGTTTCAAATTCTGGTTGCTGCTCAGGACGAGATCAAACACAGCTCTGGGAGGAGAGGGGAGAAAGCTGATGATGAATAGATAGAGAGATATGTTTAACCTGTAGAGCAGTGGATGGGGTAGAGCAGAAGAACCGAGGCTTTAACAGGGAGGTGCAGGTAACCAGATAGAACAGGCTTCTGTGGGAGCAACGAATCAAAGAAGATCTCCACAAAGATGTCTGAAAAGCAACATCCAGGGACTTTGATGATAATCAGGCTGAGGTCATACACAGGAGGACAGAGAGAGCAAACTTAGCTGAAAGGGCAGGCAGTTCTCAGTGGTCGAGAGGCAGAACTTGGGTCATGGTCCGAAAATCCAAAATAGATGGGATCTGTGAAGGGCTTGGCAGTAGTGGTAAATCCGTGGGCAGAAAAGGTTGTAGATACACTGACAGTGTTGTATAGTAACGAAGTAAAAATACTTCACTACTTTACTTAAGTATATTTTGGAGTACTTCATACTTTCCTGGAGTATGAAAATTTTTGATGACTTTCACTTTTACTTCACTATATTTCCGAACTTAATTGCGTACTTTTACTCCGATACATTTTCAATGTGTGGTTTAGTTACTCGTTACAAAAAAGCGAGAGAGAGAAACAAAGTGTTTTGACCCCACCTACTGATTAGCAAGTAGCAAGTAGGCTACCGAACAAAGTCCGTAGCCTACTTGCCTGGGCTTGTTCATCACCACCAATAGGATACACCTGTTTCGCTTCTCCCATTAAACACAAAGCAAGTCTCACAATCAGCCGCAGCCACATGGAGGAGGAGACGGAGACCACAACGACTGCAACTACGTCGGACACGGCTCCAGGGGAACCACCAGCTGGTGACGAGAGCCCATGGCTTTATTTAAACACAATATACTCTTTCGTGGGTGTTAAAGATTCGTCGTAGCGCATGAAGTTTATGTTATTCCTGCCCGAAGATGTGGAAATTCTATCTTACAAAAACTCCCCGTCCAACTTGAAGAAACACATCGAAGTAACGTCTTATGAAATGGTTATAATCCTCCTGTTTCAGTAACTATAGCTTGGTCACTAGACACTACTGTATTGTGAAACGTTGACCATAAATGAACTTTGTTTGGCATTGTTTCAGTTCCACACGTGGTGTATTTAGCTTAGGCTTAATGTTGACTGTAGCAGGCTACCTAGACTCCTCTGTTCAAGGGGGGACAGAAACCATAGCGATAGCAATTTAGACTAAATTTAACGAATATAGGAAAGGCATGCAAGTTCAAAACCAGGTTTACAGATGCCAATAAGCTGCATTTCCCTCCCAATTCTTTTTTTCTTTTGCATAATGACCAGTTGTGTGCACCACCTACTGACTGTAGCATTGACTGATTCACTAATTTGTGAAGTAGAGTAATCGTAACAGCTCTTTTTCTTCATGTTGGCTGCATTTTCTGTACTATTTATTTTTCTCATTTTCAGCACTGACCTTACTTGAAGGGAAAACTTAAGGCTTACAAAAACTTTGTATTTTCTGTCCTGGAGGGTTTACTAAGAAGCTGGTTCAGTTGTAAAGCAGGTTAAGTTAACCTTGTGCTATAGGTAAAGCACCTAATTTTCTTAACTAAATGATGCCTGCAGGTATATCTATTAGCAGGTTTAATTTTGCCTGCACTTGGTTGGGTACATTATTTTAAGTGTATTTGACAAGTTTACCAAAATATAAAAAATGTCATTCAAACTGCATTTGCTTTGTTTTACTTTTTACTTGTACTTTTCATTACATTACTTGAGTACATCCATTTTTACAGTAATTTCCATACTTAAGTACAAGAAGTTTCAGATACTTTAAGACTTTAACTCAAGTAACATTTGAGTCAGTGACTTCGACTTTTACCAAAGTCATATTTTGGAGAGGTACTTATACTTTTACTTGACTCTGAGATTTCAGTACTTTATACAACACTGTACACTGAAGACTTGGAAGGAAATGTTGAATCTTTACTGGCTCGTGGCTGTCAATAATCTGGCAGGGAGGCTGAGAGGTGTTTAAGTAGGGTGTGGCAGGTGAGCTGAATGAGTGACTAAACACCTTGGACATGACATGGAACATTATTTAGTTTAAATTATTTTTTGTTTCATTTCAAATGTTCAGTTGAGCCTTTGTTTACATAAGTGGAATTTTTGTTTTAATAATTGATTACTTACCATACTGCAATTAAAAGTTATTACATGCTACATTTCTGCCTGATGTTTCATATAGAAAAAATGGGTTGGTCTTGACTAGGGATGCAAAGAAATGATCTCATCTAACATTGATCTTATTGAATAACAATTGATAAGCATCCATTTTCTTAAAAACGTAAGTATTCTCTTGTATGAAGAGGCCTGACTGTCCTACTATAACAAGGGCTACGTTTCTCATACATTGAATTTAAGGAGGAAGCACATTTTAAAATTTGTCAGCCGTCTCCTGCAACAGGAAATTGTGGTACTCACATTAAACTTTTATGAAATAAAACAGGAACCTTTTAGATTGCTGAATAGACTAAGCAGATGTTAACTGAATGGAATTAATTTTAAACTAATTAAGCATTCAACAATTAACCACAAGTAGATTATATATTTGCATCCCTAGTTTTAACCATGGTGCTAAGCCAACAGAACAATATCTGCAAAAAGCTAAGATGACTGAGGTTTGCAAACCAGTCAACTTCCTCTCCACAACTATACCTTGAGATCTTGATCATGAACACCACAAACTGGATTGATGACAAGAGGGATCTCTGGTAAGGTAAAGCTTGCACTCCGAACAGGCTCAACTTTGTGACAAGAGGACACAGCTCTATAATGCTCAGAACAGAGGACCAAATGTATGGTTTATTTAGAATAAGTGTATGGGACAGGAGACCACCAGCAGTGGGACCGGGAACCACTGAGGGTAGAGAAACTGGTTAATAGATAAACAAGATGGCGGCGCGTGTAGACGCTGCGGCTCGGAGCTCCCGTGTTTTCGTTTTTTTTAGCCTGTTTTTATTGATGTCTTCGCTCAACACACTACTGGAAGCCGTTACAACTTACAGCAGATTAGAACTGTGGGACATAGGAACACAGTTTGGACTTCACACACCCACCAAGCTGGACTTTATTCCTCCAGAGCTGCTATGAACACCTGGGACTATGATCATTCCCCCCATGCTGCCAAGGCGACGGAGGAGGCAGCGCAAACAAAAGAGGGGTAAGAGAGCCGGCGTGCGGGCTAGGCTACAAGCTAGCCCTCATAAACCGGCCCTCCCCAGCCTCTTCCTCGCCAATGCCAGGTCCCTCGTCAACAAAATCGACGAGATGCGACTCCGGATTAATTCTCGCCGGATGGACAGCTGTGTGACTGTTGTCACAGAGACCTGGCTGGAGGATAACATCCCGGACGCAGCGGTGGAGATAACGGGGCGCGCTCTGTTCCGGGCGGATCGGACTGCAGCTTCGGGTAAGGGCAGAGGCGGAGGTTTGGCATTGTATGTACACAATGCCTGGTGTACAGCCACACACTCTGTCGGAACATTCTGCTCTCCTGACTTGGAATATCTGGCGGTGAAATGCAGACCCTTCAAGTTGGTGAGAGAACTCTCGTCCATTGTGATCGTGGCCGTCTACATACCAGCGAGGGCTAATGCTAAGCTAGCATTAGAGGAGCTGTACTGCCTGATCAGCGTGCAGATGAACTCCAACCCGGAGGCGGCCGTGATTGTGGCGGGGGACTTTAATCACGTGGAACTGAAGGCTGTGTTTCCCAAATTCCACAAATCCATAAACTTTCCCACCAGAGACAATAACATTTTGGACCAGGTCTACTGCAATATCCCCGGAGCCTACAAGGCTGTAGCAGCTCCACATCTGGGCATGTCTGACCACATCTCAGTGGAGCTGATTCCTGTCTACAAGCCTCTGGCCTGCAGAACTAAGCCGACCACCAGAATAGTTCAGGTCTGGACTGAGGAGGCCTCCTCTGCACTTCAGGACTGCTTTGAGCATACAGACTGGAGTGTGTTCAGGGACGGCACAGACTTGGAGGAATACTCATCGTCCGTTCTGTCCTATGTTCAGTTCTGCACCGACGCTGTCCTCCCTGTTAAGACCATAAAAGTGTTTCCAAACCAGAAACCATGGCTGGACAGCACAGTACGGGCCCTGCTGAAAGCCCGGGATGCTGCCTACAGGTCTGGAGACAGGTTGGCTTATAGCAGGGCCCGGTCGGAGCTGAAAAAAGGTATTAAGCAGGCCAAGCTCCAGTACAAACAGCAGATTGAGGAACATTTCATCAACAACAACCCCCGAAGCATGTGGAGAGGCATTAGAACCATGACGGACTACAAACACAGCACTCAGCTGACCAGCCGCGACCCCACCCTGCCTGACACCTTAAACAGTTTCTTTGCCCGCTTTGACACGGCGGGCAGCAGAGAAGCCGTACATCTACCCCAACTGGAAGAGCAGCACCAGCCCCTCGTCTTACAGAAGCATCAGGTGACGTCCACCCTGAGGAGGATCAACACCCACAAAGCTCCAGGACCGGACAAGGTGTCAGGCCAGACGCTGAAAACCTGCGCCGACCAGCTGGCAGGAGTGTTTCTGGACATTTTCAATCTGTCCCTGCAGCTCGCCATGGTTCCTGAGTGCCTCAAGTCTTCCACCATCATCCCTGTACCGAAGAAGAGGTCCATCACCAGCCTGAACGATTACCGGCCCGTCGCTCTGACCCCGGTGATCATGAAGTGCTTTGAGAGGATTCTTCTGAGGTACATCAGAGACTTCATCCCCACAAACCTGGACAGCCTTCAGTTCGCCTACAGAGCGAACCGGTCAACAGAGGATGCTGTCTCCATCACTCTGCACACAGCCCTGACCCATCTGCAGCATCCCAACACCTACGTCAGGATGCTATTTGTAGACTTCAGCTCAGCATTTAATACCGTCATCCCAGACAAGCTGGTGCTGAAGCTACTCGAGGTGGGGCTGCCCGCTTCACTGTGCCACTGGATCAGAGACTTCCTCACCAACAGGCCTCAGGTGGTGAGAATAAGTAGCTCAACATCGTCCCCACTGGTCCTCAACACAGGCACGCCGCAGGGCTGTGTGCTCAGCCCAGCTCTCTTCACCCTGTTTACACACGACTGCGTGGCCATCCACCCCACCAACACAGTCGTGAAGTACGCGGACGACACAACAATAGTGGGTCTCATTTCAGACAACAACGAGACCCACTACAGAGAGGAGATTCTGCAGCTCACTCAGTGGTGTTCAGCCAACAACTTGGTGCTGAACACAGGGAAGACCAAGGAGGTCATTGTGGATTACAGAAGGTCCAGGAGGTCGGCTCACACTCCCCTTCTCATAGATGGAGAAGTGGTGGAACGTGTGGACAACATCAAGTTCCTGGGCCTCCACATCACGTCTGACTTCTCCTGGAACACAAACACCTCCCACCTGGTGAAGAAAGCACAACAAAGGCTCTTCTTCCTCAGGAAACTGAGACGGGCTGGACTTTCCTCACGGCTGCTCGTGAACCTTTACAGGGCGATGATCGAGAGCATCCTCTGCCTCAACATGACTGTGTGGTATGGTAGCTGCACAGCACTGGAGAGGAAACAACTGACACGGGTGGTGAGAACAGCACAAGGCATTGTGGGATGCCCCCTCCCAGACCTGGACTCCATTTACACAGACCGGGTCAAGAAGAGAGCTGGATCCATAGCGATGGATTCCAGCCACCCGGGCCACAGACTGTTTGTGCCGCTGCCATCAGGCAAGCGGTACAGGAATATACGGACTACAACAAATAGACTGAGAAACAGTTTCTTCCCCACAGCCGTCAGAGCCATTACTCCCTGCCGCCCCCCCCTCCCACACATATCATAACCTCGCAGTCACACATACATATCCCCCATCCCCACACAGCCATATTGTTCTGCACTTTGCACTGTCACATTATCTGTACTTTGTCATAATTGGACCTGCTGCTACTTCTTTGGTGTGGTTGAGTGCCTTTAGTTCCTTTAGTTAATTTAGTTGTATATATTGTTATTATTATTATTGTGTGTTTGCTTATTTATACTGTATATATTTGACCTTTTGCACGGGAGCTGCAATGGAAATTTCGTTGAATTCTGTTCAATGACAATAAATGCTATCTATCTATCTATCTATCTATCTATCTATCTATAGCTTGTAATCTTGGTGCCAAAAGCTCAAAAAGGAAAGCCACTCACCTACTCAAAATGCCATGGGAAATGGAGACAGAATCTTGGTTCCTCAGCAAAGCTGTGGTAAGCAGACAGAGGTGAGATGTCTGTAGGGGTGTTGGTTGTTAAAATACTTCAGCAAGATGGTGGAGATTGATCCAGAGCATGAACACTGGTAGCACAATGGTTTGGTAGCAGGGTGTAAACCCAGGGAAAAACAGAACTCAGAGGTCAAGAGGCCAAGGCAGAGTCAGAACCAGGGAGGCAGAAGCAGACAAACTTATGAGGGTCAGACAAGAATCAGAAGTCAAAGCACAGAATCACGTCAGGCACGTAAAGTAGTGATGGGCCATCTGAAGCCAGGCTTCAAGGCGTGTACCGAGTAAAAAAGGAGGCGTGTCAGATGAAGTCCTGTTTCAATGCTTGAAAACCACGACTGGCAACAAACGACGCTTCGCATTGCATGGGTAACATGACTGCTTCATTTTGCGTGTCGGTTTTCAAAATAAAAGCTTGATGAGCCATGCTGCTTCATGACATGGGTTATTGTATTTGATTGCGCATCAGAGGAGTATTTGTCTTCAGCAGTGGCCGAAATAAAAGGAACCTTTTATAGTTCATGTATATTAATGATTTTGATGATGGCACTCATCAAAATGTAATGTTTGTTACCGGTTTTCTCAATTGTACATTTTGTGACTTTATATCTGTGTTTTTATTATGTAAAGCACTTTGAAACTGCATTGTTGCGAAATGTGCTACACAAATAAACTTGATTTAAATGGAGCAAGAAAGAAAAAATGTGACATTTGGGAAGACTTCGAGATGATCACTTGCAATAAGATTCTTAAATAAAAATAATTAACCCCTTTACCTCCAAAATTCTCACCTTTTTGAAATTTCCACTATTTCGTTGTTCTACAAAGATATATCAGTCTTGCACAGCAGAAACAGACTTAAAGCTGTTGGAAGAGTAAAATTCTGGCCTGATAAATAAAAATATAAGGGATCAGAGAGCCAACTAGAAATCCAAGAAAAAGAGAAGTTTTGAAGAATTTTAGTTTTTCAGGAGGCAAATCAAAACTCAAAGAATACTGTCTGCCCCAACAAGCGCCGCACTCCATATACACTAAAACAAATGTCTATTGTCAAATCAGTCAATGACAAAAGAAAACAACCACTGACAGTCAACATATAGTACAGACCAAAAGTTTGGACACAACTGTGTGTCCAAACTTTTGGTCTGTACTGTATATCAGGATTGGCTACAAATGATTTTAACAACTAAAAAAGATTAGTTAAATAGGATTTAATTGACTCTCCTGTTACTAAACATGAGTTTGACAAAAACTTTGTGACAATATTGCATTTACTAATTTTTTTAAGTATGTCCATCTGAGTGACAAGGCTGCCACAGTTTCAACAGCAGATGTCACTACTGAGAAATGAACCACCGAGTAATGAACCTTTGGGTGAAGCAATGGGCTGGGAGGCTTCATTGCTTCACGAGGCTTCATCTGACCATCACTAACATGAAGGCAATCTTAGGCAGACAAATCCAGGGGCAAGGCAGGAGGCAGAAGTCAAGAGGCAGAAACGTGGTTGTGTCCAGAAAATAGAAGCCAGTAGAGTATCTGATGTGGGCAAGGCAGGGAACTCCAAGAGACAAAAAAAACGTAGTCGTGGTCAGGCAAAGGAGGAAACACTGGATGTCTACTCACAAGAAAGCTTTCAAAAATCTGCCTGCCTGAGTGCTGAATAAAACTGCTGGTGAAAAGGTAGATGACATAATACTGATTATACTGCAACGGCAGCATGCAGGTGGATCAGATGAGCTTGATTGCAGAGGTGAAAGCTGAGGAGGGAGCAGAGCAAGCAAATGGGCCAGAATCATAACAAGCTCATGCTTTTTCATACAATTGAGTAACTTTTACAAGCTACAAGGAGACACAGTCAACGGTGTACTCTAGAGCAAAAAAACACATGTAGACTACAGAAGCACACTCCAATGACTCCTTCAGCAATTTCACAAGGTAAAAATCTGGACCACTGGTTCACGGTCAAGAAGAAAGCCACATTGCTCTTCCTGTATCAGAGATTTGACCGTCAGTCAGAGTCTCCTCTCCAACACCCTAGCAAAAAGTAAGTTTTCCTGGGAGACTAAGAAGTACAATTCCCTAGATAATTGGAACACACTCTCTCATCCCCTTTCTTAACAGTAGTGACCACCACCCCAGTCTACCTCTCCAACCTTGTTGTCAGCCATGACATTCCCACAATGTGCAGAGCCTTCAGAATCTCCGGTCAAACCTCCTTCACACATTGCCCTGCCACTGGCAAACGTTTGAACTACTTTGGTGATCTCTACCACAGGGATGGAATTGCATTCTCCCAAGTCTTCATGCTCTCCCTCAGTGTTTCTTTCCGTCATATAATTGGAATCCTTGAATAGCTCCCAGTTTGAACTTTCCCAGTTTTTTTTCCCACTACTTTTTCCAGACCTTTTTGCATTTGGAAGAGAGCAACATTCCACCGCTGTTCACTTTTTAACGGTCAATATAGGATACAGAAGAAAAGCAAGTACACGCACAGTACTTATGCAGAAACAGCAGGGGGAATTATTGGCAAATGACAGAGTGTGTGCTGCGAGTGCGATGACACGCTTGGCACAGCTCCATCGCTGCATGCCAGGCACAGTTCCGCTGAAACAAATCTTCTGTTTGTTGTAAGATATCAAGTCCTGTATTTGTTGTGTGTGTGTGTGTCTGTACTTAGTAATCATCAAAGTACAGCCCACTATGAAGAATAAGAGTAAGTTAGAAATTTCATGGTCAGTTTTCACTGAAGTTATTTTCTTTCTTTCAATTAACAAAATGCCATTTGGTTCAGTTGGTTGGGAGAAAAAAGGTAGGCTGTTAAAGAATAACATCTCGTTGCTTGTACTTGTGACAGTGCAATGACAATAAAGTTGAATTCTATTCTATTCTATTCTATGTTATTATACTGCTGTTGGTTGTGCCATCTCCGAGGAGGTAAAAATAATCAACCCAATAAGATCCTGCTCTGTTTGTGTATCATTCATCTCAAGCTCTGCAGGTTGTCTCTTTTTCACACTCATTCATCAAAGACCATGCTGGACATTTTTGTGTAATGACAAGTTTTTTAACCTAGAAAACAAAATAAAAATAACTCTTCAATTTTTGAACCATGTTAAGAGTCTCAAAAAATAATTGGCTTTAGGTTCCCATGGTTGCTTCCTTTAGGTAGATGTTGTTTCCATTCAAAAGTAATTGTATGATGTTTTTCTGCTCAAATGAACTAGATAATAACGTGTAAGAAACAACATCTAAAAGCAAACGTTGCTCATTAGAGAGATGATCACATGACCAGTAACAAGATGCACATTTATATTGGGTAAGGTAAGGTAATTTTATTTAAATAGCACATTTTCAGCAACAAGACAATTCAAAGTGCTTGACATGAATTAAAAGGAAATACAAACAAAAAAAGGAAATACAAACAAAACACTATAATACACTATGTGCCCAATTAGGCAAGTTTTAGTTTTGACCATATCATCATCTTTATGCATATTTTCAAACTCCAAGCTATATAAACCTGAATGCTTATTGAATATAAACATGTCAGCTGATGTGTATTTGTTTAATGAGAGTGGGTGAAGCCTAAGGAGATCAACACTCTATATCAAGGCGCGCATAATTACTAGACAGCTTCTTTTTCTCAGCCAACTGGGCCAAAAAAGAGATTTAAGTGACTCTGAAAAGTCCAAAATTGTCAGGTCTGGACCAACACAGACCTGAAAACAGACTTTTCAAAGGTTTTATGAACTGATGAGATGAGAGTGACTCTTGATAGACCAGATAGATGATGGGCCCGTGGCTTGATCAGTAATGGGCACAGAGTTTCACTTCACATCAGATATCAGATACAGCAAGGTGGAGGCGGGATAGGCTGGTATTATTAAAGATGAGCTAGTTGGACCTTTTCAGGTTGAAGATGGACTCAAAATCAACTCCCAAACCTACTGCCAGATTTTAGAAGACACTTTCTTCAAGCAGTAATGAAGAAAAAGTCAGCATCTTTTAGGAAGACCATGATTTTTATGGAAGACAATGCTCCATCGCACTCATCAAAGTGCTCCACTATGTGACTAGTCAATAAAGGCCTTAAAATGAAAGAATAATGAAGTGGTCCCCTTCCTCACCAGAACTGAACCCCAGTGAGAACCTATGGGCTCTTCTTAAACGGGAGATTTACAGTGAAGGAAAATAGTTCACATCTCTGAACACTGTCTGTGGTTGTGGTTGCTGTTGCACAAAAAGTTGATTGTCAACAGATCAAGAAACTGACAGACTCCATGAATAGAAGACTTATAACTGCTATTGAAAAGAAGAGTGACTATATTGGTCCCTGATTTATTTTTTAAATGTCAGAAATATTTGTCAATTTTGAGTTGTATGTTTATTATTCTCTATTTAAAAGATGACAAGTGAGATGGGAAAATCTTCAGTTTGAATTCATTTGCAGAATAATTCTGGACACTAATAATTTCCCAATAATCACGCACACATTGTCCTAAGAAAGCCAAAATCTCCTCACTTTTACTTCGGTAAATATTCAGGTTTGAGATATTATTAACATTTTGGATTGACCGAGAGCGCTATAGTTGTTCAACAATAAAGTTAATCCTCAAAACTACAACTTGCGTATTTGTGCACAGTGTATTAACACATACTGATGTACTTGCTCTCTCACTCTCACACTGACAGGACTAGGAGAACATGTGAACATGCAAGTCTCTAGCAGTATTTCCAACCTCTGCAGTTCAGCGGCTGTTCACAATGCAAATTCTCTTCATCATGTCCATAGTTCAATGCCCTAATCATGCCCTAATTGAAATGTCTTGTACAAGGAACTCCATCAAAATCAGTTAGAATTTGATGCAGAATTTTCTAATTCTGCAGCATTTGCTGTTTAAAGTGGCATATTTGGCCAAGACACTGTCAATGAATTATTCTGCTGAGATGCTGGAACAGAAAGTTGGAGGTTGTACGCAATGAAACATTCCACTGTTGTGCACATGGATAAATTGTTCCGTGCATGTTTCAGCAAAATGTCTATCATCTGTTTTCACAATAGTTAGAGCATGAGAAGGCAGCTCCCACTGTTCATCAGTATAATGCACAGGATAGGGATATTGGTATTTACCCAGTGATTTACAGTAGTCTCCTTGAGAGCAACAGTTTGTGTATGCTGTAACACTGTTGCCTTCCTACTTCTCTCCTTTTCATATAACTGGAGTATTTCTTTGTGATCTTGAAAGAGACCCAGATGTGTCAGTTTTTGTTGCAATCCTAAGAATGTTCATCAAGCAGACATGACCAAAACAAATTGTCTTGTAGCTCCACTTTTCTATGACATTCTTAAGCTTGTCTTGCTTTTGCTTATCTCTACTTCTCCCACAGAATGAATCCAACATGGTCTGCCAAAGCTTTTTGCCTTTGTTTTAGTGGTGATTTGCTAGCATAAACCATGGGTATTCTTGTGATAGGTAAAATTAAGTTTACAGTGGTTAAAACAACTTTGTTTTTAGCAACTTTGCTGTTTGGAAGAGCAAGTATTTTTAAACGTGTTTTTCTCAACATAACTGACTCCTCTTCTTACCAGTTCATAGCGCTGCAGCAGTCTTAAGCCATCTTATTCCTCCTGTTATGTTCATTTCTAGGGTACAGCAAAAATGTTTGTCGGTCAATTTGACCCAGGGAGTGTTTAATCATGCAATAGTGTCAGAAACCAAAATATTCCTCCAAAACATTTTTGTATCTGATTATTAACTCCAATACTAACCATTTCAATCAATATATGTGCAATGATGTTTTTTTATGTCTCAGAAATTAAGGATCAATGACGACAACCTACTCATTTACTCATTTGGACATTTTTAATGTCCACTGAAAAAAACCTAGACACAAAAAAAACTATAATTTTCTTTAAATTGATCTTTGGTATTTTTTTTTTATATTACATTTTTTTTTTTTTCCAATGGGTGATCTTTATAATTGAACTTGAGACACACAGGGCCAAATTGATCGAAATTATCGTACACCCGTCATAACCAAAATAACAAGTCTATTGATGCTAGTATTGAATAGCCAATCTAGTATTGAATAGCGTCCAACAATCACTCACAGCCTTGTGGAGTCAGTACAGAATGGATTCATTTGCATCCCCACAGTTCGTTTGGCCAATGTATTCTTCATTTTTTGTTTTCCTCACTCATGTGGTGGACATAGCAGACTGTTCAGCCAATAATGGCCGTTGTTCTGAGACAAACTCATCACTCACAGCTCACATTTAGAAAGGCATGATTGGCTGATATTTCCAGCCAATCGTACATATATTTCAAAAAACAGATGCCTTCAGGGTTCTCAAAAAAACTCAGAGTATCCCATCAACAAGTAGCCTAGTAGCCAGAAACTCGGCTGTTCTTAAATTACCTTGCTCGGCATTGGAGGGGCGCCCCGCATGTTAAGTGTATGTTATATAATTGTAATATTAAAAAAAACCCTAAAGAGTTGCCTAAAAATAATTTAACACTCGGTATACAAACGCATACATCAACACACACACACGCCCACGCACCCCCCCACACACACGCACACCCCCATTGACTTACCTTGTGCCGAATCGCTGCCTCTGTTCTCAGCCTGTTCCCGTAGAAGTGGATTTCCTCCCGCATTATTTTCCTCTGTCGTATTATTAAAAAGAGTGCGCTGAGTGAAACTGTATCATCGTTATTGGTTTATTCAGGATCACCAAATGATGAAATGTCTCATTCACATTTAAAAAGAAACTGCAGCATAGCGAGTTGCCCTAAGTTGCCGTGGTGGTGCAGGGGTTAAAAGCACAACCCATATATGGAGGCCTTAGTCCTCGACTTGGCTGTTACAGGTTCGCTTCCCAGCCTGGCGACCTTTGCCGCATGTTTTCCCCGTTCTCTCATTACCCATTTCCCTGTCAATTCACCATTAAATAAAGGCCACTAAAGCTAATAAAACCGTTTAAGAAAATACTACTGGCAGTCAAGAATCCCCAAATTCACTTTAAAAAACATTAGATACCACTTAAATCTACAAAAATCCCAACACAAGTTTAAAAAAAACATAACAAAAATGCTGCTAAGAAAAATACTAAACCAAGGGTGCTTAAGTCCAGTACTCGAGAGCTACTGTCTTGCAACGTTTAGGTGCATCCTTACTCCAACAGACCGGGATCAGCTCTGAACAGACCTGCTAAGGAGCCGTTCATTTGATTCTGGTGTGCTGGAGCAGGGAAGCATCTGAAAGTTGCAGGATGGTAGCTCTCCAGGACTGAACTTGAGCAACCCTGTACTAAACAGCCATATATACCGTGATATCCAAATAAATAAACTTACGTTAAGCGAACTATGTATATGAATCGATACTCTTGCACAAATGGAAAATTAGTGCATCCATAAAAAATGATGAAAAACACAATAATCTTAACATGGAACTTACCTTGTTACAATAAGCTCTAGACAGGCGCCATACTACTGTCCCTGCTCCTCAGACAAACACATGACGTCACAGATACATTACAATTGTGGGAGCAACTCTGTCTGGTTAAAAAAAAAAAAAACTTTGTCTGGTGTTGATTTCAAAATTATCGCCAGACAGAGTTGCTTAAATTTAATTCTCTGAAATAACACCAACTCCTTAGGGAAACTAACACTCCTATCGTTGAATTAGACTAAACAAGTGTTGAATTAGCACTGTTTTTTTACAGTGTTAATTGTAACACCAGTGTTGGTGTTAAATCTAACAATTTTGATTTTGCTGTGCATGGGCGTGCGCTTGTGCGTGTGTGTACAGTCTACAGTATGTAAAAATGACCAGGAAGCGTGACCATATAAGGCCCATACTGGGCTCTTTACACTGGCTGCCTGTTTTTTATCGAATAGATTTTAAGATTCTTTTATTAACTTATAAAGTTTTAAATGGATTAGCTCCCCCTTATCTTCGGGACCTTTTAAAATTTCAGTCTGTGTCCAGAACCCTACGTTCAAATAATCAGCTTTTACTGACAGTTCCTCGGACCCGACTTAAGAGGAAAGGAGATCGGGCTTTTTCTGTTGTTGCTCCTCTTCTATGGAACAATCTTCCTTTCCAAATTAGATCTGCCCACAACCTGGATCATTTTAAATCGCTTCTTAAAACTCATTTTTATTCCTTAGCATTTAATTAAACTAGTGTTTTGATTCTCTGTTTTTATTCATTTGTGTTATTGTCATTCTTGTACAGCACTTTGGTGCAGTTTTATACCTGTTTTAAAGTGCTATATAAAGAAATTTGACATTGACATTGACATTGATATTCCTAACACATACTACGATGTGGAGACCAACTGCCCCTTGTGGGGCCCATAAGACGAAATGCTGATTTTGGGTTAGGAGTTAAGTTTAGGACTAAAGTGTGAATTGACGGAAGTCAATCCAATGTCCATGTGTATATTGAAAGACGTACAGTGTGTGTGTGTGAGGTGTACAATGCTGAGTCACACCAACATCAAAAGATACTAATATATTTTACATTGTACTGTATTGATCTGGCAGCCTTTCTGTCTAGGCCAGGGTGTACACCTCCCTCTCTTCCCCGTTCGACCAGTGACTGCTGAAGCTAAGCACCAGTCCCCATGCAGAGACAAGTGGTATAGACAATGGATGGCTGGATGGATGGATTTTACTGTTAGCTCTAAATAGAATTTGGGGTCTCCTAAACAAGGTAGTTTCTATGGCAGCCAGCAGGACTTTGGTCTTTGACAGCGTTCCAGTGTGGTTGACGATTTGTGTTATTTGTTTTAAAATCTTGTGTGAGGCAGCTTTCAGAATGACATGCGACTTATTCCAAAATTCACGATAAAGGGGTGTTGTGTTCACTTCAGCCATGCTATGTTAGGGCCACCTCTTTGGAGAAGCTTTGACCCCTGTCCTTGCACCCCATGTCTCCACATTGCTCAAACATCTTACAAAAGCATAAAGAAGTACAGGATTAAAAGGAATAAGACGGCTGGAGAAAAGATGAAGTCGTAAACAGACTGTGTGTGTTCCTTCACTGTTCTCTTGTTTGTTCTCCCTCTTGAGGGAGCTGGATGATCTAATGGAAGAGGCTGGCTAGGATGGTGGGAGTGTCGAGTGGCAGCTTGTTGGGGTTTTAATTAGTCGGAGTAATCAAAAGATGATTGTGAATGAGGCAAAGGAAATAAAAGCAAGCTTCATTGAGTAGGGCTGCACTGTTTGCTCAGCCAAAGCTCAAGAAGTCAGAGAAAGGCCAGGATATTCTCTGGGGATCCACTTCAGCATGTTTGCAGGCAGATATTAATCACTCTGACTAATTTATTCAGTTTCAGTGGTTCAGAGTGAGGTGAGTAGATTGTGTGATAGTTATCAAAATGTACTTTTTTTCCCCATCAGATGTTCAGAAAAAAAAACCCTAAAATAATTAAAGCTGCATGTACAGGTATTCTAAAAATGTAATTACAGTTGCATTGATCACTGATCACATTTATATTGCCAACATCTTTTTGGCTGTAGTATTCATTCAGTGTAACAGTAAGTTACAGCTTATATACTGTATATGTGCATATATATATGTATATATATGTATATATACTTACTGCCAAAAAATACATCAAATCTGGAGCATCCAGAGCAAGACCAGCAGGCTGAGGAACAGTTTCTTCCCTTCAGCTGTCAGACTCCTGAACTCAGGCTGCACCAAATGCAGTTTCCGCCTATAGATTATTTACACAGATACATAACTTTATATATATCACTTAAATTACTTTATTGTTTATTTATTTATTTTTCTGTGTGGTGGATTTTTAGATCTGGGAACTGTGTCCAAATTTCATACCACAAGCTAGCGGTGGTATGACAATAACAATTATTGAATCCTTGAATCTTGAATCCTGGAAAATATAAATTGATACATGAAGAATACAGCAGTGTATGTCATCGTCAACCAACAGTTACATCAGTAATGTGTAGAACAAATAAAAACGGAAATCAATTAATCAACCTCAGAAATTATGTAAATATCCTATACCTCGGCCTGTGATCTACTATCTTGGTTTTTTATTTTGCATCTAGAAGGGAGAAAATATATATTTAAGAGTTACATTGCCTCCCCTCATCCACAGCACTGATTTTGTGCCTGGTAAATAAATAATCTGTACAGTCATTTGATATGTAGTGTAGATTAACGTGGACCTAATGACACACTGGTGCGTGTTCCCACTTTAACTTCAATGCTAATTAATACACACACACACGGAGGCATTACATAACACATATTTCCTCCAGATACATTCGGTATTTTGTAGGACTGCAACGATTCTTCAAATGATTCGAGTACCTCGATTATTAAAATTCCTTGAGGAAAGTTTATCTGCCTCAAATCTTCGTTAAATTATGTTTTATTATTTAGCGCACCATGTTGTGTTTGTTACATCCTCAGACACCATGTGAGGATGTAACACACATGGGCTTGTTTTAACTGAAGTTTTGTTTTGTGATGGCTTTGTTTCTTTTTGTTTTGTGAGGTAAGGGGATTGTTGGTGTGGTAGCATAGAGAATCTGATGGTACTATGTGCGGATTGTGGTGATTGTGGCTTTGTGGTTTTCCTTCTTTTTTCATTTTGGCTGACCCATGACATTGTTGAATCTTAGTTATTGGGGTTTTGAAAAACCACTGTTTTCTGGTTCAGGCAAGCATGTTATCATTTTGACTGAATGAGTCTGACAGAATGTTTTGTGAGCAGACTGAATAAATGCAGGAAAATACATGAGTGATAGAGCAACATTATTGTGTTCCAACCACAAGTTTGATGTCTAAGAGCTCAGAACTATTGTTGCTGAGCATTTATTTAATTCCCCTAAGTTCTTTTTATACCTGATGTTGGGGAGCGATCTATGGTTGATGCAGAGGGGTGGGGGTCCCTTTGTGTCTGCCTCGGGTAGGGCAGATAAACCTGTAGCTGAAAGTACAACTCTTCCCAGGAATATGAGTGAGAAGGGTAAACCTGTTACTCTGCCACATCACAATCTGTTCTCTGTGGAGTTGTCAGGGTGTTCTTGGTTAAATGCAAAGTTAAAGCTGAGGCTTGCCTGATTGCAGTAGGAGAAAGAAGAAAGAGAGTGGGCAATACATATTTGAAGAGTTGTAGCTGAAACAACTATAAAACTTTAACTAGATCTGAGTAAATACTCAGTTTTTCTTCCATCTGATAACAGTTTGGCCACCTTAAAGGGCAGAGACGCCTGCAGGACATCATCGGAGGGTGCGCACAAAATCACTGTACCTGACCCACAAGAGCACAACCACATCTCCTATGTGCATCATGTGTGTTGCACAGAATTACTATTAACCTAACACACACAAATACAGATCACATGTGTGCATAGCTCACAAAAACAGTGGATCTGATCCACACAAAGACCAACACGTATAATGCAACACACTCTCATACACACATGCATAGGTTACTTTTTATTTTATTTTTATTTTTTACAAATTATACTAAATAATAAAGACAGGAAAGCAAATCCTACCCAATATGATCCACGGGAGGTAGAGGACGGAGATTCCCAAGTTCAGGTGGTGTGTCTGAGACTTCCAGAGGAAGAGGTGAGACAATGTTTGCTTCATTTATCCTCTTTTTGGCAAAGTTTTGACTAGATTTAGCGGCGGCTTAACTGTTTAACCCTCACGCAATCTAGCGCGACACTCAGGTAGAGCTCGGCAGATGTCACAGTCGGCCAACCGGGTAACTCATCAGCTCTTCGGTTCACGAAACCACAAAAAAAGTTGTTAAACCAGTCTGCAGCCAAGTTGCTATGGAGGTAATCAGTCAGATATTATTTGGGTTTGATTTAGTAAAATAGCAGCAAATTTGCTTATTTTATAACATACTTCATAACCAGTGATCTTCTCTCCTACAGTTTGTTTAAAAACTAGTCTCAGATCCACACGGCCCTCCAGCACTGTCAGCAGCAGAAACAGCAACATTATACCTATCAGGGAAAACATAAGGCGCTTTTCCACTAGCCCGCCTCTAAACTGGTATGGTCGCGGTCCGCTTCAGGTAATGAGCATTAGTGAGCATTTATCTGTTCCTCGTTGTTGTGGGCGGGTCTTGAGCGCGCAGCAGCTGTGTTCAATTCTCCGCTGATATCTGCAGCAACATTCAGCAAAGAAGAACCTTGAGGTTGTAGTTCTGATCTCAAATAAAGCAAGATATTTCATTTTCAAACATAATGATAAAGACTCCCCTGGTGAAAAAATGTATATACTATGTACAATATGTTAAATTTAAAATACTTGAGCATACTTTAAGTCAGACTAATCATGAGTATACTTCAAGTTCACTTAGGATTAGTTAACTTGAAGTGTGACATTTTGGAACAACTAATTTTGTGCTCAGTGTCTTTAATAGTATTTAAATTGTATTAAAGCATAATTTAAAGTGTACTAAGTGTACTTCACTATACTTTTTTTTGACAACTTAAGTTACGCTTAGTATACTTTACGTATATTGATTTTTAGCTAATATAAACATGTTTGATTGGTATATTTTGAGTGTACTATTTTTGTGATTGAATTAAATTTAAATTATACTTAGAATGTATTTTAAGTATATTGGCATTACATATCTTATATGTTAGTAGTGTGATTACAGTATGCTACAATAACACTTTTGGTTTATTATAATTGCTAATGGAGTACACTTTTTAGTTACTTAATGTCTTTTATTATTCTGCTTTGCCACTTTGTACATTACATGCTTCATATACACTACAGTACTGCAAACACATCAGACTACCACAACATAGAAGGATCAATTACAACACACTTTACAGGTGAAACTAATTACATTGTGCTTTCAATATATTACCATTTTGGTAACACTTTATTTGATGGGGTGTGTGACTGACATGACACTGTCATAAACATAACACCTGTCATCCAACTTTTAAAGCAACTTCTCATTAAAAGTGTCCTTATTTACTGAATGACACTTCATGACACCTGTTAGCATGTTCCTATATCATGTTTATGACAGTTTCATGTCAGTCTCATGCACACCCCATCAAATAAAGTCTTACACACATTTTTCAAGAGGACATTGCCAATACTTGAATTGAATCTTAGAATTGTACAAATTGTCAACACATTCAAAGTTTACAGACAACATACTTATGAAAATTAGCACAATAAAACAAGAGGTACACTTTAGAGCACATGTGAAAAATATTTCACCAAGGACAGAGTGTTGTTTTAATTCAGTATTCCAGAATTACTCCAGACAAACTGAAATTTCTCCTTCCTAAGAACAGTGAGGATCAACGACAGAACATTCCTATTCACTGCACGACTACACTTTACAGAAACCTACAAAAGAGAACAATAGAGCAATTAAACAGAGAAAGTAGTTGTATTTTAAAGAGTGCAGAAAAACGGCAAAGAAAAAAGTAAGATTTACAATTTTAGCATAGCATTGTGGACTCGCTATGTATGTGACATCAGAACTGATGATGATTGGGACTGGATGCCTGGGGTAGAAAGACATTTCTGAGTGTCTTCTTTGCCTGTTTATGTCAGAAGTAGAAAAATTAGTCAGCAATATTATAGAATCAGTTGATGTTGGCATTAACTATGAAGCTGTTTTAAGTGTGGACTTAAGGGAGACAAACTACCTTAAAATCTTTCCATCCATGATTTGAACACGTTGATCCTTGCAGGGTGGTGAGGGGGGCTAGTGGTGCCCATCTCCAGCAGTCAAAAGATGAGAGGCAGGGTTCACCTTGGACAGGTCACCAGTCCATCACAGGGCCCTGAAAGCTAACAATGAATAAAATGTATGAAAGAGAAATGGTAGATTAACAAGGGGAATAAATTCTGTCCAATTACTTTTTTAAGTCAAATCATGTTTATTAAGTACTTAGTGTTTGCTGTTAAAACTGTAGCTAGCTGCTCAGTAAGAGAAAAAAAAAGACTTACAGCATGAAGACGATGTGGAGGTTCATCCTCAGAACTGGTTGGTGATCTGGTGGAGCCAGAGCCTCTTCTGAGACAGGAAAGTCTTTAGGTTTTCTAATACCTGATCCTTGGCTGCACTGTTAAGAGCAACGAGCTGCTAGCAGCGCTGCTAGATCATTCAGCTTCAAAACGTACCACATGTGTTCCTGGCACTGATTGTGATTGAACTCATAATCAGTCTGTTTCTCCATACTGAACACTCTCTGATAGCAGACGACATATCTGTGGTCCACAGCTGAACTTTAAGGTTGTTTTTGAGTAAGTTGAAATAAGTTAGTAACAGGAAGAAATCTGCTGAAGAGAGGAGTGAAGTATGACTTGAAGAGCAGCAGTGCAGCTGTTCAAACAGAGCCCTTGTGTACTTCCCTCCCAGTCAGCTCCTTCCTCCTTCCACTCTCATCCCAAGATTCAGCAAGGAACTGCCTCTGATACTTACTACTCACCATCAGCACTTCTATAATTTAGTCTGGCACAAAACTGTTAACAGTTTTTGTATATTTTTTGTACCATGTTCCTTTAACTTTTCTTCTAAGAAGTAGATTTCCTTTCCACTTATTCTAGGTTACCTACAACAGTTTGTGGTTCAGCTGAAATGGAAAATCCAGACTGTGCCTCAAACAGCAAAGAATGTAACTGGATTGTATCTGGTAGTGGTTTCCCCACTTATCTTCTTCTCTCAGTATCTCTTGACCACTTTGATTTTGAATTCAGTTAATCTCATCTCCCACTTTTTTATTTCTTGCCAACTGGGATTTCTTTATTCTCATACCAGCTTGGCTTATTTGTGGTACGAAATTTGGACTCAGGTTCCAGATTACAAAATTCTCTATATCTATCTATCTATCTATCTATCTATCTATCTATCTATCTATCTATCTATCTATCTATCTATCTATCTATCTATCTATCTATCTATCTATCTATCTATCTATCTATCTATATACACTGCTCAAAAAAATAAAGGGAACACTTAACACTTAACACAATATAACTCCAAGTAAATCAAACTTCTGTGAAATCAAACTGTCCACTTAGGAAGCAACACTGATTGACAATCAATTTCACTTGCTGTTGTGCAAATGGAATAGACAACAGGTGGAAATTATTGGCATTTAGCAAGACACACTCAATAAAGGAGTGGTTCTGCAGTTGGGACCACAGACCACTTCTCAGTACCTATGCTGTCTGGCTGATGTTTTGGTCAGTTTTGAATGTTGGTGGTGCTTTCACACTCGTGGTAGCATGAGACGGACTTCACAACCCACACAAGTGGCTCAGGTAGTGCAGCTCATCCAGGATGGCACATCAATGCGAGCTGTGGCAAGAAGGTTTGCTGTGTCTGTCAGCGTAGTGTCCAGAGGCTGGAGGCGCTACCAGGAGACAGGCCAGTACACCAGGAGACGTGGAGGAGGCCGTAGGAGGGCAACAACCCAGCAGCAGGACCGCTACCTCCGCCTTTGTGCAAGAAGGAACAGGAGGAGCACTGCCAGAGCCCTGCAAAATGACCTCCAGCAGGCCACAAATGTGCATGTGTCTGCACAAATGGTTAGAAACCGACTCCATGAGGATGGTATGAGGGCCCGACGTCCACAGATGGGGGTTGTGCTCACAGCCCAAAACCGTGCAGGACGCTTGGCATTTGCCAGAGAACACCAGGATTGGCAAATTCGCCACTGGCGCCTTGTGCTCTTCACAGATGAAAGCAGGTTCACACTGAGCACATGTGACAGACGTGACAGAGTCTGGAGACGCCGTGGAGAGCGGTCTGCTGTCTGCAACATCCTTCAGCATGACCGGTTTGGCAGTGGGTCAGTAATGGTATGGGGTGGCATTTCTTTGGAGGGCCGCACAGCCCTCCATGTGCTCACCAGAGGTAGCTTGACTGCCATTAGGTACCGAGATGAGATCCTCAGACCCCTTGTGAGACCATATGCTGGTGCGGTTGGCCCTGGGTTCCTCCTAATGCAGGACAATGCTAGACCTCATGTGGCTGGAGTGTGTCAGCAGTTCCTGCAAGATGAAGGCATTGAAGCTATGGACTGGCCAGCCCGTTCCCCAGACCTGAATCTGATTGAGCACATCTGGGACATCATGTCTCGCTCCATCCACCAACATCACGTTGCACCACAGACTGTCCAGGAGTTGGCGGATGCTTTAGTCCAGGTCTGGGAGGAGATCCCTCAGGAGACCATCCGCCACCTCATCAGGAGCATGCCCAGGCGTTGTAGGGAGGTCATACAGGCACGTGGAGGCCACACACAATACTGAGCCTCATTTTGACTTGTTTTAAGGACATTACATTAAAGTTGGATCAGCGTGTAGTGTTATTTCACTTTAATTTTGTGTGTGGCTCCAAATCCAGGCCTCCATTGGTTAATAAATTTGATTTCCATTGATGATTTTTGTGTGATTTTGTTGTCAGCACATTCAACTTTGTACAGAACAAAGTATTCAATGAGAATATTTCTTTCATTCAGATCTAGGATGTGTTATTTGAGTGTTCCCTTTATTTTTTTGAGCAGTGTATATATATATACGTGTATATATATTATTCCCAGCTATATATAGCTGGGATTAATAGAGCACACAGAACTTCAAATAAATGGGTATTTTTATTCTCAAAAAGAACAATTTTCTCTGAGTTGCAAAAAATAAAGTTTAAGATATGGAACAAATAATAGTCTTTTGTTACGTGACTGATCTGTATAATACTAGTACGAAGCTCCTAATTAGTACGCAGCAGAGAACACTCCACCACACCGTGATAGAAGCTTCTCAGGAAGTCTTGCTGACCAGCCAGGAAGTGTTGGCATTCCAGGTGAAGTCACTGGATATATGTACACATAGGTTGCTGTAGCTGGAGACTACCTCCACAGCTGATGCCCCGATGTACAGAGGATGAAGAGGATCATTGTCCCTTCTAACATCCACCATCATCTCCTTGGTCTTCTTCACATTGATGCAGAGGTAGTTGTCTCTGCACAACTGCCCCACACATCTATTAAGTCCTGCCAGATATTTCTCTTCCTCCACCACAAGATCTCTGTTATAGAGATCTTGTGAGCCACAGTGTGGCTCACAAGATCACAGCTGGCTGTTGGGCCTGGGCTGGCTTCCAGAACAGTCACTCCTTAATGACTCCCTGAACTCTGGCTGTTCCATTTTGGAAAGCTCCCCTGCTGCCAAGCATATTTAGTCATATTCAATAAGTTAGAATATGCGTTCTGATGAGGCTCGTTTGTCAGATGAAATGTATTTTTTTAAAACAACCTTTTTAGCAGGAGTTAAATATACTTTTCTTTTTTTTTTTGAAATGTAAAAAATTAAATGTACTTTTGAAAAACAGATTTTTAGCAGAAATTAGACATACTTTTCTTTTTTCTTTTTAAGGCTTCATTCCTGTATTAAAAATGTTTCTTTTATTGGTCAAAGGTAATATTCTAATTTTGAATGTTATGTTTCTATTAGCTTTAGATGGAAAATGATCATAATTAATTCATCTGTGTGTAATTAATCTACATGTGTTTCACTTAGTAATAAAGATCCTGAAATAAATGGACTTTTCAATAATTGTTTTTGAATTGTTCTGTGCTGTATATAAAAACGTTTTATAAAAGTGGGGATTTCTGTACTGCTATAGCATGAGAGGAAATGACATTTTATGTCTGACTTGTCTTATGACTCATTTTTAGCCAGTTTCACTAGATGAAATAACCTCAGTAATTAAACATCTGCGGCCATCAAATTATCCCTGGGACTGTCTTCCTACCCATCTGATAAAAGACATTTTTGTCACCTCTGGTCCTTACATCTTAATAGTGATAAATACATTGCTGCAGTCAGGTTGCATCCCATCAATTCTCAAATGTGCCCCTTCTTAAAAAAACTAATCTAGATTCAAAATCTTTAAAATTAGAAAGTTTTAGGCCCATATCTAAACTCCCTTTTTAATCCAAGGTCCTCGATAATGGACCTTGGCACTCTAGGTGAAGTCTGGAGTAAAAACTGATTCAAGTTTTTATTCAGCTTTTTAAAAGATTATAATATAACTGAGAAATTTCAGTCTGGGTATAAAGGTACTCAACATATTGAAACAGCTTTGCTTCGAGTGTATAATGATCTTTTTTTAACAGTAGATTCAGGCAATGTTGCTGTTTCATTACTTTTAGATCTGAGTGATGCATTTGATACTGTAGATCATGAGATTCTTTTATTTAGATTAAAACATTGTGCTGGCCTAAGAGGCTCAGTTTTGGAATGCTTTAAATTATATTTAGTAAACAGAACTTTCTCAGTCCGTCTTAACTAATGTTGTTCTGGGGTCAAACCTTTAAAGTATGGCGTCCCCCAAGGCTCAATTTTAGGTCCTATTTTGTTTATTTTATATTTATTGCCTCTTGGTCAGATTTTTAAAAAATTCAACATTTCGTTTTATTGCTTTGCGGATGACGTCCAGATTTATATGCCCATAAAACTACTAAATGGTAAAAAATGAATCTCTACAGCTATTAATAGATTATTTAGCTGAAGTTAAATCATGGATGGAATAAAATTTTCTTCACCTCAATCATAGTAAAACTCAAGTCATATTACTTGGTCAAAACCTTCACACAAAAAATTCAGACTTGATACTTGGTACTTTATCTCCGTTTTGTCGGACTTCAACCAGGAATCTTGGTTTGATCTTTGATAGCTGTTTAAAATTTGACAGACAAGTTAGTTCTGTTGTTAAATCCAGCTTTTAACACTTACGGATTTTAGCAAAGGTGAAATCTTATTTTTGTTTTAAAGATTTTGAAGGAATTATCCATGCCTTCATTACATCTCGATTGGATTATTGTAATTCATTATATAAATTCATTCTTTCAATATCAGAAACAATCTTGATTCTTCAGATATGTCTTGTCGTGGTGTTTTGTATTTGGAAAACTTTTTCTCTACTGAGTTAAGTCTGTGAGAAGGCCTGCTGCACTACAACATTTAAGCATTTGTCTGTAGATAACTAGAAAACAATGAATCATTCTAAGTAGTGGACCATTATGCTCTGACATCTTGCTTCTTTTCCAGTTCTTAATTTTTATGGGACAGTTATAAGATACAGTGCATATCATGCTCATAATCAAGTAGGAGTAGAAGTAGGGGTCTGTCTGCAAAACCCTTTAGGTTGAGGTTCAATTGCTAAATTATTGTCTGGATTAACTGGATGCAAATCTGTCTTCAAAACTTTGCACTGTGGGATGATCACTCACTTACCTTATCAGTGGTCATAATATTATGACTGATCAGGGCATACAGTACACTAGGGCATGGTATTGGCTCTACTATATTTGCTATTTTCTTTTTTTATCCAAATCCTTTGGTTGTGATATTTGCTGACTTGCTTGTGCCAAATCATTTAGATATCAGGTTAAACTCCCATAACGATGTTAATTAAAATCAATTCAATTCTAAGTATTCTCTCAATTTTCTATCCTCAGATTATTTTCCACCAAGTGCAGTGGCTGTCTGGAGAAAATCGCTCCAACAGAGTTTGTAATGCGAGCTGTGCAGAGTGTTTACCACCTCAGCTGCTTCTGCTGCAGTGTCTGTGAGCGCCGGCTGAGCAAAGGAGACGAGTTTGTGCTGAAGGCTGGTCAACAGCTGCTGTGTAAGGCTGACTATGTGAAAGAAAGAGACCTGCTGAGGACCATGAGCCTGGACAGTTCAGATTCAGGTATAACTAGGGGTTTCCTCTTAATTTGGTGCTTTCTACTGTATATCCCATTGTGTTACTCTTCACGTTTATTTCTGTTCATGTTGAATTCTACCATGCAAGTTAAAAAGCATTAGAATGAAAAAAGGTGTAAGGTGTGATCTGTTATATGTTCACTCACAGAAAAGAGTGAGGATGGGACTTCAGATGTAAAGTCAGAAAAATTTATTACAGCAGAGAAAAGGAGTGATGACAGCAAAGATCCTCTGCGTCCTAAACGGCCGCGCACCATTCTCACCACGCAGCAGAGACGTGCCTTTAAGGCTTCGTTTGAGGTTTCCTCCAAGCCCTGCAGAAAGGTAAGCAAATTATCAGGCAGTAAAAGAAAATATGCCTCTCACAGTCATGCTTTTCTACCTGAAAGTTCTCCTTAGAACCAGTCATTGGATGCTCTAACTAAAGTAACACTTTTGAAGCTAGTATACATTGGCTATACGTATTACACACATGTTTGGTATTCCCAAAGTAAATTAGAACATGTGTTCTATTGAGGGTTATTTGTCAGATTGAAATTAACTTTTAAAAAGGGTATTAAACATATCCTTAGACTAACATTTCTGTATTAAAAATGTTTTTTGTACTGTTCTGATGTGATATTGTAATCTTAAAGCCAGGGTATGCATCTTTTGTAATATCTACTCCCAGAATTCAAGTCTGACTGCTTGTTTCCAGCTGTAATAACTGAAGCTGTGTGTTGACTCTAGATCTATAACTCTATATTGTTCCTCTTTAGGTCCAAAGATAATAACTTCAGTTTTGTTTCTGTTCAACTGGAGAAAGTTATGGCACATCCATGTTCTAAGCATCTGTTCAGTGCACGGATGGGTTCAGAGTCACCTGGTGACACTGTTGTAGAGCTGTGTATCATCTGCGTAGTTGTGGTAGCTAATCTTATTTCTTGTTATAACCTGAGCTAGAGGGAGCATATAGATACTGAATAAAAGAGGTCCTTGTATTCTGCTTCGATTAGACATTTCCTATTGAAATGGTTCTTTATGTAAGAATCAAACCAGTTAAGTACTGGACTGGATAGTCCGACCCGACTCTCCAGTCGTTTTAGTAACATGTCATGGTCAACACTAAGGTCCAGCAAAACCACAGTTCTTCCAAGTCTGTATTTATGTGAATGTCATTGATCTCTATGAATAGGCCACTCTCTGTACTGTGTGAGCCTTGAAACCAGACAGAAACATATCAAAATGGTTGGTTAAAGTTAAGAAACAACTTAACTGCTGAAACAGCATTTTCAATCATTTTGCTGATGAATGGAAGGTTGGAGATTGGCCTGTAATTCTGCAGTAGTGATTTGTCCAGATTGTTCTTTTTTTATCAGTGGTTTGATAGCTGCTGTTTTTTAAACCTGAGGGGCAGCACCTGATGAGAGGGATGAATTTACTATTTGAATCAGAACAGATGCAATGACAGGCGAGACTCCCTTAAGAAAATGTATGGTAGTGATACCAAGACAGCAGGAACTTGAGCTTGATTGATTTGTAATTTCTTCTAGGCTTTTATAGTAAAGTAGTTGAAATTTAGTAATTTTTTCTGCGTTTGTTGTGTTTGCATAGCACTGGTACTGGAGCTTTAAAGAGCTGACGTTTATACTGCTCTTCCAAGCAACTAACCCAAAGATTTCAATATGCTTTCTTGTATTATGGAGAGTTTGGGAGGTTACAACATAATTCCATGTATAATTGACATGCACAAAAAATACTAATAAGTTTGATCTTCCAGGTCAGAGAAACCCTGGCAGCAGAGACCGGGCTAAGTGTTCGTGTGGTCCAGGTGTGGTTCCAAAACCAAAGGGCAAAGGTCAGCAACGTGTACCTAAAGCAACCTCCAGAACCACATTATGCATGTATACTGCTGTTCTCATGTCTGTAGTAGTAGTAATGTTAAGATGCAAAGTTGATTAAAACAAGCCCAATTATTCTGTTATTTCTTTATGTCAGATACTAGATCCTTATTTGCATGTTGTATGACCAAGCTTTCCCACATCTCTTACTAAAAATTATTCCTTCTGCCTTTTGCCAAAAGTGCTTAAATGTCTGAATCAGATCTGTATCAGTTAAACCCAGTAGATTAAGCATTTCTAATCTGCCATTTGCTCTGTTTGCTCATATTTGGGCGAACAGGCTTGCCAAAGTTTGGCCAGCCAAAAGGTTTTTTACCCCAATCAGCAACCAGTCCGTCAGCATGAGTCTTAAATTGCTTGTTGGTTTTAGTCTCACAATTTTAAGCATTTCACAATCATTTGTGATATTTATGTGCTTCTTTCTATAATTGGCAAAGACCAAATTGATTCAGCAATTTAAGAAAAAAGCTCACTAGATACTTTTTTCTTAAGCTTTATAATTTAGACTGATTCAATTCAATTCAAATTCAATTTAAAAGTTCACACACCGGTTTATGTTTATTGACTTACAGATGAAGAAGTTAGCACGCAGACAGCAGCAACAGCAGGAGCAACACAGCAGTCAAAGACCGGGCCCAGGTAAGTTTACTATTAGTGATTGTGAATATGTATAACAGTAGATATAAATTACAGTACAAATTATTAAGTTTATTAAAAGAACAATGGTGCACTCCCAGTTGTCTAATTAAAAATAATCATATGTTCTGATATCAGAGTATCATCCATGCTGGGGAATATGAATTTTTCTGACTGCACTGTTATAAAGTGGAAGCCCTGATTTTATCAGTAGAACTTGCTTACTGTAGTGTGGGCTAATTGCCACTGTGGTCTTGCAGCGGATATGAGCAGACAGTTTAGATAAGTGTCTCACTGCTTTGGCAAGTACAGCTTCTATCTGCTCTGGGATTTGCAGCATGTCAATATTGGCAGAACAGCTCATTTGGTTTATTACAGCGGAAACTGCTGCTGATAACCAAATGAGCTAAGCAAATCAGCAAATGGGAAATGTTTGAGGTTGATGCTAGAATAAACTGGAAAATCCATGGAAACATTGATGATGGTCAGCCATCCTTAAGTTAAGACAACCATTCAGTTTATACAATACATCTACTGTATGTTTTGACTTGTAAATTCTTAACTAAAAATGGATATAACATTTTATTTCAAAGTTATATGAGAATTATATAGGTTATGTAGTTATGTTATTTGCAGTAAATATATTTTTAACTTCCGAAAGTTACCCATGAATGATTTCATATTTTATCTCCAAGATGAGATATATTTTATTGGGGGTTTATGTTATAGATCAACACAAAGCACTGCATTTTTAGAAAAGTATGAAAAAGATGATTTTATTTTAACTTTTTATTTTTAGTTGCAAACAGTCTGAAAAAAACCTATTTGGCATTTGTAACCAGCCCCCAATGTCAAAACTAAGTAAAACACCTTTAGCTGCAATTGGATCTAGCTAAATTCATCTTCCTATAAACTCTGAGCATCTTCTTTATAATATTGTTTCGTCAATAATATCCTCTACAGAAATCCCAATAAAAGTTTTGTGCAACATGTTTGAGAGACAATTTCTCATGTTTTGTCAACTTCAACTTTGCATCAAGACATCTCGATTATTCCCACGCCATCAATTTTTTAGATACTTGCAGGTGCGTAGTTTTGCCCAGTCTACCTTTTCAAGTTTTCTCAACCTTCCCAGGGATTGACCTTTAGATATTTTTCTAAAACCAATTGTCAAATTGAAAGGTGCTATTTTTATTTCCACAAGCACTGAATTTTCACTTTGGGAGGAGGACTTTGGACACAAATCCTCTGTATTTGTGCCAGACATAACTTAATTCAATGCAAACTTCTGTATCGCACTTACTAAAGCACGTCTGGCCTCCTTATGTGGGTTGTGCTAAACCCCTGCGCCACCACAGCACCCTAGTGATTATTATTCTTATCAATATTTATTTCTCTTTCATCTTCTTTTTTGAGTCACATTTGTCAAATTGATATATTGACAGACGTATGCCCTGACACCTGACTTTTTTTTTGTCTTGTGTGTATGTGTGTGTGGATTGAGGCAGAGAGATTTATATATTTTGTTAATGTACTTGTTTCTGTCCACTACCATAGTGTGGTCACTTTGACCTTATCCACTTCATGCATGTGTATACATGTCTGTATAATTGGGTGTGTTCTAGCCCACTTTTGTTGGTATGTTAGTAGTATGCTGTTGTAATTGTTATATTGCCTTTACCTTGTACCTCAAGTTAAAGCATAAACACATTTTGGGAGAAAAAAAAGATATCTCAATTCTATAATGGCACTCATTATGAGTTATTAAGTTAACAATAGTACATTGTAACTCAACTCTTACTTTCCTTTTTTAGCCTTTCAGTTTAGCATTGCAGTTTATTAAAGCATCTTAAATTAACCAATATTGTTGCTGATTTTTTGCACCGTATTTTTTCTTTTAAGTCTGGCATCAGAAAAATGCCTACATTGGAATATGCAGCCTATGAGTATAAACAGTTGCCATAAACTTGCAGTGAATTGTTTTACCTTAATGATGTAAGGAGAAGTTTCTCCATTTTTAAACAAGCAAGTAAATGATTTCTCACACGAGGAAAATGTCATAAATTACTGAGCTCCGATGACAAAAAATTATTGAGGGAATTTTGGACATAATTTTCCTACATGAACTGGAAACACAGTCCAGACTTTCACCCCAATGTAAAGCCGTGTTTCATACTAGAAAAGGTTACCTGTCTGCTTATCAATATCACATTTTTGTTAAATATTTCTGGAGTGTTGCATAGAGTTACTATAAATGTCACTATGTCGTGACAGTATATTATGAGACAGATAATCTCTGAAAAAATTTACCTCCTCTGCCTTCTTCCAGTGCTAAGTGCAGAAATACACAGATCAGTCAGAAATAGCCAATCAGAGGTGGATCTTAGCACTGTCGATCAGGTTTGTGTATGAGCTGCTCACCTCCTACCCATTTCTTTCTGCTGTGCTACAGCTTCTTCCTGATAACAAAGCTTGACACAAATGCTCAGACTAGTTATCATGGAGGAAATATACAGTAGTTTTCCTTTTGTGACAAATTGTTTCTCTGCCATTAGCACATTTAGCAGCTCTTACCAAAGCATGACTGACAGTTCCAAGACCTTCCTCCTGGCTTTGATTGGATGTTTCTGACACAAGAAAGACGCATTTTTGCAGACTGCAATAGTAGCACTGAGAGAAGGTTGAGGAGGTTGATTTTTTTAACAGATTACCTGTCTCACATTATGCTGTCATGACTGCAATTTTAACAAATATGTAAAAAGCATATATTTTTTTTATAAAAGTTACATATTATAGCTTTAAAGCAACAAAGCATGAAAGAAATCAACTTGAGGGTAAAAAAGAATTCCAGTAAGGGAATTAAATGTAGAGAGTGAACTATAAAAATATAACCCATATTTAGGAATGTGTTTTCATATTCATGAAACAACCACACAATGTATGAACAGAAGAACTCACGTAATGTACAAAAGTTGAGCTGAGAAAACTCTATTTGCTTTTCACTTTTTCAGAAGTAATATCTGGCTGTATGGATGGTCTGCTCAGCACCTTCACAGGGTCTCTGCCTCCAACCCAGCCCCAGTTGGTGACCATAGAGCATTGTGGGTACAACATAGACTGCCTCCAGCAGGGCCTCACTCCACCTCAAATGCCTGGTGACCACATGAATCCCTACGGTTAGCATCATGTTCAGCTGCTGCAACATGTTTTAAAGTTCTTATTCTGCATTTTCTGATTTCTTTAGATTTCAAGAGACAGTTTTTTCCATCTTTCTTTTCTAAAGTTAACTTAATTTTCCCTAACGTGTTATAATTACTTTTAAACAATCTGATTTAAGTCAAAATTTCTGGTTATCCTTCTACAAGCTTCTTACAATAGCTTGCTGAAAATTTGGTCCACTTCTTCTGACAAATCTGGTGTAGCAGATGTTTTTGACACATTTTTAGTGCAGCCCTGAAATATTCTATGGTCTTTGGTGTGCCCTCTCCAATACATTGACTGTTTTTCTTAGCCAATTTGGAAGGTTTTTTCTTGCATTTGGATAACTAATTTGTGCTCAAGCTTTACCTTCCTGTCTTGAGATGTTGTATTTTTATGTAATGTTATTTTCTCATTAACCTATTTGAAGTTCACCTAGTTAGCATGGCCACCGATGATGGCACATACACAATTTTCCTGGAACTATAAATTGTTTCTCTGCCATTAGCACATTGTGCAGTCCGTACATAAGAAGAATTAGAATATATAGGGCAAGGTTTACAGTGACTTACTAAGGTCATTTCCACATCCAGCATGAAATCCCAGAGTTCTGATGGAAGACAACCTGTCCACCATTACTATTTTGTTGCTAAAACACATTTAATATTGAATTGTCAAAATAAAGAAAGGAAAGTGTTTGCTATTTTGGGCTGCTGTACATGCTGTCTTGCTTTATTTTTCACTTTTCTGTTATTTCTCCTTTGCCTAGGAATGGATTCCATTTTCCATGACAATGACAGTGACACCTCTATGACAAGTTTAAGTGAGTCCTTTGTTGCCTTTCCAGGTGGAGGCTTCCTACAGGCACAAACAGGAAGCCCAATAGACAGCCTTTACTCCATGCACAGCTCCTACTTTGCTTCCTGAGACCTGGCCATCATTGTCTCATGCTGCTGAATAAATATTTTCCAAACTGTTCACAAAATTCAAAGTTAAAGATCAAATTGACTGATTGTGTTTGATTTGGGGAATTTAATTCAGCAATAAAAAAATAAATAAATACTTTCAAACATGTTCAAACTTTTGTCAGTCAGCATGTGTAAAGAGATCCCAGATCTATCAGAAATTGTTTTATTCTAAGGACATTTCATATAAGAAGGTAACTATTAGTAAATATAATTCTACTGACATGATTTTTGCGAACCATCAAGTCTATCTGGATCTGTTCTTGTATGTATGTGTGAAATGTAATTTACACCCTAAAGCAGTGGTCCCCAACCTTTTTAGTACCACGGACCGGTCAAGACTTCGCAAATTTGCTGAGGACTCGCTGAGGACCGACACTGATGCTGTTGCTGCTGTTTCTACATCATTCTGCTGCTTATGGACTCAATGTTGGCGCTCAAGACATAACCGACAGAATCCGGTAAAAGGATTTTCAAAATAAAAGATTCTCCTGACTCAATACATAAAATGGAAGTATTTAATTATTTCTTGCTCGGCCCGGTACCAATTGATCCACGGACAGGTACCGCTCCGCAGCCCGGGGGTTGGGGACCACTGCCCTGAAGAACACCCAGAATTGCCCTTTAAAATGGGCAACTATTTATCTCTCACCAGCATCCATGTTACATTTAAAAGGGCATCAAATGTAAATATCTATCTTTTAAATGATGAAGGTTTGTTGTACACCAGAAGTCCGAAACTCCTTTTATTCCTATAAGTATTTCGACAGTTGTATTGTCTGAGAAAACTGCTGTTGCATTGCTATTTATTTTCTAATTTTAAGACAATAATGTGTTTTAAAAGACTCAACAAATGTTGATACCTTAAATAAACAATGCATTCTTCTACAATCTTGTGATTTCATTAAAATGTCAAAATTATCACTGGAAATTTTAAAAATAAAGTGATGCTACACTTTAAAATATTGATTGTAGGTTTCAGGAAAAACAGGGTTAGATCAAACCCTATTTCCATCATGGGAGAAGTGGAGGTGGCTGAGGAATATAAATACCTCTGTGTTCATCTGGACAACAGTAGGCCTTCTAATGAGCCATCATTAAACCAGGGAGAGAACTTAAACATGCAGGATTCCGGCTCTTGTGGACCAACTTTGGGCACAAACCCCTGGTCTATGTCTACTACCTCTAATGGTGTGGGGTTGGTAACACAACTAAATCAGGATACCACAAAGTCTTTTTTATTACTGGGACCATAAAAGATATTTCTCTAATAAAACACAATACTTTATTTTTAATTTTCTTAAGGACATAGAGATAATTAAAAGACCACAATATAATATAAGAAGGTGACCAATTTAAAGTTACCAATTTTAAATACCTTGGGTCATTCCCAGACAGTCAGCTCACTTTTGTTGAAAACATTAACTATTTTTTAAGAAATGCTCACAGAGATTTTATCTTTCAAGAAACCTTAATGGTCTTGAGGATATCAGACTAGAGGTTGTCTACAAGGCAACTTTTGAGAGTGATTTAACTTTTCATCTCCTTGGCTGGTCACATGAGCTGCAGAATAAAAGACAAACTTTTAATTGCTTCTATAGCAGGTAAATAGTGGTGAAACTACAAAGACGTATGTCTCAACTGTTTGCTGAAAGAACATGGAAGATGGCAAAGAATATTTCAGAAGAAAGCATCCATCCTCTTTTTTTTTATCAATTTGAACTTCTGAACCTTCTGAGCTCAGACATCTATAAGAAGTCATTTATTCCTAGTGCAATAACCATAGTTGACCAAAGTGATTGACAACATCTACCTATGGCATGCAAAGTGTTTTATTCTATACACACATTGTTGATATTGTGATTCTGTGAATGAATTTTATTTTAGAGTTTTAGAGTCGGAAGGAAAGTTTCCACCTTGATGGACAAAATAGATTTATCTTTTCCTATACATAGAATCAATATAAGATTCTGCCAAAAAAGGCTATATATGTGAATTTTTTGCTTGTATGTGTTGCTCAACCCTGGTTTGTTCATGAATTCTTCTGTGAACCTTATTCATTTGTTTGTTATTGAACTTTGCTCAATTACGTTTCTTAGGAAAAGTAAAAAATAAAAGGAAAATTCTCATATGTGGACTCACTAATATTTTGACATTGTAAATGTTTTTTTTATTATAGTTACTCATGTTACTTTTCATGGCTCCCTAATTATTTTATTCCTCCTATAATTGATTGAGATGCATAGGTATTATTTATAATATATACTTTATTTTGAGTATATATTTTGAGGGGAGTGGGTGATATTTCCTGACATTTCTAAAATCATTTATTTCATTATTAAAGCAATATAATAATATACCATGATAAATTGACTACTAAGCTATTCTAGTTTTTTAAAATGTATTTAGGTTAAAGACAAGATTTTGAGCATTGTTAAGGAAAACATGATAGAAAAAATTAAAATACAAAAAATACACACACATGCACACCAATGCACGGCATAGTTTTGCAGTTTCTCCATTAGCTCAGATGAGCTGCGCTGCCTCTATTACTTTTACTAAAATAGCTGTGCTTGCACACTTCTCAAAAGCGGAATAAAGTTGTGTTCAGGTTTAATAATAATAATAATATTAATACAACCAACAAACTACAATATTTACAAATATATTGTGTTTCACAATTATGTTTTAATCATGTCTTGAATACAAAAAGATTTCAAAAGTTAAAAAATCTTGAAACCGTGGATAATATAGGAAATAGCGCCCCCTCAGTTCCGGAGTACAATGCCGCAATTTCAAAATAAGGTATGGGATTGACATCTGGTCTGTCCCCGCCCTTTCTGTTTGCTGCAGTGGGGTCCTTCGCAACTGGCCTATTACAGAGCATAAGAGACTGAACTGTGCATGCGCACTTCTTCTTTGAATGCACCGTAAAGAGATGTTGGCAAGTGAGCTTAGCTCTAAATAAAATAATGCTCACTAAAAACAATAAGTATTTTTGCATTTTTCACCATGTTAAGCAATTTTTATTTCATACATAAGTCATAAGTGCATTTTGCTGGTAGTTAAAAGGTTAACTACTTTTTGCAAATGACTTTGCAAAAAAGTCATTTGCAAAAATGGATTTTAAAAAATGGGATTTTACGGTGTATGAATATTTCTGATCCTGGTCATGTTCCCAAAGTTATTTGGCACATCACCAACTGATTCTACTTTTAAAACTGTGGTTTGCGCATTTCTATAATTTATCTGCAGTGATGCAACGAGTCCTTAGGAAAAAGGTCTCTACAGGTGTGTAATAAGTAGGATGTTAATGAAACACCTTGCAAGCCTGTTTGTTCATGATCCTTACACCAGATAAGGATGCAATGCTGCAAAGGTACAATGAGAACACAGTAATCTGTTTAAAGATTGAGGGAGTATTTTTTGCTATAATGCAGGGTCAAGAAAAAATTAATAAAATAACATAAACATGTATCTATATATGCACAGAGGGACAAATGAGGTACACAACCCTTGCACATCCATCTACCTATTCATGCATCTGTTCTTCTATCTTGTTTGATCCTCTGGACAGAAAACCTATGGGGAGAGCATCCAAGTTTTTAATTAAACAAATACAGTTAAGTGTTATTGCAAGTGATGCAAGGTTTTAGAGATTCCATACTACATGAAATTAGTTCTGGCATACCAGCAATACAGAGCAACATAGACTATTTGTCTATGTTAGCACTTGGCTTGGTTTCATTAATAGTAGGGGCAGCAATTTATTCACAGTGGAAAAAATCTTCTCTTATGAACTGCTAGTGAACACAAGTGGAATAACTTGATTTGTTTCACTCTGTCAAGTTTCTAGGTAAAAGACAAACAGCTGTCTCTTTGCCAAACAATTGATCATAAAAAAGTATTGCATACATTTCTCAGTAGATAAAGGTTTGTGGTCTGAATGCAGTCAAGTGGAAGATACAGACTGAGACAGGTGTCAGTGGCTCCGTGCACAATAAAACCTGCTGCAAAACAAATCCTGACCTCAGGAAATCTTCCCAGTAGATTTCCAGGCCTTCAGCTTAGAAAACATACACCAGACTAGCAGAAAGGGCAACATTGATTCTTTTTTCTTTTTTTTACAAGATTCATATTTTATGATGCTAACTACTTTATAATATTTAGTTTTGACATGAAATGTCATGCTTTTTTTTATTATTTTGTTGAAACAGAAACCCTTAGATTAGCGTTTCTCAACGGGGGCGGTGCCTCCCTCCGGGGACGTTCAGAGGACGGCAGGGGGCGCTGGCGGACATTTTTTACAAAAGGGGGGCGCTGGGACTCCTTTGGGGGGCGTTTTCCTCGAAGGTAAACTTCACTCCATAAACTTTACACCTGGTAACCTGTTATACACAACAATACCAGGTTAGACTTTAAGCAACTTGTTAAACCTGTATTGTGTAACATTAAAACATGCTTGGCTACGACTGTATCGATCTCTTCAGTGTTTGTAGCTTCTTGGCGCAGCTCCGCGGTCCTGCTACTGGTAGCTTCACCGCATCAGTTCAGCGTTACACCTGCTGATAACATTGCTGTGGTTCACTTGTCTGGTGTCTGATTTTCAAATATTTTATGTTTTATTGATGATTTTTGTGCACATGTTCTGGCAGTGCTCTGATCATGTCAAAGCAACAACTTATATTAAAAAGTGTTTTATTGATCTTTTGGATTTGGCGCTCTTCCATAGAAGGACAACAGAATATCGCTCTTATAAACATGTGATGACTAAAATCACGATGCCCTCACTGTGTATCCCTCAGAAAATGAACCCAATTGAATAATAATTTTTAAAAATCCTTCCTTGGGTGATACCACGATAGACGGCGTTCATTTTATACAGTTCACATCGGTGTTGTAAGTGATCCGGTATGAAACGGTAGTACCACAGCAGTTTTGAATTTCAATTATCAAAATACCGGAATTTTTTTCCGTTGTTTCAAAAAGCTTAAGTCAATCTGCTTTTTTCCATCGATACGCTTCCCGAACGCTCCGGGAAGCAAAAAAAAAAAAAAAAAAAAAAAAAAAAATCGATGCGCAAGTTGCAAAACTCAGAAACCAGGAAATAGAACGGAGCGAGAAACTAGATGTGAATCATATAAACAGAGAATCCGACGCTGAACAGTGAAAAATCAATATGAGTGGCGAATCAACGCATGATGTGAAACACATGATGATTTGGCGGCGCAGCATGAATAGCATGATGAGTGAAGATTACTGGTGGTGAGCGTCAATAAACGATGAAAGAAACTAAAGAGGACATAACAATAAACCAAGAGAGGACATTGCTAATCAAATAAAACTAAATGGAAATGAATGAAGAACAAAATACAAGAATAAAGTAAGAAACTAAATTAAATACAGAGGAATAAGCTGATATGGCAAGACCTGTCGCGCAATAATTAATACAGAGGACTATACGGCAAGAATAAACAAACAACTCCTATTTGTATGGCATTAAAATGATCGGGAACTTTTGTTTTTCCACTGAAAGCTCTGTTGCACAATTATGCCATCCATCCATCCATCCATCCATCCATCCATTTTCTGTTCACCCTTTGTCCCTAATGGGGTCGGGAGGGTTGCTGGTGTCTATCTCCAGCTACGTTCCAGGCGGGAGGCGGGGTACACCCTGGACAGGTCGCCAGTCTGTCGCAGGGCAACACAGAGACATACAGGACAAACAACCATTCACACACAACACACACCCCTAGGGAGAATTTAGATAGAACTAACCAATTAACCTAACAGTCATGTTTTTGGACTGTGGGAGGAAGCTGGAGTACCCGGAGAGAACCCACGCATGCACAGGGAGAACATGCAAACTCCATGCAGAAAGACCCCGGCCAGGAATCGAACCCAGGACCTTCTTGCTGCAAGGCAACAGTGCTACCAACTGCGCCACTGTGCAGCCCACAATTATGCCATGTGGGTGAAATTATATGGATGATAAAAATGGATGCCCCATTCTCCTGAATGCAGCACAGAGCTGCTCCACCAGAAACTCACAGAAACACTGAAGAAAAGAGGAGGTGTGATTAATATAGTTGCAGTTATATCCATATTTTAATGTTGCAGAGCCCTGTCGTTTTGCAAATAGATCAAAGTTTAAACTGGCATTGCTGTACATCTTTTATCTAGTCATTTTGTGCAAGATTTAGCAACTAACATCAGAAAATTGCACAGAACAGGAATAATTTTTCCACTCTGATTGTAAAAATAATTTCTATTCATATTGCTTTTTTGTTCTCTGGAAAATTACTTTTGATGATAAATACAAAAACAAGCATACAAATCAAAACATCAACAATAGTGATAGTAATATTAGTAATAAAATAATATTCAGTGCAAAGTGACCTACAATTTCTTTGGTGGGAGGCGGCAAGGGACCTGGATAATGGTTAAGGGGGCCGTTGAGAAACACAGCTTCAGATCAAGTTCAGTTACTTTTGTATGAGGGACAAGAAAATTGTGAAAAATGTGCAGAGGAGAAACAGTAGTGCGCACCAATATCTGCACCTCTGAATATTACTTCACTCACGGTAAAAAACACCAAAAAACAATTCTTTGCTTTAAAAACTATTGACCCCAAAATGTCGTTTTTAAGTGGCCTGATGTAGCTCATGTCATGGGTCAGTGTATTCAGGCAGTTTGTTTTTCGTTTGAAACAAAAAATGAAAAAACAAAAGTAGACTCGTTTTTTTTGTTTTGTTTATTAAACCAAAACGAGAAATTGGATAATCAATGAGTCCGTGTATGCTACTGGGCAGTTTGTTTTGTCGTTTGAAATGAAAAATGAAATAAATAAATAAATAGACTCGTTTTTTTCATTTATTAAACCAAAATCGGAAATCGGATAATGGCTTCACTCGGCTTGTTATCTGATTTCCCATTTAGTGCACAAAACGGAAATGGATAACGAGCGTTCAATTTCGATTTTCATGATTTCATTTTTGACAAGCAGTATGACCCGGAAGTTCTCTCTGTCCGACACCCTGTACTGAGACCCGTTTTGTACACTCCTCCATAGCGGCATGCAATTACGGTAATTTGATCATGTCACCTTTAAACAGAATACCTTATATGCTGACTTTGTTCAGTATATGAAGCTAATGGCTTCTGCTTCCTATTCAGTAAATGGCTAAAGGGCTAGTCCGCCCAATTTTTCACGACCTTGAGTCTTTAATCTGCTCTGGCTTAAAACGACGCTCAAACTGCGACTAGAAAATTCTGCCAGTCATTCAAACCCTTTAGTTTTTTGTTTAAGTGTTGCCTTTATGAATAGAATTTGTATACCAATTATAATCCCTTATGTCGTGAACAAGCATGCAGAAAAGTATAATTATTCAAAATTATACAATAAAAATTTAGCTATTTCTAAGTAGAAAATGTTTGAAATAATGTGCCAATGTTATTAGATTATTAAAAGCTTAACTAAATAAATGTCTACCTTTGGAAGAAGATTAGGATCATGTAAAAAAAAGTCAGAATTCTGACTTCAATCTCAAAATTCTGACTTTAATCTAAAATAATAATCTTGCACATCAGTTGGTGTTAGCTAAATGTTAAAAGATCCTAATCTTCTTTCGTGGTTTACCACTTCATCACTTTTCACACTTTAATCAGTGAAGTATGACTGTCCAACATGAAATGACAACTTTGGTCCCCTTCATGAAACTATTTGCTAAATTATTGGTCTCAACTGTTTAAACATAATGAACAACTTTTGAGTTGATGTCTTCCATTATTCCTTTGATTTATTAGCAAGAAACAATAATAGAATTATTTCATATAAAATTTTTTATCAACTTGTAGTCAGTTGGTGCTTTTTAACTACATTTTTTATTTACAATACTTAGATGCTTACCAAAGTTATTTTCTCTTATTATCATCAGATTGTAAACTCATAACTTACAAAATAAACAGGAATAAAATGTATTAATAAAAATGTATTTATTAGAATAAGAAACAATCTGATATTCAGTCCAGGATCACTGGGGAATTCTGAAGCTGCATCCAAACATGGAGCTATGGCCTCTCCTGAAGGGCCACCTTCCTAAAACAATAAAAGATAAATAAAAATGTTCAAAAACGTTCACACATAAGAAGCCTATCGAAAGGAAGTGTATATTTCACTCACACGCGCACACGCCCGCACATACAAAATAATATAAATTTACAAACTAAAAAAAATCAGAGGAAGGGAATATTTTGTATTGGAAGAAAACACTGTGGCAGAGTTTACAATACACTAACATCTTAAGAAGTATCGAAATCTTTAAAGAAGAATGTTATATTTTGATACATGTATCAAACGGTACATATGTCAACACATTAAACTCTTCATATCACACTTTGAGCCACTACAAACAGATATCAAGCAGTAGAAAATGACAGAATGACTTGCTGAGATAAACGAAAAACCAAAAAACGAGTCTTTTTTAAAATTTATTTCAAACCAAAAAAACGAATTGCCGGAAAATACACAAACAGTCATATCCTTCCATTAGGGATCCTGCTGAGCTGTGTTTGGGGACCAGTCTTGTTTAATCTCTGGGGACAGATTAATTGTCCCAAGACAACATCTCATTTTAGACTCTTTTTGTAAGCCTTTCCAGAATAAATCTTCCCTAAAGCCAAACGCAAGAACATTGAATCTCGGCAGCAGCTCTCATTCTAAAATCTGTCTCTGTGATCATTTTGGCCTATTGTGGCCTGTAATAAGAGCTGCTTCCCGTCTCACGACTCAGATTTGTTTATTGTTACATAAAGAGCTCCTTCTCTCCCTGTTACTGAGATCATTGAAAGCTATGGAATGTTAGCCATGAACGTCCAACAAAACCTTTGGCTGCCAGGCAGTAATCATTAATAAAAGCAGGGTCCTGATGACATTTGCTACACAGAAAAAATAAGTTTGGTCTTAAACATTAAAGATGGCTGACACCTGTCTGCAGTTACATTACCAGGCCGGCTTGCTATATGTCCAAGATTCTGAAGCCAAAAGTAAAATATGTTTTCTCAAGTGACCTGCTGCTTTCTACATATTCCTCAGCAACTGAATACACATCCATCATATTATAGAAGCTAAAGAACAAAAACCACAATAGTATATTTCAAATGTAAATCACGACACATTCATTCACAAAAGTTGTGTATTATTATTATACTAAACAAACCATTATTATGCATTCATGCGAGAAAAAAAATTAGGTCACTCTACAAGAGCCTTTATGTTTTTCTAAGAATTTTAAAATGAATATTTAATTTACATTTTGACAGCCTTGAACAAATAAAACTAAAATTAAAGAACAGCAAAAATTGATGAAGATGTCATTTAAAATGTTCTGCAAAATATAATTTAAGAATTCCATTTGTGGTGCAAAATAAATTAGGACATCCTACATTCATTCCCATTTAAAACAGCTAAAAGCAGGCATATACATATTAAATCAGATTCATGTGTGTGGAAAGGGATTTTTGACCTGTTTAAACATTAGGCTTCTGGCTGTTGAAAGAGAGTGAACACACCATAGTGGGATCCAAAAAGCTGTCTGGTAAAAGGATTTACCAGGTCACCCATTGGCCATTAACTGTATAGAATTGACTCTACAAGTTGCAGGGCCCAGTTTTGGCCTTTCAAGAAAGTTCATCCATGCTGCGGTCTTTCTACAGCAGCAGGTGTAGAAAGACCTGCTGCTTTCTACATATTCTTAATAACAAAAACACCAACATGTCATCATAAGCCCTACAGCACACACTGTTATCCTTTGCTGTATTTTCTACAGTTAAATACCACAAAATGCCCAGTAAAACTACCATAAGACATCTTTACAAGTAGTTACTGTAATTTGCATTGCATTATGGGTATAGTACATAGTATTACAGTAACTTACTGTATGTGTTGAATTTGCAGTAATTTACTGTTTATACATTACAGTAGTGGTGCTGTACTTATAATATACAGTAAGAATTATATTTGATTTCTAACCGTCATCATACACTGTTAGCCTTTGCTGTATTTTTTACAGTTAAATACCACAAAATGCCCAGTAAAACTACCATAAATAGAGTGACCATATTTTCAGTTGGGAAAACCCGGACACGTTGTAGCGGGGGGGGGGGGTCTGAAAAAAGCGGGGAAACTCTTTTGTAAATAGTAGGTAAACATACATTTGCGCTTTCGTATGTTGTTGGCTACTGACAGCCACGCTATCTATCTTCTGATTAAGAACAGGGCTGCCCGCACTGACGCGGCTCAGGGATTACGTCACACGCAGGGCCGTGCGCAGTGCCCTAGTGCCTGTAAATATAATGGTCCAATGAAGGTAATTTAAAAAACAGGACATTTCCTCACTTTCTAAAAAAACCCGGGACGCCCGGGACAGGACGTGAAATACGGACATGTCCCGGGAAATACGGACGTTTGGTCACCCTACCATATGACATCTTTACAAGTAGTTACTGTAGTTTGCATTGCATTATGGGTATAGTACATAGTATTACAGTAACTTACTGTATGTTTTGAATTTGCAGTAATTTACTGTTTACACATTACAGTAGTGGTACTGTACTTATAATATACAGTAAGAATTATATTTGATTTCCAACCGTCATCATAGCTGCTTCATCGTGGTTCCCTGTTTCTGTATTTTTACTCCTTTAGTGGTTAACATATTTTTAAGGCAGAAAGAGAGAATGTACTTTTGTTTTTTTCCACACCCTAGCTAACATTAACATGCAGTTTATCTAGCTACGTCATCAAGCGTGGCTTCGCTTCCAACTGTTTTCTCATGTTTGTTTTAAACTCCGAAGCTTTTTCCCTCCAAGTGCAGCTCTGTCTCCGTGCTGTGGGCTCACACTGCTTCAGCTCTTCAAGACAGGTAAAAAAACACTTCTTAGAAAACTGTTTGAAGCCAAAACCTAGTCTGGAAATGTACATTTTAGATGGAGTTAACGTAGCTTATAGCATCATGCTATAATGCATTATAGCATGAGCTGGTTTGTGCTGGTTAGCCTGGTAACATAACGTTACCTTTACGTTACTAATTCTGGTGTTTTATATAACTGTATGGCAAGCAGTTTTAACATAAATTCGGTTTCGTCTGACTATCCGTAATTACGTTCCAGATATCTAAAATTGCATTTTGACTAGACCAAACTACATTCTGACTATCCAGAATGGTAATTTAAGATATCTCTATTTACATTCTGACTAGGAAGAATAATAATTCAAGATATCTTCAATTACATTTTGACTAGTCAAAATTCCTTTCAAGATATCTCAAATGACGTCACCGGATTCGTCATCGGAAGGGTACATCCGTAATTATAATTTAAGATATCTCGAACGTAATTATGACTAGTCAGAATTACAGTTTTAGATATCTGAATTAAGAGATTGCGTGTAAGCCCCTCTTTGGCTGTACTGAGCTGTCCAAACAATTGCATGAACATTCAATGGCGCTGGCAGTTTTGGACAAAATTGTAAGAAAATGCCACAATATAGAAAGAGCTCTTCAGTATGGGATATGCGGAGAGCGCGAAAATCGTGTACTTGAAGAATGCTTAAGAAATTTGCAAAGAATTTCTGATTTACTTTCTGCCGACACACACAATGCACTGAAAAACGGCTTAGGGGAGCTGAAAGTGCTACTATCGACCCATGTCCAAGCTGGAAGTGGGGAATATTCTGCAGCCCGGGCCAGTTCAGGTAATAACCAGATGTAGTTTTTATATTGTGGTAAAGCTATCTGCCTCTTCGGAAATGATAGTAAACCCAGCCAGCTCTTGATTTTGACATGCTAGACGACACAAGGCATTACAGCTCCCTCCTTTAGCTCCTCTGAAAATAAAAAGCGCAGCCCCGGTTCATGTCTGATTCACACTTTAAGTTGCTTTCCAGCGTCTATAAAAGTTTAAAGCTTTGTGTTCATGCATTTGCAACAGGAAATTATGTATATCAAAATAAATTTATACATTATGTGAAGTGCATAGTGTCACCCTTAGGAGACACAGGGACACCTGTAGAGGATAGACAGATATAGACAGACAGATAGAGAAAAACAGATGTATAAAGTAAACATTATGCTGATGCATTTGAATATGATTCTATTTTAGGTGGTCGAGGTAGACCAGCAATTCATATTACAAAAGAGCAGATCAACTTTCTTTTGGCCCAAGGACACACGGTCAAGAGGATGGCAAACATCTTTGGATGCTCAACATCATTTCTTTATAAGAAGTCCAAAGCACTTGGGGTACCAATCAGGGGAAGGTTGGCTGCAGTGACTGATGAAGACCTTGAAACTAATATCAGACAACTTCAATCCCTGTATCCAAATTCTGGGACTGAGGTATGGAATCTAAATATATTACTTCTGAACAAGTAATATGTTCAACAGTGGTGGTGCAGAATACTAATTATTTAATGTTAAGTGTCACAAATGATGATAAAAAAAATCATTTATTTTATGACCAGATGTGAAATCTGAAACCTATATTTTGTAAAAGATTACTTTCAAAATGTAAAATTGTGTGATGGTTCGAAATAGTAAGACCACATGTCCTTCATTGAACCAGATGATGCGAGGCTTGTTGCATGCACGAGGACTAGTGGTTCCACGGCGTAAGGTCCGTGAGATGATGGCTCAAATCAACCCAATGGCAACTGCAAGGAGGTGGAGCAGTGCAGTGTCTCGACGTGTCTATCATGTGCCGTATCCCAACAGTTTATGGCATATTGATGGCAACATGCGTCTCATAAGGTATCTGAAAATATCAAGGATGTATTTCAGAGTAGATGTCTTAGAACTAAATTCACTATACACATTTGCATACATTATTCCTTATACATTTTTTGTATTTCCATTTAGGTGGGGCTTTGTGGTCCATGGTGGCATCGATGGATGTTCTCGCTTAATCACTTACTTGAACTGCAGCACAGACAATCGCGCCTCAACAGTGCTATTTCATTTTCTCAAGGCAACAGGCCTCTATGGCTTACCTTCTAGAGTGAGGTCAGACCATGGTGGAGAGAATGTGCAAGTGGCACTGGTGATGAACCTCCTTCAGGGCATTGAACGTCGGAGTCATCTAACTGGGGAATCCATCCATAATCAGAGAATTGAGCGTCTTTGGAGGGATGTGTTTTTACATGTTCTGGAACCATTTTATAGCACGTTTTATAATCTTGAAGATTCAGCCCTCTTGGATCCCAGCAATGATGTGCACAAACTTTCTCTTCACATAGTTTTTCTTCCTGAGATTCAAAGCCGACTAGAACAATTCAGAAAGGCATGGAACCACCATTCCTTGCGTACAGAAAATAATAAAACACCAACACAAATCTGGACTGAACGGATGTTGGCAAACATGGGTGCCAACAGCACAGCAACTAACAACGTGTTTGGGGAAAATTCCAACGCACCAGAGACTCTTGAAGAACTTCTGCAACAGCATGGCCTCTGGCCACTACCAACCACTGATGCTGAAGAGGTTCCTAGTGTAGTTGTAGAACCAACCCAAACCAGGCTCAGTCAGCAGCAACTTCAGTCAGTTAATCTTGCAGTCAATCATATTTCAGATCTAAGGAGAAATACCAGGCCTGTTGTGCAGAAATAGCAAATGCTTTATTGATTTAAGTACATGTCACTGTTTGCGGAGTGACAAACATCAAGAACATTTGATCAAATGCATTGTTATAAAGATACAATTACTACAAATAAAACTCAGAACTGATATGAGTATGTAACCTTACAAATTTAATTATAAAATGTTAAGGTGTTTAAATACATGACAAATTAAATATACATTCTGGAGAGGGAAAGAACAATAAAAATTCTACTTTTGAAAATGTTCATGTAGAAATAACAAGTATATCCCAACCCCCTTTTCAAATGCATCTTTTGGAACCTATGAGCATCTTTAGAATTGGATTTTGTTTTTAATCCAAATGAGCCGTTTTCATTACATGAACTAGAACAATCATTACAAAAGATTAAACTACAATGCCCATTTACACAGAAAAAAACAAACAAAAAAAACTTACCTAAGATTTTCCAGTGCAAAAATCACTTCAAATAAGACACAAATAAGATATAAGTAACTTTTCATCAAGATATGAGCTTGTTTTAAGTCATTTTTTCCTTAATATTGATGAAGAAGAACTTATTACATTGTCAGATTAGTTCATTTATAGCAAGGGAAAGATGTCCAGTTATAAGTGAAATTAATATGCCAATGTAACTATTTTTTCAACAATGCTAAATAATTAGACTTAAAACAAGCTCATATCTTGATGAAAAGTTACATGTATATTAGTTTTATCTCTAGTGTACTAAGAAATTTGCACTAGAAAGTAGTCCAAAACTACTTGATAAGACCTTTTGTTTTTGCAGTGTGGCTCAAACATCCACCTTTAAATTATGAAACCAAAAAGTGGTTAATAAGACATCTATTCTTTGCAAGAAAAAAAAAGAAGCAATTACATTACATTTCAATATTTTCCAAGTTTGGCCATTACATTACCCTTACTATAACTTGCTTTAAAACACTTAACTTTTCAAAACGTTCCAACTCTTTTTTAAAAGAACTGCTTATTACACTTAGCTGATTATGCAACACCAAAGGTAGGTGCCTGCAGCACCCCGTCTGTCATGTACTTTGTGAAAGACTCATAGTCTGGGTGTACAGGAAGGCGGAGTACTACAAGGCAAGTATTTGCTTCTGGGAAGACTCTGTTAGCCTCATGGAGGAATTCAATTTGTGGACGATGGGGAAAGCCCAGTGGAGGTACCGTGGATGCGCCGGAAGCGAACTCCAGTATCATTTCAAGGGTAATGGGACTGCATTCTCCTTCTGAAAGACAAAATGTTGAAATTATTACTTTTGTTATAAGGTATCCAGTGTGTACGTAGTCTTAAAGACATGAAAGAAAATGTGTTAAATATCTGTCCTTGTTCCTCCTCAATCTTGTTATATTGGTGGTGACAATGCATTTCTTGTTAGTAAATATAAATCAATAAACATTTTGAAGATGAAAAATGACTAAGCATGATCATTGTAAATAGTATGTAAAAGTATGCATTTATGCAACAAATTACCCAATATATATATATTCACTGGTAAATGACAGACAATTTCTATGGCAGCTTAACAAAAAGACTTTCCAGGAAATAGATTTTTCTAGTAATTTAACTGTTTTTGGTCCTGTCACTAGTCATTTAGAAAGTCTGCCTCTGTACTCAAACTATGATTACTTCTTTTTGGACAGTGGTGATATATCGGTCATAAAATGTAGTTGATACAGATTGTGTTTACAGTATCACAATAATTGTACCTTCAATATCCACCAACCAGTCTCTCCAGTAGCATATGGTTTGATTTTCTATCCTCCTTTTATTGCTGCCTTGCACAGAAAAACACACTTGGAAAAGTGTGTACATGTCCCGTGCCAAGAGTGGTTTCTCCTCAGACAAACAATTCATGAAAGACTTCAGGGTTTTTCTGAATCTCGTCTAGCACATTAAGAGTCTTCAAACCTTCCACAAACCTTTAAGAAATGAGAATATGGTCTTACTTTTAGAATACAAGATTTCTAATAGAAAAAATTAGGATCTTGCTTACTGTTGCAATGAAGTGCACACTCGGCCATTTACAAAGAAGTCTGCAGCAGATTGCACAAGGGAGTCCCTCTCTTCCAGAGTAGTTACACGCCTTAATGCTCCAACAATGCTCAGGGTATCTGCTGCCTGCATAATGGCTTCGTTTGCCTCCACGATTGTGTTTGTATCCTGAATCTTAAAAGAAAAAAAAGATGTGAAACTGAATTTAAGCTTATGATCAATAAACAAAATTCTTAAAATTGCTACTAACTTTGATCAACTGCTGTCTGAATGAATGGTTAACAACTTCCTCAACCAGGGTAGGTTGAGACAATGTGCCACAAATCTGGTCATACAGCCTTTGAGAGAAGAAATGTGGTCCAATGCCTCCATGCACCAAACAGACTGATATCATTTTTCCAATACAGTTGTACATTTTTGACTCCAGCGCTAAAGAAAAAAAAAATGTTAGTTGACAATTTTCCATCCTTAAGAATTGGGAAGAAAAAAAAAGGAAAGAATACTGACCACTAGTGTCCAAAGCTAGATGGCGGTCATTCTCATGCCCCTCAAAGACATTAGATTGATGAATGGCCCTCATTAACAGTCTTAGATACTCCCGTGTGGGACCACCTTCATCAACTGCCCCTTCAGCGTTGTCCTCTTCATCCACAAAAATAACATCCAGTTTTGCTGCTGGATCAAAACGGCATCTTCTGAAGGCATGCAGGCTACATTCTAAAATCCTGTCTCTGCACACATTTATTTGGTTGCTTGTAGGAGAGAAAGTCATATCAACCTTGCTGTATAGTTTTGCTAATATAGTCTGAAGATCTGTTCTGTAAAAAGAAAATACATTTTATTGTGTATTGTTGGAGTAAACAATGGTTTGCAACTGTCAAAATTAATTTCATAAGACACTGCCAGAATATGTAATTTTGACTCACTCATCCAAAGGCAACTCTGGTGGATGTTGTGGAGACTCAGGTGGCTCTTCTTGGTCTTCCAGGAGAATTACAGGTTGCTCAGTAAATGGAGAAGCTGATGCCTGGTCCTCAATGGTCATCACCTGTGGAGTCAGATTAGAGTTGTAGGAGAGGGGCAGCCTTGAGGTTGCAACCAAAGAAACTTCAGAAGACGGCAAAATTGGTTGTACTTGAGTGGAGGGCTGGGACACAGTTGCCTGGGAGGAGAACGAAGTTGATGTTTCTGGGGAGTTGAGCATGGTCGACAGCACTTGAGGAGATGCTGGGGCCAGTGGTGACTGGGCTGACAAAGATGTCAGTGCTTGGTCAGAAAGCGATGTCTGTAGACTTCGGACCGAAGACAGTGACTGCTCCAGCACTACATTCGCCTGAACTGGACACCTTTCCTAAACAAAATAAAACAAAAACCTAATCATGTCAATTTTATTTATGAAGCACTTTCAAAACAGATATTAATTCCACCAAAGGTCTGTACAGTATTCATGCAGCACAGACAAAAATACATAAGAATAAAACACAAATTAAAACAGACAAGTAAATTACAATGTCAGGCCTTAGAAATAGCCAAAGAATAAAAATGAGTTTTAAGGAGCGATATGAAGTGTCTGGTGCAAGGAATATGTAAGAGCAATTTATTATTTGACCGAAGTGTTCTAGCACTGGAATGGTCGTGAAGAAAGTCTTGAAGATAAGCTGGAGCTAGGCCATGTAAAGTTTTAAAAACCAATAAAAGACTTAAAATCAATCCAATAACAAACTGGTAACCAATGCAGAGAAGCCAATACTGGTGTTAAATGCTCTCGTTTCTGGGATCCAGTAAAAAGTCTAGTTGCAGCATTCTGAAACATTTTGGGGAAAAAAATAAAAAATACTGAGACGACACTGTATGGAATTTGGACTTAATTACTTTACCTGAATATCTAGAGTTGAAATCCAAAGCACGTACAGAGTTGCAGATGTTGTTATGCCATGATCCATAAGTGAGCCTGATGAGGTACTCTCAATTGGTTTGGATGATGTTGCTTGTTGAACACTGAATATTTCACTTGCCATTTCATCTTGTCCGACAAAGTCAAACAAGACCTTTAAAAAAGGGTAATGCAATTTCAGTTACTTGAAAATAAATAAGATACATTCTCTGAATGAACACATTACCTGAATTGGGTCCGACACATTGAAAGTTCTCTTTCTGATAAATCCATTCGGATATTTGAACTTCAACAGCAGTCCACTTGACGGTTCCTCATATGCCGCCAGTCGTTGCTGGCGTTCTTCAATTGACTAAAACATGAGCACTAAAGCCTTTAGGTAATCCATAAACCACTATCATCCTAAAAATGTAATAGTTCTTACTTTTATGCGTCTTTCCTCCCAGGCCTTGTAACACTGTCTTCTCCTTTCCTGGTAGAAAAAAAATTGTGAGTAGCAACAACAACAGCAACACCAAGTGATGATAACAAAAATGGTAAGTCACTTTTTCTTGGTCTGCTAACAAAGACTCTTCATACTCTTCGTCTTGCTGGGACCGCAGAGATCGCCAATCTAGCAGTGTCTATTGTGAATACAGCACAAAGATTGTTAAAGTCAACATCAGAAATAAGATATAAAACTAAAATGCATATATTGTTCTTGAAATTAATGACCTGCTCTTCCCCCAAATGTTGTGTGTTGGTACTCTCCACCTCTAGAGAGACATCCTGTACTCCTGGTGCAGTTGAGGGTTCTGGAAACAAACTGCTGGACATTGCTGAGGTTGAGTAGGTTACCTAGACATGGCCAAGACATTTCAAATTATAGTGGAAGATATTACTCTGGATTTACCATACTACATAAAATTATTTTTGTGTACAAAACAATCATACCTGTGACACATCTGCTCGTGGTAGAATGTAGAGTCTGCTTTTGCCAACCTTTTCCTTCAGCTCCCTCACAGAATTCACTTGTAATTTTTTTACCTTTCGTCCTTTTCCAGCTCTTGCCAGTTCAAAGCCAACCAGATTTAGGCTGATGTGTGGGTAGCTTTGACACACAAAGTTGTTCAGTTCAGACAAGCTCCAATTCAGGTTAATTTTGGAGCTCTTGGTTTCGGTCCCCTCATGCACAGGGTTGCCTGAATAATCAACAGTGACAAAGCAATGTAAAACACAATAACAAAGAACAAGTCATTTAAGTTTAAACTCATCAGCCCGCTAGATGACTCTGGTGAAAGAGTAAAATTATCATGAAGTGGTGAATTAAAAACCCAAATGGAGATGGTAAAAGCAAAAGTACCTCCTTCTGTCACATTATGCGGGTGTATGAAATGATGTATTTTTTGAAAAAATATGCCCACCTAATCCATGGTTCTTCAGTCTTTGTACATCCGAGGGAGAAGGGAGAACGTCAACATTAGGGCCAGAAAGCAAGAAAATATTTGTCTTCCATACAGGGCTCGGCAGCCTCCCAACAGAGCCTGCAATGAACACAACAGAATCACACCATTGATTCTGCTGTGTCAATGGTGTACACATGGAGTGTGTATACCATGGAATACACACTCCATGGTATTCTATAACATGGAGTGTGCTAACTGGGGTTGCCACCTTTCATAAGTTTCAATAAGGAACGCCCACCACCGCTTCTCATGTAGATTATGAAAATTGTGAAATTAAAATGTGAAAGCCAATAATTTAATTTCTCATAATGAACAATGACTGCGATGGACTGGCTACCTGTCCAGGTGTACCCCGCCTCTCGCCCGCTGCTGGTGCGAGATGAGAACAAATCAAATACACAACAAATCGCTTCCCATATCGCTTCGGGACGTAAAATTTATTTGCCAAAATACTGGACTATTCTTTATTTTATAGACAATTCCATATTTTATAGGGCGAATAGCAACTCCAGTGCTAACTAAATAGGCTACTTAAATTTTCCCAATTAATATTTCTTTATTCCACTAGCACGAAGCTAACGTAGTCTGGAAAGCTACAGTTATATGAACCGACACCTGAACACCCACTTACCTTGACTTCTCTGCACTTGACGTCGAAAAAGTCTTCTTGTGGCAGAGAATAAATTATCTGTATTTCTTAGTTCGTGTCGAGCACGAGCTGCAGCGCTGAATATTGTGTTGAAAACACGAGCATTTGAGCTGGACTGACCTGACATTGTGGACCACGGACTAGCACAATATAGTAGCCTAAGGCTAGAATGCCTGCCCGCCAAAATGCTACGTAAATCTGTGACGTTTTGACTAGACAGAATGCTAATTCAAGATATCAGTAATGTCATTTTGACTAGTCAGAATGTCAATTTAAGATATCTTAAATGGAAAAGCTGAATAATTCAAGATATCTCTAATTCATTTAGAGATATCTTAAAAGGAATTTTGACTAGTCAAAATTGCAATTCAAGATATCTTTAATTTAGTTTTGTCTAGTCATTATGTGCTTTTAAGATATCTATAATTTACTTTTCACTAGTCAAAACTACATTTCTCCTATCCAAAAATACATTTAAGATATCTTGAATTATGTTGTCATTTAAGATATCTTTAATTAGAATTATGACTAGTCAAAATTAAAATCGAGATATCTTGAATTTACTTTATGACTAGTCATAATTTAATTGTAGATATCTGAAATGTGTATTTCAGATAGTCAATAATTTATTGTAGATATCTTGAATTGACGTCTCCATACAACTCAATGGTAAATCTGACGTCATTTCGACTAGTCAAAATGTAATTAGAGATATCTTAAATAGGTATTATGACTAGTCAGAATGTAATTAGAGATATCTTAAATCGCTAAAACGTCTAGTCATAAGACAGTTTAAGATATCTGGAATGTAGGGGCGGCAAAACCGAATTTATGTTAAAACGGCTTGCCATAATAACTGGCATATTGCAACGTTATAAGTTACGTGTCTGTAAATGAGGTGAAAGAAAGGAAAATATGATGGTGTTATTTTTTGAGCTGGTTCGGAATTAACGTTAGTTTTACCGTTGAAGGTTTTAGCTTAACTTTTGCCGCTTAATCTTCCTCGGGCGGCTTTGGGTTGAGATAAGCTCAGTGCTGAGTGTCTGTTAGCATTGTTGTTACATCCTTTGTCGAACAATATAAGCTTAACTGATAATTGATCCCCCCCCTTCTCTTTTTTTTTTTTTTTTTTTTTTTTACATCTAATGACTGTTCATTTGTTTAAACCATGATCTTGCAAATGTTAAAAGTGCAGATTAGCTACGTAGGTCAGCAAGGATGAATTTCTAACATTGTTCTTTTTTTTCCTTTTCTTCAGATGACCTTTTTTTTTAACTCCCAAGCTTTTTCCCTCCAAGTGGCTGTGCAGTTCTGTCCTGCTGAGTGCCAACATAGCTTCATCTCTTCAAAAGACAAGACAACAGGTAAAAAGACAGCTCTTCAAACATATTTGAAGCCACAAAATAGTCTGGAAATGTAGAGGAGCAGCTAACCTAATCTATAACTTTGAGCTTGCTACAGCTGGTTAGCCTGCAAAAGTACCATTACATCTCCAACATAGTGTATAAGAGTCTGTAAATGAGGACAAAGGTGAAAAACATTAAAGTAGTTTCTGTTATTTTTTGAGTTTGTTCAGCCACAGTGGCAGGTGGACAAAAACGTTAATTTCCAACCCTGGTTACACATAAGGACTGTTCACATGTTTAAACCATGCTCCTGTAAATTTAAAGTTAAGTCAGTACTAACAGGTGCAACTATGTACAGGTGTAAATTCTGCAGCATTTGTACTTCAGAATTTACAGAATTTTGTAGTCATGTGAAGAAACATCAACACACAGCTAATTATCGGTTTGCATGTGGAATAGAGCAATGTTCTGCTTCCTTCAGAACATTTTCTGCATTCAGGTCCCACATGCACAGGAGTCACCGCCATTGCAGAAGTCAGACTGAACACTTGTGGAACTGTACTTGTGGAATGTAATGCTATAAAAAATGCATTTAGCCCCACAAACTGTCATTCACATCCGCTGTTTCAGAGTGGTAGCAGGATGTAGGGATAAAGTCTAGTATAGTCTCCGGGATGAGGTTCTCAAAAACCTGTTGTAATCTGGGTGAACTGACCCTTTAAATATAAATTACTACCAGTAATTCACATTTAAGAGAGTTTTCCTTTTATGTTTTAAAGGTATGTTCCACCAAGATGTCTGTTGAAATGGAAATGACCTTACCCACTACACCAAGGGTAATCATGCTTGGTAAGAGGAATATTTTCTATCACTATAATGTTTTCGTAGCAATGTATGTAATTGTTATGGTAGTCTGCACTTTTACTCACTAGCGTTATCCTGACAAGGGTTTGTCTATTTTAGGAAATAGCTTGATGTCTGCAACCCGGTGGATGGTCAGTATGGAGGAGAAGGTATTTTTCGAGCCTGAGCAACTACATGACTTTGCCAGCGTCCTTGCTGTCTGTTTTGGGTCATATTATGTCTTCAATCTGGAGTATCAGGAGTCAGCATCCACCATGCTGGAGATGATACAATGGCAAGTACTCTACACCAAGCCATTTATGAATTAAATTTGGAACAGTGGGTGGGCATCGGTCACATAGCTCTGGACGCAGACTCCACCTCTCTTCGGTCTCTGTCTTTATGTCTGGAAGATTTGAAGGCCTGGGTGGCCCTAAATTTCTTGAAACTTAATGAAGACAAAACAGAGGTAGTGATTTTTGGCAGATCCACTGTAGATTCCCTGACCAATCTTGGCTCTTTGGCCCAGTATGTCAAGCCGGTTATTACAAATTTAGGGGTCAAGATGGATGCTGGTCTTAAGCTGGAAGCACACATTAGAGCCTTTGTAAAATCCAGCCTTTTCCACTTAAGGCAGCTAGCCAAAGTAAAACTTACCGTATTCTTTCCAGACAGCACTTCGAAACAGTGATCCATGCATTTGTGACCACACGGCTGGATTACTGTAATGCACTTTATACAGGAGTCAATAATTTATATATTTCCCAGCTTCTTCAACTTTCGTCAAGATGGCACCGGCGCAGCTGGCTGCCTGCAGACGCAGCTCCCTTCGTGTGTGTTTGTCTGTGTATATTTGCTGTAACCGATTAAGGATCCGTGTTTGAAGAACCCATGGATCATCAGTTGGGCTTTCCACAATGGCTGGATGTGGTTCTGTCGATGTTCTCCGCGTTCGTCTGCTACTTTTTATACTCTTGGTGGTGGAGAACCTCGCCGAGCGGAGTAGCGGCATTGTTTGCTTGCGTGAACGGCTGATTGCGCTGTGTGGGCCTCTGCTACTGCCCGGAGACAGGCCTGTGGTTACGGAGGAGTTACGGAGGAGACGACGGGGCTGTGGGTCTGGAGTTAAACGGAGGTAGAAGAAGAGACGGCGCAGGCCAGCGTTACCGGCGATTATTGTGGGGAACGTGAGGTCTTTGGTAAATTGGACAGACGAACTCACGGCGCTGGTTAGGACCCAGAAGGAGTACTGGGAGTGCAGTATCTTCTGCTTCACGGAAACCTGGCTACACTTGCTTATTCCGGACTACAGCGTGGATGTTCATGGATTTTCCTTGGTGCGGGGGACAGGGACTTTTCCAAGAGTCGGAAGAAGAGGGGCGGCGGGATTGCACTTATGTGAGCGAGAGGTGGTGTAATCCCGGCCATGTTAACGTGAAGGAACAGATTTGTAGCCCGGACATTGAACTTCTGGCTGTGGGAATGCGGCCGTGTTATTTACTGAGGGAGTTTACGTCCGCCATTTTGATCACTGTCTACATTCCCCCATCAGCTGATGCAGCGGTGGTCTGTGACGTCATCAGCTCTGACACAGCCAAACTCCAGACTAAACACCCGGACGTTGTTATTGTGTCTTGTCTCTTGTCTTGTCTTGTCTCTATGCTGTAACTGCGAAGTAATTTCCCTGCTGGGATGAATAAAGTACTTCTATTCTATTCTATATTCAGAGGGTACAAAATGCTGCTGCACGTCTTTTAACAGATACATAAAAATGTGACCATATTTCCCCTCTTTTAGCTTCCTTTCACTGGTTGCCAGTACATTTTAGGATTCATTTTAAAATCTTCTTTGTTTTTAAAGCTCTTAATGGCCTTGCCCCTCCCTATCCTTCTGAGCTGTTACATTCTTACACACCTTCCCGCTCCCGCAGGTCAGCTGATCAGTTGCTTCTGAAGGTGTCAAAGACAAAGTGCAAGCTCTGAGGGGACCGTGCTTTTTCCATAGCTCCCAAGCTATGGAATGATCTTCCTTTGGGCATAAGACTCTTCTTCTCTTCACTCGCTGTTTTTAAGTCCCTTCTTAAGACCCATCTTTTTTCTTTGACTTTTGGCACAATCTGAGATGTTTCATTTTGTTTTATTGTGTCTGTATAGTAATATGTATTTTATATTCAATCTTTTCTATTTTATAACTGCATTGTATTTTATGATTGTGTATAGCACTTTGGTCCTGTAGGTGTATAAAGTGCTTCATAAATAAAGTTGGTATGCTATGGTATTTATGCAAAGAGGTTCACAGAACAAATAAAATTTTGATCCATTTGATATGCTTTTCTGTCCAAACATTGACCTTTTTATTCTCAGTCATGCATCATAAGAGGATCAGGGAAGTAAACCCCTGTAGGATGTCCTATACCTTGACCAGGATTTAAGAAGCTCTGCCTAAAAATTCAGTTGGGGCCATAAAAATGGCAACTCGATTGTGCTTATTTGATAAAAACACAAAAAGCAACTGCAGGGTATCTATAGTTACAACACATTTATATTCAATGCTGACATAGGAACATAGCATTTATATGCTTTATGTGCTCCCTGACAGTGAGGACAGCTTGATTCAACTTTCTCCAGGAAACCCAGAGCAGCCTAGCCAAATCAGGTCATGCCAAAGTGCCCGGAGCTCCTGGATTAAGAAGAGCTAGCCCATATCCCAGCAGATGCTCTAACCGACTGTGAACTGGATCCAGATGCTTTGGCTCTTTCTTTGTAGATCCACTCTTGAAAGACCAAAAGTTCAAATGTGTTAGGATCCTGAGTTGTTTTTGAGGTTTGATTATATTGTGTTCCTTAGTCTCTTTCTTTGATCAGTCTTCTTTCTGTTTTATTTTAGTTCAGTCTTTAGTCATTCAAATTTATTATCTTTATTTCTTGTCTCTAGTTACTCTGTTATTCCAGTTTTATTATGTTTCTAGTGTCTAGTTGTTTAATATCAGATTTATTTCCTAGTACTCTGTGTGCTCCCACTGTGCCATTTTTTCGCTTTCTCATTTCACAATTGCAACCAGTTTCTAATGAACCATCTGTTCCTTATTCAGTAATCAACCTCTCCAGTATATATACTATTCATTCTCACCTCCTTATGTTTATTCGTGTTTCTTCCCTGTGGCCCCTGGTTCCTGTGATTATTATTATTATTATTTTTATTATTTTATTGTTCTGCTCTGGCTCCCTGAGATTTTTGTAGGTTTGTCGTTGTAATTTTTTATTAAACATTTTTTCAATACGATTCATGCTCCCTGCTCCAGTCTGCATTTTGGTCCAAACTCGGACTTGCATAATGACTAAATGTCTGTTTTAATGTATTTTAGTGTCAGAGCCACAGTATCTCTCAGGAGACATGCAAACCGGAAACCCTCGTACAATTTTGTTAGATTTGAGTAACATACATTATGAATTTTATAGTATTTTCTATCATTTCTCTGAACAATACACGGCCATCGTAAAATAACATTTTTGTGAGATCCTTTACAATGTTCATTTATTATTTTAACAGAATCAGGCAGATTTGATGTTGACTGCTGGTTTCTAATGGATTATGTTGTTTGGATCAAGAGCAACATTCAAAAGTAAAAGTTAATTTACAGAAAGTTTAAAAGCCTGTGGCACGTATCCCTTCACACACCATCAGGATAGTTTAATGTCTAAAATTGTATTGAAATTAAAACACCCCTTTAAAACAAAACAGTGGAGAAAAAAATTTAATTTAAAGAGCAGATATGAAAAAAATCTAAAACTGAAACTGAGCTGCTGTGGCCATTGATGCAACATCTCCATCTACAGGTAATGTGCATTACTGAAAGATACTATAATGCCAATATATCCATCTAGGGCTGAGTGATATATACTAACAGAATACTGCATAAATTATCCAGAAATTCATAAAAGTGGACTATGAAGCCCTGCTACATTCTTTTTTGATAAGCTTATTGTTATGGTGGTTATCTTCTGACCAACATGCACATTCTCAGGAGACATGTAAAAAGTTAGTTGCAATAAATAAATTAATCTCTGAATGGTCCGAGAGGAAGTGGAGGACGGCAGTCAGGAACATTGCCGCCCTCCAGGTTGATTGGAAGATGTGAGATAGAATCTGGAACGAGCTACTTGTATAAGTTGTAAATGATGTCAGGGAGGAGTGAGAGAAGGATATTTGTCCTTGTGTGTTGATTTGGCAGAAGACGGCAGAGGTTTTTTTTTTCTTTTTGGCTGGACAGAGTATTTGACGGATTACTTGACAAGGTAATCCAGATTACTTAAATGGAGAGACCAAATGAGAAGGGCAATCCTGAAGTCAGAGCATGAACAGGTTTGAATAGAGTAGGCCAAGGTACTGAGACATAAAGAACAGGGATTTCTTTGTTTCAATTGGAAACTTCTCATCAAAGAGGTCAAAGGTCACATGTGGGGTACCCCAAGGTTCAATCCTAGGACCGCTCTTATTCAATATTTATATGCTCCCACTAGCTCAGGTTATAACAGGAAATAATATTAGCTACCATAACTATGCAGATGACACACAGCTCTACATTACGATGTCACCAGGTGACTCAGAGTGTCATGAAGTGCGGGTGTGAGGTGGTGAGGCAGAGGCAGCGGACCCAGGTATGATGAATGATGAAGATTTAATGAAGAAAACCAGGCAAAACTACGAACAGCAGGCACAAGAAAACACTGACGACAAAGAAGCTAACATTGACGACGACAACTAGACTCGACATTGACGAGGACCCGACGAGGAACAAAGAACACAGGTGGAGTTAAATACACGGGAGGGTAATCACAGACGAGACACACCTGGGAACAATCAAGGGGAGGACAGGACAACGAAGAGACTTAACGACACAGAAAACTCTAAATAAACAAGGAAAAACACAGATCATGACAGTACCCCCCCCCTCAAGGGCGGCTACCAGACGCCCAAGGAAAAAAAACCCAAAAAACCCAACAAGGGTGGGTGGAGGGGTGCCGGACGGCGGGCCAGAGTCCAAACTAACAAAAAACAACCCACCATCGTGGGCGGAAAAACAAGAAGGGCCAAGAGTCCATAAACAACAAAAAAAAAACTACCCACAGGGTGGGCGGAGGCAAAGGAGGCGGGAACCACTAAGGTGGTCTGGCGGTCGTCCGCGGCGGCGGGAACCACGGAGGTGGTCCGGCGGTCGACCGCGGCGCTGGAGGCGGGAACCACAGAGACGGTCCGGCGGCCGTCCGCGGCGCTGGAGGCGGGAACCACAGAGACGGTCCGGCGGCCGTCCGCGGCGCAGGAGGCGGGAACCACGGAGGCGGGACCCCCGGAGGCGGTCCAGCGGCCGTCCGCGGCGCTGGAGGTGGCAATGGGGAGTCCCGGGGGCCGCCCACAGACGGCGATGACGAGCCCCCCGAGGCAGGGTCTCTGGTGGAACACAGAAGGTCGGGGTCTCGGAGGGAACACAGGGGGTCTGGGTCTCTGGAGGAACGCAGGGGGTCTGGGTCTCTGGAGGAACGCAGGGGGTCTCGGAAGGAATGCAGGGGGTCTCGGGAGTCGGGGTCTCGGAAGGATCGCAGGAGGTCAGGGTCTCAGGAGGATCGCAGGAGGTCAGGGTCTCAGGAGGATCGCAGGAGGTCAGGGTCTCAGGAGGAACGCAGGGGGTCTCGGTCGGAGCGCTGGGGGTCTCGGTCTCGGAAGGAACACTGGGAGTCTCGGAAGGAACGCCGGCTGGAACGCCGGCTGACTCGGCCTCGGGTGCGCCGGCTGGAACGCCGGCTGATTCGGCCTCGGGTGCGCCGGCTGGAACGCCGGCTGATTCGGCCTCGGGTGCGCCGGCTGGAACGCCGGCTGATTCGGCCTCGGGTGCGCCGGCTGGAACGCCGGCTGATTCGGCCTCGGGTGCGCCGGCTGGAACGCCGGCTGATTCGGCCTCGGGTGCGAGCCGCAGCGACGCCTTGGAACCGGCTGCGGGGGCGAGCCGCAGCGAAGCCTTGGAACCGGCTGCGGGGGCGAGCCGCAGCGACGCCTTGGAACCGGCTGCGGGGGCGAGCCGCAGCGACGCCTTGGAACCGGCTGCGGGGGCGAGCCGCAGCGACGCCTTGGAACCGGCTGCGGGGGCGAGCCGCCGCAGCGACGCCTTGGAACCGGCTGCGGGGGCGAGCCGCCGCAGCAAAGCCTTGGAACCGGCTGCGGGGGCGAGCCGCAGCGAAGCCTTGGAACCGGCTGCGGGGGCGAGCCGCCGCAGCCGGTTCGCAGGCGACGAGGGGCCGGGTGCACCGGCGGCTCACGTCGCTGTCTCCGACCAGGCAGCGGAGGTGGCGCCTCCGGAAAGCGACGAGGGGCCGGATCTGCCGGCGGCTCACGTCGCCGTCTGTGAGCTGGTCGCGGAGGTGGCGGTTCAGGAAAGCGACGAGGGGCCGGATCTGCCGGCGGCTCACGTCGCTGACCTCCCGGACGGTGGAATCGACGGGGGCCGTATCCGGGAGGTGCCAACACCAGTCTCGTCCCCCGGAAAAGCTCCCGCTGCAAGTCGGCGAGAGCCTCCGCCAGCTCCCTGTCCTCCCTGCCGGACCTCCGCCACGGGCCGCTCTGCCCTTTAGGCGGTAACCTCACTCCAGCTGGGTCCATCATAGCAGCCTCACCTTTCGGTCTGGTCGGGTCCTACTGTCATGAAGTGCGGGTGTGAGGTGGTGAGGCAGAGGCAGCGGACCCAGGTATGATGAATGATGAAGATTTAATTAAGAAAACCAGGCAAAACTACGAACAGCAGGCACAAGGAAACACTGACGACAAAGAAGCTAACATTGACGACGACAACTAGACTCGACATTGACGAGGACCCGACGAGGAACAAAGAACACAGGTGGAGTTAAATACACGGGAGGGTAATCACAGACGAGACACACCTGGGAACAATCAAGGGGAGGACAGGACAACGAAGAGACTTAACGACACAGAAAACTCTAAATAAACAAGGAAAAACACAGATCATGACACAGAGCCCATCCAATCACTGAACAGATGCTTAGAACAGATAAATGTGTGGATGTGCCAAAACTTTCTCCAGCTGAACAGAAACAAAATTGAAGTTATTATTTTTGGACCTAAAGAGGAACGATCTAGAGTCAATGCACAGCTTCAGTTATTACAACTAAAAACCAGCGATCAGGCCTGAAATCTGGGAGTAGTGATGGACTCTGACCTGAACCTACAGAGCCACATAAAGACAGTTACAAAGTCGGCCTTCTATCACCTGAAGCACATTTCCAGGATTAAAGGACTAATGTCTCATCCAGATCTAGAGAAACTTATACATGCGTTCATCTTCAGTCGTATTGATTATTGCAACAGCGTCTTCACAGGTCTGTCCAACAAATCAATCAAACAGCTGCAGCTGATCCAGAATGCTGCTGCTCGCGTTCTCACTAAAACCAGGAAGATAGAGCACATAACACCAGTTTTAAAATCCCTACACTGGCTCCCTGTAAGCTCAAAGAATAGACTTTAAAATACTGTTAGTTTACAAATCACTGAACGGCTTCGCACCACAATACATTAGAGATCTGCTGTTGTTGTATCAACCTTCCAGACTTCTCAGGTCTTCTGGTTCCAGTCTGCTCTGCATCCCCAGAACCAGAATCAAACGAGGAGAAGCAGCATTCAGCTTCTATGCACCACAAATTTGGAACAAACTTCCAGAAAACTGTAAAACAGCTGAAACACTGACTTCTTTTAAATCTCGACTAAAAACCAGCCTGTTTAGGATTGTATTTGAAATGTAATCAATTACAAATTTATTGATGGAACTTGACTTAATGCTGTGTTTTGATTGTTGATTCTATGTTGCATTGTGTTTCTGTGTTTATAATGATGTAAAGCACTTTGAAATGCCTTGCTGCTGAAATGTGCTATACAAATAAAATTTGATTGATTGATTGATTGACTCTGAGGATTTGGTTTATTATGGAGGAAACACTCAGACGTATATACGACGTGTATATAAAATCTGGCAACCAGATTTTATATACAAGTTAATAAGTGTAGATGAATTGTAGGTGCTCCGGAGCACATCTGCAAGGTTCCACCTCCACGTCTCCTGGCGCCATCTAGAGGGTACAAAAATAAACGACACACAAGGACGTAACCACTCTCTTGACACAAAGCAGAAATGTCAGGAGCAGGAGGGTGGTTCCTAGCATCAGGAGGATAACTAGCTTAGGTTATCCTTCCAATTTCCTTTTTTTTCTTTTGCTGGTATTTTAACTGTTAACTTTTTGTTTTCTCTGTTATTTTCTCTCCATATAAGCTACACCTGGTCCGGCATTCTGATTGGCTATGATTCTTTCCTGGAGGAGGGCATCGACTGGCATAATGCTGCCATCACCTAATCGTTCTCCCTCTCCTGCTGTGAACTTTTTACTTTTATGAACATCAAAATAATCCTACATCAGTTCATCAGTTTCTTTTTGTGCATTCTGACATCAAAGGATGTAGTCTTTGTGAAAGTCACAGCACTTTCATTCAGATTGTAAACAAATTTATCTGTCCCTGAAGCAAAATGGGACCATTTAACATGTTCTGCATTAAATACAAATAAAGTATAGATGGTCTCCAGGTTTATACGCTTCCACATACTTATCAAAGTTAACGTGTGCTTAGTTATTTCAGGATGGTTGTAAATGATGTCATTATAACTCATCTGTAATGCCTCTAAATCTGAATACCAGTAAGTCTGAAATGCAGTAGCTCATCTTTTAATAGAACCAGAAAGCACACTTTGCTGCACTCGCTTCCCTTCCCTTCACAGATTCTTTCTGGTTTAGGATTGACTTAAACTTTTTTTAAATTTTTTTCAATGGCATGGAATTGTTTTTGATCTTTTCAAACAAATGAGCCTCATAGACATCTGCTGACCTCTCACTTCTAGACGAAGGCTGAAGTAAATCAGAAATGGGACCTTTTTACTCTTGGAACAAGCTACCTCAAAAAGCACGTTATAGGATGATCTTGCTACTGTCTTTTCCTAACAGTTTTTTGCTCTATGGACTGAGTTTTCATTTTGTATTATGTTATTGTTCTGTTCTATTTTTTTAATTAAAATTTGGTTTCTAAGTTTTTAGCTGTTTATAATTGTTTTTATTATTTAGCTTGAAATTAATTAATACTTCAAACAGAACATATCCAGCTGTTCTGTTTATTCTTTCTTTAAACTAATTTATTGTTAGTATTGTTCACCATTTTATTTGTTTTTAATATTTAGAAATAAATAATTTATTTTTTAAAATGTGTCGCCAGAAATAATGGGATACATTTCCAGAAAATTTTAAAACTTCTAAACCACTGAGTTCCTTTAAATCAAGGTTAAAAACCCATTTGTTTAGACTTCACATAGATTAATTCTTTTGAGAGGATTCCTGGACTGATACTCCTGTTCTATCATTCCAAGTTGCCACTGGTTGGCTCTTCATTCCTCTTACTGTTTCTGTTGCATATGGCTCCTGGATCTGCTTTCAGTCTTTCTCCTTTCATAAGGGTCCTTCACCAGCTCAAAATATGACAACAGAAATAGCAAGTTTCTGGAATATCACATTTCAAAAAAAATCTTGATTTAACATAAAGTGAAATTATAATTCTTGCCTACCGAAAAAAATGCATCAGATTTAATGTAGAATTGTGAAATTTACCCATTAAAGCAGAACTATCACCGTGATTGTGAAATGGCAGACCATAATTTGCTATTTAACTTTAGGAGTGTCTGCCACCAGAGAACAAGAAGTCACTGGCAGCATAAGAGAAACAAATGTAGTTAGCCTGTAAATACAATAGACATATAGTCCCTCAGAGAGGAAATCAGATGAGCAGGTGACTCATTAAGCATGCCTTCTGGTTGGAGCCTTGGCACTGGAAAAGAACATTCGAAGGCTTCCCTCCTCCACAGGTGATGACAAGATCGACGTTGTGAGCAGTAAAACTGGAAGAAAAGCAGATGAGTGCACATGTCTGACTCCACGCTGATTCCACAGGGAAGACCATCAGGGAAGGGTACTGAACCAATATCTGCATTTATGTTGAACTTACACTGATTTAGATGTTCTGTTTCTACCCTAGTTTTAATTTCAGATTTTCATTTAAATGACTTTCATAATAACCTAATGTTTAGTTATAACTTGTTTGTGTAAGTTTGTGTTTTTCACTACACATTTGAGAAGAGAACAAAGAAATCCTCAGATTTTGTTTTACATGTTTTTCTCTAGTTTCTCTCTCATGAATTTCCCATGTGAAGTGGATTTAGAGGAGCAGTGCCCGGTGTGTGGAGATAAGGTTTCTGGATACCACTATGGCGTCCTCACTTGCGAGAGCTGTAAGGTACTTCAAACCCTACTGTAGTATATTATTTTGTTAACCATAACTTCCTACAGCACAAGACCAATATGTAGCAACAAAACTGCTTTCATCAAATTGTTTCTTCTTGGTCCTCAGGGATTTTTCAAAAGAACTGTTCAAAACAACAAAACATATGTCTGTGTGGAAAACCAGCAGTGCAAAATTGATACAAGTAAAAGAAAAAGATGCCCTTTTTGCAGATTTCAGAAGTGCCTTAATGTTGGAATGCGGCTGGAAGGTAAAGTGGGCATTTTTTTCTGAATCTAATTGTGTAATGTTAGCTGACTGTAAGTGGAAACAATTAAATTAATGGAAATATTAACAAAAATGTTTTTTAAGCCACATGCTCAGCTGTAATCTCTGAGGTGAACAAAATAGGTTTAAGGAGATTTGAGAAGGAAAGCATTTTCCATTCACTGCAATTATCATTTCATAACTGTCTCCATGAAGTCTACATGTAAACTTCTAATATGCATTTGGATAGTTGTTGATAATAAATGAAAACAATAAAATGTATTTATTTATTTGCACAAAGCTGCTGTTTCTTTCACAGTTTGTTTTACTTGTGAAAAACAAGCAGATTCTGTCTGGATTTGACAGAGCAGCAGCGAGGAGCCTTTTGGTGTTTGTTTTCCTTCAAATTGTGGTATAAAATGTCAGATTAAAATTGACATAAATTTGGTGTTTTCTTCTGTCCATATTTAAATAATTTTCAAAGAAATTTCAGTATGTCACAGTAGCCACAGCAGCTCTGTCATGTTCCTAAACTTTCACACTTCCTTAAATAATTACACGGCTTCATGGGAATGTTTTAGAAATTAATATGATAAATTAATGGCAAAATGTCTTCTGCCTTACAAATTACAAAATATTTTCTTCTGTTTTATCTAACAACAGCATTGGCCTTTTAATTTTATATGCATTAAGAAGTCAATCTACAAAGCAGAAAACACCAAAAAATATTTTGAGATTTCCTTGAAGTTAGAATTTATCTCATGATCAAATGGAAAGTCACCTTAAAACAGACTAACAGATTAATTTTTCCCATCAGCTGTCCGTGCAGATCGAATGAGAGGAGGCAGAAACAAGTTTGGTCCCATGTACAAGCATAATCGTGCCCTCAAGCAACAGAAAAAGGCTTTGATACAAGCCAGAAGATTGAGAATAGAAAGCAACCAAAAAGAAGTTACTTTTACCAGCAACATCCACTCAATTGCTATCCTTCACAACACCAAACTAAATCCAAACCAGCTTCCGTCATTATCTTTGTCCCAGCCCTGCAACTCACCTGCTGTTATACAGCACCAAATCACCTCTCCATCTAACTGGGCTATGAGGTTAGAGAACTGCAGCAACTCTGCAGATTTGGCATCCTTTGCTGAGGCAATTGTTGGTCTACATCACACATCCTCTAGATCCATTTCTACACAAAGTCCAAGGATACCCCAGCTTGAGATAGAGTTCCGACACTGTGATCCACATGAGCTTCAGCTGCAGAAAAAGATCTTTTCTTGCCTGCAGCAGGAGCAAGCCTGCAGGCACAGAGAGGCCAACACCTTCAGCTCAGTGTGTGTCATGGCTGACCAGTTGTTGTGCTCTATTGTGGAGTGGGCTCGTACATCCATCTTCTTTAAGGAACTAAAGGTAAGATCTCTTGATTTTAGTTTTGTGTGTCTTGATTATATGTTAATCTGAGTCTGACCAACATTGTGACATGACTGTTCATGTCAGAATTGAAATGTTTATTTTTGGCTATTTTTGGCTTAAAAGGTTAATCATGGCACTCATTCAGATTTGGCCTTGACAGCTGTGTTAGTTTTGTCAGCTGTAAAAACAACAGATAAAAGTTGTCATATTTCCTTACAGGAACCCTCTGCTTCTTCTTTGTTCAACCTTACTGAAAACTTCTGCAGCTCTTGCACAATATGTGCTCTTGCACAAAACTAGGTCATACTGTTATTTGCCAATTATCATAGTGGTAATCCCATCCCTTATGGTGGTCTACTTCCTAAAGCTGAAATTTTAACTGAAAAAGACTTGACGTAGAGTACTTATAATGGTGGTCACTTTTTTTTCAAGGTTTATTGGATCTGGTGGCCTTTATTTGAAAGTGAATTGACAGGAAAGTGGGAGAGGGGTAAGACATGCAGCAAAGGTCATCAGGCCTGGACTTAAACCTGTGACATCCATGTTGAGGAGCTTTACCCCTGCGTCAGCATTAGAACCCCCCATGGTGGTCATTTTTATTACCTCTTATCCCAAGTCTCAGTAATTGATGATGTCCTATCTGTCCATTTTTCTGTTATCTTTGAAAGTATAAGTTCCATTGACTCACTTAGCCATAGAATACTACAAAATACAGACATAATTTTGTAGGGTTTGTAGGGTAATTTGGTTGGGAAGCTTTTGGAGGAAGCTATTTTTAACAACTCAGAAAACTCAACTAAGTCAAACCAGTCCAAACACATTCAGTTCTGCCTCCTATGGATGATTCCATTTTTTAAGGAGGCTACATTGTCTAATGCCACACACAATGAGAGATAACAATAGGTCTGAACAAGATCATCAATTTGATAGAGGGAGGAGATTGAATTGCTGCTTTCTGCTGCGTTTCTCTGAGATTCTGAGGAAATTAAACATAGAACAGATTCTTTAAAAAAATTCAGCATTGTCTGACAAAGATCTTATATAACAAAATTTTGTTTCTGGATGGGAATACACAGAAAAGCAGGTGTCAGAAAGCCCAGGATTATGAAGAAGTACTGTTATTTCTTCACACTCAATGCCATATGTCAGCATAAGATCTAAAGTATGATGACAAAAGTAGTTAGGACTGAGAATTCTTTGAGTAAAGCCAGTAACGCCAATAACTTTAAAAACTGCATTTGAGCTATCACCCTCAGTGTCAGTATGAATGATGAAGTTCCCCACTATAACATAATAATCAATGTTTAACATTAAATTTTATTTTTTTGGAACACTTTATTTACAAAATAAGTCCAATCTTAAAAATACATGAGAAATTAACAGGATGCATAATGTTCCAATGGTGTCAGTTGCTCTTACTTTCTCCCAAGGTCTCTGACCAGATGAGGTTGCTACACAGCTGCTGGAGTGAGCTGTTGGTTCTGGAGATAATCTCCAGACAGGTACTTTATGGCATTGATGGCAGTCTGCTACTGATCACTGGGCAGCAGGTGGGTGGGATGAGCCTGATTTTATATTCATTCTGATTTCATTTGGTTAAAATAAATACCAATGACAAGCTCACATGTATTACTAATACCATGATATTCTTGTATTAGGCTTTAAGTGTGGTCCAAATAAATTTTCTATGAAGTAATTTTATTATGTTATAATATAAATTGACCACATATTGTGCACTGTGGTCAATATGTCAAGTCTCAAAGTTAAATTGTAATAATAATACTGTACTACTCATTGATATCTCAAAGGAGTGCTTGAACTATAATTTTTGGTCAGCACTCTTCATCCTTTGACAATATTATGTTTAACCAGTTGCGGGGTCCCATTGTGCTTGACCGTTCTCAATTTTGATACTGACTAAAGATGCTAAAGTGTAAGGTGGGAGTATCTTGATGACAGAAGACAAAAAAAAGAAAAGAGAGAGGAAAATGTAGGTTTATTTTTGTAATTGCAATAGCAATTTTATTAACATTCGCTCTTTTCTTAATATTGTCCTGCCATAATACAAATGCTTAAATGAGTAATGTGCTAATAAACACAACTATTCTAGTTCAGAGAACGCTTGATCACCATCTTGATGTCAGCAGATGCTTTCTTGGTCCAGGGGGAGCTGTCATATGTAGCGTCTCATGCTGGCTCTGCTTTAGTCAGCCTGAATCAAAGAGGGACAGAGCTTGTGGAGAAGCTTCGAATGCTGAAGGTAGACCATCAAGAATTTGCCTGCATCAGGTTTCTAATCCTGTTTGCCCCTGGTGAGTGACCAAGTTGTACCCTTTTGAAGTGTATTGGAGGTTCATTGGTTGTCTATTGTTAAGCCACTGTGAGATGCAGAAGACTGCTGTAAACAATGTGAGATGAACAAAAACAAGATTTTAACTCAAACAAGCCCGTATTATATACTGGTGCACATAACCTGAGGAAAATCAAAACTAACAGAGTTTTTTCTCATAGATTTCCATAGGTCACCTAAGTCACCCAAATTCTCAGTTTTTGAGAGAGGCTGTACCTCTCTTTTCCAGAGAGGTACAGCCTGTTGCCTCTTTATAGTTTTTTGCTTAGATAAGTTACCGACACTGAAATGTAACTTGTTTTCAGGCACTACACTTTCATGTGTTCAAGTTTCCTACACACTAAACAGTTTGAATAAAAGCCTGAAAATAGTTTCTCAGATTGTACTCTCTCTGTCAGATGTCAAGGAGCTTGAAGAACACCATTTTGTAGAAAGTGTGCAGCAGCAGGTTGAAGGAGCCCTCCTGAAGTACACATTGGCCTCATCATCGCAGTCCTGCAACCGTTTCACTTGTCTGCAACTGTATCTGTCAGAGCTACGCTCCCTCAGCATACTGGCTGAAGATTATCTGTACTACAAACATCTGAGTGGTGAGGTGCCCTGCAACAATCTGCTTAATGAGATGCTACACGCCAAATGCTGTTGGACATGAGCTGAATTGTTCTAGAACAACATGCAAGACACTACTGTAAAGTCAAAAATCTACTTTACATTTGTGTAATGAAGCATTTGTGTTTATCCTATTATTTTCAACAAGTTCTGCTTCAGTTTTGTTCTGTACAACTGCTGCATCAGTTAAATGAAATTTATTTGATGTACTTGTAGTTTATGTATGTGGATATATATTCGTGGGTAAGCAAATTATCTCTTTCCTTATTAAAATTGCTGCTTTTGTGCTGACATAAATTCAGATGTTTGTGTGTTTGGTTTTGTTTTGGTATGCTCCTTGGTTTTAGGACAAATTGTAAAATGATTTTCTGTGAATTTACTATATATTTAATGGAATGTTCTTCTGTATCGTCAGCAGAAGGCTTCCCAGTACACCTTTCCAGATAAAATGTAACACGTTTTTCATATAAAACTAATAAGGTCACAAATTGTGATTAAGCTGTAAAAACGTCCTTTTTTGTAGTCTATTTTAAAAATATTGCTCCTAAAACTTGAAATTAATAATAGGAAGGGTTGTCATACAAAAATAACCCTAGACCTCCCAGTTTGTCACATGAAAATAAAATCCAATATATTTTACAGAGATTTTATATGACAAATCAGCACAAAACAGTGCAAAAGTGGAAGTAATTAAGTAAAATTTATTTATAAAGTGCTTTTCATAAACATAAAGTCACAAAGCATAGTGCAATAAAAATCAACCTTAAACTATTAAAAGTATAAAACAAACATCACAAACACAATAAAATTGCGACATAAAAACCTGGGAAAATAAAACTGTTTTCAGTTGCTTTTCAAAAACATCCACAGTGTGCAAAACGGAGCGGCAAGGGAAAACTGTTCCACAGCCTTGGGGTCACTGACTGAAAGAACCATACAAGGAGCAACCAAGAGGTCCAGTGTTTGGAACAAAAGCCGCGAGCAGCAGAGAATTCAGTTTAAAGTTGTCAAGGATAATCTGGAGTCTGACCATTTAAAGCTCAGTACGTCAGCACAAGTACTTTAAGACATATTCTAAAATCGCCAGTGTAGCCAGTGTAGAGAATATAACCAGAGTGATATGACTGAATTTACTGGATTTGGTGAGAAGTCTAGCTGCTGCTTTCTGTATTGATTGCAAACATGAAATTGGAGACCTATCCAGGCAGGTACAAATGGTATTACAGTAGTCCAGACGAGATGGCACAAAAGCATGAAGGATTTTCTCTAGGTCAACTCTGGAGACCATATGTCTCTTTTTAGAAAATGAAAGAATCAAGAAAGGGAAACAGTCTCAATGTGTGACTCAAAGCCAGGAATGACAGGATTTTTGGTATATTTTATGAATAAGAATCTAAAAACATTATGTGCATTTTGTAACCAGACCCTATGAGTCTTTTGTAGAGCTACATTTTAAAGCAATTCAAGTTGCCTCTCTTACAGCCCTGGTGGGATATCTCAATTTTGTACATCTGGTGACACATTTCTGCTCATTCAGATTGGATGAAGAGCATCTGCGAGCAACCATTTTCAAATCTTCTCAGATTCTCGGGTCTAAACTTTTTTCTTTTTTTTTTACCCCTCCAGGGGGTCTTCTGTGGGTTCTAGTGTTCCTTATATGACAGTAGGCTGACAGGAAATGGGGAAGGAGAGGGGGGAAGACATGCGGCAAATATCGTCGGGTCAGGGAGTCGACTCAAGGCCTCCAAATATGGGTCGCGCTAACCCCTACGCCACCACGGCACGCCAACGGGTCTAAACTTTTAACATTTAATAATGCAAGCCACATATGCAGCATTTGAGAAATATTTTTAAAACTATGCCTCATTTTATCTTCACTTCCAAATATTGAGTAATAACCCTATTTTATTATTACGGCTATTATGTACCTATTAATAGGTACACAATTAATTTTATGTAGCACCAATTCAAGATGATTGTCATCTCAAACATCTAGTTTATCAGTAAAAATATACAGTCAGTTCAGTCCAATCATACTGACAGACTCAAAGTCAATTAGAAATACTCCAGTTTAAGTCAATCAGACTTAGTTTATTATTCAAGTTGTTAAAAAAGTTTTCTGTCTCATTAAATCCAACAGATCACATCAGCAATCCCTCCTAAGCAAGCATGTAGCAACAGTGGAGAGGCAAAAATCCCCTATAACAGGAAGAAACCTGCAGCAGAAACTCACTCAGTGGGAACGACCAGCTCCTGCAGCCCACTGGAGGTTTGAGAAGACAGAGCATACACACATGAAACACAGAAGCACTGATCCAGGAATACTTTCTACGTTAAAGAAAAGTAAAAATATTTATGGCAAAAACACAGCTAAACAAATGAGCTCATCTGTTGTAAAATCAAAACAGTAAAAGCAGCAAACACAGTTAGTCTAATGAAAAACTCCTTGAATTGATTTTGCTAGAAAGACAGGATTAAACAAAAAGAGGTGGGGAAAAGTGTATAATCAATTGAAGGAGAAAGTGAAGTTATTGGCAGCAGTAACTAATTTCCTCCTTCCAAGATGGTGAATGCCAGGATGCATGCCAGATTATGCTTCTATGAAGGGAATAAAACAGAGAGAACAGATAATAAGTAATTGGAAAGAACAAGAAGAAAGTAACATAGAGCTGAATAGTGGTCTATATAATTTCACAGGGTCTGCTAAAGGCAAGCTAAAACTGAAGAAATTTGATGTTCCTCTTTTTCATATTCATGAGAAATCTTTCTGCTGCGTTTTGGATCAGCTGGTGGCTTTTACCTGCACTTCCCTTCATTTACCACTGAAAACACAAATAAGAGAGGTTGTGACTGTATGTAAAAAAAAAAAAAGTTCAAGAAAGAAAGCATGTCATATGCTGCCTGAAAAAAAAAAGAAAATAAAGTTTCTGCTTGTTTTGATTAAAACATGTTCAAGCTCTAACCAAAATTCTACGAAAACATCTGAAAAGTTACTTTTTAAAACTAATGTCTTAGATTTAATCAAATTTGAATATCTCTGCTGTCGAATAATTAGTTCTTCATACAGATGAGTATAAACAATTTTCTTTTATTACAATTTTCTTTGTAATAAAAGATTAGAAAATCACTTAAATAAATTATTCTCTTTTTTGATTTTTTTTTTGATTATCACAACCATACTTCTTGATTGAATGAAAATGATTTTAAATATGGATCTTCCAGATGTGGAATAATTGTGAATAATTTTTGGTTTACCTGTAACCACATTGTTTTTGCAAACTAGGCTTTAAATAAAACTAGAATGCTGATTAAAAGAACAATGATAACTGTTTTAAAAAGATTATTCTGAATAGCAAATGTACAGGATTGGAATGCAGCAGAAATTTTTCACTTTTGTTAACTTGTGTATTAAAAAGTTAATTAAAAGGAATTTACATGAATAAATCCTAAATTGTGTCATGTTAAAGAGCTAAAACCAACAGTTGTGTACAAAAAATATTTATTTGTCCAGCTTACTAATAAGGATAGCTGTTAAGAATATAAAATATAAAAATTTACAAATACTTTATGCAACACATTTTTATTTTAGACTAAACAATGTCATGTGCTTGAGGTATCTGTATTTACAAGTAAATCATTCAGCAGCTGTGACTTTATATGTGTAGACTCACCGTACTGCAAGTCAATCAGGCTTTCCAAATCAGAATTCAGATTTCATCATGAGTTGGTGTGTGTTTATTGCTTAGCTGTAGAGTTATATTGGGCAAAAGTTTGGGGATTTATGCCAGAAGAACTATCTTTGCACAGCTGTGGAGCATTTTTGGTTTAGTCTCACCGACTTTGGTTTGCATAGCAAGCTGGAATCTTGACAAACTTCTTTCTGGCGGCTGCCAAGAGTTGTGCAAATAAAAACAACTGCACCAATAAATCTTGTGCTATCATACAATTCTTTGTAGCATCATGACCAGGGCTGATCCCAGCATTTTTTTTTTTTTACTTTCTTTGGATTGTAAGAGGAAGACATTAAACCTGAAAAACATGTATGAGTAGGGTCAAACAAGCTAGTTTCACTGGGAAAGGCCTTGGCAGATCCATCCACCCATCCATTCATCCATCTGTCCATCCGTCCATCCATCCATACAGGTAGCTAGTCCATCACAGGACAACACAGAGACACATGGGACAAACAAAAACATACTCACATACTTATGCCAAAAAGTAATGTTCATTAATCGATTGACCTAACAGTCATGTTTTTGGATTGTGAGATGTTGAAGAACTTTGGAAAAAATGGGCAATCCTCATTCCAAACTGTTATGTTACATCTTTAAAAAAAAAAAAAGGTTGCAATGGAAGTGATGAGTCTTTATTTTAATCTAATAATCTGCTGCAACACGAAGGTCAGCAGACACACTTACTGTAAGTAAAAGTCTGTGTACATCAAATCCTTGTTATTGGCCACTTAAATCCCACCGATTATATCTCCAAGCAACTGTTTCTCTTCCCCCAAGCCCAACACTGGCTTAAGTAAAAAGCTTAATCAGCATAATGCACTCTCAGTGTTTTCTGGTGGTGCACTATTTCCTAAAACATATTACTAGACCTTGACATCCAGCTGGCATCCAGTTGGCACCTGTGCTGTTCAAGGACACAACATGGCACCAGATTAAAGATATCTGCTTTACCCTGAAGCAATAGGAACTTGCTTATCAGGAATTTTCACAAAACATTCTGTACATTTGTGGACATCCTGTTAGAAATTTCCCACATGTTTTATTGTGTACCCAAAATATATAGATTTTGTTGCTGAAAAGAAAATGGAAGAAAAAAGTGAAATTAAAAAAAGAGCTGTGGGAAGCACAGAATATCAAACAATCAAGGATAATGCCTTTCATCCCCTCTACGCCATGGTGGACAGTCTGAGGACCAGACACAGTCAAAGATTACTGCAACCGAGACACACTAAGAAATACAGCAAGTCTTTTCTGCCTGAGGCTATCGGGCTTTTAATACATACATAGACTCTAGAGCTGTGCGTCTTAAATGTTGAATATATATTTAGCAATGTACTGGTCAATATATGTGTGTCCTTAAGACTTTCACTGGTAATGGTTATTTATTGTTATTTTTATTATTATTACTTTATTTATTTATTTATTTACTTATTTTAATTTTTATTGTGTGTTGTGCTTTGACAAATAAAATCCCCCCCCCCCAACACCACTTAGGGATCAATATAAACGCATAATACCCAACATCTGTCTTCTGACTTTCATTTTCATTTATTATTGAAGTTCACTTTCGATGTGCCATTTTAAATAAAATGCATATTTAAAAAAAGAAAGAAAAACACACTTTTGACATTGTTTCAGAGGGTCTCCTTTCCCCACTATGAGTGGAGTCCGCAAATGCCGCATCTCTCGCGAGCTTCTTTCTTCACTTCCCGGAAACACAAACCTTCATCCACCAAGATGGCGACTTTAACTATGAGCAGACCTGCTGTGGCGGGTTTCAGTTTCGAAAATTGTAGAAGGTAAACGGTTTTAAATCTATGAAAGTTATTTAAGAATTAAGACATTATTGTATACAACATGTTTAATCCTTCGAGCTCTATGTTTATTAGACGTGTTTTGTTTTAAAACGGCTTAGTGATGCTAGCTCATGTGAAGTTGCGTTACAATGACTCAGGATTTTCTGATGCGCCGTTGCAGTCGCTTATATCTCATGCTCTGTTTCACTTCTATGTTGTTTTATGAATGAGTTTAGTGTGTTATTTTAATTAGAAACGAAATAAGTCCGCATTCTTTCTGAAATTTAGGTGTTTTTAATACTGTTCCAGTTTAGCTCCGCATCGGGTAAAAAAGGCACACCGGGCCACTTAACCCTTCAAAGCCACCTAAATGAAGTGTTTAGATTCAAATATCAAAGTGTAATAAAATATCAAATGTTTCTACTGAAGTGCTTAATCTTATTGTATGGGGATTGAAATGATACCCGTTACTGAAGTTGATGGGAATTTGTTGTTAGCAGAGAAATGGAATTTACTGCCACATTTTTAACTTTGTAGTCAACAAAGTTGGAGAGGGAGCACGAACGAGCCTTTGCCGGTGATGATATATGTTTTACTCTTTACACTGATGAAATCATTCATTCATATTCATGATTTAATGTTTTTGATTTCAGAAATGTGATTTTGGAAGGTGAAGTCAATAATCTGGGATGCAGCTTGCCTGCTGCTCGAAAAACCGGAACCACCATCTGCGGTGTGGTCTTCAAGGTTAGTGACAGAAGCAGATACTGGACTTGGAATGATAGCCAGTTTTATCTAAACCATATGTTTTGATACTAGTGATTCACCTATCAGATTTTTTGCTCAAAGTGAAGTTCAGCTCAGCTCCTCATCCCCAAAGCAAAAGGACAAGGATGAGGACTTAAGAAACCACCCAGCCATTTTTGGCTATAAGTTATTCTTTTTTGGTATTTGAAAATGAGCTGTTTCAAAATCCTTCTGTAGCAAATTGGTAGACACTGCCACTCGCCTACCAACCCTAGTGAATCCCAGCCTATTACCCAGCAACTCCAGTAAAACCCGGCCCATTACCTACGACCTATGACCTTCACCCAGATGGTGGTGATGATAGCAGGAATTCGTCACACTATTGCCGGGTCAATGGTTCGACTTCCGCTTCATCCGATTCTGTCATTGTGTCCCTGGGCAAATCACTGCACCTGCCTTGCCAGCTGGAAGGCCCAACTGGTGGTGCCACTGCATGGCAGCCTCATCTCTGTCAGACTGCCCCAGCGCAGCTGTGGCTACTATCTAGTAGCACACCACCATCAATGTGTGAGAATGGGCGAATGAGGCCCTAAAACGGCTTAGGTGAGAATCTAATTATCTAAGAATGATTTTGTACATAAAATTGTGAGCATGCTTTGTATAGCACATAGACCTATCCTGATCTTACCTGTTCAAGGAAGAATAGCATTAATTAACTGAAAAACAATATTGTTTTTCAATATTTTATTTTATATTGTTTTATTTAAAAAAAAAAAAGAACAAAAAACAATCAAACAGCATACACCGTGAGAAATAAAACGTGTAGTAAATATTGGCCAGATCACACTTGATGTTATCCAAAATTATCCATAAAAATGATCATTCTCTAGTTTCTGTAATTTGATCCCATTGTGTAATACCTTCTTCTGGCAAGAATCAATAATGAATTCACTATGTATTGATTTAGCGTTTTTTGTTGAGGGACATGTATGCTTTGGCTTGACTCCTTGTGCTTCACTTCACACTGTAACAACATCTTCTTCACGGGAGAACAGGAGCATCTGACCACAACTCTGTGTGTGTCTTTTGTCATTGTTTTACCTACGACTTTTATTCAAAAGTCGTAGGTAAAAAGACCCACAAGTGAGCAAAACTGTTAATGGGTTTTAGTTTAGTATCTGTTACTGGATGGTGAAAGAGCACTGAGAAACCATGCTAGCAGAAAATTCATGATTATATTAATGTGTACTGTTGGTTGCTATGCCATGTTGTCATATTACAAGAAGGTAAAAGTATGCCAGGATCAAGAAAAAAGAGGGGGATTTGCAGGTCAGAGTCTGGTCTTGTACCTCTTTTTCTTCAAAATGATGATATAATGTTTGCAACCTTTTACATCAACTAATTAATATTGGATTAGTTTGTAAATAGCATACAATGAAAGACTCAACTCATCTCTTAAACTGCTGGCTTAAACCTAATGTGCCTGATCAGAGATGTTCTCAATCCACAAAAAAATGCTTGAGGATTAGCTAACCAAGAACAGCTCATCGAGCAGTTCCAGAGATGATGATGTGATTTGGTGTTCAGGATGGAGTTGTCCTCGGCGCTGACACCAGAGCCACTGAAGGCATGGTGGTGGCTGATAAGAACTGCTCCAAGATCCACTATATCTCCCCCAACATTTAGTAAGTGACAGCTCAGCTCTTCCTTTATCCTTAAATTATGCATTATGTAGCCTCTGTGAATGGAGGTTTTGCTAGATTATAGCAGAAATCGTGAACCCCCTCCTTACTGCTCCTTTGTGTTGTTGTCCAGCTGCTGCGGTGCAGGAACCGCTGCAGACACTGAGATGACCACTCAGATCATCTCGTCCAACCTGGAGCTGCACTCCCTGTCCACAGGCAGGCTACCACGTGTGGCAACCGCTAACCGCATGCTCAAGCAGATGCTCTTCAGGTAGGCTTCTGTGTTTGTGTTGCTGAGTGAACAGTGAACATCCTCACTTTTTAACCCACTGTCATTATTAGCCCAGAAAGCTCCGGTTATCAGATCTTATCACTCAAGCAGACCCATTGCATCTTTACATTTGCTGCTGTTTGTGGCAGAACTCAGGAGAACACTGACATAGCAGTGCTGGATAAAACTTGGAACAAGTTCAGACAGTAGATGGTTTTCTATTAACCATAAAATTGCTCAAATTGAAATGACAAAAATACATTTGCTTAATGAAAACACTTTGTTCACATCACACAAGTTATCAACAGCCAGATGTTACTAACAGCGAAATAATGAACAAGACGGCAGAAAGTAGTAGGAAAAAGATAGTTTTTTTGGGATAACACAATTCATAGAAAGTTTTGTCATCAACATGTTGAATCCATAACTCTTCTGTATAATCAACAATAATTTCCCTAAAACACAGCATACGTAGCCGCTCTGAAGTATACGTGGCTAGTCTCTCCAATACCTGAATAAGATGCCGACATCTCCTCTGATGGCTCATAGAGCGCCATGACTGAATTGTGTGGGTGTATGTATATGTATATGTATATATATATATATACACTGCTCAAAAAAATAAAGGGAACACTTAAACAACACAATATAACTCCAAGTAAATCAAACTTCTGTGAAATCAAACTGTCCACTTAGGAAGCAACACTGATTGACAATCAATTTCACTTGCTGTTGTGCAAATGGAATAGACAACAGGTGGAAATTATTGGCATTTAGCAAGACACACTCAATAAAGGAGTGGTTCTGCAGTTGGGACCACAGACCACTTCTCAGTACCTATGCTGTCCGGCTGATGTTTTGGTCAGTTTTGAATGTTGGTGGTGCTTTCACACTCGTGGTAGCATGAGACGGACTCCACAACCCACACAAGTGGCTCAGGTAGTGCAGCTCATCCAGGATGGCACATCAATGCGAGCTGTGGCAAGAAGGTTTGCTGTGTCTGTCAGCGTAGTGTCCAGAGGCTGGAGGTGCTACCAGGAGACAGGCCAGTACACCAGGAGATGTGGAGGAGGCCGTAGGAGGGCAACAACCCAGCAGCAGGACCATTACCTCCGCCTTTGTGCAAGAAGGAACAGGAGGAGCACTGCCAGAGCCCTGAAAAATGACCTCCAGCAGGCCACAAACGTGCATGTGTCTGCAAAAACGGTTAGAAACCGACTCCATGAGGATGGTATGAGGGCCCGACGTCCACAGATGGGGGTTGTGCTCACAGCCCAACACCGTGCAGGACGCTTGGCATTTGCCAGAGAACTCCAGGATTGGCAAATTCGCCACTGGCGCCTTGTGCTCTTCACAGATGAAAGCAGGTTCACACTGAGCACATGTGACAGACGTGACAGAGTCTGGAGACGCCGTGGAGAGCGGTCTGCTGCCTGCAACATCCTTCAGCATGACCGGTTTGGCAGTGGGTCAGTAATGGTGTGGGGTGGCATTTCTTTGGAGGGCCGCACAGCCCTCCATGTGCTCACCAGAGGTAGCTTGACTGCCATTAGGTACCGAGATGAGATCCTCAGACCCCTTGTGAGACCATATGCTGGTGCGGTTGGCCCTGGGTTCCTCCTAATGCAGGACAATGCTAGACCTCATGTGGCTGGAGTGTGTCAGCAGTTCCTGCAAGATGAAGGCATTGAAGCTATGGACTGGCCAGCCCGTTCCCCAGACCTGAATCCGATTGAGCACATTTGGGACATCATGTCTCGCTCCATCCACCAACGTCACGTTGCACCACAGACTGTCCAGGAGTTGGCGGATGCTTTAGTCCAGGTCTGGGAGGAGATCCCTCAGGAGACCATCCGCCACCTCATCAGGAGCATGCCCAGGCGTTGTAGGGAGGTCATACAGGCACGTGGAGGCCACACACAATACTGAGCCTCATTTTGACTTGTTTTAAGGACATTACATTAAAGTTGGATCAGCGTGTAGTGTTATTTCACTTTAATTTTGTGTGTGACTCCAAATCCAGGCCTCCATTGGTTAATAAATTTGATTTCCATTGATGATTTTTGTGTGATTTTGTCAGCACATTCAACTTTGTACAGAACAAAGTATTCAATGAGAATATTTCTTTCATTCAGATCTAGGATGTGTTATTTGAGTGTTCCCTTTATTTTTTTGAGCAGTGTGTATATGTATATATATATATATATATATATATATATATAAATACACAAATATATAATTCAGTTAATTATGAACTGAATTACTAAATAAATAGACATAAGAGCTCAAGAGAAAAGAAGATAGCTATAGTTTTTATTGTGAAGAACAGGTGTAACTCCCTCCAAGCAGAAAACGGACACAAGGCGTTGTTGTTACTGGTGTTTAATAACTATGCCGTGAGAACTGTACAAACACAAAATACATATTTACAGAAACACATTAACTTAGAGAATAGACAACTATTACACACAAAATTAAAATACAAAAAAATGCGTACCTCATTGGCCGCTTCAACCTGAAAGGGTTAATACAAAATCTCTTTGTAACGTCTTCTTGTAATCCAGCTACACGAGCCTTAATGCCTCACCGAAACCTCTCCATCAACTAACAGCAAAAAAGAAGCATGCTGCCTTACACAGAGTGCTGCGTGTCACTATAAAATGTGCCGGAACGAAACAACACATTAAATATTGGTTCCGCTTCGGAACCATTTGCACACTTTAATAATAAATATAAATATTTTACATCACTTTAACTTATCTACACCAACTTAGAATCATGAAATTAACCCAAACTGTATAAACTGCTGCTGATGGCAGCCACAACAGGGCTCCCACTGGTATTTAGGGAAAAAAATCCATGACTCTCCATGACCTTCAATAAAATTTTCCATGACCCACAGAACAGGTTGAGAAAGAAATGTTTATGACTGACAGACTAACCCCACCAACTTGAACTATAGCGAACATGTAAACGTGTAATGCAGGAAGATGGGGAAGAAGTATAAATTACAAACATTTGAAAATGAAGGCCACACAGACTGGTATGAATTGAAAAGTGTCAATTAATATGATGAATCATATGATGATAATGTCATAAACAAAAACCTATTAGCAATAATGCAAACACAAGATTGTACATATATGCAGAACTAACTGCATCTACAAAAGTTCAGAACAGACAGGCACTCGCACTGCAACACCAGTGTGTGTGAGCACAGCAGTCACATCACTGTTCTGTGACTTGTGCTGTTTTCTTGCTCTTTAAATCGTTCAGTTGCGTGTTTTCAGTCAGGAAACCAGTTTCAAAGCAGCACTGACTTTTAGCATCGTTAAAAATATGACATGCAAAGCAAAACACAGCCACGGTGGATGCAGAATAAATCAGCCTATGTTTGGCTCCACTTGGAGCTGGTTTTCAAAACGCCATCTGGAGAGGAGCCGTTTCTGATTTTTTTGTAAACCTGTTCCGATGCTTGAATATTAATATCCATATTTTGACAGCTCCCTGTTTCTTGCTTACCCTAGTAAGCCCACACAAACTCATCAGCAGTTTTTATCCAAAGCGCAGGATCAGTACTGCATGGATTGTCCGTGGTCATTGTTGCGACTGGCGAAGAAGATCGCACTTCTACCTCCTCCAACTAAACAGACCCCAGATCAGACACAGCTCCAGGTTCTGGTGAAACCGTTGAGCCACTGTTAGCAAGGCTGATGTTTTGAGAACCAGAGAATAATTATGGGGTTTAAAAAACCCTACTAACCCTCACCTCTTTGTTGTGCTCTTCTTTTTTTTTCCTGTGCTCTGTTGTCATACTTTCTGTAGTCCACCATCATGAGAAATTACTCCCTGATGCTTATCGCTTATTACCAATGATTAGACGGACATCTTCTCCCACTCCAAAACTAACACTGCGCATGTCTTGGAGCGCCGTGTGCGAGTAAAAGGGGGAGGCAATACGTGGCAGCGGCAACAGAAACATGTAATTAGTTAGTCGCGTTATTGCTTGAATTTTAATCAGTATGTTTTGTCTAAAACGAAAACAAGGATGTTAACATATACTGGACACTATGCAGGCAATTTAGTGACACTTACACAGTTACGGTCTTGAAATAAAATCCAGAGTCCTCAATGTCCGACTCCGAGACGAAAGCAAACGCTGTCGTGTCAGAGACCAGAACCACAGAGACACACGCACCACAGAAAAAAAACAGCATTTTATTTGCAAATTCCATGACTTTCCATAACCTGAAATGAAATTCCAGGACTTTTCAGGTCTTGAAAATGGAAAAATGACATGACTTTCCAGGTTTTCCATGACCGGTACAAACCTGGAAAAAATTATTTTCTGTACATCCAGCTTTCCATGGTTTCGAGAACTCCTGATCATTTATGGAACTTCTTTAGAAATGTGAACTGTGGATGCTCACATTAGCGTTTATGACATTTATTCTGCTGCTGCATGTTTAGCATTGAGATTTTAGGTTTTAATAGCTTCACTGATAAGCTAACTCCTATTAGCACAACTTGAACTTGAATAGACTTTTCCAGCATTCATAAATTCAAAATCCAGTCATATTGGGTTTTGAAGCAAAAGTAGACCAATGGTAGCTTAGCCGTCCGTTGCTGTTGTTTTCTGATGTGGCTTGTGCATCAGATTTGCAGTTGTGCCTGAAACATGTGAATATAAAGATAAAAAATTTGATTATGTTGTAACGCATTAAAATCTATAAATAAAACAAAATTAACTTTTAGAGTTCCCGGCCCTACTTTTTACTGTCACTTCTCTGCTTTTCATGGAGCTTGTTTTGCACATGCCTGCTTTCACATTCAGCAGTGGGGCTCTTTGCCCAGGTAGCCGGAAACCAAGAGGTGGAGCTGCTACTCATGGCATCACACTGCAATCAGTCTGTAAAATATCTTTTTTTTTTTTTTAAACTCTGGTAAATTCGTAATTTATCTGTTTTTTGACTTGTGAGTGAGCAGTTGTGTGTGTGTGTATGTGTCTTCAGGTATCAGGGCTACATTGGCGCTGCTCTGGTCCTTGGCGGAGTGGACTGTAATGGACCTCACTTGTACAGCATTTACCCCCATGGTTCCACTGATAAGCTGCCCTACGTAACTATGGGTCAGTTTGTCTCACTAACAGCTTCTAGCTTTTCTGATAGTTTAAATGCAAACCATAGTTTAATTTATTTGTTTTTACTTTGTTTTTGTTCCATTTATCCTCACTTGTTTCTGGATAGATGTGGAAGAGAGTAAGACGAACTACTGTTTCCAGACTGCTGATGTTGTTTTGGAGTCAGTAATTTATATTTCAGGGTTTTATTTTCTAAACCAGGTAGAGGTTCAGATTCAGTTAGATTTTTTTTGTTGTTCTGTGCAGGTTAAGACAAAGTCAACAGGATGAGAACTGCATTACTCACTACAAAATCAAGAAATACTAATCACATTCAGTAGAAGTACACAAAGAATGTGTAGGTTCAGTTCAGGCTCAATAAAAACTACGTTTAGAAGTACTACTCAGTCTATTCTTACTGCTTGGTACTTGCTATTATGCTTTTTTCTTTTCTGATTGTTGTAGTTTTTTGGAAGACACTCCAACGTTCTTTATTAATTGCACCTTTCTGCAGCAGCAGTCTCTTCTCCCTGAGGCTTGTTGTTTCTTCTTTGAATAAATCTGTACCACATAGTCTGTCAATAATGAAGCAGTCTTATTTCTGCCTTGGAGTTGTTTTTTAAAACCCCTGTAACCCAAAGCATTATGATTACTGGGGTTACTGAGGTTAGGACACTGTTAGGTCAGTGACCCAAGTCTCGCTCTTCTTAAGGCTCTGGCTCCCTGGCTGCCATGGCTGTTTTTGAAGATCGCTACAAGCCAGACCTGGAGGTGAGCCAGTCACTGCTCAGTTTAACATCAGTTCAGTAACCATGACGGTTCACGCTTCACCTGAGCTTCCATGTTGCTGCTTCCTTTTAGGAGGAGGAAGCCAAGCGGCTGGTGCGTGACGCCATCGCTGCAGGCATCTTTAACGACCTGGGCTCTGGCAGTAACATTGACCTCACCGTCATCACCAAGGGCAACGTGGACTACATCAGACCACACGATGAGGCCAACAAGAAGGGGGTCAGGTGAGAACTACTGCAACATCTGGATCTTCAATTGGATACTTCCTGGCAGATTCAGCCAGAATGTTGTCAGTTTGCTACATGTTACTTTATAAATATGTCTTAAAACAGCCCTAGAGACTGCTGGCTCTAGAGCCCTTACACTAGTGGGCTAGTGCATCCCACTAGTGTAATGGGATGCAACAGATGAATCCAATTTCACTAGTGCATGGTTGTTGTGGCATTTCTCATGTTACAATTTGTCTCACCATGAATACAGTGCATCATGTGTCTTCCCTCTAAAAAGCAGCTTTATTGCATCAGTCTATGAACCTTGGCTGACAACTTGTTTTATTGCTTGTTCTCCCTGAAGACTAAATGAGCTTGAGGCCTTGCAGCTGTAAGTAAGATGGAGTGTTTAGTGCAGACTTGACTTACCAGCCACCATAACTTGTCAGAGTTCTCTACTAACCAGCTCTTACCAACTTTGCATAGCTAGTAGGGATGTGCCGATCAATCGGCCACCGATCACAATCGGCAGTTTTCCGTGAAAAAGTATGTGATTGCCTATCACTGTCTTTTGTTGTCAATCACAAAAACTGATCATCTGTAACTCACTTTGCAGTCTGCAGAGGAATCTGTTTGCAGCGTATCTCCCCGTCCCTTCACACTACGCAAGCACGCAGTAGCAAATCCTAAGCAATGTGTTGTTCATTCTGAGAGTGAATGGGGAAGTTTGCATCTTGAGACAGGAAAATACCTTGGGTGTGAAGCACGTCAAAATCAGGATCAGGACAATGAATTTAATGTGACATTTAAAAAAACAAACATTTGTAAGAATATGGTGAGTTATTGAGGCCCACTGCATGTAAAAAGACATCTCCCTGAGCGATCAGACGGCAGGTAAAGCAGCGCACAATTTCCAACACTCACCCAGATGTACATTACAGTCAGAAAGCTAAAGGAACAACCCAAAAAATAAAGTCATGGGGATAGCGGTGGAAGATGCTGGATTCTGCCCTCTACTTTTAGACTATGCGTTATTGATATTTCACAGACGTAGCGCCGTCCGACCTCACCAGACAGTGGACTCTTATATCGAACAGCTTCTTAAAGCTGCACCATGTAACTTAAAAAAAAAAGTTTTTACATTTGTTATGTCCAAACATAAGACGGAAAATCTTTGGGGAAAAAAAACATCGAGCTCCTCTTTCTCCTCGCTGAAAGCATGGGGCAGAATTACACAGCTCGGTCAGAAACAACCAATCAGAACAGCACAAAACAAATAGCCATGCTCTCAGGAAGTTTTGATTTAGTATGTTAGGATTGTTTATTTGAATGCAACCTGCATTTAACTTAAAATGAATGTTTTTCTTTTTCACTTGAAATTATTTGATATGGACAGTGTTGTGAGATTTACTTGACTTGTGTATAATTTAGGCTGTTGAGCCTTACTGCTAAATATTATTTTACTGATTGCAGGTCCTTTTGACTGAATAGCTGCTGTATTGTTCCTGCAAGTATGTTTTATGTCTAAATTAGGTGAATTTATTGCCAGATCATTTTTCCAGATCACATTGTAGCATTTATACCTAAAGCAAAAAATTAACAACCAATCCAGGTAATCAGCAGTGATCGATGATCAGCAGTGATCGGCCCTTATGGGTGATCGGAATCGACTGCAAAAAAAACCTGATCGGAGCATCCCTAATAGCTAGCATGCATGGCTTGTCTGTAGGCTGATGGTTCCTGTTGTGTGCAAATTAACCATGGATTTGAATTTGTTTTTGTTCTTGATGTGGTTTAGACATAATGAATAAGGATTTATACTTTATCTTGTTCTTTTTTTCAATGCAGAACCAGTGATTACAAGTACAAAAGAGGAACGACTGCTGTGTTATCAAAGTGTGTAACCCCGCTGGACCTGGAGGTGGTGGAGGAGTCCATCCAAACTATGGACACTTCCTAAAATGTTTGTTTTTTTGATGTACCTCTCCCTTTTAGAACACCTGACACACATTATGTCCATGGTCAACAATAAAGTTTTGAGTTGACTGATTAATTTTTTTTTTTAAATCAAGATCAACATTTTGGTTCAACAAACGAGGAACACATTACCGTTGTTGGCAGTACTTTTAAGAGATTTTAAATATTGAATAATTCAGACTAAAAATTAAAGACGAAGCTGAATCCAGTTTGGAAAATAATTTCCTCAAAATTATTTGAGGAAATTAGGGGTTAGGGTTAACCTAAGTCACAGGGTGATTGGTAGGTGAGTGGAAACATATAATCCCTTCACTAACTTAGTCAGAAGAAAAACAAAAAAGAATATTAGAAAATAATAGAATCTAAATAAATGGGCAGACAGAGAAAATAAGAAGAGACAAAATGCAGAGGCAATATTTGAGAAACTATATCAGTGTATGAAGAAAATAAATAGAGTATGGAAAGTTTGAAATATATGGTGAAATCGAATGCAAAATGAGAAAAATTGTAAATAAATTGAGGAAACTAGTTAAACTAAGATTGAAAAATTAATTGATAAGTTGATACAGTAAATCACACTGTATAATCAAATCAGTTGTGACAGTCCTTGTATTTTATAATTTGGATGAAGTATTTAGCACATTACTCACTTTATCAAGCCATTTATTTATTTTTATATTGGTTCTCAATTTTGGCAGGATCTGTTGTCCGTAGAAACTAAATTCTTAAAGCTGAAAATGTTGAATTCTTCCTAAGCATGGGGCTGGATTTTCTCTGCTGCTTATAAGAACGAAATTCATAAACATCACTTATAAACAGCTCATTTGGCAGATTCACAATCTAATCCAATTTGAATAACTTTTGGACCAGTCTGTAAGTATGACTCACTGGTATGATTTGGCCCCAATCATTTGTTCAGTTAGAACTTAAGTCTAATGACTGTAAGGTATGATGAGAGGAACAAACATTTCTACAGGATCAGACACCAGCCATAGAAAAACACACCTGCTGAATGCTAATTCTGCTGCTGTGCCTCTATACCACAATCATGACAAATGGATTGGAAGTGTTCACAGAAAAACATCTTAGTGCACTAAAACACATCTCTTAGATTTTGTTTGAGAGTCATTGCTAGAGATGTAGATTTTGGCCTGGAAGCCAGGGCTGGTTTCTGAAGCAGCAGCTGCAGCCAAGCTCCTCAGACTGGGCAGAGTGGGCTCCAAGTGGCATTCAGGTGCTGGACGTCCAGATGTGCATCTGTTTGGCTGTCTGTAGCACGAAGACAATGTCAGGCCTCTGGACTGGGTCTGGGTTGATGCACATGCTGACCAGGTCACGTAGCTGGGGATAAGGTGGGATTCATTATCTTGTCAGTAACAGAGAACTGTGTTTTACACCAGAAAAAAATCCTGTTTCATTTCAAAGAACATTTTCAACAAATGTGTATCTATTATAATAATGTTATAAACCCATTTGTCCAATTTTTTTCAGTGAAATGAGTTAAGAACAGCTAAATATGTAAAAACAGCACTAAGCAAAGACAGTTCTACAGCTCTCTGATCTGGGTGGGGTCTGGAGCTTGAAGTGGCAAGAATCAGCTAATCCAGTTTTTTCAAAAGTACCCAGGATTCTGTTTTAAAGCTTCCAACTGAAATTTAAACTAACAGATAAAACCCAACAGAGTAAACACAGAGGAGTTTGTTCAGTCTGAGTGAAGACTTGTCAGTTCTCAGTTTTTCCCTTTTGAAACATCACATGACAAGTTTATGTGTACAAAACCATTCATACACAAGGGCTCTAAAGGAAACCAAATGAGCAAATATAAGGAAGTTACATACAAAATACATCAAAGGACAATAGTGAAAGAAAAAAAGAAAAATGTTAATATAATTAAGGAAGCAGCTTTTTATCCCATCCCATCTCCTGCTGTCATAATTATCACAGTTAGAATAAATGCACCTAACTGTGGACACCATTTGTATTTAGCAGCAGAGACTAAAATCTGTGATGTACAAATCCTGTGAACACATCTCAAACCAATAAACATTTACACATCTACTTGAATAATCACTGTTGAAGGAAAATGGAAGACAAGTTGGGTATTAGACAAAGTAGTTTACCTTCTTGGAGTAATGGTCAGATGGGAGTGGAGGGTAGTCACACTGCTCAATCTTTTGACAAAGGGACAAAAGGTCCATTTTGTCCCCATAAAATGGACTCTGTAGTGCAGCCATCTAGAGACAGAGGGAGCCAGTGAGTCAATGACACAAAATCCTGCCAGAAAAATCAAGAAGCACATTTTCTCATGGTGAGTAGGGCCTGATCACTGCACCCTATGCCCCTTTATGAAGTGTGTACTCAATCAAAGTGAACAAGGGTTCGAATTCACATTCACATTGGATCTGTTTAGGCATCTGTGCTGCTAAAAGGCACAACTACAACAACAACAAAAAGGGATTTTAAATGTACAGTATAGGCATTTTTGTTTCCCGAAGTCATTGCTGGCTGTTCAAAAATGTTTTTTATGACTTGTTTAAGACTGAGCATAATTCTATGTATTCTCACATGTTCAGTAGAGCAAAACAAAAATTATTTCAATGCTTTACATTTGAAACAGATTACTTTTTTACAACAAACACAACTTGCTCTGTGAGGATTGCCATATTTCCAATGGCAACTATGATGATTTTATCCAAAAATACGCATTAAAATATACATTCAATTTAAAAGTTTTAAAGGCAATTCATCTAATTAAGGTATGATTACATTCAGCTGTTACTCCAAAAGAGCCACGTCTGATTATGTATAGTTGTAGTGACAATTTTTTTTATAATAAATTCATAAGGAGCACTCTGACATCCCCCCTGAGAAGAAAACATTTGTTTCAAAATCATGATATCTCTAAAGAAAATAAGAACCAAATATCTTTCTTTTCCACTCACAAAAAATAAAGAAATTAATTTCAAAATTTTGTATCAAGTTTTTCCTATAATAACTTTCTGAAAACAAAATTCAATACAAATATCAATACCATTTCCTCTTGCATTTGTAACATTTTGTTTTACTTTCCTCACAGTTAGTTTGTGACTATTCTTTTTATTTCTTCCTTTTTCTGCTCAGTTTATCATATCAAATCTTTTTGTTACTGACGTGTGCTTTATATTATTTTTTATTACAGTATTTTCCGCACTATAAGGCGCACCACATTATAAGGCGCACCTTCAATGAATGGCCTATTTTAAAACTTTTTTCATATACAAGGCGCACCGCATTTTAAGGCGCATAGAATAGACGCTACAGTAGTGGCTGGGGTTACGTTATGCATCCATTAGATGCGCTAAAGGGAATGTCAACAAAACAGTCAGATAGGTCAGTCAAACTTTATTAATAAATTACAAACCAGCGTTCTGAAAACTCCGTTCATTCCCAAAATCAATAAACAGCTGTTTTATTATTTTCCCTGAGGTAACGTAAGTGACGTGGTATTTTCGTGACACAGTTTATCTTTTAACAACAGCAAGGTATAACATATAGTGGAGGGGAAGTTTTCCTCGATTCAATAAACACGTAAAAAACAGTCTGATAATGTTACGGTAAATCAAACGTTAGTGCCATCACAATATATATCCACTTCCGCTATAACCATTGATTCGTTCATGTTAAATTCTCTGGCTGCTGCTCTATTCCCGTGTTCTACTGCGTGACTGATCGCCTTGAGCTTAAACTCTGCATCGTAAGCGTGTCTCTTAATAGGAACCATTTTGGGGTCTTTACACAAAACCCAGAGTGCACCGCGCGCTTCTTCTTCTACGGGGGAAAATGAAGTCGGCAGCTGCTTACCGTAGTTGCGAGACCTGTTGTGGCTCAATATTGGTCCATATATAAGGCGCACCGGATTATAAGGCGCACTCTCGGCTTTTGAGAAAATTGAAGGCTTTTATGTGCGCCTTATAGTGCGGAAAATACGGTAATTCTCAATAAAGACAAAAAATTGCCATATTTCCACCTTTCAAAATGTCACATGCAGTGAGGAATTGTGGGTAATGTACTTCACCGAGATCCGACTGGATGCAAGCTAACCAGAAGTGCAGAAATACGACCCAAAAGAAATGGGGCGAAGGCCAGATGTGGAGAATTGGGACAAACTACACAGTCAAATATTTCAACATGAATGTGCATTTGAATGACACAAGGGTGGTACAAGGTTGAAGCAGTGGTGCCCAAAGTCGGTCCTTGAGGGCTGGCATCCGAAACCTTTTAGTTCCCTCCCTGGTGGTAGTAACAACCTTTTCAGGATGTCAATGTTTTTCTTAGGCCTCTAATGAGCTATCATTTGACCCAGGTGAGTTAAACCAGGGAGAGAACATGCAAGATGCTGGCCCTCAAGGATCGACTGTGGGCACCACTGTCTAAGTTTTTTTAAAGTTTTTTTTAACAAGAGTCAAGGGTGCGAGTATTGGGGCAGCTAGGGCATAGGAGCCTTTATAATTGTTCTCAGTGTTATAGGAAGATGTTTATTACATATGAGAGGAACTAAATGTTCTTCCAGGAATATTCATTTCAAGGCTGAGGCATGATCTATGTACTCAGATTTCAGTTAGACTTTGTAAAGAAGGCAAGTAGCAAAACAGAATGAAGCTGTGAGAACATTATCAACACTATCCAGCCTGGCACAACATTTGACGTTTACTGGCCAATCAGATCCTCTGACACACTCCAGAAGGTCAGTCTAAGGTCAGTCTCTGCATATTAATAGTGAACAATGGCCCAGCATTCTAATATAATTGAAGGAAGTGAATGAAAACAGAGGTCTCTATTCATACACAGGAGGCAAGCATCAACATGAGAAGAAGTCCATCTGTTCCACACTGTCACCAGGTGGTGGAAGCTAAAATCTTTCCACCACCACATTTTTGGATGCACAGAAGACATTACTCCCTGCTGCTTCAGGCAGCTCATTTCAGACAGCTTGAGAAAATGATCTGCACATAACTGGTGGGGTTAAAATACAACAAAGATGTCCGTTACATTAAGTTGGCTCATGAAGTGAGCTTATATTTAATCTGTTTTACTTGAACACAGAGCAGTTCAGGCAAAGACGCAAACAGTCAGTTTTCACATTTCTGCTGGTGAAAAGCCAACTATGGAAGACAATGGACTGGGCTCTAGGCGGTGTCTGTGTTGAAGACATCCAGTAATATAAGAAGATTTGTCATTTGATCTTCCACACATTTTATAAAGCAAAGAGTGAGAAATCCCAACGGCTTCCATCATGGCATCACTGTGGGAAATCTTTGCATCATTATTCATTGTAAGGAATACCAGTTCAGTTGCAAAGCAAGAGAAAGCTTTCTTTAAATGTACAGAAGGTAATCCCAGAGCGCTTCACATGGGAGAAACATTACATCCAACCACAGCTGCTAATCTCAGGACTGAACAGAATAAACCACTGTTAGCTTCCTGCACCAGTTAGGAAAGTAGTACAGACAGGTTCATATAGACCCCTTTTGTCACATCAGTTTTGACTACATCAGGTTTAAAACCTAATTTGACATTTTCAGAAAGACGAAAATACTCTTCCAGACAGACTTATAGGAACAGTGAATATGCCCACCAAGCTTTAGTTGCTAGGCTTCTGATGCCTAAATGAAGTTGGCTGTTACATCTGAACCAATGTTCAGTTTAAACTTTGCAGTAAATCAATATGTTTCACTAAACACTACAAGAACCATCTGTTCACTTTCTAGTGTTTTTGTCAATACTTCCTCACAATCTCTGAGAAAATAAAGAAAAAATAAAAACAACTGCCACTAATGGTGGCTGCTTACCATTAGTGGCAGTTGAATGGTCCGCTGCTTACCTTGGATAATTGAAGTAGGCTGTTTTACTGTCCAGCAGGCATATGAGATCAATCTTTCAGGTAGTGGTTGATATTGTAGCAGTCCCATTGAACAGTCAGTGAGTTCCAGCTGCTATTAGCTGCTGGATTACTCTTCAATTATCCATCCATTGACCATAAGCATTTTCATTTCAAGGTCACGGGAGGCTGTTGGTGAAAGGTGGTAAACTAGCAAGTTTACCACAGAGCAACCAGTTCCTACCGGCAGGAGCTCTGGGAGCAAGCCACTCTGCAGTTATCACTTAGACAGGAAAATTTCTCTTTGAAAACTGCATCAGGAAAAGCAGATGTGCAGACATGATGCTTTCAAGTCAGCTAAAATCTTTCCACCACCACATTGTTGGATGTACAGAAGACATTACTCCCTTCAGGCAGCTCATTTCATATAGCTTGTAAAACCTGTTTTATTCCTAAAGAAATCAGCAACCTCCTCTTTGTAAATCAAAACAAAAATGAATAAAGAAACATTCCCACAATGAAATAAATAGAAGTGGGCTGGGCCATCATCTGTTGTGATGTTTAGATATCAGCATATTTGATTGTGATAACTAGTAGTGAAAATCCTGACAGTTTTATAACTAGCTGATAAAATCTGTAGTTCTATACAGTCTGTTTTGAGTGAAACAATTTTTTTCCACTGAAAGTCTAACATTTCCTGCTGCAGAAGATGTCCCTCCTTTTTTTATTTTTTACAACAGTTCATGTCTCTTCATCTAAAAGAACAAAGGAAAGCACTATGCCCCGTCTTTCAGTGTTTAACTCTGTCTCTCTCCTAGACAAGCTATTGGCTGGATAACTTAACATTGGTAAGAAAAGAGAGCCAAAGTGATGGCTAATCATGGTTCAACCAGCCACATTAATTGAATTTAGTTTTTAAGCAAATATTTAGCTTAATTTTTTTTGACAAATGAATCAGAATCTACCATGCATAGGTAAAGTATTTTTTTAATACTTAAAAATATACTGTTTTTTTTGTAAGTTGTCATGTTCTGTGTTTTCTGTGTATTTATTTAGAGTTTTCTGTGTCCCCGAGTCTTCGTGTTGTCCTGTCTTCCCCTTGATTGTTCCCAGGTGTGTCTCGTTCTGTGATTACCCGCTGTGTATTTAACTCCACCTGTGTTCCTTGTTCCTCGTCGGGTCCTTGTCAATGCGTCTTATGTGCGTTCAGTCCTTCGTGTTGTCCAGTCAATTTACCAGTTGCTACCGGCGTTGAGCCCTGGCTTCTGCTCAGTCGTGCTGCCTGGTTGTTTGTGGACTATTTTGGACTAATTTATCATTAAAACCGTCATTTCTCACGTTACCTGGGTCTGCTGCGTCTGCCTCACCACCTCACACCCGCAAATTCATGACATAAGTGTTTAGGGATACAGTCTACCATAGAGATGAAGGTGTATGTAAGTATGGATCTGAGACAATCAAACAAAATGATTAAATATCTTTTCTATAGACCAGGCTAATTTTGCAGACACCAAAACCCTGGTTTGTCCAGATCATGGTTATGGCAGCTCACCTCATACAGAAGACAACCCAGGGACCAGATGTCTGATTTGAAGTTGTATCCATTCTCATGGATCCTTTCTGGTGACATGTAGTAAGGGGTTCCCACTGTGAAGGTGGAAGGAAAGTTAGAGTTTGGTTACTGCATAATCTTCAGCATCGAGAGAAGAGTTGCGTTCTAGAAAATAAAACTTACTAAAATAACAGTAAAGGAAGACTTCAGAAAAATGTCTACAAACTGTCTATATGCTTGTTTTAATAACACTAATTTCAAACTGCCACTTCAGTAAAATACATACACATTGCATTCATGTACAGCAGGTACTAGAATTTGTTTAGTGTGGGTGTGTTACCTAAAGAATGTGCTGCTGTGGTTTTAGAGCTGAAGAAGCGTCCTAATCCAAGATCTCCCAGTTTTACCTCCCCTGTGGCTGTTATGAACACATTGGCTGGCTTGATATCTGTTTACACACATCCAAACCTCTTTCAGATCCAGAACATAATTCATTATAAATATGTACATTCAAATTACAAGAGATATACAAAGACAGTTTTACAATATAAAGACATTTTTTCCCTTTTTCAAGATGGAAATCGTCTTTGTTAGGTAATCAAGGTAAACATTACACTGGTCTATACTTCAAAGCGAGTATAAATGAACACTCTACTTGGCAGGGGACATAGGGCTGAATGAAAGGGACAAGTCAACACCATCACTGCTGATCAGTTTGCTTACTTGTAGAGGCTAAGATGTTCCTAATATTTATGACATTTTATCAGTATAGTAGCACATTTTAGCAATAATAGCATTTTTCTTTTTTTGTATTTCTTCACTTAAAAAATACTTTGATATTCCTGATGCATAAACAATTCTCTTTATGCATGGTCTCCTATAATAAAAGAAGTTGAACAAGTGGCAGCAGAAACCAGATTCATAACCCATAGCCTTTGACCTTCACTCTGACATTAAATCAAACTAAACGTTAGCTGTTTTTGGTCAGTAGAGACTCTTTATATTGCTTCTGTTTGCTAGTCAAAATAATGAGAGAGAGAGTAATGTGAAATATTATTTATTAATTTCTTCAAAGTTTGACATCTCATACACTAAAGGTGCATTCCTACCAATCCACTTTAATCCAAAAGTCCATTCGCCAAGAAAGTCTGGTTAATCTGGAGAGGTGTGAATTTGTAATGGAACTCTGTTTCGGACCAAAACAGTGAACTTTGGTCCTACAAACTCTGGTGCATTTATAATGCATATGTGAACGCCAAGTGGACTGGACACTGCTCCAAAAGCAGGAAGTGGACTACATTCTGGGTTAATACAACCAAAACAAATGCGCATATCTATCGCTGGTGGGAGAAATGTCTATATAGTCTTTTAACAAAGACAGAAGGGAGATCCTCCAACCTATAAAATTTATTTTTGTTTACATTTTGTGAGAAGGACGTTTCAGTGCTTTCAGTTGCTCAGTGTCTTCTTCAGAACTTTTCATGTCGTTTCCTTCAGAAGGTCCTGGTGTAGCTCCACTACAGGTGATGGGGGGGAACATGTTTTTTTTCAAATGGTTTGGATTGTTTGACAGTGACCAAAACAGTGAACTGAAAATTAAACATATGTTTGGTCCCCAAACAAACAGAATCTACCAGACTATCAGGGGGGGAAACACCTCACATTACCATGTCCTATAAACAATCTTATGAAACTCCATTAAATCTGCTGATGGGTTCATCCATGTTAAATAGAGGCACACCTCTGGATATATTTCAATATCGACCATGTTGGCTCAGCTACACAAATTAAGCACCGTTATCTTTCACTTTCTAAAAACAGTTATTGATTTGTCTTTTTAACTGAGAGATCTTAACATTTATACGATCAGTGGGCCCATGTACATAGAGACAGACATGAGGTGTGCATGCTGAAAATGCAACCTGGGGAATGAATGAATCTGTACACAGCTGTTTACCCCGGTGCATGACTCTGCGTGAATGCATGTGCTCCAGGGCACTGCACAACTGTACAAAATATTTCCAGATCGTCTTCTCTGGTATCAGCCGTCGCTTTTTCTTGAAGTGCTGCAAGGATATAAGAAATAATACATTCAAGAATATATTAATTCTATTCTATTCTAAATCTAGGTGAACCAAAAATGTTTATAGCTTCAGTGCTGTGCATTGAGAGATTAGACAAGAACTATAAGTAGCTGCTTTTTACGTGGGAAACATGAAATAAACCAGGTTCACTGAGGCACCAAGCAAAGCTCTGGAATTGCTGCTACAAACTCGAAGCTTTTGATACTTGATACATGTAGAGAAGAATGACCAGTATTTACATGTAAAGATAGGAAGTGGCAATGCAACAACTGTTCATAGGTCATGAAGTCAGACTGTTGCACACACACATCTGTATATTCTTGCCTTCGTTGTGGCATTTCTAGTTTTCTTTTCTACTAACATACATGTAAGTAAAATGGAAATACTGTCATGGTTGTTGTTTCACATTTACACATAAAAAGGTATCTAATTCCATGCAACAAAACTTAATTGTGGATGAAAGTTTTTACTTTCTGTGCAATCTGATGTTTACAGTGACCTGTATCTGACCTTTATCATCTGAGAAAGATCTCCAGCATCTGCCAGTTCCAGAACAATGTTCAGCTCATTGTCTTCGATAAAAGAGTCCAGGTACTTGATTACATTAAGGTGATTCAGTTGCTGCAACACACAAACAGGAAGTGCATGCTTCAATGTAACATTTTTATCTTTAGCTAGCATTTAGCTACCCCCAGATACAGATGTGACATCTGAAGCCAGGTTTTGATGTTGTGTCAGATAAAAAGTGTGTCAGATGAAACCCCCACTGAAAACCACGTGACTGACAACAAACGATGCTTCGTATTACCTGGTGACTGCTTCATTGAATGTCGGTTTTCAAAATAAAAGCGCGATGAACCATGCTGCTTCATGGGTTGTTGTAGGTAATTAGGTGGCGCATCAGAGGAGAATATTTGTCTTCAGGAGTGGTCAAAATAAAAGGAAAATTGACCAACATATTTGCTGTGTATTGATGATGGCACTCATCAAAATACAATATTTGTTACTAGTTATCGCAATTGGTGAACACGCAGGTTCTGGCAGTAAGCACCTAATGGCGCCGAGGAGACCCCGGCTCTCATTTTACCCCCCAGCTGCACGGTTGGTGCAGTCATGTGGGAGATTGCAGACATCGTGAATAGAGCCTCACGGAAGAAACCAGATCCAGATAACAGGCCTCCAAATAGGACCTGTCCCCCCACTTCTGTCCGTTCTCAACTTATTCATTGGTACCATTCTGCCACGTTTTCGGCTCACCCTGGAACCATATCACTCATTGTTCATCGTTTCTGGTGGCCATCCTTGCACAAGGACTTGAAAGAGTATGTCCTCGCCTGTCAAGTGTGCACTCGTAATAAACCATCCCATCAGCCACCTGCAGGCCTTCTCCAACCTTTGAAGGTTCCCAAGCATTCTTGATCCCACATCGCAGTAGATTTTTTACCAGACTTCCCACGTCGCAACGCATGATCACTATTCTAACCATAGTTGACCATTTCTCCAAAGCATGTCACCTTGTCCCTCTCAGAAAGCTTCCTTCTGCATTCCACTGCTCAGCTCCTCATCAAGCATGTTTTCTGGCTGCATGGTATTCCTATGGAGATCCTGTCTGATTGTGGACCACAATTCATCTCACAGGTATGGAAACAGTTCTGTCTCGCCCTCAACACTAAAGTTTGTCTCTCATCTGGTTATCACCCCCAGTCAAATGGACAGACAGAGCATATGAACCAGGAGCTTGAATCAACTCTCCGCTGTTTGTCATCCTCCAATCCGTCTGATTAGAGTAAATTTCTATCCTCGGTAGAATACGCTCATAATTCTCACACCTCAGCAGCCACAGGTCACTCCCATTTTGAGATCTCACTAGGTTACCAACTGCCCCTCTACCCGGAGGACAAGAAGGATATTTATGTAACCTCAGCCACCACATCCGATGGTGTAGATGCATTTGGTCCAACACAGTTACCGCCCTCCAGCGCACTGCCGACCAGAACCATCGCTTCGTCGATCGTCGCCATATACTGGCTCCCAAATACTCACTGGGACAGAAGGTTTTTCTGTCTTCTAGGGATATTCCCTTAAGATCCATCTCGAAGAAGCTCACTCCACGCTTCATTATATGTCATTGAGTCAATCATCAGCCCCACAGCTGTTCGCCTCTGACTTTCCCCTAATCTCCATGTCCACCCTATGTTCCATGTCTCCCAAATCAAGCCGGTTATCACCTGTTTTAGAGTAAATCTGCATGTGGGTCAGAAGAGTAACTAAACTGCAGTGTTGTGCTTGCCTACTGAAAATTCAACATAGTGTTTGTCTGTTGTTCTCAGATTGTTTCTGTAGGAAATTTCATTTCAGTCAAAAATCAATTTGTGCAGTTTTTTTATGCACTTGTTAATTAATTTTATCAAATGAATACATTAGCATGGGAGGACTTTACCTTTAGCAGATCAATCTCTTTAAGGCAGTCCTGGCGAGCCTTCACATCCATCATCTCAAAAATCTGCAGTGGAAAATTTGTAATGGTCTTTTCTTACAGAGATATAACAGCATTCAAGTTAAAGAGATGTCTAAGAGATGTTTAAATGTTTTAAATAGATTTTAAATAAATCTATTTAAAAACATTTTGTCCATATTTTGTGAAATCACAACATTATTTTGCACCATAAAATCTTCAGTTTTATACAGATATTAGCCCACTGGCAGCAGCTGGCTTACTAACCACCAGTAGAAGATTGTTCTGAAGCCCTATTGGAGCACTATACCTGAACTTTTTTGAGTGCAACCAGCTGTCCATCCAGCAGGTATGTGGCTTTATAGACCTCACTGAACTGACCACGACCAATCTTCTTTTCAATGCGGAAGTTTGCCATAGTGCAGAAAAACTGAAGGCTTGATACATTTCTCTGTTCAAGGAAAGGATTAGGGGAAAAACTGTCAAACTCAAATGGCAGAAAAAGAAATTTTACAGCATTAACAAAAGCTGTGTAATACAATTTTAAAAAAAGTCAGTTCCAGATCGACAAGTAGTGGTCGATCTGGAACCAGCTTAGAAGTTTCAGGATAATTTGTAGTAGCATTGATGCTATATTGTAGCATTGTAGTATCAATGTAGCATACTACAATGCTACATTGTAGCATTTAGTGAAAAATAATGATAGTGGTCATAATAACATGGTTAATGGGTTTGGATAGAACAGTCGATGATTTAAGCAAAAATTCAGTTTGTGAGGATTTTGTGTTTTCTACAAGAAGTTACAACTTTTATAAACAAAGGGTTCCTCTCTTCTGAAGGCACTCTGATATCACCTAACAATAAACATAACAGTCAGATTTCTCACCTGATCCTCCTGAGCAGCAAGCATGCACAGGATGTTGTGATTGTCCAAAGCAGGGTGGTTGTTGTTTTGTGCTTCCATGTCAACACACACTCATCTGCAACAAATAATAGCTGATTATTTAACAGTTGCACAGCATTTTATTTGACAAAAATTAGGGGTGCACCGATTTATCGGCTGATTTTTACATGTGAAACCGATCTTATTCATCGATGTTATCAACCTCTGCAAAGGTCTCAAAATCAACCACTTTGCTTTTCTTTTCTCCTGTGAGAGAGGTTTTACTGGCAAACCGCTCAACCAGGTCATGTCTGCACATTTACAGTTTACAATAGTCACCCCATTGTTGCCTATTCAGCAACTTTCTTGATATATTGAGCAACATTTCAGACAAAAACTGGTATCGGCCAAAATCGGAATTGGTAAGTTAGGCTTTAAAAGATCGGTAATTGGCAATCGGTCAGAAAACTGCAATCAGTGCACCCCTAAAAATATGACAAAACACAAAATTAACCTTGAAGCATAAAAGAATAGTTTGGATGAACTGGGGAAGAGGTCAAACAGGGATAAGCGTCTATGTCTAATTTTCCTGCTTTCATCTGCCTTTTATTCTCTGTTAAACCCACATGTACTTGAAGTTTGTGCTATCCATCTCTGTGGAATCCTCTAGCATATTTTTAATATGACCGTGTGCCTACAGAAGGTCCCTGAGGTGTGGAAAATGTCCTGCATTGTTAGGATGCCGAAGACGCAATGACCCCGTGGCTCCGAGGACTAAGTCCGTAGTACTGACCTCTCACGTTGTGAAGACCCAGGAGGCAGCTTCAGCCCCTGTTCCAGTCACACTTGGACCCCTTGAGGTTTGCCTACCAACCCGAACTTAAAAGTTAAGGATACCATCATCTTCCTGCTCAAGTGTGCATACACTCACTTAGACCAGTCTGCAAGCACAATGAGAATTATATTTTTATACTTCTCTGGTGTATTCAACACCATTCGTCCGGCCCTACTAGGTCAGAAGTTGATGGCGATGCGGATGAACCCCACCTTGTGTCCTGGTTTGTGTACTATCTATTGTGAACCTGCTGTTGCAGGTGTCAACAGTTTTATCAGCAACACAGTGGCTTCACAAGGGACTGTTCTCTCTCCCTTCCTCTTCACCCTTTATACTACTGATTTCAGCTATTGAGACTTGTCACCTATAGAAGTTCTCCAATGACTCAGCTGTTGCTGGCTGTATCGGTGATGAGCTTTGGTTGGTGATGAGGTTTAGTACAGGGTTGCTGTAGGCAGCTTTGTCACATGGTGTAGGCTGAACCACTTGCAACCCAAGCCTCTATGTTGGTCGCCTTTCCCAGCTCCAAAGCTTCTACGTCCAAAACATGCCACAAGCTCTCCTGGTGCCGTAGCCCTGCATGCGTCAAGCTCCTAGTCCAGTGCTACAGTCCGCCACTGGCTGAAAGGCCAGCCTGGAGGCTCTTTGACCCTCTTTGTGGCTTCCTCCGTCCTCATGGTCGACCTCCAGACTTCAAGTTGCTGCTCCGCCAGGGCACTTCAAGGTACCTTCTCCAAAGGCGTCTTCCAAAGTATCTGCTCTTTCGTTGCCAGACCAGCAGACTCTTGCCTCCTTCATCACCAGGCTATCATACTCTTGCTTGCATTATGAACATAGCTTTGTTTTTGTTTTAGTTCTAATCCTCCTTCCCAGAAGCCCTATGCCCACACTGGCTTGGTTGTTTTTGTCTCTCTCGCCACCTTTGCCATTTTCTCTCTCCCTCTCCTCAGTCTGCCTCGTGTTCCTCTCACTCACACTAGTGCACTCATCAGCCCAGGTTATTGAATGAAGCATTGTCATGTCAAACACTATGTAAAAAAGTTTTGTGATGGAAATGAGGAAACAATGCTCAAATTTAAGTGTTTCAGAACATCAAACCAATTTAAATATGTAAAGATAACACAAGTAAACACAAAATATAGTTTTTAAATGAGACAAAAACTCCAAACCCAACTAGCCCTGTGTGGAAAAAGTGATTGCACGCATCACCTTTCGCTCAAAATGGATGAATTGGAAGATGCTCTTGCTGAGCAGGTTCGCCTGTAGTACCATTTATTTTATCCCTCTATGAGGCTCATTTTCAGCAAATAATGCTCCAACGTGAGTGTCCAATGACCTTTTATCTGAGAAATGTCAGTTAATAGAATGGAATGCAAATAATAATAGGAGGATGAAACATAACATAGCATGGACACCAGTCAGGCTGCATGGAGCAGCACTAGAGAGCATGAATGACTTGATTGATACAAATTAAAAATGAATCTGTAAAGGAAGGGAAGGGACTCTGCTTGTGACTCTATTGCGACACTGATCTAAAAGAGGCTTTTATCTGTTACTAACTGCCAATGAGTCACTCATGTCCGGCAGTGGCTTACATTAGGCAATGACTACTGTCCATTAGGCATGAATTCATTCATGTGGTTGAATGAATTCCTGAATGCTCAGAAGAAGGCTCAAGAAAATGCATCACCCCCTAAAAGAAAGACATTTAAAAATTACATATAACAGTTATCCTGTGCATAGTCTGGTGACAGATTAATTTTCAATAGCACTTCTTTTGAGTGTCATTAACTGTCACACACATAGCACTGCTACTGTATGTTTCTATTCTATTCTAACCCTATCCTCCAACATTTTATACAGATCACAGCATTAAAGAAACAACAAACACAATTATACACCATCTGTGATGAACTGATCATCATCCAGTCCTAGTCACTATCACAACAGCTCCCCTTTGAACAGTACAGGCTTCACTGGAACTGAACTTTCTCCAATTATGTTTCTGTTATTGGAACCTCAAGACTTACTGAAAACTCCAAAGTCAAACTTCCCATAATTCATAAACTCAGACTTAAAAATACAAACTGTGAGAAAATTGTGGTAACTGTTGAATATCAGTTCATTAAAACAAGTCTATTCTTGACATGGTTTTAGATCAGAGTATTGTATGTTTCTTACAGAAACTTAGTCTGACACTTAGTTTTGACAAAATACCACCTTGTTTCAGGCCATACCTCGTAACTGTTTCAGGAACTGGTTAGTCAGTTTGTTTGTGGATCGAATTAAATGGCAAACCCCTGCTGTTTCACTTGTCACATTTTCTTGTTTTAGGATTTTATTGTGTTTGCAATTTATTGGAGGGTCTTTTTTCTGATGGACCCAATTTTCCCTTGTCTGGTAACAAGGTAATATTTTAATCTCTCCAAATAGTTTCAACCATAATAAACCATTGTCTATAATGCCAAAAACCAACACAGTGGATTATGTGTTCTACTTTACCACAGGAACACGACACTTATCCATTCACTGGGAGTGTCCAATCCAGTGTCAAGTGTCATGTCCAAATGAACTTTAATGACATGTATAAGAAACCTCATTATTGAGTTCGGCAGAAAGACAAGGATATTACCAAGTGGGCCGAGTCATTTTAGGATGCAAACATGAGACAGTACACATCCACTAGAACATTTAATAAAGTTTTTATTTTTAAGTAATAAATAAATAATGTAATTTTGTTCCTAGTTACAAAGCTTGGTTAGAGTAACAAGCCAATCACAACTCTCTCCCCCATTTATTTCTAGTTGTATTTTTGATCCAGCCACTGTTTCATATAAACAGATTAAGAAAATAATCAGAATTTATGTATCAGAATCACAAACATCATTTACTTGTTTATTCATTGTAAGGCTTCATGTTGTTTTCACATTGCCTGTTTTACATAATGTCCACTTTATTGACGCATGAGACGAACAGTTGGGAATGCCTCAGTGCTTCATGGTGAAGCTTCATTTCACCATCACTAGTTGTATTTTATTTCTTGTGGCTAGTCCTTTTCTTTAGCTATTTTAATTCAATTATTCTGTGTTCTTAGTCTTTTCTGGATTTTGATTTATTTCAGTTCACTTCTTCTTAGTGTTTATGATTATTTCTTATTTCTAGTTCTTCTAGTTTAATTATGTTTCTTTAGTCTAATTATTCTTTAGTGTTAGATTTATTTTCTAGTCCTCTGTGCACTCTCCCTCACCCCTGCACCTCTCTCAGTCTGCCTTCCTCCTCTCTCCCCTCACACCTGTGATCAGGCTGCCAATCAGCCTAGTTCTGTGTTTTAGCAATCAGTAATCTACCTCCCAGTATTTAAGCTCCTCTCTCTAACCCACTCCTAATGGTTCCTTCCATTCCTCCTCGTTTGGCTCTGTTTCTTTGTGTTCACATTCCTTGGATTTATTATTAGTTTCCTGGCCTGTTCTCTTGTGGAGCTTGTGAGTTTTTGTTCCTTATTCTTTATTGAACCTTTTTCATCATCACCTTCATGCCTCTGCAGTTCTGAATTTGGGTCCACCACCAATCAACAAACAGTTCATGACATATAATATCTAATATCAGTAACACTTTATTTGAAGGGGTGTGCATAAGACTGACATAACACTTTCATAACATAAATGACTCTTCATATATATTTATGAGTGTTGTCATGACGTGTCATTCGGCAAATAATGACATCTTTAATGCAAAGGTGCACTAAAAGTTGAAAGTGTCAACTTTGCATTATTCAGTAAATAAGGAAACTTTTAATACAAAATTTCATTAAAACCTGAATGAAAAGTCAACTAAAAATGTCAACTTTCCCTTAAAGGTGTTATTATTTACCAAATAACACTTCACGACAGTTATAGACATTCACAAAGACTCCTTTGGTGTTATGTGATGTTTATGACAGTTTCAAATAAAGTGTTACCCTAATTTAGGGAACATAGGTTGGAGAGTTTCTGATTTAAACATACTGTAGCTCTCACAAATGCACAAAACAAAATGATATTAGGATTAAACTCCCCAGTCTAATAGTGTTTATAAATCACAGAGAAGGACAGATTAGCAGCAACAAAGACATGATGAGTCCATGACTTTATATCAAGCTCCTGCAGTCACAGAGGACATCAGCTCCATGACACAACTGACACGTGACTAATTTTAGGCAGTTCTTTGACCTTAAATGCTCAGGCATTCTCAGAAACCACAGTTTGATCACCGCCCACCTTGCAGCATGCAAACTGAACTGATTACCACAAGCACGAAGCTGTGGAGGTGTGTTGTCAGCAGAGGTGCGTTTTCTATTATCCTGTCACATTTTACTTTGAACTACACACGTGCGTCAAAATATTTAAATGTATGCTGCATGCCCACGTAGTCTCTCAATAGAAGGACTATGAGAAACCTAATTGTATTAATTTAAATAGAACTTCGGACATTGTGAATCTCATAAATCCCAGTGGAATATTAAGCGGTTGCGTATAACTAATAGCCGACGTCCACTAGTTTAAAGCAGATAAGTTACACACACAATGCAGCCTGTCATCTCTTTCAGATGAGTCCGCAGCTTCCAGCAGCGAGCTAATGTTATCAGCTAGATCCGCTCCGTCAACATGTTAACTCACCCAAAACTCTGCTAGCTAGCTGCATGTCTTACCTAAGTCTTGCTGTCGGAGAACTAGAAATGTCGACAGTTTACATTGGTTCTAGTTGTCCAATTCTTCAAACGACAAATACCTCGAGCTCAGCCTGCGTGTTTGGCAGTAAGCCCATCTCGGGTATCCCGAGCCCAGCGAAGTTGTCAAACTTTCTGAATGAGAAGACCTATGAGCTGTGAAGTGATGAGGAGGAGATATGACAAGCGTTTCCTTCAAACTAGGTCAAACGTCGCCGCTCCCCGTCTCATCTGCCAGCTCCGACATGTGATATGGAGCTATTATCTAATCAATGAAAATCTTAACATACCTGAAAGCAGCTCAGGTTCAGTTAAACTTTTTTATAACACATATTTAGTAACTGTTTTTGTTTGAAATGATGTTCAAAGAGATACTTCAGGTTAAAGATGTCAAAAGTGAATGTGCCGATTAGGTCAATGAAACTGTTCTACGTTTATAACAAAGTATTGTTTTAATACTAATATTATTCATCTCCATCTCTTAAGTTCAAGTTTATATTTGCCAATATTGGAAATATTTTCTAGAATTTGTCACATCTTGTCTATTTAAGCATAAATATATATTTTACTGCGCAATCTCAGGGTTAAAATAATTTACTCAATAATTTTGGCTATCACCAAATTCCCTATCACCTTCCCATTTCACACTCCCGCTACATGAACCAAATGTAGTTCACACTTCGACCACAAGATGACACAAGATGACTGCTTATGTCTGTATGAGAGCCAGGGGCATATCAAATAACATTTGTAGCAAGGGCGTAGGTTTGGTCTAAGTTTTGGTGGGACCTTACAACTTACTGCGCCCCCCCAAGCCCCCCGCACCGACCATTTTTGACCAGTGGGGGGGCACAACATTGGCTTAATAACCCCCTCCCCCCAACCATAACCATAACTTGATCATACATCTTGTGTATACAACCAGATACAGTCATGCTCAGCAGATCAGTTCAAGAACACTTTACTTTTTAATAAATGTCAAACTCAGAAGGAGACGCGTTCACTTTCAGCACCATGGACCAAGCTTCCGTTCCGCGTGTGGCCAGCTGGCCGCTGCCTGGTGCAGCTAATCAAAGAACTAGATCCACATTCTTTGAGCCAATAGCGGCATGGGTCGTCATAGTTCAGAACAGCGAATTTTAAAATGAATGCTACCACTTCGTAGTATATTGAAATATTAAACTAATCAATGTAGATTTTCGTTTATTTATTTTGTTTTTGTTAAAAAATACATATGTTTTTTTTCTTTATTAATATGGCAAAAATTGGTCGGGACTATTTTATATCCCTTGAATATTGGTCGTGACATGTCACGACCGTCCATACCCAAACCTACGCCCATGATTTGTAGTATTCAATACCCTGACTGTATTCACCACAAAACAGATGTACAGGTAATTAGCTACACACTCCACAAGGGGTTGTATACATACACAATTTTATTCCATATATGTAGACATACCTGTATCAAATATCTGTATGTGCACCAGAATATTTCCTGAATCTTCATCCCTTTTTGCATCCCACTCTGATGAATTTGTAGGGGAGGCTGCCAAATTACGGGATATTTGCGGGAAAATACTAATACGGAAGCACAGCAGGAAAGGGGGTAAGCAAACAGTATTTTCCCTGCCAAAACGGGAGACTTCACAGGTATGGAAAACAACTTGGTAAAAAGGCAAGCACGTTGGTGAAATCATTAGAAAATGGAACAAGCTCGATGACTGTTTATGTCTGGTGGACTGAGGCTCCATGCAAGATCTTGACCTTGTCTATATTTTGCTTTGTTTTCTGACAAAGCAGAATATAGGTCAGTATCAATTGTTTATCGTGAATGTCAGTATCAATTGTTTTTCAATTTATTATACCCTTTTTTGTTATATTTGTTATGGTTCAAGCAGTATTCAATTGAATTGTCAAATTATGTGATTATACTAACCAAAAATGAAAAGTTAAAACACTCTCCAACAATTGTCTTGTAAGCTCTAATTGGCTAACACAAGGATCATTAAGTCTTCTGCTATGGAGCTATGGAAAAAGCACGGTCCCCTCAGAGCTTGCACTTTGTCTTTGACACCTTCAGAAGCAACTGATCAGCTGACCTGAGGGAGCGGGAAGGTGTGTAAGAATGTAACAGCTCAGACAGATAGGGAGGGGCAAGGCCATTAAGAGCTTTAAAAACAAAGAAGATTTTAAAATGAATCCTAAAATGTACTGGCAACCAGTGAAAGGAAGCTAAAAGAGGGGAAATATGGTCAAATTTTTATGTATCTGTTAAAAGACGTGCAGCAGCATTTTGTACCCTCTGAATATAGAATAGAATAGAAGTACTTTATTCATCCCAGCAGGGAAATTACTTCGCAGTTACAGCATAGAGACAAGACAAGACAAGAGACAAGACACAATAACAACGTCCGGGTGTTTAGTCTGGAGTTTGGCTGTGTCAGAGCTGATGACGTCACAGACCACCGCTGCATCAGCTGATGGGGGAATGTAGACAGTGATCAAAATGGCGGACGTAAATTCCCTCGGTAAATAACACGGCCGCATTCCCACAGCCAGAAGTTTCGGGCTACAAATCTGTTCCTTCACGTTAACATGGCCGGGATTACACCACCTCTCGCTCACATAAGTGCAATCCCACCGCCCCTCTTCTTCCGACTCTTGGAAAAGTCCCTGTCCCCCGCACCAAGGAAGATCCAGGAACATCCACGCTGTTTTCCGGAATAAGCGAGTGCAGCCAGGTTTCCGTGAAGCAGAAGATACTGCACTCCCAGTACTCCTTCTGGGTCCTAACCAGTGCCGTGAGTTCGTCTGTCCAATTTACCAAAGACCTCACGTTCCCCACAATAATCGCCGGTAACGCTGGCCTGCGCCGTCTCCTCTTCTACCTCCGTTCAACTCCAGACCTGCAGCCCCGTCGTCTCCTCCGTAACTCCTCCTGGACCACAGGCCCATCTCCGGGCAGCAGCAGAGGCCCACAGCATAATCAGCCGTTCACGCAAGCAAACAATGCCGCTACTCTGCTCGGCGAGGTTCTCCACATCCAAGAGTAGAAAAAGTAGCAGACAAACTCAGAGAACATCGACAGAACCACATCCAGCCATTGAGGAAAGCCCAACTGATGATCCATGGGTTCTTCAAGCACTGATCCTTAATCAGTTACAGCAAATATACACAGACAAACACACACGACGGGAGCTGCGTCTGCAGGCAGCCAGCTGCGCCGGCGCCATAAATAGATATTATTAGGGCTTAATTAGTAAAATGGCAGCAAATTTGCTTATTTCACAACTTCATAACCAGGCACCTTCTCTCTGATGGTCTGTTTAACATCGACAGTTTCAGATCAACTTAGATCTCCAGGACTGTCAGCAGCAGAAACAGCAACTTTATACCTGATGGGGAAAATATACATTTGCTTTGCCTTGTCCCAACATGATGGCAATGATATAGTAGGATCCAATTAAATTCTTGATTATTATGGGTTGGTGCTGTGTTGTTGTACGGTGTTTAAAGATCTTGTTAATGTGCCCTTTTTTAACTTTGAGCCCCTGCCCTTCCAAAGTTCTCTGCACAGCCCTGGCTGAACTGATGCGGTGAAGCTACCAGTAGCAGGAGAAGCTAGCAAACACTGAAGAGAAGAAGAGCTACCATCGATGCAATTGCAGCCAAGCATGTTTAATGTTACACAATACAGTTTTAGCAAGTTGCTCAAAGTCTAAACTGGTATTGTTGTGCATATAAGGTGTAAAGTTTACCTTTGAGCAAACGTCCCCCAAAGGAATAACAGCGCCCCCCTTTTGTAAAAATGTCTGCCAGCGCCCCCTGCCATCCTCTGAACGCCCCTGTTGAGAAACGCTAGCCTAAGCTATCTTAACCCTCTCTTGAAGTATATTTTCTTGAAATTCTATTATTATAGATGAACTTTCAACTCTTTCACCATCTATTATTTTCAACAATATATTTATCTGATTCACCTAATGTTCTTTTTAATCTTTTCTAGGTCTTCATTTACAGGTATTCTTATCACTCCTCTTATTACTTTCTACTATCCTAAAATCCTTTTCGCTCACAGTTTGTCAACAGCTAGGCCTATTCTCAATATTCAAAGCTGTGTTTTTCTGTTCTTCTGTTTTACAAATGATCATTTCACTCCCATCTTTAAGAGTTTTACTAAAGAAATATCTCTAATCTTTTTTTTGAGTTCTCTTGATAGTGCTACTGGACCAAGCTGAATCATCTTCTTCTTTAAATTGAAGAATTACTTTAAATTTCTCTCTAACAATCTTCTTGCAGATTATAGGAATCTCTTCATCTGAACTGTTTTCTTTCAAAGTTCTTTTACTAACCTGCATCCCAATCAAACTTTCATTTTCTCTCTCGAATCTCCCTCTTTCTCTCTCTCTCTTCCACTAACAGCTTGACTAATTAGTCAAATCCATATCATCATCGTTATCCTTTATCTGAGCCACCCTTCCAGTCCAGTCAAAAACCAGTTTATGTCAACCACCTTTTTCGTCCGACCCTCTTTTCTGTAATGAAAATTCTTCTTTTGACAATTTTGCTCCTGGAGATATCATTCCGCACTGGCTTTCGAACTCTGACATTCTATTCCCTTTTTGTTTAAAGTTTTCTTTTATGTCATAGACTGATTTGACAGTAAAGATATTTGATGTTTTTGTCACTAAGCAAGATTATGTGCACACCCGCAGTAGCCAACTCCGCCAACCGTGCCCTTTTCCGCCATTTGATGGAGAACTGAAATAACTGACAGGAGTAATGAACACAGAGACCAACAATTTTTTTTTTTGCAATAACCTAGCTAGCAGGAGGCAGTTCAGTCAGATAGTTTGTCTTTCTAATTGTAATTGCAAGTATAATACCAACATTCATGAATGTGCTCTAAAAGTTCAACCAAATCTCTACAAAGTATAAATGATATATTTTCTATTTATCCGTGCATAAAACATGTTTTCCCCTATTCATTTAAAGAAATTCCATCAAATTTAAAACCTACAAACACAAATACAAAGTTGCAGCAACTTTGTGTTTGTTAAAAGCAAAACTGTAACAAACACAGATCGAAAGACAAATTTTAATGTAATGAGCAATTGTGCCACTAAAAAAAATTGCATAAACACCAGTATTAAAAACAGAACTGAGGTCAAGAAGAACAATAACAGATATTTTATAATTATCAAAACTACCGTAATTGTAAGAGAATTTATACTGTGTGTTTATCTCTAAAACTTGACTGGTTACTAGCAAATAAACCATAATAATTTACACAGTTGTAGATAGTATCTGAAAAGAAAAGTACATCAGATGTGGTCATAATGTGTCAAATTTAGAGAATGAGGACCCTTTTATAGTTTAATATTGGAGAAAAATTATTCCAATATGGGTCCTTGTATTGCCAATTGAATTTCCATCCATCCATCCATCCATCCATCCATCCATCCATCCATCCATCCATCCATCTTCTTCCGCTTATCCGGGGTCAGATCGTGGGGGTAGCAGCTTCAGAAGGGAGGCCCAGACTTCCCTTTCCCCGGCCACTTCTTCCAGCTCTTCCGGGGGAATCGCACGGCGTTCCCAGGCCAGCCGAGAGACATAGTCCCTCTAGCGTGTCCTGGGTCTTCCCCGGGGCCTCCTCCCGGTGGGACGTGCCCAGAACACCTCACAAGGGAGGAGGCATCCTGACCAGATGCCCGAGCCACCTCAACTGGCTCTTCTCGATGTGAAGGAGCAGCAGCTCTACTCTGAGTCCCTCCCGGATGACTGAGCTTCTCACCCTATCTCTAAGGGAGAGCCCAGACACCCTACGGAGAAAACCCATTTCGGCCGCTTGTATCCGCGATCTCGTTCTTTCGGTCATGACCCAAAGATCATGACCATAGATGAGGGTGGGAACGTAGATCGACCGGTAAATCGAGAGCTTCGCTTTTTGGCTCAGCTCTCTCTTCACCACGACGAACCGGTACAGCGCCCGCTTGACGGCAGACGCTGCGCCAATCCGCCTGTCGATCTCCCGCTCCCTTCTTCCCCCATTCGTGAACAAGATCCCGAGATACTTGAACTCCTCCACTTGGGGCAGGACAACCCCCTTAACCCGGAGAAGGCACTCTACCCTTTTCCGGCTCAAGACCATGGCCTCGGATTGGGAGGCACTGATCCTCATCCTGGCCGCTTCACACTCGGCTGCGAACCGCTCCAGCAAGAGCTGCAGATCACGATCTGATGAAGCCAAAAGGACCACATCGTCTGCGAAAAGCAGAGATGAGATCCTAAGGCCACCACAACGGATCCCCTCAACACCTTGGCTGCGCCTAGAAATTCTGTCCATAAAAGTAATGAACAGAATCTGTGACAAAGGGCAGCCCTGGCGGAGTACAAATCTCACCGGAAACGAGCCCGACTTACTGCCGGCAATGCGGACCAGACTCTGACACCGGTCATACAGGGACCTGACAGCCCGTATCAAAGGGCCCGGTACCCCATACTCCCTGAGAGCCCTCCACAGGGCTCCCCGAGGGATACGGTCGAACGCCTTCTCCAAGTCCACAAAACACATGTAGACCGATTGGGCGAACTCCCATGCACCCTCCAGGACCATGCCGAGGGTGTAGAGCTGGTCCAGTGTTCCACGACCAGGACGAAAACCACTCTGCTCTTCCTGACCGAGGTTCGACTATCCGACGGACCCTCCTCTCCAGGACCCCTGAATAGACCTTGCCAGGGAGGCTTAAGAGTGTGACCCCTCTATAATTGGAGCACACCCTCCGTCCGGTCCCCCTTTTTGAACAGGGGGACCACCACCCCAGTATGCCAATCCAGGGGAACTGCCCCCGATGTCCATGCGATATTGCAGAGTGGCGTCAGCCAACACAACCCTACAACATCCAGAGCCTTAAGGAACTCCGGGCAGATCTCATCCACCCCTGGGGCCTTGCCACCGAGGAGCTTTTTAACCACCTCGGCGACCTCGTCCCCAGAGATTGGAGAGCCCAACCCAGAGTCCCCAGGCTCTGCTTCCTCAATGGAAGGCATGTTGGTGGGATTGAGGAGGTCTTCAAAGTACTCTGCCCACCGGCCCACAACATCCCGAATAGAGGTCAGCAGCACACCATCCCCACTATAAACAATGTTGGTGCCGTACTGCATCCCCCCCTGAGACGCAGGATGGTGGACCAGAATCGCCTCGAAGCTGTGCGGAAGTCTTTCTCCATGGCCTCTCCGAACTCCTCCCATGCCCAAGTTTTTGCCTCAGCAACCACCCGAGCCGCATGCCACTTTGCTCGCCGGATGGGAGTTAAAGCTCCGTCTCACAGGGGATTCTGCCAGACGTTCCCAGCAGACCCTCACAACACATTTGGGCCTGCCAGGTCTGACCGGCTTCCTCCCCCACCACCGGAGCCAACTCACCACCAGGTAGTGGTCAGGGGACAGCTCCACACCTCTCTTCACCCTAGTGTCCAAGACATACTGCCGCAGATCCAATGAAACAATGGCAAAGTCCATCATCGAACTGCGGCCTAGGGTGTCCTGGTGCCAAGTGCACATATGGACACCCTTATGCTTGAACATGGTGTTCGTTATGGACAATCCATGACGAGCACAGAAGTAACAACAGAACACCACTCGAGTTCAGATCGGGGAAGCCGTTCCTCCCAACCACGCCCCTCCAGGTCTCACTGTCATTGCCCAGGTGAGCGTTGAAGTCCCCCAGCAGAACAAGGGAGTCCCCAGGAGGAGCACTCTCCAGTACCCCCTCTAAGGACTCCAAAAAGGGTGGGTAATCTGAACTGTCGTTCGGCCCGTAAGCACAAACGACAGTCAGAACCCGTCCCCCCACCCGTAGGCGGAGGGAGGCTACCCTCTCGTTCACCGGGGTAAACCCCAACGTGCAGGCGCCGAAGCTGGCTGTAGCCAGAACCTCTCGACCTCAAACACTAGCTCCGGCTCCTTCCCCACCAGAGAGGTGACATTCTACGTCCCAAGAGCCAACTTCTGCAACCGAGGATCGGACCGCCAGGGTCCCCTCCCTCGGCCTCCACCCATCACACACTGCACCCGACCCTTTTTGCCCCTCTCACGGGTTGTAGGCCCATGGGAGGGGGGGCCCATGTTTCCTCTTCGGGCTAAGCCTGGCCGGGCTCCATGGGAAAAAGCCCGGCCACCAGATGCTCGCCGTCGTGCCCCCCCTCCAGGCCTGTCTCCAGAGTGGGGCCCCGGTGACCCGCGTCCGGGCGAGGGAACACAAAGTCCAATGGTGCCGTTCATCATTGGGGACTTCATGCTGCGCTTTGTCTGGTCCCTCACCTAGGACCTGTCTGCCTTGGGTGACCCTACCAGGGGCATGAAGCCCCAGACAGCTAGCTCCTAGGATCATTGGGACACTGATGCCACGATAAGGTGGCAGCCCCAGTAGAGGTAATTGAATTTCACATTGTGGTATTATTTTAATAAATGGATGGTTTATTTTTATAAAGCGACATTAACATCACAACATTTAAAATTCACTATGAACAGTTAGATTGTCAGTATTATTGTGGATGTAACGTGGTTATGTAAAAATTATAACTAAAATTAATAATGAATAACATAACTGGCTTATTTACATTAACATCTCACATAAAATAGCAGTATATAAACGCAAGGCGATTTTTCAGGAGGTTACAGATTTTCTTTATTGTGTCTGCAAAGTGAAAGACTGTCTAATTTTTATACTATCCCAGCGGAAACTCCTGACAAGTAACGGTAAACACAAAAGACTGAATGAATCAAACTGGCCGCTGGAAGAAACCACGTCACTCACGTTATGTAGTATGGAACCTGTAGTTTATCAAGCATTTTAATGTATCTGAGATGGTTACAAGAGAACTACAAACCCCAGCGTCAGCTGCGAGGTAGAGCGTGACATACGCCTGGACTAACACTATGGCGTTGCACAGCCGTGTTTGACAGGCAAGCTAGGATCTCAAAAACATCCCCGGACCGACGCGTCTGCGCTCACTAACATTCTGCCAGCAACGGCGGGACGACAACTAAAGATGAGCTCCAGAATTAAGTAAGAGTACTTTGCCACAGTTTTTCTGGAGGTTGTTAGCAAGCTGCTGTTGTTAGCTTTGTTCTCATAGTCCCTGAGAACGAAGGAATATGGAAGGCCCTGACTTGTTGCGACACTAGTTGAAGTACTGGTGCCTCTCCCTCCACTTATCTGACCAGAGAATAACATTACATTATTAAGGTGTTTAGACTGTGAGGTTAACCATCATCCATAGAAGCTGCTAGTTAGTTGGTGCTTTTGCTAAACAAAAAAACAGATAAGTGGCGCCGAACGTCATTATGAAAGATGCAGTTGTTATGGTAACTGTGGGACATTATTACTAAACAGTGTGAGAGGTTTCAGGCCTGACGTGCTGAAAAAAGTTAATGATAAAATCTGGAAATATGACTTGTCAAACTTGCTTTTCTATGGGTTTCAATTGTGTTAATTATATGTGATTCTTATCGTCTGCTTAGTAAGGTTCTTTAGGCTTTTTTCTCTCTTTTGAGTCATTTACCAAAATTGACTATTTAGAGAAAATATCTAAAGTTTTGATAAGTAAAATGCAAGAGTGAACAGAAATACTACCAACAGTTAGTTCGTATTCCTTTGAATGAATGGCCACCTATCACCTGCTATTGGGTAAAGTTGTTCAGTTGTTTTTTAAAGTATGAGTCAGTCACATGGCAGTAACTCAATGCACTGACGCATTTAGACATGGTGAAGACAAAGCAAACATTAGTGCGATGGCATTGTAAGGTCCAATATATAACTATTTTCGTCTTTTATCTTTTTCTCATTGTTCTTACACCCATTCAGGGTGCATAAATGTTCACTCCCATAAAGCTCCTCCCTAGAGCTGCAGTCCCCCAGTTGAGCACTCCTTCCCCGATCCTGTACAACACAGCTCCTTCAGGCTAGCAACAGCATCAATTAACAAAACACCTAGAATTGCACATCTGTTAAGTTTATCAGGTGAAATACTTCTCAGTGTAACACTTCTAAGAGTGATTGTAAACTCCATAATGTGGTGACATTGTTGTGATGACGTGCTGAAGGCGAAGTGTCAGAAAGAGCTGTGTTAAGAAGTAGCAATTTAGAGGAGATGATTTACACTGTGTAAACTTATTTATTATATTGGGTAGGATTTCTGTTTATTTTGTTTATGTTTGTTTACCAATCTGTTATTTGTTGTTTAGTTACTCCTTTCTGATTTTTCTTCTTTATCTGTCTCATTCTGTTACAAGTTTATTCTGCATGGAGACATATAAAATGTATTTTTTTGCTATAGGGGAAACAGACTGTCTATTTCTGACCAAACTGTGTAATAATAATTTAATTAATTTGGTAAGGACAATGCACATTAATTAACATTTTTATAAATGTGCCAGAATTAGCCAAAAGGCTATTTTCGCCTATTGCCCCTGGACAATGAGTAATGTCTTGCTAAAACAGACAAAGGTTTTGCAAACAAGATTAATATGGCTTATCTGCACAGATTTTGTCAATGAATACAATAAATACAATCAATATAAACTACTGCAGCTCTGATCAGGTTTATTCCTGCTGATATCGATCACCCATTAGGGCCAATCACTGTCAATCACTAATACCGATCACATGGATTGGCTGTTAATTTTTCTCTTTAGGTATAAATGCTACTATGCGATCTGGCAAAATGGAACCATAAAATCTAATAATTTAGACAAGAAACATGCAAAATACTTGCAGGCACAGTGCAGCAAGTATTCAAAAGACAACTGAAAAACTTGCAATTAGTAATACAATATTTAACACTGAGGCTCAACAGCCTAAATTATACGTAAAGTCAAATTAATTTCACAACACCGTTTATATCAAGTAGTGTCAAATAAAAAAGTAAACATTCATTCAAAGTCAAATGCAGGTTACATTAAAATAAACAATCCTAAGTTACTAAGTCAAAACTTCCTAAGAGCATGGCTGATTGCTTTGTGGTGGCTCTGATTGGTTGTTTCTGACCGAGCAGAGCAATTCTGCAGATCACAGGGAGGAGGAAGAGGAGCTCGATTTCTTTTTTTTCCCACAGATTATTTGTCTCTTCTTAGGACATCAAAAGTTTTAAAACTTATGATGTCCTAAAAGTTTTTAGGACATCATCATCAAAAGTTTTTGATGTCCTAAAAGTTTTTAGGACATCAAAAACATTTATTTATGTTTTAAAGGTACATGCTTCAGCAATAAGGAGATGTTCGATGTGAGAGAACATGTCTCAGTAGCGCGTAGCGGGGGTCCAACAGCAAGAGCAAAACTCACCCAAGTGAAAAATAAATATACTAAGCATGTTCAATTTTAGCATACATAAAAACACTTGAAGCCAGACTGATTAACAGTATACTTGAAGTGTGTTATTTTGGAGCAACAAATTTTGTACTTGGTGTATTTTAAGTAATTAAATTGTAGAAAATCACAATTTAAAGTGATTTTCTACATGATGTGCTTTTTTGGAACAACTAAAGTTGTACTTTGTATACTTTAAGTATACAGCGTTTCATGTAATATAATTGTGCGTGATTAGTATATCTTAAGTGTACTATTTTTGTGATTGAATTACATTGAAAATATATTTAGAATGTATTTTAAGGATATAAGCATTACATATTTTATATATTAGTAGTGTGATCACAGTATGCTCCAATTACACTTTTATTTCATTATAGTTACTAACGAAGTACACTTTTCAGTGACTTATCAATGTCTTATTATTCTTCTTTGCCATAGTACATTACATGCTTCATACACATTATGAAGTACATAGAAGGATCAGTTACAAAACATTTCCGGCTGAAAAAACATACATTGTGTATTTAAAATATTCAAATTTTTCAAGAGTACATTGCCAATATACTATCACAGAATTGTACAAATTGTCAATATATTAAAAGCTTACAGACAACATGCACAATGATTAGCACAACAATTAGCGCATTAAAAAAAGGTACACTTCTGAGGAAATGTAAAAAATATTTCATCAAGGACAGAGTATTGTTTTAATAAAATGTCACAGTATTCCAGTATTGCTCCAGACAAACTGACATTTGTCCTTCCTAAGAACAGTGAGGATGAATGACAGAACATTCCCATTCACTGCACCATCGCACTTTACAGAAACTTACAAAAAAAGAAAACTAGAACATTAACCAGAGAAAGCACTTGTATTTTAAAGAGTACAGAAAAACGACAAAGATTAAAGTATGGCTTACAATTTTAGGATGTTGTGGACTCGCTATATGTGTGATATAATCAGAACTAGTGCGATGATGATTTCGACCGGATGCCTGGGGTGAAAAAATATTTCTGGGTATCTTCTTTGCCTGTTTATGTTCGAAGTAGAAAAAAATAGTCAGCAATATCATAGAATCAGTTGATACTGGTGTACGTATGTACGTACGTACATACATATACTGTATATACAGGTCTTTCTCAAAATATTAGCGTATTGTGATAAAGTTCATTATTTTCCATAATGTACTGATATAAATTGAACATTCATATATTTTAGATTCATTGCACACTAACTGAAATATTTCAGGTCTTTTATTGTCTTAATACGGATGATTTTGGCATACAGCTCATGAAAACCCAAAATTCCTATCTCACAAAATTAGCATATTTCATCCGACCAATCAAAGAAAAGTGTTTTTAATATAAAAAAAAGTCAACCTTCAAATAATTATGTACAGTTATGCACTCAATACTTGGTCGGGAATCCTTTTGCAGAAATGACTGCTTGAATGCGGCGTCGCATGGAGGCAATCAGCCTGTGGCACTGCTGAGGTGTTATGGAGGCCCAGGATGCTTCGATAGCGGCCTTTAGCTCATCCAGAGTGTTGGGTCTTGCGTCTCTCAACTTTCTCTTCACAATATCCCACAGATTCTCTATGGGGTTCAGGTCAGGAGAGTTGGCAGGCCAATTGAGCACAGTGATACCATGGTCAGTAAACCATTTACCAGTGGTTTTGGCACTGTGAGTAGGTGCCAGGTCGTGCTGAAAAATGAAATCTTCATCTCCATAAAGCTAAAGCATAAAGTGCTCCAAAATCTCCTGATAGCTAGCTGCATTGGCCCTGCCCTTGATAAAACACAGTGGACCAACACCAGCAGCTGACATGGCATCCCAGACCATCACTGACTGTGGGTACTTGACACTGGATTTCTGGCATTTTGGCATTTCCTTCTCCCCAGTCTTCCTCCAGACTCTGGCACCTTGATTTCTGAATGACATGCAAAATTTGCTTTTATCCGAAAAAGTACTTTGGACCACTGAGCAACATTCCAGTGCTGCTTCTCTGTAGCCCAGGTCAGGCGCCTCTGCCGCTGTTTCTGGTTCAAAAGTGGCTTGACCTGGGGAATGCAGCACCTGTAGTCCATTTCCTGCACACGCCTGTGCACGGTGGCTCTGGATGTTTCTACTCCAGACTCAGTCCACTGCTTCCGCAGGTCCCCCAAGGTCTGGAATCGGCCCTTCTCCACAATCTTCCTCAGTGTCCGGTCACCTTTTCTCGTTGTGCAGCGTTTTCTGCCACACTTTTTCCTTCCCACAGACTTCCCACTGAGGTGCCTTGATAAAGCACTCTGGGAACAGCCTATTCGTTCAGAAATATCTTTCTGTGTCATACCCTCTTGCTTGAGGGTGTCAATGATGGCCTTCTGGACAGCAGTCAGGTTGGCAGTCTTACCCATGATAGGGGTTTTGAGTGATGAACCAGGCTGGGAGTTTTAAAGGCCTCAGGAATCATTTAGAGTTAATTCGTTGTTTCAGATGATTAGGTTCATAGCTCGTTTAGAGACCCTTTTCATGATATGCTAATTTTGTGAGATAGGAATTTTGGGTTTTCATGAGCTGTATGCCAAAATCATCCGTATTAAGACAATAAAAGACCTGAAATATTTAAGTTAGTGTGCAATGAATCTAAAATATATGAATGTTCAATTTTTATCATTACATTATGGAAAATAATGAACTTTATCACAATATGCTAATATTTTGAGAAGGACCTGTACTGTATATATATATATATATATATATACCCTGGGTTTAAGTTTGGCTTGTAACAGCTTGCAATATAATTTCTCACGTTTTGTTCCAGGGAAAGCCCAGAGTCAACCTTTGAAGTGTATCTGGAGGTAGCTAAGCCAGGGCAGCATATCTCTGGTAAGTTTGTGGACTTTAATCTAGCCATTGTATCATCAGACATCCATGAAAATCTTTTTTTATGGCCCTGTCAGGTCAACCATCATTACACTATTAAGATCAGAACATGTGGTGAAGAAAGGGGGGCATTTTAACCCTCATGTTCTCATTAATCTCAGTCTTGCAAAGATGTAAGGCTGAATGAACCACCTTTCACTTTTCAACAACATTGATATGTCTAGACCAGCGGTGGGCAATCCTGGTCCTCGAGGGCCAGTGTCCTGCAACTCTTAGATGTCTCCCTGGTCCAACAAACTTGAATCCAATAGCTGAATCACCTCCTGAGAACAGTCAAGTTCTCCAGAGTCCTGCTAATGACCTCATTATTTGACTCAGGTGTGTTGAAGTAGAGATGCATCTAAAAGTTGCAGGAGACTGGCCCTCGAGGCCTGGAGTTGCCCACCCCTGGTCTAGACGGTTGATCGTTGTCCTATTTTTGTGTTTAAAGCCGCAGTATATAAACCTACACATATTTTTACATATTTGTTGAAACTTTCACCATGTTGTGACAGTATGGTATGAGCTATATAATCTATGAAAAAATTGAGCTGCTCTGCTTTCTCCCAGTTCTAACTAGAAACAACCAACCAGCGCAAGGAGGATGGTCTTAGTGCTAGCAATCATCCTCATATATGAGCTGCTCATTTTCCTTCCCACCTCCCCCTTGCTCTCTGCTGCGCTATAGCTTCTTTCTAATAACAGTGTCTGCCAGGAATGCTCAGTCTAGTTAGCATGGCTCAGGCTGGTTAGCATGGCCACTGATGTCGGCAGATAAAGAGTTTTCCTGGAATAGTGACTGTTTTAACTAACCAAATGAATAAAAATTACGCAATGCAGCTTTAATGAGACTCAGACCAAGGGTAATCCTGCCCAGGTTGTAGTCATCATCTTTTTCTTATGATTATAGAACTGGTCCCAAACAGATTTTTTGCTTTGTTTTAATCAAGAGAGAAACATCTCCAGATCCCAAGTTGTTTGTTGGATCTGCCCCCCGCCCCCAAATATTCATGTTTCCACCAGGTCAGCGACAGGCTTCTTTCCTTGCAATTAAAAACAATGAAGAGGACTTATCAATGTGAACCATGTCTATTCTGTATGAATTTGTTGACAATTTCTCGCATTTCATAAAAATTATGCAGCAATCCAACAAATATAACTTTCCCAAGCCCCTGTAAAGACAATCACAGTCCTAACATATTTGGTTCAGTTTAGCTCTGTGGAGCTAACTCACAACAAAGGTCGCCTCCAGGAACTTTACACAAATATAAAGTCCATTCTGTCCAGTCATACAGATTCCAAAAGTCCATAGATTCAAATTGTTTCTAATTATCAAACAGTGTAGTCAAGTTCAGTTTATTATATGATTTGCAACGCTCTGGAGAAGCCCAGAAAATGTCACGGTTGGACAGTGGGTCCGGGGGGAGAAATTTCCCATTAGACTCAATTTCTGAAACCACACACACATACACAAAAACCTTGTAAAAGCTCACATGGGGTCAGAGCGACCCCACCAGATCCCAGATGGAGTAAAGAACCTGTGGGGTCTTAGGAATTAGGCACCCATCATCTGATTACTGCACTACAGAGGGGACACAGTAACTGCTGCCTGATGAAGAACCATTCCAAGAGTAAACAATTGGAAACAGCAGAACCTAATTTAATAGTTATGAAAATGTCACTCTTCCTTTTCTGTATAAGGCAGATTTTAACTGCTGTGTTTGACTGATTTCCTGGATTCTGAGGAGAACTTGTCAGCTATATTTCGAAGAAGTCCTTCCTGTTGCTCATTTCCTGTGTACTACCTCATCAGTTCTTGACCATGCTGTTTTTATATGTTGAATCAAACATGTTGAATCAACAACATATGTTGTTGCAAACAGTTTCATTTTTATTTACCACAATTTAGATGTTTTTGAATTTGAATTGTGGAACTTGACATCAAATGGTAGAACTTTAATTTGTTGACTTCTTTGTGTCCACTTTAAACAGGACTGGAGGTGCAAAGGCAGTTTCCCGCTGACTACCCTGATCAGGTTTTAACACAGTCTATCATGTTTCTTTCTCTAACGTTCAGATTTTGTAAAGAGTTTAAATGAATTGACACACTGCTGCTCTTTTGCATGGGATTTTGTTTTCAGCTGCTTTCAGTATATAACACCCAATTAGTTATTTTATTTTTCTGTCTACATTTCTGCCTGTTGACCTTGAAATTTCCTCTTTGCAACACCACTTTTTACATGTCTATCTCTTTAAATCTGTTCACTTATGTACAGTCTGTCAGATATATTGCGCATCAATTTCTTTTTGCTTTACAGGAAACTCTTCTTACTGTGCCAAAGTTCTGCTTCCCCTTCAGCATGGACAGGTACATACACTTAAATACAGACATCATTGGGATTCAACAATCCAAACATGCATTTTGACTATACTTTCCTAAGCAAAATGTGTATATTCATAAAGCACTTAAGGAACAACAAGCAATAACCAAAAAACTGAATATAATAGGACATTAAACTTGGTTTGGCTGCTAAGTAGCAGCAGTGAACAACACATCATCTCAAGGCACTTTTTGAAAAAAATGTATTCAATATAATTTTACTTGTATATAACAATTTATCCTCTTTGTCAAGATCAGTTAATTATTCAAATTAGTTAAGAAAAGTTTCAATCTAAGGAAACCCAGCAGATTTCATTGAATTATTGACATGTTGCATTCAATTCTCCTGGATAAGTGACCATAGACAATCACTTGCATTGTGTCATTGACTTTATAACAATAACTCATAGCGAGTATGCATGTAGTGATTGATAGTGGAGAGGAAAAACTCCATTTTAACAGGAAGAAACCTCCAACAGAACCAGAACCAGGCTCAAAAGGAGAAGCCATCTGCCAAGACCATCTCGGAAGACAGAGCAAATACACGAAATAGAAACAGAAGATTGATGTAGGAGTGCTATAGCTGAAGGCTTTTAACTGTATTTTGTGAACTTCCTTTTAGCAAAGAATGACAGTAGTCCTACCTTGAAGTAATAATCCATGGACTGGTTTTTCAGCATCACTCCTGGACAAAATATTTTTCATTATGGCAGTATTCCAGAGATGAAAGGAGAACATTCTAGAAACCTCTTTGTACAATTTAAGTGACAAAAAAATAACACAGATGTTCTTAACTTTATTATCGGAGTCCATTTTAATGCCATCCAGATCAAATGATTGATTAAGTTTCTTTTTCAGATGTTCTAGTTCAAAGACAACAACTTATGTATTGTTAGAATTTAAAAGAAGAATGTTTCCAGGTTTTAATGTCCTCAAGACATGCCTGTAATCTACCTTGGAATCAAGATTTATGGATAGATGTAGCTGTGTGTATTCACCATAACAATGAAAATTTACCCTATGCTGCCTGATAATTTTTCCAATTGGAAACATATAGTAAAACAAATTGATTAAACACAGAGCCCTGTGACACTCCCCAAGTAACCCTGGAGTGTGAAGATTTATTGTTCATATGAACAAACTGGAATCTGTTGGTCAAATAGGATTTAAACCAGCCTAGTGCTTTTCCCTACCTGCATGGTAAATATTCACAATATTGCCCACAACAGAATATTTTGGGTAACTGTGTTGCAGCGCTGAGATCTCACAAAACCAGAACAGACACACGTCTATTATCTGAAGCCAAGATAACATCATTTGTAACTTTCACAAGTTCTGTTTCAGTGCTATGATGAGCTCTGAAACCTGATTGAAACTCTTGAAACGGGTCATTACTATTTGAATGCTCACACACTTGATTAGCAACTATTCCCTCAATGATTTTAGGTAGGAAAGGAAGATTTAATATAGTTCTGTAATTAAGTCATCTTGATTAAGGAAAGTTTGCTAAGCAAATGTTTAATTGCAACTACCTTAAAAGCTTGTGGTACATGTCCATCTACTAAGGATAAATTAATCATATCTAAAATTGGGGCAGTAATCAAACGCAACACTTTTGATAATTTGGTTGTGAAGCGGTCCAGAGGGGTTTGGAAGAAACGAATATTTTTGACAACTCCAAAAGCTCAACTGATTCAAAACAGTTCAAACACTTATTAGGTTTTATAGTTGCATTCAGTGGTGTATCACTTAAAGAGGATGAAACAATCACATTTGTGAGGATGCCAATAATTTTACTTCTAATGGAATCAATTTTATTTAAGAAGAATGCCATGAAGTCATTACTGCTGAGATCTGGGGGAGTCTATGGCTCAGCAGAGCTAAAACTCTGTGTAGGTTTGGCATCTGTACTTATAAGAAATCTAGAATTATTCTTATTGTCCTCTTAATAATGAAACATACAATGTTCTAGCTTGTAACAATTTTTTTAAAGCAGTTGTAGACTATTTTTGTAGGCTAAGTATCTCTTCTAGATACGTAGAGTGCCAAAAATGCATTAGAAATAAATGTTAATGACATTTTAAATGGGAAAATATAAGTTAAAGTATGACTTAGATTATTTATGTGACAAGAAACATGGTTAAAAATATCTAATCAAAAAATTAAATGAACATTTTGTTCTGTGAGAGCCAGTTTTGTGTTTAGAGCAGATATACATATGCTACATGTATTATCTGCTCTAAACACAACATGTTAAAAATATTTTTTATATTTATTGAAATACACTTATTTATTTATTTTCAATGCCTTTGAGAGTTGCTATTTTTTACATTTCGTTGTGCTTTCTTGCACAGTGACATTAAAAGGAATTTTCATTCTGATTCCAAAATGTAGTTGGAGAAAGCAACGCCTAAATTTACTCTCCTCTTAAGTTATGATGGAGTTGTATTAGAACATCATGTTTTCTTCAGTTGTTGAAATTTTTTAATAATTTCCTCTTAATAATGAAACATACAATGTTCTAGCTTGTAACATTGTATGTTACAAGCTAGAACATGTATGATCCAACAGAGAGCACACAAGTGCTCTCTGTGTTGGACCAGCATGAGAATGTTTATGTGTACACCAGGATAGCATCCTGTTGGCTAATAAAACACATGAAAAAAGAAAAAAAAGGAAAGAAAAAATGAAAAGGACTCAACAGCGGTACATTCACACCACAGAAACAAGATTAAAACAATTTAATGAATTAATGAAACTGGAAAAAAGTGATCATTCATGCATCTCCCTAAAGCACAGTCTTTCGATTCCTTAAAATCATTTTGCGAATGATAAAATGCGAGTGATCATGTCAAAGGTTTTTACTCATTCTCCAGTTTTTTGCAAGGTGTTTCCTCATTTCCAACAGTTTTTTCCCCATCTATATTCTCTGGATCTGTCAGCCACAACCACCGGATTCTCTTTGGGCCTCACAAGGCCCAAAAATGACAAAAGGCCCCAAATACAATGCATACTATTCCTTTATATTAACCCATGAGTTGGTCTGAGCCTGTTTCTCTTTCTCCTCAGAGTCTAAGGTACCTTGCAGTTTGATCTTTCAGATATCTGAATTCAGTCTGGATGTTCTAACTCTTCATTTCATGTAATATCTGCCCCCTGCAGCCTGACAATCAACCAGGTTGGCCAGAACTTCACATTTGTGTTGACTGACATTGAGAGTAAACAGAGATTTGGTTTCTGTCGCCTCTCTTCAGGAGCTCACACCTGCTATTGCATTCTCAGGTGGGTCTGAGTGTTTTAGGATCTGAAGCACATATTGTTTGCACAATCCTGTGAAAACAATTTAAACATAGCCCTTGAAATAATAAAGTAATTGTGTTAGTCATTAAAAAAGGTTAATAATTCTGATGGTCATTTTTGTCAAAAAAGGAAACTGATCTGATTGGAGCTCAAAGCTGTGTTTTTCTTGATGGCAGTATTGTTGATTTTTTTGTTGTTGTTTGTTTTAATATCTGAAAATCTGAGCTTTATTCCAGCAATTAAAGGGATAAAGTTGACAGAAAAAACATGATCAGTGTAACAATGTAAAATGGTAATAAAAAGCAATTATTGTCTCTGTGAATGAACAGCTTATCTTACACATTGCTTAAACTTTAAGTGAAGCCATACTGGACTTGCATATTTGTTACGAGCTTTTCTGTGTATGAAGAGTCCTGCAGGACAGTTAAATGTCTTAATCTCTTTTGTTGGATACATACAACAGTTTATTTTGGAGATGAAAATTATAGAGTATGTCTATGATGCTATGACACGGAGCCCCTAAGGGACATAGAGGATTTTTTTTTCTTTTGTGTTACCTCGCAAAAGTATTATGTTTCCTCGCAATATTTTTGCATTGCCTCACAAAACATTTGCATTCCCTCGCAATACTTTTGCATTGACTTGCATTAGGTTTTGCGTTCTCTCGCAATAATGTACTGATCAGTTTATGTGGCATATTTGAATACTGTAAGCCTTTCTTTAAGGTATACTTTCTGCTATAGTATAAGGTTTTCTTAAGGCTTTTCTATGTATGTTAATATCTTGTTGTGAAATATCGGAAGCTTTTTATCTTTTTCTTTAGGATCGAAATGCAACACAAACCTATGATATAAACAGAAACTTTAAAGTAAGTAGAAAAGGAAGAAAAAATACATCCAAACTATTTGGACTATTTCTGAGTTATTATCACGGGGTAATAAGTCATCTGACAGTTTTGATTGTGTCTCTTGTGTTGGTCTGAATAGTTTAAGGAGCCATTTTCATGTGCCGTTCGGTCACAACCTTACACAGACATAAACATGCAGTGAATAAATTGATCTTCAAACAGCTTTTTGCACCAAAGAGTTAAGAATAAACATGTTTTCACTGAGGCTCTTTAAACGTGTCTGCATATGAAATTTTAAATTGACATTTACTGCAAGGGAAGGCAAAACCTATTGTGAGGGAACGCATAAGTTTTGCAAGGTAACGCAAAAGAAAAAATTTCCCTATGCCCCCTATGGTGCTTTGTAATATGATGGTAATAGGATATGGAGAAAAACAAAATAATCATGAATCCTCAAAATAAACTATTTTTGTATTTTGTATTCTCTCTGAGTTGAATGAAAAGTAATTGTTTTAGAAGTGCAAAGTCAGAATTTTCATTACTCAATGTTAAAAATAATTTATGGCATGTGCTATGTCTTTATTTTGGCCATGCTAATCAACCTAAAATCTATAAAAGCTTTCAAATAAGCTTCCATTACGTTTTAAATCCTTTAAAAATAGTGCTGAGTCCATAAATTTACAACCAATGATTAATTTAGAATTGAAATGATGCCTTACTAAATGTATATTAAAAATGTATCTTCTCTCAGCTACCTGCCGTGGTTTGAAGTTTTCTACAAGCTGCTGAATATCCTTGCTGACTGCACTGTCAAAGGCCAGGTGACTCATTCCACTCTCGCATGTTATGTTTGGTTCTTGTTTGTCTCCAAATTATCATTGGGTGTTTGAGTTTACATAGATCTCCTTGATACCCGCTGATTTTCACATGTAATGATGGAATATGTTAACATATATTTTTGTATCTGTCTAGTGTCTTCATATCAGCTGTGGGCTTAATTTTTCTGTGTCCACACTCTGCAGTTTGACTTTTGAAATTAGTCATTATTCCAGTGGAAAATTTTTACTGCAGCTGTATGGATTGATATTGGTGTAATATTACAGGAAAGCCAGTGGCAAGAGCTCCTGGTGTCACTACATACACTCCCCATACCTGAGCCTGGAGTCCCCGTTCACCTTGGTGTGGTAAGCTCCAATTCTTCACGATACATGCATTTGAAATCAGTTGAATAGTTATGGCTGTTGCACATTTGCATTTCTGTTAATGAATTCATAGCACCTATGATATTTTACTGTCTCAGAAGTGTTTTGTGTGTATAAAATATAGTCCTAAGTTATTCAAAATTCAATTAGATATTTTATTTTGACTACTATGTTGCCTCGGTCTGGAAGTACCGTAACTAATGATTTTGAGTGGCCCAGGCAGGGTCTTGGCTTCATAGATAATATGTGGTAAGCTAAAGATGCAAAAGAGAGATGCTTGCCTCATTTTCAAATATCTTGGTAAAAATAATTTAAAATTTAAATCTGGAATATTTTAGAGCTTAACTATCCTCAGTAATCATTTAAGCAAATGCAAGTCTATTGTTTATACCTCTCTCTCTCACGCTGTCTCACTGTTTTTTGTCTAGCATTCCTTTTTCACTGTGCCTGACATAAGGGAACTCCCAAGCATACCCGAGAATGTGAGTGTTGAATTCCCTACCCTGAGAGTCAGTAACCTCATTATTCATATTGTCTTTACACTGTTTGAACGTTAGCTTCCTGATTAGGTTAGAAGGCATAATGAGTTTCTAAATTTTGTGACTTCATATGCTGACAGTTTAAAAATGGATTTGAGTTGATATTAATATAGAGTGGCATCCTGGACCAGTTAACACTGTCACTCTGCAGCAAGGAGGTCTGGTTTGAATCCTGGTCTGGGGTCTTTCTGCATGGATTGTTCACCTGTCTAGGTGGACCCTGCATCTTGCTTAATGACCAGTGGAGATTAGCCCCACCTATCATTTGGATGGATAACAGATATTATGATATCTAGATGATAATGTAATAGATACCTAATAGATACTGAAGTACATTAGGATGGAATTCCTGTCATTTATTAAAATCTAAGCAGGTCTCTTTAAGCCAACTATGTCCTGTTGGTTTGGTAATTCAGACAGCTGAGGGTACTTACTGCTCAGAATAATATATCAGCAAGCATCGATATATAAATATCGTAGTTAGACTTCTAAGAGTGTTCTTTGCTCTTTTGGGAAGTTTAAAATGCATCAAAACCTATAAAATTTATGTGAAATAATTTGTGTCATATGGAGATTTTGCCACAACTAACTGTCCTGACTATGTATCTCTTCATGTTTTACCTCTACAGAGAAACCTAACAGAGTACTTTGTAGCAGTAGATGTCAATAACATGCTTCATTTGTATGCTAGTATGCTTTATGAACGTCGAATCCTCATCTGCTGTAGCAAACTGAGCACTGTAAGTAGTACTTCCTGTTTCCTTCTCTTTTTTTGTCCTGCTCATCATGTCAGAAGTTAGTTGTCAGTATTGGCCTTTTTGTTATTGTGTAGTTGTTTTCTTTCATTTAGTATAAAACATACATTATTTGTTAAGAATTTGATTTACTTGGTGCTAAGTAAAGCCAGCTTAGTTAGTGTGGGGGTTGTGGTATAGCACAACTCCACCTAAAATCATTTTTTTATTTTTAGAGCTATCATTGTTTGGAGGAGCATTATTTATTTTATTTTTTTCCATTTTACGTTACTGACACAGATTGTATTTTTGAATAGGCATGTGTGAGCTTTTCATACAAGTATTTGTAAGGTGTCATCTCTAGACATTGAGTTACTGCAGCAATTGCAAACGCTCCAGTTTATTGTTTTTATGGTGCATTATTGTGAGCTTCAGCACACACCTTTTCAGCTCTTTTCAGTCTCATGTTCCCAAAGCAATCATTTTAACAGCTGCAAGCTTTTTAAATTGATAAAGCTCAGAAATTGACTGAACAGGAAGCAGTTAAGAGACACACGGAGCTGTTTAATTAACAGATTGGTACAGTTGTAGGCTAAGAGACAAAGTTTTCCTTCAAAGGCTGAGGAGCATGAAAAACTGTGCTAAACTGTGCTATACAAATCACTAAAATTCATAATATACAGTATGTGACAATTACAACCTAAATGAATAATATTGTTGAAGTCCAACTATTGAACTACTAAATAGCTATTAATATGAATTGAACTTATTGCAAGGGGAATTAGTGACATCTAGTGGCAAGATTTCAGATAGTAATATAATGGATGAAAGCAGGTGTTTTCTACATTCTTGGCTGTTTTATATCCCATATGAAACTGACAAACATGTATTGTATTTTTAAATCATGCATAAGTGGCTGTTGGAAGGAGGGTAGAAAAATGAGTTGTCACATCTGTTTTTGATCTTTGTCTCCAGTTGACAGCTTGTGTACATGGGTCTGCGGCCATGTTGTATCCTATGTACTGGCAACATGTTTACATTCCTGTGCTTCCTCAACATCTGTTAGACTACTGCTGGTGAGTTTGAAACTTTAAAATTTGTAAGGAAACAGCCCTAAATTTTTACCAAGGCCAATGTGTAATATGTAAGAAAACTGTAAGAAATTCTGGTGTCATGTAGAGGAAGCACGGGTGCCTAATGTACGGAGGCTTTTAGTCCTCAATACACCCATCCAGGGTTTGGTTCTCAGCTTGGTGACCTTTACTGCACGTCTTCCCCCTTCTCTTTGTGCTCATTCTCTGTCTTCATACTAGTAAAAGCCACTAGTGCAACAAAAACCTTTGAAAATAAACAACTAAATGCATACTTGTGGCCTTAAATTTGAAAGTACTATGATACAGTTCTGTTTGCTGTTTGCTGTCACACAGAACTAAAAAGTGACAAAACTACTAAAAGTGAAAAATATGCAGGGTGCTTTGGTGGTGCACGAGTAAAGTACAATCCCTGTATGGAGGCCTTAGTCCTTGACATGGTCAACCCAGTTACAAGTCACCGCCTGATGACCTTTGATTCACGTTTTCCCCCTCTTTCATTACCCACTTTCCTGTCTTTCCACTCAAATAAAGGCCACTAGTGCAAATAAAACCTTTAAAACAAATATATATATATATATATATATATATATATATATATATATATGTTATGTTCGTTTTCATAGCATTGATATGACAAAGGAGGCATATGTGGAAGGCCTCCTGTATTTTAGTACTCAGAAGGTTAAATGGCATTATGATGTTTGTCAGGACAGCTCTAAAACTTGATTCTGTAAATAGGACTGACATAACATCAGTCGTCATTCAACTCACTCCTTCTTCTCCCCGCTTTGATGAGAAGCCCATTGGTGACTGCACCTGTGGACAGAAAGCTAGGCTGTCCAGCAACTGGTGTGCCACTAGGTCTCTGAGAGCTTGCTTTCTGCCATTTGGATATCTGCTAGCTTGCAAAAAAAGTTGTAATACTTTCACTCGTAACTAATTAGCCATACTTCTAAAAATAAAGTAAGCAAAACGTTATTGGTAGATGTAGCTGTCATCTGGATTAGCCAACCGTACCAGGTCTCCTGGATTACAAGGTGTGAAAATGACCGTAGCTGTCCCTACTGTCAGCCATTAATGGCTGGTATAATAACAGTCATGCTTTGATGAAGTCATGCATTTGGCATCCCCCATAACAAAACACTTAATCATTGGAAACAGATGTAGAAAATTTAGTTTAGACTGTAATTGTTGCAGTCTTCTGCATTTGATGAAGACACAGTGAGCGTATTGAAGTGATGTTTGTGTTGTGACATAAACCAACAGCAGTGATGGAAAAACCTGACTCTTAATTGAGAGATCTCCAGCACATAGGAATAATGTTTTAGAGTGGAAAGGTACAAAGTACTATACTATTCAAATATTTAGAATACAGCCCAGTGAGTCCAGTTTGTCAGATTAAAGTACCTTTTGAAAAAGAAAACAACTTAAGCAGGTATTAAACATAATTTTACTAAGCTCACATTTCTGTTTTTAAATGTAAAACTGAATATTCTAATTTAAAATATTTTCATTACCTCTAAGTAGAAAATCATAAGTAAAAGACATAAAGCCTTACAAACATGTATATGTATATAATTAATGTACATGATGTGTTTTGCTTAGTGACATAGTTCCTAAAATGACTTTATCACTTCATGATATTCTAATTTGTTGAATGGATCTAAAGAGCCACTAAACTGCATGGGAATTGATAGTGTTTATTTAATGTCATAGTCTCAGGTGTTGTCATACCTTAAATAAACAGGTTTTTTTTCTGTTTTTTCCCTCAGTGCCCCAATGCCTTTCCTCATAGGAGTACATTCCAGCCTGATGGAGGTAGTGGTCTATGACTTTATTGCCCACTTGAACTGGATCATGAAAAGCAATCTGAGTCTCTGCATTATATTTAGCTCGGCTTGTGTTAGCTTTGAGATGATTTAAATTGTTTCATAAATAAAATATATCATGTCACTGTGCCACTTGCTTCTGTTGTTTTTGTAGAAAGTTCAAGGGATGGCTCTGGATGATGTGGTCCTCTTAAATGTGGACACTAACACCCTAGAAACCCCCTATGATGACCTTCAAAGCCTTCCCAATGATGTGGTGAGAAACTACTGGGCAGCTACAAATGGCTGTTTAGAGATCAGGAAGGCAAAACTAAAAAATCACCATTGTTAGATAAAATACTCATTATTCTGTGGAAACCCATCATAAAGTTTGTATTAATGAGTGTGACTTTATAATATGTAGGTTTCATCCTTAAAAAGCCGTTTGAAGAAAGTTTCAACTACAACGGGAGATGGTGTGGCTCGAGCCTTTCTCAAGAGTCAGGTGTCTCTGTTTGGAAGCTACAGGAATGCTCTGCAGTTTGAAGCGGTCAGTCTGGAATGGATTTGATTTAAAAGAAAAAGCTTCCAGACAAAACGTGTTGTTTATCTTTGGGCACTCTTTATAAGGTCCAGTTTCGTACTCAGAACCAGTTTCATTCCTCAAATTATTACATAAACCAGAAGCCTTCAGAATCACATTTTTTGGTAGTTGGAATTGCTATTTTCTCTGTATCTAGATATCAAGTTGTTCATGTGTTATGTTTAAATATAGTTCATCAACAACTTCACACCTAATTGTTTGTTACAGAGACAAACAATTAGGCATGACCCAAACAAGCGGTGTGACCCAAATTGTATATTTTGATGTTTTTAGGGGGAACCAATAACATTCAACGAGGAGACTTTTATCAACCATCGCTCCAGTGCCATGAGACAGTTCCTTCAGAATGCCATTCAACTTCAGCTCTTTAAACAGGTATAAATAGAGCACCCACTGCTGCTCCTGTCAAATCTCACCTTTAACATCAATTGTGTTCAATGGGTTTGGAATCTATGAGCTCATGCAAAATTTGGATCTTCTTTTTCCGAACTTTGCTTTTCTAATGTAGTTCATTGATGGTCGCTTGGACCTGTTAAATGCAGGAGAGGGTTTCAATGACATTTTTGAAGACGAGATCAACATGGGAGAGTATGCCGGTGAGCCACCTACATGTTCTACAAAACTGTGTGTTTAAAGTGTGAAACAGACATTTAAAACAGTGAAAATGACTTTAGACTGGCAGTTAAATTCTAAACTTAACTTTGCGCAATGTTCCCTCTACCATAATGCTACCATAATATAAGGGGGGAACCAGGTCACAGAAGTTATGTAAGGTTACTTTTCAAGTCAGTTCAAGTTAAATTCAGTTTAGTTATGTAAGGTCAATATACAGTACAAGAAATGTCACCTCAAGGCACTTTTCAAAAAAAAATTATACAGAAATACATAATTAAATCAAGTCAAATAAATAGCTTTAAATTGAATTACATACGTTCAAATTAACTACAAAGTTGTTGTTGGTGTGGCAGGGGGGCATCCCTCATAGATGGCACCTCTGTCATCTATGGGAGTGTTGTTTGTATGGGTGTTTGAACCATGTCTCTGAGTGGTGTGCTCCCATCAGACACGTGTAATCATGCAGACTCCTGCATGGTGAAAGGCGGTTTTGTTGCTGGTGGTTGTGCCATGCTACTGAGAGGACCGGGTTAAGGGCCTGGCCTGTATGAGAGGTGGTATCGGCATTGCTGAGTCAGGGCTTTTATTTCTATATATTTTTCCCTGTACCTCTTTGCCTACGGGCTGCTGCATTATTGACAACATAACTTTATGCAAGCAGCTACTTAAAATCTGCATGTAGGTTGAAAGTAACTGGCTGAGTTATAATACTGTAGTACTCAAGACAATCACACTAATAATTACACTAACAACTCACAATCACCCTAGAGAGTTCAGCAAAGTCAATAGCTTTGCTGAAATCCATCTCCCTGAGAAAGCATGGGGTGAAAGTAAATTGTTAATTACAGTTGTGAACAATTATCTTTAACAACCAACATGGGGTGGAGGGAGACAGATCAGACACAGAAACATTGTTTCAGGGGTTCTTTCTATATAAGAACAAATAAACAGGGCTAAAGGCTAGTGAAGCTCTTTCTGTGTTTTTATATAGGAGAGGCACAGAACTAAAGAAATGTTTCTTATTTTTTGTATTGTTAGTCATGTTATATTGACATGAATTTCATTGATTCCTTCCCACAGGCAGTGACAGGACCTACCACCAGTGGCTGCTTACTGTGAAGGTGAGCTGATTTGTCATACATCCATTAGTTATATTGATGTGTTTTTCCATCTAATTCCAAGTTACTTGGTGAAATCCCTTAGATAACTGGCTGCAGTTGACTGTTATGAACACACACTGTAATTGTATCTGCTGATTTTAATATGCATTACACCACAAAAATTCCTTGTGTTTTATTCCATGGTAAGGGACATATTGATTATGTTCTGCTGATAAAACAGCCCAGAAACATTTAATAACAGTTTATTTTTACAACTTCTTATTGACCCACGCTCAGGTTGCAGTGCTGTATGAAAGAAGAATTCAATTGTGGATGTTATAATTCTGCTGAATATAGCTATGTAGAGTCACAGATGTTGGACTAAATTGAAGTTACGACTGAAATTATGGTTCTATGAATCCTGGATGACAGCCACAGGCGGTGCTTTAAGCACTGAATTTTTTTTAAATTCTTTATTCACAAGTTGAGTATTTTATGCCAACAAAGTCACCTGTGGTACCAGTGAATCGGTATAATCACGTGCCTCCAGACATAGTCCCTTAATCTTCTCGTGAAAACACAATGATGACCGCCAGTCATCCAGGTCATCCAAGATTCATCCAGGATTCATATAATGATGATAGCTAGTCATAGTTGTAGTTCTATTTCCTCCCTACTGACAGTGCTTTAGGCATCTCTGTTGAATGATGAATACCAAGAGCCCTGGGGAATCGCAATAGAAAAGAGAAAAAAAGAAAATGGTGCCCACCTTACAGAGAGCGCTGCAACAAGTTCTCTTCAAGTCAGTCAGTCAGTCAGTCTTATTTTATTTTATGGCACCCTTCATACTAAAAGCAGATCAAAGTGCTGTACAGATTTATACAAAATATACTCACAAAATAAAAACAAACGTTACCCTCCTATTTCCCACATGGAAAAACACAGAACTATATGAAAAATGTATAAACTGAGCTGAAATGATCCAGTTCAGGAAATGAAGTTAAAAAGATGGGTCTTGAGCCTGCTCTTAAAAAAAACAATATTGTCTGAATCAACACCCATGGTTTCCCTGAGAAAACTTGCTAAGACTGGTGGTCGGTTCGCCGAGGTGGTCCATGGGCAGTCCATCAGTGGTCCACCATGTTTTTGTATTAAAAGATACAAAAACAAGTAGGCAAGAAATGTAAAACTATTACTGGGTAATTTTATGTTACGGGAAAATATTGCCAGTGAAACGCTATTTAAAGCGGAAAGCATGATGGCCGCCAGGCTTACAATACACTGGGGGAAACCCTGAACACCATTGAAACCAGTGCCCACATTCACTGTGTAGAATCTCACAAAGGTATCGGGAGATTCCAAGAGGCAGCAGCGCAGATAGCTTCCAAAGAGATTCCATTGAATGCTGCCTCAGAGGTACTAAGGCCTGTCAACCAGCCTACAGGCCTGAAGTAGCACTTCAGGCCTGTAGGTCGTAGCCTGTAGGCCTGAAGTTCTTGGAGACAGCTAAGAACCAAAACCTGGCAATGGCCATTTTTGTTTTTGCACCAGCTGTTGAAAACCTGGGATTGCATATAGTATGACCTACATTCCCTCCATACTCTGTTGTACACTGGATTTTAGGACATGCTTTGGTTCATAGAACAGCTTCTCTTAACTTCTTCCTTGTTTCCGGAACCTCTGCCAGAGTTGGGATACTTGTTGGGTTCCAATCATATGTATGGGTGCAGTTTTTATTCACTACATTAGATTGATGGATTATTTAGCCATTAATTAATCACATAAAGGCTGGAGGCATTTAGAGATTTTACATCCTTGCTCATGCAGTAATGTTTCATTTTGAGACTTTGTGTATTAACGGTGTGACTTCTACCTCTAACTCTTTAATGTTTTGAAACAGAAAGGGGGTGGAGCTATCTTCCAAACAGTGAAGACCAAGGCAAATCCAGCCATGAAGACTGTGTACAAGTTTGTAAGTTTTTTTCCTTGTTCAAAACTATTCATTTAATGCATTATATTTCTGTCATTAGGAAACAGCTTGAAAAAACACACGTTCTGCAGAATAGTTAATTCTGCTGCAGCCAACATTATGATGACAAGTCACAAAATGGTTGCCTCCTCCTGAGACTCAACTTTTAAGTTGCTTACAAACTGCAAGGGCAGTGAAGATCCAATTGTGTTTGTTTAACAGGCAAAGGACCATGCTAAAATGCGCATCAAAGAAGTCAAAAGCCGATTGAAGCAGAAGGTATGTAACTCTGTAGGTATTTACCCAATGAGTTCTAAAAATTGTATGATCCAATCTCAATAGCCAGATCAGGATCTTTATCAAGACCAAAATGTTTCAATCAGGTAAACAATGTTCCTCATGTGTTTACTGTAATAGACCCAAATCTATTACAGAATAAGTTACCCTATGCTTTTAATTCAGTTTTCATTTTTACTGCTCCAGTGTTGTACCACGAGTATTATGATGGAGGAATAATATGTTTGTTTGAGAACAACTGAAAATTTCTGCTATATTTGGTGGAATTTTGAGGAGCAGTTTGTAATTACATTGGGTTCATACAAGGTTTGCATGGTCATTTGTCGAACAAACAAAAAAAGGACAAAAAACATGCTACTCTAGTAAGAGAACAAAAAGAAAATAAAACATGATGTTTTACTAGGGCTGCACAGTTGGTAGAGCTGTTGCCTTGCAGCAAGAAGGTCCTGGGTTCGATTCCCGGCCTGGGTTCTTTCTGTATGGAGTTTGCATGTTTTCCCTGTGGGTATTCCGGCTTTTTCCCAGAGTCCAAAAACATGACTGTCAGGTAAATTGGTCTCTCTAAATTCTCCCCAGGTGTGAGTGTGTGCGTGTTTGTCCTGTCTGTCTCTGTGTTTCCCTGCGACAGACTGGTGACCTGTCCAGGGTGTATCCTGCCTCTCGCCCGAAACGTTCGCAGGAGATAGGCACCAGCACCCCTCCCGACTCTACTAGGGACAAGGGTGTACAGAAAATGGATGGATGAATGTTTTACTATTTCTAATATTTACTAATAATACTAATAATAACACTACTTACCATAATCTAAATAAATGCAGTTTAAAGTACTGTAGCATCAGACGTTTTTACACTGCATTGCACAGTGTAGTGAGCACAGTGAGTTATGTTTGTACATGGCTGCTAAATTCAGTCATTGTGCTGTTTTCAAGGCAAGTTCCGGATTGAAACCTGTTGCATCTGTATTCTGTGAGATACATAAAACTGAAAAGATTAAGAACAAGTAACACTTATACAAGCTTGTGTAGTTTCTACATATGAATACTCAGACCTTACTGAAAAGTTTTTCTCTTTGAAACACACGCCAACACACACACACACAGAAAAACCCGAAACATACTCTCCTTACCCGAGGGGCATTTCAGTCCTCCTTCATGTGATTCCCATTTTCAGGAGCAGGGCGAGAACGGCTTCACCACCCCTAAGTCAGCAGTCGATGATGACAGCACAGCAGAATTTGCTTTCTCCACTGCTGCCGTCATGAGGGAGGAACCCGAGCGAACATGGGACGGCCACAGGCCAGTCACTGTGCACTTTGGACAGGTGAGCTAAAGTGAACATGGGCTGAACTGGAAGAAGGACAATATAGTCCTGAAAAGTGCATAATGAAGCTTGATTATATTTAGTATAATTGAACTGCCTAATAGTGTATTAATATATATCGTAAATTATATTTTGTTTAGGAAAAAGAATTCTAAATAGAAGATAAAGGCACTTTTAAAGCCTTTTGAAGTACAAACCCATTCAATAAATTATATTGAAAAGCCTATTTATTTTAGGAACTTGCTATCACTATAGATGAATTCTGCACAGATGGATGTTTGAAAGCCTTCATTTCTGTTATGGTAATTATAATCAACTTTCATTTACAGTGAAAACATGACATTTAAAACTAGATTGTTACATCACACCAATAAAAATAGTATTTTTAAAAACCGAAATGAGAGCTTAATGAAAAGTGTGCTGTTATTTTCAAAAGGTACTTTTAATCTGATGAACAAGATTCATCAGGACATGTATTCTAATTTACTGAATATTACTGTTTATTAGGAGGAGGTGTGCATGAGATCATTGCAGATTTATGCAGATAAACTAATGTTGATGTTTTGTATATGAGCTGGAGTCAGCTCATATACATATACACTATGATGAGTGTCATCTTTTTCCCTTGTCAGCTGTTCTGGATGCTCATTGTCCTCATGCAGACCAGTGAAAGACCTGGTTTACAATCCTGTAGTAAGATCTGTATCAAGACAATTTAGACCCCTTTTACCCACCTTAGGCATTGTTTGGGACATTCTGTGAGAAACAAAATTGATAAAACTGTCAAATTGACATAACTTTTGGATATGTCTGCCACAGTGATGACTCATCTTATTTGATCTAAAATAGAGGCAATTAGAATCAAAAAAATATTTGTTTTTGTTCTGCCAGTTACTAAATTATTTTTCTGGTAATTGTGCTCATTTAAACAAGTGCATTTTAATTACATGAATAACATTGACTATGAAGCAGTGAGTTCATTTTTTTTATAAGGAATTGTGAACTTTTTTCCTGTTTTGCTACTTCTCTACATTCGCAATATTTCCCCATCAGCTTGCAATGGATTTAGGGTATTATTCTGGATATTTTGTTATTTTTTCTCTTGACTTGTCCTGCAGAAAGGATGACTTTTTGTGTTCAACTACAAGCTCTGCATTTACTGAACTGAACTTCAGCCATCTCTCTCTGGTCAAATTGTTCATTGTGTTTTTGGTAACTGGAATTTATGCATATTGATGTGGAATTGCATCCTTTGCTTTGTCATTACTACAGGCCCGACCACCAACACTATTAAAGAGACCAAGCAGTAACATGAGTCTGGAAAGCAGCTGTGACCAGTAAGCATATATTTAATTATATGCACTAAAGTTAAAAACAAAATGTATGTACGGCAAAAGGCTTACTACCTGCACTAAAGATGCCTGGACTACTAAAATGTTCTGACAGAACTCGGCAGAAATAATGAAATAGACCAGAGATCAAAATTGACCTGTCTTCTCAGTATTGTCTCTGATCGGTGGTTGGCAGGTCTGTAGAGTTCCATTCCCTCTGATGCATTTTTAAAGGTCAGAAAGATATGGTTTGATACCCAAGCTGAAATAATGTTTATTCAGTTTCTGTTGAAACTTCACTTATCAAAGAACCTGCATCACATGTTTCTATTTCATGCCTTCTACAAAAAGAAGTCATGATCGGTTTAAAATCGGAGTGGGCAGGTTTTCTGTAAACCTCTATCAACTGAGAAACCCTAATGAGTGCATCTGTAATGATTCTCCTCTCAATCAGGTAGTCATGCATTTGGTCTTTTTTTATTAACAGTTCTTTTAATCATGTACTTGGTACATTATACAAATGTTTTATTAGATTCGATATGAAATAGGAACCCCTTCAGCCGGTTGGATTTAGGCTCTAGGTTGAAAATAGGTAAAACAGTTTTCTTTTTCAAAGTTTTACTAGTCTATGTAAATAATTTTCAGTTATTGACTTCAGAAGTAGAGAGGTGGATCTGTAATGTTACTTGTTTTTATTGTACAATTGGTAATTTTGTATTATTTTGTAAATAATGACACTTTAATGCAAAGTTGGCACTTTTAATGGACTTTCAATGCAACTTTTAGAACAACTTTGCATTAAAAGTGTCATTATTTACCAAATGACACTTCATGACAACAGTCATAGACATTCATAAAGACTCCTTCATGTTCATAACAGGTGTTATGTCATGTTTATGACAGTGTCATGTCAGTCTTATGCACACCCCGTCACATAAAGTGTTACCGTACAATTTTTAATATCTGAAATTAAAAGCATTAAGTAGCTTAGTTGCAGTGATTCACACACTTGCATTTTTAGGGGGAAAATCCCTAAAAATGTTTAAAAACACTACATGTTTAAAAAATTGCCTGACTAATTAACAGAAAATGTTTTCAGATCTAATGTTCAGTGTCTAAAAAAATTTATTACAGGTCCTTCTTGACTTAATTTCCCTTTCTACTTTCTGTCTCTTTTTGACTTACTAGATAATCTGTGTGATGCACTGTAAATTTTCTTTTTCTGTCTTTGCTCTGTAGTTCTGTCCGTCCTACTCGTCACTATACAGTGTTTCTGTCAGAGGATTCATCTGGGGACGAGCTCCATTATGATGATGAGTCCATCTCTGGCTTTCCTGACAGTTTTCTTTTCTCCACTCCTTTTGACTGGTCACCTCTGTATGCATCTCTTTGATCACCTTAAATAAATCTTTTTCTACTTCCTTCCCATATTTACCAGTGAAATATGTCTATATTTCTATCGCTAGCATTATGTCCTAAAAACAAAACCTCTTTGGACCTTATTTATGACAGAATCCTGTGTTACTAAAGACTTAAATAGCCAAAAGTCTTCATCTGTCTGCAGGCCACAGCCATACCGCTCCCTGAAGGAGGTGGAGTTGATAGATGATCGTGGTTTGGGGGCAGAAAGCCTCACTGCCCCTCCTAGTCCAGTTACTGAAAGGTTCTCCAATGTCAACCTGCTGGGAGACATTTTCGGATGCCAGGATGAACCCGAGTGTCAAACAATCACCCTGGCTAAGAGTCTGGAGGACCTGAGAACACCGAAAGACTTTGGAGAGTTACAAGCAAAGTTCACCTTCCAGGTCAGCCATCCATTAGGAGTTACAGCATAAACAACGAAAAGCCCAGCAGGCTGCATAAAAGTTTAGATTATCACAATATAATACTATACAAAGGAAATTAAACGGAATGGAAAGCACTGGGTTTACATGATTAGTCAAAGAAACCATGTGTGCTTTAAATGAATGTTCATGTGAAATATCCCATTCATTGACAAGGCTAGAACTGTTCTTGATTCTGCTGTCAGCACTTCTCTCTCCGTCCGTTTCCCTGCTTTTAGCAGGATGTGAAATTTTCATGATTGAGTTTTAGTCAAATTATTAGATCTATTTTTACTATGTAAAAAACTTCAACTAAATGCCACAAGTAGTAAACTGAACACATTTGTATGATTCAGGAAACATTTTAGATGTGCAGGCAACAACAGTAACAGAAGGTTTATGTTTAATCTAGCTGACCTCTGTAGTGAAACATGAACTATGCAGTGTTCTGTTTGTCTGGTTGTTCCTGCAGAGACTGGACCTGAGCATCAGTGAAAACTCCCGAACTCTTCCAGGGCTCAAGCTTTCCAATCCTTACAACAAGTTGGGCAGTCTAGGCCAGGAGCCGTCTCTCCTGCCTGTCTGTGTGCCTCCTGCCTGTGACAGGCCTCCGTCTGTCCAACTTCCAGTGCAAATGGAGTCCTGCTCCCCTCTCTGTGAAAGCTCTGGCATAGCAGTAGACTCTCTAGATCCCTCTGCTATTGGTAACATAACTATTCCTCGACCCCACGGAAGGAAGACACCCGAGCTGGGAACTGTTCTGGTGCCCCCTGCTGTGCAAATGCGTTACAAGACTTCAGGGAATGGTGAAGGAAGAACTACTCCAGGAAGAGAAGAATTCCGGCAGGCTTTGAGCATGACCTCAGATGAACTCCAGCAGAGGCCCCCACAACCTGATGAGGACAGTGTCGATCTGATCAGGCTTTTGGACCCCTTAAGCAGCTCAGCACAGACTAACCTTTCTGCTCTCCCAGATGCTTTGGATATCAGGGCATCACCTGCATGCAAGCCAGCTCTAGCACCCAGACCCTACCCACAGAGTCTGCCCCGTTTTCCTCCTCACCCTCACATATCTCTAAACCCATTTGCCCAGTCTTTGCAGCACTACTCACCAACTGTCAGTGGAAATCCCTTTACAGCCGTCTATGGTCCTCCTTTAGGTCCATACATCCACGCTCCATCCCAGCCTCAGCCCTTCTCTACATTATCAGGACTCCACAGACAGCCGTCCCCCTGCATTTCCACCCTACCCCCCAGCCACGGACTGGCCCCGTCAGCGGCCGCCCCCTCAGTCAGTACTCTGCCTCGCTCCTCTGGCAGCAGCCATGCCCTGGTGGATTCCGCTTGTGTATTCAGCACACCTATGAACACGCTGCCAAAGCCTCTGCAGGCACAAGAAGAACATCAGAACCCTCCAGATCCTTTTGGGGACCTGCTTCATATGGCCTCACCTCTTATACCACAGAAGAAGAAGGTAGAGGACCTCAGGAGGAAGTGGGAAACATTTGACTAATTGTGTGCATCATATGTGATACACACAATGTTCTTTGTCTAGGTTTTTTTGCTGTTCTAATGTTGCAGTGGAGTGACAGGGCAAAAAAACCCCGACACGCAGACACAACAGGGACTGTTAGCTGTGAGCTTTAATCCGAAGGAATAAGCTCATTGTGTTAACAACACTTACTAAACACACTTAGGTTCAGAGCTGAGCAGTTTGGTCATGCACTGAATTCAGACATGGCTGGCTCATTAGCTCACTAAATCTCCTGGATTCAGAAACTGAAATGTCTTTTGATTTGATTATTTATTACAAGGTTCAAATGCTCTATAATGAGCTTTTCTTTGATTGTAGAATATCGTACTACTGCTGTTGTGCTTAGTTCATCTGATGACTTAGTGGTATGGCTTCTACACTACAACTGACAGTCTAGATGAAGTGGGTTGGCCACCCAGCCGTCGGCCAGACTCCTTCTGTCCTGCTGCTCAGAGTGTATCTGGTTCTGGCTCTGCTTCAGGACCCGTGGCATAAAATCCCATCTAAAGACAGCTTCGCTTCAAAAACAGTTTGTAGCATATTGCTAATTGCCAACACACTTTTTTCCCCTCTATCTCTCTCTAGTGTCACCAGACTTTAGTACTATCACATTAACACTCTCTATAGATCTCCAAAGCACACAGTATTTTCCAGCTAACCATCCAGATATCACTATAGTTGAGTAGCTATAAATGGTTGTGCCCCTCCATCCTGCCATTGTTTTGCTTATATTTTTGTTGGTTCTTATATTGTGCTATTTTCTCTTGGCCTTCATGATGAATCTTCCTTTTATGCTTCTGTACTTGACCTGTGAAAATGTTTCCTCTGTTCTTAAAAATATATAATATTTTAAGCAAAATCACTCAGCTACACTAGACTAATATCCCCAAGATCATTTTAAAATTTCTGTATAAATAAATACAAATGAGGTTTTTGAAACACTGCATTTGCATAGTGTGTTTTCTTCCTACAACTTTTTATTTTAAGTTTTACAGATTTTTTTTTTCATTGGTCAGTTAAATTCTTATTTTCAACATAAATGAAAATAAACCATAAATGGTATACCATAAATGGTCTTCCAGCCAAAAGGAAGAATCACTACTGACATCGACTATACAAGTTTTTGACAAAGTACCATGGGTAGGTCTTTTCTAGTAAAAATTTAGGGGAAAAAGGCTCTAAAGTGATGTAAAGTGTAAATAAGATAATATTTTAGTATTTCACTTTAAAAATATTTCAATATTTTAATTGAATGTTGAGAGGGGCTGGACATACTTCCACTCTGGAGTTGCCCAAGGTGAGAGACGTCAGGCAGAAGTGGGCATACTTGTTGCTCCCCATCTCGGCGCCTGCACGTTGGGGTTTACCCCGGTGAACGAGAGGGTAGCCTCCCTCCGCCTACGGGTGGGTGGACGGGTTCTGACTGTCCTTTGTGCTTATGGGCCGAACGACAGTTCAGATTACCCACCCTTTTTGGAGTCCTTAGAGGGGGTACTGGAGAGTGCTCCTCCTGGGGATTCCCTTGTTCTGCTGGGGGACTTCAACGCTCACGTGGGCAATGACAGTGAGACCTGGAGGGGCGTGGTTGGGAGGAACGGCCCGCCCGACCTGAACTCGAGCTGTGTTCTGTTGCTGGACTTCTGTGCTCGTCATGGATTGTCCATAACGAACACCATGTTCAAGCATAAGGGTGTCCATATGTGCACTTGGCACCAGGACACCCTAGGCCGCAGTTCGATGATCAATTTTGCCATCGTTTCATCGGATCTGCGGCCGTATGTCTTGGACACTAGGGTGAAGAGAGGTGCGGAGCTGTCCACTGACCACTACCTGGTGGTGAGTTGGCTCCGGTGGTGGGGGAGGAAGCCGGTCAGACCTGGCAGGCCCAAATGTGTTGTGAGGGTCTGCTGGGAACGTCTGGTGGAATCCCCTGAGAGACGGAGCTTTAACTCCCATCTCCGGCAAAACTTCGAACACGTCCCGGGGGAGGTGGGGGACATGGAGTCTGAGTGGACCATGTTCCGTGCCTCCATTGTCGAGGTGGCCTATCGGAGCTGTAGCCGCAAGGTTGTCGGTGCCTGTCGCGGCGGCAACCCTCGAACCCGCTGGTGGACACCTTCGGTGAGGGATGCCGTCAGGCTGAAGAAGGAGTCCTATCGGGCCTTTTTGGCCTGTGGGACTCCGGAAGCAGCTGATGGGTACCGGCGGGCGAAGCGGCATGCGGCTCGGGTGGTTGCTGAGGCAAAAACTCGGGCGTGGGAGGAGTTTGGAGAGGCCATGGAGAAAGACTTCCGTACGGCTTCGAGGCGATTCTGGTCCACCATCCGGCGTCTCGGGGGGGGGAGAGCGCTGCAGCACCAACACTGTTTATAGTGAGGATGGTGTGCTGCTGACCTCTACTCGGGACGTTGTGGGCCGGTGGGCAGAGTACTTCGAAGACCTCCTCAATCCCACCAACATGCAGAGCCTGGGGACATTGAGGAAGCAGAGCCTGGGGACTCTGGGTTGGGCTCTCCAATCTCTGGGGACGAGGTCGCCGAGGTGGTTAAAAAGCTCCTCGGTGGCAAGGCCCCGGGGGTGGATGAGATCCGCCCGGAGTTCCTTAAGGTTCTGGATGTTGTAGGGTTGTGTTGGTTGACGCGACTCTGCAATATCGCATGGACATCGGGGGCAGTTCCCCTGGATTGGCAGACTGGGGTGGTGGTCCCCCTGTTCAAAAAGGGGGACCGGAGGGTGTGCTCCAATTATAGAGGGGTCACACTCTTAAGCCTCCCTGGCAAGGTCTATTCAGGGGTCCTGGAGAGGAGGGTCCGTCGGATAGTCAAACCTCGGATTCAGGAAGAGCAGTGTGGTTTTCGTCCTGGTCGTGGAACACTGGACCAGCTCTACACCCTTAGCATGGTCCTGGAGGGTGCATAGGAGTTCGCCCAACCAGTCTACATGTGTTTTGTCTACATGTGCCTTGGAGAAGGCGTTCGACCGTGTCCCTCGGGGAGCCCTGTGAGGGGTTCTCCGGGAGTATGGGGTACCGGGCCCTTTGATACGGGCTGTCAGGTCCCTGTATGACCGGTGTCAGAGTCTGGTCCGCATTGCCGGCAGTAAGTCGGGCTCGTTTCTGGTGAGAGTTGGACTCCGCCATGGCTGCCCTTTGTCACAGATTCTGTTCATCACTTTCATGGACAGAATTTCTAGGCGCAGCCAAGGTGTTGAGGGGATCCGATTTGGTGGCCTTAGGATCTCATCTCTGCTTTTTGCAGACGATGTGGTCCTTCTGGCTTCATCAGGTCGTGATCTACAGCTCTCGCTGGAGCGGTTCGCAGCCGAGTGTGAAGCGGCCGGGATGGGGTTCAGTGCCTCCAAATCCGAGGCCATGATCTTGAGCCGGAAAAGGGTAGAGTGCCTTCTACGGGTCAGGGGAGGTGTCCTGCCCCAAGTGGAGGAGTTCAAGTATCTCGGGATCTTGTTCACGAATGGGGGAAGAAGGGAGCGGGAGGTCGACAGGCGGATTGGCGCAGCGTCTGCCGTCAAGCGGGCGCTGTACCGGTCCGTCGTGGTGAAGAGAGAGCTGAGCCAAAAAGCGAAGCTCTCGATTTACCGGTCGATCTACGTTCCCACCCTCATCTATGGTCATGAGCTTTGGGTCATGACCGAAAGAACGAGATCGCGGATACAAGCCAAAATGGGTTTTCTCCGTAGGGTGGCTGGGCTCTCCCTTAGAGATAGGGTGAGAAGCTCAGTCATCTGGGAGGGACTCGGAGTAGAGCCGCTGCTCCTTCATATCGAGAGGAGCCAGTTGAGGTGGCTCGGGCATCTGGTCAGGATGCCTCCTGGACGCCTTCCTGGTCAGGTGTTCTGGGCACGTCCCACCGGGAGGAGGCCCCGGGGAAGACCCAGGACACGCTGGAGGGACTATGTCTCTCGGCTGGCCTGGGAACGCCTCGGGATTCCCCCGGAAGAGCTGGAAGAAGTGGCCGGGGAGAGGGAAGTCTGGGCCTCCCTTCTGAAGCTGCTACCCCCGCGACCCGACTCCGGATAAACGGAAGAAGATGGATGGATGGATAAAATGTTTGAATATTTTAAAAGTATGGTAAATATTTTAAGTAAGTGCTCTTTCAAACTATGAAAGCTCATTGGAGATGCAAAGCCTCATAAAAACAATGTCTTTAAAGTTGACATGGCAAGAAACAGTCATACAATTACAGCTGTCTTTTTATGGATTAGTTTATTAGAACACAAGTTCATATTCAACAAAACAAAGTCACAAATTGCACACATATTTGAAGATGTGGAAACAGAAAATTAATCAGTTTTTATCATGTGATGTTTTTAAGTTATTAGTTTCACTTGGGATGGCAAGTAATAAAAGTCCTTGTAGTCTTTTATTGTCAATGGTGAATTGACAATAAAGTATACATTGACTAATTCAATGTATACTTTACGTTTACGTATATTCATCTAATTTGACCAGTATCATCAGAAGCTAAACAAGGTTTTTGCCATGAAACACCAAGAAGATTTGGACGTTCTGACAGATAAACGGGAAGAGCAGAGAAATATAAAAACAAACAAGTTTTTGTTATTTGGTTCCAGAATAAAATCATGTGTCACTCTATCAGGTTTTTAACGTATTTCTACTTATAGCCTTTTATGATGAATGTGTCTGTATAAATATATGTTGCTTATGAGTGGTGTTTGGTCATCACTGATATTAATCTTCATAATCAAGTATTGGATAGATGCTCTCCTTCTGTGATTAATTTATTTATGACAAAACCGTACTGGTCTACTGAGACCAGTGGTGTTTTATTTCTTTATTATTTTAATACAAATATCAACATCTAAATATATGAATATAACTGCAAAGGAAACATTTGATTTTAAATGAGAGATACAGAGCTGAAATATTTGTTTTAAAAATTGTACCTTTGTTATGTTATTATATTTGAGAATTTACTTGACTGCATTATATAATTTTAAACAAAAGCTTCCTACTGACTTAAAACTATTTTGTATTTATACTAGTAGACACAGTTTGATCTCATAACAAGGGCCACAAAAAATGATTCTTAGTTGACAGTGAAAATGATGGTTCCTGTTGTTAGAGCGGGTGCAGAGGAAGCGTTGCTGTGCTCTGGTCCTTCAGGTGTTCCTTCATCCAGCGGCGGGAGCCTCTAAAGATTGTTGAGCTCCAGCAGGGTTTGATCCAACACCTGGTGCATATCCAGGTTCTCTTCTTTGGCCTGGGCCAGCTTCTCTGAAGTTAAAAAAAACCCCAGCTTGTTCTTGTATTTCATATTTTCAATTATGGATAAAAGCAAAATGTAACACCTTCTTTTGACACGTAGATAGTTGACAATAAGGTCATCCATACCAATGCAAATTAATACACATTTATATATTTATGGTACTGATGGAATCTGAACTAAAGTATGGGGTGGACCTGAAGAGTTTTATGTTTGATAGCAGAAACTTCTATAAACTGGTTTTATTCTTACCATGAAATAGATTGGCACTGGATTTAAGTAGGAAGGAACAAGGAACTCTTTAGTTATAGAAAGGTGAACAAAGAAAGAATAAACCCTTTTTGTCACAATATAAAACCAAACCTTAGTGGATAATCACAAGTTGGTAAGAAGTTTGGGTTTGGGTTTGGGGGGGTTCTTTCACTTTAACTCAGGGGTCCCCAAACTTTCTCCTGTGAGGGCCACATAACTTGTCCCTTCTCTGATGGGGGGCCGGGGTCATTTTGTAACAGAAAAAGTGTGACGATTGTAAGAGTGCTAAACATAAAAATGTATTGTTTTTCAGAAAGCACAATCAAATAACCTTTTCTGGATTCTTCAGAGAACAAAAGTCAGGAAATAACACTATTTATGAAATAAATAATAACCAAATAACACTGGGTTCTCCACATAAAAAAAAGGGTTAGGGTCAATTATATGCATATATAAAATAGTTACTAACTAATAGTTAATAATAAATAAAGTTCATTACTAAGGAACATTTTATTGCAAAAGTCCAACTTATCAAATAAAAATGCACATATATGAAAATACTCTGGTATTGTTCAGGGGGCCAGACCAAATGTGGAGGCGGGCCGCATCTGGCCCGTGGGCCGTAGTTTGGGGACCACTGCTTTAACTGGATGAATTGGAAGGTCCTCCTGTACAGTGGGTTTAGTATTATGTGATCCCTTGAGAAGGGCTCATTTTTGGAGAATACTGCACCAACATACTGTATGTGTCAAGTATAAAAGTCAGACTGTTTGCTTTTAAAAGCACAACTCACTAAAATATAAGTTGTAACACCTCATTTATGAATCTGTTTTGATACGCTGGTGATTATGTGCACAGTACTGGTCAGAGAGACATTCAACGACAGTGTCTTCAGTCAGAGCTTTTGCCTCTGCCTGGCCAGAAAAATAGGCCACACTAATATTTTGTTGGACTGCCTATAGCCTTGATTAAGGCACACATTCACTGTGGCATTGTTTGGATTATAAGCTTCTGCTGATTTATTTCTAACCAGTGTTGTATTAATTTTTCACCCAGATCTTGCATTGATGATGGTGGAGTCTGACAGCTGTGCAAAACTTTCTCCAGCAAATCCCAAAGATTCTCAATTGGGTTAAAGTCTTGGCTCTGCGGTGGTCAATCCATGTGTGAAAATGATGCCTTATGCTCCCTGAACCACTTTCACAATTCGAGCCCATTGTTATCTTGGAGTATGCCAGGCTTGTACAGTAGGCAAGAGGCGTGATGGGTAATCATTTCACCTGCCTCTCTTCTTACCTTGACGGAGCTAATGCTACTCCCGTACTGAACGTGAAACCACCGATCAGACATTGGAGGAAGACCTAAACACCTATTGATGTACAGTAGTTAATGACACATCAGAGGGACATGTCATTCATTGTTTGATTTATTAAGCTGAAGCACAAACACCAGCTTCTACTGCCAACTCTGTCCTCTTCCTCAGTTTAGTCCTCCTCATCTTCATTACCTCTTGTGATTTCTATATTCCCATCAATTTCAATGTGCTCCAGTTCAATTTGAAAAGGCTTAAAGATGTCACTCATTGCTGCTTTGGCTGGACGGAGCTAGCGCAGTCGGACCAAGTAGGAGTCATTTACCAAGACTGCATTGCAACGTGACCAACATGACAACGTAAGTGTGACAAAATTTTAATAAAAATTATAAAAACTAAACAACCTACTGCATTATTTTTAAATCTAGAATTAATATTTCTCAAAGTATTAGTACAACTAATGGATTCCTTTAACCCTTGCGTTGTCTTGCGGATCAAAAGTGATCCACTACCATATTTAGCTGTAGAAAAAATACCTTAAACTCTTTTTCCAACTTAAAATTTTATGACTTTTCCTAAATTGACCACATCCTTAGAAAAAGTGATACTTTGTTTCTGTTTCTATTTCCGTGTGAGCTGAGCACCACTAGGGTACAAAGATGGTCTTATGGGTAATTTTACCTATAAAACAAAGCATACTTTGTTACTCATAATACAAAGTACTATGGGTAACAATACTTACCCATAATACTTTGGGTACGTATTGTTGTATTGGTGTTTAAATGATATAAAACCATTTACAACACCAGAAAAAAGTTCAAAGGTCACACACTAACTCGCTCTAATACATACACGCCTACACACCCACTAAAAAGTGTACAGTACTTTAAAAAGTGTATTTGGGTTGTAGTTGATGTTATGGACTTACAAATTTAAAGGAACTTTTTATTTTGACTTTTCTTGAAACAATTAAGTTTAATGCCACATTCGTATCCTACATCTGACCTCAACCAGGGTGCTGTGGTGGAGCAGGGGTAGAGCACAACAAACATAAGGAGGCCTTAGTCCTTCATGTAGCCGTCGCAGGTTTGATTCCCGGCATGATAACCTTAGTTGTATGTCTTCCCCCTCCTTCATTACCCACTTTCCTGTCTAAATACTCTCAAATAAAGGCTGTCTGCGCCAAAGAAAAAAGAACAACATTCAAAAGAGAGATCCTTTATTAGTTTACTTTATTTGAAGTAATCTAAATGATTTGAGTGGACTGGCTTAAGTTAGTCATTTTAAACACACTTAATGAATTCAGTTAAAAAAACTTAATATATTGATTTGGATAAACTTAGAAAATTGAGTTGATTAGACATAATAAATTTAATTGGATACACAACTTGCGTTGGAACTGTCTTAACTGCCACACTCAGTGGTCTCCGAATATACAAAGTGGTCTTCTTATATTGGTATTTTTCTAAGGTAATTAATTTCTTCTTTGTGGCTTTGGTTTCTGATGATTATGTTGAGCTGTTGACGTGATTTTATGCATTGATTATTTGAATAAATTCTGGTTGATTGGGAAGTTGAACAGTGACTGTTGTCTTTGTGGTTTCACTTTTACACATGACATTAACGGACCTGGGGAGACGAGAGAACAACGAGCAGCAGGTAGCAAATATCTCGTTTCTCAACAGTCCATAACATGAACTACAACCCAAATACACTTTTGAGAGTGCACTCTCAAAAGTGTATTTGGGACAATTAATCCAACAGTCATGTATTTGACTGGACAATTAATCCAACAGTCATGGATTTGGACTGTGGGAGAAAGCTGGAGTACCCAGAGAGAACCAATATCTGCACAAGGAGGACATGAAGAAAGACCTCAGGTGGTATTCAAAACCCAAGACCTTCCAGCTTGACAGGAACACAGCTACATTGTAAAACATTTCAAGGTGGTTTAACTTGAAAATGCAGTTAAGTCAACAAGAAAATTGTATTGGTTTTAACTCAGGGATCAAAGTTCAGGAAGTTGATTTAACAACAAGAGACAAAGGTGTCTAAACATTATTTTTAAGCTCATTAATCTTGAATTGTGAGTTTTAACTTAATGCTGCAATTTAAACCAAATAATTATTTCACAATGTGCAAAAAAAAAACTACTGCCCTCACCTAGTTAAAGAGCACACACTTCCCTATTATTTTTACTCACAATATCAAGTTAAAATAACTACTTATTTTACTTGAGAATAATTTAAGATCTTGTTTGAAATTGCATGAACAGATTTTCTGATCTGATAATGAATTTTATTAATCATCACATTGAATTCTGCTCAGAAACATTTAGTGTAAACAGAACATTATCCTCAAGCTTCGCAAACTGTCAGATGCATTAAATAAACATTTGCCTTAATAACACAAGAGTCAAATCAATGTAACACACTTTCATCTCAGGAAACAAAAACATGCTGCTAAGCACTCTGGGAAATAGTTCCCACTCCTGTCTTTTTCTTCTTTCAGTTTTTTAACTGCTAAGCTAAAGATTTTTAGTTTATTCAACTCTTGGAGGTTTGACAAAATTAATAAAAAGTTAACACAACTTGTGAAAGTTTATTTTTCACAAACTCACACGTTCAAAATCCAAAACTTGCTAAAATTATTTGACTTGAAGAGTAGAAGATAGTAGATGCAATAAAATGCTGCTCAAATGTTTTACAGTGTAGCAAATGTACCACAATGCAGCTCAATTTTACATTTTTCATATATAGTATACATCTTTGTTCAATGGGATATAATTTGCTCAAGTTAGCATCTAGTTAGCAAGAGTTCCAGCTTTACAAGGATTGTATCAGAGGTGTGTACAGTACTCTAATCCAGGTTTGATCAAATAATTTTATTTTTTGAATCATTAAATCAAAGTTAATTCTGATTGATTAAAAGCCACAAAGTAGCTCCTTATTCAAGTTCTGAGTAGTTTTTCATACAGATGCTAACTTTAGTGCTGTTATTACCACCAAAAATGAAATTCAGACCAAACCAAACAAGACTAAAGAGCCCCATGTATAAAACCATTGTCATTTTATGAACATTTCTCACACGTTTTCCCGTGGTCAGACAAAGACAATGCTGAGAAATTTAGCGTCAAGAAAACCAGTATCTGAGTTTTGGCCATCTCACACTAACTGCAAAGTTAACGTTTGGAAGTCAAGTCAAACAAAAAGAAGGTAAAATTGGGAAAATATAGAATTTGATAAGGATAAAAAGTTTTATTACAGAAAGGAGGGAGATGAAGGTTCAAATAAATACAAATGACATTAACTCCAGACCTCAGGACAGGTAGTAGTGAAAGGAGCTAGCTGTAAGTTCAAAGGAAAAAAAGAATGGAAAGAGGAAAAAAGTCTGAATTTACTGCATTATGTTTAGAAATCTTCCAGCCAATAACAATTCTGCAGAACAAGAACAGACCAGCAAAGCAACAGGGGAGGATGGGGAGGCAAAAGGGGAGAAGAGGAAGGGAGGAAGCTTCTACAGTGTAGTCATGTCATTGAGGGCCAGGTCCAGCTCCTCACTGAGAGCCTTGCCCTTCAGCTTCTGAGCATACACTTCATCTGGAAGAGGACATGGACAGGAGGACAACACAGGGAAGAATGGGAACACATTGAAATGAAAGAACAGAAAAGAGAAAAGAACAAAGGTTTAAAAAATGACCAACTTCAAAATAAATAATTCACAGGAAGGATAATATCTGGCACACCTTTCAATGAAGTTGAAATCATACAAATACTAAGTTCTATAGACTTCAATGAGACACGTTTATGACACTCAACAGGCTGATGTTAACCTTAGCTGGCAGCTGCTGCAGAAACGGATCAAATTCTTTCTGTTACAATGAAACACAGATTGTAACAGTCTGTGTTTCAGTCTGCACAATATTAGAAAATCCTGCAAAGGCAATAATAATGCATAATTTATCAGGTGCAAAATATGCCTAGTATATGCCTAACCCTAATCCTAATCAAAACTCAATTCACACCATAGTCCTAAACATAAATTATAACCAAAAAACATCCCAAAGCCTGGGTCCAGGGTTTGGGTCCCAACAGAAGAAATCTGTCCTCTCAACGTAGTATTTGTTGGAAAAATGATCCTTACAAAAAACAAGGTCACACACACACACTGACTCTGTCAACTAAAAGGGAAGCTAAGTATTTCTGTAGCTTAAAACCAATCACCTAACAGATTCATAGTTACATCTGCAAAAGCTGCCTGCAAACACAAGGGTAACTGGGAGGACTGGATGACTGGAAGGTCTGACTGAAAGCAGACCTGGTAGAGTATTACATACCTTCTAGATCATCAATCGTCTTCTCCAGCTTAGCCACAGACCTTTCTGCAAACTCTGCCCGGGTTTCAGCCTGGAACACACACAAACAGTTAATGACCCACAGTAACAAGCAAACTGAGCACAGCACAAGAACTAAACCATACAGTAATATGAAAATGACATATCATGTGTCAGTCACAATAATGCCACATATTAGTCAAAGTAGAACACTCATTTTCATAGCGATGAAAGCAACACCATTTTCTGCAGAACTAAGAAAAACTATTTCTGAATTGGTAACACACCAATGGAACTTGATGCACAATCTGATTAGATTGTTTGTGTTGGTGGAAACAGAGTTTCCAAACATTTTATCTTTCTGGTTGCATGGTAATAGAAACCCAAAGGACTTCTGTTGCCAGTCTTACCATCTGATGTGTGAAAAATTTGCTGACCACAGTAAATTTAGGTGATCTCTGAAGATTACAATTTAACTTCTTAAACTCCATTTCCAGCTTTTTCATATACATGTTTCTTTCCAACCTGAAACCTAATCATTCTAAATATGGACTGAATGTTTTGCTGACATGATAGTGACCCTCTCTGTAGAAGACCAACCATTATAAAAATATACAACTTCTTTACTTCCTCATCATGCAAAGGACTAGTTCTCTTTGCTTTCCAAGACACTTAGTTATGGAGTCTGACTCCCACAGTCTGTGGGCCAGTTCTCTTCACTGTCTATCTAATAATTAATTGTCGAATTGAAATGAATTAATATTAAATTAAGTTTTAATTGAAAGAAAATTAAATTAAATTAAAAGCAGAGCATGAGCAGTTCTAAACAGGGGCTAATTTAGTATTATCTGTACTGAACAGATAATACTAAATCAATTTCTTATGATGATATGTGTCAGTAAAGAATTGGTACTTTGGACTATTTTCATTTTTCCCTGCAGTTTTATTCTAAGTGAAAGGTAAATTGCACACCACTACTGGGTTTATGGTCTCGTGTCCACTTGGATCACATATATAAGGAGCGTTTATGACATTCATGGCAGACGAGATCCAGGCCCAGAAGCAGATGAAAGCCAGAGGCCAGGATCAGAGGCGGAGCTGGAGCCAGAACCAGCCGGCGTGGGGCGCGTCAGTTGCTTGACAAGGTGTGGGAGCCAGTTCGTGGTTCGGATGGACCACATGTGGAGGCGTCGCTTGATCAAACCTGGGAGCAGAGGCTGAGACCTGTGGGGGCCAACCAGTCAATGTCTGAGGGAGATCTGCACCGATGGAGGTCCAGGCCGAAGGGGGCACACGCTAGTGTAACGGTTCTTGGGCTGCCGCACATTACCCCTAGACAATCATTTTACTTATAAATGCCTCTGAAGAGCTTAAAATGCTTCTTGTTGTCGTGTCCTCCAAGTTTCTTGTTGCGGTCATCAGAGTCGGGCCATAACATATTTACGGCTCCTAGTTCATCTTCTTGGAAAAATTTGTTTTGTCACATAATTATGTGACAAAACAAAACAAATAGTCGACTAGCTCTGTAAAATGTCACTGCAGAGTAAAGAATCGACTAGTCGATTGTTGGTGCAACCCCTAAGTCATACTGAGACAGGATCACAGTTTTCATCTGCTGGATCTAGGGTCTGCAAACTGCAGCTCCAGAGCCAAAAGTGGCTCTTTGGCTTGCTTAACATACTAAATGCTCCAGTACTCCATTGCTCTGTTTTTGTTTCTTTTTTGTGTTGTTGAGTATGCCCACGAAAAAACACTGGCCCTACCCTGGATTCCCAGGTAAATTTGCATTTTACCATCATCTTTGTCTTATTTTCACTTAATTTCAATTTCTTTGTTTAGACAACTAGAAATAAATAATTTCAGAGTCCTGCAGAAATATACACACATTTATATTTGGGCATACATGATTTAGGGGACATGTTTAAAAACAAAGGGAGAGCAATAGAAGGATAAATATTCTCACCTCCTTCAGCTTCTCTGTAAGCACTTTAATCTCTTCTTCATATTTGTCCTCTTTTTGTGAGTACTGAAATCCAAAACAATAAGTATAAACAAAAAAGTTCCATGGACTGACATTTCCAACCTAAACTTTAACATCAACAGAGAAAGAGAAAGAAAGATTTCAATGTAGCAAATCGACTAGTCTAGATCAAGGGATCTAGATTTAGTTGTGTTTTTTTTTTTACTCTAATGACCTGAATATCTAGAAAAATGCAAGAAAATAACAAGATGCTGAAACATTAAGCTGGAAAATGTTACAGTCATACTATTTAAGTCTTTTCCTAATTTCATATACTGTATGTATATGTATAGTAACATAAATGTGACCAGGAATTATTTCTTCCTCATATGTTGGTTTCTGTCAGCATTTCAACACATTTCTACCACCAACCTAACATAGACCAACCTCACCATCGTTCTCTGCTGATGTTGTCGTTACCATCTTAACTCAACCAGCAATGCACACTGAAAAATAAAAACTCTTTGGATGAACATAAAAAAATTATGGAAAGGATTTCCACCTGTTTACTTTGCTTTATTTCAGCACCATGTGATTCTGTTACTCCTATTTAAAGCAAATGTGTTAGGTCAACTTAATTTATTAAGGTTATTCCAATTTAAAGCAAATGTGTTGTCTCAATTTAATTTATTAAGGTTGATTCAACTCATTTACTATAGTTGGACCCAATGTAATTTAAAAGAGCCAGCCCAACTACTTTGCAATGTTTTGGACCAAATAATTTACTTTACTTGATTAAGACTAATGCAAATTTAGAAAATTGCATTAGTTGAAACCAACTTTTTTTTTTTGCATCGCTAGTGGCTCGTATTTTTTTGCGACAGTAGGCAGACAGGAAAGAGGGTGGAGGACATGTGGCAAAGGTCGCCGGGAGTCGAACCAGTGACGTCCGCGTCAAGGACTAAGGCCTTCAAACGTGGGGCGTGCTAACTCCCTGCACCACCACAGCACGCCCTGAGAAACCAACTTATGTTACAGTGGTACCTTCACACTACTTAATTAAGTTGATCCAACTCATGAAAATTAAGTTAGCTCAACAAACATGCTTCATGCTGAAAGAAAGCTATTTAATCGTGTGGAAATCCTTTCCATGATTTAATTATGTTAATTCAAAGACAACTTTTTAAGTTACATTACATTAAGTGTTTTAAGACAGGACTGGGTGAAAAGGTAGAAAGAACACAACAATTAGAACAGAACTGTATTTTCAAAACCCAGCCACCTTACTGTATTTTTATGCTGTAGTTTTTACAGCCATTTGTTACAGTGCAGTTCTTAAATGCCAATAGTGCTCTGCAGAGAAAAACAAATATCTATAGTTTAATGTGTAACTAAAACCGCTTTGAAGTTATGTGGCGTGATCTTCCATAATCTTCCATAATCTCTCGTGAGATTATCTCGCTAGACCAGGGGTCCCCAAACTTTCTCCTGTGAGGGCCACATAACTTGTCCCTTCTCTGATGGGGGGCCGGGGTCATTTTGTAACAGAAAAAGTGTGACGATTGTAAGAGTGCTAAACATAAAAATGTATTGTTTTTCAGAAAGCACAATCAAATAACCTTTTCTGGATTCTTCAGAGAACAAAAGTCAGGAAATAACACTATTTATGAAATAAATAATAACCAAATAACACTGGGTTCTCCACATAAAAAAAAGGGTTAGGGTCAATTATATGCATATATAAAATAGTTACTAACTAATAGTTAATAATAAATAAAGTTCATTACTAAGGAACATTTTATTGCAAAAGTCCAACTTATCAAATAAAAATGCACATATATGAAAATACTCTGGTATTGTTCAGGGGGCCGGACCAAATGTGGAGGCGGGCCGCATCTGGCCCGTGGGCCGTAGTTTGGGGACCACTGCGCTAGACCCTCCTTGGAGGGAGATCAATCTGACTATAATGAATCATGTTATCTCAACATGATTAAAATTCATAAACATTAAGTTGTTGAATTTCTTGTTTATCCAACATGATTTTATCACGTTTTCATTTGAAACATGAAATTATTTAGTTAAAAGTACATGACATTCTTTTGTTAATGTAATAACCCCCGAAGTTCTTTTTTTTCAGTGCAGATGTTGAATGAACATGTTGTTCTTTGATATTTTGCATGTTTTTTATTGACCAATCATGTTAGCGGCAAAGTCCTCCTCATCTCTCACTGTACCTTCTCAGCCTGGGCTTCCAGGGACTTCAAGTTGTTGGTGACATTTTTCAATTCTTCCTCAAGGTCAGCTGATTTACTGAACAACATAGGAAAGAAGAAAAGCAGCAGAAGAAAAGGCAGTAATTTGAAAGGCAGAAACGAGTGAGAAGTTCAAACCAGATGCAATTTGATGGACCAAAAACATTTTTATATGTCAAAATTTTTATATATGTCAAAATAAAATAAAATATTAGATACGTTTGACTATTACATTAAGAAGAAGTAAATGATATTGTCTTTGGAAACAATGGATATAATGTTTAAGGTCCAGCAATATGCAAAGGAACCATAGATTCAGTAAAATACCGGGGAGTCTGCAGAAAAAGGTTACATAAATATTCAAAATAAATCTAATAAACATTTTTGGTGAGCATTGGGCAAAGCATAACATACAAAATCAGATCTCTGCTACATGTTTCAAAAAATGTATGCTCTAAACAAAAATAAGTTTTAATGAGTAACACCACTTAATAAAATTCCTCATAAACATTGACTTATTGTAGTGTCTGTCAACACAAGTTATATGCCATTTATATTATAACTTGTTAAGCTGCCTTATTTTGAAACCTTTTCTGATTTTTCCATGTCCTGGATCATGGCTGAGAACCAACATGTAGGTAGAAATAAATATCTCATCTTAAATAGAAAGGATTCTAGACTTTTCCTAGATTGGGGGTCAGAACCAAACCCCCCTCATACCTCTAGGACTTTCACCCATGCCAAGAGACCTAAAGAGCCTCAGCTAAAAAATAAAATGTACTCCTCAATATCCTGCAGTAGATATGAATTGATATTGGCTCATGACAACAAACATAAAAAATTTAGGATGTATTTGTGGCAAATTGGTTCTATGTAAATAAACTGAGTTAAACTGATCTGAAAAAATTTGGTCAGATATTGAAGAAAATATGTCCATATTTGTAGTTAAATGTTTTAATAAAACCACCTAAAATTAAATGTAGCCATAAGAGGAAAAACAAAAATAGATTAATGAGCTGCACCTGCATGGCATCTCAAATGGTAACCATTTGTTATTAAAACTAAATCTTCATTTTGTCAAAAAATATTGTTTGATCAGAACTTTTCATACAGTATTTAAAAAAATATTAATACCAAACAAAATTATGAAGTATTAAGTAAAGGATGGAGAGGAAGAGAAAACATGCAAATTAAACAGAATTGACAAGCAGGAATAAGAAGGCTAATGCAAGATGCATCAAATACCTCTTCTTCATCGCACATCATCAACTTCAAATTCTGGTCCATAAGCCTGAGCTCCTGTTCAAGCTCCCTGACTCGCCTAGGGGTTTAGTTCAGGATGGGGCGAAGCGTCAGACAGGAAACAAGAATGCATTCATGCTTTCATGCTTTCATGCACATTTCACAAAAACACAATAAAACATGTGTGACTGGGGTATTTTTACATGCTGTTCAAGTGTAGGAACGCAAAATAAAACAAATGTACATTCAGAAATCAAATCACCTAACTGAGCCTGCCATTTGTAGAAAAAGTTGCTACTGTTAAGTTTTTATTTATCTATTTATGTATTTATTTATTATCTGTGTGGCCACCATAATCAGATCCAATTGGTTTGCAGGTCATGCTGTAGGTGATCATGATACTTACGCCTCAGCCACCTCAGCACGCTCCTCTGAGCGTTCCAGATCTCCCTCCAGAATCACCAGTTTACGTGCAACCTGCAAATATATTCAGGCCCTGACGTCATTCCACACAAAACCTGCTCATGTTGTTGAGTACGATACCTCAACTCTGACTTTTAGAACCAGTCGTTTACTGTGACCTCATCCTGATCAAAGTGAATAAGAAGTTATTATCTATTTACTGAATTTTAAAAACAGGGTAAAAGGGAAAACTATCCTCTTTTAATTCTAAGGTTTAAGAACTGTTTCTGGACTTTGACTGGTCCATTGTGGAGTCTTGTTTAGCCATTCTGTTAGAGATTTGCTGTTGTAGTTTGAATCTTTATCCCATTCTAAATCAAGACAGATTGCGTCACGTCTAATTCTTTATAAGACACTTTCAATACTTGCTGGATGATTCATTGACTGCAATCTGCAGCACAAATCTTGTCTGGTTCACATGCCAACTGATGCCAGAAGAATTGAAGTTGGAGGTATTATGTTAAATTAGCAGCTCTTTAATTGGCTGGTGGTTGAAGTTCATCCTGTAATCAGTGGGTTGCAGGTTCAGTTTTGTGTTTTGAACCATTCAGAGGTGGACTTGCTGTGGTGCTAGGGCTTGGTATTTTGATGTATTAGTATTTCTAAGTAATACTAAAATTGTAATTCCATCTTTAAATGTAATCCTTCGCTAAACTCTAAACAGAAAGAATGTGCAGAATTAATCCCACCTCTTCATATTTACGGTCCGCCTCCTCAGCAATGTGTTTGGCCTCCTTCAGCTGCATCTCCTGGATTTCCATTTTCTCTTCATCTTTTGTTGCTCTGTTCTCTATCACCTTCATTCCTCTGAAGAGAAAAACAGACGTAAACGCTGGTCAGGTAGGACATGGTGCAGTATTCGCCAGCTTGGAATACATTTCTCTCTACCAGAAAAAAACCTAAACATTTCACATTCTGTGTTACAGATCAGACAACTGGCTCTAGTCACACTTTTCTTACTTGGTGTTTTATTTCCGATTTTATTTGTGCATGAACCAGTAATGCAATGTACTTTAATTTTTAAACTATAGAACCTGACTAAATATTTTGTATTTCTTGGTCCCAGAAAAAGAAGTTGAAAAAGTAAAAGTAAAGAATAGTGATAAGATAGGGTGACCATATTTTAATTTGGGAAAACCAGGACAACCTGGAACTGGGGGGAACCACAACACCATGGAGCGGGGAAGGGGGGGGGAGGGGGTCTAAAAGCGGGGAAACTCCATACATTTGCGCTTTTTCATGTTGTTGGCTACTGACAGCCACGCTATCTATCTTCTGATTAAGAACAGGGCTGTCCGCACTGACGTGGCTCAGGGATTACGTCACACGCAGGGCCGTGCGCAGTGCCCTAGTGCCTGTAAATATAATGGTCCAATGAAGGAAATTTAAAAAACAGGACATTTCCTCACTTTCTAAAAAAACCCGGGACGCCCGGGACAGGACGTGAAATACGGACATGTCCCGGGAAATACGGACGTTTGGTCACCCTAGACTAGCTGTACTTGGTGCTAGCGTGGCTAACACGAGTAACAGTTTAGTCCAAAGCCTTTTCTGCTAAAATAAAATCTTTAGTGTATAACATACACTAAAGATTAACTAGTCTAGCGGCTGGTGTACAAGTCAACTCAGCTATCTTTACTTTTCCCACACACACTCGCACACATAATGCAACGTGATTGGATTTGGGGAGAAGGGCGTGACTAATTTGCCATACAAAGAAACCTGGAATGGAGTAGTGGAACGGAGTGGCAATGTAATCACAATGCACTGTAAGCTATGTAATGTGTTTTGAGGCAGTTGACCAAAATCCCGGACGATTTTTAAATTCCCCCCGGACATCTTTTTAGGTCTGAAAAGTAGGACATGTCCGGGAAAAAGAGGACGTCTGGTCACCCTAATATCAACAGGAAGCTCTTCACCTCTCGCTTTCATCTGCAGCTTTCTCTGCCTCCTCCAGCTTCTGCAGAGCAGTAGCTAGCCTCTCCTGAGCTCGGTCCAACTCCTCTTCCACCAGCTGGATGCGTCTATTGAGAGACGCCACCTCTGCCTCCGCCTGCAGGAACAGAAACACTCTGGGTGTAAGCCTCAGTAAAGATGAACAGTGACCCTAAATAACAAATAGACCCTGATATCCACAAAAGCAATTTCCTCCAAGAATTAGTTTCTAACCTGTTTGCTGAGAAACATTCTGAGCAGCTCACCTTTGGGAGCTCAAATGTCTGAACAAATGAGAAGATGCTTCTTTACTTATGTTAAAGACCTTGGGCTCTTTTACAGGTATAGGTTAACATTTTCTTCACCAGAATAAAAGCTGAACATTGACTTTGTTAAGTTAAACTGAATTTCTAATAAATTGTCTTGTTAGAATATGATTGTAAACAAAATATTATTGTTTCAAACAGGTAGCAAATTCAAAGTTAAGGAAAGGCTGAAAATCTGATCATTAACAACATGCATTTTGATTAATAGTGTGCCAACACTTCATAACGTAACATGTTGCTTCTTTGTGTTCTCTCCCTGTAATACCCTTTAGTTACAGTTCAGTCATTGATGAAAAATCCAATGAATGAATAAATGTACAGAAAATCTCAGTGTTGTGTGGCTGAGTTTCTGCTACCTGGTTTTTAAAATTCATCTTAAACTCCTCTGCTGCTCAATTCTTTTTAATCAATTCTGTAACATTAGAATCCGCTGATATGTCTGAGGAGTTTGTTTACAAATAGAGCAGACCGGCTGTGACGACACTGTAGAGTTCATGAACTAAATAACAAAGTTAGATTAGTTAGACCATTTAAATTAAACTTATTAATGATCAGGTTGAATATGATCTTGGCCCTCAAACCTAATGGCGAATAAATGAGCCAGTGACCGAGCAGCGCCCCCTGGAGGCCGGACGGTCCGGTCCTGGTGGTTACCCTCTCTCTGGCCTGCCTCTCCATGTCCGCCTCCGTCTGGAAGAGTTCGGCCCGGTCCTCCGCCTCGTAAGCCTGCTGCTGCAGGTTCTGGATTTTCCTCCTAACAGCGTCTATGGATGTTAAGGTCGCCATTCCGTGAAAGTTCAGCCCCAAGCTTCCCAACGGCGTCACGGCGTTTCCATGGCAACTGCTCCGGAAAGTTCCCCCGTTGTAATTTCAAAATAATGTTAATATAAACTTCAAAAGGCTCATTTTTAAGTGTAAGTCATATGAACTATAATTTTGATTAGGTTGGGCAATTTGTCATTATATGAATCACACTGTCCGCTTGTAACTTTTGCCTCTTGATGATAACGTCCCTATTTTGCTGCAGACAGTATAATTCCAGTATTTTATTTCAGTTCAAATCAAACTGATAAAGGTTTATTCATTCCAAAGGGAAATCGCATAGATGTTGTTGCAACTGGAACTAACTAGACTTTCAGAGTCTTCCTGTATGTGTCTATCTTATTCAATGATGGTGACCTTGGAATGTTGACAGTATTGTTTGTTCTGACGCCATCTGTGCAGCTGCTGTCTCCCGCAGGAGGAATCAGCAGTTTTTACAGGAACTAATCGTTACATCATAGATATTATTGGAAGTTCTGTGGAGGTAAACAGGAAATGGTAAAAATTTGTAAATCATGCTGAGCTGTGTCTGTAACCAGAGCCCTGTTTTTTTAACAAAAGACTAGTTTAAGAAGGTATACTAGACATTCAGTAACACTGTTACTACTTTTCTGCAGTCCACTGTACTGTTCGAGCACTCACATCCGTTGCCTTTTTCTCTGCTTGCTCCAGCTTCTCCTGGGCATCCTTCAGAGACTCAGAGTATTTGTCCAGCTCATCTTCTACTCCTTTGAGTTTCTTCTGCAGGCCCAGCAGCTCCTCCTCCAGCTGCAGGACAGACACACAGACACAAACACAGACAGCTAACAGCGTGATTAAAGGGTCTAGAAGATTGTATTTTCATGTAAGGTTTTCTACTAAAACTATTTCATTTAAAATCTTCCAGCAGAAGAAACTTAACATCAATGTTTAGATTAATAATATCAGATTTTCTACCTATTGATCTCAGTTTTCTTATGCATTTTAAGATGAAGTTTGATCTATTTATTAAAATGCATATTTGATTTGCAGTATATTAAATAGATAAATGAAAGCTTTTTACCTTTTAAAACTATCTTTAAAAATGCTCAAATGTAAGTTTCTATTTCATTATAAATTTGTATGTTACAAAATGTATGATGCTTCTATGATGTAACAGTTTTATTACAGAGGTATTAATATTTAATAATGTCTTAGTACGGTGAAATTTAGTAAAATTTCATTTACTTTAAAATGAAATATTTGCATTATTATTGCAGTAGAAAACACCTAATGGTGAATCTGTAGGATTGTATAATGAAGCACAAAGTAGGATAGACGGCTAAATAAATCAGTAAACAAATAACATGTACTGTATGTCCTCTCCTTGGGCTGCCACCTTATCGTGGTGGAGGGGTTTGAGTGCTCCAATGACCCTAGGAGCTATGCTGTCTGGGGCTTCATGCCCCTGGTAGGGTCACCCAAGGCAGACAGGTCCTAGGTGAGGGACCAGACAAAGCGCAGCCCAAAGAACCCAATGATGAATGAAAATCTTGGACTTGGTGTTCCCTCGCCCGGACGCGGGTCACCGGGGCCCCACTCTGGAGCCAGGCCTGGAGGGGGGGCATGATGGCGAGCGCCTAGTGGCCGGGCTTTTACCCATGGGGCCTGGCCGGGCTCAGCCCGAAGAGGAAACATGGGTCCCCCCTCCCATGGGCCCACCACCCCTGGGAGGGGCCAAAGGGGTCGGGTGCATTGTGTGATGGGTGGCGGCCAAGGGAGGGGACCCTGGCGGTCCGATCCTCGGTTGCAGAAGCTGGCTCTTGGGACGTGGAATGTCACCTCTCTGGTGGGGAAGGAGCCGGAGCTAGTGTGTGAGGTCGAGAGGTTCCGGCTAGAAATAGTCTGTCTCACCTCGACGCATGGCTCTGGTTCTGGAACCAGTCTCCTTGAGAGGGGCTGGACATACTTCCACTCTGGAGTTGCCCAAGGTGAGAGGCGTCGTGCAGGAGTGGGCATACTTGTTGCTCCCCATCTCGGCGCCTGTACGTTGGGGTTTACCCCGGTGAACGAGAGGGTAGCCTCCCTCCGCCTACGGGTGGGGGGACGGGTCTTGACTGTCGTTTGTGCTTACTGGCCGAACGACAGTTCAGATTACCCACCCTTTTTGGAGTCCTTAGAGGGGGTACTGGAGAGTGCTCTTCCTGGGGACTCCCTTGTTCTGCTGGGGGACTTCAACGCTCACGTGGGCAATGACAGTGAGACCTGGAGGGGCGTGGTTGGGAGGAACGGCCCGCCCGACCTAAACTCGAGCGGTTTCCTGTTGTTGGACTTCTGTGCTCGTCATGGATTGTCCATAACGAACACCATGTTCAAGCATAAGGGTGTCCATATGTGCACTTGGCACCAGGACACCCTAGGCCGCAGTTCGATGATCGACTTTGTCATCGTTTCCTCAGATCTGCGGCCGTATGTCTTGGACACTCGGGTGAAGAGAGGTGCGGAGCTGTCCACTGACCACTACCTGGTGGTGAGTTGGCTCCGGTGGTGGGGGAGGAAGCCAGTCAGACCTGGCAGGCCCAAACGAGTTGTGAGGGTCTGCTGGGAACGTCTGGCAGAATCCCCTGTGAGACGGAGCTTTAACTCCCATCTCCGGCAAAACTTCGAACACGTCCCGGGGGAGGTGGGGGACATGGAGTATGAGTGGACCATGTTCCGTGCCTCCATTGTCGAGGCGGCCGATCGGAGCTGTGGCCGCAAGGTTGTCGGTGCCTGTCGCGGCGGCAACCCCCGAACCCGTTGGTGGACACTTTCGGTGAGGGATGCCGTCAGGCTGAATAAGGAGTCCTATCGGGCCTTTTAGGCCTGTGAGACTCCGGAAGCAGCTGATGGGTACCGGCGGGCGAAGCAACATGCGGCTCGGGTGGTTGCTGAGGCAAAAACTCGGGCGTGGGAGGAGTTTGGAGAGGCCATGGAGAAAGACTTCTGTACGGCGTCGAGGCGATTCTGGTCCACCATCCGGAGTCTCAGGGGGGGGAAGCAGTGCAGCACCAACCCCTGTTGGGGATGGTGTGCTGCTGACCTCTACTCGGGACGTTGTGGGCCGGTGGGCAGAGTACTTCGAAGACCTCCTCAATCCCACCAACATGCCTTCAATTGGGGAAGCTGAGCCTGGGGACGCTGGGTTGGGCTCTCCAATCTCTGGGGACGAGGTCGCCGAGGTGGTTAAAAAGCTCCTCGGTGGCAAGGCTCCGGGGGTGGATGAGATCCGCCCGGAGTTCCTTAAGGCTCTGGATGTTGTAGGGTTGTGTTGGCTGACACGACTCTGCAATATCGCATGGACATCGGGGGCAGTTCCCCTGGATTGGCAGACTGGGGTGGTGGTCCCCCTGTTCAAAAAGGGGGACCGGAGGGTGTGCTCCAGTTATAGAGGGGTCACACTCTTAAGCCTCCCTGGCAAGGTCTATTCAGGGGTCCTGGAGAGGAGGGTCCGTCGGATAGTCGAACCTCGGATTCAGGAAGAGCAGAGTGGTTTTTGTCCTGGTTGTGGAACACTGGACCAGCTCTACACCCTCGGCAGGGTCCTGGAGGGTGCATGGGAGTTTGCCCAACCAGTCTACATGTGTTTTGTGGACTTGGAGAAGGCGTTCGACCGTGTCGCTCGGGGAGCCCTGTGGAGGGTTCTCCGGGAGTATGGGGTACCGGGCCCTTTGATACGGGCTGTCAGGTCCCTGTATGACCGGTGTCAGAGTCTGGTCCGCATTGCCGGCAGTAAGTCGGGCTCGTTTCTGGTGAGAGTTGGACTCCGCCAGGGCTGCCCTTTGTCACCGATTCTGTTCATCTCTTTCATGGACAGAATTTCTAGGCGCAGCCAAGGTGTTGAGGGGATCCGATTTGGTGGCCTTAGGATCTCATCTCTGCTTTTTGCAGACGATGTGGTCCTTTTGGCTTCATCAGATCGTGATCTGCAGCTCTCGCTGGAGCGGTTCGCAGCCGAGTGTGAAGCGGCCGGGATGAGGATCAGTGCCTCCAAATCCGAGGCCATGGTCTTGAGCCGGAAAAGGGTAGAGTGCCTTCTCCGGGTCAGGGGGTTGTCCTGCCCCAGGTGGAGGAGTTCAAGTATCTCGGGATCTTGTTCACGAATGGGGGAAGAAGGGAGCGGGAGGTCGACAGGTGGATTGGCGCAGCGTCTGCCGTCAAGCGGGCGCTGTACCGGTCCGTCGTGGTGAAGAGAGAGCTGAGCCAAAAAGCGAAGCTCTCGATTTACCGGTCGATCTACGTTCCCACCCTCATCTATGGTCATGAGCTTTGGGTCATGACCGAAAGAACGAGATCGCGGATACAAGCGGCCGAAATGGGTTTTCTCCGTAGGGTGGCTGGGCTCTCCCTTAGAGATAGGGTGAGAAGCTCAGTCATCCGGGAGGGACTCAGAGTAGAGCCGCTGCTCCTTCATATCGAGAGGAGCCAGTTGAGGTGGCTCGGGCATCTGGTCAGGATGCCTCCTGGACGCCTCCCTGGTGAGGTGTTCCGGGCACTTCCCACCGGGAGGAGGCCCCGGGGAAGACCCAGGACACGCTGGAGGGACTATGTCTCTCGGCTGGCCTGGGAACGCCTCGGGATTTCCCCGGAACAGCTGGAAGAAGTGGCCGGGAAGAGGGAAGTCTGGGCCTCCCTTCTGAAGCTGCTACCCCGGCAACCCGACCCCGGATAAGCGGAAGAAGATGGATGGATGGATGGCACATATCAAGTAATTTGTTTCAATTTATTTTACTGAAATATTTATGATGTAATATTCTATCATTATTGCCCAGTGTTTCTCATTTTCATGAGAGGACATCCTATAGCTTTTAGGAAGAACAGCTGGCAGTTTAAAACTCTGACCAACAATGTATCTTAATGTGTCTATCAGTAGCTAATTGGTCTTTTAATTACCTGTCAGTGTTCAGTTACAGTTAATGTAATTCACATCATTTACACTGGAACGTGTTGCACAGAAGGCAACATCTAGTTTTGCTTCAAGGCGTCCAGAGTACTGTCAATACAATGCACTGTCGAAGACCTGACTGTGTTTAATAGAGACAGAGTGCATGTAATAGATGAGCAGACTAAATCAGCCACATCATGCAGAATTTAGTGTCACTTTTTCATCAAATCTGTAAAATAAATGACTCCTTCCCAGTGGTGGAATGTAGTGAAGTATGAGTAGTTCGTTACTGTACTTAAAGTATGTTTTTTTCATGTCTGAACATTACTTGAGTTGATCTTTTGAGAGTGCTTTCTACTCCATTACATTTCTATAATGTGTTGCATTACATGTTACATTGAGTGTTTATTAATTGATGACAAGTTGGAGTTGAAATATTAGTGAAATGATCCGTTCTTTGATAGGAGAGTCTAGTTGCCCTATTTTTAGGCAAACACCTTAAACTTCAATGAGTTTACTGCAGCTAAAACAATACAATGGTTTTGGTTTGTGTTTAATAAAAACTTTCAAATGTATAATTATTCCTCTTGTATTGCTTAATAGCATTTATTGCTGCAGGTCATCCCTGAAATTCTGATGCACAGAATCTAAAGTCTAAGTGTGAACTGTGTCACAGAGTGAAAACATAATTAAAACATTAATTTTCTGCAGCCTTGTTCATGAAAAAATGCACCACTGTTATATATAGAATATATACAAAGGCACACTAAACGATATTATAGACCATTGTAGAGAATAAATTCAGCAACTACTTTTAAGTATTCTTACAAGCAAGTACTGGCTTATGTTGAAATAAAATAATCTCATTAATTCCAAAGGGAAATTAAATGTTGTAACTCATTAATTTAGATTCTTCAAAGAGTTATTAAAAATGGTGATGACTGTTGGCTGGAAAGATCTCCTGCAGTGGTTTGTACTGCACTGAGTCTGAAGAAGCCTCTGACTGAAGATGCTGTGCCTTCCCAGAGTATCCTCTCATGAAAACAAACAAAAATGGTTTTGTTGTACTTTTTGCCAGAGTACATCTCCATCTGTTTTCTTGTACTTTGACTTAAGTACAGTGCTTGACGAGTGCTTTCTCCACCACTGCTCCTTCCTAAGGATTCACCTCTGAACCAGTAAGAGGAACTATGATGTCTGTGGAAAACCCAGAGGCAGAGCTAAGCTTGTTCTGTCTGTTCTGCCAGTACATTTTGGGGAATAGAATAGAAACTAAATAGAATAGAAACTAAAGGAAAACACTTGCTTTCGGACATAAACATAGGCAATGTGATATGAAAATAGAAGTTTATCACTGCTACTTTTATGTGTGACTTCTTTACACAGCGTAATAGCTGAATGTGCTAATTTGGAACATTACATGGATAAAAGGGGTTTATTGATAATCAATAAATTTAATTAATTAATTAAACAAATAACCAATAAATAACCAATAAACTCCAAAATGGAAAAGGAGTAATGCTCCTGATTCATCTTCAAAGAACATGCATCACACTTCTGTGACCATCAATTACTATTAACCTTGATGATTGGAAAACACAGTGAGAGAAAGTTAATGTTTTAGCCAAGTTTCACCAAACTACAGGTTAAAATCTGAACACACAGCAACAAATAACAATGCAAAGATCTAACAACAGAACCTTCTTTATTTCATGATTCAAATAATCCATTTCACAAAGATTGATGTTAAAATGTTGTTTAGAATATTACCATCTGCTATAGATTTAATTTGTCCTTTTGTTGACCAGTGACTCATCTCAAAGACAGTTGCAGCTTAAAGAACTATAAAAAGCCTGGGGTAAAGCAGAGTTAAAGGCCTGGTGACAATGTCCCAGAACAAATGTCCTTTCCATTTGAGCTGTGGCATCCTCCCCCAGCCTCCAGCCATCTAAGGTTTCTGCTTCACAAATAGAGTCCAGCCTCCCTAGCCCACAGCAACAATTCAAAGAAGGTGGAGGTCTGCAGAGGGAACACAGAAATAGACTTTCCAAATTTCAATACTCCTAAACAAAGAAATGTAGAAGTGTAGGACATCTTCTGACTCCCAGTTGAATTCCTCTGGGAACAATGAGATCTGAGGTTAAAATAATGTCACTTACAAATACACTGCTACCTGATCTTGTCAGATGCAACTAGAGAAAGTAACAGCCCAGTAGTAATCCGCCTGCTGGGCGGTGGCATCATCTCTTTATCCAACCTAATGCTGCTGCTGCTGCAGATGAAGCATCTCAGCTCTGCTGCTGCAGAAATATGAATGGATTAAAATGTTGCTTAGAATAAAGAGTTGCTAGTTTAATGTTAAATGAGCAACTCGGGGCTGTATGTTTGTCCTGTAAGGATGCTGGTTCTGTCATTGTGTCACCTGTCTTTCCTTCTGGTTTCTCCCTGCCTCAGGGAACCAGTGGCTACTATCCAGTAGCTCACTACTACTTCACAGTGTGAATGTGTGAATTACTGGATGGAGTGTGAAGCACTTTGGGGTTGCCTGGACGTAATACAGGACTATGCAAGTAAAGGCCTTTCAGGCCTTTTTTATCAAACAGTGCTTGTCTCCTCCAACAGACTGTCATTCTCTGACTTACAGAAAAAAGTGCTTAAAATCAATGAGACTCCTGAGTGGATAGACTGACCCAACTATCACCAGCTGCAGTCGACAAAATCTGTTCATCTTTCAGGCAGATGATCCACGGCGTGAAAACTACAGAGAAAGCACAATCCAGTCTGCTTGTGATGTCATGCACACCTGAATGAAGACATAAATGATTCTAAAATTATTTTTGACAATTTTGTCATGACATTCAAAGACAAAACTTGAGCAATGCTGAATGTTTAATAATGTCAATATTTGAAAAAATGACCAATGAAAACATAGTTTGGCAATAGCAAATGTGATGCTCAACACTGGTTGGCTTGGATCAGATTATTAACTGAACAGCCATCCTTCTCTGAGGTCAGAGGTCAGAAGTTTTTTATTTAACTTCCTGTTTCTGAAAGGCACCTGAAGAACAGTCCCATAGGGAAGATTCAGGTCTGCGTTTCTAAATCAAAAGCAAATCCATTGAACAGTTATTATGTGTAGTCTTTGCAGTCAAAGTGGAAAAGAGCTGTAGATGCCTTGTTGATATGTCAATGAAAAAAACTGAATGAAAACAAACTTAAAGAATGAAAAAAGACTCTGGCTCACTACTCTGCAATTGTGGGATGTAAAAATTGCTTTGCTTGTAAAAAAGCCATGCTTCTAAACAGGAGAGTTACGTAGGTTTGCTGTTCACTTGTGCAGTTTTGAATGATTTTCTTTCTAAATTAAGAAAGAAACAACAGGGTTTTATGTAAAGTTTGATAAAAGGTTTTCAGTGCATATCTATTCTGTAAAGTGTCAGTGTGGTGCAGTTCACAGCCTGTGTCCTGATGCATATGACCCACTGAGGTGGGTTTGGTAATCAGAACTGAACAAGATCAAAGCAATGAGAGAATTCATGTTTTCTCAGAGCGGATGAGATGTGAAGCAAACATCAGAATCAGTAGGGTGAAATAATGGATGCATAAACTGATGGTGAATGTGGCTTAAACCATCATGGTACCTTTCAACAAAAACTGACACAACATAATAGCCTGGTCCATCATTCAGCTTTTTTGGTCAGTGCTTGCAAACAGTGCTAGGAACTGTCCTGCCTTTAGAGGAACGTTAGGGTCAGTTCATCTATCAGCCTGAAGACATTCTGATGCCCACATAAAAAGAGAACATAAATAAAAGAAAGAGTTTTTGTGTTTCAGGTATTTCAACTAATGTTTCAACTAATACTGTTGGTTTACTGTTGATTTGCACATCAGCTACCAACATAAGATGTAAACTACCAACACTTCCTATACCAATCAAAAATGATCTTATAAATTCCTAACACATCCTATAACAACAAACACATTATATAAACTACCAACTCATTCTACAGAACCTGCAGGCTGATCTATGATGATGTACTGGATGGTTGGGTGACAGAATCTGGAGACTGACTCAGAAGCACTGATCAAAAACAAGGTTGTTCCCAACCAATGTAGTGAGTTTGAAGAATGGAACTTAGCTAATCATGGCCTGGCCAAGAGGTCTTAAAACTGGTAATATTTTCAACTCAATAATGTGTGAAAATGAAATGCCAACTGACATCAGTTCTCTGTGACTGATGTCAGTGTTTGGGGGGAATCTGTTGAGCAGATCATGCAGCTGTATTATGCACAAAATTCAGTTTTTTCTGAATTGTTCAAGAAAAATAGCAAATAATCATTTGATCTGCATTCAGTCAAGAATTATAAATAAGTTTGGCCATGGATTTGTTTTCTCTTTACTGCTTCAAGGTGGGAATCATCTTTCCCTCAAGGACGAAATCCGGTATCTTGGTGTCTTATTGAGGAACGTTGGCAGGTTATGAAAAGCAGCAGACTCATCCACAGTAACAAACCCTAATGAAGACAGCCTCATCTGAAAGCAGTTCCTGATTTTACAGTCTATTTTCTGACCCTCACCTATGATCAAGAACTTCTGTTTGTGTCCAAAAGAACAAGAACCCAGATACAAGCTCCTGAAATCGGTTTCATCCTTAGAGAGGTCACGTGAAGAGGCAGCACAACACACCACAACTACACAACAGAGCACTTCTCTTATTTCAGTTTGTAGAAATTAATAAAAATATGAATTTTGGGATCTTTGTTTAATACTTAATCATCAGTATTACACATACTTTTCATTAAACCTACATTTGTGTTTTTAAAAATAGTTTTTTTTAATTGATCTGGTGAAATATTATAAATATTATTTAAATGTCAGATTTTCATTAGTTGTTAACAGAATATTGTCATAATTAACATAAATAAAGCCTACTTTAGAGTAGTTACTTAGGTAACTACTTAGGTAACTATTTAGTTACTTTAGAGTAACTACTTATCTTTATATAGATAAGTAGTTACTTTAGGTAATGTATCTTTATAATAATGTTCTAATAATAATAATAATAATATTTTATAATAATGTTCTAATTTATTGAATTTGTATGTAGGATCTAAATCTCATATTTTAATAAAGAAACTGTTATTTTGTGGGGGTTTTCCACGCACTTTGTAATATTGGAATTTAGAAAATAGAAATTGATGACACCCAACCTGGAAGAGCCAGTGACCAACTCCTTTATTAGCATAATGATTTGTTGGTTTACTGTTGATTTAAATTTGTCATCTTTGCTTCAGACATAACTTTATAAATGAACTCTAAGAAACAGGATGAGGTGTGCAGCTTGTTCGCCTCCAGTCAGTAAAATCTTCTCTCAAAGATAACTATATGTTGAGCCAGAAGCTCCAGAATATAATCTATCAAAACTAGTGATGATCTCATGTCTTGAGATTTATGTTTTAATAAATGCATAAAAAAGTTGCGACCAGAATCTGAATCTAGTTCTCTTGCACCGATTGAAGATTTATTTTTTAAATAAAAAGTATTTACTTATTTTTTTCTACTTTTTTTTCATTAAGTAGAAAAAAAATTAATAAATACATCCCCAAATCCCCAAATTTTGAGAATTGTTTGAGTCTCTGACAAACTGCTTGTTAATGAGAGAAATAAAATTTTGGTGCTTCCAAGATCTTCTGGTACAGTGTTAAGGAGAACATCAAAGTGTTGGCTGCTTCAATGTTTTACTGTTGGATTTCAAGAGTGTAAAATGATCTTTGTTGTTTTTACAGCTACAGCCTTTAAAATCTGAAACCTCTTACCGCAGCTTTCTGTCCTTTGCTTTGATGACAGTTTTGTTTGTAGATTAATAGAGGAGGTATTTTTTCACTAATATTTTTATGCTAATATGTTCAGCAGAGAGTGCACAATAGACGGTGTAAGAGAAGATGCTGTTTTTGGTGTGAAACTAAGTTGCTTTTTGGCCCCACCTGTTTGCATTTGTCCTCGGCTCCCTTCTTGTCAACCTCTGCTTGTTCTGCCCGGTCTATCGCATTCTCCTTATCCAGCTTCAGCATCTGCATTTTCTTCTTGATGGCCTCCATGGTTGCGTTTGTTGTCTGGCTCTCAGCAGAGCAGAGAAGAGGACTTGGTTATCCGGATGGAGACCAACAGGAGGAGAGGACACTCTGTGAAGATGTAGACTACTGAGAGACTCTGGAACAGCTCTCAGATGGACACCCCCCACCCCCACCCCTCCCACAGCTACAGCCGCTCCAACCACATAGTTCAGCACCAGTCATTGTCCATATTTAGACAGCCAGTGCTGCCCACTGTGCGTGTGAATGAAACAGGTCTGATGTGTCATCATTCAGCGTGAGACACAGCTGCACAACTTACATCCTGAAAAACTCCACATCTTCCTTTGCTGCTCCTCAATTAATACGATCCTTGTTTGGTTTGCAGCCCAATTCTCCCATTCTCTTTTCATTATAAAGCATATATATATATATATATATATATATATATATATATACGTATATATATATATATATATATATATATAGATAGATAGATAGATATAGATATATATAGATATATAGATAGATAGATAGATATAGATATACAAGTGCTTTAAATGTCTCCACAACTTTATTCTTGCCTTGACTTCTGAGTTCGTTGGTCTTGTTTTTATAATTATTTAAGGCTATTACAATGAAAGAGCTAGTGAATTGCAAATCAAACTTTTTAGATTTTTTTTGTAAGATATTTAAATAATTTCTCATTTTCTGCTTTCTTCACTTTACAGCTACTGGCTATTTTGCATTAACCTTTTATATAAAATCCTAATGAAATACATAGAGGTTTCTGGTTGTACAATTATGTCCAAAATCATTCCTATCCTTGCAGATTTAAATTTAAAAATGTTTTTATTCAACCAGACTACAACAGATGAGACATTTTAAGAAAATGATACAAAGAGCATCAGATTAAAAAAAAAAGAATATCTGTTTCAATTTTTTTATTTTTGAAAAAAGGTTTTATTGGATTTATTGATTATTTTTCTTACTTATTCAGTCATTTATCCAATAACTTGTTATCCATACCTCAAAACACATCAGCAATTTAAACAACTTGACTGAAAAGATACAGTCATTTAGTTTAATTTGATGTGTCTTACACGCCAAATTAAACAAAATTACCACCTCAGTCATTACAATATAAAAAATCTAAAAACATGTCACTTCTTATATTTAAGTCAATAAACAGAAACATAAAAGGGAAAAAACAATTCAAAACCAAAACAGATACAACACAATCTGAAGTTATTTGCCCTTGTAACCACTAAATATTTTCTTTCACAATCTCTAGTAATGTTTTCACTATTAAGTCTGTGCTTGCATCATTTCATAATCATTCCATATTTTTTAGTTGTTTGTATATTTACAAACATGTCTCAAATATTTTGATTTATGTTATGTTTTTTTAAAAATAAATGTTACAAATTGCATCTAAACTTTAAGAGTAGTAAGTAAGCTTAATTTTGCTCTAAATATTATTTGCATTATTTTATAATTAATTAAACCATATTTCATAATAGCAGATCATTGGATTTGTATGTTCACAGCAACCAGTCTTATTAATAACTCCTATGGCTCATGTTTGTCATTTATTGGTGTATTGATTTATGCGTGAAACCCCATAATTCCACACAATGATATACAGTATATCAGCATAAGGGAGCAAATATCAGCAAATATGTAAAAGAAAAAAAATTCAAATAATAGTTAAACTGCACCTTCAACAAAAGCAATAATTATATTTAACCAACCGCAAAAAGCAGAGTCAGTGCAGTTCAGACTAGTCCACTGACCTCCAGGAGAGTTTTACCATCAGCCAGTTTTTTGCCAGCAGTCACTAAACAAACCAAACGATCTCAGATGTAAACATCTGAGATCGTTTGGTTTGTTTAGTAAAGCTATATGTAAAGCCTTATAATTGATTATACTTCTATAGAAAATTGCTATTGTTTTTGCGGTCTTTTCCTTTATGCATTTAATATTGTCTCCAAGTTGATTATAGTCGATAATCACTAAAAACTGTATTTCTGTCACTCGTTCAATTTCAGCATCACATATTTTTAGAATCATGTCCCCCAATAATTTCTTTTTGATGTCACCCTAATCTTTTGCTCCCTCCATATTTTCTCAAACTTTAAAAATTAAAGTCTGGACTTTGACTAAGTCACTCAATACAACAGTATTGCTTCCAGTTAAATGTGTTGGTAAGCTATTTATTTAAACCTAAAAATCTGAGCTTAATATAAAATATTAAAAGAAATTAAGGGGTTTAAGCTTCTTTTTTTTTTTGCAAATGTTCTGCTTCTATACAGTACATCCTACAGATGATGTGTGTTTTGTGTGAGTGTGTTTACATGATGTTATTCCATCATATTCTACAGATCTCTGTCCAAACTCTGTGAAATGTGCTGAATTCCTCTGGTCTGCTCTCCTCCAGGTCTTAAAGGATCTTTAGCTGAAACCTTGGAGCTTCCAAGGTTCAGGGATTTTCACATCTGAAACTCATAGTTTGAACTTTGAGTCCAAAAACACTGCTGCATCAACTAATAAGAAGCATCAACTACCTTCTTCAATTGTAGCAATGGATGCTTTATTTAGCCATCTTCTAAGTTGTCAGAGTGTTAGTGGCAGTCACAGCTCCAACAACAGCTGTTCACTTTATGTCATTTATGACATCTTTCGTTTTTTCCAAATTATACAGTTTCCCTTCACATCAGCATGCAGGTGGTGGAATTCTGGACACAACTTGGTTTTTGAATGAGGCAATAAACTCAAACAAAAACATTGCCTTTTTTAATTTATTCCATCCAAATCCAAACATTAAGCTTCATGGCCTACCCTGACCTCAACCTTGCTGAAATGTGAGAATAGAAAAGTATCACTTTCTCAACTGAGTGGGTGAAAAGCAGATACAATAATAGGGTGACAAACAATTTAGAATGTAAAACAAGAGGCAAACAGAATACCTGACCACAGTATTGTGATGCACATGGGAATCCACTGAAGTTATTAGAACCGAGTTCTTCAAAGCCCCTAGAGTTCAATAGGAGAGTAGCATGAACTATGGTGGCCTGTGATTAGAGATAATCCCAACATCAAAGAGACATATAATAGTACAGTAAAAACCAAATACCAAGTGCTATGAAATACTGAATAGAAGAAACAGGTGTGTTAGAGACAGGATGTGGTTCACTATATTAATCTTTTTACAATAAAAAAAGCTATCAGCATTTTCATTGGTAATTTTCCAAACAAGTTTCTCTTAGAAGTCAGAGGATAACTTGTGTCTTAAATGAGAGGAAAAAAGTAAAGAAACGGATGTGAATATTTTCAGTGAAAATAGGCTTTATTGTGTATGACAGTGTCCATTGGGTTCACCTGCATTCCAACAATAAGTCAAATAAAATCATGGTCTATAAAAAAAAGTTTGAAGGATGAATGACAAACCTGGATGGTTAGTTTTAAACACTCCAAAGGAAATAAAACTACTTCTGCTTTTATTGAGTAGAGTGATGAAATTATTGCACTTTAGGAACAAATGGCATCAAACATTAATACTTAACTTGAAAGAGGGGACATCGTTTAAGCACAAATTTTGCTCTTCTTAACAATGATGTATGTTTCTAAAAACAGCTGAACATGAGCATATTAGTCCAGATGTGTGTCACACCTCTGGCAGACATGTTTGGCACACATTTGAGTGGAATGGATCAATAAACATCAGTCCAGCACACATCAGACTGATGTGAAAGTTTTGGACATTAAATATATGGCTTCATACTCACTACACCAACAAGTCCTCCAATCAGATCCTAGTCTAAATACTAACTCAAAAATCACATTTGTTGAACACATTTTATTTCATTCAGTTAAAAATACTGATTTTTAACTGATCTGTTTAAGATAGTCTTGTTCTAAACTGTAAAATTCAAACCTTTTATTTTTCTTATAGTTTTTGTACAGTAAAAAGAAAATACTCAGACAAAATGGCAGAAACATCTATTACTAACAGTCTTTGGAAGTGTGTTCAGACACAAGAAAATGCATATATATATATATATATTTTAGATATGCATCTAAAAATAAAACATAAAAATCTGCTTAGAAACTTTGCATAGATTGTCACTGAAGGATAAACCTGCCATAATATTCCATTTTCATAGCAATGCGATGTAACAGAGTCCAAGAGAGAAGGGCAGAGGAATGAACTGCTCTGGCTTTCTAAAGCCTCACATCAAGATCACAGAAGAGTAAAAAAGACTCACTTTCTAAGGAATATAAACATATATAATTAGAAGCATACATAACTTAATTATCACGTGAAAGCATATGTCTCAGTATAAGCAAACATTTATTATCACTGTCATGATATACTATTTAGCATAGTTTTGCTCTACTGTTAAAGCATTTGGATATGTTACTGTAGACAGAGTTTGACTTGCTGTTAGAATTGATCTGATCCGAATCATTAGGTCCTGAGCATTTCACAATGACTTGTGTAGCTGATTTGCGGTTTGTTGGCACCTCCCTCCACACTCTCATTGGTCCTGGCCATCCTCTCTCAGCTCTGAGGGGAGAAACTTGTACTGCTGCTTTCGGATCATGGCCAGCTTATTCCTTGCCTCCTCCAGCTCCCTTTCTTTCCGCAGCATCTCCTCCTGAGCGGCGATAATCTGAAAGATCCACCGGAGATTATCAGAGCAGCTTCAAACTCACAGATCAATCAGAAAATGAAACTAGTGAACATTTATTCTGTCCTAAGGATAGCATTGAGTTTAGGCTTATGAAAGCTAATATAGTACTAAATAAACAATTACTGAAATTCCAAACTTTCCCAACAAAGTAAATGTCACTTAAAAATTTTCTTAAGTTATCATTTTGCTTCTTCAAGGTGATGAGTTTCTGAGAACTTTGAGCCAGGAACACACGACTTTCTGTTTCCCTGGGGTGTAAAATGACTTGAAACTTACTTTTTTTAGCCAAGAGTTATCAACACAGTTAGCCAAGAACATCACTGTGGATCAACACTCATGCAGTGACACAAGGTTCAAACATTCTCATTTAGCTCCATTTTCAGATTCTGTAAACATGTGTAAATACTTTAAATCAAGTCATATTCAGTAAATTAATATGGTAATAAAAAAGTTGTTTATTTTTATAATGTGAATGAAAGGCAGACAAGAGGAGCAAAATGATATGCAAGTTATTCATAAGATTTCAGAACAACCTCTACAAGCATGCATATAAAGCTTTAGATCTTCATCTTGTCCCAGTTTGTAGCTACATGTAAATGTGTTCAGTCTGTGTTGACATAACTTACCTGAGCAATGCCTCCAACCATCTTACTCTTGACCACCACAGCCTGGTCATCCTGAGCATCAAACGCTGCTTTCTGCGCTGCTTTCACCAGGTTGTCTGATGCCCTCTTCACAGCATTTCCAGCAGCCTGCAGAAAAACATTTTAGGAGTCTTTAATTCTTTCTTTTAAAGGTTTTATCGGTTCTAGTGGCCTCTATTTGAGTGTGGTCAGACAGAGAGTGGGCAATTAGAGTGTTACGGCCCCTGACCATTTTCTTTTGGGTTGTTTTGAGTCTAGTCTAGTGTTAAACGGGTTCAAGTGTACTCTCGTAGGTGAAACCTTTTTTTGTAATGGACCATTTTAAGCTCCACTTTTTTTTCTCTGAACTCATTTTTATATAGCCACCCTGGTCCTCTAGACCGACTAGACCCCTCTGGGGTCGTAAAAGAGACACAGGGGAAAGGCAAAGGTCATTCAGCTGGGACTCTAACCTGTAACGGCAATTCCAAGGACCCAGGATTCATACACATATTGTGGCCTCCCCCTACGCCACCACAGTGCACAGCTGGACTTTTTAATTCTAATTTTGATTTTTTTAAAATGTGACTGAAACACTTTTTTGGTGGAACTGTCTGGAAATGGTGGACAACAACAAATGCAGATGCATTGTTATTACAATGACTCATAGATTGAAGTTTGGGAGAGTGGCTTCAGGCAGACTGTGGACAATAACTCTTGGAAGAAGAGCTCCAGTTGTGTGCAGGGAGTCTGATTCCTGCTGAGAGCTGGAGGCCAACTTTAAAAGGCAAACAGAGCAAACATTTCTCTCATTGGGCAGATCACTTCACACATCGCAGCCTTCCCTTTTGTGGTTGTGAGAGCTGAAAGCAGCCAGTCAGCTGGGTGAGATCTCAACACTTCAATCCATGTGGTTAACGCTTTCTTCACTGGTTTATGTCTGGTTGGAATGTTGCTGCTACTCTGACTGACATAAAACATACCCTGTTCCTCATTGTGACCATCATCACACTGGAAACAAGAACGTTTTTATCTCGTTAAAGCACTTAAACACATCAAAATGCTTTTGAAACAAATACAGACCTATTCCAAAAAATTTGAATATCAAGGAAAAGTTGTTTAATTTCCATAATTCCAATGAAAAGTCTAACTATGGGTTAGATTCAGGGTCCACAATTTAAATGATTTCAAGTATTTGTTTATTGTTACATAATTTGGGCTTCCAGCTCATAAAATCCCCAAAAACAGATAGTCAAAAAATTGGAATATTGTGAAGAAATCAGCCTAAAGTACTTTTTTTGCAGATGAAAAAGGAATTATTTTAATTAAAAATTAAAATAATTCCCCGGGGCCTCCTCCGGGCCCCGGGTAAGACCCAGGACAAGCTGGAGGGAATATGTCTCTCGGCTGGCCTGGGAACGTCTAGGGATTTCAATGGAGGAGCTGGAACAAGTGGCTGGGGAGAGGGAAGTCTTATATGAAATTTGGTGCAGATCGGATGAAATGTGCGGAATTTAGAGCCAAACGTATGACAATGGCATCATGTCAGACTTCGCTACACTGAATCAGTCTACAGAAATAGCAAATGAGACCAACTTGTTATCAGGCTTCTGACAAAATGTCTAGTGAACTAGGTGAAAGGGGTCAGAAACTGACCTCAGTTAAAAAATGTACTTCTTCTTCATAGGGGGTGTGGCTTTGATGATGCCAGGATATGACCATATAGTATGTTCGCGCATCTAACATTGATCACTCATATTAGATGCACATGCAACTCAACCTTTGCATGTCAAAGTTATAAGTTCCCAAATGTGTGGAGAGAGGGCCATGGTTGTGACCTGGCCACACTCCCTAGACATCAAAACAAAAGGCTTCAAAACAAAAGAATTTGATAACTTTTAATCTCCCATCCCCTAACTCCATACTGAACAAATATAAATCTAATAAATCAATAAATCAAAATAAATCAAAATCTCCAGGACAAGTTCGCTGACTAAAGTTTGAGGAGTGTGAAAGCAAAAATGGTCCTTTGACCCAAAACGGCCACACATCACTTTTTCTTGATATAGGAGGTTTTAGCAACAAATTTCAGGTCTCTACAATGTGCCATTTAACTTATCTCAGTTTGGGGGGCACCTAGAGCTGCTTGGCCACGCCCCTTCAGGGACAAAGGGACAATTTTCAGTAGTTTGGGGAGTTTTTGAATATGTTATACAAACCAATTCACTTATGACAACAATAATAAGACACATTCAAATTACAATTCAATTGTATTATGAGTATTATTGACACTCGGTTTTATGTCTTCCACAAACAAAAGACATAAAACTGAGTGTCTTCAGTTTTATGTCTTCAGCATCAGTGGCTGCCCCACATTCAATTTCAAAGGACTGTGCAGTTACAACCTTAAGAAGCAGTATGGTAAGTAACATAAAGAGCAAATGCTCTAAGTGTAATCATAGATCAGGACTAATGTTTCCAGTTCCAAGTGCCATGGAAGGACTAGGTGGATAGTTTCCAGTGCTTCTGTAGACGTAAATGTATGGGAATTACCATGGTGGCAGCTGCAGGCTCAGACGAGGAGGAGATAAGCCTCCGCTGATTGGATCAGAGAATATGAGCTGGTCTGGGCAAGCCCAAGAGCTCATGGCCACGGTACACACTGCCTTATTTTTGGATGGATGAGGGGGGAAGAGATACCTGTGCTTTCTGCTGTGATTTACAAGTGACTGCATTGGTTACAGCTAAAGGTCAGAACCACCCCGCTGAGCTACAGTGTTTCCACCACTGAGTCAGGGCTTTTAAAGGATTCTTTTACACAGAGTTCCATTTGTTCAGCTACTGGTTGCTCTGCTAGCTGCTTACCTGATGAGTCTAGAGAAGCTCTGTCAAGCATAGTTAGAGATTAAAAAACAAACTCCAGTTGGACTGATGAGCTGAATGTTGAAGCCTATGAAGCAGTTCTTTACAAAAATGACAGTCACTCTCTCACTGCTAATTATACAGGTTGGCAGTTGTTGGAATTCTGCCTATTTTCTACTGAAGCCCTTAAGCACATGTTATAGACATCAGATGATTTGTGACGAGAGGGAGTCAATACTGGAAATACATTAAAGTGGTGCCTGGGTGAAGCCTAAAGATTCTCTTTTTATATCTAGCCAATAACCAGAGGGAGGTATTAAAGGATCCTTCCCACTAGACATTTCATTCCAAACATGCACCAATTTATAACTGCGTTAGATTTCATACCTACTTACAAATGAAGATCTTAAGTAATTTTCTATGAATTAATTACTCATCTCTAGAACAAACTTTCTAGATAAATACTAACATAGTATCTATGAGCAGTAGGACAATTATTGTTGTACTGATTAAATAAAAAAAACACAAACGCAGTCAAATTGTCCAATTTGGGATCAGAATCAGAATTAATGAAAATAAGGGTTTATGAAATCTTGTATAAAAGATTTTCATATTCTTATAACAACTTATTTCCCTAATTCCTCAAACACACTTTGCCACCACAGAAAATAAATTGGTTCACAATATCAAAGGGCTAAGAAATAGTAACAAATGGGTTGGAGAGATGGGTCTACAGAACTGAGAAAGGGATGAACTGACCCGGAACAGATATCCCACTTGGATATTTCGTGGCCACATTAAAATGGACAAGAAATTTCTGGATCAAGACCAGTGACATAGTAAAGCATTTAATAAATAGACCACAGGTCAGGTAATGAGATTGGGGTTTGTTGCACTCTTAAACAGTGACTGTTTAACAGATAGACTCATTCTAAAAGCTCTTCAGAAGATCTGTAACAACTCTGTCCTTAAAAGGTGATCTCATTCAGTCTCAATTTGGAATTTTGACCAAATTTTCATTCAGTACTTCAAGGTGATCTGTGTCAACTATCATCATGAGTATCATTGGAGTCAGTAAGCAGTTATTACTAAGTGGCAACTCAAGTTACAGTTATTGACTACAATCATGTAGTGATTGTAGTTGTTCTTGTAGAACAACTTGCTCATCAGATCTATCCTGACGTGGAGCCACAGTAAATATTCAGGTCTGCCATAGAAGGGGAAATTTGGAAGTCAAGCGGGTCATAAATAATCCATGGATCCATCTGTCTTTTTCCTTCTTACCCAACTTTAATTATTTAGTTACAAGAACCCTATCCTTGGTTGTGTTTATGCGAGTTTGGCTGGTAGCCATACTCACATGAACACATAGTGTGGCAAAGCTACAACATACAGACAGAAGGTGTATTCTAATACATAAACATTAACAGCTTATGCTAACCTGGAGCCTCTTCATGGTCTGTGAGTCCTGGTCAGCCTTGACCTTGCAGGCCACCAGTAGCTGAGCGGTAGAGGCCGCCACCTGCTTAGCTGAAGAAATGAGCTTCTCCTCACTGGCATGTCCCTGGACCGCAGAGTTGGCTGCTTCACACAGATTATTGGTTGCTGCAGCAACCATCCGGGCCTAAATGATCGAGTGGAACCAAAGACAAAACAGTTTACAGAGATTGTCTTACACCATCTGAGTTTAAGTTCAAAATGGCTGACTTACAGCTGATATCAGGCCCTGAGACCACTGCCCATCATCCACCGCATTTGCTGGAATTGCTCCCACCTGAAAATATCAGATAGACTGGAGTTATTCTGGATTTATTAGTGTACTAAGCAGTTCAAACATCAGCAGATTTTATAGCTTTAAAGTGGACAAGAAGAGAAGGAACATGGCTGATCTGGATTTTTTTTAGCTAAACCAAAGTGATGTTGATTATAGTTATATTTTTAAGTGTTGGTGCTGACATACCTTCCCCTGAGCAACAAGCTCCCTCTGAGCTGCTGAAGCTGCTTTAACCAGAGCACTTGTGGCAGCTGCAATCGACTTGGCTGCTTCCAGAATTTGTTCTTCAAAGTTCAAGCTCTCATCCGCCTCCTGTTAGGAGGAAAACCAACAGATGAGAAACATAGTGGCTCAGACCAGTGGACAACTTTAAGGCCATGTCTTTACTAAAGGGCCGAACTACTAATAAATATACCAAGTTGCTCAAGATAATAGAGTTCTAAATAAATTTGAAACGGAAAGTATGAAAAGGCAGCAGGGCTCACAGCACATAAGATCTGCAATGCATGCTGAATGGCAGCCTGAGGTGAGGTTAACAAATTAGGTGTGAATGCCTGTGGCCTGTAAAAGGCCTGGTAACCTTGGGTTTGGTCCTTGGCCTCAGCTGCTCCAGTTTCTTGGCAGCTGCTTCGATAGCGGCTGCGGCTCCCAGCAGCTCGTTCTCTGCGATGACAGTAGGATCCTCAGGGTCCACCCACTCCGTGCCTAGAGCACACAAAAATAACACTGACTCAGTCTGTACTAAACACAATGTCAGTCTTCACTCTTTCCAAAGACACTCATGCTTCATAAGAAAGCTGAGCTCATGTTAAATACTCCTCCAGAAACGAACAATATCTTCTCTGGGGATGAGACAAGCTATCCCTTACTAGAAACTCCTCAAGATAAAGAGAATTGATCAAGTTCAACAGGGCTTTTCCCTGATGAGCTTCAGGGTATGTTTAACAGGAAAGTCAGCAGTTGTTTTCATGTTGGAGATGAATTTCCGATTTCTTTTTACCTCAAACAAGGTTTAGAAAGCAGTTTTAGAAAAGGCAGCAGAATGCTGAGCAACACAAAAAGCCTGCAGAACAGCTTAACATTGCGCTGCTTTATGCAGATAGTGTTAGTGTTTTAAATCATTTAAAGTATTATTTATTTTTATTGAACTGTCCAAAGGAAATTTCCCTGCATTCATTTTACCATTAGTATTTTATTCTTATTACCCTAAAGCTGGAAATTATTTCACAGTGAGTGACTTTTGCAACATCAGTGTCATTCAATGTTAAATTGCATTTCCAAACGAGAACAGATCTTGTTCTCTTTTGGAACAGCAGACTGTTCTGCTGCTGTTACAGGGCTGAGCTGCACATACCTTTCATTGCCTCAGCAGCCTGGATGAGCTCAGTGACGCTGCCAGCAACACGCTTGGAGAAGTTTGCAAGCTGCTGCTTCAGATCATGTGTGGGCTTCTGGATGATCTGTGGATGAAAAACTGAATAAAACTTGCATCCAAGGCTGACTTTTTATTCTTTTTTACACACAAAAATTATTAAAAACGTTCTTCACATATAGGATTATGTTCAGAAATTAATATCCCATATTTGATTAAGTAAATATTTGGACAGCATCATAGCAGAGCCAGGTTAAAAAACAGCTACGCTGGACTGAAATATTCAGAACTCGACTCTGTCTTGAAGATTGTCATGAAGCAGCATCTTAGTCAATTAAAAAGGCAGAGAAATGACCAAGAAGACCCCAGATGATGATGCCATAGCTCTGGATACTTGTGATAGGTAAACTGACATGTTAATAGGAGGCAAACTTCGAACAAACTCCTATACATTAACTTCAATGCTGTTTGAATAAATGACAGTACTTTATCAGACTCCAAAGTCTGATAAACGACTGCAGGCAGTCATTCACCACTCATACACACATTCACACACTGATGGCGGTGAGCTACACTGTAGCCACAGCTGCCCACACTGACAGAGGCCAGGCTGCTATACAACCAGCATCACTGGCCCTAGGAGTGGGCAAGACATAGTTCAAGTTTTATCACTTTTATCACTTTTATTTAAGCATTTATCCCAACAATTGACAATGCCAACAGTTTTTAGGGGTCTTTAAATATCATTATCTGGAATTTATCGTCACAACAATAAATGAAAATCTTATGATAAGAAATTTATCATAATAAATTATATAATAAATGCACACTCCTAACTGGCGTTCTGACTATTAGATTTGGTCAGAGCGCCTCACTTATCTGGTCCTGACGATCACTTGGAAATATAAAAAGAAAAAAACGCTTGCTTGGAGAAACATAAAAGTTATAGACAACCACCTGTATGTTTTTAAATGAAGTTCTTTACAAAAACACTAACCCAAAAACACCAAGTAATGTGAGGGCTTTTCAGGGGAACAAGAAACAGACCTTCACAAGAACAAATTAAAATTTTGATGTAAAAAAATTTATGACAAAATATACAGATAGTATTTTATGTAGTGAAAACTGCTTGTTCATTATCATTCCCATCTTACTGTGCAGCTCAAACCATTAATCTGAAAGTCAGGAGTCTGAAAAATGTAACTTTAAAAGTTATGCAAATGAAACATGTGCCAAACTTGCCACCTGGTGGCGCTGGACATGGTGCTTGACTGATTATGTGCTTTATGTTTCATCTGGCAGAGCAGAACTTAAACAATAAGCCATATAAATGGCTTATTGTTATCTTTTCTTCTCAGCTATATCTTAGTTTTTGAAATGTAGGCGAGATCATGACTGAGAGCAGGTTACTGTTTTTGGTTTAGGACAGATCGATGATGCCATGTGGAGAGCAGATGATGTATGAAACTGTTTGACTTAGTCTAACATCTCAAGTAACACCAAAATGAATGCAAATCTGTGATCACACTAAATGGAATACAATCAACTAAATTCTGAACCAAATGATCTCACTGATTTCATACTCTGAGGCAGCAGCTGTTCAGACAGAACAGGACCTTCAGTTACCAAGTAACGGGTGTTGGGCAAAATAGAGAAACTTCACATGAATGGAGTAAAAAAAAAAAAAGACTTATGCACTCTAAATAATATAACATCAGTGCTTTTTATTTTAAGAAAGCATGGAAATGCCAAAAGGAAACAGAGAAAGAATCTGGTTCTAAAATTGACTAACTATTAGCTTGTATTGCAGCCATCTTGCTCAACTCACATTTAGAATGCATTGTTATAACATGACAGCAAACCCTGAACATAAATATCTACAGCCATCAGATGACTGAGTGACAAGAACAGCAGACAACTGGGATACATTGGTGCTCTGATATAGCTGGGGCTCAGCTGGTGTCCTTACACTGTCCTAGAAGGGAAATATCCAGGTTGGAGCAGTGTGCAACAGGTGCAGGGAATTAGAGCTCAGGCCATACTCAGCTCAACTTTATTCAGATGTGATGTCAAAAGAAGATTGACATTACACCTTAGGAACGCATGCAGGGAGCCAAGCTAATGCCGACGGCAAACAAAAACTCCCCAACAACAATCTGATGTTGTTACAGTGTGTGGAAATAGTCAGGACACATTTGGTGGATCATCATGAGGAAACGATTCTTTCTGAATATGAAATACTTGGTTTCAGACAAAATCAAATATCTGTAAGCTATATGAAGGGTACTATGATATTTAGGGATTTAAAGGTTTTATTCTTATTTCTTTATGGTAAAATTAGCAAAACCAAACAGCTAATGACACTGACATGCACAATCATTATTAAGAGATTGAATCTCATTATTGTTTAACCGTCAAATCACTACAGAAAGACACACCTACAGTCAGCAGTATACACACAATAGGCCTACACACCTGCAATTCAGAATACTGATGCATTATTGTGAGTGGGGGTGACACTGAATGGTCAGACTACTTTTCAAACAACACAGCCCCACACATATGCACTTCAGTCATGCTGTGTACTCACTACTCACCGGCTAGCCCCAACATCAGTGAGATATCAGTTTTAAGAAACATAGGCAAACCATTGGAGAAAAAAAAAAAAAAAAAGAGAATGAAAATGAAAATGTCAAATTCTGCCTATGTTTAAGAAACATAGGCAAACCATTGGAGAAAAAAAAAAAAAAAAAGAGAATGAAAATGAAAATGTCAAATTCTGCCTATGTTTAAGAAACATAGGCAAACCATTGGAGAAAAAAAAAAAAAAAAGAGAATGAAAATGAAAATGTCAAATCAGACATTCTGTGAGAATTGTGCTCTGGGGCACAATTGAGGGTCACATGACACAAAGCCAAAGAGTTCCCAGGAAAAGGTCTTGAAGGTATGCAAAGCTGCAGCTGAATGAAGCAAAATGTTTCTGGAACTATATATATATATATATATATATATATATATCATTACATAAAAACTTCTTTAAATAGTTTATTTTAAGTTCTCTGGCTTAAGATTCCATTGGAGAAACTTGTGTGACTGCCAAAGAGGAATATGAGGTTCTTTAAATTATTATTAAAAAACTTAAAGATGAAGTGTGTAATTTTCATAAAAATATGTTTTTTATATATTTGTTAAAACTGCCACCATGTCATGATTGTATAATATGAGACAGATAATCGGTGAAAAATAAATAAATAAATAAATAAATCTAGCTCCTCCACCTCCTCACAGAAATGCACCGCTCCAGGTCAAAAACAACCAATCAGAGCAAGGAGGAAGGTCTTGCGTGTATGGGCTGGTTAATGTACTAGAACAACTTAGATGAAAACAGTTTATCTGTCATCACCAGTGGCCATGCTAACTAGCTTGAGAATATCGGCAAGCTCTGTTGCTGTGAAGTAGCTTTGCTTAGCAGACATGAAGGGGGATGGTGTGATTGGTTGTTTCTGACTGATCTGTCCATTTCTGTAGTTAGCACTGGGAGCATTGGAAGAAGTCAGAAGAGCTCAACTTTTTCATAGATTATCTGTTTTGTACCAAACTGTCGTTTGGCGCTGTGGGAGACGGCTGCCTCTCACCTGAGTGAAGTTGGCCCCCCCACCTTCTTCAAATTAGACGAAATGGGTGTCAATCAACTCGGCTACGTTTGTGCTGGTTTGTGCAGCAAAAATTTTCGTTTGTGCCGCTATCATTTTAAAGATATAAAGAAATGTTTTTAGAGGTCATCAAAGGTCAACCAGCCCCCCACCTTCTTCAAATCAGACGAAATGGGTGTCAATCAACTCGGCTACGTTTGTGCAGCAAAGATTTTTGTTTGTGCTGCTTCGGTTTTGAAGATATTAAGGAAAGGGTAAAGGTCAAAAGGTCAACCAGCCCCCCCACCTTCTTCAAATCAGACGAAATGGGTGTCAATCAACTCGGCTACATTTGTGCTGGTTTGTGCAGCAAAGATTTTCATTTGTGCAGCTATCATAAACGTAGCCGAGTTGATTGACACCAATTTTGTCTAATTTGAAGAAGGTGGGGGGGCCAACTTCACTCAGGTCTGCCTCTCCAGTAGCTCTACAGTTTTTAGCTTTTTTTTTAAACTTCTTAAGTTGCTGTGTGTGCTCTTTATTTATCCCATGGATAATTTCAAACCAAATACGCAACCAGGAGACTTTTTTCTCACTTATTCAAGAGAGGAATTGCTGGACTGGAGAACAATGGGACAAGCCGGCATAAGGCACAACATTCCGGTGGAGCTGAGCAGGAGACCGAGGGGCTGCAAGGCTGGGGCTAAACTGAAGGCCAAGCTAGCGGACAATAGGAGGCTATACAAGCCATCGATTCCCACTGTAATCATGGGGAATGTGAACTCGCTGCCGAACAAGATCGATGAGCTGTCTGCACTGAACAACCAGCGGATCTACAGAGAAAGCAGCTTGTTCATCTTTAAAGAGACATGGCTAAACCACCTCGTGCTGGATGCTAACGTGGACCTGCCAGGATTCACCGCTGTGAGGGCTGATAGGGACACGAAAGCGAGTGGTAAAAGAAAAGGTGGGGGACTCATCATGTATGTGAACAACCGATGGTGTAACCCAGGACATATCACTGTAAAGACTGTTTGGTGTTGCCGGGACCTCGAGCTATTAGCCGTTAGCCTGCGGCCATACTACCTGCCGAGGGAGTTTAGTCACGTGATCTCCATCTGCGTTTACATCCCACCGAGAGCGGACGCTACCACTGCATGTGAAAAAATCCACTCTGTCACAGCAAGGCTACAGACACAACATCCTGACGCTTTTATTATAATTTCTGGGGACTTCAATCATGTGACTTTGGACTCTACTTTGGCCACTTTCCACCAAGCTGTTGACTGCCACACTAGGAATAACAGGACAATCGACCTCCTGTATGCCAATGTGAGGGATGCATACAGAGCAACACCCCTGCCCCCACTAGGGAAGTCAGATCACAACCTCGTTCACTTACAGCCACTGTACACCCCCCTGGTCCAAAAGCAGCCTATAACATCCCGCTCCATCAGGAGGTGGTCCCCTGAGATGGAGAGTGCTCTGAGAGACTGTTATAACACCACGGACTGGGATGCACTGTTCAGCCCGCATAGCAAGGACATAGAGGGGCTGACACACTGCCTGACGGACTATCTGAACTTCTGTGCAGATGTGGTATCCCCTGCCAAGACTGTCCGCTGTTACCCTAATAACAAGCCATGGGTAATGCGGGAAGTCAAAACTGTCCTCAATAAGAAGAAGGCTGCCTTCAGGAGAGGAGACAGGGAGGCCATGAAGGCAGCACAGCAGGAGGTGAAACAGTGTGTGAGGGAAGCAAAAGACAGTTACAGGAGAAAGGTGGAGCAGAAGCTGAGAGAGAACAACATGAAGGAGGTCTGGGAAGGTGTGAGGACCATCACTGGCCTCAACACAAAGACCAGAGTCGTTGGGGGAACAATGGAGAGGGCAAACGAACTGAACAACTTCTTCAACAGGTTCAACCAGTCCATGGCCCCCCAACCTCCTCTCTCACTGCAGCCACCCCTGCTCCTTACCACACACCTCCCCCCAGACAACACTACACTGACAACCCCCCCACACACCTCAGCACAACCCCCGCCCCACTTCACCACAGACCAGGTCAGAGAACAGCTGAGGAAGCTCAAGCCCAGGAAAGCAGCAGGGCCGGACCAGGTGTGCCCAAGGCTGCTGAAGACCTGCGCTACTGAACTGGGAGAGCCACTACAGCGGATCTTCAACCTCAGCCTGCAGCTAAGGGAAGTGCCCACCCTCTGGAAGACATCCTGCATCGTCCCAGTGCCCAAGAAGAACAGGCTCAGCGAGCTGAATGACTTTCGGCCCGTGGCACTTACTTCACACCTGATGAAGACGTTGGAGCGGCTCTTCCTCGGCCTCGTCAGACCCCAGGTGGAACATGCCCAGGATCTCCTGCAATTCGCCTACCAGTCAGATGTTGGTGTGGAGGATGCCATCCTCTACCTGCTGCACCGGGCCCACTCCCACCTGGATAAGGGCAGCGGCACGGTGAGGATCCTTTTTTTGGACTTCTCCAGTGCCTTTAATACAATCCAGCCCCTTCTGCTCCAGGATAAACTAAACAGCATGGGAGTAGACCCACACCTGGTCACCTGGATCCATAGTTACCTCACCAACAGGCCGCAGTATGTCAGGCTGAAGGACACCGTGTCTGACACTGTGGTCAACAGCACAGGAGCCCCCCAGGGCACAGTGCTGGCCCCTCTTCTCTTCACCCTGTACTCCTCTGACTTCCACTACAACTCGGAGCTGTGTCACATACAGAAGTATGCTGATGACACAGCCATAGTCGGATGTATCAGGGACGACAGAGAGGAGGAGTATCGCTGTCTGGTGAGGGACTTTGCTCTCTGGTGCCACACAAACCACCTGGAACTCAACACCGCTAAGACGAAGGAGCTGGTTATAGACTTTGGGAGGTCCAGACCAAAGCCGAGACCAGTCGCATTAGAGGGAACTGAGGTTGAGGTCGTGGACTCCTACAAATACCTCGGGCTGTGGCAGTAAACTGGATTGGTCAAAACACACTAGCCACCTGTATGGGAAAGTGCAGAGCAGGATGTACTTCCTGAGGAGACTGCGGTCCTTTAACATCTGCAGCAAACTGCTCTGGATGTTCTACCAGTCTGTGATTGCCAGTGTCCTCTTCTACACTGTGGTGTGCTGGGGAGGCAGCATATCCAAGAAGGACACGTCCAGACTGGACAAACTGACCAGGCGTGCCGGCTCTGTGGTCGGCATGAAGCTGGACTCTCTGGTGACGGTGGCAGAGGCGAGGACACTGAACAAACTGCTGGACATCATGAACGATAGCAGCCACCCTCTACACGCCGTCATCAGCAGCCAGAGGAGCCTGTTCAGTGACAGACTGCTGCTTCCCAAGTGCCGGACCAATAGATTTAAGAACTCTTTTGTCCCCCATGCCTTCAGACTGTACAATTCCTCGTTGGGGGGGGGGTGACACAGGACAGAGGGTGGAAGGAGTAGTGACCCCTTGTATTTTTCTCCATACTTATCAGGTCAAACCACATAGTGCAATACGATATCACTGGTCAATCTATCCGCCAAATTCTTATATCTTTTTAATGTTGTATTGATATTTACTTATATTCTATATTCTTATTCCTTGTTTCTTGCATAATTTAAGGTTTTTCTTGCATAATTTAAGGTTTTGGTTACTCACATTTGGTGTGTACCTTAGTATTTAATTTGTATTTTGTATTCTTTTGCACTTTTGCTTACTGTGTGTTATCTTTGTTTTTTGCCTGGGAGCTGCTGGTAACTTCAATTTCCTGAGGGAGTCTTCCCAAGGGATCAATAAAGTACAAGTCTAAGTCTACACTGTCACGACATGGTGACACTTTTAACAATGTAAAGAACATATTACACTCAAGTTACGTATTGCAGATTTAGAGGGGAAACAAGTGGAAGATAACTCACTGAGATATTTCAGTTGATGTACACATTTAATGGCAGCAAATGGTATGTAAAAAGAAAACACAACCTAAAAAATAGAGTAGCAGAACACATTGGTGGCTCTATTCTGTTGGTGATGGATGGCCCCACCTGCCCTTGTACTCAAACCAATCTCAAAACTTTAACTTAACAGTTAAAAGAAAGAATGCCATCTTACCACCAGGACATGTTCTAGCAGTCCCAAATATCCTGAAGCACATTCGTTACCATAGCGTAAAGCACGCATCTGGACGTCCTTGCTGACCTCTGGGTGGTAGGCAGCTGCCTGAAAAACAAAAGAGGAACATGCATTCCATTTCCATTATTGAGAGCCACAGCAGGGCACAATTGGTCTTCACAATATTGACCAAAAAGCAACACAAAGCATTTATGCTTACGGCACCCAAACAGCTAGCAACAACCCTGGCTACACCTGTTCAATAGCTAACAGATCCCTCCAACACATGGTAGATACAAGCATCAAGACATGGTGCAAGGGTCAGAGTGTGAAAACAAACATGATAACAAAGAAAGAAAATGTACGTGACATTAAATGCAGCATGGCTGTTGATGCCAGATAGACAGATCTGAGCATTTCAAAAACTGCTGATCTGATGGGTTTTCTAAACATTTTGTGTTTACAAATTATGTTCCAAAAATGAAATAAATAAATAATCCAATGAACAGCAACCTTTTATAACCAAGGTATACAAAATATATTCCAATCTTGAAGGAGGAAACTGGAAATTGTGGAATGGAAGATCTGCATCATGGATGTGTAACTGAGAAATTTGCAGCAATTGTGTGATGTCATAATGTACGTATTGACCAACATTTGGGAGATGTTTTTTTTATTCCATGTTAAATCCAAGTCATGAAGATTGAGGGAAGTTTTGAAGGCAACAAGGAGCCCAACTTATGCAAATAAATATCTGTTGTACCTTGCAGGAGTGCAGCATGTCAGCAATAGCTCGTCTGCTGAGGTTAGCAGTGGCGATGATGTCCTCCTGGCGACATGAGTTCCCCGCAGCCACTGCTTTCGCTGTTGCCACGGTGATTCCTTTTGTCATACGAATAAACTCCTCTGGCGCGGTCGTTTTTGGTGGGGGATCAGAACTACAGAACACCTGTGTACCAATAACATAAGTAGATGGTGACTACATAACTCATCAACAATTATTTGTGCATGTATTCTCCAATAGAAATTCTTAATCCATCCCAGCTGAAAGCAAGGTTATGTATGGCCACCAATTATGCAGAACCAAATATGTGGAGATTTACAGTCAGCTCCTGCTTGATGTGTTCAATAGTGGCCTCTAAAGCTCTGGTTCCCTTGGTGGCTTCATCCTCCACTGCCTTGACAGTTTTCAGCAGAGATGTCACATTGGTCACCATCACCTGCAGAAGGAAAGTCGAGTTTAATTGCCACAAATCAGGCTGATCTCAACGTTCCTCAATGTAAAACTACACAAGGGGAATTGTTGCAGGGCATTTCATCACCTTCCACAGAGACTGGATGCAGCTGTTGAAGTACGTTAAAACAGAACACATTATTCTTGCCTTGTGAATATGAGGTTCCCAGCAGTTCTTTTGCAGTAAATTTTCTAACCCATTTCTGACATTGACAGTGTGTCTGCAGGCAACTAATTAACCACAGCAAAAGAGTCTGCATTCATAGTTAAATTAGCATTTATAAAAATAGTTCACATACACATTAAAGTATTTCCATAGACATCATAATCTTGTATCTTACCAGCCTCAGACTGGACATTAAATCCTGATTTGGTGTTTGAGATTTAATTTAAAAGGTGTTTAAATAACATCAGAAGTCTTTTTGTATAAAATGTTTATGAAATTTACCTTAAAGTGATACACTATAGTGAAATACAGTCATGCAGTACCAATAGATAATTGTCTGCTTGAATCCAATGTGTTTTATTCCAGACCACATATTGTGGTGTTCTGCATATCAATATTTCTTCTGCCTTACCTGTGCAATAACACTGCTATTTCTAGTCTTACCGTATACCTTTATGTTTATTCTGTGGTTGTTGTTCAGTCGCATGCAACATTCAATGCAAAGTTACACTGGTGCAAAGCTAAATAATTATAATGTTGGCTCGATATAGATGTGGTATTTAACAAGAAAGATATACTGTAGTGTGGATCACAATTCTACTACATAAAACAGATTTATAGTAAAACTGTAGTGGTGGCCTTTGAATATTACCTTAGCAGAACTCTTAAGCTGGAGCATGCTGGGGTCATCATGAGGTTTACCTGCAGCTGCCTTAGTAGCACTAATTAGGTTACCCAGAGCTTTGGCCACATCCTTCACCGCATTAATCAAGACCACCTGAAGAGAACAAAGCAAATTAGAAAGCTGCATATAATCAGCCTTTGTCTCCACACACCATGTTCAGCGCATACAGTTTCTCAGAAAGTTAGTTTCTGAAAATGAACATCTTATTTGCATGATTTATAAATATTTTTTTCCATTCTTTTTATTGTTTCTTTGTTTTAATGAAGCATTGACCAGCTTTAGAGAACATGGATTAAGTGCCTGAGAATTATACATGGTCTTGTCCCAACATATGTTATGGTTTCAAATGTCTTAAAAGAAATCTGATTTGACTGAACATATCTTTCAGATGTGATGCAACTTTCTAAATATCACTACACAATATCTATAAGGCCTCTCTTTATTTTATTGTTTTTGTCGCTGATGTTAATCACCTCTTAGGACAGTTACTAATGGAAGTCAGTAAAAATAACTTCACATCCAGGTCCGTCCAACACCCACCAATGTCGGCACCATCAGTATAAACAAATATATAAATACATAAAACAATTAAAACATATATATAAAACAAATGAACAACTGGGTACCAAACATGAGCAAAATACTCAATGACAAAATTACTTAGCATTAAAGTATATATATATAAAAAGTTTATATATGGAATTTGACAACTAGCTTGAAATGTTCTATATATTCTATTTCTTATTTTTTCTTTCCTTGTCTGTCTATTTTTAACTGTAATTTTAGGTTATTCAGACAGTACTATCTGACAGGAGGACAAACAATGGAAACCTGCCTTGGCTGTTGTTGGGTGGATTTATATTTGTGTTGTTCAAAAAGGATCATTAATACGAAATGCTCCTCTTCTGAAAAGAAACTAAATGAAATGAAAATCCATCTGCTCCTAACAACAGAGTACTTTAGAAAACAAGCTGTCCCAAAAATATTTGAAATGCTCTGCAAAGACTACCTGAGTCTCGGGGTCTTCAGAACCCAGGCTGGCTGCTCCCAGTTTGACCACATCAGCCAATTTGGTTATGGTGATAACCGAAGACTGGGCAGCCTGAGCCAGTTTCTCCTGACTGGCTCCCGCACCAGACACCAGCAGCTTAGTGTCCTCTACTAGGGCCTTAGCTGTCTTCAGAATGCATTCTCTGAAAAACAGCAAAAGTTTTGAGTTAAATCACCATGGCAACATAACCGCCTCCAATTTTAGACATATTTCTTTTACTTGCTTGTTAAACAAGACAAAGCAATGCTATGATTATTATGCTCATTCAACGCAGTAATGTGTGTTATCCAGGCACATAGTGCCATTTTGTAGCAGAAATCAGGTAACTACTCTACCTTCAGTTGTTTAAAAAATGCTATGAATATTAAATATAAGACATGACTTAAAAGAAATGTTAAGTAATTTAACACCTTGAAATCGGGATTGTTGCAAGGGAGGGCTGCTCTGTGAGGTGGAAGCATAAGGGAGGAGCTGGTTAAAAAGGCAAGTGCAAAACATCAATAATCTGGATCTGGTTTGGATTAAACCATGACCGTCAACGTTAACTAAAACATTTAACACCTTAATATTACGTAATGCGGATGACTTATTTGGACTCAGACACCTCTGAGTCCAACACCTGGTTACCTAGTTGCATTGCTGACAGCATAGACTCTTTCTTATGTTTTTGTCTGAGCACACAAGACTGCACTGCTGTCAGAGTCACAAACGCAAATGAAAAGATGAGCGAGGAGAGTCAGGCAGACTGGTGTGCTCAGTGGCACATTTTGCTATACAATACACCACGATGAATGTTTGGATAACACCAAGCCAGTATGTAACTTACTTACTACAGTGACAAATTATCTCTCCATCGAAGCACAACCAGTTTATAGTTAACATTTCTTAGTTATGTTTGATACAAAATAACTTCTTTAGACCGTCATGAATATAACAACTTGGAAAACTAAAATGTTCAGTTTGAGACAAAGGATTTTCTTGAACATTTTTAGGACAATGTGCATTTTTACATTTCATACATACAAAATTAAGTGTTGTGATCAATAGAGATTAATCACAGTGCTTGTGTGATTATCAAGATATGAATTTTAGGGATATTGCACATCCCTACACTCCAGGTATATTTTTGATGAGAGAATAACTTTATGATATAATGCAAACCTCAAAAAAGTTGATTTTAATACTGCCCCTTTAAAGAATAACAAATAATTTGTTTTAAATTATCAAATAAGTCTACATGTGCGCCCAATATGACTTTACAGATCTATGCCAGTAGGTGGAGCATACATTATGAAAAAACTTAATAAATGTGCTAATACAATCCACTTGTAATAATTTACTCCCATAATTAAAGTACTAAATGAGTCTGAGTTCTTGTGAATTAGATATAAAAACTGACGTTTATGCTGTAATTGCGTAAACATTATGCTGAGCAGAGCCTGCTGAGGTTTGGGATCAAGCAGAACAGTTAATGGTCTGTTCTTGTACAGCAATTTATCTAGTCCAGAGGAAAATTTGCATGAATGGCAGGGAGAAATGTGGACAGTTTTAGGTTCATTGTTCTCTTTCCCCAAATATCTGTATTGATCATCAGAATTTTTAGCATAGCAGAAAAAATACAAATGATATATTTTAATTTTCAAAAGGGGTTTTGGGTAGTTAATTGAATTCCTTAAATAGAATGAAGATTTTGTCAAACTATCGAATTATGTTCCTACAAAGTGGTTCCAGTTACAGACAAACAATTATTACTGACTACTTTTACTAACAAAGGGTAAACCAAACCAGAAAAGTAATCATGCACTTAACATCAGTTTATCTGGTATTTAAAAAAAGGTGCATAATGTCTAAAAAGGCTGCAGGTCCTGACATACACATATATTTCTAGTCTGTTTGGGAGAGGTTGGAATCTGATGTTTAATGTTTTTATCCATGCAGGGAACAGCAACATTTTTCAGGCCCATTAGCAAGATAAACCTTCCATTTTCTCTGGCACTGTGGCCATATCTGCAACCAATTTAAGGAAAACACATGGTCGTTCTAGGCGAGTTATTGGTATACTTTTTATCATATTCAATCTATTCTTAAGAGAATTAAAACTTTTAAATTATATGATGTGATAAGCATCATCAGAGCTACTAGCAAAATGATTCATGACACACATCAAGTGAGAGGGTCCTAAATGAGAACCTGGTACCTGTGGTCAGCGAACGTTTCAGCATTCTCTCTATTAAGGGTACCAGCAGTGGCAAACATAATGGTTGTGTCGAGATCTGCAATGATTCCAGAAACAGCACTTGCAGCTGTAATACAGGCCTGGGTGCCACGGTTACCAGCTTGAAGGGATGCCAACACATGAGAGACCTAGCACAAAAAAACAAAGGGACATATTTGGGAGTTTGTGTCAGAGCAAACATAAGGCACTTTTCCACTAGCCCGTCTCTAACCAATTCGGTCTCAGTCAGTCCCAACCAGAGTCATTTTCCATTAGCAAATCCGGCGCTGTTCTGCCCAGCAGTTCCCATGTATTGATACCTACTTCAGGGGTAGTACTAGCCACACCAAGCCGAGTACAGCACCAAACCAATTTGAGTTGGTTTGGTCTGATGACCTCACATCAAACTCCAAAACAACATTATAGTTTAGCTGTGGACAGCAGACATGCTGTTTGCTATAAGAGAGCTGCTCAGTACGGAGGCACAATTATGAATTTAGTCACAAGCAGAACCAGGAACACATGCAGAAAGTTTTGGAATGACTGTGATTTAACAGCGCTGCAGCAGCTTGTCTCACTGAGGAACAGGCAGCAATAAAGGAGAGAGAAACGGTTCTGTGGTCAGTGGTCTGTAATTTTGCACTGATAATCAAAAAAAATCAATCAACTTTATTTTTAGCACATTTCAAAAACCGCTAGGGTAGCCAAATGGCTTTACATTAAAACAGAAATACGTAAGAAACATGAAAATAAAAATGCTTAAATTACAACTACAAATCACAAACAAAAAAAGACATCAATATGTTCAAAAATCTGACCTTCTCTGAGACTTTGCGGGCGCTTTCAATTAGTTCTTTCTTAGTAAATGTGTCGTTGGGGCTGCACTGCAGAGCTCCAGCTTTGGTAACCAGACCTGTGCAGGTGAAGCCCAGCTCTCCCACTTGCTTCTTAATGTGAGAACCAATCTGAGAAATAAAACAGTAGAAGAAATAAAATACATGAAATGTATAAAAATGAACAACATGTTAGCCAGCAGAAGTATTTATTCACTTCATCATTCTCTGCAGTGAGTGCTGCATATTTGGCCTCATTTGCTAGATTTCCAAAATTATTGGTCAACTGGTTGGCCAGTCCTCCAAGGTCATCTGGGTTGGTGTTGGACTTGGTCACCTGAAGAGAAATGAGAAAATATTACAGTTTATGAATTCAGTCGGAATGAGGTGTTCAGAAAAATGAACAGCTGTCTGAGGAAAGCTCTATATGACAGTTTCATGAAGGCACTGAAACATTAACAGAAAAACCTAATTAGATTTCTGAGAAATACTAAAACTTTGTCAGATAACAGATTTCTTACCATCTCCTGTACAGTAACAGCAATGGCCTTGGCTGTCTTCACCATGGTGGTCTGGTAATCTACGAAGGTGCCATCTGGTTCATCTGCAGGCCCGTCTTCCATTTTATTGATGGCGTCGTTGATGGAGTCCACCATGCCACCCACAGCACCTGCTGCACTGGCTGCCTCAGCCAGCGTGGCCCCCAAGTCATCTACTGCTTCTTTCATCATCTGCACTGAATCCTCCAGAGCATTCTGCATGTGTGCTGCCTGCAACAAGGAAAAATAGACAAGAGTGTAAGGCTGACAGCTCAGGATCACAGAGATTTAGAATATTTGTTTTCAAAAGACGATTTCCCCCCCCCCATGCTTTCAACTAACGTTATCCTGATTGGGATTGAGTGTGGATCAGTGCATTTCTTAAAAGACACCAAATACATCAAATGATTTAAGATAGGTAACTCCTAATAAGGGTTTTTCTTTATCAAAGAAAAACTGAAAACTGAGTGGATATAGTCAGTTCATTGAATAATAATAATTTTATTATGGTAGCACATGACAAAGAGAGGTTTTCCAAACAACAAAGGGAGGTGCTGCATTTCATATTTTGGAATATTTAAAAATTAAAAACAATTTGATCAAAAATATGGCAAAAAGCACTCATTTGTTTTTGCCAGTACATTTTGTCAGGCTTGCTTAGAAGGAAACTCCTTCAAAATTATAAGCTATCACAATCATTTTTTACATGATTCTGAATTGCATGGTGTATGTAAGGATAAAACATTTAAACACAACACATCACGTTTTGTGAACAAGGACGTGAGAAGTACAGTTAAAGATCCAGAGCACTTAGTTCAGTACCTTGGGATTTCCTCCAGCCTCCTTGGCAGTATAGAGCATCTGCAGCGCTGACTCTGCCAAGGTCTTGGTCTGGTCTAAGACAGCCATCTGCTGCTGGCTGCTGAGGATCTTGGACGCTGTGCCAATGGCAGCCATGATCAAGGGCTCAAAGTAGCTGGCCATCTGAGAAACCTGGGAGAAACCGTTCCAGGAAGGAGAAGCACATGATCAGCCTTCCAATGCACCACCATCTGATGAACACCAATGTTTGGGCATGTACTGATCTGAATTGTGAAGCCAATGTCTGATTTTTAGAAAGAATATTCTAAAACAATATAGGGGCAGTATTTAAAACATTGCTTTGTAAACTTTACTAAGTATTTATTAGGGGTGCACCAATTTATCGGCCAGCAGATTTATTGGTGACAATTTCCTTCATGTTGGGAGATCTTTGATCAGCTGATACTTACATGTGAACCAGATCTTATCCACCGATCTTTTCTACCTCAGCAAAGTCTAAAAATCAGCCACTGTCCACTTCTGCTCTACAGTGACTGACAGACCAGTCCACCAGCTCCTGTCTGTACATTTGCAGTTAACAATGACACCCCACTGTTGAAAGCTCTGTGACTTTCTTGCTATATTTAACATTTCAGTCAAAAAAATTGGTATGGGCCAAAATCTGAATTGGCAAGTCAGACTTTTTAATCAGCCATTGGCCAGAAAACTGCAATAAATGCAGCGCTAGTATTTACATTAGGAGACATCAAGTCATTTTGTAAGAGAAGTCACAGATGGCTATCTAAAACTCCATGTTAAACAGTGTGTGTGAGGGCAGATGTGTTTGTAGTTGTGCTTACCTTGTGTCCCAGCTGGGAGGCCTCTGATCGAGCCGCCACTGCCACAGGATCAATCAGGTTACTGATCTCATGAACTGAAGCAGCCATCTGTTCATGAAGAGTCTACAGTACACGGCAGCAGAACATTGGGAAAGTCACTTCAACTATCATTCACTTCTAGATAAAGAAGCTGATCAAAAATTGCCCGGTAAGGTCATTTCATTGTAATCTTTATAATGAAAAACAATTTGTCAAAAAAATATTTTATAGTTTGACCTTTTATAGGTTTAGAAAAATCATAGTTTTTGGATTACTACCCAAAGTTCCTATAAGGTGGTAAAAATGAGCCCCACTCATTCAGAAATATATATTCTAGATACCACTTACAATATATCAATTGTTACACCTCAAGAAGACTTTTAAACTTTCTCCTCTCTCTCTCTCCCTTTCCTGGACAAAGCCACTGCAGAGGTTACTGCTGTGATTAACTGCTACCATGGCATGAGCCCTGTGCACTGTTTTCCATTCACACAGTTAGTGCTCTGTGGGAAGTAGAGTGCTGACTTCCAGTATTACTGTGTGTCTGGTTCGTCCTCCCAATCCCCAGCAGTATATAAAGTATGTTAAATTGACCGAATTTTGAAAATGTTTAAGAAGTAAACAGACATATTGTGATAATAGTGGTAAACATGCTATAAAACACAATAAATCTAACAATGCACAATTGTTAAATTGTGCATTACTAGTGCATATAAAGAGAATAACTTAAGAAACTAATTTTCTTCCCAACAATAAAACAGCACAAAAAAGAGAGAAACTATCAAAGCAACCAAAAGCGTCCCTCTTTTTTGATTATGTCAATGTGTTTCTGTATGTATTGAATAATCTTTAAAATACTGCTTTACAGAACACACTCAAACCAGTGTCTAAAATAAATCATTAATAAAATCCAAGATAAATATAAAAAATAACATTTTGAAAGGCAAAGTTTGTAACAAGAAAATTTGGAAGCACTCAACTAACAAACATCTTTGTTTAATCAGAAATGGCGTTTTATTGTCAACTTTTAAAGCTCATTATGAACCACAGAGGCGGAAAAGTAGAATTTAGAGCTGTCTTTACCTCCATAGAGATGTCGTCTCGGGGTGTTAGGTGTTGGCTTATTGCAGCCAGAGAAGCCTGGTCAACCTCACGGATGCAGCCGTTCAACACCTCTATAGCGTCATCACACTCTCTCTGGCCTGGAGCCTTCTCTCTGCACACATACATACAGCGGGAGGGAAGGAATGATGAGAGCATAATGAGCAGCTACTCTGATATACTTCAAGTCAACCTAATAAATGCTAAGGAACAATAGCTTTAGTCCAGAAACGTAATTTGTAAACATATACAAACCAAGACTGATAACAATAGTTACCAAATGTTTAATATGATTTCATAAATCTACAACAATAAACTGAAGCAATGTTGTAAAGAAGAGTTGGACCAAATTTCTCCCCAACACAGACAGACTGATGGGCAGAAGACAAGCTGCATGCTTTAAATGTTTGCTGATAAAAGTAGTTTCTGATACTAAATCAGTGCAGATTTACATCAATGCTAAATCTGCACTGATGTACTATTTACTGAATGATAATGACAGACAATATTGTAATGTTCTTCTTTTAGAGTTGTATTTACCACATGTGAAAACAGACATTATTGTTATGGTAACATTAATAAAGTAAATAAATAAAAATAAAATAAATAAATAATGTAACTAAAACAAATAAATGCACTGTGTGAATGAACCTAAGCCTCTATAATCAAATATTGTAATCCAACAATATGCTTCTTTAAGATGCTTCTTCATCATTCAATATTACAGTATATATTGTTTTGCTCATGTAATATTATTCTGCATTATAAATTAAAAATTGATGCTGAAAATTTGTTTCATCATAAGGAGAAGCAACAGCAGTCAGACTGAAGCATACCTCATGTTGGTGATGAGCTTCTTAATGGAATCAGACACGGTCCTCGAGTGTCCCGCCAGCACTGACCACTTAGGAGGGTCTTTGGGGTTGACCGCCAGGGACCGGGCGGTCTGGATCAGGCCTGTCGAGCTCTCCAGCATCATCTGTGCTGCTGTTAAAATTGGCTCCATGGCTGCATGCCCCTGAAGAATTTGGATTAAACTCATTTTTAAATGACTCCAGAACATTTGGCACAGCTTCTGTTTTACTGTGATATAAGTGTTATCAATGGCTAAAAGCTGCAAGTTTACTTCCTCTGCTACTCCAGCCTCCTGGCTCTTTTACTGTAACTAATGGAGGCTATTTCCCTCTCTGGAATTAAGGCTTATATCCACTTTTATAAATTAGCTTTTTTTCTGCTTAGATTTATTAAATATGACTTAAATAAGTGTTTAGTCAGCAGAAACACTTGCACTTCTCTCTGTTGTCCTGATTAAAGGCTGCATCTAAAGCCTGCAAAAGAGACATCAACATCTCCAAATGTTGTTCATATGCTTTTCTGTAGTTTTTAAATGTATTCGTCATAACTGTTAATGACGACATGTTGTTAGCATCCAAAAAGTCATTGCAATGTAAATGTAAGAGTTACTGTTTTGTTTTTGAAAGGTGAAAATAACAACCACACAGCTAAACAGATTGCTCAAAAATTTTCAGTACCCAATACAGTTTGCCCACCTTTCAGTATCAGCCTTCCAACTCTGGTTCAAACAGCATGTTGAACAATCATGATAAGCATTCTTGTTTAAGCATTTATTCTTAAACAAGGATGACAGTTTTAATGGTTCAAATCAAACATAAGAATTTGCTGGTGCATCATCAGTTTTTATTTTTGTGATGCATTGTTATATATTTGAAGGATAAACGAGATGTTTCACTTTTATCATCACGAGTAAAGAAAATTATCCGCTTTTAGGTTTCTCAAGAAAACTTTTTAATAACAGTAAAAAAAAACAATAGGCACAGGTTTGCTGGTTATTAAATTAGAGCAGAGGATGCTGTCAACTAGTGGACAAGTGGAGAAGTGAAATAACTCATAATCCAAATCAAATGTAATCACAATAACACTATGTGTTGCCTAATTAAGAAAGCAGTCTACAGTTGAAAGGTAGGAGAGGACTAACCTCAGGACTGATATGAGCAGGAATGCTGGCGAACTCTGGGTTTGAGGCAAAGGCAGTCAGGTTGTCCACAGCTTCTATCAGAGGGCCAGTAGCAGCCTTGCACTTCTCTCTGTTCTCCTGATTAAAAGCTCCATCTAAAGCCTGCAAAAGAGACATCAATCAAACGTTTCCAAAAGACTACAATTCTAGAGCCTAGTTGGACCTCTGAGCTGCATTTTGCTGAGAGATAACTATTGCTTAGTTATGGGCCCCTCTGAACTAGTTCCTAACAATCAGTTTTCTCGGGAACTCATTTTAAAACTATTTTTCTACTTGCAAATTTCAAGCGTTAAAATCCAAACAGGACTGAGCTCATCAACCAGTATACACAAACAAGCAAGATGTTTGTAAATCAAGTGAGAGATTTTGTCATATTACTGGTCATAAAGTGAAAAAGTACAAACCTTTATAGATTTCACCAGGTTGGCAGTGGTGTTGGCCACTTCTTTGGCTGACTGGACAAACTGTCTCTTGGCAACAGGGTTAGGTGTTTTGGAAGAAGCCAGGCGGCAGGCGTTGCACAGAGCTGAAGTGTGTTTGGCAACAATGGTCGCTGCAGAAAGCACCTGAGCAGAGAGTAGGTAAGCAATTCACCACATGAAGGATCACTCTAAAAGAAACCAAAACCAGCTTAAGCAATGTGGTAACCACAAACCTGAGACTGGGTACAGGCTGGATCCACCAGGTTCTGGCAGGCCATCTGGATAGCCTGGTTAGCCCTGGCAAACTGAGTGGGATCCACAAGACCTTTCTGACCTGCTACACTGTTAGGGTCTGACACTCCCACCAAATAAGCTGCCTAGACACACCAGCAGGTGGTTGGTTACAACACTCAATGGTAATAAACAGATAGTATTATACGGAAAGTATTTTACCTGTGCAGCTGCTTCAGTGAGACCACACAATGCTTTGGATCCAGCACTGACTGAGTCTCCAAACTCTGGCAGGTTAGAATTCTTGGCATTGTGTGAAATGCCTGCCATGGACTCACCAAGAACCTGTCCACAACAAACAGACAATCAGCCGTGCCACATAGAGAGGTTTCATGTTTTTACTACTAGTTTCAGTGATAGTACAGTGCATCATTTTAAGCCTATTGCTTGTTTTCAACCTAAACAATTTAGTCTGTAAGAGAAACCTTGCAGAAAGGAAACTAAATAGGATAAGAAAAGCAGCTCAGTGTGTGATGTACCTTAGAATTCTCCATGACGCTGTCAATGCACTCGAAGAATGACTGCTCATTCACTGCCTCTGTGGGGTTCTCCAGCATCCCTTTCACTGACTGCACACAGAGACCGAACTATTGCAAACTATGTTTCTATTACTGTTGTCACTCTATGACATATGATGACACACTAATTCTAATGGACTGGAAATCAGTATCAAAGTTTTAAAAAATGTCTGCTTGGGGTGTGCCGTGGTGGCGTAGCGGTTAGCACGACCTATATTTGGAGGCCTTGAGTCCTTGACGCGGCCGTCACGGGTTCGACTCCCGGACCTGACGATATTTGCAACATGTCTTCCCTCCTCTCCTTCCCAATTTCCTGTCAGCCTACTGTCATATAAAGGACACTAGAGCCCACAAAAGACCCCCTGGAGGGGTAAAAAAAAAAACAAAAAAAATGTCTGCTTCAGGAAAGGGGATTTATTATTGCTTCCCTATATTAAACCAAAGAGCTGAGATTATTTTATGTAATATACCAGATATATTACATTAAATAATATACAGTATATATAGCATGTTTTATTGTATTTAAACGTTATTATCCCCCAAGAACCATGAACTAACCCATTCCTGGATTTCAGCATAACCTTTCTGCACATCTAATGAATATATGGCTTGAAAGAACAACTTTCACCCTAAGATGGTCAGACAACCAGTAAGTATGAGAAAAAAAACAATCCCAATGCAACCAAAAGCACATCATAAACATAAAAAGATAGACTAGAATGCATTTGATGTTTTGTAAAAGGAGCTCCATTTCTGCATGTTTGGTCCATGATGGCTCCAAAAACAGTTTTAGACAAGCCAACATACTTGGCAAGGTAACAGTCTAAGAAAGATATGCTGTGGGTCACATGAGTCACAATGGCCAAATACAGTATTATCCCTGTTTCTAATCTTCTGATATCTGAACTGAAAGTTACAATGTGAAAAGTAAAACTAAAAACCAGATTTGATACTTCACATATAGTATAAAGTTATATGGAGACTCGTGAATGGCAGCTCTAGCATAACAGATGTTACCTCCAGCTCTCTGAGAGCGTTGTCACACTCCTTCTGACCTGGAGCCTGCTGAGTGCACATGGTGATGAGCTGGTTGATGCTGTCTGTAACTGCCCTGGAGACATAAAGACTCACACATGTTAAGTACAGACTAGCTATGGAAAAGTCACAGTCTTACAAGGGGGAGAGGATTTCTCACCGAGCTGCTGCTGCTAGCTGGTTCTTCAGGTTGGGTGAACTGGGGTCGGTGGACAGAGCCTTGGCTGCAAGCAGCAGCTTGCTTGATGACATAGAGATAGTTTTCAGGTTGGACACTACCTGTGTCTGATCCTCTTTGGACTACAGGAGACAAGAAAGGCTGAACATTTGAATTCAGTTAGAGCACTAAATGCTTATTCTTGAATAAAGCTGCTGAATGTTCAGTTTTGTAAGGCTAGGAGAATTTGAATCAGAAGTTTGATTGACCAGTTTTATGAACTCTTAAGCCACACATGATAACAACATGCAGAGTGTTTTTAAAAACCAAAATGAATAAATGTGAACTTACCTGCTTCTTAAAACCCTAAACAAAGTGTCAAAAATTGAAGGTGACATTTTTGGAATACTAAAAGCCCCAATCCAAATTTATATAAGAAAATAACTAACTGGACACTGCAAAGCGGAAAAGTCTCAGTTTCTTCATTTCTCCTGGATATTAAAGAAAAATAGATTCTTTTTCTATGGTCTTTTCCCCCCAGGCAGATGCTGGAATATTTTATTAACAGCTTCCATTTAACAGAGGGCATGTCTCATGATGATGACCAAAAAAGTTAATTCAGTAATGAACGTTTAATATATAATAACGTATCATCATTCCTCTGCCACAGAGTTCAACTACTTGCCATATCATGTTAGACTCTTTTCTGAAATGTGCTCACTTTGCTTATGCTCCACTAGTTTGGTTTCTTGTGACTTCCTTAAGACACTTTCCTATATTTTATAATAGCTCTTTGCCATCTCCTTATTAGAAATCAAATACTCCTGCTACTATGGATCAGTTGTCTCAAAATTGTGACTTAGCCAACATGAACTCTGTGGCAGTCTTATCTAATCCTACCTGGGAGGTTCCAGCCATGTCAACACCAGCATCCAGGAAGGTGTTGAAGTCTTGTCCAAACTTGCTGGTAGCCCTGGCCAGGTCCTGGGTGGTCCCTCTGGATGCCTGGACCACCTCATTGGCTGACTGGTTAAGGCCAGCTGCCACCTCATTCAGCTGAGCCTGAATTTCCTGGAAACTTCGTCCACTGGACGGGAACTACAAGGTTAGAGAAAGAATACCAATGTTGAATGGGGCATAGGGAAATTCAAAATAAAAAAACTCATGTTTTTTTTTTGAGAATGCACAAGTTAGAAAGAGGTCGTTATCTTAAATTTAGAAAAATATAAAGTACTGTCCAGTGTTTACTCTAGTCATGAAATACTTCTTCAGATTTTATAGCTAGAATTACCTTACTTTCTTCCCTTTAAGCTCAACCCCAGAAAAAAACCAAAGAGATGTTGTTTTGGACAAAATTAAAGGAAATGTAAGAAAAAAGGAAGTGTAGCAAATGGTTTAAAAAATGCACAGCAATACATTGTTAAAAACTTCGGTAACACTTTATTTGTCGGGGTGTCCATCAGACTGTCATGAAACTGTCATAAATGTGACGTAACTCCTGTCATGAAGATGAATGAGATTTCATGAATGCTTATGACTGTTGTCAGTAAGTGTGATTCTGTAAATAATGACCCTTCTAATGAAAAGTTGACAATTTTAATTAACTTTTGATGCAAGTTTAATGCAACTTTGCTTTTAAAAGTGTCAGTATTTACGGGCGTGCCGTGGTGGCGGAGGGGTTAGCGCGACCCACATTCAGAGGCAACGTGGCCTTGACGCGGCTGTCGCAGGTTCGACTCCCGGACCCGACGACGTTTACCGCATGTCTTCCCCCCTCTCCTTCCCCCTTTCCTGTCACCCTACTTTGAAAAAGGGACACTAGAGCCCACAAAAAAAGAAGACCCCTTGCGGGGCGATAAAAAAAAACGTGTCAGTATTTACCAAATAATGCAAGTTAACACTTTTAATGCAATTTTGCATTAAAGAGTGGCGGAAACAGGCTTCCATATGTTTCGGTTCCGTGAACAGAAAGAAAAGAAAGAAAAAGATACGATAAGATAAGTTAAGATAAGATAAGATTTATTTGTCATTGTCATCAACAGATTACAACGAGATTGAGATTTGCTCGACTCGAGTTAAGATGCAGGTTATGTGTATATACATAATATACCAAAATAAATAGTACAAAATGAGAAATAAACTTAGACATCAGAAGATGGTTGCAGTGCCTGGAGGTGTCGCAACAGAATCTACATTTTTAACAAAGTGGTGTCAAGAGCAGAAGTTCTTATGCCTTTGAATTTAGTGCCATGATTGCCATCGGGTAAAAACTGTTTTTTAGGCGATTTGTCCTGGTTTTTATTGCTCTGTATCTCTTGCCTGATGGCAGCAGCTGGAAGAGACCATGGCCAGGGTGTGAAGAGTCATTTAAAATGTCCAAAACTTTCTTGTGGAGCCTGGAAGTGTAAATCTGTTCCATAGTGGGGAGGGGGCAGCCTATGGTTCCCTCTGCTGCCCTAACAACCCTCTGGAGCACCTTCTTGCCACAGATGTGCTGCTGCCGTACCAGACACACAGACTGTACGTGAGCACACTCTCTATGGAGCAGTGATAGAAGGCCTGCAGCAGGTCTGAGGGGAGACGGTTCTTCTTGAGTATTCTCAGAAAGTACAGTCTCTGCTGTGCCTTCTTCAACAGCTCCTTGGTGTTGGTGCTCCAGGTTAGCTTGTCCTCCAACTCCATGCCCAGAAACCTGAACACTGGGACCCTCTCCACACAGGTCCCACTGATGGTGAGAGGCTGAATGTCCGTTTTGTTCTTCCTGAAGTCGATCACCAGCTCCTTTGTTTTGGAGGTGTTGAGGAGCAGGTTATTGACTTTGCACCACTCTGACAGCTGCTTCACCTCATCCCTGTACTCCAGCTCCCCCTTCCTGCCTGAGATGAGACCAACAACAGTTGTGTCATCTGCAAACTTTATGATCTTGTTGCTGAGGTGGTTGGAGACACAGTCATGAGTGTAGAGGGTGTAGAGAAGTGGGCTGAGCACGCAACCCTGTGGCGATCCGGTGTTCAGGCTCAGAGCAGTGGAGGTGTGGGGGCCCAGTCTGACCCTCTGAGAGCGACCTGTTAGGAAGTCCAGGATCCAACTGCAGGTGGCTGATGGGAGCCCAAGGTTTGCTAGCTTGGACACCAGACGTTTGGGGAAGTATAGTATTAAATGCTGAGCTGAAGTCCACAAAGAGCATTCTGACGTAGCTCCCCTGCTTCTCTAAGTGGGTCAGGGCAGCATGAAGTGCAGTGGATACAGCGTCCTCTGTGGACCTCTTTGCTTTGTAGGCAAATTGGAGAGGGTCCAGCTCAGCAGGCAGGCCAGCGAGGATGTGACTCCGCACCAGTCTCTCGAAGCACTTCATGATGATCGGTGTGAGTGCCACTGGACGGTAGTCGTTCAGGGTGTTGATGTTGGTTCTTTTCGGCAGGGGGACAATGGTAGAGGACTTTAGGCAGGGAGGGACAGTGGCTTGAGACAGGGACTGGTTAAAAATCTTTGTGAAGATTCCAGCCAGTTGGTCTGCACAGTCTTTAAGCACCCGTCCCGACACACCGTCAGGTCCCGCAGCCTTCCTTGGGTTCACCTTCCTCATCACCTGCCTCACCTCACACTCCTCTACTGTGAGAGCAGAGCTGCTGTGGACAGGCAGCTGTGATGGAGCTGTGGTAGGTGTCGCCTCAAAGCGGGCAAAGAAGATATTCATCTCCTCTGCCAGACTGACTGATTTCAGATCAGCATGATTAAAGTCCCCAGAGACGATGTGAACAGCCTTGGGGTACTTGTTCTGGTTGTTGCTGATAGTATCATGCAGGAGTCCCACGGCCGAGCTAGCGTTAGCATCCGGTGCTATGTAAACCGCAGTGAGTAGAATGGCGTTAAACTCACGTGGGAGGTATCGGGGTCTGCATTTAATTGTGATGAACTCCACGCCTGGAGAACAGTGGCTAACAACTACTGTGGAGTTCGTACACCAGCTGTTATTTACATAAACGCATAGTCCGCCTTCTCTTTTCTTACCAGAGCTCGCCGATCGATCCTGTCGGTGTGCTGTGTAGCCTGCTAGCTCGATCTCCGGGTCCAGTATAGTTGGATTTAACCACGTCTCCGTGATCAACAGAATGCAGCATTCCCGGATGAGGTTGTCAGTTGCAATCCACAGCTTCCATTCGTCCAGTTTGTTAGCGAGAGACCTCACGTTGGAGAGAAAGATGCTTGGTAGCGGTGGTTTGTGTGGCTGTTTCCTGAGCCTCGCTAACACGCCGCTGCGACACCCCCTCTTTTGTTTACGATCTCTGCGCCGTCGTCTTGTCGTAGTTACTGGGATTGTAATCCAGGGAGAGCCCGGTGTCCGTGCAATATCGACCGGAATGTTGTTGTGGACACGGAAAAGCTCCTGTGACAGACTTCCCCCGATTGCTTGACCAATGGCCAGTAAATCTTGTCGGTTGTAGGTGTTTTTAACCGAGCAAAGTGGAAAAGACGAACTTCGAGTCGGTGAGCACAGAGCCGCTGCGTCTACGCGCGCCGCCATCGTGAGAAAAAAAAACAAACAAAAAAAAACAAAACAAAGGCGATTCAGAGACCAACTGTCTGACATCACTAGCAGAGCAGAGCAAGAGTTTCAATTAGCTAAACAACCATGGCTGTGTTCAGGCGACCGCTCCCAGTGTCAGAAATCTCAATGAGGAAGTTACTGCATCAGGTTTTCTACCACTTTAATATGTCAGCTATAACTGGTATATATTCGCATAGAGAGTTTCATTTACAATTTTTATATCTTCATGTCATTTGGTAGATCCCAGCCAGCTGATGAGAGAAAAAGTAGATCTTAGTCTCAAAAGGTTTGAGCACCCGTGGTTTAGATTATTTCTTTTATTTGTTCACTAACACTACTATAAATGGTAAAGAAATCTAGTAGATTAAGATGCAGTATGATTCTTGTACTGAAATGCAATACCCAATCATAACTGTTGTCAAATTTTGCTGATGATCACTGTGAAAATGTTTCCAAACATGGCTCCTGATGCCAGAGAGAGAAAACTCTCTGATTTTCTCACTCTGACTCTACTATGTAATGGTGATAATGTACTAACAGAATCAGCCAGAAGTGATCTGCTGGCCTCGCCCACTGTGCGGATGGCGTTGTCCACATCCCTCTGACCAGGAAGGGAGTTAACACATCTGTTCAGAGCCTGGGACACTGCCTTGGCCACCTACACACAGGTCATAAAGAACAGAATATATTACTCTGATGATCAGCCTTACCGGGTGTATTGAAATATTGTTTTTCTTTCTGAAGCTTTGTGTCTGACCTGAGCCAGCCTCTGTTGACTCTCTGCATCTCCTGGCTTAGCGATTGCCCTCTTGGTTTCCTCAATCAGTTTGGCTGATTTGTCCATGACATCACCAGCACAGTCCAGCACGGCACTGCGTGTTGCTGGGTCATCTGTGGTAGCAGCGACCCCTCTGGCTGCCGAGGCCAAGGACTTCAGAGTCTGGGCTATATCTCTGGCTGACATGCCTAGATGCAACAGGAGGGCGGAGAAACCTGAGTCTGTGCTAACATGGAAGGTCACACTAAACAGTTGGTGAAAGAGAATGCAATTATATGATTAAGTCAAGTAATTAGGAGACTTAAATCAAACATCCCCACTTTGGACCACCTTTAAACCAACAGGACTGTTTTCACGTATTTCCAGTAAAACTGCATAGCTTTTGCAGAGCATGTTTGGAGTGCCTTGTGCTCTTCTGGGAGGTGCATTCATTTTACCCACCTATGTAGTTTTCATCTCCTTGAGTGGCTTCACTCAGGAGCTGGGCGATACCTGACGTGACAGCCTTGGTGCTGGTGCCCAGGTCCTGGGAACATTTTTCAAGCTGAACAACAAAACAAACACTTAGACCAACTGCCCAGGATTCAGAATCTTCTGATCTACAGCCACTGCTTCAAATGAAGCTTAATCTCATGAGAATTTTCAGTCCAACGTTTGTCCAAGCTAAATGAACTGGTGGTGGGTGTTCATTACCGTCTCGCCTGGCAGCGGTTTGAGTTTGCCTGCTTGAGCAGAAGCCTTGGCATCCTGAATGTTCTTCTCCAGATCTTTCACCATGTTCAGAGCATTATCTATCTCCAGCTGACCACAAGCATCCTGGGCCTGAAATATTACACATATACACCATTTAGCATGTTTATCTGTTTTCATGTCTCCTGTCATCTATCAACATGGGGCAGGAGACAATGATTCAGGTGGAGGTCATGACCTTTTACCTTCTGTGAGGCAGTGCGAAGTTCTGCCAGGGCGCTGGCCAGATTCTTAGCGCATTGGCTGAGTTGCATGGCTGATGCCTGGTCATTGATGGTTGGAACAGTGGCTTTACATGCTGTTACCATCTTAGCTCCTGGCTGGAAGAGGACAGGAAGAGACAGACTGAATTAACTTAGATAGGAAGACAAATGTGATTTATGCAGATTATCTGAAGTGCTCACCAAGCGTGATATTAGAACCAAGATGAACTTTTGGAATGGAAGTCCCTAACACACCAATTATTACATTTTGAAGATTAATAGTAAAGCAAAATATAACAAGTTATTTATCGGAAATTGTAGACCTAATTAACCACCCCCTGCAGACCTATACATTTTCCACATAGAACATCTATGCAGGAAATCCTAGGCAATGTCATGTGAACTTTTTGCACTTAGTGATGTGAAGTTTGCATTTTGCAATGGAAAAATACCTCAGGGGCCCAGCACATCACAATGTATCAACACAAAGAATTTGTGACATTTAAAAAAAAGCAGTCGATGGAATATGGTGAGTTCTGGAGGCTCAAAGCAGGAACAAAAAGACGCCTAGACAAGTCAGACAGCAGGTAAAGCAGCGCACAATTGCAAACATTGGCCCAGATGAGCATGACGGTCAGAAGGCTGAACTGAAATAACACAAAAAAAAGAATCAAATTCATCAGGCTAGAAGGCCAGCCTTTGTCAGAGGAGGAAGAAGCTGGGTTCCACTGACTGCTACGTGCTACTGAGATGTAATATTTCACAGACGCAGCGCCGTTCAACCTCCACCTGACAGTGGACTCTCACATCGAATGTCTCTTTAAAGCTGCGGCATGCAACTTAAAAAAAAGTTTCTACATATGCCTTAACAAGAAAAAAAGAGAAAAAAAAAATCAAGCTCCTCTACCTCTTCCCTATGTTCTGCAGAATTATGCTGCTTGGTCAGAAACAACCAATCAGAGTCAGAAAGAGAGTCTCGAAACTGTCAGTCATGCTTTGACACTGCACAGCAGAGGGTTTGCACATGCACAAAACAATTAGCCATGTTCTCAGGCAGTTTAGATTTAGGAACCCGTGTTTGTTTATTTGAATGGAACCTGCATTTGACTTTGAATGTTTCCTTTGTCTTGACATTACTTGATATAAGCAGTGTATTGGGATTGATTTGACTTTCTGTATAATTTAGGCTGTTGAGAGCCTTACTGTTTTCAAGCTGTTAAATATTGTATTACTGATAACTGTTTTTCAGTCATCCTTTTTACCAGATCGCATAGTCAGCAGCATTTATACCTAAATCAAAAATTAACAGCCAATGCAGGTGATTAGTATTGGTGATCCGCAGTGATCGGCCCTCATCGGTGATTGGTGTATTGGAAACAAGAGACCTGATCGGAGCAATTCTAGTTTGAAAACACCAATAAATACAGGATCAAACTCAAACTACTTGTTTGTGTGCACAACTTGGCAAATAAAGTTGATTCTGATTCTAAATGTATTTATGTTTGCCTTGTTTGGACAGCATAGATTGAAGATTAGTACCTGGGAGAAGAGCAGCAACTTAAAGTATCAATTCATCACACCAGAGACGTACTAGCATCTGATCTGTTTTCCTGCTTAATTAAAAATACTGAAATAAACATATAAAAAACATTTTAAAACACAATTCAGTTTCATGCAGGTAATCAGTCACCTGCAGGAAGTTCTGACTAGCACCAATGAGGGCGAGCTGGGCACTGGGGCTGTCAGGCTGGGACTGGCTGCCTCGGACTCCTTGAACCAGCTGAGGGATCTGTTCTGCCACCACCTGATCACACACACAGACACACGCACACACAAAGCATAACCTCTCATTAAAAACTGCTCAGTTTACACCATGGATACTTATGGCATTGTTATACTTCACAATATAACAAAAGATGGGAAGTCAATTAATTATTTCTGGTTCAAAAGTGCTGAAGTTCAGCTTTGTTACTAATAAGAGATGTTTTGTAGAAGTAAAACAGTTTCCAGTGCAGTGGACAGCAGTGGATTTAAACAGATCCAGACTACTTTCTACAATTCAAAGAGGTTAGATAAACACCAAACTTCAACTGAGTGCTACCCTCGCTCATAAAAATTTTTTTTATTGGGTTTTAAAGTAACCTTTACCAGACCAAGTGTTTCCTTGTGACACATAGGCAGGTACTGTAATGTGGGGAGCTGTCGTGTCAAAATGTATTGAAGAAATACAGCTGACTTGACAAGATGAAAGAATCTTGCAAAATCAGTGAATCTTGTATGTGTCCTGAGGCGGGGGGCAACTGGAGCGCAAATAGCTTCTAAGATAACACTTCACTGTCAGAAGGATTATTTTGGTTGTTTTTGTCCCTCAGTAAAATCTCCTTATTTTACTGTATTCAAACAATCAGCTCTAAGACTGTCCATAACATGCTGCAACAAAAAACTGCCAAACTTATATTGCTAATCACATCTGCACATGCTCTTTATCATAACAATATAGATACTTTAACACAGTTCGCAGCAGCAGTTTTGCAAAAGTTACTGAGACGTTTGCCAGAAACATTGCTTTCACCAACATGTGTGCTCCTTGCCAGGATTTGTTGGAGCAGATAGTTGACACCTGGTAGAAAACACCCAGACACTTCAGCACTAAAACCTATGTTTAAAAAGGAGGATATGGAATGTTTGACTTTTTCGGGTTCTGTGCTGAATTATGCCACTGTGTGTATGTGTGGGTTTGTGTGAACAGATCAGAGCAGGTTGAGGGCTCACCTTGCAGCTCTGGACGAGCTGTTGCTGTGCAGCCTGATTCTTGTTGGACGAGGCAGCATGCTGGGCTGCAGCTATTGTCTGAGTGGCAGCTGCTGCGGCTTGTTTGGCAGCATTCTACCAGAGAAAATATTAAAGACTTCAGTCTGCTACACATGAAAAGTGTTTGTTTTTCTTAATCCTATATCCTGAATGTAAAAAGTTATAACCTGAGTATGTTCCATTTTATTTTACCTCCAGATTGTTGATGAGCCGCTTCTTGATAGCATTCTGGGCGGCAGCGTTGGTGGCCATCCGCAAGCCTTCTGCAGCTTCACGCAGTTTCTGCTGCTGTTCCTCACTGTCAGGATTGGCAGCTGCACCCTGTAGAAACACCACAGCAGCTCACAGTCAACTTACAGACAGATTAGAGCATTTCTATTTAGATAGGGACATACTGAAGTGGGCTGACCTTAGCAGCCTCCACCATTTTAGCAGTGGCATCAGCCAGAAGTTTGGCTGCAGAGAGAAGCTTGCGGGAGTTTTCCAGATCAGACTCTCCCTCTGCATCCATCTTGATGGCATTGACAAGATCAGACGTGGCCTGGGCAAGAATGCGAGCCTGGCGAACCATCTCACCTGGTATGTGAGAGAGAGAAAGAAAAAGAGAATATGGTTCAAAGAAGAGGTTTTGTTCCTTGATATGGAATATCATCACACTGCTTTATTTCCTTTGTGTGTTTTACAGATTTTATTTTTACAACCTTCATTACAATGTTCATTACTCACTGACTCTTACTTTTTACTCTTTCACACATACTAGAGCAGATTGGGGGAGGAACAACAGACTTAATATTCCACAACAAAATTACCTCCTTGAAGAGAGGTGAGTGAAGTTTGTAGTTTAAAATTAAAGTAGTCATGACTGATAACCTATAAAAGTATGAATATTGTACTCTTCCTGTATAATGTTGGTAAAAAAACAAAAAATATATATATCTGCTTGCATCTATGTGAGCAGAAGGCTTAGGAAAAGGAAATGTGATGCTAGTGGTTTATTGTCTCACAAGAACAGAAACGAGAAATCAGTTGGTGGCAAGAATTAGGCAACTGAATGACACATAATAGCTACTAGGATGTCTTGACAGAAACACTCTCATGGCTCTTACTGAAAGAAGGAGGCTCAAAGCAGGGGGAGTTACTTTTATGACTTCATATCTAAACAACTTGTAGTCCATTCCGGCTGCAAGAAAAAGCAAGACTCTCAGCAGATAACAGGAAGGCTGTATGGAGTACACTAAAGCTGCTTTATTTTATCCTATTGGCATTTCAACCTATGTGTCATCAATGTTTACAGCCTTTTTGAAATAAGGACTGCCATTTTAACAACGCTATCCTAAGTAACCACACTAAACATAAGACAATTTAAAATAGCTGTAATAGCTCTCTCTTTGCTTTATTGTGTTATTATAATCATGTTTTACTGCAATTGACCCACACATAACATGTCTCCTCTGCCTGTAAGATAAATAACAAATGGCCACTTACAGCAGAAAGTAATCGAAAATGTTTTTCTTATGACCTTTCATTATATTGCTGTTATCAAAGAGAAATCAGAATTAGTCATATATTAGTACTGAGTACTGGCAGGTCAAAACTTGAATGAAATATTCTGACCCTTTTCTTTTTTTTAAACTGACCACCAATTGGCACACTACTTATTTGACCAGCAATTTTGAAATGCAATTTGGCACAAATCTATTTAGTGCTTTATAGAGTATTAACACAATTTTAAAATTCAAATCTATCTCTTTATAGGAGTAATATACATATGAATAATATGATTTGATCCTTTTTGCTGGTGTAAGAGTAAGACCTGCATCATTACCACCCATTCATCCACAACACTAAGGTGGCCACTTCCACTCACCAGCATTTCCCATTGCATTAAAGATCTTCTCAGTAACATCCAGGATGCAATCGGTGGCCTCTCCGTGCCGTCCAATAGGATGGCCTCCACTGGCGTACTGCTTAATGTGCTGCAGCAGCTCATTGAGGGCCTGAGTGACCCCTGTGGCCGCCTGGCCAACCTGTTTCAGAAGACCCTCTTCGTTGGTGGCCATCTGGGAGGCCTCCATACATCCTTCTACTGACTTGGCCACCAGCTTGCCTGCCTCTATCAGCTGCTCCTGGCACACTGGGGAGCTAATGGTTGGAGCCACCACCTTGTGGAAAGAGAACACATGTTTACTATACCTTGCCACTTTATAGCTGAAGCACATTAGAATCAACATAGCAGCAGACCAATATGCTGTACAAATATATAAAACATATAACAAACAAGTTTGTAATCAAAGAATCAAATGTCTAGGTTATTAGCAGGATTCTGAAGGACTTAATGACATGCCGAGGAGGAAATCAGACAGACAATGACAAATGTGTATTACAGAACACTGTAGAATATGAGCACTAATTCCCCAGGGTTAGATCACAGCATAATCATGTATTGTATTGGTCTAGTCAAAGTCCAGACTTAAGTTTACAGTTGTAATGTTGTAAATTGTGAAACTGCTCAAAGGCTATGAATATTTTTGTAATAAATAAACCAATCTCAGCCACTTCCATGTATTAAATGTAAAAAAAGATCTTTCAGAATACATTTCCTTGGTCATAATGCTCTGCCTAACTGGTGTCCATTTTAACAGGAACATTAAAGCTCTTAAAAGTATCAGCTGTGATCTTTCTGACCAACCACCGCAGGTCCCAGTACTCACCCTGGTGCAGGCGACCAGCTGAGACGTGGAGAGAGCGCACTGTGTAGCTGCTGCAATAACCCGGTTCTGCTGGGCCGAGTCCTCCGTCTTCTGGGCCACATTCTTAGCTTTGAGCACCAGAGCTGCTGCAGCATTAGCCACAGCTTTTGCCAGCTGCATCAACATATCCTGTCAAAAGTGCACAGCCTAATTATCACTGTCCCCTCCATGCTTGTGGGTAAAGAAGGGACAGACACTAGTCACAATAATATCAATCACAAAGAAGTTCAATGTTTCCAAGATTGCACAGATAATATTTTTAAAATTTGCACAATTAAATGTGAAATCAAGGTTGTCCTATCAATCAATAGTTTAATCAACGAGCCAATAGTTGATTTAAATAGTTTGGAAAGTAATCAGTAGGAAGATAAACCAAGTGATCCAAATAGATATTAGAAAGGAGAAACACATACTTTGATGAGGTTGCAGTTATTTAAAACTGACTGCCCTATTAAATTCTACAGAATGCGCCACCCTATATTATTGCATATCAAAGTTTGCTTCTTTCTCAAACTACAACCTGCTAATTTAACACTTCTGTGGGAATTAGCACAAATAGATTTTATTCATGTCAAGTTCAGTGAACGATGAAAAGTAGACTGCCGACTCTCTAGCAGAGTGTAAAATCTAAAAGAAATCTTAAATATGAAGTTCCTTGTCTGCTGCTCCTAAGAAGCCGTTTGTTGTGATGAGCAGTTCTTTAGTTGAAGCCTTTGCAACAGCAAATCTAGATTTTTGGGGAGGGTTCTATCCGGCGCAATGTCAGGTGACAGCAGTGCTGAGTTTGTGCTGAGTTTGAGGTGTTTTTAATCTATAGGTACTCTGTTCATCAAGTATAATTAACAGAGTATAATTATACTCTGTTAATCAAGAACATAACATGAGTGGTCGTGAGAGTCCACTGTCAGGATACATCTATTAATAGTCCCGGATGGAGTGCTGTGGAAACTGCTGCTATTGTTTTATGATCCCAATATGTGTGCAGTAATGTGTCACTGATTGTAGTCATGCGAATTTTAATTTTAGGTGTAATATTGCACTTTAATTGATATTTTTAATGCTCCTTAGGTCTTTTTCAAATTAAAAAGCTTAATACTGTACCTGCTACCTACTGTAGCAGGTATTAAAAGCCTACTACATTTTATGTACCAGGCTCTCAATAATCAAAATATCCTAATTACCAAAATTAACCATTTCTTATGTAGTGTATTGGTTTTATTAAAGTCTGCCCAAAACATCTGTCACTTCTGCACTGTAAACAGAAGAAAAATAAACTGTTACCTAAAAAATCCTTCACATAGTCTTGATTAGTTAATAAACTAAAGAGTTAGCTGCTCTTCCATGCTAGGACAGAAAGTTCCCAGCTAGTCTGCCTGGGAACTTCAGCTGAACACAACACAAGCATTAGCAACTGATGGGCCCCAACCATGGCAACCAATTAGGCCCCATTTCATCAACTACATTTCATCTGCAAATCATTGCAAATTATCCTTTGTTTGTGCTATAAAGAACCACAAATGTGTGACTGAGGAAAATAGACTTTCCTCAGTAAGCATGTTTTTAATACTTGCCCCAACAATCCTTTTCTGTTTAAAAAAAAAGTACAATGGCAAATGTGTATTACAAATTTTACAACTTTGGTTTTGGTGTGGACAGTTTCATTTACCCTGAGTAGAGAGTGATCAGCTCGTGTAATCATTCCATTCATTCATAAAGAACATATTATCCTTAAAGTGTACTTTATAACACAATCCACATTGACAGTATATTTCTGCAAAATGCTTAGCTAACTTCCTTTCCATACTGTACAGGTGTAGGTATAAAAAAGAAAGCTTAGCTCTCTTGTTAGCAATTATTTTTTCCACTGAAGGACAATAAAGGTTATTTCTTACTCTATACCCACAGTTTGTCACCATGGAAACCTCTGGCCATGACTGTATGATGGACTGGTTGGATGCTAAGGTGTATGCTGGAACATTTCACCACAATCAGATTGTTACAGAGTAAATTTACCAAGGGGGAAATATGTTATTGTGATCAATAATGCCGCCAATAACCAATCCTACTACTAAAAACTAGAAGCTTTTAGTCTTTATTCTTACTACCTTATAAAGGCAAAAGATTTGTTGATTGATCTTAAAGATAAAGTAATATATACAGTATGAAACATAGTAATACGCTTGATTAGGTCAAATGAGTCATGCTTTTATCTGGAGGATACGTTAGTTACCAGCACTTGAACGTTAGAGAGAGTTCTCCATCTGGAATCCCTGAAAGATCCTTTAGGCCGATGCTGTCAAATATATTCATTAAACACGGAACAAGGTTTTATATGGTGAGAAATGTGTATTACATCCATAAGACCTTTATTAAGGACCACACATGTTTGAATGTACACTCCAAATCGGAAATATAAGTATCTTCACCAAATACTTTTTATCTCTTGCTTTTCAACTCTCCAGTCATTTTTTGGATGAATACTTCTACTTTAATCAAAATATATTGCAGTAATACTACTCTTACTTCAGTATATTGTCAAAAGTATTGGCTCACACATCACTGAATTCACATGTTTAAATAGTTCCCATGACCTCAGGTACAGGTCACCAAGGCATGCAAATAGCTTCCACAAACATTATGAAAGAAAAGTTCTTTCCTAGGAGTTCAGTGAATTCCACGATGGAACAATGACAGTATCCCACCTGTGCAAAAAGTTCAGTCATAAAATATTCCACAGTCAATTCTTTGTGGTATTATAACAGTGTATTATACCAATTGGGCATGAGAGCATTTTCAGTAGATATTGAGGTTGCCCGCTTTCTGCAGAGTCAATAGCTACAGACCTCCAAACTTCATGATCTGTTGTGAAGTTTGTCCAAACTTCATGTGGCAAATAGATCATTTAAAGAACAGTGTGTGGTAAGCTCCATGGAATGGATTTCCATGGCCAAACAGCTGCATCCAAGTCTTAAATCCCCAAGTATGATGCCAAGTGTTGAATGCAGTGGAAAGAAGAACACAATCACAGGGCTCTAGAAAACTGGAGACATGTTTTCTGGAGGGATAAATCCTGATTCCCATCTGGCAGGCCAATGGATTGGAGTCTGGGTTTGATAGTTGCTAAGTGAATAGTATTTGTCTGGCTCGCTGCATGTGTCAGGTGTAAAGGTTGAGGATTATGATGGGGGTTATTGTGATGAGCAGGCATTCTAGTGAGAGGAACTATTTGTCTCCTTGTTCTAGTCAATGGAACTATTAAGGTTACAACATATAAAGACATTTTGGGGAATGGTAAATGGTCTGTACTTGTATAGTGTGAGGAATCCAAAACGTTGTGCACTACAAGTAGTCAGTCATTCATTCCACACTGATGGTGGTGAGCTACATAGTAGCCACAGCTGCCCCGGGGCAGAGTGACGGAGGCAAAGCTACCATGCAGCCACGCCACCAGTTGGACCCAGTACCAACCACCAGCAGTAAAGTCTATGTCTTGCCCATAGATAGGAAAAGTCAGACAGAGCCAGGGTTTGAACCATTAACCTACTGGTTATATAACAAACTCCTACATCCTGTAAAGCAATCTGTGGGTTCAACATGAAAGTTGCCACTTTCATGTTTCGACATGACCATGTACCATTGCCAGGCTGTCCCCTTAAACATTATGGTCTGACCTCACAAATGCACATTTGAAGAAATTGTAATTCACATAAAACACACCTAAACAATCAGGAAAACCATCCCAGAATACTTAAAGTAGTTATATTTGCAAAGATAGGTTAGGCTCATATTAAACCTTCTCTGACTATAGACTGTAAATCAAAGAACACTTCAATAAAAGTAAGGACTGACAAACCTGGAACTGTGGATCAGTATCTGTCTCTCCAATGTGAGACAGGAGTTCTCCACTAGCCTGACCGACATTTCCTGCTGCTTGCAACAAGTTCTGACGAGGCTGGAAAAGTAAGACATGAACAACAACTATAATGACTTAAGACAAACATAACAATGTCTCCTCCTCTTAAAGCTGCTATCTACCTCTGTATTTGCCGGCTGAGCTGTCTTCAGCATGTCAGAAACAGCACTGGCCAGATTCTTGGCAGCACCCAGCAGCTGCTGCCCATTTCCACCTTCATCCTCCATCAGGGCTGCCAGTAGTTTCACACCCTTTGACATCTCAGTCAAGTTGGATGAAATTGTGGTGACTGCACAGCCAACTGCTGTATAGTCCGTCTCAGCTGGATCACCTTAGAACACAAATAGCAACTGCATTTATTCCCAAAGTAAATATAATTTCTCTCGTGTATCAGAAACAAATTTACATGAGAAATGAACATAAAAAATCTAAATTGCCGTATGCATCGGGCTCTAAACAGCAAAATCGACAGTGAGTAAATCTCATTACATATCACAGAATTTATATAGAACAACTAGGACCATAAAATGTTTTTTCTTTGTGAATACTATAGACTACTATGCAGTCTGAATGAGTTTGTCATATATTCTACTGGGATAAAAAAATAAGTATCTGATAAATGTTGTGGGAAAAAACTTGATTACAAACCAGCTGACAGATTTATGAGTCACATTTTCAAAAAGCATTATCAGTAGAATATTTGAACGCATCACTCTGACCAATCAGAGTGATTACCGTATTTTCCGCACTATAAGGCGCACATAAAAGCCTTCAATTTTCTCAAAAGCCGAGAGTGCGCCTTATAATCCGGTGCGCCTTATATATGGACCAATATTGAGCCACAACAGGTCTCGCAACTACGGTAAGCAGCTGCCGACTTCATTTTCCCCCGTAGAAGAAGAAGCGCGCGGTGCACTCTGGGTTTTGTGTAAAGACCCCAAAATGGTTCCTATTAAGAGACACGCTTACGATGCAGAGTTTAAGCTCAAGGCGATCAGTCACGCAGTAGAACACGGGAATAGAGCAGCAGCCAGAGAATTTAACATGAACGAATCAATGGTTATAGCGGAAGTGGATATATATTGTGATGGCACTAACGTTTGATTTACCGTAACATTATCAGACTGTTTTTTACGTGTTTATTGAATCGAGGAAAACTTCCCTCCACTATATGTTATACCTTGCTGTTGTTAAAAGATAAACTGTGTCACGAAAATACCACGTCACTTACGTTACCTCAGGGAAAATAATAAAACAGCTGTTTATTGATTTTGGGAATGAACGGAGTTTTCAGAACGCTGGTTTGTAATCTATTAATAAAGTTTGACTGACCTATCTGACTGTTTTGTTGACATTCCCTTTAGCGCATCTAATGGATGCATAACGTAACCCCAGCCACTACTGTAGCGTCTATTCTATGCGCCTTAAAATGCGGTGCGCCTTGTATATGAAAAAAGTTTTAAAATAGGCCATTCATTGAAGGTGCGCCTTATAATGTGGTGCGCCTTATAGTGCGGAAAATACTGTACACCAAACTAACCTGCATGTTGTTAGGTCAGCTGGCTGTATAGGTTTTCTTTACTTGATTTGGACACAGTAAGGATGGCTTGCTGATACCCATCATCAGCAAGCCACACTGCTGTTCTATTGAGTTTGCATATATAGCACCAATTCTCAAGACATCTCAAGACTCTTTACACTAAAAAGTCTGTAGTAGCATTGTCATCATTTTGTGATAAAAGTATTTAACTGCTTGAAGGTCTCTGCAGTGATTTTTACTTTCTCTACACCACAAGTGTCAAACTCTAGTCCTCAAGGGCAGCTGTCCTGCAGTTTTTAGATGTGCCGCAGGTACAAAACACTGTAATGAAATGGCTTAATTACCTCCTTCTTGTGTAGATAAGAGTCTTGCTAATGTCCTGATTATTCTATTCAGGTGTGGTGCAGCAGAGGCACATCTAAAAGTTGCAGGACACCGGCCCTTGAGGACTGGAGTTTGACACTCCTGCTCTACACAATCGAGCTAACCGGCTCTATCCTCTCTGGGAGATACAATTCAGTTCTACAACTCTGAAAACAAGCTGATCTTTTCTTCTCTCTACCTGCTGTGAGGTTGACCATGGATGCTGTGCCTGCTGTGATGGCATCCACCTGGGAATGGATCTCATGCTTGGACTCATCCATCTTGTTTTTGCGCCAGGCTTGGGATGCCTTAAAAAGAGGAACATAATGCAGTGTATGTCAATAACCCCTAAAGGACTACAGAGGTTGGGTCCTCATGTTTGTCAGTGCTGATGGGTGAAAAGCAAAGTGATTTACATTAGAAACTTAATATTTTCTGCATCTGTAACCTGCTATTGCTATTGTATTTCAGGGTTTATATAATCACCAAGAACATTTACAATTTACAAAGGGAATTATGCAAAAAATCTGACAATAGCTATTGTTGCACTCGTATTCTCGATCTTTCACACAATTCAATAAATCTAACCCATGGAAAAAAATCAGCTATCTGAATGATCATTTCACAGTTTGCTAAGCAGTCTCCTGAATTATGCCCTGGAATCACTTTTCCCAGCAGACAAAATGTAAAACTCACAGCGTCTGTTCCTAATGGGGGCAGCGTATCAAAATCATCCAGAGAGGCCTGGGCTGCCTGGACAGCCTGCATGCTGGAGTTGATGGTTCCAGTTAGGGCTTGCTGTGCTGATGTCTGCAGAAAGAAAATATACCTCATTAAAGTCAATATTAACACATTTCAGAGACCTCTTTCTGGCCAGTACATATCTTGATCCTCAGTAGTCCCTCCTACTGCAGATTTGTACATAATTGTTGTAGCAAACCATGCAAGAAAAAAGTTTTGGCTCAGAGGATGTTTCAAGAACAAGATACTAATATATTCAAACCGAAAATGAAGCCATTTTGTTCTTATACCCCCAACATTTCTTCTGAACAATGTATAGATCCTAAAACTAAATGATACTGATAAGGAGGACATGGTGTTTGGCTTCAGGGGTTCACACAAACCTTTCATATACTCAGCTTTATTGAGCTAAATATCATTTTGGGGTTGAAAAGACCAGAAGCTACATATGAAAAATCTGCACAGATCTTGACTAAAGTCAGGCTAAGGGTAGTCTGAAGCAGGGGATGTAGTGGGAGGGTACTGTACCCAAAATGTCTGATTTTAGATCCACCCATTGCAGTGCAACCAGCACCAACACTACTACCACCAATGAGCATTAACAGGTCGTCTTGTGTTTTTGTTTTGTTTTTTACCAGAGGAGGCATGTGTCCCCTGTGCATCTGCCCACTGGTAATGTGCTGTTTGGCCTGGGGCATGGTACCCTTCTGGAAACTCTCTGGACCTCCAGCTCCTGAGCGCATGATGGCTGGCAGGGCAACACAGCCTGTCTCTGCCTTGCCCATCCTGTTGAACTGCTGCTGCATTACAGTCGACCTGGAGTCACACAAGTTTAGGATATGCAGAGAATTATAGCAGCTTATGCATCCACAAAGTGAGCAGTAACTTTAGATAGTACAATATCACAATAGCCGGTGTAAAGTTAGGAAATCTGTTTTCCTAGAAGTGGCAATAATCAACTCTTAAGAAAACCTCATCAATGGCTAAGTGAAAAGTTATAGTGTGTTTTGCACAAACTCATAATATTCTCTACTTAATCTAAAAGAATGATAATAATTACAGCAATGCCATATACGTATATATGTACCTCTTACCACATTAGAATGATGAGTGATTAAATGAAAGAAAAGTTATTTCTTTTCCCACACCAAAATGAAACAGTTGGATTAAAATGGAATCTCCAAGAGATGCGATGTATGCACGACTATCCAAACCTACAATGTCACCAAGTGATTCCAAAGCACTGAACAGATGCTGAGAACAAATGCTGAGGTGTGCGGATGTGCCACAAATTTCTTCAGCTGAATAGAAACAAAACTGAAGTTATACTCTTTGACCTATAGAGGAACAATCCAGAGTCATCACAAAGCTTCAGTTATTAGAACCAAAAACTAGAGATCAGGCCCAAACTCTGAGTGTAGTGATGGACTCTAACCTGAACCTTCTGAGACATATAAAGATAATTGTAACTCAACTTTCTATCACCTGAAGAACATTTGTACACTTAAAGTACTAATGTTGCAGCAAGATCTAGATAAACTCAGCCATGCTAAACACATTAGTGTTCAGCCATGCTATGCATCAGCATTTCAACTTTAATTCAAATGCTGATGCTTGTGTTCTCACTAAAACCAGGAAGATAAAGCACATCACCCCATGTTATAAAGTCCTTCCACTGAGAGAATAGTTTTTAAAATACTGTTGCAGTTGTATCAACCTTCCAGACCACTCAGGTCTTCTGGTTCTAGTCTACTCTGAATGGTTTAAAGTATGTTTATGGCATTTAGTTCTACATTTACTAATGAAAATGTAATTTTCTGTTCTCTACAGATAAATGTTTCCATTAATGCCTCGAGCCCAGTCTGAATGATGCATAATTAATCAAGAGCCAATAAAGCAAAAGCAGAAACTTTCTGGATTAAAACCATTTTGACATATAAACAGTGACATGTTATTTCCTCTACCAGATATTTAGTGATGCCAGTAAATAGTGCCAATAAATAATGGATTTATTATTTATTGGATTCACTGACATCCATTATTTACTCGTGGTGTCCCAATACTGATTCCGCTGTCAGTATTGAACCAGATACAGCATCAAGTACTAGTACTCATAAAAGCAACCACTATTTCTGCTGGGTTTTCCTCCTGGGCTGCCCAGGAGGCTAAATGTGGTTTAGCCTCCAGGGCATCAATACGTCATTTGCTGATCCTCCCAAAAAACAAAACAAAAACAAATTAAAGCTGCAAGCAGCCTCGGGCGGCCCTCGCAGCAAGCGCCGCTCCGGCCTATTGGCCACCGCGGGGGTTCCAGCCACCGCAGAAGCTCTCGCACGGTTTCCAGAGCCGCAGCCCGCTCGCCACCGCAGAAGCTCTGCCGCAGTTTCCAGCACCGCCGCCGCTAGCCACTGCAGAAGCTGTCGCGCATTTTCCCCGCCCGTCCACCGGGCGACACGCGTGAATGCGTTCGGCGGCGCTCCCCGACGACTGTCAAAAAATCTGGTGCAGATCGGTCGATGCATCGAGGAGATACAGCTGATGTATTGACTTAGGGGGCGCAGTGGAGTCAAATTACATTTCAAACCCGTTGGGCTCTTTAGAGGTGAACAAAGGTCATACATATCAAGTTTGGCGCCAATCGGATGATCTATGTGTGAATTAGAGCCAAACGTATGCATATGGCGAGGGACTGATATTCGCCATTTGGCCACGCCCACACGGTTCAGCCAGCAGCGAGCGTTGACAGAGTTTATCATCCGTATCATCTTGATTAGGTCAAGAGAGCCATAAACAGAGCTTTAAAGGAAAAAAACGGCACTTCCTGTTCTGGGGGGGCGGGGCTTAGATGACGTCATAATATGATGATGTAGGATCGACGGGCATCCCACCAGGATCACTCAGGCCAAGTTTGATGCAGCTCGGTCAAAATATGTGGAATGTAGAGGCAAACGTATACGAACGGCGTTGCCGCCATTGAAAACTCTTGGCACTTTAAAGCAAGCGAGACCAACTTCCTATCTGTCATCCAACACAGAATCACCTTGATTAGGTCAAGAGAGCCATAGATGAAAGTTTCCAAGGAAAAAAACAGCACTTCCTGTTCTGAGGGGGCGGGGCTTAGATGACGTCATAATATGATGACATAGAATTTTCAGGCATCACACCAGGATCACTCAGGCCAAGTTTGGTGCAGCTCGGTCGAAACATGTGGAATCTAGAAGCAAACGTATGGCATCGGCGTTACAGGTCACTTCGCCACGCCGCCACACCCAGCTGCTTCATCGCAGCCGGTCAGAGCTTGGATCCACAACACACCAACATGTCTTCTGTCTCTGGACACAGTTTCATGTTGATTAGGTCAAAAGGCTAACATAGCGACCGTTCACAGTAAAACATGACACTTCCTGTTCTCAGGGGGCGTGGCCTAAGCGATGTCATAATTTCACCACAGGGTCTTTTAGGACACCTAATGATGATCAATCACTGAAGGTTTGGTGTCTCTGTGAGTTTCTGTGCAGGATATATAAGAGTTTCGTGTTTCATGGCGAGTAGGTGAACTTTGACCCCTGGTATCCCCCCTTCAGCAAGCTCATACAGTCACCAATTTGATAACTTTAAATCAAACATGCCTTATGATCAGACTGACCAAGTTTGAAGCCGATCAATCGAAATCCCTAGGAGGAGTTCGATCAAATACGAAGGCTGTAAACGTCAAAATCGCAGTCAAAATCTGAAATTCAATCCAAAATGGCCGACTTCCTGTTGGGTTTCGACCATGGCTCTAAGAGACTTTTTTGTACGTCCTGACAAGATACACATGTGTACCAAGTTTCGTAATTCTAGGTTAAAGCATGGCTTGGGGCTGTTCATTTAAAATACTCTAGGGGGCCCTATAGAGAAATTAGGCCACGCCACCAAATTTTGTTATGAATTTCTGTCGGCAGGTGGATAAGGATCCATCTTAGTGAGTTTGGAGCAGCTGGGCCCGAAATTGTGGAATTCAGAGCCAAACGTATGGCAACGGCGTTACAGGTCACTTCGCCGCGCCGCCACGCCCACCTGCTATGTCAAAGCCAGTCGGGGTTGGAATCCTCAACACACCAACATGTCTTCTGTCTCTGGACACAGTTTCATGTTGATTAGGTCAAAGGACTAAGATAGCGACCGTTCACAGTAAAACATGACACTTCCTGTTCTCAGGGGGCGTGGCCTAAGTGATGTCATCATTTGACCATAGGGTATTGTAGGACACCTGATGACGATCAATCACTGAAAGTTTGGTCCCTCTATGTGTTTTTGTATAGGAAATATAAGAGTTTCATGGCGAGTAGGTGAACTTTGACCCCTGCTAACCCCCCTTCAACATGCTCCAAAACTCACCAATTTGATAACTTTAAATCAAACATGCCTTATGATCAGACTGACCAAGTTTGAAGCCGATCAATCGAAATCCCTAGGAGGAGTTCGATCAAATACGAAGGCTGTAAACGTCAAAATCGAGGTCAAAAATGGACTTTCAATACAAAATGGCCGACTTCCTGTGATAGTTGGCTTATAACATTAAATGTAAGTTCTGAGTCTTTTGGTGAGCTCTACAAGTGTACCAAATTTCATGTCTCTACGATGAAGTACGTTCATACCATTGTGTCAACAGAAAATTGCTAGTTGCCACCGTTGAGCAATTTATTTTGCGATTTTTGTGACAACCTTAAAATTCAAAATTTTTAAATTTTCTAGTCGCGACCGCCAAGTTTGGTGAGTTTTTGAATATGATAAAGCCCCCAAAAAGGCTCCTCTTTAGGGGGGCAGAATCGTAATAATAAGAAGAAACAGTACAGATACAATAGGCCTTCGCAGCGCTTTGCTGCTCGGGCCTAATAAAAAAACAGAAGAACAACAGAGAGAACGGAGAAGTTAGATACCTGGAGGGGATGAAATATTATTTTAATTAAGCTTTAACTGGTTTTGTTATTTGAGCACCATTAGAGTAAACAATGCAACTTCTTCCATTTTTAACATTGGTCATCTGGGTTGTGTGATTAATTGGAGCATAGTGGTGGGGCTGTTCCACCACTGTGGTGCACTACGGTGCAGCGAACTGCACTTTTAACAGACATCTACTCCTCTGCTTAGACTAATAAGTAGAATAACACAACTTGATCCTGCATTCTCTTTTGGCATTCTCTGTGTATGTACTTGAGGTTTATTAAATGCGCCACAGAAGCCTGACCCACCATCAAGTAAATAATTTTGGCCCAATTCAGCCCGAATTTTAGGTGAATCATCCTAATTCACAGAAATAGGGGTTTTCAAAAAATATCTATGTATAGTTAATCTGTAGTTTCTGAAATAAATGGGCTTTTCATATTTTAATAATTTTTTAAAGGGGTTTGTCGTTCAAGCGTGCTGCAGTGTGATAAAATAAGGTAATTCTTTTTAATGTGTTATTTTTATCTGTAGTTGATTAATCAATATTAACACTGTAAAACCCCAACCTTAATATACAATACATACACGTATACAGTAACTGAGTATAATGAATATTTAATGGTTTACTCTTTGAATGTATGTATTGAAATCCACATGTGGATTTTCTGTCCTGATTTGACCCAATTTATCTGTAAAGAAACACACTTACTTTTTGGGAGACACAGAGTCCTCCTCCATGGGTGATTCATCATCTCCATCAAAGCCAAAGTGGTCCTTACTTTTTTTCTATTAAAAGACAGCAATATGAAGACACAAATATGGTTTTAAGCTGCCGCTGATTGACCACAGAATTTCAAACAACTAAATATTTTATTTACAAATATTTTTCTTGTTTGGAGTATTGTCATTTACTACATTTGAATGTTCCTACTGACCTTTTTGAGGATGATATCGATGTAACCAGCAATAAGCTGGGCAATCTGCTCTCCCTCAGTGGTTTGCACAGAGTAGTACCCATCCTGATAGTCTCCAAAGTCCTGTCAGCAGATCAAATGACAGCTTTGGATTAAAAGATGAGCACATGCAGTGTAGAACTCAAGTCCTGGACTTTGTATTGATTCTCTGTATGAATCAGTTATGCATGTTTTTGAACATGCATAACTCTTGCATAACATGTTATGCAGGGTTTTGAAAGACAGAAGAACAATGAATGAACTAAGACATTCATGCTCTCCAATCATTTTTAGTTGTTTTTTTTAAAGAGCTTTTTAAACACATTAAACTCAATCTCTTAAACATGTAGAGATGTCATTTCCAGTTCAGTGTCTTCCCGTTCAGACTTTCGCTGTCTCCCAGGGTGTTCACAGGATGCTTCGCAGCAGACCTGTCCCCTCTGCAGGCACAAGGATTGAGGATCCTCCCATAACTGAAAGACTGGCTCATTTTGCAGCACCATGGGACCAGGCGGTCTGAGACACCTAATAAGTGTTCAATCATGTGGGATGCCCAGGTGAACATGGAGAAAAGCAGTCTGATTCACTCATAGGAGACAATCTTCCTGGGCATTGCTATGAATTCCATCTCAATAACTGCTTGCCTCTTGCCCCGAGAGTAAATTGAGCATGCTCGGGAAATTCAGGCGCGGCGTGACGCTGCCTCTTGTGTGGTATGTTTGACTTTTGGGCATGCTCATAGCAGCATCCGGTGTAGTGCCCTTGGGGCTACTGTCATTGCAGCCCCTCCAGATGTGGTTGAATCTGGACCCCACTGGAATGCTCATTGTCTCAAAAGACTTCAGTGTCTTCAGTCTCTGTCCCAGTGGAAGATGAGGTTGTTTATGACAAAGAGGGTCCCAATAGGTTCCATCCCATGTCGACAAGAGGTTGTGCTTATGGATGCATCCACAGGCTGGGGTGTGACCTGGCAAGGTCTGATGGCACAGGGGACATGGGCCCCGCGGCAGAACAGGGAGCACATCAGTGTCCTGGAATTACGAGCTGTGTTTCTGGCTCTTCGGAGCTTTCTTCTGTGCTTGCAGGGTAAGTGTGTGCTGGTGAGGTCAGACAACACCATTGTGGTTTTTCACATCAACCACCAGTGGGGGACCAGGACAAGGAAAGTTGTGATTGACTCCATGGCTTCTGACACTGGCAGCCCTATACTTGGCCTGCCTCAAGGCAGCTTACATCCCAGGTTCACAGAACATGCTAGTGGATTTTCTGTCCCATCAGAGCTACACTGCTAATCCTAATCTACTGTTCTAACAACCTCCTGCGCTGTCATCTTATTTATGTGCTGAGAAATAATGAAAAATTGTTGACAGGAAAACTCACCAGAGTGAAGCTCTTGGGTGACGCAGCCCAGCGTTTGATGTTTGTCAGACTCCACTCCTGGATGACCTCCTTGGTCTTCTCGTCTACTCTCATTACGCTCTCCTTGGTGATTCCAAGCAGACGAGGCACCAGTTTGTTTTTGCCTTTCATTTTTTCCTGCAATGAATCAAGAAAAGCGGAATATTCTTACTGAAAGCAGACAAATCCCAATTGGCTTTTGAGCTCTGGACTCAGTAAATCTACTGGAAGCTGATTCATCACTACTCACACTTCCAGTAGTGAATAAATAACCTTTAATTATATTTATTACTGAAAGCTGTCATGAAATTATAACATATATTCTAGTTTCCAGATTTGAAACAGTAAAACTTGAAAATCTTAAACTGGTGAACACCAGGCAAGGGTTTATTATCCACACTGAGAAATTATGTAAAATAAATAAATAAAATAAAAAGGGGCAGATGAGAGAAAGTGATCTCTAAGAATAAATTAGAGATAAGCTTTTACTTATTTTAAAGAAAGTAAAAACAATGGAAACAGAAGATGGTAAAAGTGAAGGGAAAAAATTACAGTTGTCCTTTCTTTCCTTACTGAAAACACACAAAATAGTAAACAGGGTAGAATTTAAAGGGGATGTCCTGTCTCTTTACCCTGACTGGATCTTCTGAAGGAAGCAAAAAACAGATATTCAGCTCCCCTTTAAAGTCCCACTTACTTTAAAAGGACTAACTCAGGCAGGACTCACACAGATGTGATTTGGTAACATTTGAGATGAGTTTGGAACTGACCATCAACAAGTCACAAGGTCAATCGGATGATTTTACTGCCCTGCTGCTACAAACAGTTTGATATTTTTAAAACTGCCACTAAAAGCATCCAGCCTACAATTGAATTAAGAAGCACAAGACATCAGTACATTGGAAGCACATTAGAAGTAGAGTGTTACAGCCTGTAGAAGCATCCATAATTTTTGTGTAGATTTAGGCAGCAGAAGAAAAACAAAACAGTGATTTTTCACTTACCTTAACAAGAAAGAACGAGACGCCGTAGGTTTGCAGAGACCTGGCCAGCTTCACATAGCTGACTTTGGCCTCAATCTCCGTCATGTTCTGACAGTTTTTATGTGCCTGCAGACGCAGGAAGAACAGAAGTCCATTAATTAGCTCACCGCTGCATAAAGGAGACCTCTACATTTAGTTTAATGACTCATGCAGCATGTTTTCCATTTCAGTTGTCGGGGATACATCTTGAAAGATAAGATATTATTTAACCTGTATGAGTCTTTTTTAATCAAAACAGTTAAACTTCTAAACCTCCACAGATTCTCTTACCTGGAAGATTTTTTTCTCCCCTTTATTTTTAATGTATTCCTTAGGCAGGAACTCCTTTAAACTGAGAAGAAACAGTTCAACCACGTCAAACAAGCAGCATGACTTTATCAGGATTTCAAAGAACCATCAAAACATCAAAATGATGGAACCAAAAGAAAGACAACTCAATAAAATATGAGGCCAGTGCTTACTCTAAGAATCCAGGCTTGTGTTTGGACTCATTGTGATCACCAAACTGAATCTGGCACTGATAGCCTGCAAACTCACAGGCCTTGTCAAATGAAACTGGATGTGATCCATTCAGGATGTCATCACGAGCCTTTTCCACCACACGCAGACAAACACACACACACAGAGTAGAAATTCAGGATCAATCCGAAGAGCAACAGCAATCATCATTGATAAAAACAAACATTAGACTAACCCTGATGCATGAGCAGCAAATAGTGCCAACCCCATCAAGCTGAATAATAAATAAATAAAAGCAAAGATTGTATGTTCTCAATTACCTGTACATAAAGCAGATTAAGCTGGACAGGGTCTCTGGAGTCCACATTCTGGTCTGAGTAGAAAAACTTTCTTCTCAAAAGCAACATCTCTGTCTCTTCCACACCCTGCTCCCTCAGTGTCCTCCCATGGTCCAACCAGTTCACTAACAAAATAATCATTTATGTTAGACAATAAATAACATCCAGAAATCAATAAGTAGATGTAGATCACAGGGTTCTGAATTTGTTTCTTACAAAATCCCACACCTTTCGGATATTTTGTCCTGAAATTTTTACAGCATTTTGGACATTTAAATGCAGAGTTTTAACTTTATGCTTAAACAGTAGGTTAAACCAATAATGAAAGGCATTTAGCAAGCAAGCCCAAAATGGAAATGTTGACATTTTGATTAAAATATATTGGAAAAAAATACTACATCATATGATTTTGCAAATTAAAGAAAAAAATATGTAAAACTCATAGGATAAAGTATTCAAAGCATTTAAGACTTACTAGAATTTTGGTTTTTGTAAATTAGAGAAGGTAAAAACTCTGAAAAAAAATCTAAAATATTTTCATTCTCATGGGCTGCTCTACCAACAACAACCGGCTGTTGCCGGTTCGATTCCCGGCCCAGGGTCTTTCTGCACGGAGTTTGCATGTTCTCCTTGTGCATGCGTGGTTCTCTCCAGGTACTCCGGCTTCCTCCCACAGTCCAAAAACATGACTGTCAGATTAACTGGTCTCTCTAAATTCTCCCTAGGTGTGAGTGTGTGTGTGTGTGTGTGTGTGCATGGTTGTGTGTCCTGTCTGTTTCTGTGTTGCCCTGCAACATACTGGCAACCTGTCCTGGATTTACCCCGCCTCTCGCCGGGAACGTTAGCTGGAGATAGGAACCAGCACCCTTCCAGATCCCACTAAGGGACAAGGGTGTACAGAAAATGGATGGATGGATGGATTTTCATTCTCTGTTTTCTTTTTTCTATACTTATCTAGATCCAGAACATTATAAAAGATAATGTCCAGTTCTGTACATTAACACACACAGGACATATCATGTTAAGTTCACAAAGACAACACGGATGTCAGGATTTTAGCCAAAGGTAGTTTTGATCAGAAAAAGCAAACAGCAGAGACACTTTAAGGAGGCTCTCATAATCCAAATGAATACATTTGACTTCATGCAACTAATATATAATTTTTCAACAGGACAAGTTTTTACTGCTCTAGCTGATATTTTACATGGAACTGGTAGGAATTATTATTCCTGCCTTAGAAATTCCAGAACGAGTCATAATCACATGTGAATGTGTTTATGAATATCAGCTGCAAGTGAGTTAATTAACTCATTGAAGATTTTGTCAGGACCTTTAGACTTTTTTAATGGTTTTATTGGCTCTAGTGGCCTTTATTTGCTAGTGAATTGACAGGAAAAGTAGGTAATGAGAGAAGGGGAGAGACATGTGGCAAAGAGTGCCAGGCCGGGAATCGAAACTGTGATATCTGCATTGAGGACTAAGGCCTCCATATGTGGGTTGTGCTTAACCCCTGCACCACCACAGCACCCCAACCTTTAGAATTCTTAAGGCCCTTTTGACAGATGTCCTTTTTGTATAGGATTGTGAGCCCACTGTGAATCTTACACTCATCGTCTGTGTGGAGTTTCTGCTTCAACTTCTCCATCTTCTTGTCATCTCTTAGGAGAGTCTTGTCTCTTTTCAGTGTTCCTGTGGTTTCTTCTTTCTTTTCCTCACCAATATCTCGCACCAGTGAGTACTCATCATAATTTGTTATACCTGGTAGACAAACACAGCTTTGAGTTAATTTCAGTTTTGTTTTTAACTTATGGTCGGTATGCCTGCAGACAAGACAGAAAGTATTGTAAACAAGATGAGGGTTCCTCAGATAAAAACATGAAATTGTAAAAGAACTGACCTATTCTAGCACAGATGGTCATGAGCATGTCACTGACGATCTTGGAGTCATCTATCATGACAGTCTTTACTGTGCCATCTAACATGCGGATTTTCAGAGGCCTCTGCTTCTTCTTGTATTCCAAGGTGTCCTACCAGAGAAAGGAGTGGTTGATAGTTGGTAAAAAAAATCAGCTACACAGAAAAACTCCATCTGAGCCCCTCTCAGCAGGAAATTCAATAAAATGAAAAAATTATTGAGCCATAATAAGCCACACCAGAAATGTCTTGCCACCCCTATTAAGTGTTCAGTGCCACTCACCCCATTCCTTAACATATAGTAATCCAGCGCCTTTCCAGCCTCCAGCCAGATACCTTTTTTTGGGTCTTCGTCAGACAGAAACAGCCCGTAGTCATTGGCTACAGAAAGAAAGAAACGGTAAAACTGATGTAGCTGCAGATTGAAATATCAAGCTACTATGAAGATAATGTGCTTGTGCTACAAGTATATTACAGCAGTGTGTCAACTGAATGCTCTGCCTTCCACTTCTATGTACAAGTTCTAAATCAGCTTAATAGCAAAACAGAGAGATTGTAGCTTGAATATAATAGAGCAGTTTTTCTCAGTATGGGTCCTCAGGTCCCCTGCCCTGCACGTTTTAGATGTGTCTGCTCCAGAACACCTGGTTCAAGTGGTTCAAGCACTGTGTCTTCTGCAAGTCATCAAGTGCTGCTGAATCCTGTTAATCATCCACTTATTCAATTTAGGAGTTATGTAGAAGGGAGAAACCTAAAACATGCAGGGTAGCAGTCCCTGAAGACCAGGAATGAGAAATACTGATAGAGCTTTGTCATTGAAAAATTAAGAGAAATGTTTTTTTTCTCTAATCTCTCCAAAGTTTTGCTGAAACATCCCTTATTAGTTGCAGACATTCTGAAGCTATTTTGACGTCTTAATGAGAATTTGATAATGTTGATAATGACATACTGGGCATGCGTTCAATAGTATTCTGTTAGTACTGTGTGCTAGCTGTTAGCTGCCTCTTTGAGGATATAACTGTACTTCATGTTTTACATATAATTATTTGGCTTTGTTTTGCAATTTTTGTCTTGGGGGAGAAAAATAATCCAAATGCATTCAGCTACATTCTTGACATTCGCTTTAGCTAACTCCTTAATTATGTCAAGGCTTTATTTACTTTATTCATATTGTTTTCGCATTAATATTTTAACATGCATGGACAGTATAATTAAACTACACTCCATATTGTAGGTAGTTGATATGGATGTAGAGGGTGTAAATACATTAATAACACCACTGTGATGCATTCTGCAGGATGGTCGTCTTCATTCTCCTGTTCTGGGTCAGACTCTGGCTCCAACTTGTAAGGTTGGATGGATAAGTCTTATGTTGTTGACATCTTTAACAAACTTTGGAATAAAATGTTTCTCTGCCAGTAAATAATCATATTGTCGCCATCAATCTACCAAAATGGCTGAACAGGGAGGAGTGGAACACTCTGTGACCTGGAGGGGGGCAGGGCTTGAAATGTCTCATTCACTTTATTATTATTTTTTTTATTTTTTTTTACCCCTCCAGGGGGTCTTTCGTGGGCTCTAGTGTCCCTTTTATGAAAGTAGGCTGACAGGAATGGGGAAGGAGAGAAGGGAAGACATGCGGCAAATGTCGTCGGGTCCGGGAGTCGAACCCGCGACGGCCGCGTCGAGGACTCAAGGCCTCCAAATATGGGTCGCGCCAACTCCTACGCCACCACGGCACGCCCGTCTCATTCACTTTTTAAAAAACCTCAGGCAAACGAGTTGCTCTAAAATGCCTCAGAACAGAGGAAACCAGGGATCTGAGGAGCAACAATATCCCAGGAATTCAGATCAAACCATTGTTCTAAACTTAATGATACGGAAATTCAAAGGTGTAGAATCATAATCAGAAACATTTTCAATGTTCTGCAAGCCATTGTAGGTTTTTAATGTGTTCATATCAGAACACAAAACCTTTACCGTTGAATAAACTGTGAAAAATAAAATTAAGTTAAATAGAAAGTCTTGACTTCAGGGTAAGACTACAGTCTTACCAACACAGCTGATTTCTGTCCCTTAGTTTTATGAATAAGAAAAGCTGAGCAGCATTTGGTTGAGTAGTTAAAGCTGAAAATATAGAACTTTGTTTCAGTTCTATGTGTATTAGTGGCTTAAGCCAATGCTTTCTTTTGTGGCTTAAGCTAGTGCAAAGAAAATTCAAGAAATTTATGAAATAAACAGTTTAATACGTGATGTTCTTTAAATTCCACAGACTTGCTCAAGATTCTCTAAAATAATGTTGTCATCTCAATGCAGCAGTAAAATTAGACGCAGCTCACTGCATGCAGAACACCATCTAACAAGAGACTGTTGTGATTTGCTCCGGTTTTATGATGAACTCTAAATCCCAGCTGAAACCACACAAAGGAATCATTTGCTCAATTACAAAATTATTTATTCATGTCATTACAGCAATCTTCAAAGCTTGTGGTGAGAATCTTATCCACAATGATAAATGCATGCAATCCAAAATAGAGACACCAATTACTGGAAGAAAAACAAGTCAACATTTGGACACCAAAGATAAATGAAAGACAAAAGTTATTTTAAATGGCCTGGAGATGAGCTCAGAGTGTTCAACAAGACAAAACAATGTCAATCCAAACTTAGCTCCAACAGTCATTCAGAAGTTGGAGTACCAAAGGACACATGTCAGACAGGGTTGAAATGAAAAGAGATTACATTTATCTGACAGGAAGCAACATTTATTACTGCTTAGGGTTTAAGGAACAGAGTTTAATGGAGCTTTGTCTTTGTCAGACTGTTAACAACGTTAAAAAAAACAACCTTTGATTGTTCTCTTCCTTCTCCATTTGCTGAGCTATATTAAGAAGTTCCAACTTGAAGGGCTTTGTGCAAGACATTTGCAAAATTGGACTGTGTAATTTACTGGCCAGTAGAGACAAGCTTTTCCCATGGGTATTATGTACCTCACCCACAACCTAATGTAAAATAGCTTACATGCTGGAGAAAGTTGTGCAGGGAGCTAATGTTGAAATAGCTTGTGTAACAGAACATAACACAGCATCATGGAATTCAGATGATGTAGACTACAATCAAAATGCAGAACTGTTTTCTTCTGAATGTAGAGAGGCAAACAGTGTTTATTAAACATTTTTACTGATCTTACTCTGAATTTTCACAAGGAAAATAAGCAGGTCCAGAAGAAACTCCAAAACATTAATTCTTTAACTAGCTAGAGCAAGAAACAAACATTAATTTTCATTCCCTCTTAATCAAGGATCCAAAAGGAAGAAGTCTAGAGAGAGGAGAGAGATCCACAGAAACCCCGAGTTCTCCCAATTCTCGAAACTACCCCCACTCTTTCACCAGCTTCTTATTTAACTCTTCCAGAGGAAAACAATAAGTTGTTTTTAATTAATTAATTCACAGGATAGTTTTTTTTCCCTCAAAGTAAAGATTAATAATAATAAATAATAATAGGTTACATTTATAATGCCCTTTATATCTTTAAATCTCAAAGGGCAGGAAACGGGAACAAAACAAGGAATTGCAATGGATAAAATATTTAAATAAATGGATACATAAACAAAATAAATTAAAACCAATATCTAAAAAAAAGAAATGTCTTCATTTTTAAAACAATCGGTGGACTGTGGTGCCCTCAGAGTGTCAGGTACGGCATTCTATATGTAACATAGTTAAAATGGTTCAGGTTAAATCCTGCTAAAATGCACCATCTGCTGGTAAAACTGGGTATTGCATTCACCCTAGAAAGAGCGGGGTATTATGGGTAATCCTCAGAGCCATGAGGATCACTGTCGAGGTAACGTGTCTCTGCGATGTGATAAAGAAATATTATTTATAAAATATGTTTATGGTTTTCGTTTTTGCATATTATTGAAATATGTCAATCCATGTTATGTTAGCTTTGCTATTATATTGTTTTTGTTGCGTTATAGAAATGTTTAGTTCGTAAGAAAGTGTGGCGGGAATTTCCCACACGTTAACATTATGGCTCCTCCTTGCAGGAGTTTCTTTCATGCCAGAGACTGACTTTACCTCGGTGCCTATGTGTGAAATGCAGGTATGTTTTACTAAACCTCTGTAGCATATGGCTAATATCAGGCAGTTTTATATTAATAGTTTTATATAGATATGGTTAATGTTTTTGCATTGTTCCAAGATGCAAGTTCGTATAAGCTAAAATATAAAAATGGCATCTAGTAAATTAAATGTCAGCATTTTATTTTATTTTTCAGAGCATTTTAATTAATTGTGTTACTTTCTTTAAAAAGGACACTCACTGGTAGTTCCGTTGATGTAAACCAAATCCACTATACGATCACTGTAATTTTCAATTATTTTATTTTGGTTACTGTATTAAGGGTAATCCTCAGAGCCATGAGGATCACTGTCGAGGAGTTTCTTTCATGCCAGAGACTGACTTTACCTCGGTGCCTATGTGTGAAATGCAGGTATGAAATAAAGAAAACAACTGATGCCAGATTGAGCTCCTAGTCGTTCATTTCTGCACCAAGAAGCCACCAGATCCACGTAGGCCACATATAGACGTGGAGTGACAGTAAAGAAACCTGATTGAAATAGAGGTTATTGAGTTTTAGGTTGCTTTCTGTAGCACTTTGGTTATGAAAGGCAGATTAGAGATGGGTCTGTAATTTGAAAGGATTTCTGGATGAATAGTGGGTTTTTTGATGAGTGTAATTATAGACTACATGCACAGTAGAAAGACACAGCAAGCAGAATTCAGTAGGTGATGCACCGTTGCCATACTGCTTATTGTGGATGATGGCTTCCTCTCATTTTTGGGCATACATTCTCCCCTAGAATCATTCTCCCTCCAGACTCTTTGCCTCTCCCTGTCAGTCATTACTACATGTAATGAATAATTCTTCTCAAGGTTGAGTTTAGTTCACATGTGTCACAGAATATTTCACAATGAAAAAGATCACAGATTTTCCAGAGTCAAACTAAAATAATCCAGTTCATTAAAACAGACAATTCCTCCAAATCGTTCAGATATATGACCAATAATAAGCCCCTCTTTAAGCATCCAGTTCATCCCAGAAAAACCACTCAAACTCACCTGTGTGCATCGGCGGGTGGGGTGTGTGCGCATGTGTGTGGGGAAAGAGAAATGTTACTCACGCTGGCCAAGCTGTGCCTCAGGAACTCTTTCCCTGATGATGCGGCAGGCATCATAGACCATTGTGGAGGGTTCAAACTGCATCGTTTTGACCACATTCCCCACACCAATTTTTAATGACAAGGCAACCATGATTGCAGCTCCGCTCTGCCACCGACTCCACACCTGTAAAAGGGACAAAAGTCAGCCAGGAAAGTCATTTTGCAATCAAAAATGGCAGATTTAATCAAAGTTATCCAGAGAATCAACACTGCCAATGAATCTGAAGATGAACCTGTCGAGATGTTGCTTAATAAATTTGACAAACTTTGGGCCCAACCAGACCCAACCGTTGATCTCTAACCAGTTTTACTCTGGTGTGTCAACATGAAGCAACACACCTAGTAAAACTTTGAGTTTCCAGGTTGAAATAATAAATGAGATTAAAAAAAAAACCTTAACATGCAAGTACCACAAATGGTGACTCAGTGTACTCTTGGAAAATAATTTTCACTTTCAGCAGATCATATTTATTAAATATTACTTATTTAATTACTTATTATACATTGCTGCACATATAAGGGGGTGGCTCCTTTTGAGTTACTGATATGCCCAGGCACCTAGGATGCTTGGAATTCCTGCCTCCTACATATTTTTACCTTTTAAATCACTTTCTTTCTCTCCTCACATTATTATTAGTCATCATAACTCAAAACTAGTGGAAACCCAGATGGATTTCCACTATCTGTGGGACACAATATGAATTGCTCTTCTGATCTTGTTTAACAATCCCATAATCCTGTGCTGCATCACTGCCACTGTCGCATGACTGAACAAATATCACATAGCCAACCTCCCTGCTGTCCTGATTTACATTATAAAATGGAAACAAGATAGAAGTAAACATCAGTCAACATTGGTTCAGTTTTACTTATCAGACCGATACGGATATGTTAAAAAATTATTAACTTTGGCCAATACTGATGCTGATGTATTGTGCATCTTTGGAATGAATTGAGGGGAGATTAATTCCCCTCTCATTCCAACATCATATCCTGACCTCACTAATGGTCTACCGGGATAATGGTCAGAAACACCAAGGAGTTTTTTTCAACAAGACAGTGGGAAACCAAATTCTGCTGGCATGGATGAGGAAGACAAGAACCTAGCATTGGGCGGGTATCCCTGTCCTGATCGGTACCTGAAGGAGAATCCTTTAGTATTCAAAACCCAAATAACAAGTCAGTTTTACTCTTCTTTTGTTCCTGTCACTGTACGTACAGTGAGGTAAAAGAAAAAACATAAACCAGAAAGTTTATCTCTTGATATCCTCAATGCCACAACATGGTAAAGTGTTGTTAAGAGCCATGAAAACATTACAAAGAGGTACAGGATCTGTTGTGCCATCTTTTTAATATTGTGTTTTGTGGATCTGAGATGAACTAATTGTATATTACCACGTAAAAAAGTTCAAACGAGATCAAACACTTCATGTTGATACTGTCTGCAATAAAATAAATTACAGATTTTTTTTTCTGTTAATTTCTGTTTTACTCGTTACTTGCATATTCAAAGTTCAGAGCGCTGAAATAAATACCTGAAGATAACCAGTGTGTTACAGACTGTCCAGTCAAAGTTGGGGGTTGAACACGTCCTAAAAGAAAAACAGAAACCATGTTGTAATTAGTTTCAACAGGTACAAATGCAAGTGTGACATACATAAAGCTTCAATTGAAAATAGCTTTCTCACAAACTAGCGGTAAAAGTAACATTGCTTAAATCTACTTTGCTAACATATGTAGTTTTAGATATTTGCTTACATATATCTACAGTGGCAGATTCTGGTATGGGCGACATGGGCAGCCGCCAGTTCAGCATCTTGTGGGGGTGACATGAGACACCCTTCCCCCCTCCTTCATTTACAAAAGCATGGTTCTACTGTGCATCAGTGACACTCACATGCTCTGACCCACTGCCACGCCATTGCAGGTGCACAGCCACACAGGTGAACACACATTCCCGACAGCAGAGTCAGTGCACAGAAAAACAGTGGCAAAAACTTACAAAGCAGGCAAGGATATCAGCTTTTTTTAAATCTGCTTAATTTCATTTCGATGGCAGCAGCTTGTTTTCCTGCATGTCGCAGCAGGAGTAATTCTCCTACTCTTGGTACACATGGTGAAAGTACAATGCAAGTGTAGCTTCAGAGCATTAAGCACTGAAGATAGCTTCAGTGCTTAATGCTTTGTAGGTATTACCAGAGATACAGACATGGTAAAAATACAGTTATGCTCATCAGTACAGACATGTAGCTCTCACCTACATGTGAGAGCTACATGTAGGTAGTTCTCACATGTAGAGCTACCTCTACACGTTTTTACTTCTTTTAAAACTGTAGATTATTTGATTCACAGAGGGAGTTCTATTTTTTTCTGTCTGGTGCTTACATCCCACCACAGCTTTAACAGTTCACACCTCTATGGTGAACTTCCAAAATACTGACAGCTTATTACCTAACCCACCACAGATAAAACCACACTAAAAAACTGCAACACTGTTTCAAAAGAAGCACATCACTGTGGATCACTTGGTTCTTCTCTTTCTCACAACCTGAGACAGTCCTCACACATGGACACAATTCAGAGCAAGGCCCAGCAAAGATCAAACTTCCTACAGCAATTCAAGTAGTACCCAACCTTCCTTTGCAACTGGAAGGTTCATCTTCTACAGTCTCATTACTCATTGCTTAGTTACTTAGTCTGTTATGTTAATGTCCATGACTGTGTGGTTTGTCTCATCCACAAAACAGGACAGGACCAAACTGCACTGATCAATCATCTCCATCCAGCCTGTCTCTCTGATGAACACAATGAGCACCCTATAGGTGGAGTGGTTAGATCCTCCACTGTCAAACTAAATATACATATTTGAAGTACCACAAAAAATATTGGGTGTATATACACATTGTTCTTATATTTAACCTCCTCCAATGTTTACAGGGTTTCCCCCAGTGTATTAGATGCCTGGCGGGCCACTAGGCTTTACTTGCCCCAAGCTATCAGTCAAGTTTAAAAGCCACTGTGTTTGCTCTGCTTCCAAAGCTCAATGTGAACTGAAAATATAGATGCGTGTTTAAAGGTGTGCATTGAGCATGCTGTGAGAATGATATATCTTTGTGAACAAAGCATTATGTGTGCCATGTGAGTTTACATCTCAACACGCTGACTGTGTCTGCACTGATAGTTTAAGGATGTGCTCACTGGTTAGTAGACCAGTAGTTCAGCCCATAGAGGAGATGTTGCGCTGTCTAGTTTAATTTTTATTTTATCTTATTTTATTTTTTGCACTGACGCAATCAATCAAAATGCACCATATCAAGTTCTTTCAGGCAGAGTTGAAGTGTGACCACACATACATCAGGAAAACTAGTCCCACTAAGCTTGGGCAACCAAAACAGTCTCTGGCGCTTATTAAAAACTCAATAGACATGAAATGGAAGAGCTACTAAAGCCACATAAATTAAATCTCCAGTCTGTCCCTCTGTATCCGGGGCAGGCCCAAGGTTGCATGAGGCCTTGTGCAAAGTTTGATCTAGCTGATATTCCTGCTAGGAATATCAGCACCACTAACAACATTTGAAGATCGATTCTGGAAGAGTGGGACTAGTTTCAATGGCCAACCTTAAAAGCAATCAGTGATAATTGTAGTTTCCTGAGATACATTTGTGAACAAACAAAGCTCAAACTTAAAGCATCAGATTGTAGCTGTGGTAACAAAACAATCTAACTATGAAGACAGTTAGATTGTTCTGTTATGAAGATTGTTCTTTGAACTTTACAAAGAAAATTTGCCAGCACTTTAAAGTTTTAAGTTTAAATATTAAACAATTTAAAATCTTTCAATTTATCTGTGCTCAAACCATTAAATCAAATTTAACAGCATTGATATTCTCAGTAAATAAATGTTAAATTTCTATATCTGTGGTATGTGTTAAAATGTTAGCATTTATGGGGACCCTGAAGGACTGCGGGGGGCGGGGGGGCATAAGCAGCTGCTTAGTACATTTTTGCCTTGGGCCGGTTCCAAATGTGACCAACATTGCATCATGTTTTTAGATCCACTGACTGATTGATGACTTCATTTGGATTTATCAGAAGTGCAAATAACTGATATTTATTTTAGTCCTATTTTTTTCATTTGTTGTTTTTAATATGCTATAGTTGTGTTTTTGGGAACTGTCAGTAAGGTCTTCCAGTAATATAATTGCCCAGTAATATTTTACATTTCTTGTTAACTTGTTAACATCTTTTAATACAAAAACACAGTGAGCTGCCTGCAGACCTCCTCGGTGACCCGACCACCAGGTTTAACAAGGTGGTCAGGGTACCTCATTTCTGGAGGAAACCCATCCATCCATTTTCTGTACACCTTTGTCCCTTAGAGTGGTTGGGAGGGGTGCTGCTGTCTATCTCCAGCTAACGTTCTGGGCAAGAGGCAGGGTACACCCACTCGCCAGTATGTTGCAGGACAACACAGAAACAGACAGGACACAACCATGCACACACACACTCACACCTAGGGAGAAGTTACAAAGCAGGCAACCTGACAGGTTGCCTGCTTTGTAACTTCCAACCTGTTAGTTGGAAGCCGGAGTACCTGGAGAGAACTCACACATACACAGGGAGAACATGCAAACTCCATACAGAAAGACCCCAGGCTGGGAATTGAACCCAGGACCTTCTTGCTGCAAGGCAACAGCTCTACCAACTGCGCCACTGTGCAGCCCGTTTATTCTGAAATGACCAGGCTAAGACCTTACATTAAAAATTGTGACGTAACTCAAGACTGTAGTAATTTGAGTCTAACTATTGACTTGCAAAATAATGTCTTGGCCTCTCTCTGGGTACTAGCAGTACTACAACCTTATTACATTTCAACAATGAAGTAAAAATATTGGAGTTTCATAATATTAATATAAAAGTTTTAAACAAAAATCAATAACGATCAATAACTTGCCTTAATCAACACAGAAAAGCACAAATAATTCATCTTGCTGCTAGACTAGTATTATTTTTATATAGTTATAATAATGCTAATTGCCTTTCATTATTAGTTATTTTGAGTTTAATCCATAGACTTGTGCAAATAAGTACAACTGATTGTGAGCTACCATTCTGCTCTTTCTTTAGTAATACTAGGAATGAAACATCTAATTTTGCTGGAGATTATAGTCAAGCTATTTATGTGGGAGCCCAGCCAGCTTCCTTACCAACTGTAGTTTTAAAATAGTCTATTAATGAGCATAATCCGGTGGAGTTCCATGTGGACGCTCATACAGAATGCGTGGGCATCAAGAAATATAAACATTTCTTGATGAAAACACATTCATATGAAACAGGATACAAAATATATACATATTTCTGTTCTTATTTTTAATTATGCAAGTTGTGGTCGTCCATATTGGCACACCTCACTCAAAGAAAACATGTTCATATGAAACCAGAGATTTTACTCCTACAAATCTTGAAATGTATTTTTCAAACAGAATCAGACCCAAAGCTACTGACACTTGTTGCAAAATATGTATTTGTTCTAAGCTCAGTCACATTAATTTACTTGTTTGTCTATACTGGATATTTTCTGAGTTATTTAGCTATTTTAAATATTGGTGCAAGTCTTGCTGTTGCACTGAGACAAACCAGAACTCCACAGCTCTGAAATGACATGTTTCTTTTGAGATCAGATGACCCAATGCCTCTTCCTGTTTTTTTAAAGGCCCAAAAATACCATAAAAGGGCATTTCAGACATCCGTATACTCCCAGCTATGAATCAGCTGGGAGTATGTAATCCTGTCTGCACAGAGCTAGTTTGACTAAAGGAAGATAAAAAAGTTCACTATTCCAAAAGCCTATTTATGACTGGATTTAAACCTTGTTTAAATCTTGTATTTAAACAAGGCTCTTCAAACCTACTGCTCTTCCTGTACAATTAATATCAGTCAAAGCAAACAGGAAATTTGTCCAAATTACACAAAGTCTGGAGACTTTTGAAATTGTGCTGTTAATATCTCTCAGTCCACCCAGAGGAAGTGCAGGGTCACAACAGTAATTACTGTAGTTACTGAGGAATGAGGAACTGAGTATTCTGAAAACAGCAAGTGAATAAATATAATCAAACTTTTATTAGATGTTTGAAAATTTTAAGAAACCAGAAAATAAAAATGTTTGTCAAAAGTATGCATCAGAACAGTTACCTCTTTGTGGTTAATATATCTATAGCAGCAGGCTGTCAATAATGACTTTGCAGCTTCAAAAGCTCCAAACTTCTTCCATAGTGAAGCTCCAGCAGCCAGTTGTCACCCTGAACCAAACATCCGCTCTATTTCCGACACTCAAATGTCACACAGTGGTGTCTCTATCTTGTGCTTCAGCTTTGGCCATAATATGTTGAGTGACAGTGCAACTGCCCACAAAAAACATGCTTATTTTTAAAACGTTTCTTCTACAGCAAACTACATTACTTATAACTGAAAGCTGGTCATTTTTGTGATACATAGAATCTACATGCCAAGCATTTTCCTGCTCAACAATAGATTCAATTCTTTTAGGTCAAAGTTTTCAGGTTCTTATAGCAACAAATAAGTAAAAGTGCCCTTTTGAAATGAAAAGCTATGAAGATCCATGAGTGTTAATAAACTGTTACACTTTCTCAACACTTTCTCACAAAGAAATGACAGTGCATCAGCCATTCAAATTGTACATTGGACTTTATTTTGCATGTACTGTGTTTTACAACTCATTCTGACAAACTGCTGATACTGCTAAAAATTGTCATGTACCAACCAATTACAGTGAATCTGAGTAACCTAAAATAAAGTTCATTTTACTAACATTTGCATCCTGTAGCTAAAGCCAAGTTTTCCCAAAAACTGAATATTTACCTAAAACTGATGGAATGATCAATCAGAAGCTGGTAAGCGGAGCTGCCAAGAGGCTGACAGCAAACTGAAGGAATTTCCTGAAAGTACTGGCTGCGTTCTACCTGTGACAATCTCTCGTACAATTCTCTGTATGTTCGGGCAAAAGAGTGACATTGTAAGACAATCCTGTTCTTCTGAATATAGTAAAATACATTTTGTTACTATAAACATTTTGTTACTATACATAACTATGTAAAGTAACAAAACGTATTTTGAACTTTGATACAATTAGGTTGGTTTTTTTTTTTTTCAAAAAAAAGAATGTTTTTTACCTATGTTGAAATCATATGAGGTTCTTTATTTTACAAACATGGTGAAAGTTTGTTTTTAAAAGATTGATAGGTAGATTATAAAATGCCACAAAGTTAGGGAAATATAAAAACCATTTGCTTTGACTTCATTTAAGAGTAAAAACTAGAAGTGTATAAAATACTAGTATGGGTGTGTGTGTTTCAGTCTTCCAGAGCTCAAACGGCAGCATTGTTCTGACATGTTTTTCATTCTTTGGAGTGAGCCATTTTCACTGCTCATTGTTTGCTCGAAGTTATTTGAATTCTCTTTTTAAAGTTCACCTCACAGATTCTATGAACATCAGCCTTGATACTCTGCTCGTGGCTTGTAACTAAAAGGTGATTTAGCAAAAAAGATGTACATGAAACACTGCAGCTTTGTTTCTTCTACACTCAGCACATGATTCTGTTTTCTTTATTAAACACAGTGAAGCTAGTTGGTAACTATTCTGAAAGTTATCTGATTTCTATTGTCCGGTAAATAAATATTCCAACAAATTTAAATAGTTAATTTTGTTTAATTCGAAACACACAAATATATCTTTTATATGGTTCCATTCTTTAGAAGTAATCCAGGATTCCAAACTAAGTCTGAGGTGTCACTTAAATTCCATGATATGTTCCTTATCAAGTCTGAAGGCTGGTGGCTATATTTTTAGTATTGGACAAAAGAAAAACAGCAAACAGACTAAGTCATTATTTTCTATAAAGAGGCACACCACAGCTCTGATACAACTGTTCTTCTACATTTCCTGCTTACCACAGAAACTTTACCCTTGCATTCACCCTTGGGTAAGAGGACAAGATGGCACCGCGAGCAGTAAAACTAAAACTAGTTGAGCTGAAGACTTTCAGTATGAATTCTAGGTTCACATCTTGTGTGGCTTTGTGGGCTCCACCAGCACTTGTTGACTTGCTGCTGCAACATAATGGAAGCAGGGCAAAATGATGCTGTTAGCAGGTAGCACCACAGTCAGTAAAAGCAAATATCTCTTTATTTTGACAGCCCTCCCCCTTTCTTAAAAAAAGTTAAATGGACAAACTTGTTGACAGAGTTTCACTCCGATGTCAAATCCATGTTAAAAATCAAAAATACTGTTTGCAATGGATAGTAAATTATTTGAAATAAATTGTGTAAATTATTTCAAATGAATTTCCAAATTTTACAGATTGTTTATAGATGTTTGTTTTGATTAACACTGTTGGTTGTTTATATTTCATTTGATTTAATAGTAGAAAAGCTGGGAGCTGTCAATTGTATCAGTGAATGGCTGGAAAATAACTGTCTGCGAGATTCAAATGTTTGTATAAACAGACAAATTCCCCTGGTGAAAGTAGAGAGGTAAGTTTTGTTTTGTTGTATTGACTTAGACTTAGACTGACTTTATTGTCATTTTGCATGCACAGGGTGTATACAGAACGAAATTTAGGACATTGTTTTGAGGTTCCAATGTTGTGAGGTTACTCCAGAATAAAATACAGTATAAAATGTGAATATAAATATGAATATAAAATACACTGCTCAAAAAAATAAAGGGAACACTCAAATAACACATCCAAGATCTGAATGAAAGAAATATTCTCATTGAATACTTTGTTCTGTACAAAGTTGAATGTGCGGACAACAAAATCACACAAAAATCATCAATGGGAATCAAATTTATTAACCAATGGAGGCCTGGATTTGGAGCCACACACAAAATTAAAGTGAAATAACACTACACGCTGATCCAACTTTAATGTAATGTTAACACTAGAATGGCTTGAGTTAGGCCATTTTGACGTATACCTATTTCGGCTTAGATAGTCCAACTGGCCTGAAGGATTTTATCTAGCAGGTGCTTTTGTTCAGTAAATAGGGCCATTACCTTATCAGTACCCTGGTAATGGCCTCAACGCATCTCACAGTTGCACAATTGTTCCTCAGACTTCGACTTCGACTGACTTTGTTGTCATTTTCAATGCACAGGGTGTATACAGAACGAAATTTCGTTGCATACGGCTCAGGATAATGTTTGAGGTTCCAATGTTGTGAGTAAAATAAAATACAGTATAAAATATGAATATAAATCTAAATATAAACTATAAAGTGCAGGACTGACAGTAAAATAGAAGTTATTTAGCTCTGTACATGTGCAAGGTATAAAGTGGAGACCAGTTTTTGAGTGCAGTCCAGTTAAGAGCTCAGCAGTCTGATGGCAAGTGGAAAAAAGCTGTTTCGGAACCAGGTGGACCTGCACCGGATGCTGCAGAACCTCTTTCCAGAGGGCAGCAGGGAGAACAGTCCATGGTGGGGGTGTGAGGGGTCACTGATGATGTTTCGGCCTCAGGACACGCATCCTGCATCGATGGTTGACCTGACACTTCGCCCTTTTGCCTGAGCTGGGTGTGGAAGGTTGTTGCCGAAGCAGTTTCTCCTTGTGTGCCTTCTTCTCACTCACATGAGAGTTACCGAACTCTTTTGCAAGCTCAACCAGGAAGTCCACCCGTCTCTCCTGCACCCCAATGCATGCCTGATAAAGCACATGTGCATTCAGTGCTGCCATGTCAATCATGTTTGCCAGGTTTGCTGACCAGCTGTCACATAGTGATGGAACCTTGGTCACCCCCCGCAAGATTATGACTGAAATAAATGCCATTAGTTCTTGTGAACTAAATAGGTGAAGCAGTCACCTATTTATCCTCCACAGCACAAAAGAATGCATGCAAATTTGCATGTGCTAAGTCTCCCAGATTTCTTTTGCTTACACTTTTTGCATGATTTTTTTGAGGTGGATCAACACAATTAATTTGGTTAGTTTATTTCTAAACTGTCATGTTATACCCTCTTAGCTTTATTTCAAAGAGAAACATTACTAATTTCTTTTAGAAAAACCTTTGCATATTTTTTGAAACAGATTGTATGTTTTGCAAACTCTATGTACATTTGGCAAAATGACCTGGATAATGCAGCACAACATCATGGATCAGCTGCAAAAGGTCACATCTCTCCAAAAACACTTCATGTATGCTTCAAAACTAAACTGAAGAGCACTACCTACAGGAGATCTGATCTCCTGCAGGTATCATAGATACCCACCCCCAACATGGACAATTCACACTCCCACCTTCTGGCCCGACGGTCAACGGCCACATTTACAATTGAAGAAGGGATGCTAATTTGAGCCGTCAGGGTGGACTCCGGCCATTTGGCCCTGTTGAGCCGATATGGGAAGGACTCGAAAACCGTATCATCCTAGTGTCAAAATGACAGGACTGACAGTAAAATGGAAGTTACTTAGCTATGTATATGTGCAAGGTATGAAGTGGAGACCAGTTTTTGAGTGCAGTCCAGTTAAGAGTTCAGCAGTCTGATGGCAAGTGGGAAAAAGCTGTTTCGGAACCTGGTGGACCTGCACCGGATGCTGCGGCACCTCTTCCAGAGGGCAGCAGGGAGAACAGTCTATGTGTGAGTGGTCACTGACGATGTTTCGGCCTCGGGACACGCAGCACTGGGATGAAATGTCCTGAATGGAGGGAAGGGGGGCCCCGATGATCCTCTCTGCTGTCCGCACCACTCTCCTCACGTTCTTCCAGTCGGAGGCGCTGCAGCCTCCACACCACACAGAGAGGCAGCTGGTCAGAATGCTTTCTATGGTGCTTCTGTAGAACGTCTTGAGGATGGGCGGGGGCAGGTGTGCTCTTCTCATCCTCCGCAGGAAATACAAGCGTTTCTGTGCCCTCTTGACCAGAGACGTGGTGTTCCCAGTCCAGGTGAGGTCGTTTGTGATGTGCACCCCCAGGAATTTGGTGTTGCTGACCACCTCCACAGCCGAGCTGTTGATGAGCAGTGGAGCGTGGCTGGGCCGGTTCTTCCTGAAGTCGACGATCATCTCCTTCGTCTTGTCAACGTTCAGGATCAGGCTGTTGTCTCTGCACCAGTCCACCAGCTGCTCCACCTCCTCTCTGTAGTCCAGGTCGTTGTCGTCTCTGATGAGGCCCACCACCGTTGTGTCATCCGCAAACTTCACAATGTGATTGGTGGCGAACCTGGGGACGCAGTCGTGTGTCATCAGAGTGAACAGCAGAGGGCTCAGGACGCAGCCCTGAGGGGAGCCTGTGCTGAGGATGATGACATCGGAGGTGTGTTGTCCGATCCAGACCGACTGAGGTCTGTCGGTGAGGAAGTCTAGCAGCCAGTTGCGCAGGGGGGTGCTGAAGCCCAGGTGTCCCAGTTTTTCTGCCAGATGCTGTGGGATGATTGTGTTGAACGCTGAGCTGAAGTCCAGGAACAACATCCGCACATGAGTGTTCTTCTCCTCCAAGTGAGCCAGGCTCAGGTGTAGGGCGGAGGAGATAGCATCCTCAGTGGAGCGGTTTCGGCGGTAGGCAAACTGGGGGGAGTCTGGAGACGATGTGTTCTTTTACCAGCCTTTCAAAGCACTTCATCATGATGGGAGTCAGTGCCACAGGCCGGTAATCGTTGAAAGAGGTGTCTTGAGGTTTCTTTGGCACCGGAATGATGGAGGCAGTTTTGAGACAGGCTGGCACTGTGGCTTGGTCCAGTGAGGTGTTAAAAATGTCTGTTAGGACACCAGCCAGCTGACCTGCGCATTCCCTGAACACCCGCCCAGGTATGTTGTCGGGGCCTGGGGCCTTCCGTGGGTTGACTCTTTTCAGAGTCTTCAACACATCGGCTGTGTCCAGGCAGAGTGCCTCCTCTTCCTGGTGGGGAACAGTTTTCTTTGCCGGAGTACTGTTCATTGCCTCGAACCTCCCAAAGAAGTTATTGAGTCCATTTAGAAAGTCAGCATCAACTGCACCCACTGGAGGGGAGGATGGATTGTAATCTGTGATCGCCTTTATGACTTGCCACATACTCCTGGTGTTGCTGGTGTCGTGGAAGAACTCCTGTATTTTCCGACTGTGGGTTCGCTTTGCTAACCTGATAACACGGTTCAAGTTGGCTCTCGCTGTCCTCAGTGCCTCCTTGTCGCCAGACTTGAAGGCTGAGTTCCGTGCTTTTAGCATTTCCTGTACCTCCTTAGTCATCCAGGGGTTTTGGTTGGCCAAGGTGATGATGTTCTTAGTGATGCTGACGTCCTCTGTGCACTTGTTGATGTAGGCTGACACAGTCATGGCGTACTCATCGATGTTGATCTGGTCGTTGTAAGTGGCTGCTGCCTTGAACATCTCCCAGTCAGAGCACTCAAAACAGTCCTGAAGTGCCTCCATGGCCCCCTCAGTCCACACTCTCACCTGCCTCACTGTAGGTTTTGTTCTGATCAGCAGGGGCTTGTATGCAGGAATTAGCATAACAGATAGGTGGTCTGAAGAGCCAAGGTGGGAGCGGGGGGCTGCTCTGAATGCTTCTTTGATGTTGGTGTAGGCCAAGTCTAGAGTATTTCCTCCCCTGGTTGGAAAATCCACATACTGGTTGAAGTGAGGGAGAACAGTCTTCATGTTGGCCTGGTTAAAATCCCCAGCAATGATGAAAACGCCCTCTGTGTGTGAGGATTGCAACTCACTGATGGTCCGGTAGAGAACACTCATAGCCTCTTTAGTGTTAGCACTGGGAGGCACATACACAGCAGTGATGCTAACAACAGTAAACTCCCTGGGCAGGTAGAATGGCCTGCAGTTAACAGTCAGAAGCTCGATGTCCAGGGAGCAGTAACTGGCGACAGTCATGGCATTTTTACACCAGTTGTTGTTGATGTAAATACACAGCCCCCCTCCTCGGGTTTTACCGCTGAGAGCGCTGCTCCTGTCTGCGCGGAATGTAGCGAGCCCCTCCAGGCTAACAACGTTGTCCGGTATGGACGAGTTGAGCTATGTCTCCGTCAAAATGAGAACGCAGCAGTTCCTCAACTCTCTCTTTGAAGACAGTTCTAGTTGCAGATGGTCTATTTTGTTGTCCAGAGAGCGGACGTTGGAGAGGAAGATGGACGGAAGCGGCGATCTGTGGGGGTTAGCGTTTAGCTTAGCTGTTAGTCCACTTCAACAGCCACGCTTCCGCTGCCGGTCGCACCGCCTTCGCTTTCTCCTCCTCCGGCTAGTGCTGCTAGGCGAGTCCGCTGCGCTGCGGACCGCTGGGTCTTGCTTCCGTAGCATTCCGAGATCACGTAAACACTCCAGAGTAGTCGTATTGTAAGCCCACGTTTCATATTTTAATGTTTGTATAACAGATAGTAAATTATTTGAAATAAATTGTTTAAATTATTTAAAATTGTAAATTATTGAAAGAGAATTTTCAAAATTATGAATGTTGCAGATTGTTTATGGATGTTTGTTTTGATTAACACTGTTGGTGATTTATATTTTGTTTAACGGTATTTGTACTTTGTAATGTTTGTTTATTTTGTATGTATCTCACGGGCTGCCGTAGCCAATGAGGGCATGCCTTGTAAAAGCTGGCAGCATTAGTTGTACCAATGAATGGCTTAAACAGCTGTCAGGAAAATGTGTTTGGCACAAAGACACAAATGCTTAACATTCCCTGGTGAAAGCAGTGAGGTACGTTTTGTTTTGTTGTTTGTATTGTAAGTCTATGGTTTGTATTCTAATGTTTGTGTATGTTTCAGTTTTCACGATGACTGAAGTGACTGTGATAATCGTGATTGATCTGCATCAAAAGAAAATAATGCTGAAAATCACCCGTCAAGACTGCGCTGAGTAAATCAAGAGCTGGGGAGCTACTACAGTTTGCATGTTTTTAGTTTTCACGTTGATCATGGTGATCTGGATCAAAAAGAAAATAAAACCGCTGAAAATCCCTCAAGTCTGTGCTGAATGTTGATTGAGCTGGGGCCACAACACCCTCTTCACATTATGGCTAGACCAGGGGTCTGCATCACAGTACACATCTTTGAGAAAAAATGTTTTAAAACTAATCCTTGAACACAACCTATAGTTTCATTAGACACCAACTTTAAATACATTTCCCCACATATGAATGAAATACTACTTAACTTTAGATTTTTCTAAAGATCTTTAGCTAAAAGATACTGATTGGTGAATTGCTGACATGATTCTCTTGCTATTCATGCATGTCTACATGGGGAGCAATAATAATAATAAATACATGTGTCAATAATAATAAATGTATATTTTTCAAATTATTACACACCCACAAAAAATAATTATTGCTTTTCTGTCTTTTCTTAAATAGATGTTATGAATTTAAAATTTTTTGTTGATATGTCACAATACTGTGATGCTGTGGTCCAGTTTTGTTTTCCCCCTCATTCTGGACACAAGAATGTTCTGCTGAACACAGACAGAAGGAACAGACTCTTGTCAGAGAAAAACAGAACAGGTCATGATCGTCTGGTACCATGCCATCACCTTCCAATAATATTTTTTTTATTAATTTAATTTGTGGTGATAACCTCTGGAAGACTGCTGGTGGATTAGCAGTGTCTACTGGAAGGCCTGATGAAGCACAGCTGTTATTCAAAACAGCTTGACTGCGTTCTGCTGCTACGAAGAGGAATTCAACAATGGAATGCACTGGAATAGCAGCAGGAAAACACAAACACAGGGAGAGACGCATACATATGTCACCAGTAGATGGTTTTGGGTTGTCATCAATCCAAAAGTAACAAAAAAATATAAAGACAGAGGTCCTGTGGCAGAGAGAAGATAACATGTTTGTAACACTTTTAGTCTTAGCTAAGCCTACAAAAACAAAGGGCAGGGCAGTCTGTTTCTATTGGGTGCTTACGTTGTATTCCATGGCCTGTGAACATTCAGAATGACATTTAATGGAGAATACCAATTAATCCCAGTTTCAGTTCCGATTATCGCTAAATAAAACTAGTTTACAGAAATCACCAAACTGTTTGCAAAGTAAACAAGTTCAAACCGTGTCAAATTAGTCTCAAATTCATTGCAGGCTGGTGCTGTTCAACAACAATCTAAATTCAACAAAACAGAATATTTTATGCAAGTTCTCAGTAGAGAATGGCAGTTTGTTGTATGTTACCCAAAAACAACTCCCAAAAGAGCCAATTCAATCTTCAGTTTGATTCAAGGTCAAAACATGTTCCACAAGAACAGAGAAATTTGTTCTTTTAAGAACAAAGTGGCAACAACAAATTCCTTCTGGCAAAGAAATTTTATACTTCACAAGAAAGAAATTTCTTGTCAAATTTCAACCTAGAGCTACTGCTCTAGGTTGAATGAGCATTTGTACAAAAGCATGTACAAATGCTTTTGTACAAAAGCATGTACAAATGCTTTTGTACATGTTTCTGCCCAGATAATGTGTCCTTATGATAGGAAGGTCAGTGTTTTGATCTCCAATTTCTTCAATTCGTATTTTGAAGTTTCTCTCTGCAAGTCAGTGAATCTCATTCTACCAATGGGGTTTTTATTAGTGTCTGTGTGTCACAGAAAAAGCAAACAGACTAAAGAATAGAAAGACTTAAAATGCTGTTGGAATTTGCTTTGCTAACAATTGGTCAGGCTACTTCAAATAAAGCTTAATATTAGTATTGACCTGAAAATGTTCTATAAGTGCATTTTTTTATAAAGCTAGACTGAAACCCGGAGCTCATCAAGTTAGTTGCTATAGAAAAGTTGAAGCCTAGTCTTTTCTGAGTATTACTCCCTTATGAATGCACCTTAATGTTGGAGCATGCAATTAAAGTGTAACTACAGCAATTTGAATGCATGTTGGACACAGTTTTTGCACAGGGGTAAAGTAAGACCCATGTATGCAGGCTTTAGTCCTCGATGTGGCTCTCATGGGTTCGAGTCCTGGCTCAGTGACCTTTGCAGCATCTCTTCCCCCTCTCTCAGAACCTGCTTTCCGGTCAGTTCAATAAAGGCCATTAGAGCCACAGACAAAAATAAAAAAAAAATCTGGATGCATGTTGTTTTTTGCCCATTGGATATTCTGGTACATATGGGGTAAAAATAAATTTAAAGACGAGACATGAAAGTTCACAGTGCAAAGTTGGAGGAAGCTTCTTGGTACAACAACAAATCAAATGACCAAATTACCTGGTGTTATCTATCAGATTGGAGTCCATGCTTATTTGACATGTTGAGAGAGAGTTTCATCACCGCATCAGGTCAGTCCTCGTTCTAAGCCAGTAACAAACGATTTTTTTAGTTTGAACTGTCGAAGCATCCATTCTAGTGTTGGAAAACAGATGCAACATGAGCATAAATGTGCTATACAAAGTCACTGTGTCACTGTGTGAACAAGGCTGTCAAGACACTTTGAATCCAAGGTAGCTGTCATGCCAATGTACTATATGATGCTGCAAATTTAGCATGTCGTCAAAACACGCACATACCCTGACCAGATGAATCAAGTGCTCATGTAACATATTTATATTCCATATCTGAAGATGTGTTAAACTGACAAGGTTAAGTTGCACACAGTAACTATTATCTGCCTTTTTTACTCCAACTTGGCACAACCACTACAAAAACAAGTCAGCGCCTAATTACAAAATGATTTTAATTCAATTCACATAAAATAAATTCTTGTACATTTCATGTAGATATGAAGAAGAAATTATGTGTCAGGTTTGCACAGCAGGGAGGTCCTCCCTGTGTGAATGTTCCCCTGCAAATTCAGTGCATTAGGTCACTGAATTTGTAGTGATTCCAACTCTTGATGATACAAGTGGAGACAGTGAACAGAGTTTCAAAAAGACAGACTGTTTAAAAAAAGAGATTATAGATTATACAGATGGTACTAAGACATGCTTTTGTAGTAAAACAAGAAACTGTGTGATCTGTCTTGTAGACCTGAACAGGGATTTAAAAAAACACAAACCAGCGAGGGGGTTAACAAATGATGTGACTAAAATTATGTGATACCTTAGCTCTGCTTTTGACCATAGAAAATCCAAGTGCATTCACAGAAAATAAACTTAGACCCACAATGCTATAGATTCTCAGTCCAGTACAAGATAGTCCTAATGATAAGACAGTGCTGAAGATGTGCCTTCTACTTAAGCACTTAGGATCACCTTTTAACACCAGCCCTAAAACAGAACTGCTAATTTTGTCCTGAAGTGGCATGCATACATGCCAGAGGACTAGATTTCTATTTCAACACAAACTTGTAAAATCATGTCAAAATCAATTCGAACTCATATGTCTAACTGAATTCCCAATTAACATCGAGTAAATTCCTGAAGCAGGATTGTTTATTACTGTCTTAAATCCCACCTGAAGATGGTTTTATATGATCCAAACAAAGCAAGGCGTCTCCTCAGTCAGACTGAACTAGCCAGGTATTTGATGAGGGTTGAGAACCAGTTTGCTCTTTAAAAAATTGTTTCTTATGCTGGAGTAGTAGCAGAAGTTGCAGGATTTCTTGTTGTAGCCAAATATGGCTTAGTTATACCAACACGCCATCCTGTGTAACAGACTGGAATGAAAAGCAGGTTTCCTTAACTGGTGTGAAACTGTAAGCCCAGTGCTGACAGCCATGTTTCTAGTAGCTCCTCTGTCACCACATTTACCAACTTTTCAAACACAGACTTTTTCCTTCACTCTGAAAATGTCCTTATGTTTTTCAATTTAAATAAACAGTCTTCTACACTGACGATACATGACACACTCATGCAGTACCATAAGCTCAGCACATAAAAAAACATTTTAATCACAACAGACAGTCCAGGGGCCTCATGCATAAAAGAGTTTTATTTATTTTATATTATTATTTTATTTTAGATTTATTTGTTATATATTTTTAATGCCTTTTTTAAGACTATAATTGGTGTTTAAATATTGTCAATAATATCTTTCAATAATGTAATTTACTAAGTCATAGTTTCAAATTTCTTGTCAACTTGTAATATTTTTAAAACACAAAAATACACTGGCTCATGGTGGACTGCTCCTCTCAGGGGAAGACCCCAAATTAACATCCCATAACAGAATTTGTGTAATAAAAACATATATACATAATCTTAGCAGCTAGAGCAGCTGCAGTCATTCACTAGATATGTCTTGAGTTGGAGAGGTTTTAATGTTTACTAGTCTGCTGAGTGTCTCTGAGCAGTCCATGACTGTGTGATGATTCTGTGGATCTGTTAAACTGAGCTTCTACATTGTTTCAGTTTAGGTTTTAGTCTATATGATTTTCTTAAGTTGTGACCAAATTCACAATATTGAAAATTATTGCTAATTTTCATACAATGCCACTCTATTAGGTTTTTAGCCCCCCATCACCACAGGAAAAAAACAGCCAGATAGGAGTGCTTCCCCTTCTAGTGCATTCTAATCATCATCTGTTTGAAACGTGAATCAACAGTCCACTTAGCGCCATCGGTCTTCTGCTGCTATATCTGAACAGTAATGCTGTGGAATCCAAAGCTACTCTAAGGACAATTGGCTCCATACTTTGATTAAGATTATACAATTATTTAGATTAGGTCAGTGTTTCTCAATTTGGGTGTCACACCCCACACTGCCTTATACAATTTTGTTGATCACCCACAAATTCAAGCCAGGTGTGTATCAGAATGGAAACACTTAAAGCAGTGGTGTCCAAAGTCGGTCCTCGAGGGCCGATATCCTGCATGTTTTAGTTCTCTCCCTGGTTTAACACACCTGGATCAAATGATGGCTCATTAGAAGGCCTAGGAAGAACACTGACATGGTGAAAAGGTTGTTACTACGACCAGGGAGAGAACTAAAATATGCAGGATGCCGGCCTGACTTTGGGCACCACTGCTTTAAGTGTTTCCCTTCTGACACACCTGGCTTGAATTTGTGGGTGATTAACAAGCCTCTGCTTCACTTGATGGCTACAGAAGAGGTCATACAATCATTTGAATCAGCTGTTCTGGAACAGAAACACATCTAAAATATGCAAGGCAGGGGGGCTGAGGACAAGCACTGAGAAACACTGGATTAGGTTGACAGCATCTAAAAACTGACAGCCTGTACTGAAAACAAGGTTGGGGTTAAATCTTCAGGGTGGTATAGAAGCAAAAGCAGAAGAGAAAAAAACTTACGGAAATGATCTGTAAAATTAGGTACAGTAAAGCAGGATACCATGAAGACCAGGTTATAGCATTCTGCTGTTCAAAAGCAGCCACTGTTAAAATGCTATAGGCTTTTTTCTTAGTGCTGTTATATCGCAAGCTTTGGAAAAACACATGTGACCACAAGAGACTAAATGTCATCTTTAACACCTATTTGTTAAAAGCAGATATTCTAAAAGACATTCTAGTGGTGGTTTTTAACCTAAAATTTGTAACACACATTTGGTATGTCAATTGTTTTAGAACTTCATCCTGGGCCCCATATGGTGTTAAATGGCCAAACATTTTTATTTGTGGGTACAAACCTGAGTCAGTGAGAGAAAGAATTGTGATAATTCCACACGAACTTTCAATAAAGCAAGACTGGCTGGGATCAATAAAGTATAGAAATCACATCTGTGGCTCTGTTTTGGAAAATAAAAGAAACTAAGAGACACTTAGAATGAGTGTTCACCAGATGCACATACTGATTTGTTTAGCACCGTTTCTGATTTTTAAATCTGTCTCACTCTTTGTCTGAAAGTAAGTTTTTCAATAGCATTTTGAGTGATTTATTTAAGAGAGAAACATTAGCCAAAGCTCCTGCTTGAATGCAGGTTATTTCAAAAATAATAATAAAAAAACTAAACACTTAACATAAATGGCGAAGGTACTCCATAAAACTTCTACACCAGACCTAATCTTTAGATAAATTCGGCTTGCAACCCATTACACCTAATTATTAGAAAGCACAAATCTGAATTCAGATTCCGTCAGTTTGTTTCACTTGATCTGAGTGGAAGAAGAATTCACAGCCGGAGGCTACATTTCTGTCGTGCTGTGCCTGGTTAAACACGCCCAACAATCTGAGAGCTGAGCTGAGCTGCCTACACAATGAGAGTTAGGAGCTGAACTTGTGCTGTAGGTCATAAAAGGCGCAGTGAGAGAAGAGTGGATGGGCGGTCTCAAAGGCAAGACCGTCTTTGAAATACGGAACTTTCACAGACTCACAGTTTCAGAACAGCCAAGACTGAAATATACACGAACATCTTGAGCAACATGCCACAGTAACAGCCTGAAAACGCAAACAGAATGTTCCACTATAATACAGAACAAAACCTTTAGCAGAGTGCGTGTGTGAGTAAACTGGTGATGGTGGAGCGGAGGGCTCGAGTCTATGTGGCGGGCATGATTCGGAGCCGTTTCCTGATTGTGTAACCGAACCTGTGCATTTTAAAACGCGATATCTAGTGTTGTCTGAGAACGCCGCAGGTGCGTCTGCTTTAGATGGCTAAAGTTTTGCAGCTACAGCTTTCTGGTGACGTCAAAAACGTCTTGCACCAAGTCTGGAAACTTTTGAAGGTTAGAAACATTCCCTCTGACCTGAGCGCCTCACTGCTGTCCCGTCGACGGCTCTTCGAGCGATGAAGTCACGTCCGTAAAAGTTTTTTCTAACAGTTTCCCAACAGAATAAAGTTTTAAACCAGGGGAAAGGCCCAAAGCGACTTTTCTCTCCCCTCCCTATCCGCTCCGAACTGGGGTGCCGTTGCCTGAAACTCCACCCTGCTTGTCTACGTACAGAGGGCGGTGTTTTTTCCTGCCCAGATTGTTCTACTCATGTTAGCTTATTAGTAAACCACTAATGAGCAGCTATCCCTTGATAGAACTGCGTTGTTGCATTAACCAACTGCAGGGTTGTCCTCGCGCAGGACTGCACTGTGACTGATGCTTATGATAATAGACATTGACTTATGACGTACTCCCGACGACACTCGATCTTATACTAATTAGAAGAACTGATAAAGATGTGGCGCGAGACAGTTAACAGCGCGAGGACCAACACGCACAATGTGACATTAATCCCTGCCCCCAACCCAGACATATTTTTGGATCACTCCCATCACGGTGTAGATGCTGCTGCCCGTTATTCGCTTCCTGTTCCGTTGACTGTGCAGGAAGAGAAGTGACAGCTAGTCTACTAACAAAAAATTGAATTATCCTTTTTCGGGGTAGCAGTTCAGGTGTTTTAATGAAGATATTAGAAGCCTGAACAACTTGCCGCTTTTAAACTAGACAGAAGTTGCCGTCTTTGATACAGAATTTAAACACAACTGCTTAGTTCGTCACTCTGGATGGAATAAACTTGGCTTCCACTAACCTTGGTGTTATCTATCACCAGGATGTGTCAAATATTGCCAACATTTGACATATTTTAACAGAATAACGGTTAAAAAATAATAAATAGTCCACGTATTTGTTATGCTAAGACTGGATTGGTTCTTTATGGTCAGGAAGCCCCAAACTTCAACAGAAATTCTTGAGCTTAACCAAGAGCTGAAAATTTAGCTTTGCTTCATTTGATTCCCTTTTAAAACCAGCATAGAATTTAAATTTCCTCTTATATCACAAGATGTCTCAGACAATTTACCTTAATCAGATTTAACTTCTAACTATATAACTGAGTAATTTCAGTTTGCCACTTCAGTTTTTACAAAGCTAGAGGTTAATTAAAATCTAAATGCTGCTGTAAACTCTTCAGTGTCAGCTCCTTCTTCAATTACATTGTTACCTTTAACATCTTCTATTGTTGTTCAGAATCCAAAGACCAACACAAACATAGCTGATTGACTGAAACCAAATTTACTTGATTTCATGAAAGTGTGTGTGTGTGTGTGTGGGGGGGGGGCTGATCTTTTGACCTTTAAACTTTTATTAATATCTTCATTCAAAGCCAAAACAGCACAAACATTTTTTGCTGCACAAACATCTTCTTGTTCAATGAAGATGTTTGTTGAGGTTGGTAGGAGTTCCATTGTCTTCAGCCAAATCAGAAGAAGCTGGTTGTATCTCTACTGTCAGACTCTAGAAGTTGTGAAATGTGCAGAGACTGAACATAGTTGCAGGTTCAGATGGTGTCAGCCCCAGGTCCTAAAGGCCTGTTCCTTCAGGGATTCTGAAGTACTTTTTCAACTTTAGCCTGACCCAAGAGAAAGTACCACTGTTTTGGAAGAGGTCCTGCCTTATTTAAGGACCCAAATAAGGGAGGATGTCATGGTACCTCAACAAGAATATGTTCTGCAGGCTGTTCTAGAACCTCTAAAGAAGATTGTGCAAAGTACATTGCTTCATGTATGAAAAAAAAAATCAACTTTATGAATGACAGTATTTATGAGATTGTAATTCTTAGAACAGAACTTCAGTCACAGGCTACATTCCTTCATTATGTGTTGACTTGTCTTCCTTCCAGTGTGTAGACAGATTTTCATTATTCTTCTTACACATGATTGAAACTTATTTAGAGGCAAAGCATCTTACTTGTTGATATTTGTTGAATGGCAGCAGGAAGTGTGAGAATTCCAGCTGGTAGAAACTCATTAATAGAAGCTAAGATCCTGCAGTAAACTCATGCATGCAGAGTGCAGTGAAAATGTAATGTGAACATTCTCTTGAAATAAACAAACCATATAGAAACACGTTTCATCCTCATTTATTCCCACTCTACATGTGTATATCAGTCTCTGTTTTAATGAATCTGGTGGAACATTAATACATTCATATCTACATGACAAAATCATAATTCATGCTGTACAACCATCAACACTGGAAAGGGTCATGTGACCTTTGAGCAGGGCAGCAAGAGCACACCATAATGCAGGACACTACTGAAGCTGGTACAGCTCAACCAACTGACTTTACAGTTTAAAAGAATAGATCTGTACATTATTGAATGCAAATCTTTATAATATGTACAGTTTGCACTTCCCAGGTGCTTATTGTAAGGCTTCTCTAAAAGAAAGTTATTATAATATCAAGTATCCAAGCTGCCATGAGCCGGAGCCACCACCTACTGCACCATGTTCCAAGGCTGTCGCCACATCTGTTTGTTTTGTTAGCTGCAGCAGCTGACAGACAGACAAAGCATCAACTGCTCAGTCCTGCTGGGTTCATGTGACTCTCCTGTTCTTGTGCATCACCAACCAAAGTTTCCCTGTTTAGTTAGCATCTGGTCAATTACAGGATCAAAAATGTGGTCAAACTGACATATGATGCCGTGATACTTCTTCTGGTCCAGCAGAGGGAGCAGTCTGAGGTTCTTGTGGCACAGAGGTTTGTGACGGCTGGGGAGCATCAAATAGATTTTACATGAAACAAAGACTAAACTTTTAACATGTCAACCCACAGCTCTATTGGTCCATCACAGTAAAATTAGCCGCTTTACTAAACAAACCCAATAAATTAACCGAAAGGTTGTTGAGAAGCTAGACCCCAACCTGCTGTTGCTACTTTGCTGCCAGCAGTGCAGCACTGTATTGCAGAGCAGGCCTCACAGACAATGTCAATGACACTTTTAAACATTATGGTAAAACTTTGTGGAAACTTACAGCTCTAACATCCAATTAGAGAAATGATCAAGTCGGAAATAAGGATGCTGAGATCAATGATGCTCCTATACTGATCTGATTGGTGCTCCTTGTGTTTTTGGAAGAAATCCCAGCTGATAACCATGCTAACATTAACAGCAGTGTCATTGCCATGCAGCATCACACTCAGGTGTTCAGGTGTCATGGCTGCCTTAGCCAACAAGAGTTTAAATAAAAGCCAAGGGCTGACGAATGATGTCATATATTAGAGAGAGAGAGCACTTCCTGGTGTTTTGCTCCAAATGTCACCAGATAGAGGCCAGAATATTAGAAACAGCACAATTTTAACAGTAAAAAAACGTAATGAATTCACAGAATTAGATAAGAATAAGATAAGCTGCATCACCTGTTGTTTCACCAAGGCAACATCTTTCACTACGCTCCCTTTGTTTTTCTACTCAGCTGTAGCATAAATAATTTGGTTTATTTAATGGTGTTGACTGAGTGTTGGCAGCATGATATGTCTGTTTTCCTCCCAAATGGAACCATCAATTCTGCACCAATGCAAAACTAAAGATACATTTGAAAATGGACTTTGAAAAACAGGAACCGCTGAAGAATCTAAATATTGAAAAACCAAATAATAAAAAGAAATGTATGACTTTGAAAAGCAGGGCTTGGTGGTAGGTGGAAGGCAGAACTCCTGATGGACCCCCCGGCCCTCCTGGCCGTCCAGCTGGGCCCAGCTACTGTCTGTTTGTCCAGTTCTACTCTGCTGGGCCCCGCTATGTGGGAGGGGACACAGACGCTGTCAGTTGCTGCTGGTGGCCCCCGGGCCAACCACAGCTGTAGGCATGCGAGGCATTTTCTTGACTGGACTAGGGATGTGCTGGGGAGACAAAGCAGATCAACAGCAGCATCAGGACCTGCTCTTCCTCTCTCTAATTCATTCATCTTATTAATGTGTTTAACCAGAAACTGTCAAACACTGACATTTAGAATGGGTGATGGGGTCTCAATATTAGTATCAAACAGACAGAACGCCAGTCTGGAATTTACAAGTTTACGGAGAAGATGAACTGAAGAGATGATGGAAATAAACTTCTGAAAAATCAGCCCGACAGAAATGTTTGGCATTCTCCTGCTTTAGATCAGGGTCAATAAAAGAAGTCCTGCCCGCCCCACAGGGTCCATTCTACCAGCTTTGACTAGATGTGGTCCTGGTTCTGGTAGAGTGAGTAACTACATCTGGCTCTGGAAAGATTCTCCTCATTGGGACAGTACCTCAGAGGCTGAAGCAGTGCGAACCAGCTCTGGCTCTGCCGGCAGCTCATCATCCAGGGCTCTGCGGGCGTACTCCCTGCGGTGTTTGTCATCCACTCGGGTCAGGTACCACGTCCCCGGGAACAGATCCTCCACCGAGCTTCGAGGGATGTAGCTAGCTGGAGAAGTGAAAAAGAAGAGAAGACCTCTATTCAGTTATGCCTGGTGTTATAGGTTGCAAAGCTGCCTCAACCTAACAAGGATTTCTAATTGGCACACAGGAAGCTAATTGGGCAAAACTGAACCATTTTTCTATGCACCACAAATCTGCAATGAACTTCCAGGAAACTCCAAAACAGCCTAAACACTGAGTTCTTTTAAATCTAGACTAAAATTACTAAAATGAGTAGAATGGACAAAATTATATTTCCATGTTGAAAAGCTGGTGGAGACATATCCAACAAGATCTGTGGCCCTGCAGCAAACAGGTACTTCTACAAAACAACTTTCACTTATTTATTTGTTAAAAAAAAAAAAAAAAAGAAGAAGAAAACCAGACAACCTGCTCAGTCTGTTTCGCAGATGGGTGCCGAACTACTATAGGCAACCCAGTTTGTGGTGGTAAAATGATTAAAAGATCTACATTGTAATTTAAACAGCAAATCTGATGACTGTGGCTGTGTGGCACAGCTGTAGGTTGATTCCACCTTCCTACCCTGACAGAAGTGACAGTAGCAGCAGGTAAGGCAGGAACATACCCAGGTGGTGAGTCTCCTCTCTGAGCTTCATGATTTCAGAAAAAGCTGCAGGTGACATTTTTCTCCTGGAGTCCAGTCTGACCCTCAGGTCGCTCAAGCTGGAGACAAGCTTGTCCAGTGCAGACCCTACCATGACACACACCCATCAGTTTCTGCTGTTGTGCGACACCCATAGGTCATATGGAGGTCATATGGAGGTGAGCCTGAACTCACCAGGCGTATGGTCCTGAGTGACCCTGAGAGAATACAAGGTTGCAGCAAACCCTGACCCATAGGAGAACAAGCCCACCCTCTGCCCTGCCAGCTGAGATGCTGTGTGTCTGTAACACAGAAACAAGAGAGGTTGTCGTGACAACCATTACCTGAAGCTTTATGAGTCAGTTCCACCATAAAGCTTCAGTTCCCTCCATTAATCTAAATAACTTTATGCATATCCATATACACATCCAACTCATTACATTAAGTCACACATTAATATGACATATTGTTTAGAATAGATACTGTGTTTTTCAGAGCATTGTTGATTGGAGTCAGTCGGGAAGCAGGCAGTAAGGCATACATACTGTGCTATTAGTGAAGCCAGGCAGCCATACACAGAGGGTGTGTACATGTTTCCATTCTGACTGGACAGCAGCAGCGACGCCTTGGTCTTGGTCTCAAACAGCTGAGCGCTGGCCTTCATGAAGGCCTTCTCCACGTCCCTGTCAAAGTACGTCTCCTCTGGCTTCACGTCTCTGCCAAGCAGACATATAGGATTAATTCTCCATGACCAAATGAATCTGCAAGAATTTCTGTTTTGTTTCAGCAAATTATGCTTTTTTGTCAAAATGTTTTCCTTAAAATATTGTATTAGTAGTTAAAAAAACTAAACACATTACAGGACACACCTGTAAAGAGAAAAATTTATTTATGGAATTTCTACACAAGAAGTTTCTGAAAGATTGTGCTCTACTTCTATTTGAAGGAAGTATGGAATACATCGACTAGGATTGAATGTAGCTGATGTATTCCCACTGGAACACAACTTCCTTCTGATTTCAGCAACAACCTCTGATTACATTAAGATTATTTTAGATTCCATTAGGTTCAGTATGTTTGATTCCAATTCAAACATTCCGAATCATCACTCAAGCTTTTAGATGTACTGTATTTAGATATTTAAAAACACTGATATTCACATTGACTCCAGTTAAACATTCTTACATGCTACACTCATTTTCTAGAACAACACCGGGCCACAGTTTCACTGGATTCTATCCATTCAAGACCCCCTTTAAGGTGAAGAACTTTATTAGAAAGAACCAGAGGCCGATCTGCTGTCCTCTGCAAATACCTGAAGGCATCGAATCCAGCGAAAGGTCCCGCCTCTGTGTCGGGGCTAGGGTGCTTCAGAAAGTCATTCAACATCAGTCGAGCCACAGACTTCTGGACAAGTTTGCAGTACGGAGAGTGGAAGACTAAAAAGTCAAAGTCGTCCAGGCTGAAGTGCTTGTCGGAACCCTCTGTTAGAAAAACACAAGGATTCAAATACTCAAATACTCTCCAACAAGAAGCTTTTCATCAACAGTCATGTCCTGCAGATAAACAGCTAATGTGTCATGTCTATATGCTGTCATGACAACCATTCATTGTTGGCTTCATACCTCAGACTTTATAGAGGGGTTATCAGTCGACATCATGCTGTATCAACATCCACTCTACTGCACATGTTGCCTTCAATGAGCCACTTCGGAAGCAGGCAAGTATACAATACTCTATTTAAAACTATTCCCAATTAGGCTAATGAAATAATTTACAACACAGATCACCTCTCTTCGCCTGGCGCAACTCCCGCACACAGTTTTGTGGGGTCTGCAGATGTCAGAGGTTTTATTTATAGTACAGTGTCTCTGTACCTAACATTACCTCTAGTTCAATCTGTTGCTCTTTTAATTTATTTTTTTAAGGTTTTATTGGCTCTGAGAGTGGCTAAACAGGAAGGTAGGTCATGAGAAAGGGGTAAGACATGGCAAAGCTCATCAGGCTGCGAATCAAACCTGTGACATCTCTGTCAAGGCCTAGAGCCTCCTTACATGCGTTGTGCTTTACTCCAGTGCCACCACAGCATCCCCAACTCTTTTAATTTCTGATTGCTGCAGCCACATCTTCATTATTAGATTGGAAATTATTGGATTTTATCTGTCCTTTGCACACTATATACATATATATATATTTTTTTTTTTTTTTTTTTTTTTTAAGAAAAGTTACATTTTAGGAAAACCCCACTCCAGTGAGTTTACTCACCATGGATATGTTTGTCTTATTTAGAGGGACTCGACATATCTCACTGAGAAATTATGATCTTAGTGTGAACAAAATTGCTTTAACACTGTTAGTATGTAATGTCCAGCCACGGGCGCAACTACATACTTTCTGAGGTGTATGCGAACATGTCATCGGCGCCGCCCCAATGACATAAACTCATCATCTTGTACAACTCATCTTTAATTAAAGTATCAATAATAATAAATGTACATATATGTGAATAAATTGCTGCTTACAGGGCAATTAAAAAAGAATGAAACAAAAAACAGGGCAATATTTCATAATTTAATATATACCGTAAGTGAGCCAAAGAGCCACTTCTGTTATCCTGTGTCTAGAACCGCCTATGGGCTGCAGGTCGGAGGCATTTTGTTAGCATGTTTTCTATCATTCTTACAGCTTGATAGGAAGCCTGATCCAAACTGGCAACCCACAATAATAAAATGAAATAATATTGACCACAAAACACTGTAAAAGATATCAACATTTTTCCTACACAATCCTAACAAACGTTTTTAATGTTGAAAAAATAAACGGTTTCTCTTCACAATATTTATTATTAATCTATTTGTATGATTTGTTCTTTAAATGGCCATTTATATTATTTTTCGGTCTCAGGAAATGACTGAGGGATGAAGAGACTGATGTCTGGTTCTTTAGGTTCTGACGGGTCTGCGGTTCCTCTCCTGACCCATTCTGTCTGATATCAAACAACCCACTGTGGGCCACTGAATATCGCTGACACATTTTTTTAATGCCCCTATTAAACTTCACTGAAATTGTTTAACCTGGAATGTTCATCTTCCCACTCGCGTCTGTATTTTTGCCAGAGGTTTTACTTCTAAAAACAGTGTAGTATCGGGTGGACATTTTGAAAAACGCAGGTAGATAGCAGCTCACCGCGGCTGCATAGTGTCCGTCTCTAAGCAAGCTCATAAAATAGGACTCAGCAGTTTAAAACTCAATACAGTAGTTTGACAAACAAAAATAAAATCTAAAAAACAAGTTTTGTTCTTCTTGAACAACTCTCTACATCAGTGCAACAGTTTGATCTACAAAATAAATAAAAATTATACTTTTCACATCCAACAGACACCTTAGCTCCTCACTGATAATTCAGTCTCACGTTCCAGTGAGTTTTTTTCTGCCGCCCCATCTTTAGCTCCCTGTTGTCGAAAGCACTACTACAACTGAAATTTGAAAGAAAAAAAATTGCGCCTCAGCGTGTTCTCGAAGGGCCGCTGCCCAAGCTACCTGTATGGGAGGGGAGAGCGGCTGGCAGGAGGGGAGGGGCGCCTAATCAGTGCTGTTCCTCTGTTATTGATCATTTCATAAACAAACAGCTGTTAAGTACATAAAATGCTGACTAGAAAAAAAATTCCCCACATTGTTGTTGCACCCCCTCTAGTGCAGCGCCGCTATGCGTTGCATACACTGCATACTCTGCATACACTGCATGCTTTTTGCGCCACTGTGTCCAGCCACTGAAGTTTGGGCCATTTTCTCCCCTCATTTATTCGCTCACCTACATGTAATCCGAACTGATCATTAAAGGGTCACTAATGTCAATTTGATAGCATAATTTATTTTATTGCGCTGTCATAAACAGTCGCAGTACACTGACATCATGCTGGCTAATGTTAAAACAGCAAGATGAATGTGGATAATGATGGCAACCAGTGAGAGTTTAAAGGCCAGTCGACTCTTTCTGCAGTCAAGTTGCACAAGCATCAGCTGTGCTTACAAACAAATAATCCCTCTATACAAGCTGAAACATCAAATTGGCCTTCTGGAATCAATTTCAAGCAAAACAAATCCCTCCTGCTTCCATCAAACTAATTGAAGAAAATTAAAGACCAAACAAACTAATAATAGCAATTTCGTTTTTTAAAATCAGGTAAATTTCAGTAAAGTTGTTCAGTCAGAAAGTGAGAGAATATGTATCCGTCTGTCTTAGAGACATTTCTGCTTTTGATCAAATCTAATATGACACTGCACCAACTGTACCAACAGTACCAACATCTTTATGAGTAAAAGTGAATCAATGAGCCACTTTGGAAGCAGAAGATGTGAACAGTTGTCCCCAGCTTGGACCCACCTCTTTGCCACTGTGCGTGGATCTTATTGCGGTACACAGAGTAGCAGCGGTCCAAGGCACTCAGGTAGCATTCAACTGACAGCTTGCCGTCCACTACAGGATACTCTGACACCATGTCAGGCTTGTAGAAGTCATATGCGTGCTGCATGTGGGTTCCCCGCAGACCTCCAGGATAGAAACAAATTTTTATAATCACATTTCCCCAAAGATCTGTTACCACAACAGCTTAGTTCATAGCAGTAAACCAGTTTCACTCTTCATAGGTTTAGTCTTTAGTGTAACAAATATTATCAAAGATACAAAGAATGAACAATTAAATCCAAACGAGAAGAAAAAAAGAAGCAGAAAACAGAAAGATTAAAAATGTCAATCGCCATCAAAAAGACTTCAATCAGATTTCAAATATTTAAGTGCCTTCATAGCTTTCAATCATTCTATGTTTTAATTCCCTTTTAAACTGTGTTATGTTATTACCCAGTTTAAGATCTTCTGGCAAACTATTCCACAGCTTAATCCCAGCAAGAGATACACATACTTTTTAATGTAGTATACTTGGTTGTTTTAAGTTTAATTTCCATGGAAGCTCATATCTCAAATCAATTTCCTTAAACAATTTCTGAATATTTTAGGGAGCATGTTATTTTTTGCTCTTTGCATAATTATGCAGTCTTATATTTTACAAGCTCAGCAAACCTGACTTCCTACTGGCTAAACAAGGTCTTAGTGTGGTGGTTTTATTATAAGCAGTTTACTGTTCTTATGGCTTTTTTACAGAATATGAACAGGTTGGAGGTTAGTTCTATAGTTATGTAGCAGAATCTCTACATAGTATGACAAGTAAGGTAGCAAAAGGGAGCGGTATAAAACATCTGGTGTATGACTGTATGTCTTATTTTCCTTAGCATACCAATACTAGTTTTCCCCTAAAATAATTTATGAGGTGTCCAACTACTGCTTCGTTAATTATCACCCAGAAAAACATAGTTTCAAACAGCCTTTCAGCCTAATGTTGTCAATGCTTTCTTCTACTTGCATTTCTGGTAGTGTAGGTCTTTTCCCAAACAATATAAAGTTAGTTGTACAAACATTCAGAAAATGAATATTATTATCAAACCATAGTTTCAACCTTCCCAATTCAGCTGTAAAATCCTGTGATAAAATATTTAGTTTATTGCCAGAACAAAAAATAATGGTATTGTCAGCATAAATAACAAATTGTAATACATTTGTGACTTTACATGTATCATTAACATATAATATACATAATTTGGGACCTAAAATAGTACCTCAAGGCACTCAGCAAGTGTTATTTAAACATGATGACCTAATTCCCCATTTGAACAAATTGACTCCTATTTTCTAATTATACTGACCACTCAGAGCACTTTATGCTAGAGCCACATTCACCACGTTGAACTCGCATTCATACACAAATGGGTAGGCAACTTAGGGTTAAGTGTCTAGCCCTGGGGCACATCAACATGTGACAAAAGGAAGCAGTAATCTAACCTAAGCTTTCAAACTTCCAGAGGACTACTCTACCCACTGATTCACAGTCCTACAGTTAAGGCCCAACTGTTGGGAAGTTTTCCCACTGAGATTCTATGACTCATGTAATCATGCAGGTTTCAGGAAACTAGGAACAGGATGAACAATCAGAACACAAAATATGATCCAACCTTCAGAGACCTGGAACAAAAGCATTCTGTGAGAAACTCTTGGTCAACATCAGAATAATTCATTAATGAACTGACCTCTTTCAAAGGTCAAAGCAGCATTAGGCCCAATGAGCATGGCCACTGCACCAGCGCCCCCTGTAGGCCGAGCACTTCCTGTGGCGTAAACAGCGATGTCCCCGGCAACAACCAAAGCATAGCGTCCTGCAGAGAGAAAAAGTAATCAGGAGAAAAAGAGCAGAGGTGATGGATGAGTAGAACTTTAACCATACTGTTGGTTTATCCTTTATGCCATTTAATAACACTACAGATAACAACAGTCAAGAATTCAAATGTATGGAGGTGTGTACATAGAAAACCACAATGGCATCCTAGTATGAGCCTCTTCAGTTAAAGCAGCAGTATGTAACTTGTAAGGTTTTTTTTGTTTGTTAAAACTGTCACCATGTCATGACAGATAATCTGTGGGAAAAAAGTCAAGCTCCTCTGCCTTCTCCTCATGGACCTGCGGTCAACGGAAAAAATATACAGCTCTGTCAGAAACAACCAATGATGGTTTTAGCAATGTTGTGTACACGCTGCTCACACCCTCCCCGTTTCCTTTCCTAGGCTACTGCTAGTTCACCACAACAATTAAACAACAATTTAATAGAAATGCAAAAATACTTTAAGATGGAGGACATTTTTACCTACCATCCCATGAGCTGGACTCCACCCAGTTAACAGCATTGAAGAGTGCAGCTGTTCCACCGTAACAAGCGTTTGTGGTGTCAATCCCCTCCACATCTGTATTGCCAGAATCCTCAAACAGCTGCATCAGGACTGTCTTGACGGATTTTGACTTGTCAATGATGGTCTCCGTGCCAACCTCCAGCCGGCCAATGCAGTCGTAGGACAGGCTGTTCCTCTCCATTAGTCTCTGGACCACGGTGAGGCACAAAGAATTGATGTCCTCGCGGTCCGAGCAGAAACCCATCCGAGCTTGTCCCAGTCCCACTGTGTACTTCCCAGCTGTCACGCCATCGAACTCCTCCAGCTCAGCCTGGTCTACATACTGGGATGGGAAGTACAGCTCCATGGTGATGATTCCCACATCTTTAGGCCAGGGTCCTAAGCAGTTATTGGAGGCTGATCCTGGCATCCTAAACATGTGAAGGAGGGATTTTATGATGAGCATTAATGCAGTATGCTCAGACCAATATGAAAATGTCAGCAGGCAGTTAATTGGGATTTGTCCACCAACACCTAATGAGTTAATGAAGATGAACACATACAGAAGTAAAACCGACACTGTTCAGTAGGTCAGAGTACATCCTCCTTAGGCTCACCAACTGCTCACACACACTGTAGTTCTACATACTGCGGTTCTGTTTTGACTGGGTTTCAGAGAAACGACAGAGTTGCTCTTCAACACTGTTAGCAAAAAGGTAGGGTTAGAAGTACACAGAGCATGTAAGTTGCTGATGCAGCCACAGTTATCACTGCTGCTGAGATCAGTCAGGTTTAATGGTTACTTCACACCAACAACAACCAAGATAGCGACTTTGTCTCCTGCTCTGCAGTTCATAAAGCGCGAATTACAAAGCTATTAGCTCCGCTAGTTAGCGTCATACTGCAACTGTTCAGTCTACTTGCTGACAGCTGAACACGGACATACCTGTTCTTACAGGACGCTACACAGTCAGAAGAACTGAAGGTTTTGAAGCCCAGCTGAGGACACCGGGAATAAAGTGGGTGAAAGGGCAACAGGATTTCCTGGATGCTAAGCCGGTTACTAAAGGTCACTGACTGATCAATAACAAACCCAATCTAAGAAAAAACACACGTTAACATAAATGTGCCAGACAATGTAATATATATTATTATCACCGAAAACGAACCGGCTAAGTACATTAGAGCGACTCCGTGCATGGTTTTCTAGCTTGTTGCTTGCCGGAACGCAATAACTGACGGACCAGCTTCATGCCTCAACTCTCCAACTTACAACACTTCCACTAGCTCACGTGATGCATACTTTAAAAACGTGTTGTTCATTAGTAATAACTGCACGTGACGGAGAAGAAAAAACGGCCGCACAAAGCTCTGACAGACAGACTTGAGATTCTAATGTCTAAAGAGTAGTTCCTCACCTGCGTGTGAAGTCAATTGTCGTGAAGGGAAACGTTTCAGTTCCTCTGCTGTTGCTTTGCTGCTCAGCCAGAGCTGACTTTATATTTACTGATGACAGGACCACGGAGCGTCCACACGGCGCTGACACCCGGCTTCCTATCCAACCACGGCTCACGCACCATAAACTCCACAGACAGCTGGCCAATCACACTTCGGCAGTACCAACCACGCACGCACCGTAGCTGTAACAACCGTCCAATAGTGGAACTTGTACGATGTCTGGTGAGAGAAAAGAAACCAATGAAATTGCAGGAGAAGTTCGTGGCGCTGTCTACGTGTTGGTGGGCAGCACTTGCATGTTTCAGTCAGACCGCTCAGTTCTGTTAGACCTTTCTTCCTTGTTGATGATTACAGCCCCGTAATATTAAAGCCTCTTTTAGAACACATTTAATTAACACAGCAAATAACAATGTCGGCTAGTACAGCCACGATGTCTACCTAAACTCGGAAAAGAAGGTTTCATCCAGGAGAAAAACTAACACCGTTACTCCTGGATTTAAAAGGGAGCCTAGAGCTGCTGATTAAATACGATCTTCAGCAGTGTGACCTGTTTAAAAACAAGAGTTTAGTCAGTCTGCTGGTTCTGAGCATAGTTGTGAGGTTCCTGGTGCATTTCAACAATGAAATGCACCAGGAATGACTGTAAGCACTTGTCCATCAGTCCATTTTAACCCTTGCTCACTAGAATGAGAAAAATTGAAGAATATTTCCAAAGTTCAAGAATATTTGTTCTTCTACAGTGGTGTACAGTTAAAAACAGTCATGTCTACTCATTGTTAGCCCAAAGCCACAGATAAACTAACTTAATTGTGTGCTTGAGAGTTGACACTTGATCTAATCAGGGCCATGCAACAAGACAGTTTTCTAAAACACACCAGCAGCCATTAAGTTTTGACAAGCTCAGTAGTAATTTCTGGGTTTTTCTGCTTTAACCTATATGACACAAACAGCTATGAACACATAGAACACAGCATAAAACATCCATAAACCAGTGGTGCCCAAAGTTGGGCCGGCATCCTGCATGTTTTAGTTCCCTCCCTGGTGGTAGTAATAACCCTTCCAGCATGTCAATGTTCTTCTTAGACCTTCTAATGAGCTATCATTGGATCCAGGTGCGTTAAACCACGGAGAGAAGTAAAACATACAGGATACCGGCCCTCGAGGACTGACTTTGGGCACCACTCAAAACCCACTCATCCTTACAGGATTGTCTGTCTTCAGCGGTCACTGGACAGGTGTCCAGAATGTACCCAGAATGTGTGGTGTCACCACAGGGTAACCCAGAAACACACCACCATTCATACGCATAATACTTTGTAAAAGTAATGTACAGTTTTCAGTTGACCTAACAATCATGTTTTTGTACTGTGGTAGTTAGCCATATGGGGAGAAAATGCAAACTCTACAGCAAGGGTCTCAAACTCCAGGCCTCGATGGCCGCAGTCCTGCAGTTTTTAGATGTGCCACAGGTACAAAACACTGGAATGAAATGACTTAATGTAGATCAGTGTAGACTTGTGTAGATCAGTTTTCCAGAGCCTTAATGACCTAATTATTCTGTTCAGGTGTGGTGCAGCAGAGGCACATCTAAAAGTTGCAGGACTGCAGCCCTCTAGGACTGGAGTTTGAGACCCCTGCTCTACAGTATACATGAAGACCTCATTCTGCAATTTGAGCCAAGGACTTTCTTGCTGCAAGACAGCATTTAGCATAGAGCATTAACTTTTGAATGATATTTTGTGACTACATAAAAGCAAAACAAAAAACTTTATTTATTTATTTCAAAATGCCCAACTCTCAAATCACATTACCAAAATTTCAAAACTCAACAGGTTTTTGTCATTTTTCCCCAGTTACAAATCAAAACATCTAGAAAACAATTCCTAAGTGTCTGACATTTCACTTGGTCATTCACTGTGTCCTCATTTAATTGCCTTTGACTGGATTATAATAAAACCACCCATTACAGACAAGATGCAAGAGATAACTACACCATGTTCCAAATTATTATGCAAGTGATATTTTCTCAAATTTTCTTAAATGGTCAATGCAACTGATGGTCAGTATAATTTTCAAGTCATTAAAATTATACTGTATAAATCAATTTTACAGTATAAATCAAATTTTACTGAACAAAGCTCACCATGAGAACAGTATTTTTTTCAAAAATAAAAAACTCAAAATGCACTGTTCCAAATAATTATGCACAGCAGATTATCAAACTCAATCTGAGATATTAATTTAATTAGTTTAAACTTGAGATTTACTTACTGATCTGCTTACAAGCCGATGAATTTGGAAGAAAACAAGAAAGCACCTCACAGGACCGTTAAGTCTAGCAGACTAATAAGACAGATATGAGACCTGTTCTTCAGGAGTGTCCAGGGGACTCACCTGATCACACAGACAGGATTTAACTGAACTGTTTAAAACTGTAGAAGAGAGATGAAAAAAGAACAATAAGAACGAGATCGCGGATACAAGCGGCTGAAATGGGTTTTCTCCGTAGGGTGTCTGGGCTCTCCCTTAAAGATAGGGTGAGAAGCTCAGTCATCCGGGAGGGACTCAGAGTAGAGCCGCTGCTCCTTCACATCGAGAGGAGCCAGTTGAGGTGGCTCGGGCATCTGGTCAGGATGCCTCCTGGACGCCTCCCTGGTGAGGTGTTCCGGGCACGTCCCACCAGGAGGAGGCCCCGGGGAAGACCCAGGGCACGCTGGAGGGACTATGTTTCTCGGCTGGCCTGGGAACGCCGTGCGATTCCCCCGGAAGAGCTGGAAGAAGTGACCGGGGAGAGGGAAGTCTGGGCCTCCCTTCTGAAGCTGCTACCCCCGCGACCCGACCCCAGATAAGCGGAAGAAGATGAAGATCCATTAGTATTAGGTCAAAGGCTAATGCTAATGCACTGGCGTGCTGCGCCAGTGCATTAGCATCTCAAACAGAGGACTGAGCTGGCCTATAGAACTACTTACTGGCCCCAAATGTTGCTATGGGCTGTATATAGCTGATTTTCCTCAGTCACTGTTACACATGGGATTAGTTTGGCTCTTTGAAATTAAGCTTACTCAAAATAAAAGCCTTGAATATTTTTCCAACATGTAATTGCTCTTTTTGGCTTTATGTGACTGGTTTATCCAAAGCACTGTTACACATTGGATTAGTGTGGGCATTTAATATGAAGCTTACTGCAAATTTCAAAATAAAAGCCTCAATATGCCCCTCAGGTTAGTGCACCGCCACAGGCAGTGCAATAATATTGTTTTGCATTATCTTTTTCTCTCAGGTTAGGGAACTGCCTTGTTGTGCAAGGCAGGATTAGCCTTTCAGCTTAAATAAGGTATTAGCTATTTTTCTGACTTATTAGCCATGTTTAGTATACTGAATGGAGTAAGTCAATTATAGACAACATCCTAGTGATGCCCGACATGCTACTGACAGCATTCATGCTAACATTAGCATTTTGGCTAATTTTAGCTGATACACTTACTTTATCATACTGAATGGTGCAAGTTCATGTTATTCAACAGTCTTGTGATTCTCCTCATGCTATTGATTACATTGCAGCTTTTCTTTAGCATTGATGCTAATTTTTAGCATCAGAACGCTGGGTCTAAACTGACAGGCATACTTTGGCAGGCCCCGGTTAAACTTCTTCAGGAATTTTCTAGTTGTTATTATTGTTCTTTTTTCCTCTCTCTTCTACAGTTGCGCATTTCTATCTGCCTAAGCACAGAGGGCCCCACAGCTTTGAAGTCAAGTGTATAGTAGTTTGAATTCATGACTGAGAAACTGAGTTTTTGAAAACAATGATGTCATGTGAAAATGTTTGTTCCTTCCCATGGTTGAGCGTGATCATGTGAAAAGAACAGTGCTCCTATAAGCAGTGAAACAGATACTGGAGCAGCTATCTGAGTAGAACTGTAGAAGTTGTAAAGAAAGACTAACGCACACAGTCACAGCAACACCTGCTACAGTGTTTCTCTGTCTTCCAAATATCCTAAAACATAATCTCAATGCTTACAAGCTGTTCTTGGCCTTGATTCATGGATGAACCTGGCTGGGGTGGTTTTAGAAAAAGTAGGACAACAACTGCTAAAGATGTAACATGTTAGGAACAGTCTACTGACTCATTAACATTTACAGTCTTTTACCTGTCTGGTAAAAGACTTGATCAGCTGTGGTCATACAGGGCCAACTGATTACTGGGGGCGTATTTAGTCTATTTTGTTTCTTATTTTATTTTACAATCATCCATTCTCAGTCCCTAGAAGACAGTGTCATACCTAACGATAGGGTGAACCACACCTTTTCACTAAGATGGGAATGAATCAGTCTTAAGCCAGGACTTAAGCATTGATTAAGTCCTGGCTTAATCAATGCATTTTAATCAATGCATTTTAGCCATGTTTGGCTGAAATATGGGCCCAAAACCTGGGCCCTGATTTTGAAGACATATTTGAATAAATTTGACATATTGCTTATGTTAATATTGTAGCGTTTCGCAAACAGAAATCATTTTCTTAATTCTAACTGAAGCTTACTCTGATTTCATTTCAGACAATGGAGAATAAAGGTGCATCTGTCTTAACTCAGTGAAAGTAAATCCTACGGATAATGCTTCCTTATACTTGTGATGGAATTCGAGGAGAGATTGAACATCAGCACAATTATGTATTATACTCTGGCACTTGGGGATAAAAGGACATTCATTCAATATTAGGACTTCTCCAACAGGAAAGTTACATCTTTGAGGCAATAATAAGTCATAATTACAATAATGCATTTAAACATATCTTTAATGAACAAATAAAGCAGACTTTGAGTATTCTCATAAAAATAAGTAATGTGCTTTAAATAGAAACAAGTCAGTTGGATAAAAACAGGGCAATTACACCAATTAGAATAAAGCATAACATTGAAAAACAACAGCAAGAATAAGATTGCTGTCAGATGACCATGAATCCTGTTTACATCTACAGAGCCACATCCTTTTATTGTAAACTTATTGTATGGAGACCTTATACAACAAATCCCATTTCAAAAACACATTTAACAGAATGAGAAATTAATGAAGAGGTGAAAACTAAAGTTTGAACTGAGAGCAGCACAGAGGAGACATTTCTCTGGTTATCAGGTCTGAACTGGTGGTGGAGGGCACTTCAGGTGGAATACAAACAAAACATGGCACATGTGCAACATTGGTGCCCTGAGTGCCCAGTAAACATATTTTCTTCCATGGTCAGTAAGTTTGGGGGTTCCTAGCCAGTCACAGAGTTAGAATACCTGTTAAGTTAATGAGGAGTCCAACATTAATGAAGCTGATTCCCAGAATTCCTCTCCCACAGAGAAAGCAAGTGGCTGCCAGCCTGGGGCTCCAACTCCTACACAACACAAAATATCCACATAATCACAACATCAGTTTTCATTTTATTGGCATCTTTATGTTTGCTTCCTCTGATATAGCTGTCTCAAACTCCAGTCCTTGAGGGCTGCTGTCCTGGAACATTTACATGTGTACCTTGTCCTAAACTCTTGAATTAAATGGATAAACAGCATCACTAGAATGCAGACAGGTTCTACAGAGCTCTGCTAATAAAATAATACTGGATCCTGGTGTGAAGAGGCAGAGACTCATCTAAATGTTGCAGGACATCAACTAGAGTTTGATACCACTGGTCTAACACAATCTAAGCCTTGGTACAGAGAAACTGAGTGGTGTTAACCACCTCATAATGTAAATCCCAACATCGCTTACTGTTTCTGGCAGTTCTGCCAGTCTGAGACGACAGAATCTGCAGCAAGCAGCTACAGTATGTTTGAGCTTATGATGAAGTCTCACCTGTCCATCCCTGCTGACTTGAACTCTCTTGTTGTCATTCCATGGGTTGAGGATGTGCTGAGTGAAGGGGAAAGGAAGACTCTCTTTATGGATCCACTCTACACTGAAAACTCCTCCGAGGCCCATGAAGCCCCAGTCCTGGCAGCTCTCCTGGCTAACGACAGATGTCATGCGAGCGTAACCCTGCAAACCACACACCTTCAGTGGAATGCTTTTTATTAAAAAAGCTTATTGCAATGCCATCTTCATATATCACATTTCTGGGACAATCTTCACACGTATTTTTGACATGCAACAATAAAATTGTTATTAATCTCTTTAAGTGACAGCATGCAGTCACTAAGACACTGGATACATTCCAGAAATGTTCCTGTTCTTCAAAAGTTTTGAAAATTAGAAAGCCTTAAAAGGGACATATCTTGCAAAATCCACATTTTTAGTCTTCAGTACATTTTTTGCATACTTTGAGCGTGTAAGAGTGTAAAAAATGTAAATTTACTCTTTCCCAGTGCTGCGTAGATATCTTTATACTCTTTTTGGGTTACATTTTTCAGTCTGTTCATTTTTCTCTTCTCCCTATTGCATTTTCTTGTCTGTATTGCATTTTCTTGCTAAACAAGAAAATGTTTAGCCCGAAGCAAGCATACTTCAGGCTAACCAATTTTGTGAATCTGTCATTTTTTTTCTTGCAGCAATTTTGTAGTACAAGTTCAGTTATGCAAAAGTTGCAAGCAAACAAGTCAAAATGTTTGGTTGTAGCATGTATTAACGCACATGGCAGTAATAACACCACTGCGATGCATTTATGTGAATACGTGGTTCTGCAGGATGGTCGTCTTCATTCTCCGGCTCTGGGTCAGACTCTGGCTCCAACATGTGAGGTTGGATGGACAAGTTTTTCGTTGCTGACATCTTTAATAAACTTTCATATAAAAAATTTCTCTTCTGGTAGATCATAGTATCCCTGCTATGATTTAAAAATGGCTCTATGACCTGGAGGTGGGTGGGTCTTGAAATGTCTCATTCACATTTTTAAAAACCACAGAAAGCGAGTTGCTCTAAAACGCCTCAGAACAGAGGTAAACCAGGGGTCTGTGGAGCTACAATAGCCAAGAATTCAGACCAAAGCATTGTAGTTCTACTTAATAGATCATAAGGAAGGATTTAATTCTTCAAACTCACTGGCGGCCTCTGTCTCCAACAAGCAGATCTTACCACAAACCTCTACACAACATGACAGTCTCATATTTAAAGACATGTACAGAGGAGACCAACAATCAGATACCTGGAAGTGTCCAGATCCCTGGACAGAGAAGATGAGAATTATGAAGCTATTTGCCAGGAAAGCTTGGGTGAGTTTGGTCTCGTTGCTTGGTGTAGTAGACCAGATGCCTTTCTGCTGAGAAATCTCTATGTTTCTGATGCTGTTGCTCTTCATAATGAAGTATCGGACTGATGACACAGTAGGCTTCTGAGACACAGACTTTAAGACCAGCTGGGAACAAAACAAGTAAAACAACTTCTTTAAGCTCACACAATCCTCCTTTTATTGAGTATACACTTTACATTAGTGAATGAGATTACAATGAGTAAAGTTTGTGTTGGAATATGGATAAAAATAAGATACTTTGTTTCAATTGGGGTAGGCAATTATCTCTGGGGCTACATAAACAACTGATGTCTTTTGGCAACAATAGACCTGTCCTCACGTCTTGCTCACTTAAATTCACACAGAATAAATACTTAACGCCTGCTTGACATCGAATTTTTATATCTGGGACACTGAAGGACATCTTAAAGGACCAGATGAGACCCATGGGACATTAAATGTCCTATGTAGCGCCTATGTCCTACCTTTCCTGAGGGAGACTCGGGAGGCCCATCCAGAGTTACAGAGCAGGAAGAACTACTGGAGGAAGACGGATAATCCCACAGCTTCTTGATGGCCAGTGAGACTTCATCTCTGCTGTGGGAGTTAGTCTTCAGCAGGTCAGAAGACAGCATTCGACGAGGCCTGTGGGGAAGTAGTCAACTGTTGAAGAGGGCTAACCAAATGGTAAGCAACTGTAAGGCTTGATATTAATTGTAAATACTTTGAACATACTACTTTCTATCTGCCCTGGATATAGACTTTTATAAAAGTAAAAAAGATCAGACAATGTAGAATACATGATGCGATCTCCAGCTGAATCAGACTGCTGCATTTTAGTAGTATGTTGAAAAATTGTATGACACCTGTACTTTAGTAAATACAGTAATATATTTATTGGTTTTTATGTTTATGCTGTCTAATTAGTGTCATTTTAGATGTTTGTTATAACACATCCTCTTTTTCTCCTAGCTATTTGTCAGACCAAAGTTGTAAAAAAAAAAAAAAAACGTTCTTGATGTTTTTTTTACATGATTAATAATAACTGAAAATTGCTGAAGAAATTTGCAAATAAATAAAATGCTAAATGCGTCAGTCGCATGTGGCATATCACTATGATGTTGACTCCAAGAGTGAGTCAATGGACTCAGTCTTGTCCATTGACAGGATCTTTAGATAATTTTGAGAAGCAGATTACCTCTTTTGACCAAATATTTCTTCAATGAGTGCAAAACAAAGGAATATTGACCTTGACCCTTGACCTTTCGTTTAATGTCTGATTGAACTTTTGTTAAATGACTGACTTGATTTCTCCTTTTGCTGAATGGTACCAACATATAACTGTAACTATTTTCTTTTGATTATTTTGCACATTTATTTGCCAACTCATTTTCTTTTATTCCTATATGTGATGGTATCCATGTAAAAACTAATAAACCCATTTACTGAATTATATATATTAACAATTAAATCTCTAACAAAAGCTCTCATCTGAAGTCTGAATTATTATTTGTCAAGGAATATAATAATTAGGCCTGTCGCGATAAACGGTAAATCAATTAATCGTTTGATAAATTAAAATTATCGACGTCATTTTAATTATCGGCATTATCGTCTCTTCCGGACCTTTTCTCTTTCTGTTGATGACACCGAATGAAAAAAGGCTCAACTCCGGTGCTCTCCACTGACCCTCCCTTCCTCATTTCCTTAGTGTAAAGCCCAGCGCACAGGACACGATCTTAAAGCTGTCGGCCGATTGTCGGCCCATTTTCAAAACCTGACAGACCACACATTAGTCGACAGAAATCCTAGGTATAACGGTTTGATCGGGTTCGTTCCTGCCGTGTGGTGTCCAACAATGGGCACCAAATAATGGCTACAAGTCCAGTGAACTAATTTTAAAACCAGGCATTAATCAATGCTTTACTACAATCTACCTGCAATGCATGTGGCTAGTGTCAGCGTAAAGTCCTGCCTGAATTAAAATCATTAGAACCTGTTTATGTCACGTTAACGAAGAACAGCTGAAAAGTTACCGGGTTTATCAACTGCGGTAGTAATTTCGCTCCAACTCCTCCTCTTGTCATTTCTATATTCTTTGCGTGTTGAATAAACATTAATGTTGTTTCCACATCGGCTGGACTTCGGGTTGCGCCGTGTCAGCTGTTTGGGATTCCCCGAGGTAATTTCCCCTCAGAAAGCACGAGGAGAATCCGCGCTTTCTGATTGGCTACCTGTCACATTCAACAGGTGTAGTTAAGCTCCCAGTCGGGAAAAATTTAGATCGGAGCGGCAACGACGATCTACCATAACACACCACACAATCTTAGAAAGACCAACGTTTTAAGATTGTTGTAAGGGGAAAAATAAGAGCAAAAAATTATGTAGTGTGAACTATTGCATCAGGTAGTCGATGTGCCCATCTTCTCTATTTAATCTAATTATTACTGAAGGGCAACATAATATACAGACTTCATAATCTGCACTCTTTTGGTTGAATGCAGTATTTATTTCCACTTTGGCTTTATGTTGTTTAGGTTTTTTTTTTTTTCAAGTGAGTTTTTTGTTAATGGAGACTGAGAATCCATTTTATTTTTGCTTTTGGTTGTTTTGTTTATTTTGTTTATCAGCTCAAGTGTTAAATGTTCTTTTGAAAACAAAGTGTATCTATCTTTGGCAGGAAATCACATGCATTATTACATCATTTTCATTAAATCAGTGTAAAAAGGTCTTCAAACAATATTATCGTTTATCGCAATAATTTTTGAGACAATTAATCGTTGAGCAAAATTTGCTATCGTGACAGGCCTAAGTATAATGAACTGGAATCTAAACAAAATCCCCTTCTTAATAGACAAACATCCTTAATCTAAGATGACTCCCATCATGAATCCCATCATGAATAATTATTGTTATTTGAATTTTTTCAAGCATCTGTATAAATTTGGACATAGCCGTAATATTTGTATTTAGATAAGATTGCACTGAATATGGGTCTGAAAGGTTTTTTACATTTCTCCGACAAAGTGAAATCAACAATACTATTAGATAACAGAGATGGATGAACTGGTGATTCAGGAACTGTTTGACATTTATGTGAGATAATCAAAATCCTTTAAAAAGCCTCACTAGAATGCAGACAGGTCTGTAGGGCAAAACTACAGTCCAGCCAAAAGAATTTAATTTCTTTTTTTCCTTTTCCCATCTAGGTTTTAAAAACTCTTGACAAACTCAGCTTGCAGCAGGGCAACAGTGCAACCAACTGTGAAGCCCCCTGCACAATGGTATGCAATTCTTGTTTTAAAGCCTTTAGAGTAAATGTACATAATCATATAGGTATAATGAAGCCCCTACGTCCTACCATCCTAAATCAGTATGGAATATATGTAGATAATTGAGAGCCCATCATCCATCCATTTTCTGTTCACCCTTTGTCCCTAATGGCGTTGGGAGGGTTGCTGGTGCCTATCTCCAGCTACGTTCCAGGCGAGAGGCGGGGTACACCCTGGACAGGTCGCCAGTCTGTCGCAGGGCAACACAGAGACATACCGGACAAACAACCATGCACACACACACTCACACCTAGGGAGAATTTAGAGAGACCAATTAACCTGACAGTCATGTCAGGACTGTGGGAGGAAGCCGGAGAACCCGGAGAGAACCCACGCATGCACAGGGAGAACATGCAAACTCCATGCAGAAAGACCCTGGCCGGGAATCGAACCCTTCTTGCTGCAAGGCAACAGTGCTACCAACTGCGCCACTGTGCAGCCCTGAGAGCCCATCATAAATCAGAAAATTGTATCTAAAGACCTACAGAATGATTAGGTCATTTTGTTACCATGAATAGAAAACTGAGAAAAAACAGAAAAATCAAAAGAGAAACCAGCACAAGACACTACCATGAAACATGATAGTTATTGGCCTACTTGTCATTTGTGTTATGAGAGGGCAGCTGGGGGCTGGCCTTGGAGTTTCTCCCTGTTGACCTCGGCCCATCCTCTGATGTCATAGGCCTAGGTCTCTGACCAATCCCTGTAGGCTGCTGCAGGCCGGCTTCCTGCTCCTCAGCACCCAGCACCTGGAGGTAGTCAGCATGAACTGCAGGCATTAAACACAGGAATAATTCCCATCCAGAGGCAAACTGCAGAGAAACGATGAAGCTGAGCACGTACAGACACTAAGGTCTGGATGACTGCCTCGTCCTGCTGAGACCAGGGTTTGGAAGGACAGCGGATCCTCTTTATAAACAAGTTCTGCCACTTCTGTCTGAGTTCAGACACCAGTGCTGCAGTCTGACAACAGTAGAGCCAACAGGAGATAAGCATAAGGACACATCTGTCAGAGGCTGGGTAATCTAAACAAACATGAAGATTATGTGATGAGTCAGTAACAAAAGAAAATCTTCACAGAATGTTCTGATAACATACATGAAGTTTGTCATCCTATGCACTGATTTCAAAATTTTAAAACAATAAGAAGAATTCACTATTATGCTGGGTCCCTTCTGCCACATTTACATTTTGATTCACCAGATAAAACGTTTAAGAACTGATGAAACACATGAAAAACTCAAAGCTACATGTAAACGTTTTAAAAACTGGTCTTAAGGCCTCGACATGCTTCATGTGAAGTGCTAAAACCACTTCTCATTAACATAAACGCGTGATGAAAATTGTGTGATTTTGTTTGCAGAGAGGCATCTGCCTGTTGAACTAGACATCAGGCTCAGGTCAAAGTATCTTCACAGAGCTCTGTGCGAAGTGTTGTCTGATTGTTCAGAAGTTTTTTTGCTGTACTTACAGTATGCAAATTAGGTATATTTGTACTATTCTTCACTAAATTACTATGATAATAAGACTGGTGAATGGTTAATCACTCCTGGCTATGAACCATCCAGGAGTTAATAGCCAGGAAATCCGTTGTTCACGGAAGAGGCTACCTGGAGAAAAGTGTGGCGCAAGCTCGGTGACCATTTCCTAAAAGCAAAATAGAGAATGTATGGAGGGAGGAGAGACCTCCGCGGATAGAGGCGTGACGTGTACTGAAGTAGGAGGGCTACCACAGGTGGTCTGCGCTGATGCATGAAAGGTGTCTGAGAATACGAACAGTCCGAAACCACGTGACTGTGTGTCAGCTGTTCGGCTTTGGATAAAGTATGTCAGGGCCTTTATTTCTTCACCTCTCTCTCGAGCCCAAAGACAAGCCAGTCGTCAATCTTTATCTCCACTAATTCTTCTGTGTCACTGTCACTCATGTCATCCAGAGGATTTTCTGCAGAATAGAACACAGAAACCTGCTTAATTTGCAGAGGCAAGCTTTGTAAAACATCAGAACAGTTGATCTTTTTAGGCTTAGAAAGAAATGTTGACGATTTCATGGAGTAATTAACAAATAGATACCAAATCTAATAGTTATTTTTGTTTCTCAGCAATTTGAGACAGAAAGTCGATCAATTAAAAGAAGTGATTTTTAGCACATGAAAAAAATCCTTAACTCAAGAAGAAGATGCAAAGTGATGGGACAGCATATTGATGAGAAGTTAATTTGTTGGTACAAACACCACAAACAGGACCAGTGACAACAAGCTGCCCAAATGGAGGTCCTTAGGTCTTATTTAGATTAGATGAGAACTAAACAGCCCTCAAAACAGATCCTGGATTCATATAGTGGAGGAACCCCCACAAAGTCCCACACTGCTCAGAAACACAAAACACATTTGGATGGGACTATCAAAGTACCACAACCTCAGCAAAAACTCTACAAGGCAAACAGTTTGGTGTGCTATTCAAACACCTGGATGAAAATCATCATTTATGTTTCTGTTGGCCAATCAGAGACTTCATTCTACCAGTAGATCTGTGTAGCTGTTTCAATCATGTATGCTACACTGAATAAGGTCAACCATGACAGATACCTTCAGAGATACATAAAGACAATTAAAAGTCAATCACCTGAAGAACATTTTTAGGATTAGAGTACTAATGTTCCAGCAAGATCTAGAGATACTCATCCATTTCTTTTTATTACAACTTTCTTTGTTGAATTTTAACAGCTTAATGTGCAATATTAATCATTAGGACAGTGAAAACACAGTAATCATAAATGAGACAGATGTTATGTGCTCTCGTTTCCGGGTGCAGGTTAAAAGTCTAGTGGCATTTTAAATCATTTGGAGACGCTGTATCAAACAGTAGAGTATGCTCAATTTGTTATTCAAAGTAGCTTAGTTTCTACTTAACTTTTTTTTCTCGATTTTCATAACTTTATTTAAACATCACAACTTAACTTTTTAAACTAAATATGCTACAGCATCTATCAAGGGGAACAGGAAGATAAAATCCCATTTTGCTGGGAAGCTTTGTCCCTAACAGTTTCTGTACTTCTTCTTTTCTGTACTTTATGCAATTTATGCAATCTTGGACAGAAGAAAAACATATGACTTATGTCGCAAGGTGAGGTTTGACGTCTGTCACCTTGGTCTAGAATTGAAGGAAGCATTTTTAATTAATTGGATTTTGAAAACTGAACTTTCATTGCTCTAAACTGTTCTAGCTGTAACCTAGCATATGGTGTACTTGGTTGTATGCTGAGAATCAGTGTGATTAAGACTGTACTGCACCTAATTCACCTACAAAGGCAGTTCTGATTTTACCAGATGAGGAAAATTCAATCACCATTAGTGTTCCATAAATATTACAGGGGGGATTTCTGATTAGGCGTAAGAAATTGGTGGGTCAGCAGGGAAAGTTTTATCTTCTGGAAACAGTGATGTTAAACAGTGTTTAATATGTAAATGACCAAGTGAGAAGTTAGAAGGAGACAAGTTAGATTTTAAAGACAGCTCTGAAAAACTTTAAAAAAACATCTTTGTGAAAATCTCTCATAGTTTTAATATCTTTCATGTCAAATCATACGTATGTGTATCATATTACATTAAAGGATTTCCCAAACATGCATGAAAGAATGAAGGCGACTTTCAGGTATGTTTTTGATGATGGAATAACATTATAAAATGATGTAGAGCTCAAGTCAATTTTACATTCTGTAATTCTGCCCCTTTAAAAAGGCAAAGTGCTTGAAATATAAAAACTTAAATAAGAAAAAAAGATTTAAAAAAAAGTCTGACTGATTTACTTACCATTTCTTTTTTGCACAGCACTTTCATGGAGTGTGGAGCTGAGAAGTTTGGTACCACCTCCAAACATGGCCACTGTGATGGAGGTCACCACGGAGCAACAGCGGACACTGGCCATCCTGTGACCTCTGCTCATCTCATCATAGATCAACCAGTCTGTGGGGAGGGTCTGACCTGATTTGGAGCTGTTCTAAACACAATGAACACAAAGGATCATATGCCTAAGAATCCTTTCTTTAACACAGTTCATATCTCATAATCATAGAAAGAATAATTGACCAGTCTCAGACAAGCACATACTAACTCAAAAGTGCAGTCTGATTAAAACAGCTGAATATTAGGAGGAAAGGTTAACCATATCAAAGTCTTTCTTTGGACATTCCAATTTTGTATTCTTAGACAGCCAATGAATCATTCAGGTAACAAAAGGAAGTCTTGTGTTTACAAATGAATGGAGAGAAAGAGGGAAGGGTAGCTTTAACAATTTTAACAAGAACAGTTGGAAGAGGATCTAATTGGCAGGTTGAATATTTTGATTTTTAAATTAATTTGGAGACGTCACTGACTGAGGAGAGTGTGAAAGTGAATTAGTAGGGGCAACTAGAAATGGAACATCTTATATTAAAGCAACAGTCGATAGAGGTTGCTAGTGGATATGTGCTATTTTTGAAGAAATAAATGACACAAGAATGTTACAAAAATCAGAGGGATACAGATGGGGAGGAAGTGAATCTAGTGGTTTTGTCTGTGGTGGGATGTACTTGATTACATTTTTCATGTATCTGTACTTTATTTTAGAGGATTTAATCGTCGGTACTTTTGATTTTTACTCCATTACATTTTACAGTACAGTAAGTACCTGTACTTTCAACTTAACTACATTTCTATGCAGCATTTCGTTACACATTACATCCAAGTCACATTGTGCTTTTTATTTGTTCATTAGTTTGAAAGTGACCAACGGCGAGAGGGGAATTGGTGCTCTGAACCACTGTAAAGCGAGAAAGTATAGTTAGGCCCTCCTTCAAGAAGAGCAAGGCGGGTACGTGACACCTGCAGAATCATTAAAACCCAAAACGGAGTCCACCAATGGTAGTCCTCCAGGAGATCTGTGTCACCCATGGCCTTATTTAAAAGATTTATTCGAGTTAATTGGGTCAAAAAACAACTTCTGGAGATTCCAGTGCCCTCTTTGCCTGCCTGAAAGCATGAACTTCTAAGTTTTCAAAAATCCACCGTCGAATCTGAAAAAACATATCGAGGTAAGTTAAGTTGCTAAACACTATCTGACTTTTGGGTGTGAAATTGATTTAGGTTAGTGAAGTTTTATGTAATTCTGAGTGTATGTCTGACGAGGCGGGTGGAAAATTTCTCAGTGTAGGAACAGAGCTGGTGAGTCATGCAGATGTAAGCTGATCTTATAATGCTCTGTCGCAGAGTACTGGAGCAGTGCTGTTGTTGGGTGATGGACAATTCAATTAATCTGAAAGTCATTTTTGCATGCATAGGGAGAACATGCCAATTCCATGCAGAACGAACCCAGACAGGGATTCTAACCCAGGACTTTCTTGCTGCAAGGCAACAGTGCTTTAAGCCTTAAACACATCAAAAACAGAGTGGCAGCTCCATGTGAACTTTCTCTCTCTGATTTTGTGTTTCGGTGTTGGCAAAATTAAATTCCTACCTCCTTCAACTGCAGCTGGCTCAGGACTGATGTAGGATGGAAATTAACCTTCTTCTCTCTGTTACTGGAGAGCAAAGAGGTCTTCTTGTTGACATGAACCATGTTTGGATACATTCCAGCCACCAGGGCTGCTTTCACGACAGCCCAGTTTTCAGAGTTTAGATTAACATCACGGATGTCGCTGCCCCCACGGGCGCGCACAAAACCTGGCCGACCAAAGAAAAGGCTCCATTAGCAAAAATAACCTAAGTGCTTATAAAATTTATAAATATTGCATATATCAACATGCCAGGGGCTAAAACACAAAGAAATTGACAGGAGGAACATTTCTAAGGCAAACTATTGCCAATTCTGAATTTTTGATGTCCCTTCTCAAGTAAAAAGTCAAAAATGCTTGAAAATTTAAAATTAATTATTTACTGTGTGAAACATCCATCCATCCATCCATTTTCTAACACTTGTCCCTTAGAGGGATCGGGAGGGCTGCTGGTGCCTATCACCAGCTAACGTTCCGGGCGAGAGGCAGGGTACACCCTGGACAGGTCACCAGTCTGTCGCAGGGCAACTGTGTGAAACAGTTCCCCACAATAATACTACGACACCAAAGTTCAGATCAGACAGTTCGACATAAATATCCACATACACCATTAACTTAAGATCACACAAAGTGTTCCTAGAGAAAAGATGCAAAAAACCTCAAATTACATTTTAAGTACCGTATTTTAAGTATTTTTGCTGTCACTGTTCAGTGGTTTTCATTTGATTCTAACACTTTGCAGAGTATGAATAAAATGAGAGGAAAATAAAAGTCAAACTCACCAATAGCACGAAGTTGTCCTAACAGTTGTGTCCTCATGCCAAGAATCATGTCCATGGTAGACTGGGACAGGAAGTTCCTTTCACAGAAGGATCTCTCCCAGCCTTCACTGCGAGCTTTCTGCCATGCCTAACACAAGGGAGGTTTAAATTTCTCCCACTGTGACATTCAGCTCAGCTTGACATATTTTCATCAAATTAGAGCAGAGATTGGAAAGACTACTAATAGTTGGTATGGTGGACCTCATCTCATCCCAGGGTACGTCACTATTAATGTAACTGGATAACACGTCTGGGACAGTTTCTCTTTGCAACACACTTTTTGTTTGGTGTAAGAAATCGAGTCTTTTCAAGTTGAAGGGGTAAAATTACCATGAAGTCATGAGTCATTGGTAGAAATTAATGACTCATTCAAAATGACAATTTTATCAAGATTTTAGTTGAGTCTAAATGACTTTAGACTCAACTAAAATCTTGAAGAAATTATCATTTTGAATTTTGTTTTGATGAAGTTGACATTTTGAATCGTGATTTGGTGAAATTGAAATTTTGAATGTATCCCTCGACTCCAACGCACATAACCCAAGTCCACATCTGTGCTGTTTAGCACAAAAGTATTCTGGAGGCTTTTGTCACATCATAAATAACCTCACTGACCCTTTACTCTTTACTGGCTGCCTTCGCCACAGTAGATGAGAAGGATTAACACATTAGTTCCGTAAAACATTTGGCGATGTCCTGGCCAGCCATGTAGAGATGGAAAGCTGCAGCCTATCTGACATATTTAAAGGCTTTCAGGCATCATGTGTTGTTTTAGTTTGGAAAAGATTAACTGCTGTAAATCACTCTCAAGTATTTTTTATGAGATCTGTGGTCCATTGCTACTCTTCAGCTCAATAATACTGTATGTCTACTGTGATTTGATACATTTTGTGTGGGTTTGGTCATGTGTCTTCCAGCATGTGTCTTACAGCAGACTAAAGAAGTAAACTTCAGTTGTTTCATGTTTTAAAAAAAGAAAAAGCACAAATTTCTGACTTCTGTCCTAAGCTCAGCCAAAATCATTTGTTTTAGGTTGAATTTATTTACATTCTGAGTTTAAACACACTTTCAAAGTTGAAACACAAATTCCTAATAATAAAACTTACAATACATGACAACCTTAATGAGAGCATTCTTTTTAGCCAGAAAGAAATAATTCTTTGTTTTTACTACATTGTTAATTTGTTGGTATTCCCCTTGTACTTTATTTTCAATTGTGAATAAGAAAAAGATTTAGCATCAGTAGTGAAAAAGGCAAACATCTGTACCTGGAAAGCTCTGAGCAGGGCCATGTGGTCACTGAAGGTGTTGGACGTGAAACGTTTGCGGCTCTGCAGAGCAGCTCTTTTCTGGGAGCTTTCAGCAGGGAGGGTAAAAGGGTCACGATAGGCCAGAGTACAGGCAATGGTGAGAATGGGGTCCAGACACTTGAGCACAACAGCGCACAACACCATTTTGCCCAGGTGGGGCTCCACAGGTAGATCAGCCAGGTGGAAGCCCAGGTCGGTTAAGTCTTCATTCTGGTCCAGAGCATCTATTGTCTGAGAGAAAGGTTGGCAAAAGCAATGCACCTTTACAGGCTGGAATACATTAGTGGGCACACCGGCTCATTAGCATGCATTCACAGCCACTTCATTATCAGTAGAATGATAAACCTTGGGAAAAACATTTTACTTTTAGCATCTGGACAGCACTCTGGATTGCATGTGTGGGAGGTGGCTGTGGAGCTTTAGATAAGAATTCAGCAACGGGGCAGGATGAAGGAGCCAACAGCTTGGTCTGTAGACACAATTCCTGAAAAACACAATGATACCTTTCACTTAATGCCCTGTCTGTTCTAGAGCTTCTGAGTTTGCATGACCTGCGAACAACTGCTAAAATCCTCCAAACTCTCACTATCAGAGTTTATTCTTCATTTTTCATGACTCAGTTTTTCACATTTTCTAGTAATTTAGAGCACTTTTTACATCCTAGAAAAAATCTCTAGACATGACATTCCTTGTAAGGGGCCCGCTGTAAGCAAATATGTTTTAACCCTGCATTTTTCTGAAAATGTTCCTACTATAGACTTTTAATCTGCTGAGTAACCTGAATAGCCATCACCACAACATTTCACACTTCCACATGATTGTATCATATTAGGAGCAAATAAAAGCACTGCTCGGAGTTGTTGCTGTACTGATAAATATAAAGGTAGTGTGTACCTGTAGTGGCATCCGCAGCAGCTGTGGAACCTGAAACTCTTGCATATTGTTGAATCTGAGACGACTGAAGAGATGGAAGCAAACCCCAGGTCTACAGCGGCCAGCTCTGCACAGAGACCGAACTGAAACTGAGCTGGAATACTTTTTTAAATTAAAATGTTTACATAAAGTAAGATTACTATGCCTAGAAGCACTTATAGAAAGGCTGGATGATTTGTTGTGGTTTTGTATGACTCTTCTTGCTTCTGAATTCAGAACATCTGAGTGCAGGCACAGCAGCATGGGCGGGCATTGCACACCCACAGAGTCAGCAGTGCGCCCCCCCGGACTGGAAGCTGTTTGTTGTTTTTACCTTAAAGTGGCCAACTCTCTGTTATTCCTATATCGATTTGATACAGCAGGACAGTGGTGCCCAAAGTCAATCCTCGAGGGCTGGCATCCTACATGTTTTAGTTCTCTCCCTGGTTTAACACACCTGGATCAAATGATGGCTCATGAGAGGCCTAAGAAGAACATTGACATGCTGAAAAGGTTGTTGCTACCACCAGGGAGAGAACTGAAACATGCAGGATGCCGGCCCTCGAGGACCGACTTTGGGCACCCCTGCAGTGGAAGCTTCCGCACTTCCCATATCTGTGCCTTCTGACACTTTTTTCAGCAGTTAACACTGTTTAATCTGTTGTTAACACATCGTAACATGTTTTTCCGAGCTGCCTTTAAACGCAACATGAGCGTTAAGACGCTCGTGCTGGGTTTATAATTGTGCGGTAGTGATGGGCTATCTGAAGCCAGGCTTCGAGGCGTGTACCAAGTAAAAAGGAGGCGTGTCAGATGAAGCCCCACTTCGATGCTTGTGTCGTCTTGCTGAAAACCACTTGACTGGCAACAAACGACGCTTCGCATTGCATGGGTAACATGACTGCTTCATTTTGCGTGTCGGTTTTCAAGAATAAAAGCTTGATGAGCCGTGCTGCTTCATGACATGGGTTATTGTATTTGATTGCGCATCAGAGTATTTGTCTTCAGCAGTGGCCGAAATAAAAGGAACCTTTTATAGTTCATGTGTATTAATGATTTTGATGATGGCACTCATCAAAATGTAATGTTTGTTACCGGTTTTGGAGCCAGCAAGAGGAAAAATCTGACACCTGGGAAGACTTTGAGATGATCACTTGCAATAAGATTCTTAAATAAAAATAATTAACCCCTTTACCTCCAAAATTCTCACCCTTTTTGAAATTTCCACTATTTCGTTGTTCTACAAAGATATATCAGTCTTGCACAGCAGAAACAGACTTAAAGCTGTTGGAAGAGTAAAATTCTGGCCTGATAAATAAAAATATAAGGGATCAGAGAGCCAACTAGAAATCCAAGAAAAAGAGAAGTTTTGAAGAATTTTAGTTTTTCAGGAGGCAAATCAAAACTCAAAGAATACTGTCTGCCCCAACAAGCGCCGCACTCCATATACACTAAAACAAATGTCTATTGTCAAATCAGTCAATGACAAAAGAAAACAACCACTGACAGTCAACATATAGTACAGACCAAAAGTTTGGACACAACTGTGTGTCCAAACTTTTGGTCTGTACTGTATATCAGGATTGGCTACAAATGATTTTAACAACTAAAAAAGATTAGTTAAATAGGATTTAATTGACTCTCCTGTTACTAAACATGAGTTTGACAAAAACTTTGTGACAATATTGCATTTACTAATTTTTTTAAGTATGTCCATCTGAGTGACAAGGCTGCCACAGTTTCAACAGCAGATGTCACTACTGAGAAATGAACCACCGAGTAATGAACCTTTGGGTGAAGCAATGGGCTGGGAGGCTTCATTGCTTCACGAGGCTTCATCTGACCATCACTATTGTGCGGCAGCGAAGGAGACCTGCTGTTACAGTCACTGACCTCTAGGGGCTCTCTTCATGAGAGAGCTCTCTCTTTGTGTTTCAGTTCTACCTGGCTGCCACAGGTGCAATGTGTTGGAGCTCGTCAGCCACCCCATAAAGAGCTTCATACCAGAGATGTCGGGGCCCTTTTTTCCCTGGGAATTGATCTGAAGTGATCCTGTCTGTGAGCTGACTGTTTGTGGGGACTTAAATGATTTTGCTGTGAGCATATTGTGAAGAATCAAGTGTCTAACTAAAGTAGTGTTTCTATTCACAGTGGAAGCTGGTAGGGGTTCTCTGCCATTTTGTTTAACTGTTTTCTCCTGTTTCGTGGTTAGCCAGGGAGTTCAAGTTTTGTACTATTTTTTTCATTTCTCCTCTTAAAAGTGTTTATTATTTTATAATTAAAAGGGGGTGTTTTGTTTGTTGTTTTGGCCTTGGAGACCCTGAAGCTTAAAGCTTCCCTGTGTTTGCTGCCTCCTGTGATTGAGGTTTTACCTGAACTGTAAAATCTTTTGCTACTGAAACAAACTGTTTAGATTACTGATTTGTGTGTTCTGTTCTGGCACTGGGTGTACAGTGCCAGAATTTACCCTTAGTGGTCTTGGGGAGGGGTTGTAATACTTGCTGCTGCTGTGCAGAGCTGCTCAGGTGTGTTAGAATCATGGCAGCAAACCAGCAACCAAACCAGACTTTGGAAAAAGTCAATTAAAAAAATGATCTCATTATACTGGCTCTTAGCAAATTATTTTGATAATCCTAACTAGTCTGTTATCAATTATCAGAGACATGACCACCACTGAACAAGAAACTAAAGTTAAAACATTATATCCATGTTGGCTATAAAATATCTGAAGACAGATTTTTCTAAGGGTTTTATGGATTGATGAGAAAAGAGTTTGTTTTACTGGAAATCAGTTATCTGGTGAGGGCTGACCATTTTGGGAATGACTGGAAGCTCTCTAGTTGTTCAATCATAAAATCAACCCTAATTGTGCACACAGTGTACACACACACAATACACATAAGCATGCAAAAATAACATGGCAGGTTGTCCTGCCACAAATGACTAAACAAGAGCAGGTTGTAGCATAGAAATACAAATATGTGCATTTCCCTTGTTTCGTACTTTTATGGATGACGTAATAGTGATACTAAATTTAATGTACAACTTTCAATCATAGTATTCCAGTGGTTAGTTTGCCACATGTCAAAGTCACCTAACACCAAGTTGCCCACTTATCAGGGTGTTGGTGTATGGTCTCACACAATGCCAATTTTTAAGATCAAGGCAAGGTTGAGATGGGATTCAGTCTAGGAAAAAGTAATATTCCAATCTTACCTTCCTTTTCTTTGCAAAACACTGGCCTTTGAGATCCAAACCGTCTTTAACATAGAAACCCGACTCAGTGTATCAAAGGACTTCTACAACAGAAAAACCCACACAAACAGAATTAAAACAAACTAAAACAACCTGGTTACCACTGGCTTATTATATTTTTCAGTGTTTTTCTGGGACCAGTACCTCTTTGATCTTTCCTGAATCAATAACGAAGACCACATCATCAATAGTAATGCTTGTTTCAGCAATGTTAGTAGAGAGAATCTGAAAAGAAGAGCAGAAAGAAAGCTGGTTAATGCCCATTCATTTGTTTACTCAAAAGCATATATATACAGTATATATATATATATATATATAAAGCTAAATTAATCAGTAAGTATAGATAGATAAGTATAGATGTGCTTCCATTTTCCAGCATACAGCAGAGAGGAGTGAACAAAGTGACTCACTATCTTCCGGACACCAGATGGAGCTGGCTTCATGGCTCTTTTCTGATCCAGAGTCTGCATGTCAGAATGCAGAGTGAAAACCTGGTAACTGAGAGGTAAGACATATCAACCCCACAAGCAAGGCCTAGCGGTGCAGGTCAATACACTCAGAACAAACAGTGATAAAACACCTTATATGGAAAGATTTACAAATACAGAGAGTTAGTCCAATTCAGAGAAACTTGCCTTGTGCCACTAAATGTGTCTGGCTCTTGAGTCAAACATTGTTCAGAATAAAACTATATCCACAGTCCAGTATATAACAACTGGTAAAGAACTAAACAATTAACAAAAGTATTCCCTAATCTGCAACAGTAAGTGGTAATGTCCTTTTTTAAAATGGTTTTGAGTTAATAAATCACAGCGGATTATAACCAGTTCAGCAAGTGATCAGTTGTTACTAAGTGAAGAAATGATATTTACAGACCTGCACATTGCATTAGTGCAAGTCCCTAATAATCTCTGTATAGTTGCACTTCTCCTATATCCTGGATGTAGAGAGTGGGTGTGCTGCGAGTCCCTGGGGGAGTCCCAGTCTGTGTCCAGAGAGGCTACATGCACGAATCTCTGCAGCATTGCTGCTCATGCAACCATCAGAGCATTGATTTAATACTTATCACTGCCTGACTAAAATCACTATGATTAAATTTAGTTAAATTACAGTAATAACCTTTAACAGTTTTTGACAGGTTTTTACAGCTACAAGGTATTATTAGACCTTTGCGATGCTTTCTTTGCCTAATTACCTCTCAGGGTGAGTGGAGAACCTCTTATCATCAATGAGGATGCGATCCTTCAATGACACAATTTCATCATATCCAGGAAGAAATACGAGGACAGCACCTGCAGATCACAAGATAAACTTCACATTACTGCGCAGTTTATGTTGTGGTGACTGAAGCTGAACACTAAAGATGACTCACAAACCAAGTATTCTTTACTACCAAGAAAGAAAGAAAAAAAACTTCTAAGGGGAAGCGTTGAGAAAGAAAGTAAGCAGAACATAAAGTTAAATTGTCAGAATACTATACATAACTCCCACAGTCTTCTGAGTTCCCATAAACAATTGGAAAACTCCAAATCAGATTGAGGAAAAAACCAACTGACTGAGACTGTGCCTCAGATTTGGGAGAAATTATGAACATTTCAGGAGTGCACCGATAATTTGGCCAGCAGAGAAATTTTCTCCAATTTCCTTAATTTTAGGAGCTTCGCAATAGGCTGATACATACTTACTAACACCTGGACAAGGAAAGTGGCACTGCCAGTACTCTCTTCCTGCAAAAACCTACCAGAATGAGAGAGGACTCCTGCCTGGTTGATTGGTTTTCCAGCTACCTCTCCGACAAACTACAATTTGTCAGGATAAAGGACATCATGTCTGACACTGTGGTCACCAGCACTGAAGCCCTTGAGGGTACGATACTGTCACCCATCCTCTAGAACCTATACACCTGGGACTTCTGTAACAACTTTGAAATGTGTCACAACCAGAAGTATGCCAATGACACTGCCATCATAGGGCGCATCAAAGACAACAAAAAGACCAGAGGAGTCCGATGTGGAACTTTGTTGTCTGATGTCATACAAACAGCCTGCAGTTAAACTCATCCAAGACAAACAAACTGGTCATTGACTTCAGGAGGGACAGAGGCAGCCCAAGACCGGTTCTGACAGGAGGGGAGGGAGTGGAGATTGTGCAGACCTATACATACTGTATCTTGGTCTGTGTTTGGACAACAAACTTGACTGGACAAGTAACACCAAGCAGCTATATAAGAAAGCCCAGACCAGGATGTACTACCTGAGGAGTTAAACACATCCAAGTACTACCATTTTTACTAACTTGTAATACAGAGGTCCAAAAAGCAAGCTGTGAGACTGCAAATGAACCCAGAGTGTAAAAAACTGTTCAAACTGGATGGAAGGGGTTTGTCTGCCTCAATGCTAAACCTCACCCTCATTAGTGGTGGTGCAGATGTTGTGGAGCAACGTCATGATCAGATCCAGGTCCACCCGCTGGTCATCAAAGCTGTAGTGGTACTGTTTGAGGAGCTCTTGTTCTTCACTGCTCAGCTCTGTAGGACTGCACTGTACCAACGCTGATTCCTCCAGGCTGCTCACTTCCCCCAAAGGTCTGCACAGAAACAAAATAACTTTTTTGCTTTTAACTGTTTATAGTACTTACAATTATCCTAAAAATATATATAAGTAAACATTCATGTACTTCTGCAGAAACCAGGCTTGTGTTTTGTTCATGTGCTGATGTAACTCCAGGAATCATCCCAGCAATATAAGAGGCAGATAGGGCAGCAGGCATGATTAGTGTAGATCAGGGATCTTCAGTTTCTTTGAAAATGGTGAAATACATGGTTGCTGAACTTGGTTTGTGATGGGGGAGGCAATTTTAGGAAAGGCCAGAAAACACACATCCCTTTCAGCCATTTTTAGGTTAACAACTAAAAAAGCTACAGTTGGCTCACAGGCTTAGTGCAACACAGATAATCCCAATGTTTAGATTAGAACTGCTTTCTAATCTTGAGATTTACTTGAGATCATATTCCTGCACAGTTTATGCAGGAAAAACTGCATAAACTATGCAGTTTTTTATTCCAGCGTTTTGTACCTGTGGCACATCTAAAAACTACAGGACAGTGGCCCTTGAGGACTGGAGTTTGACACCTGTGCTGTAGTTTAACCATTATTTTTGGTGTAGCAACCCAAGATCATTATTGACCCCCTTTTAGCCCTCTTTAAAAACTTTCTGGATTCACCCCTGCTCAATAGTTTTAACGGGGCATTTAATAAACATTAATATTCAAGCATTAATTCAAATTAAACCTTACTTAAAGGTTAAAAACAGTGGGTCTGATGCATCATAATAAATATCATTATTAATTTAATCTCTCGTATGAGTCTCTCTTTCTTTTTGATTTTTCTCACTTTTGTTCTGCAGTAGAGAAATCACTAGATATCTCAAACCCACAACCTGCCACTCTGAGCGTCACCGCGATGTGCACAGCATTGATTGTGTTAATGTGACCAGAACCATTTTGCTTTGCCCCTTAGCGTCACCAGAACCTGTTGCGCTAACTCCAACATATGTTTGCTTTTATCTTGCGCAGCAGTAGCAGCTTGCTCTGCTTCACGTTATGCTGCTTTTGTTAGTCCTGCCTTCAATGAGTGTGAGAAATTTTGATATCAAAGAGCCGCACATGATCCGTCAAAGAGCTGCATGCGGTTTGAGAGCCGCAAGTTCACCACCCCTGAACTAGCATTCCATTCTGGTAGAATTGCTTCCAAAATGGTTTATAATTCAGTTGGAAATTCACAGTGAAGAAACCCCTGAATTCTACAATCGGAGGCCAGTGTCAGACACCAGCAGCCAGTCTGACGTAGCTTTTCAGAATAAAACATCTGTGCTGCGATCTTAATTAATGAGCCTCTAGGGTTAAAGGTCCAAACTCCATTCCAAGAGCGGTGACACCAAAGTCCTATTCAAGACCAAAAGTGAATCCCTTTTCAGTTGTATTGTGTTAGTTCAAAGTGGCCAGAGCTATCGAACCAAAGGAGGCTATTTAGAGTTCATTCCCTTGTTTTCCTCTCCAAGCGTAAGGTCAGATGTTTAGATCTCCAAAATGTGCACTGAAAATCTCAAGAGTTCATTTCAGAAAAGTAGAAACACCAGTTCCATTTTTATGAAGCATATAAAGTCATTCTGAGTTCACTTCAGATTTTCTTTTTAACTGATTAGATTTCATGTCTGCTGATGCTGTTTAGGTTTCTTTCCTTAATTAATTAATTCAGTTAATTATTAAACATCAATCCATCCACTATAAAACACACTTGGGTCACAAGGAGAGCTGGTGCTCATCTCCAGCCATCAACTGGTGAGAGGCAGGATCCACTCAGATCAGGTCGCCAGTCCATCGCATAACATAACAGTATCATTTCTAATAAGATAATTAGTGATTTTATTAGTCGCTGGTAGGCCTGTCATGATAAACAATAAATCAGTAAGTGGCATTATAAATGAAAATGAGCAACCTCATTTTAATTTATCGACTTTATCGTTTCTTCCTGCCTTTTTCTCTTTCTATTGATGACACTGAATGAAAAAAGGCTCAACTCCGGTGCTCTCCATGACCCCTCCTGTAAGGGAGGAGTGAACTGTTGCATCAGGTACTCTGATATGCCCATCTTCTCCATCTAAATCTAATGATTATTGAAGGGCAATATAGTATACATACTTCAAAATTGTACTCTTTTGGTTGAATGTAGTCTTTATTTCCACCTTGGTTTTATGGTGTGTTTAGTTTTTATTCAAGTAATTTTTTTGTTAACGGAGACAGAGTCCATTTTATTTTTGTTCCTGGTTGTTTTGTTTATTTTGTTTTCCAGTGTTAAGTGTTCTTTTGAATAAAAAATGTATTTATTTTTTGCAGACTGTGCTTGCATTATTATGTCATTACCATTACATCAGTCTAAAATTGTCTATCATTTTTGAGACAATTAGTCGCTCAGCAAAATTTGTTATCGTGACAGGTCTAGTCACTACATCCATTATAATAATAAAACTTACTAATGAAGTCTCAATAATGTTATTCTGGCAATAAATATATTGTTAGGATACATTCATCCCGTTCCTTCTGACAAAATATGCAACTATGACTCATTGATGAAGTGGAAGGATGACTTTTCAGATCTGTGATCAAACATTTGAGACTGATTAGAATTTCTGATACATTATAGTTGAGTAGCTCCGCTGGTTGCGACCTCTAATGATCCACTGGTTATGGACCATTAGCTCCTGTCTACACTGTTCAATAGACTCACATTGAAGACTTGAGGATATCCATTGCTTCTGTCTGCTGGAAGTGTTTAGCAAAGTCTAAAGCAGTCCTGAAAAGAAATGTAAAAAAAGAGTCATGTCTCTAACAGTTTTTAAATGTTTTCATCAAAGCAAAGCTAATAGACTATATTGTGACAACATCTACTCCATTATTCAAGTTATCCGTCTTTTGAGTTGGTACCATTGACCTACTTTTAATTACAAATATTAAAACCCACTTTAATCTGTGTAATCAAAGCTTTGCATTATAGGAAAGAAATGTGTGTCTTCTTACCACCCGTTAGATGCCTTCATGTTGATATCAGCACCCATACTGAGCAGCTGCTGCATTTGTGGAAGGAATCCCCGCGCTGCTGACACCATCAGAGCCGTGGAGCCGGTCTCACTGTGCATGACGTCCACTGAACCACAATTCAGGACAGAAGAGAGTTCCTTCACCCAAATCTGCTTTCATTATGCATTACTTTATGTATAAGAGTGTATGTATCTGTTTTGGTTTTGTTCTGACATCCAAGCGTCATCTTTATTCTACGGTATTAAGTCTCCATATTTACAATAAAATTGGTATTTTTACAGACATAACCTACGGCTAATGGCATTCTTGAAATAAAATTTATCAGAGAACAGTACATTCATAGTTCAGCTTACACATTAGTTCACCCTATGCTGCTACTACTCTGATCGTTGTTGCAAAAGCACTAAATAACATCCAGTTCTCTCTAGATTCCACTAATTTCAATGTTTCTAATTGAGATTTTATGTAATAATAATTAAGGCAAAATATTCTATACATCAAGATCTGCTGTATGTGTGGACAGTCATGTCTTGAAAAGTATAGTCACTATGCAATACTGGTCCACTGCTCAGATGAAGGACTGACCACAGCTATGTGAGACCGTTGAAAGTGTGGGATATAGTTTTAGAATCTAAATTTGCTTTAACCTTCCTTACTTCCTCCCTGATCTGTCTGCTGTGTTCTTTACATCATATGTAATGTTATTAAAGCTTCAAATTAAATGTAGATTAGTGTATGTAGACAAATTAGATGTGAAGAGAGAATCTTACCAGGGACATTTTCATGAAGAATGAGGTTGAAGAGCTGACTGAAAGCCTTCTGGTCTTCATGCAGGAAAATGCTGGAAATGCAGGAGTCCATCTCCCGCAGCAGCCACGGTTCAAGCTGCTCTGTGTCATTTTCGTTCTGTGACACATAACAAAATGTTCACAGACAACATGTTCTGCTGACAGCACTTCACTAAGATGGTGAAAAACATAAGAGAAATATAGAAAACTTGTTCCGGCTTTCTGGAGTTGTTTCACCATTTCTCTCATTTTCAGTCCAGTTTTAGGATCCATATTGTGCAATGTGCACATAACTGATGAAGTGGAAGGATGACTTTTCAGTGTTCTGAATGAACACAGTCTTAGAATGATAAGTGGACATATGCATTTAAATCCTTCCTTTTCAAATGCGAGTCATTCACTTACGATCTGCAATGCTTTGGTCTTAATTCCTGGTTATGGTGGTTCCACAGACCCCTGGTTTACTCTGTTCTGAGGCGTTTTAGAGCAACTCGTTTTCTGTGTTTTTTGTTTTTTTTTCTTAATAAGACTGAGACATTTCTCATTTCTATTTTTTTTTTTTTTTGTTAAATCTAAAAGGTAGGTTTAAATACAGCCACACAAAATCCAGACATATCTGACACAGGATGTAAGAATGGATCACCTTTCAGTGGATCATTAGCTGTTATTACCTAAAGGTTCATCTGAACTTTACCTTGTTTAAAAGCTGTTCATAAAACTGTGTTAAAGTTCTTTTAATAAACTGAATGAAAAAACAATCTGAAAAAGTTGTGACTTTTCAAAAGGCTGCTATAATAACAAAACTTAGCTTTGATTAAAAGCTTGTTCCCTGCTAAATTGTAAACATTTTTAAACTTTTTACTTTTGCATTTAGCACCGACATATAGGCATGTTGCAGTATTAAAGAAAATGGCTACAAGGACTGAGTGGAGAGCTGACAAGGCACAGGCAACTAATGATAAAAATCTCTTTAAAGTGTGAAAAACTTCTGGCTTCTTGAAAACAAAATATAAAGAAATGTTGCATTACAAAAAGGCCTTTGCAAAGTATTGTAAACATGTTTTATGAAAAAAATGTGAGCAAAATCTTGTAAGTTCCATAATATTTTGTAAACACCCCAAAAAGATTACACAAACCTTAAGTCTAAATGTTGTTTCTTTTACAGTCTCTTTTCGTCAGTGTGAAGAAAAAAATGTTAAAATTAAAATACATGAGGTGTCAATAGGCCTGTCACGATAGCAAATTTTGCTCAACGATTAATTGTCTCAAAAACTATTGCGATAAACGATAATATTGTTTGAAGACCTTTTTACACTGATTTAATGAAAATGACGTAATAATGCATGCGATTTCCTGCCAAAGATAGATACACTTTATTTTCAAAAGAACACTAAACACTGGAACTGATACACAAAATAAACAAAACAACCAAAAACAAAAATAAAATGGATTCTCAGTCTCCATTAACAAAAAATGTACTTGGAAAAAAAACTAAACAACATAAAGCCAAAGTGGAAATAAATACTGCATTCAACCAAAAGAGTGCAGATTATGAAGTGTGTATATTATGTTGCCCTTCAGTAATAATTAGATTTAAATAGAGAAGATGGGCACATTTACTACCTGATGCAATAGTTCACACTACATGATTTTTTGCTCTTATTTTTCCCCTTACAACAATCTTAGAACGTTGGTCTTTCTAAGATTGTGTGGTGTGTTACGGTAGATCGTAGTTGCTGGCTCCGATCTAAATCAGGGGTTTTCCCCGACTGGGAGCTTTAACTACACCTGTTGAATGTGACAGATAGCCAATCAGAAAGCGCGGATTCTCCTCTGAGTTTTCTGAGGGGAAATTACAAACAGCTGACACGGCCAGCGGACTTTGGAGATGATATGTGGAAACAACATTAATGTTTATTCAACATGCAAAGAATATAGAAATGACAAGAGGAGGAGTTGGAGCAAAACTGCTACCGCAGTTGATAAACCCGGTAACTTTTCAGCTGTTCTTCGTTAAGGTCTCCAATGTCCGGGGTTGTGTAGTGTCAGCTGTTTGGGATTCCCCTCTGTAATTTCCCCTCAGAAAGCGTGGAGGAGAATCCAGCTTTCTGATTGGCTGCCTGTCACATTCAACAGGCTGTGTTAAAGCTCCCAGTCAGATCAGAGTGGCAACGATCTACCGTAACACACCACACAGTCTTAGAAAGACCAACGTTTTAAGATTGTCTTAAGGGGAAAAATAGGAGCAAAAATCATGTAGTGTGAACTATTGCATCAGGTGGTCGATGTGCCCATCTTCTCTATTTACATCAAATTATTACTGAAGGGCAACATAATATACAGACTTCATAATCTTTTGGTTGAATGCAGTATTTATTCCCACTTTGGCTTTATGTTGTTTAGTTTTTTTTTTCAAGTGAGTTTTTTGTTAATGGAGACTGAGAATCCATTTTATTTTTGTTTTTGGTTGTTTTGTTTATTTTGTTTATCAGTTCCAGTGTTTAGTGTTCTTTTGAAAATAAAGTGTATCTATCTTTGGCAAGAAATCTTATGCATTATTACGTCATTTCCATTAGATCAGTGTAAAAAGGTCTTCAAACAATATTATCGTTTATCGCAATAATTTTTGAGACAATTAATCATTGAGCAAAATTTGCTATCGTGACAGGCCTAATCGTACGATTAATTGATTTATCGTTTATCGCGACAGGCCTAGGTGTCAAAATGCTAAAATGTTAAAACAATCATCAGATCATGTAGAAGAGGGAACAGAATGTGTGTTGTGGATGCTTCATAATGTATAATGTCGTGTGTTTGGCTTGCCAGCTTGATGGAGCCCTCATCTTCTCTGTCCCCACAGCTGCCAGAATGAAGGAAGCCTGGAGCCAACATGTGGGTCCGTTTCCCACCAACAGAACCGCTCTCCACCGTCTCACACCACTCTGTCAATCGTTTCTGCTTCCCCTCTCCTGAATATCACATGGACAGTGGAGCTTAACATGAAATCAGTGAGAAGGCTGGAGAAGGTTCAAAAAGAAAAGCTTCATACTTCTCTGAGTCTCTTCCTGATATTTCCAGATGTCCTTTCTATTAAAACCCGTCTGCCGCAGGATATCCTCCAGAAAGAGCTCCTTCACTTCAAATAGTTTCCCTTTAACTACAAACAGAGTGATTTAGTGATTACTAACACATTGCCATGGTGAAAGGGATTCTCAAATAAATCAGATCAGGAGGTAATCTTCCCATTTTTATAAATTTACTTTAAAACTTTTAGAAAGGCTGTGAAAGTTCTGTTTTGAACTGCTTGGAATATTTTTTCTTTCAATGATGACTAATGATTTTCTTAACAATAAGTAGTAAGTAAGTATTTCAGAGATCCAGAAACATGGGGAAACTACCAGGAGTTTCCCCACAGTGGGAAAATGCAATGTATCAGCATCAAGTTAAAGCTATGTGTGAGAATGCATATTCACTCAAAGATAAACAATGTAAAAATAAGGATAACAGTCTATGTAGAAACAAATATTACTGTACAGCTATTGAAAATGGTATGCTTTACTTAAAAGAAATTTTCAACTAAGTAATTTACTTAAAAAATGTTTTTTTAATGAACATACATAAGTATAAAAAACCAAAGACTGCAAGAAGTGAAACAAACTGCAAATAATAGGGATATGTAAAAAACAGCAGGAATGTAAATAATTCATTGGTTTTGTTGGGATCAGTGATGTTCATAAAGTCTGGAAGGAAGGACATTCTATAATGCACCTTTGCATTTTGGATGAAGCAGTCTGTCAGTGAAGGAGCTCTCCACTATAAGGTAGTTCATAAAATCTGAACCATAATTTTAGTACAAATTATTTACTGTAGCCAGTTATACACCTCTGTCGTTGCATTTTAAAAAGTATGGGGAAATGGGAAATTCCTGCAAAGGATTGAAGGCTGCCCTAAGTGGATATTTGTAAACGTACTGCTCTCCCCTGGAGGGAGTGCACTCTGGTGACATTGACCACATCTGCTGTTGGGTTGACACTTTCTGCCAAAACATTGGAAACTGCTGCAGAAAAAAACAGGGGAGGTGGAGATAGACCTTACAATTAAACCCTTCCACATTCTGATAACTAAAGACATAGAACTCTGGTTTCAAGAAAGTGCAAGGCAATTATGCATCTCAAGCTGTGACTGCACTAAAGACAAACTAAATGTTATTTAATCTTGGTTAAAATGAGAAAATGAATTCTTGACTCTACTTTTGTGGTTACAATTCCCTCCTAATTTGTAAATAATTATTTTATTATTAATAATAATAATAATAATACATTTTATTTATCATAGCTTTTATATATCCAACTGAAATCTCAAAGGGCATATTGACACACTGATAATGGCAAGCTACTGGATTGAAACTAGGTTGCACATTTTCTGCGCCATCAGCCCTTTTGACCAAAACAAGCAGACAAGATGAAGTGTGATCCACCGATAGCAGGGCGAATGTTTTGTTTTACAGTGTGGAGATCAGCCTCTTCTAAGAGTTTTTACATCAGCTGCTATGAGCTCCATTCGCCAAGGTTTATTACGCAGGAAATAGGCACCAACCTTCTGTTACCATGCAGGTTTATGGATGGATGTTTAATTCCTGGAAAAATCAAACATTCACAGGACTTACGGTGGATCACAGGGCAGGAGCCAAAGTACTGGAGGAATAGATCTATATCCAGAGCTGCACTAGAGAGAATCAACTTCAGTGTGGGAATCCTCTGGACAACATCCCGCATCTTAGTAAGAAGGAAGTCAGTCAGACCATCACGCTCGTGAACCTCATCCTGTTTGGAAAGGACAAGCCACAAAATCATGATGTCGTTTTACTACAAAACACAAGCTACAAGTTAAAAATTATATTTTATCCCCACTACAAGAACTATAACTACTCTTAAATTTGTTGTGGAAATTTGAGAAATCAAAAATCTACATAAAACAGTATGTACTGTTCTTCAGATTCCAAATACTGGCCTCAGACTGGAATAAAGCATCAATGAAGTTGCTTCAGGCTACAATCATGAGCTTGAAGATGCTACATTTATAGAGCTAATGCTCACCACAATGACATGGGTAACAGTTGTGAGGCTGGTATCCCCAGCCATCAGTGTTCTGAGGAGGACTCCACTTGTGCAGAAGGTTAGCAGCGTCTTGGGCGAGACCCTGAGGTTTACAAAGTAAAGAGCAGCTGCTAAACATTTTAAGAACTCAATAGGGGTTTCCAAAAGCTGACAGATGGCCTTTCGAACATTCTTCTCTCTGCATTATATCTGCAAATTAGCCTGCTTTAGGAAACAATTTGTTATTTCTATGGGCTCCTTTCATTTCAACATGTTTCAGATTTTTATATGTAAAAAAAGGGGGCGGGGGGAGCATGAATCCCTTTTCTTCTACTTAACAATCATGGTACTTTGGGTTGGCTTATCACATGAAATTCTAATAATATGCAAAGAGCAAGTATAAAAATGGAAAAGGTTTGCAGTATCGTCCCGTCCAGCTTTTTTAAAAAAAATAAATTTCTTTATTGAACTTTTGAGTATATTACAGAAAAACTGAAGAAATATATTCCCTTGCGATCTTCCCCTTGCATACGAAAGCCACCAGTGAGAGATTTAAGTACAGTGTTAAACAAAGGAAGAATAAAAAACAAATAAAAAAATTAAGGGTGTTAAAAAAACTAATGAAAACAAAAATTAAATAAATATAAAATAATATTTTGTCTATGCTGTAGCTTACTACCCAGCGACCACTGATCAGCTATATACAGTCAGAACATGAGGTTTTAATTCTATTCCAGATTATCTGGGAAGACCAGTTTCGCAGCATAATCAAGAAGAGCATCCAAAATCCCTTCAATAAAGTAGACATCAATAGATGTCCCAATTTTCTTTCCAGGATTTTGCTCTAAACAGTTTTACAGCTCTTTGTTTTTTCCAAATAGAATCTGACTAGCGTAGGTTAAATGTACCTGCTTTCCAGTCTGATGTGATAACCAACTGTCTGGCCAACACTCTCGCCTCTCTCTGCTGCGACTCTCTCAGCCACAGCGATGGCAGCCAGGCGCCTGGGCTGAGTACAGAAAATCCTGCAGGGTTTTCCATTTCTGCTACAATCATCTAACAAAAACTGGGGAATCTAAACAGAAACATTCCAGAAGTAATTAGTATTTTAGAGACAGTTATTTCTACATTTCCTTACTGTCTGTTTAATGAATATGTGATTAAAATTATGTTTAGTTTATGTATTTTGAACAGAAATCCATCTCCTTTCACCAGTGAGCATGCTGTCAGGTTCTGTCATCAAGTATCATGTCATAGCTTATTAAGTCTTAAAATACAGAAATATTTTTCTTCCACATATGAACAAATCAAACGTAAAAAAAAGCAGAAATGTATCATATAACATTTACATACATGCTTTTCAAAAAGTCCAAATGGATAAAGATACAGATTCATTTAACTTGAAAACATCTATTGATTTGCAAAGACTAGTTTTGAACAGTTTCTATACTAGAGAAAAACCTGATCATCTATCATACGAGCAGAAACTTAAAACTGATGCTCCAGGACAAAAAGCTTTCAATGAAAAGAAACATATGAATGTCAAATATAGGAAGATTTTGAAGGGAGACGATAAGCCAAACAGAAAACTTTACTGACCATCTAAATCCGTCTGCATTAACACTCACCTGTGTAGTTTTTCCAGAGCCAGTCTCTCCCAAAACAAGTACCACCCTGTTTTCTCTGATCAGTCGGACAATCTCCTCCTGGTGCTCATGTACAGGCAGGGAACTTCGGAAAATGTCCAGTTCTGATGGTGCTCTCTTCCTAGGAACCATAGGAATGCCATTGTTTAGGCGACCACTTGCTCTGTTCCTGTCAAAGCCGCTATCTAAAAGAGGAGCAAGACATGATACATCAGATACTATGTGACCAAACACACTCCACATGAGTTGAGTAAACTGCCTGTCAAATAATCCAAATTTGTCTGAAGGTTTCCAGTTATATTTTGGTGTTGGACAGATGACAAGGTTAAAGTCCTCTGTCCAACTCTAAATCCAAGGTGCATTTTACTCTCCTCTCATCTCTGTATAGTGCCCTCCACAACATCAAATACAGACACACACACACAGATAATCACTAGTTTCTGTAGCCAGAGACATGCCACTTTTGATGTTGGGATGCATGTCTGCACGTTCCTTCTTGCTGGTGGGAAATCTCTGCAGCAGGCTGCGGATGAAATATAAGGAGCTGGGGCACAGATCCAGAGATGTACTGGGCCGAGGTTTGTCTGAAACATCTCTCTTCCTGACTGTCAGAAAACGATTGGAGCCTTTTCTGAAAAAGTGAAATAAAAACATTCGTATTTATTACATTGTACGTACGTACACACACACATACATGTTGTTGTGGCATATATATATATATATATATATATATGCTGTTGTGGTAGAATTCACCAATATTTTATTTTATAAAAATTTTCTGTGATTACTGAATTAATCATCAGAATAATCTATAGAATACTCAATTACTAAAATAATATTTTTCAACAGCCCTAAGAGTTTGCATCAGGAGCTGAAAGAGACTGAATAGTTGAACTCACCCTTTGCTTTTGGAAATGTAGCCCAGGGACTGGGCCAGTCGATGAATAAAGGCCCGCTCAGTGCTGGACAGTGAGGATGGGAATTCCATCTCTGTTCCACCAAAAGCAGAAAGGGCAAACGTTAGCATACTCCACATAAAACCTGACTCCTGATGCTTACAAGAGTATGATGGCAAAATCAACCATCTTGTGTTCTACCAAAAACGTCTTTTTATACCAAGAGCCACTCATAAAAGCCACAGCTCTTGCTCTGCAAGCTCAATGTGAACCACAAATATATTTCAACATGTATTCACATTTTTAGAAGTTGACGTTAAGTGTGCTTTGAGACTGATACATGCACATGTCCTGGTGTACAAGGAATGATGTGCGGCCAGCCACCTCACACACACTTGCTCAATACGTGTTCTGTCACATGGTAGTGTGTGTCTGCTCTGAAACTTGATTACATTAACCCAAGTTAATGTAACCACAACAGTCAATCACAGATTGTTTTATCATTCAGAATATTCCTTGCAAATACTGCCTTGACTTGGATAAATAATCAATCACAACCAGTAAAGTAAAATACTGCACCAAGCGGCAGACAGTAGTAAACAACAGTTTGGGTAATTCTAACTAAACAGTGTCAGACCCATCCTCTCTAAAACAAGAGAGGATGGGTCTGATTGAACTTCAGGCAGTGGAAAAGAGACGCGTGTGAACTTTTCTAACATTATTGAAATATTTTCTAATATTGTGCAGCCCGAGTAATAACTCAATTACAGACAAAAAAAAAACATTCTTGTAACATTCACATAAAGAAGTAAGATCAGTACAGGTTGATAATGGCAGGAGTCCAGGATAACTTAAGGTGCTGCTGGAGTCATAGCTCCTAAAGGTGACTTAAGGTGCAACATCCTATTGAAACTTCCTGCATATTTTTATACCGCAATATAAACCACATTGTAAGAAAGAAAATCCCAACGACAGTTTGTTCCAGTACAGTGCAGCACTACTTCATATTATACATCATAAAGGGCAGGAGAAGTTCAAGTTTCAACACTTGAATGAGATCTTACAATTGTCAACGAGAGGACATCAGTAAACAAAATTCAGAGTGCAAAAGACAAGCAACTAAATTTCACAGGCTTTTTGTCATTTATTTTTCTTAAATGGTGCATCATCTATTATGCTTATTATTTCAGATTTGATCTCCATCCCATCCAATGCACAACACACTGAACTTCAAACAGACTTTAACTTGTACCTTAGAGTTTCTTATGAAAAACACATAAGTGTCATGAGTTGAGATGGTGAGGCAGACGCAGCAGACCCAGGTAAGATGAATGATTGATTATAATAAATACAACACAGTCCAATCAACGGGCAGCACGGCCGAGCAGAAGCCAGGGCTCGACGCCGGTAGCAACCGTTAACACGAATGGACAACACAAATGACAGCACGCACATTAGACGAGGACCCGACAAAGAGCAGACACACAGGTGACACTAAATACACTGGGGGTAATCAGGGAACAAGAAACACCTGGGAACTAATCAAGGGGAGAACAGGACAACACGGAGACACAGAGACACCGAAAACTCGAAATTAACACACAGAAAACACAGAACATGACAATAAGAGAACAGAGCTGTTTGCGCAAAGGGATGAATGATAAAAGTTTTTGTTGGTACCTTTTTCATCACTGTAGCGAAACCTCTCCAAAGAGAGGTTCACTGCTATTTTGACTTCTTCACCGATGTGAATTGTTTTCGAGTCACTGGAACTGGAGCCTTGAGGTGACATGTTCTGACGCCTGGACGGTTTTTGTGATGTCCCCATAGCATTAAACATGGTGCACTGCAACACAAAAAGACATCATCTTCACTAGTGTCAAGTGATCTAAACTAAATACCCAACTGTTCACTTTTTTAACCTCGTGTGATAGAAGGTTTTGTCAACAACAACAAAAAAAAGAAATTGTTTCAAGTATGAGAACAGCAGAAAGTTAGACTTTTAGGTGAAAGCAGACAGTGATGTGCGCTGTAGTCCTCATTGCGGTGGTCTTGGGTTTGATTCCCGGTCTCAGACCATTTACAACATGTTTTCTCCTTCCTCCCTATTTCATGTCCAAATACTGTTAAATAGCCAAAAAAAACGTAAAGAAAAAAACAGATCTGTCTGCCTACAGGTTATGAGAAAATGTCGCTCATTGTTGACTTTAAAGGAAGAACTTTCATAAAAATAATGCATTGTTTAATATATAATACCTGACTGTATGCACAGCAATTGCATCATTCATGGAAAGAGAGCACAAGACATCATTCAGAGAGTGAGTACTTTTTCGCAGATTTTATGTGACAATTTTCCTGAGATAAGACAAAAGTCAGGCTGTTTCAGAGAACTACTCAGTCTTAGTCATTTAATAACCCTAGAAATTGGTCCAATTCCATAGGAAACCTTAGTAAGCACAAGAACATTTAATTTTAATTAACAGATAAGTGAAAACGCAGATTTCTGGGTGGTTGGATGGTTGGATGGATGGATGGATGGATGGACTTAAATCAGTTCACACACCTCTTCAACATTATATTAATGTCAGAAATATGGATAAACAGTGATAAAGACATGGATGTTGAACTTCCTGGTTGTAAACTGATCTGTATGAACAGAAAAAACTAAAAGGTTGTGGTCTAACCATCTACTGTATGTAGATGTGAATTAGTAGTGGTGGACAAAATATCAACTGTTGTATACAATGTGCGTGAATGTCTTAAAATTAAAATAAATAGGGAAAAACTGAAAAATATAGTCATAGATTCTATCTACAGCACACTGGGTTATGATATAAGCATACTTAAAAACTGGATAGAGGAACTCTTTACTAATGTGAAACATAGGATCATGATCATTGATGGTGACTTTAATATCAACTTAATAAATCCAAACAAACATAAGGTTACACCATGTTCAGCATTGGCTTATTTCCTAAAATCACACGACCCACTAGAATAACAGTTCACTGTGCCACATTGCTTGACAATATTTTTTTCAAATGATTTGGAAAGCAAATCATTTGAGCGACCACCTCCCAGTATTCACATTATATAACTATTAGAGCAGAAAAACAAATAAGAAAATAAACCATTTAATTTAAGAGTTAAGACTGTTCAATGTATAGACACTTGACTGGCAATTAATATACAAAGAAAATGTTGTGAATAAGGCTTATGAGTTTTTGAGAATATTTATGATTCCTTATGATAAAAATTGTCCTGTAAAACTGTACTGAAAAATACAAGGGCAAAAAATAACCCATGGATGTCAAGGAGTAAATGCCTGTAATAAAAGACACTGTATAAAAATTGTATACAACACAGGACTATTGAAGAAAAAGGTAAATATGAAAGGTATAGAAATAAGTTAACTTCTATTATATGCAATTGCAAGAAGGAAAATATAAATTATTAGAGAACAATAAACATGACATAAAGGATGTGTGGAAAACCTTAAATACTGTAATTAGTAATAACTCTAAGACAACTCCTATACTGACTATTTATTGAAAATGATATGGTAATAAATAATATGCATAAACCATTTCTTTGTTCATTCTTGTTGGTCCAAAACTAGCAAACAAAATACACGATCCTGTGACATTAAATGATATTGTAATTGAATGAAATGACAGTTCTATATTTGGTAAACCAGTTCATGAAAGTGAAGCTATAAATACTGTTAATGCTGAAAAAAACAACAAAAAACCCCATCTTCTGATCATAATGACATTGACATGCTACTGGTAAAAAAAAGTAATTAAGAGGATTTCTAAAATTCTTACTCATATTTTTAATTTATCTTTATTAACTGGTCAGTTTTCCAGAAGTATGAAAATTGATGAAGTTATTCCACTGTACAAATCTGGAGATAAACACCACTTCACATATTACCACCCTGTTTCTCTTCTTCCACAATTTTCCAAAATCCTGGAAAAGCTATTCAACAGCAGACTGGACAATTTTATTGAAAAACATAAATTACTTGTGAATAGTCAATATGGCTTCAAAAGTAAATGATCAGTATCACGTGCACTAATTGAACAAATTGAGGATATTACTAACTCTACAGATAAAAAGAGATTTGCTGGAGGCATGTTCATTGTTCTCAAAAAAGCTTTTGATACCATTAATCACATTTTAGTCAGTACATTGGAACAATATGGAATCAGGGGGACTTCACTAAATTGGGTGAAAAGTTACTTAAAGCAACAATTTGTGAAGATACCAAGTATCTTGGTCTGAATGTCTGAATGTTTGAACATTCAGACTGAATGTTCAAACATTCAGTTTGAATGTTTGAACATTGTATGTGGTGTTCCTCAAAGATCAGTGTTAGGTCCCAAATTATTAATCTTATACATTAATGGCACATGCAAGGTATCATCAATGCTATCAATCGTAAGACTTATTTTATTTGCTGATGATACAAATGTTTTAGATTCTGGTGAGAATCTACACCACAGGTGTCAAACTCCAGTCCTTGAGGGCCGCTGTCCTGCAGTTTTTAGATGTGCCACAAGTACAAAACACTGGAATGAAATTGCTTAATGACCTCCTCCTTGTGTAGATCAGTTCTCCAGAGCCTTAATGACCTAATTATTCTATTCAGGTGTGGTGCAGCAGAGGCACATCTAAAAGTTGCAGGACACCGGCCCTTGAGGACTGGAGTTTGACACCCCTGATCTACACCTTTTGCATTCTATTACATCAGAATTTATTAAAATTAAAAGTTGGTTCATGACATTTATTAACAACAAACAAAAGTGTCCAGACTGCATAAAATTTAGAGGGTGTTAACTTAGAAAGAGTGCATCAAACTTAATTTATAGAGGTTATAATAGATGATAGAATTTTCTGGAAACGTCATATTAAATACGTCTGTATTTAATGTCTTCTGTTCTCAATAAGAGGGTGTTTAAACCTTCCAGCCACATTAAAGTGTCTAGAAGGTTTAAACTGTAACGCCAACTTTTATTCACTGTTTTTCTTCTCGGAAGAAAGACAGGATTCTGTAATAGAGCCTCGCTAGTAGTACAAAGGTAAAGGTCATTTTATTTATATAGCGCATTTTCAGCAACAAGGCAATACAAAGTGCTTTACAGGAATTAAAAGAAATACAAACAAAATAACAAACTGAAGGAAAGAGCAAAAGAAGAAAAAGCTAATAATGTTGATCCAAAGTAAATAAACTAGATGATGCGTTTCATTTCACTGGTACCGAAACCTAAAACTAAACAAGCTAGCGTCCGGTGTGAGAGAAACGTGATTTTAAAATTAGCAAACTGTACGTTTAACCGAGGAATGGAGCCGTTTAAAAACGATTTTAAATTTTCCTTATAGAGAGACCGGCCTCCTATTTGCATTACGGTGTTTGGGAGGACGTACCTTGGAATTAAACGTCAGTGCACCTCCTAACTTCTGCCGGTTTGTTGCCACTACTTCACACCAGGTTAGCTAGTATCCGGTCAGTGAAAGATAAGCGACTACGCATCCGCTCTGACCTCTTCAGAATAAAAGACTCATAAACTGACGACTAGAACAGCACTAATACATGAATCAGTGCACGGGGACAAATAAAAAATAACTTGCTCCTATATTGTTTCGGACATCGGTTAAACTGGGATGCTGGTCTTGCCACTGAGTTCATGTTCCTTTCCCAAAGAACAGCTTGGTCTTTTTTCTGCCTTTCCTCTACTCTTTCCTTTTTGGGACAAAGCTGAAGTTGGTTTTCGATTGCAGCTTCCGATTCGGGAAATGGCTACGGGACGATTTCATCTAATTTTGCACTACTTTCAACATCTGTCATCTACGCCAATTAAAAATTTTTTTTAACTCTTCTGGACTAGTTTATTGTCAATTAGTAGGAAAATATTTAAAACCAAGTTTGTGATTAATGAAACTTCAATAATGGACTATTTCAACACTTTTTATGCATTTCTATCACACTACAACTGCTTCAGTTCTGTAACTACAACACCTAAATAAATTTGTTCTCAACTCTCCTGGTTATATAAATCAGTAGTCAATAATCAGATGTTTGGTCAGGGACGAAGAAGGTCACTGGCAAAAAGGTAGCACTATGCAGGGGATCAATCCAATTCCAGACCTTAAAGAGATAAAATCTGTTGACTAACATACATATACATGCACTTTTTCTGAGGCAAAATCTAAGAAGTACAGAGGAATTATAGAATATAGTCCAAATATTCTGGGCTGGATAACCTGTTTACAGGTACCAGAAGGTGGTCGATTCCATGAAACATGTACGTTATATAAAGTAGTATATAAAGTAGTTCTCAGAAACGGATTAGAGTAAATATCTATTTAGAGATTCAAAACAACGCTAAATCCCCAAGTAGTTTTCTTGTTATACAGAAAATATTAGCAAAGCAAAGAACAGACTGTTTTTAAACAGCCTGAAATTCATTTTTCCTTAGTTTCTGTAAAATGAGAAGAAATGGGGTCAGATTTTCCTCATGTTTTGTTTTGTGTACCACAAGTACCATGTTGCCAATGTGTTTGAAAAGGAATCCTTGCTTTTTTAAGGACACATCTATTATGTTTAACAGTGTATGCTGGAAGTAAACCAGTTAATGTCAGAGTGAAAAACACTTTTATTAAATTCACCATTGAAAAATAAAAACAGTTTAAACCAAGTGCACTTGAGATAACATCCGTTACAAACAGCCTGACAAACTAATGGTATGAACAGCACTTGCTCAGAGTCCAAAGTCACGTAGAAATAAATTTCAACATTAGGGTTTTTTTGTAGCGAAAGCATTGTTTTATGTATCACTATTTTTTCCTACGGAAATCAACCTGTGCCAGCTTAACGAGATAAATTGTGCGTCATGAACAACATGATTGGGAACGTCTAAAGTTTTTAAAGCAATACAGGATCACTTTGATCATACAAAACTTGTGAATCACAACAAACAGGAGTGAGACATATATCGAAGAAAAGACACTAGACAGAGAACTCAATGTTTCTTATGTTTTCCTGAAATATTAGATGTGATTTTTAAAACATTATTTTTCAATTAGTGGACATTACACAAGTTCAAGTAAAGCATTTAAATTATGAACTTCCTTCCTGAAACACAATGGATGTAAAACTTACTATTTCAGTTTTTCTATAATTATTTTTATTTTGTATTATTTTTATTATTTTGAAACTCTTATTTTTCAATCTTAATTTAGTAATTTGTTTCTTCTTTAAACTAGAGAAGCTCCATGAATTCAGTAGCATGCTGTTTGCAAAACTCCAAATGCACATTCAGCTTGTTCTTCAAAATTAAACACATATTATAAGTCCCCAAAATAAAATCCTAATTTCAGAGAAAAGTGTTGAAAGCCAAACCCAATCACCAGAAAAATATGACAAAACAAGTGGCAAATTATGGCGTCAAACTAAGGACAAATAGTTTCAGAAAAGTGTTTGTAGTTTAAAATTTATGTCATTCACTGTGAGAAATGTGTCTGAAAAATTCTGGTTTGTGGTTAGAACACAGTGGGACTGTCTGTAAAAGCAAATATATGAAGCAAAACAGTGTTTAGTGTGAAACAAACTGGAAGTTCTCTGGCAGATGTAAAGCAGGTTAACAAAACTATAAAACTACAAACTCCAGAATTAAATGTACCTTCTTTAATAAAATCTAAAAATCCAGATGTCAAGTAATAATACTGACAGCCAAATTTAATATGCTATCATTTCTTTTCACGTTGTTTTACATTTAGAACTTTCCCAAAATATTAGGTTTAAAATCTGAAAGTTTTCAAAATGAGAAATATTTTAGCTCTACTGAATATATGCTTGAACAGTTGCCAGCCATTGGGTACAGTCTCCTGTGGACATAACTTGGTGCAGTAATGTGAAAAGTACGTGAAGTCCAGCTTGATGAAAGAACTGTTACATTATGAACTGACGTGAGAACAGTTGGACAGTAAAGGCAGGCAACATGAAACACTTTTCTACATGGTTAGAGAAATGTGGACAAACTTCAGATGGATATGTGGGCTCACAACAAGGACGGCAAAAAGGGAAAGAGCTTGTTCAGAAACATCCTTGTCCATGAAGATTAAAAGTCACTGAATGTAGAGTTTGATGAACATCAGTAATCAAAACATTTCATGATGGCGTCTCTGTCAAATTTGAAATTCAGGAAAGCCTTGGAGGAAACCAACTGCTCAAAGTCTTTGTCTCCAGATGATAAATGGCAACTGGAACTGCTTATGGCCATGTCTATAAAAACAAGAGAGATTTTTTTATTATTTAATATCTCAAACCATGAAAACAACACTAACATTTTAGAACTAAACTACTGTCACTGAAATAGCTAGTAGTAAATATAACCCATCTCAGTGTTTCACCACTAAATCCTTTTATTTTAACTTGTTCATATGAACAACTTACAAGTTTTCTCCTAGTGGTCATACTGTGCAGCATTAATAAACATTGGATTAATGCTTATTAGCATTAGACTTAAACATTAAGACTAATCAGAATTAGTATTTTAAATATCTTCCACTTCCAGGGTTCTTTTTAAAATTAAAGTTTATTAGTCTTTGAGATTGTGAACTTGCATTATCATGCCATTATTAAAATATTACTTAAAAGTGATCTCAAAGCAACAATATTATTATGTAACACACAATTTATCATCCAGTAAAATTTGTTATGCCAGGTCTCATCAGCAGTCATGAGGACTGAGTTTGGACAACATTGCTCTAATAAAAGAAATGAAAACCCTGTAAATGTGAAGATGTTTCCAGATCAGCACTGGGAGAATAGATGTCATTCAGACTGAACTGAGACAACTTAAATTTTGGTCTTTTTTAGTAGCAGATAAAGAGGTGTGGAGAATTTTACTGTATTCATGGTGAGGCGGGGCGCCCAGGTCCAGTCCTGAAGGCTACTATACTGTAACTTTTGGACACATCTGTGCTCCAACATACTTGTATGAATCGGATAGTTTAACTCCCTTTTCAAACAATGAAAAAAGTTTCATTGTTTGAAACTTTTCAGCAAAGTCCTTCAGTGGCATCTGGTGACCAAAAGTATGAAAACCAATATTATGACTGGTCTCACAAGGTTTAATTCTGCAAATCTGAGTGTGTAGGTTTCCAAAGTTCTCTTTCCAGGTCAAAGTAAAGGTTATACTTCATCTGGAAATCAGTCTCAGAGTTTGGAGGATGAGTGGAGAGGCACAGAATGCATGTTGCTTGAAGTTCAGTGTGAAGTTTCCTCAGTTGGCGTCATCTGCTGATGTTGGTCCATTGTTTTCTGAAGTGCCAAGTCAGTGCAGCAGTCTGCCAGGAAATATTAGAGTACTTCATGCTTCCTTCTGCTGACGGGCTTTATGGAGAAGCTGATTTTATTTTCCAGAAGGACTTCATACCTGAATAAATTAAAATGTACCAAAAAGCTGCTTCATTGAGCATGATGATATTGTTCTTGACTGGCCAGCAAACAGGAATCTACAGTTTTACAAAGTCAGGAGGAAGATGAGAGACACCAGAACCAACAATGCGAATGACATGAAGGTAGCTATAAAAGCAACCTGAGCTTCCTGAACACCTCAGCAGAATCGCTGGCTCATAGCCTCCAGGCCATGCTGCATCGATGAAGTCATTCCAAAAAAAAGGAGGCCCAACATTCTTCACCTGGTTCTAGTCAAACCTGACTTGACAAACTCAGAGCTTGTCAGAGTCGAGCTCTGACACAATACTCATAATGCACTGTGTTGTTTTACTGACCCATTTGCTGGATCTTCAGCTGCAAGCAGACCACCACTACATTCAGTTCTGCCTAGCTGTAGGTAGAGGCCTGGTAACGAGCCATTCATTTGGTCCGGGTGTGCTGGGATGCATCTTCACATTGCAGAGCAGTAAGTCTGGAGGACTGGACTTGGAAAACTCTAAATTAAGGCATCTTAAAGCCCACCCAGATCATAGTCCCAGGACAACCACACAGTATATGAGCCCCCCTGCCCATAATGGACTCTTTTGGTCCTATTCAAAACACGTAAGCCAGTGATTCCTGAGGACCTGGATGGGGTCCCGAGGCACAAGATACACATGTAGACAAAAATATGATCTGAATCAGGTTTTAGTCTTTATGCAGCCTACCTCTTTCAAACATATCTTGAAGTCGTCTGGGATGAGTCCGTTTGTCCTCTTTCTGTTTAAGAGATGAAGGAAGGTTTGTAAAATAGGAGTCATTTCATGCCCACCCATACATGTTCCACCTCTGTATATCCATTAATGAAAGAAGAATGTTCAAATATGAATTCTTTGAAAAATATTCAACATAATAAGCAAACCAGTATGAAGCAGCAGTGCTGCAGTCCTGCTGTGTCACTGGGACTGCTAGGTTTTCCTTATTATCTACTCATGTTTCAACATTGTAAGTCCTGACAGAATGTTAGACAACATACTGCTGGCAGTAGAAAGTCTCACAGCCAGCAAGAAAAAACCCCCCTTATTTTCAGAGTCTGTCTTAAACAAGTAAGAACCTCTATATGACGTCATGAGAAACAAAGAAATCAGGACCATAAAAATGTGACTTACGACTTTAATATATTTTCTTGTGTAAATAGTTGAAAACCTGTTTATTGCTTTTATTATATGATGGGCACATAAAAACATATCTAATATGTAAAGGCATAAAAAGCAATACTGTATTAGCTACCTGTTTTCTACTTAACTTCTGCAGTACACCAGCAGGTGGAATGGGATGTCAGTCCAATAGTTGATCATACTTATTGGCTTCTATTTCTCCACCTGCTTTGCTGCTGTATTGAATTGTTTCTCCCTTTGTTTGTTTTGTTAATATTACATAATATGTTTACCTGAGTGAAGTTAGCCCCCGACCTTCTTCAATTGAGACAAAATTGATCTCAAACTTTTGTGATACATTTGTGCCGGTTTGCGCAGCAAACGTTTTTGTGCTGCTTTGGCTTTGAAGATATTAATGAAAATTTAAAGGTCAAAAGGTCAACCACCCCCCTTGCCCTCCACTTTTACAAAATCCAAATTATCTTTAACTTTCATTAATATCTTCAAAGCCAAAGCAGCACAAACCAAAAAATTTGCTGCACAAAGGTAGTCGAGTTGTTTGACACCAATTTTGTCTGATTTGAGTAAAGTGGTGGGCTGGTTGACCTTTCATGACCTCTGAAAACATTTCTTAATATCTTTAAAATGATAGCGGCACAAACGAAAATTTTTGCTCCTCAAACCAGCAGACGTTAGACAAAAATTTGTCAAATTTGAAGAAGGTGGATGGGGGGCAACTTCACTCAGGTAATATATTTTTATCAAGTAAAGCACTTTGAACTGCAATGTCACTGAAATATGCTACACAAATAAACTTAAGTACTGACAACAAATTGTGAAGAGGCTCAGGGTCAAAAACCCTGCTGATTGGTAGGAAACAGGTCTGTGCTCCAGAAGTCTTATATTTCATTCAGGCAACCTGACAAACATAAGTAACTATACTGTTTTTTGTTTGTTTTTTGCAGAAGATGTTTTCTTCTGTCAAACTATCAAATTGTCTTCAACCTTTTTCAAATTTCCTGTAAGTAACTTTAAATTCGAATATTTGAAACCTTAAAAATCTGAGCTGGGGTACCCAAATCTTTTTAAAACATTCCACAGTCTACCCATGAGGTGAATCTGTGTGAATATTGACACCTGGAATGATTGGCACACATCTTAGATGATTTCCACTTGTAAATAAACGTTCCCATCTCTAGAAAGACTAAATTATTTCAAAATACCTTCCTAACTCTTCCTAGATTCATGGGATGCAACAGTTGCTTTTGAGTAGTACAGTGCTGCTAAGATGTCAAGTATAGTGAAAGCATCTTAGGTTGACTGTACCTCTGTTTACCCTCATGAAGATGTATTTATTTTATTTATTTTTGCTCAGATAAATAATATCTTCAAAAAGGAAGGAAGTGGTGCTTAGTCTACATTCACATTGCAGCCTGAAGAGACCCGAATCAGATTTTTTTTGCCATGGGAGTCTGAACAACAGATCGGATTTTTTCTAACACAACCCAGGCCACTTAGATGTGTGAATGTCTATGATACTCGACAAATGTCACTATTCTGCATCTTGATACGCACAAGCAGGAAGAAAAACAACAACCATGGCGGACCATAATGAGGATTACGTTGCTAATATGCTGGCTCCGATTGGATACCAACTTTAAAATTGCATGACATGCTCCACCAGTAGCATCCATGTTTACTTCCGCAAACACTGAGCACTTCTTTTTTATGGCAGTTAACAAAACACTGAGCACGCTCTCTACATGTGCCAATACTGCGCCCTCTTGTGCACATGCGGGAAGCTTTCAGGTCGTTAAGAGTTCGCACAGGAGATCATGTACAAGTCGCATACATTTTGAAATGTGAATGACCATGCAAAAAAATTTTGATCTCACTAAAAATCGGAATCGAGAATTGTCACTGCAGTGTGAACGTAGCCTAAGTTTCAATGTGTCGCTACTAACCTGCTGGTTATTGGATCCATTTTCACCGGTTCCTCTCTTTACACAAGGAGAGTCCTGTCTTTTTTTGCCACTGCTTTTCAAAACCAGTTTCTGCAGAGAGAATACAGACCTTGAACAGCAGATAGTGGCTGTGGTCTGTTCTAAGCTGTGACAGGACAAGGACTAATTCTTTACAATTTACCACCATCATTTTTTAGCTTTAAAAGAGTCATCAATAAAGTCAGACACAGCATAGTTGACTGATTACATATTATTAAGCTTCGCTGACTCTTATTTTATATTAATGACATTAGGACTGAAAGGTACATCGTTTTTATAAACATATGACCCTTCTGAACATCAACTAAATACTAATATTCTATCAGTGATGTGGTTTAGGACTAAAGGGTTTGGTTAGACCAACAGCAAAGCTGTCATTTTTTTCCCACACTGCCTGAGATGAAGTCAGATTAAATGTTTCCTGTTTTATGTCAGTTTGGAAACAAACATTGTTTCTATTTGCTAAAAGCCAGAATAATGTCAGAAAGAGTATTTTAAAACCATTCTTCAAAGTCAGAAGTTTGCATATATTTCTCCTAGTATTTGGTAGAACTGGCTTGTTGGAACTGACTGAAGGCTGCTTTGCTCACTCCCAGCTTTTCAGTTCAGTACTTCCTACGGGACTGAGATGAGGGCTTTGTAATGGCCAATTCAAAACACTTTATATGGTGCCCTCAAGCCACTTTATAACCAGCCTGACCACATGCTTAGTTTCATTGGCCATTAGTAAAACCCACTTGTGTGTATGTTTTAACTTCCTCTTTGAAGTCTTCTCCACCTGGCAGCATAGTGCCCACACATCATAATACTGCCACCAGCAAACCTGTTGTTGTTCTGAAGCTTGTAAGCTTGCTTTATCCCCACAAACTGATACTGGATGTGTTCGACACATTCCGATGAGTTTCTTTAGTTTGGGATGCTGTCAGAACTTGAAACCTGTCGTTGGGACTTCCTACTTGCACTCCCATTCATAAAACTGCTGCTTTGTTACAGCAACACAGCCGGCAACATGTTGTTGCAACACATCCTAAGTGTCCTTTCTGCTCACTCAAGCCCAGGCTCGGCGGCATGGGCGGGCATTGCCTGCCCACAGAGTCAGCCGTGCCCCCCCTGGACTGGAAGCTGTTTGTTGTTTTTAACCTTAGAATGGTCAACTTTATGTTATTCCTATATCAATCTGATACAGTAGGGGCTTCCGCACTTCCCATATCTGTGTCCTCTGTCACTGATTTCAGCAGTTAAAACTGTTAAATCCGTTGTTAACACGTCGTAACCTGTTTCCGAGCCGCCTTTAAACGCAACATGTGCGCTACGACGCTCGCGCTGGGTTTACACCCGTGCGGCTGCGACGGAGACCTGCTGCTGCTGCTGCGCAGAGCTCCGCAGGTGTGTGTTAGAATTATGCAGCAAACCAGGAAAACGCAAAGAACCTGGCACAGTTTTCCCCCCAAACTAACCGACTGAGTTGAGTAATGCTGTTCAATACAGGTAATGTTAGCTAAAAGATGACTAGCTAATAACAATACAGCGCCTTAAGCTTGTTAAGTAGCCTTAGACTACTGATGTTGTCGTCTAATAAGTCAATGCCCCCCTGTTAAACTTGTCTGCAGCCGGAGCTGCTCAAGCCTAACAAATCTTGGATGTTTGGTCTCAGATTTTTCAGTTTCAACATAACTACAGAAGGGTCAGCAATGGCTCAAACCCTGAGAGCCATTTTTGCCCCTGGTGGAGCTAAATAAAATGTGTTTCAAGGCACAACTTAGTTTTACAATATGTGCAACAGCAGACTTGTTTTATGGGAAAATCTCAAGGTATTACATCAAACGGAATTAACACATTATCTTCAATGTACCAGTCAAACAAATGTGAAGAAAAATCATGTAGTTTGCTACTAAAAATGATTAATTTTCTTAAGAAAAATATTCCTCACTCTATTAGTGTAATTCTTCAGGCTATGCATATGTTGAATGACAATGCTTCATAAAACTCCTAAAGCTAGCATTTACTATTACTTTTGCTTTTAAGAACATTTTTGGCCATTAGAAAGCAGTGCAGGGTCTAAAGAGCCAATGTATAACCTCAATTTCTCTGGGGACTTTAATCATGCTGATCTGAAATCAGTCCTCCCCAAATTCCATCAACACGTAAAGTGCACAACCAGGGTGATAAAACTCTGGACAAGCTGTACACAAACATCAGACAAGCATACAGGGCTAAACCCTTAGCACACCTTGGCCAGTCTGATCAAGTGTCCCTGCTACTGATCCCTGCTTACACTCCCCTGCGGAAACGTGTCCCCATTACAACCCGGACTGTCACCATCTGGCCACCAACTACAGGACTGCTTCCAGAGAACTGACTGGGAGGTTTTTGCACATCAGGATCTGGAGAACTACACCTCAGCAGTCTTGGACTACATCAGGTTCTGCACGGACAATGTCACCAGGAACAGACTCATGAAGATCTATCCGAATAGGAAACCCTGGATGACTAAGGAGGTCCGGGGCCTCTTGAAAGCCAGGAACGCTGCTTTCAGGTCTGGGGACAAAGCACTCTACAGTTCTGCCAGAGCCAACCTGAGAAGAGGCATCTGCCAAGCTAAGGCATCATACAGAGGGAGAATAGAGAAGCAGCTCAGGAGCAACAACACCAGGCAGGTGTGGCAGGGTGTTCAGCACATTACAAACTACAGATCCAGCAACCAGCCATGCACGGAGGGAACCACTTCCCTGGCAGAGGAGATGAATATCTTCTTTGCCCGCTTTGAGGCGACACCTACCACAGCTCCATCACAGCTGCCTGTCCACAGCAGCTCTGCTCTCACAGTAGAGGAGTGTGAGGTGAGGCAGGTGATGAGGAAGGTGAACCCAAGGAAGGCTGCGGGAACAGACGGTGTGTCGGGACGGGTGCTTAAAGACTGTGCAGACCAACTGGCTGGAATCTTCACAAAGATTTTTAACCAGTCCCTGTCTCAAGCCACTGTACCTCCCTGCCTAAAGTCCTCTACCATTGTCCCCCTGCCGAAAAGAACCAACATCAACACCCTGAACGACTACCGTCCAGTGGCACTCACACCGATCATCATGAAGTGCTTCGAGAGACTGGTGCGGAGTCACATCCTCGCTGGCCTGCCTGCTGAGCTGGACCCTCTCCAATTTGCCTACAAAGCAAAGAGGTCCACAGAGGACGCTGTATCCACAGCACTTCATGCTGCCCTGACCCACTTAGAGAAGCAGGGGAGCTACGTCAGAATGCTCTTTGTGGACTTCAGCTCAGCATTTAATACTATACTTCCCCAACGTCTGGTGTCCAAGCTAGCAAACCTTGGGCTCCCATCAGCCACCTGCAGTTGGATCCTGGACTTCCTAACAGGTCGCTCTCAGAGGGTCAGACTGGGCCCCCACACCTCCACTGCTCTGAGCCTGAACACCGGATCGCCACAGGGTTGCGTGCTCAGCCCACTTCTCTACACCCTCTACACTCATGACTGTGTCTCCAACCACCTCAGCAACAAGATCATAAAGTTTGCAGATGACACGACTGTTGTTGGTCTCATCTCAGGCGGGAAGGGGGAGCTGGAGTACAGGGATGAGGTGAAGCAGCTGTCAGAGTGGTGCAAAGTCAATAACCTGCTCCTCAACACCTCCAAAACAAAGGAGCTGGTGATCGACTTCAGGAAGAACAAAACGGACATCCAGCCTCTCACCATCAGTGGGACCTGTGTGGAGAGGGTCCCAGTGTTCAGGTTTCTGGGCATGGAGTTGGAGGACAAGCTAACCTGGAGCACCAACACCAAGGAGCTGTTGAAGAAGGCACAGCAGAGACTGTACTTTCTGAGAATACTCAAGAAGAACCGTCTCCCCTCAGACCTGCTGCAGGCCTTCTATCACTGCTCCATAGAGAGTGTGCTCACGTACAGTCTGTGTGTCTGGTACGGCAGCAGCACATCTGTGGCAAGAAGGTGCTCCAGAGGGTTGTTAGGGCAGCAGAGAGAACCATAGGCTGCCCCCTCCCCACTATGGAACAGATTTACACTTCCAGGCTCCACAAGAAAGTTTTGGACATTTTAAATGACTCTTCACACCCTGGCCATGGTCTCTTCCAGCTGCTGCCATCAGACAAGAGATACAGAGCAATAAAAACCAGGACAAATCGCCTAAAAAACAGTTTTTACCCGATGGCAATCATGGCACTAAATTCAAAGGCATAAGAACTTCTGCTCTTGACACCACTTTGTTAAAAATGTAAATTCTGTTGCGACACCTCCAGGCGCTGCAACCATCTTCTGATGTCTAAGTTTATTTCTCATTTTGTACTATTTATTTCTTTATCATTGTATATTATGTATATACACATAACCTGCATCTTAACTCAAGTCGAGCAAATCTAAATCTCGTAATCTGTTGATGACAATGACAATAAATCTTATCTTAATTTCCCTATGGGATTAATAAAGTTTAACCTAACCTAACCAATGGGTGCAGAGTCCTGCACTACCACACCAGGCTACTGTAGGTACTAGGATCGGCCCTACTGCTCTCTTTAACTTTGGCTAGACTGTAGAATTAATCCCATCAGTCCATGATAAGTAACTGCTGTGCTGGCTGATAGGTGTTTGCTAATGTGTGCTACAGCATCAGGGTAGATTTGGGGGAATGTTCTATAACAACAGAACAGTACTCTGCGTGTTTCTGACCTGGTTGGGATCATTCTGGTTCGTCTGCCCCGGAGTCCTCTGCTGCTTATGTTTGTTCCAACCCTCTCCTGGATATACGTCATTGTTTCGGCTCTTTGACCTTAGAGAGATACACAATAAAGAGTTTTGTGGAAGGTGGTACGTGGGAAGGAAAGAATGTGTTCTGAATGGATGGGTCAGGTCTGGATGCTTACATTAATCTAACCTAACATGAAAAACACAAAAACAGCAAACCAGACGATCATCCAATGCAAACCTCTGTATTGATTTGCAGACTTACTGAGATTTAACAGGTTGCCCCGCCCACAATTCACCACTGCGCATGTGACAACATCCTGACTACATATTTTTTCAAAATTAAACATTTGAACATTAAACTGCCTTATCACCGATATGCACAAGACTGAAATTACATAGAACATTTAGAATATGAATTAGATAATATTTGAACAACTGCACTTAGTGGAAATAAAAGAACAAAAATATGACATTTCTATACAGACAGAGTGTGATGAAGAGAATGTTAATACTGCTACTTCACTACTTCATATGTTAGGACATATGAAGTAGTGCAGTAGGACAGTGGTCTCCAATTCAAATTCTAGAACATTTAGGTGAATACCTGTTCCAACACACCTGCATCATAGGAATGGCTCAGCAGGCGTCTGTGAGACAGGATTAACATGCAGAAGACGTCATTCAGCCTGATTCAGGTGTGTTATAAACAAGACGCATTTGAAAATGGCTCTTAAACACTGGAGTTGGTGGATGTCAGGATAATAATAATATTTTTTTTATAATCCCCATTTTATATCAAACTGAGACCTCAAAGGGCATTAGTACACCTGCAAGTATGCTCACAGCAGGTATGTCTGTAAAAGTCTCATATTTGTGAACACATATTTCTGAAACAAAAACTAAGCCTCACAGTTTTGGAGAATTCTTATGAAAAAACAGCAGCAACCTCTGCACATCACTTTGCACTAGGAAAGTTAATTTTGTCATCTCTTCCTCATCATATTCCATACAGCATGGTAGATAAAACACCCAACTGTGCCACCTGTGTGCAGGTCTCAACTTGAGCTGAGTTGGAGTCAAATATTGACTGCCTGCATTCAATTCAAACTGCATACAGCTGCCAAGGCTACTCAGACAATCCTCCTTCCTTCCAGTGGCTGTTCCTGATGCTGCTTACGCCACTAAACTAAGTATTAATACTATTAGTTAGAGTAAGTTTTAGGTATTCTAAGAACAGGTGGTGATGTATTTTTACCGAATGCCATCTAAAGGTTTGGATGGAGTCATCCTGTTGTTCGCCAGCTCCTCATCACTATCTGATTCACCCTTGAGTCTGTTAATCCATTCACGCAGCGGTCTGTGAAAGAGCAAAGAGTTACATGTACAAGAGAGCAGGACACCAGTTATCTAGTGAAAACACACCTGAATAAGGCTGCCTGTGATGGACCTGTGGAGGTCTGAACTTCATCAATACTATCAGCCAATCAGATCAGGAATAACTACTATCCAAATGACATTTGACATTTTCTACAAAAGTAAAACTTCGTGGTCATAGTTGCACTCTAAAGAACGCAAAATAAATAATTATGGGTCTGAACCTAAACTGGGTATAGAAATGTCCTTGTATTATATCAGACCAAAAAACACGAGACGTTGAAGAGGATGATTTTTATTGTTTTAATTTGTACTTTTATTGGCACCTAATTACAATAGTTATTTTATTTGGTTATAGATAAACTAAAACACATGCCATTTAACTTTGATACTGAAATTTTGAAAAAGGTGGACAAACGTCTGGCATGTACATTGACATATTCCTCAATTAAGAACCTGTTGTATGTTGTATTAATAGAACTACTTATAACAGGGCTCTCAAACTCCAGTCCTCGAGGGCCGCTGTCCTGCAACTTTTAGATGTGCCTCTGCTGCACCACACCTAAATAGAATAATTAGGTCATTAAGGCTCTGGAGAACTGATCTACACAAGGAGGAGGTACAGTAATTAAGCCATTTCATTCCAGTGTTTTGTACCTGTGGCACATCTAAAAACTGCAGGACTCCGGCCCTCGAGGACTGGAGTTTGAGACCGCTGACTTATAAATTGTTACTACCTGATGAATGGAATGGCCATGAAAAATCGATTGGGTGCTAGTCCCAGTTTAGACTTTGGGGTCATGTCATTCCTGTGGCAGGGCAGCTTCTCAATAGGGAACCATTCAATGTTCTGAAAAAAAGAAAACAAGATTTGTTTGGAAGAAGTATGTCTTAACAGTAGAAATCAAGCACTTCCAAATGTTGAAAAGTTTCTCTACCCTGATCTCTTTCCGTGTTTTGGGGTTGAACTTTGTATCCTTGGATACTCCTGGGATGATATAGAGTCGCACCAACTGGTCAGTTATCTTCTGTTCGATGTACACGTCTTTGCAGATGCGGTTCTTGATATCAAAACCTGTCTCCTCCAGCACCTGCAGAGCAGTTAGATGTTCTGCTTGAATCACACATCAGAGACAGTTATACTGCTTTAAACTCAGCCAGCAAGACCTGGAAGACTCACTTCACGAACTGCACAGTCATGAGGAGCTTCATCCTCATTCACTTTCCCCTTTGGAAAACCCCAGCCAGACTTGGCCAGGTAGCCCTGAACAAGCAGCGCCTGGAAGGAAAAACTGTGCTAGTTACATATCACACACACATGCACACGCCCACACACACCGACACACTTTCACAGCCATGAGAAACACTGAATCCATTGATTTGATCAATGATTTAATTAAAATATATTTGTATCTTCACACAACAATACATTGTTTGGGCTAAATAGTGCAAATAAGAATGTTTGATAAACAGGTTTATTCTATGTGGAGAATATTTCTTTCAGAAATGTCAATTTGTTCAATTAAGATGATAGTTTGTATTATGCTCAGCTCATTAATGTCCATAATGTTATCTAGTTAAAGATAAAGAAAAATAAAACTAATTCAGTTCTCAGCTACCACTGTGTCCCAGTCAAACAAGGAGAAGCAGCATTCAGCTTCTATGCACCACAAATCTGGAATAAACTTCCAGAAAACTGCAAAACAGCTGAAACACTGAGTTCCTTTAAATCTAGACTAAAACCCTGCCTCTTTAGAGTTGCTTTTGAATCATAATCAATAAATCATTAAACAGTCAGCTGTCAAAGAGAATACTACTTATTTTTGTGTTTTTATGATGTAAATCAGTGGTTCTCAAACTTTTTTCAGTGATGTACCCCCTTAAAAATATATTTTTAGTCAAGTACCCCCTGACACGGGCAAAACATTTTTGGAATAAAAAAGAGGTACAGTGCTGTAAAATCACTGTCTGATTTATTAAAGCCAAACAGCTTATATCAGTGAACCTGACAAATACATCCATATTACAAACATTGCATGGTTAAACAAAAAAGAAAAACAGAAGACGGTGACCACCAGGAAGGTATAAAACCAGTCAAACTGTTTTATTTTAAAGGATATTGAAACTAAATACTGAATATAAAATTCAGTGCATGAACACACATTTATATTTTATCAAACTTTTTACAAAATAATTTTTCCCAAGACTTATTATGAGGAGCCTACTGATTTTTTAAAGATATTTTGAAAAGCTTCACGTACCCCCTGCAGTACCTCCACGTACCCCCAGGGGTACGTGTACCCCCATTTGAGAACCACTGATGTAAAGCACTTTGAAATGCCTTGTTGCTGAAATGTGCTATACAAATAAACCTGATTGATTGATAAGCTTTTTAAAGTGAGCCTGCAATGTTTTTAGCTATTAAGTAAGAAACGACAGACTGACAACGGCCGAACTGAAGTAACCTGTTCCTGTGATTTATGTCTACATGCAACATAAACTCACATTCTCCAGTGATTCATCTAGAATAATTGCCCCATATGTGGGTACACCCATCTTGTACTCCTTCCATTCCTCCAGAACCTTCTGCACATCCTCTCCATGTGGCAGCAGAAATGGACAATGATGGAAAAGTTTACAGTTGTCAAGAAAAATATTACCTATGGCCATGAGGATTTCCTACATTAGGTTTGTCCTGCAATTTATCAAACCCTAAAGGAGCCAAGAGAACACATCTGCACAAAGGTTGCACTAAAATGACTAGAAATGTCTTGAGAGCTGGTTGAACAGACATCATATAAAAGGATATCAGCTTTGGCAAAGTCTCTGATTCCACACTGAGGCGCTCCTGGAGTGTTTTGAATGCAGAAGTCCAGATAAAACCAGTGAGCCAGCTCAATCTGGAAACACACACGAATAGCGTTGTCCCGCTCCTCGCTGGGGATGTGGAGGATGAACCGGCTACACAAACACAGACGAAAACAAATTCTATCAGGGTTCCCAAGCATTTTTCATTATCAATACCACTGTTGTCCAGATTCAAACTAACAGAAGTTTCAGTCCATTTTTGACTTCCCCAAAATTTCAACATTCCCTGTGACCACACTTTAGATACTGAAACCAGATCTTAAATTAAAAACTTGTTTATGTTTATTTATCTGCCTTCCCTTAAAGCAGGATCATCATGTAACATCCAGATTAGCAGTGGTTGGCATCAGCTGGGAGAGATGTCTAAATATTCCTGGCACTGAAACTTTATTATGTAGAAGCATATAAAAGCTTCAGCTGTTAAGGAGTCATTTTAATTACCCATATTGAGCCGGTTTCCTCCACTGTCACCCCATTTACTGAAATGGATGAAATTAGGGCTGCACCGATTGCAGATATCTTGCAGATTACTGTTTACTGACAAAGCCTAATCTGCCCATTCCCATTTTGTCCAATACCCTTTTTTCTCTGAAATGTTGCTAAATATAGCAGGAAAGTTGCTGAGTTGTTAGGAAAGTTGTTAGCAGTCACTCCACTGTTGTTAGAATTGTTAACTGCAAACATGCAAACATGACCTGGTGGGAGGTCAGTCTGGGTTTGTCAGTCAGCCCTCTCACATGGCAGAGTAAAAGAGGACAGTGGCTGATTTTTAGACTTTTGCTGAAGTAGGTAAAATTGGTGGATAAGATCGGTTTCACGTAAGTATCAACTGATCACCGATTTACCAAAATTAAGGAAGTTGGGGCCGACTCATTGGCTGGACAATTTATTGGTACACCTTGAATAAAAATTTAGACCAATGAGCTTTGTAAACCAACCTTTTTTTTTTTAAAGTATGAAGCCATCTACAGGGAGGGACAAGGCAAACCATACTTTGTCTGGCCGCTAAAGACCTTCAGTGCAGCTAAATGCTGCAGATCTGAGGTCTGTTGTGGAGACCACCTTCCCTGACACGATAAAGCCACTTACATGATTTAAAAGATTAACTACTGCACTTTCATTATGTGTACACAAAAACTTTTAATAATAAATATTTCTCACAAAATATTGTAAATGCAGTGTGTCGCTGTTTTTGTCTGTAGTAAAGAACCAGCGCCATTTGGGTGCAGAGTAATCAGGTTACACTAAACCGTAAACAATTAGGCTGAGAAGACTGAAGTGGACGAAGTTGTAAGGATTTCAGTGAAGATTTGAGTTATCTGAAGTTTCGGAGGAACTAGATGGAGTGATGAAGAAGAGGTAGCTGGTTCAACTGAAGGATCGCAACTATTTAGTTTAATTGTCCCCCCCTCTTTTATCAGACTGCCATACAGTGCGTCAGTCACAGACCTCTTCAGAGATCCTACAAACCAACAGTCAAATAAACTGAAGTGAATTGTAAATACGGGAGGATGGAGTCACATGGAGGTACTCTGTTTACTTTCTCTATGTACTCTACTTTTCCAGACTCTGAAGAAACATTGGCATCAGAGCTGTTTCTTGAGTGATTGTGCATCACTGAGGTCTGGCAGCGCATTTAGGGATTTTAGTGTTGAGAATGTGTAACATCTAGAGTTATTTAATCCCTGCCCTGTCCCGCCGGCCAAGTTTGAATGAGCAGGACAAGAGGACACTACAGAGGATGCAGGATACCGAGAAGAGGAAAACCCCTGCAGTTTCCTTCGGGCTCCAGCAGTGGTTCTCAGCACTTCATGCAGTTTCCGACAGAAACAATAATGGCTGCGCACTGAACGCAAACATGCTTACTCTGATTTAGGACTTAGACCAATTAATCCAGTGTAACACACTATACAAAACGGAAAGCATGTAACAACATTTGACTGCCCTCGAGTAGCAAACAGTCGTAGCCAGAGAACCGTCTCCTACCTGCACAGATCGTCTAGTACGCTGGTGGGAATTTCCACTCTTTTGGTTTCCATGCTGGCTGAAAACATCACGCTTCTGTCTCAGAGTACTTATGTAACAAACATAGTTCGGTTATATTCCTACTGTAGTTATAGTTCTGCCCTCCAACAGAAAACTAAAGAGACTGAGCTCCGATGTTCCCACCAGGAAAACAGTCCGCTTCACCTAGAGGCTGCTAGGCATGCGCAAACCAAAACAGTGTTTTCTTCTGGTCTCCGGAAGTTTGGTGAACGTCACTGCCCCCCATAGGTGAATAATAAAAAAAACTTTGGTATGACAAGCTTCTTAGGAGATCCAGTAGGAGTAAATAGGACATTTCTTCTCCACAATTTTCAAGTTTCTATTCACTCACGTACATTTGACAAACTGTCTATCCTGAATGTTAAAAATGGAAAATTAATCCACACATTACAGGCTTGTAGGCTAAATTTCTGTAAATCGTATTAAAAAATGTTCAAAAGCCTTCAGCACATCCCAAACACTGCAGCCAGAGTTCTAATGAGAATAAAGTTAAATATTTCACTAGTTTTAGCTTCTCTTAACATATTCTCTGTCAGCTACAGAGTACTACTTACTTTTTCTTCTTAAATATAAAGCCCCAAATAATCAAATTATTAAATATCTGATTGTTCCATATGTTCTAAAACTCTCAAACTGCAAGTTTAATGGTGGTTCCTAGAGGTTCTTAAAGTAGAATGGGAGGCAGATTCCTCATTTATCATGCTCCTTTCCTGTAAAACTAGCTCCCAGTTTTAGTCGGTGAGGCAGGCACCTTGCCTATACCTTTCAGGTTAATTGACTTTCATTTTAATAAATCTAATATTAGACTGGTCTTAGATGAGGAGATCTCTCTGTAGTATGGCATATGTAGTGGAAAAAGTTGTATCCAATTTTTATTACACTTTTGTTTGTTGTTGAGAAATGCTGGTCACATGAGAAAGAGATATTGAAGAGATATCTTCACAACAGATATTCAGTGTACTATGCTGTTTAAAGAACAATAGTGCTCTTGCCACAGAATGACGCTGTGATATTGTAATGCAGAGCTTTACTGAGCAGATAAGCTTATTGGTTTGTAAAAGTAGTGTTAAAAGAGCTTAGGACCAACCTCTGATTGAGGGAGAAGTAAGTTCAATCATTTACCTTGTTGCTCTTTAATAAATGAAAAGGGTTTGGATATTGCATAGACTGTAAGAGACTTCACTTAGGTATCTGATCAGAGACCAGAAGTAAGTTATCCACACAGTATGAGACTGTAACAATTAAGTCTGGTTGTCTAGGACCAACAATTATATTTTCTTGAGGAATCTAAGATCCTTCAAAGTTTGCAGTAAGATCCTGCAGACCTTCTATAAATTTTTTTGTTCAGAGTGTTGTCTCATCTGCTGTTATCTGTTGGGGCAGCAGCATCAGAACCCGGGACCTGATGAAGAAGGCTGGTTCTGTTCTGGGGACGACTGTGAAACCTTTGGAAATGATGATGCAAAGAAGGATTCTTTGCATCATCATTCTGAATGAATTAACAACCCTGACCATCCTCTTCATGAGACTATGCAAATCTGAAGAAGTCAGAGGCTTCTTCAGATTCATTGTAATACAGACTACTACAAGAGACCTTTCCTGCCAACAGTCACCCTGGTGAAAAATAATATATTTAAGTATATTTTAAATATGCTGTATTTTTCTGAAATTCATTTTTAATGTTATCAAGTGGACATACTTATTAAAATTATATTAAAAATATAAAATAAATATATATATATTTTAAAAAGGCTCCTAAAAATGTAGTTTGGTACAATTTCTAAAAGTATTTTATGTTTCTAGAATATACTTTAAATTCTAATTAAATATATTACTAAAAAAAGAAATAAATAATTTATTCATGCCTCAAAACATCAAACACATGACAAAAAAGCCTTATACTTGTGTACTAAGTCTACTAAGTATAATTTTAGTTATTCCCAAAAAGCATGTGACAGTACACTTCAAATTGTGATTTTTTTACAATTACAATTAACATACATTAAGACCAAATTAGTTGTTCCAAACTACCATACTTCAAGTTAAATAATCCTTAAATTTGAAGTATATTGATGATTAGTCTGGCTTCAAGTAGGCTAACATTTTATATACTCAATATATTTATTTTTCATAAGGGCATCACTATGTATAATAACTCTTTTAAGAATCTGAATTGAGTTATAACAGTTGATTTCCCTTTGGGATGAAAACAGTATTTTTGAGTTGAATTTGAAGAAAACACAGCGCCCGGTGGTGAGTCAGGAATTGTGAGGCGACTGGCGAGCATTGACGATAGAGTACTCAGGTTTACAAATGTTTGATTTATGCAATGTGGACACAGTGGAATAAGTCCACTGGGTGCTAGTGAAAGGATGGTGTTGAACGGATGACTGTCAGACTGACTGCAGTGCTGAGGAAGCTGGAGAAGCTAATGGCAGCCAATGGCCTCTCTCAGTTTCTAAAAGGGCTAAAACAAGCGGAAAACTGAAAATCCACACAAAAAGTTAAAGATAACATATTGTAGACGAAATAAGTTTATTCTGATGAACAATAAAGATGTACACATTATTATACTTTTAGTAAAAGCCTTTAAAACAGTGAACTATGACTGAATCACAATAGCAAGAAACACATCAACAGTCTCTCTGTTGTATTTCTTTACAGAAATAATGCATCCACTTTCCAACTGTTAAAAAAAATATCTGATTTAAAACTGTTTTGCTTTTAGAAGCCAACTAAAAACCAGTTTTTAAATTTCAACTGGGCACTGAATCAACGCAGCAAAAAAAGATGTTGAAATGGGGACCAAGCCACTAGTATCGAGATGCTGCTGGAATTCTCTCAGCTGTTGTGTGGACTTTACATGTGATTAACCCCACGGAGCCTCTTGGCCAGCTGGATGTCCCGTGGGAACACTGTGACTCTCTTGGCATGGATGGCACACAAGTTGGCATCTGACAAGAGCAAGACAAGAAAGGCCTCTGCAGCCTGGAAGCACAGAGAGAGAAAGAGGCGGCAAGTGATTAAATACTAGTTGAAAGTTTACCATGCTCTGTAATATCTAGAATTTCTCTGCATTTAACTGAGTACAACTTCTTTTTGGGTTCATACAACACCTACTGTAAATGTTAAAACTACATATCAATTTGGAATACCAAGTTTAGATCAATTACAAAGAAGAAGTGTCTTAGACCTGATGTCCCGAGGATAAATGAATATGACTCCTGACTGTTATACTGATGGACATTCTGTATGCTTCCATCCATCCATCCATTACCATACACCACTAGTGTGGTCACCAGGGGTGCTGGTGCCCATTTCCAGCAGTCAGTGGGCGAGAGGCAGAATCACTCTGGACAAGTCACCAGTCCATTGCAGTACTTGTATAATTGTGTTAACATTTTTTGATGTTATTATACCAATAATAATAATAAAAATCTTTTTGCTGGTATCTGCACATCTTGATTGTTTACACAGTTTTATTGATACTTAATAAAGAATAAATGCCCAAACAAGAAGATGTGGTACATTTCTTACTCTACTCTGTTGCATATTCCTTTGAATCATGCTATTTTTAATAACTGCGCAGTATTTTGTGCTGTAATTTTCCCTTACTGAACAGCAAGTTATTCTTAATTCTATTTTTCCATTTCAATGAACCTACATGCTTTGAGTGCCTGTTACTTTGCTCCCACTGTAGGACAATACAGGGTATTTTTATTCTAGTCTGTGTGTGTTGGTATGGACAGCTTACCTCCTGCAGAGCCATGAGCGCATAGACCTGCCACCGGAAAGCGGTTATGGAATAACCTTGACACACCTCCCGAACCTGAGCCAGGGAGAAACACCAGAGGTGAAAGGAAACACACAGCAGAGACTTTTTCAGGCACCTTTAAAGATTCTGGAGTTACTTTATTTCACAAAATATCTCACATGTGTAGTACCATGTGTGTTTGAGGACCTGGTTGAGATTCTGTACTATCTTATTTGCATCAGGGTTTTGTTCTGGTTTTGGTTGAATAGCTTACACTTAGTCAGGCTAAAATAGTGTGACACAGGATGTTTAGTGTGGTTGAGTAAAATGTCTGATCTACTGTCCCCCAACCCACTGTCTGCTGTGTGCACCTGAAATATTCTGTAAAAAAACTAAGTAAAAACCTGCAAATCTGGACTAAGTAAAAAAGACCAGGCTAATGCCGTTTTTGAGGCCTACACACATTTAAAAAGTCATCAACAAAAAATAGCTCAACTTGAAGCATTCCCGACTAACCAGGCGGGCAAATGACGTCTTCCTAATGAGAAAATCAGTGCTCTTCTGGTACTTCCGGATCTCCATCAGGGCCCTGGTTCCTGGTCTGAACCTCCTCTTCTTGGGGGACCCCACAGCCCAACCTGAAGAAAATGCAGAGTGTTCTTTGGTCGGAAGTTGAATTTTAAATCCTCATATTCACCCCCTGGCCACTTTCAATAAATTTAAGAGTACCCTACATTTCTTCACAAATACGGGCAAGTCACAGATGGAAGTCACCACCAGAGCAAAAAAAAAAAAACAAAAACCCTAACTCTCTGTATAAACAGTTAAAGCTGTGTTCACTCTGAACCCTAAAGCCAGGGCTGCTTCTTGCCTTTTAGACTGATGTGTGAAACACCTCAGACAGAAAAAAAATGCTTAAATTAACTATCACAGTGATTGACTAACAGAAGATACTGTCAAAGAATTTTCACTGCTCTAGTAGAGATCATCAGATTTCTATTTTAAATATCCTGGTAATTCAAAGATGAAATAAGTGTTCAAATTAAGACTTATTCTTAGTACTTTCATCAGCAACCTGGTGAACGTACTTAAGTTTCTAGAACTTAAAGCGTCTCATCTTCAAGAACCATCCACTCTAAGCATCTCATTAGAACACAAATCACTGCACTACACAATAATCGTTTTACCAAGATCAATTGTTATTTTCCAAATTTGAAAAAAGTAAAAGTTAATTTCCAAAACTGCAAAAATGTACATATGGAAAAATAATTTAAAATTACTTCATTACTGTGTTGGTTTCTGTTCCAGGTTTCCAGCCATTGTGGTAGGTAAACATAAAACCTATGTCAGCCAATCATAATCCCTCAAAACAATAACTTTAACTTTTAAATACCATATTAGGATATAAAATTAATAAAACACAAGACAGTGTTGACTAGGAATTGTGTTAAAGAAAGAATGTGGACGCAGATAGAGGGTGAATGGCATTGTGCCTCGATTGGGAGAGACAGCTGGTGTAAAACTAGCTGTCCCTGGTTTTACACCAAAGTAGTAGGCTCCAAACTCTTTCTCCTTTGAAACTCAACATATTGGAGTAGTCAGGCTTATAAAAAAAATTAAAAAACAAGTAAAAAGTGTATGAACAAACATAAGAATCAGCACTTAGCAGACATCTTTCATCCACTGCATGACCATTGTTATGGCCAAGCAATAACAATTGTAACCTATATGACATCAGTGCTGCATCATTTGGTGCAGACTGTCATGTTTTTACTTCTAAAGATCCAGTTTCTAATGTCTAATGCAAAAAAGGAGAATTTGCAAATCTTCACTTTGATTGGAGTTTTTATTATCATTTGTTTTTAGCGCTATTAGACAGAGGATACATAAATTATTAACGCAACGTAGCCACATTTTTATGTGATTTAGATAAAAGGAAAAAAATTAATAAATCACAAAAATCTAACTGGTTTATCATATAGTCAGCTACATGTGGACAAGGCATAAGAGTTCAAAGGACAAAGGAGACAAAGTATTCTGCACCAGTCACTAGTTCTCTCTCACTTACCTGATGGTTCAGATGAAGGTCCACTTCTCCTCGGGGAGACAACTGCTGACTTAGGTGTTCTAGGGGCTGGCACTGGGGGGCGGTGGACAGGGGTATGGCCCTTTCTGCGGCTGGCAGGTGTATGGCGAGGCATGCTCTCTGACACACAGGTGAAAGGCAGAACAGGAGAAGACCTCCTTCAGATGGTGTCATTCTACAAAATGAACTTTTCTTAAACTTAAAAAAAAAAGTTAAGATGACTAATTTTGTTATAAAATCTGAAAATAAAAACAAAGTCCAATTTACTTAGCTTTCAAAATAAAACATTCAATTTACTACATTTGTACAAAATCTTTTTGTGGATCTACAGAAATTTTATTTTGTAGCAATGACAGTAAAAGTAGCTCTTTGAAAAGGTTGCTAACACCAAGTGTAGATGGGGGCCATGTATTGGTAGGTTTGCAGTTGTGTGTGTACTTTGCTTTCAGAGGATGGATCGAACAGCAATCCATGACACGTTCAAGGTTTCTAAAATCTTGGGATTTTTGTAAGGGGAGAGGAGGGTAAAAAATATTTTGCCATTTCAGGCTGTAATGAGAGGAAATGTGAAAAGGTTCAAGTCCAGTTAGTACTTTTGCATGGCACTTTCTTCAAATCATTACTTTATTAAAACTCTTCTTGGGCTGTCATCAGAAACTTTAGCTTGTATGAGGTCACTGCACAAGAGAAGTCACATTACATCTACTTCATTCAGAAGTGGAGGTGAGTAGAGTAGTGCCAGCAGTGTGAACATAAATATCTTTAGATGACATAAAGAAAGATGTCCTGCTTAAAACGTTACTGGATACGCCTACATTCATTCAGTAAAACTGCAGCAGCTGGGCTCGAGAAAAAAAAAAGTGCTTGCAGCTATATTGTTAATTCATTATCACAGTAACCAGTCTAAAATTTCATTCTAACAAGGTAACAGGTTCTATATGTAGATGTTCTGTATGCAACAGGTTCAACATATAGAACCTTTTTCCTTTTCAACATTGGCACCACGGCCTGATGTTTGTATCAGCAGTTTTAATACATTCTTTTTATTTTTATATAACATTTTATCCATTGTTATAGCAGTAGTTGGTGTTTTCCAAGTAAGACTATGCTAACAAACACTAGTGCATCATGAACTTTTTCAGTTTGTTGTTACATCAAGCAGAAACAAAAGAAAAAAAAAGAAATCAAGGAATGTATTTGCATTTACCTTTAAACTAATAAACATGTTTTCTGTCTAACCCAAGAGGAAGTGACAAAGAAGCATAGTTCTACAGGTTTCCATGTGCAGGTAAGCGATGGACAACATTCAGGGAGAAGAACTCTATAGAACTCCAGAGAGGCGCTAGCAGTCCCCAAAAAGTTCTAAATCACAGAAACATATTTTAGTCTGGATGGTTCCATTTCTCAGCATGTAGCTGAACGCTTTGCTACGAAACATGATCCATATGATGAATAAATGATTAGCTCTATGTCTGGTAGAAATATCATGACGTTTTTACACGAGTGGTGCATCGTCGGTTTCTTTGTTTGTTTTTTAAGAAAAAAAGCTAACAAGAAGCAGCATGAAAACATCAGGGCTAAACCATCACATTAAACCTAAAAACGTTTTACCTTGTAAAACGGGTTGAAAAAACACCAGCGACTGACACTACTCCCGTTTTCTCCTTTGTTAAGTTCCACAGACAAGCAGCTTTCAATTCAAACGACGCTTCAATCTCTGCTCGACCAATCACGTTAGTCAAAAATAAAAACAATAGGGGCGGGACATCCTGTTAGTTAGTGAACTTCCTGTTTTTGCAGGGCAGACGACTGGATGACTTATTACTGCCATCTAATGTTCATTTACAAATCGATCGTGTACTTACAGTAGCTCACCTATCTGTACGTAAGCTACAAACATGAAGCCAGACACAAACTGTGGATACTGTGGAGACGCTTTCCTTTCCTCTCAGAGCCAGCCGAATTGTAAGGCTGCAATAAAAAAAGTGTGAATCTCGTAATGATAACCACTACGTTTTATCAATAAACAAATGCTTATATACTCTTATTTTGTTCTCTGTTAAAAAGAAAGCCTATCCATTAATATCACAATCTCGTATGTCATATGTATGATTTCCATTTAATCTGGGGAGCCACACTGTTGTAGAAATCTGTTCTATCTCATGTTTCTATTTTGCTTCTGTTTTGCTTTCTTTATTGAATAATTTTAAGTAAAGGAAATAGCCAGATTATTAATTTTACATTGATAACAACAAATATGTAAATAGCATAGAAACAAAATAGGCCAAAGTCTCAGCAGGTGAATGATTCAAATTATTATCTTTTATAAATTACGTTCTGCACCGTCTTTTCAGAGAAGGCAGTGACAAAGTGAAGGTTCAGTTGCCTTCAATTTAAGCCTGCTGCAGCATCATCCTTCAAACTCTGAAAACGTCACTACTTACATCAGGAAGCTATAATGTGGTATAGACAAAAAAATAAATTAATTAAAAATAGAAATTTTCACAAATTTTTAAAATGATTGATGTGAATAATGCATGAACCAAATTCAAAAGCTTTGGTTTTGTTTTATGGAGCTGTAATTGTAACTGTAATTGATTCAATATTTGACAATTTAACAATATTTGATTCTCAAAACAGCTACTGTAAATAAAAGGAATGTACTTTTATTTCTGAAGTCACAGATATGATTGGAATGCAAGAAAAGATCAACACATATGAAAGCACAGCATCGACATCAGAATGTAAAAAATCTTTACACTAAATTATAGAGCCAACATCATCCAGTTAGTGGGCTTCTTGCAAATGTCTATATAGTTTATGAAACTATATAAGTGTTGACATGAACTATGTCAATACAGTCCAATTTTACTCATTAGCAAACATGTTGCTAATGAGTGAAAAGGACAGACTCTCTTACTATCCACACTCTGGTGTCTTTTTTCAGTTTTGGATTTCCTAACAGAACTGATTGGAAAAGATAAGTTGCTTTTCACGATGCTTGTCATCTATCACTACCACTATCATTGTCAAAGGTGTGAAGCAATCCTTATGTGAAGTTAAGAACCCATTATTCAACAGCTATGAAGTTAATTGTCCTATAGATCTCATGTCTGACAATTAACAGAACTGAAAAGGAAGGAAGATACAATTTTGTCTCCATCTGTAGAGTGACAATATGGTTGATAACATCCTGAGTGAGCTGACTCACCAGGTTCCATCTTTCCAGGTCACATGGAATAAATACACTGTAAAAAGGTGTATTTATTCCATTGCTGTGTATTTACTCTGTTGCAGTTCCTGGCTTATTAATGTTTTGTTTGATAATGATCAGAGCCACATATATGGAATTTGTTTCTTTGTTCTAATATCTCCATACCTCTCTGCTGAAAGTTCATTTCAGCGGTGGAAGAACAAACAGTCATTCAGTTTGGTTCTCTTTTTACAGTGGTGCTCTGGAGGCTTGGCTTTCCTAAACAAGTGAAAGTAAAAGTAAAAACTGCTAAAAAGCACTGAGTCAGTCGGACCTGCATTGAGCCACAGCTTTGCTTTAAGTCTTCATCTCACAACCTACTGAATATGCTTCACAGTTTGAACCCCCATCAGCAGCAGAATGGAGGTTTCTCCTTCGAGAACAGCCGCAGGTAAAGAAGCTTTTCTCCTTTAATGCCAAGAAAAGTCCCGGAAGTTAATGCTAGGGTAGCTAAACAACACCAGTATGAACATTTCTGCTTTTCTGGGCACTTCTTGATCTTTTCCAGGAATGCGGTTTTGGAGTCCAGTTTGTTAGACGGGGCATACAAAACTCCTAATCCCAGAAAGACAGGGACCACCATCGCTGGGATGGTTTATAAGGTAAGAGAGTTCTATTTAGATGTAAACTCCCCCATTTTGGAGCTGTGCTGTGTGTACTTAAAGTGATATTTCAAAACCTAACAAAATCCATAGAGAATTTGACAGATTGAATAAGGTGTTTTTGGTCAAATGAATGTTTGATGAAAGCCACATTCCTGGAGGCAACAGGTGACAGTATTAGTTTACTGTTCAGAAGTAAACACTTCACATCAGTCAGGTGGGGTTTCTCCTCCGTTGTTCCAGGATGGAGTGGTTCTGGGAGCAGATACCAGAGCTACTGATGACATGGTGGTGGCTGACAAAAACTGCATGAAGATTCACTACATCGCTCCTAAAATCTAGTGAGTACAGCTGCTGAACACAGTTGTTCTTCCCTTTTCTGACTGAGGCTAAAGGATTTCTTTTTGTTGGAGATAATATGAACATATTTTACATTACTCGTTTTTTACATAATTATTCAAGATGATTTGCTAGCCAGATAATTAATTAAACCTACTCACTTTGTACCTAATATCATACAGAATTACCTGAAAATGGTATTGTTAGTAAATGAAACTGAATTGAGATTAAACTGAACATTTCATTGGGTTGTGTTTCTGCGCTGAGCATCAATCCAGCCCTGATTCTTTACCCTCAAAAACACACTACTTTAAGTACACACTTAAAGTACTCATAAATGCATGTGTGAGTGCATGTGCACTCACACATGCATTTATGGATGAATAATCAAAATAGATATATGAATATTCACATTCCCAACCTTCTTCTGTTGTTGTCCTAATAATTATTCTGCAACTTTAAGGATTGTATATCTATAAAATCCTTTTTATTCCTCTGACTGTTCAACTTACATCTTTCTCTAAGTTGCATAAAACAATCTAAAGAGTAATTGAAACAAAAAGTGAATCTAAAGTATAGCAATTAGCTTCACCATATCAGCTGTTCCACTGTCCTCTACATTCTGCAGCTGCTGTGGAGCTGGTGTGGCTGCAGATGCAGAAATGGCCACACAGATGATGGCATCTAACGTGGAGCTGCACATGCTCAACACTGGCCGACCCCCACTTGTTGCCATGGTAACCAGACAACTGAAACAAATGCTGTTCAGGTGAGGTCTTCTATGCTGAAAAGGGACCCAAAGACAAGATTAACAGAAAAACCAACTTTCTTGTCACTTTCTTGAGTTTTGGTTCTTGTTTGTTTGATCATTTTGGGGGGTATTTTATGTAGTTTATTTTTTCATGTCTATTATTATTATTATTATTATTATTATTATTAAGAGGATGTCAAATTAGTTCATTCCATGCTTAATTTCTTATTCATGGGCTCTGTATCTTCTATATTTGAATTTGTTTTTCCTCTGTTTGTAATTTTTACTCCATTCTTCCTTCCTAAACTGTTCCAACTCTATCAGTGCCTTCTGCTGACAACCATCCTCAAAGCATATTGACGCTTTGTGTCACAATGGGTGAAACATGGTGTTGGTGGACTTCACCATTTTGATCTCATCAGACCTAAGAACTTTCTTCCACTTCACCATGGAGTTTCCCATGTGCCTTTAAGCAAACCGTAGTCAAGCCTTAATCTGAATTTCTTTAAAAGTTGTTTTCTCATTGACTGGTGAAGAACCAGGGCAACAGTTGTTGTCTGCAGAGTTTCTCCATCTCAGCTATTGAAGCTTGCAGGTTACCATGACTACTCAGTGTAGTCATGGAGGACTGGTGTCCTCTCTCACCAGTCTCCTTCTTGCACGTTCAGGGCTTAGAGATTTTTGAGTTTCCATCCACTGACATACTTTTTATTAACCTTTTCTCTGACTTACTTAGAGTGTTGTTTAGTCTTCATGCTTAGACTTAGACTTAGACTGACTTTATTGTCATTTTGCATGCACAGGGTGTATACAGAACGAAATTTCGTTGCATACGGCTCAGGACAGTGTTTTGAGCTTCCAATATTGTGAGGTTACTCCAGAATAAAATAAAATACAGTATAAAATATGAATATAAATCTAAATATAAATATAAAGTGCAGGACTGACAGTAAAATAGAAGTTATTTAGCTATCATGCTGTAATGGCAGCCAGGAATGTTGCTGGCCCAGTGAATGGATGGCACATTTTGGACCTTCTAGACATAGCTGTCTTTATACTACGATCTGGAGACACTGCATCCAGATTGCTCCCATCTGATCTCCACTTCACTCATTGTGAGAACACCAGCACCAATTGGCTGGATTCTCTGTTGAATTAGGTCACTTTACAGGGGGTGAATATTTGTGCAGTTAACTATTTAATGCTTCATATTTTAAAATTGCTAGAAATCTTTAGAAATCAGTTTTCACTTTAGCATTAAAAATATTTTTAAATTATTTTTGGCCAAAAAAAATCTAATTTTGTTTATGACGAATGCTTTATTAAAGCTGGAAGAGAGTAAAATATCCAAGTAGGTGAGTATTTTTTGTAGGTGCTGTATGTAGAGAAAATATCAGAAAAAAGATACATATGGTCTAAAATGATTTTTGATGTCTGATGTTTTAGGTACCAGGGACACATGGGCTCATCAGTGATTGTTGGAGGAGTTGATGTGACGGGAGCTCACCTATACAGTGTTTATCCACATGGCTCCTATGATAAACTGCCTTTCCTCACCATGGGTATGTTTTTTTTTTCTGCTTGTTTTTTAAGCGATGGTGTAAATTAAATTGTCTGGGGAGATGAGAAACCTCCAAAGACAAACATTCCGTGAAACAACTTAAATAATTAAATTATATCAACTATTGACTATTTCATATCTTGGAATGCACAATATTTTCTCTGCTACATTCTTTCTCTGAATGCTTTAATGCTCTTACACATCCTAACACTAACTTTCTTTGTCTTCTCTAATCTGGACTGAAGTTATGCCACACTTTCCCAACAGTTTCATATCTGTCCTTTCCCGGTCGTCTAGGAGAAATTCAATACCCCCAAGAACTTTAACCTTAATCATCTCTAGCAATATGCCATGCTATGTTGCTTTGTTTCGCTTTGTTTCTCCAGCTTCATCTATCCCAGTTACTGTGTCTTTGGCCAAGACACTTCACCAACCTTACCTACCACCATCAGTGTGTGACTGGGTGAATGACTGAATATTGTGTGAAGCACTTTGGAGTCCATTTACCATTTAGATTCCTCCAGCTGTTCTTGTTCTTTCAAGATTCTCCCTATTCCCTAATCCATTTTTCTTTCTATCTGCACTATGATTGAACAGTTTGAAGTCACCTCTTCTTTGCTTTCCTTCTGTTTGTCTACTGTACACAAAGAATATCTACCATTCTTCTCTCCATCATGTCTGACAACTTTCAGCCTTTATCTGCTGTACAGTAGTCTACAGATTCAAATGCCCATCTCTAACCTCTACATCAAGATATTTCTTCTTCTCCTGCTGCCTTGGCATGCTTCCCTTCTGTCCTCTCATTGGTTGTAAGGAAAATTTCTAATTCCAGCTCAAGTTTAGCATCAGATGCTCTTCTTCACACAATCCTTACCAATTTATCTGGGCTTGAAACCAATACTGAGAGAGGCGACAGAATGTACCTATACCACATGTACATACATTACATTTTGTGCATCCATGTGGGGATTTGACTCTATAGCTTTCTTTCTTTTATACCAGCCAATGCAGACCATAGACAAGGTTGTTTGGCAATTAAAAAAGGTACAAGTGTTTATTGATCTGTGTTTCTTTCAAAGGGCAGAATTACTAAAATGCATTTATTGGTGAAGCTGCTGATCAAATGTCATTTTGTAGCCAAAGTATAAAAACTAAACTTGGCTTAAGCTTCATTTCAAAAGAAGGTACATATTTTGAAATGAGTAGCAACAATTTTTTAATAATAATAATAATGCATTTTATTTGACAGTACCTTTTCAAAACACCTGAAGACAACATTAAAAACACAAATTAAACAGTAAAGTAGCCACTCTGGTAATAATAAGTGCACATGGGGCTATTGTTGAGTGTTTTGATACAAAACTTAAAGCTCAAGATGGCAATAGAGATATTTATAATTAATTACTTTGTTAGTGGAACAGTGAAATGTTCTGAAAATGTCATGATCCTGTCTTGTGTTCTGTTGACTATTGCTTTAGGCTCTGGAGCCGCTGCTGCTGTTTCAGTGTTTGAGGACAGATTCAAACCCAACATGGAGGTACGATTGACAATCTGTTACCTTGTCAAAAAAGACATGATCTAACTTTTCATACATCATTAAGGTAACCATGGGAACAATGCCACTATTAAACTGGATCAGGAAGCATGTATGCAGGAAGTTGTAATGTTGTTTTCTGATGGGTTGGACTGTCAAATGACTATCACTGATCATTCAGCAGGTCATCTGTGCCGAACCATTTGCAGGTCCTTAGAGAACTACTCACACCCATTGAACTTTTACAAATTTTGTGATGTTACAACTATGCACTTTAATGTTATGCAACAGACCAACTCTAGACATAAACCAAAGATGTAACATGGAATAAAAACAATAATTGTTTAAAAAAAATTTAAAGTGTATTTGTATTTAGTCCCCTTGGATGAATACTTTGTAGAATGGCAGGTAGCTGAAATTAAATCTGCAGGTATTCTGGGGTTTGTCTTCACCAGCTCTGCACATCTAGATACTAATATTGTATGTTTGCCAAGTGTTATTTGCAAAGAAGCTTGAGCTTAGTCAGATTCCATGGGAACCTGTTTTCAAGTCTTGCTGCATATTTTCTGTTGGATTTAGTTCTGGACTTTGGGTCATAATACATGAATGTGCCTGACTCTAAAATTCCCCTGCTGGGAGGTGAGTCTTCACCCCAGTCTCAAATCCTTTGCAGCCTCCTACATGTTTTCCTCCAGGATTCCCTTTGTTTAGCACCATTTATCTAGCACATCTACTGTGACCAGTTTCCCTGCACCTGCTGTGTCGTTGTGTGGAGGGTAAGATAGGCCTACTTTTTATGCTACATGTGATGAAGGCTGTAGGGGAGTAATTATTTCGGTTGTGCAGTTTTAGCCAGGAAGTGGATAAAACTAATGTTCTGGAAAGATTGTTTTTGTGTTTCGTAGCAGGTCACCCAATCTGAAAAATCAGGAGGGAGTTCAGATGTGGAAAGATAAGGAAATAACTTTCAAAGTGCTGTAAGCTGTCACATAGTCAGTTTTGAAATATCCCAGCTGTGGACAATTCCAGGAAACACTCGCAGAACTCCAGCATGAAACGAGCAGAGAGATCAGCACAAGTTGAAGGAAAGGACGCCATTGGTTAAAACATCCAAATACACACCACCAGATATGAAAGGTCTTGCAACCAATAAGAAATGGGAGTTTTTCTGTAAATGTGGCATTTGTAATGTGTATGCAGATGTGCTGAATAAATCTCCCCTCAGTTGACATGATTGGAGAAGAGAGATTAAAGTCCTCTGTGTTACTCCATAGGTTTGCCGCTTTTCAGCCCTAAGAAGGCCAGAGAGGTTTGGTTTGACCGGAGAACCTTCTTACACGTGTTTAGTGAAGCCAAACGTTGTTCACACCACAGATGTTCCAACCTGAGCAATGAGTCTGTGCAACTCCCTCAGTTACCATGGTCCATTTGACTGCTTCTCTGATCATTGGCTGAGCATTCGTCAGTTTACCTGGACCGTCATGTTTTAGTAGACTTTTTTAGTTGTATCAAGTGCTTTAAGTTTTCAGAGCAGAACTCTGAGATGTTTTTGTTGTGCTTTTTGATCTCTAATGTTTTCTAAAAAAAAAAAAAATTCTCTGTGACCTGAAACAAAACAGCTGTGTTTGTACTCAGGGATTTTATTTAGGTGTCTGAGTAGTTTGTATAAAATGTTGGGGGTGGGCAATGAAACAGTCTTCACAGTTGTACACTAATTTAAGTTTATCTATAACATAATGACTTAATAAAATACATTACTACATTTAATCTCATTGCAACCATAGAAAACAAAGTTCAAATGGTATGAATACTTTTCTGATTCACTTTAATCTCTTGTGACTGCAAACAATCAATAAATTAGAGCTTGAGCAAATGTTAGCTTTATCTACTGTTTTTTAGATGTGGAAGAAGCATCACTACTATGTCCCTGCAGTACTATGCCATAACACTATCTCAAAGGACACTTACCTTTCCTCTTATTAATAGCAGCAATCATGAAAATGTTCTTCTTCTTTTCTTGTCTGCTCTTAAGCTGGAGGAAGCCAAGCAGCTTGTGAGAGATGCCATTGCTGCAGGAATCTTCTGTGACCTGGGCTCAGGCAGCAATGTGGATCTGTGTGTCATAACTGAAGCTGGAGTGCAATTTCTGAGAGGTTATGACAAGCCCACAGCAAAGGGTCAAAGGTGAGCTTACTAAGGCTGACTTCCTTTAAATCTCGACTAAAACCTCACCTGTTTAGGTTTGTATTTGAAACGTAATCGATTACGAATTTAATGATGGAACTTGACTTAATGTAATGTTTTTTGATTGTTGATTCTATGCTGCATGACTTTGTGTTTGTTATGATGTAAAGCACTTTGAAATGCTTTGCTGCTGAAATGTGCTATACAAATAAAATTTGATTGATTGATTTGATAAGGGATCTCTTTTATGCAGAGAACCTATGGGTCCTTAAGGTCTGGTGTCCTGCAACTTTTAGATGTGTCCCTGGTCCAACACCCCTGAAACAAATAGCTCAATCACCTCCTCAGTATGCAGTCAGGTTCTCCAGAGTCCTGATGGTGACCTGATTATTTGACTCAGCTGTGTTGAAGCAGAGACACATCTAAAATCTACAGGACACTGGGCCTCCTGGACTGGAGTTGAAGACCCTTTCACTAACTACACTCTCAATAGAGAGTATAAGAATTTGACAATCAAAGCTCCATGAAACAGCTGAACTCAGATAAATTCGAAAGCTAATATTTTTTCATTCACAGATGAAAACTGACTCTTTTGTCTTGTTCTATTTCACTCTTTCCACCAGAGAGGGACAGTACCGCTATAAGCCTGGCACCACAGCCGTCCTGACCAAAACTGAGACTCCATTTTCTCTGGATGTTGTTGATGAATCTGTTCAGTTGATGGATACTGAATGATATGTTTGAAACATGTACTCTGGAGTATATTTGGTGTCAATCAAATAAACTGAATCAGTATACTGACTGAAGAAGTGTTTCTTATTTTTGTTACAATCATTTTGTCACCTTTCTGTAATAATGGACCAAGTCTTTTTTTTTTTTTTTTTTACCTAAATTGTCTTTTGGCATATAAGAGATGTTGGTTTTCTTTTTCTAAAATCACTTTTGACAAAATGTGATTTAGGGCATAATTTTAGGAAGGTGATGATTTGGAACAGGGCTGCACAATAGCACTGTTGCCTTGCAGCAAGTAGGTCCTGGGTTTGATTTCCAGCCCTGGGTCTTGTTCTTGCATGCGTGGGTTCTTTCCAGATTCCTCCCACAGTCCAAAATCATGACTGTTAGGTTAATTGGTCTCTAAATCCTCCTTAGGTGTGTGTGTGTGTGTGTGTGTGTGCACCAGCACCCCTCCCAACCCCACTGGGGACAAAGGTGTTAGAAAATGGATGACAATTTGGAATAAATAATGAGGTTGCTTGGCAACACTATTACACATCTGGATTTGAGAAGTTTTTCTTTCCACTTTTTCTTCCAAAACTGGAACCATCTCAGCTCAGACTTTTGTACAAATAATTCTTTTCTAAAATGTTAAGATAATTTTCAAAACATACCTGCTATATTCTTTGGCCTTTCTTTCCATGCACCACAGAGAAAACCTTTTAATTTTGAACTTGTCAGCCAAAAATGCTCCTGTTCTGGTGTTAGGATTTCTGCTGATATAAAAAAAAGATGGATATTCTTCCTTGCTAAATAGCTAAATCTCAGATTAGATGGAAAGCATCAGCTTTCAAGTCTTGCTATCGCTACAATACTAGAAGAGGAACATCTACCCCAGTCTTTAGTAGCCTCTGACATGATCATCATGACCATCTTGTCTGTACGTCATGATTCTGCCACAGGTGATTTTTCTTTATTTCTGCCTCACAGAGTTTACAAGACCAAAGGTCCAGTTAATGGTTTTAGCTGATGAGCACCTTCTTCCACGTTTGCTGTGTTCCTGATCCTCCCATCTGATCTGAGCTTCTCTGCAGTCATCATGGGGGTCTTGGTTCTCTTTTGGTGTCAGTCATTTAAAGTAGAGTTTTTTTCTCTTCTTTTAATAATACAATAAAATTTAGAATCACTGTCATATCAAACCTGTGAGTTACATGTTGCTCTCTAAGCAATGTTTGATTTTGTGTCAAAACATTAATGTCATGGTTTTGGGTGTTCTTTGCCCACATGCAGAACAGATTCAGTAGGCAGGTGATAAAAGATAAGTGTATTGTACAAAGGTGATTATGAATGCGAGTCTTCAGTCTGGGAGATCGAGGAGCCAGGAGTTTGGGACGGTACTGGAACAAAGTGGACAGCGGCGAGTGGCAGGAGACGACGGGGTAAAAAATAAAAAAAAAAGTGTAGAAACAAAAATGTGATTCTTACTGGTGGTGCGGAGAAAAAAATTTGTGGGGGGAGAAGGCAGACTGAGGCTGGAGCCGGCCCGTGTGGGGAAGAGTATTAGCGCCGGGAAGATCTTGAGACTGTCCAGAGGGACAACTGCCGGGTGGTGGAGGACGGACAGGTTCGCAGGTATGAGGAAGTTGGATGTTTCCAGCCGTGCTATGTGATCCTGAGGTAAAGACCAGAGGGATTTGATAAGAGGAATCTAGGAACTTCTTCAGAAGAAACCTTTAAAGAAGAACACTTAGAGGTGAGTCGCAGAGCTAATCAAACCTTCACACAGAGTAACAACAGATGAACACTGGAGGGCTCAGAGTACCATAAAGGCTAACACTCAGAGGTCGAGGGACTGACAACAGCTTCTTTTATCCTCTGACTGATGAGCCTGGATGAATCAAAGGTGTGCGAGATGTACAGCAGGTCCATCCTCCACAGTGGCTTATTGGCTCCCTCTGGAGGACACTGAGGAAGGCAAACCCCACACAGAACCCAAAATCCAGCCTCCTGACAATTAACTGTTCTGAGCTATCAGTGTTTACTTGATGGTGCTGATGGGCCCTACACAAAGTTTATCTTGACTTAAATAAAGAAACAGACTTGTATAGTTCTTTTCAGGACCATCAAAGACTCTTTACAATGAAATCTGTAATTCCCATTCATGCACACATTGAAGATAGCAAGCTTCTGGATAGTAGCCACGGGCAGATTGCCATGAGGCAGTCTGACAGAAGTTGCGGGCAGGAAAGATCTTCTGCAGCAGTCTGTCCCACACTGACTGAAGATGCTCTGCTTTCCCAAGACTGTCTCGTGAAGAGGATAGTCAAGGTTGTCCATAATTTTCTTGATCCTATGAAGAATCCTTTTTTGCATAATCATCTCCAGAGGTTCCACAGTTGTCCCCAGAACAGAACCAGCCTTCTTTAACAGGTTGTAGAGCATTTTTAGGTCCCTGGTTCTGATGCTGCTTCCCCAACAGATGATAGCAGAAGAGATGATGCTCTCAGCAACAGACTGATAAAAGATCTGCAGCATCTTGGTGCAAACCTTGAAGAATCTTAGCTTCCTGAAGAGATACAGTCTGCTTTGTCCCTTCTTATAGACTGCTTCATTTAAAGGTTCCAGTACTAGAAAAGGTATTTTCAACTGTAAGAAGGTACAATACCTTAAAATTCATGCCATGAAGATGTAAACCAAAACTAAAGTAATAAGTAAATAAGCAGTAAGATGAAGAGCTTCAAAGTAGTGAAGCACATACAAGGATTTACACCATTAAGAAAAATGTTTGTGCCACAAAAGGAAACTTAACAGGTATGAGGTTTTTGCCCAGAGCGCCGCACTGACCACAATAACATAAGATTTCACTGATTCATGTAATTTTTTTCATCTTGTGTTTTATTTTAGCCCTTCTTGTTTTCTTTTGGAACATCTCATTTAAGTTGTCTCGCACAGAATGTTAAATCAGCGACTAATATTTGCATAAAGTTCCTGTAAATGAGAGGCGGGGACATACCGGAAAGTCGCAGTGGGTTTCTTCCATAACAGTCAGCCGGTGTGACACCAAGCTAGAAGTCGTCGCCAGTAAAGGACAACATCTCCCCCTAAATGGTGGGGCTTTCAGCATCTTACATGAGTGGCAATCTGTCAGATCCATAATTTCATCATGCCGTCACCTTTTGACAATATTATTATATCAAAAAACAAACTGGCGGAGGTAGGGTGCTGAATAATATAAAGAGTCAAATTATTTATGATCGATAGTATCTATAGATCGATATAAGCATAAAAATATTTTATATGTTTATTTTAACCACGGAACCATTGAAATTATCCAACATAGGAGCTGCAACATGCACGCAGCAGCTATGCCAGCGTGTAAATGGTGCAGAGCCCCGAAACACAAACGGCGCAGAGAAAGTACTGGGCTTTCATTTGTTGAGCATGTTTGACAGACAGTTATTTTGGCCAATAATGTGGCAGCATTTTCCAGCAGGTCTATTTCGCAGTTCTACCAGAAGTCTAGCGCCCCCCGGCTCTGATGTCGTTACGGCGTTAGGACGGGATAGAGCCTGCAGCCTAACGGCGTTATTACGACACAGTCTGTTCCTTACGGGAAGTGGGCGGATCTCAACTAGAAGAACTGGAAGGGACGTGACAAACAGGGTGGCTACAAGTAGGGCATGTTTTTTCTTAACTGGTCAATTTCTGAAGCTCCTGTTTAGCAGCGGGGGTAAGTTGGATTTTCTTTCTGCCTAAACATAACCGTCGAGTTAACCGAAGGGACAGCGTTAGCTCGATATGCTAAACATGTGCTGAGAAGCTCTCGCGATCTCATACGATGCTATAAAAACTACCATGATCGTGATATCTGTATTCATATAGAGTAAAATGCTTTAGACTCGGTATTTCACACAGCAAGTCAGGCGTCAGCTCCTAAACTATGATCCTCTATTCTACTGTGCGAACTAAAATTTGTGATTTTTTTTGTCTTTTCCTGGTCGTCATTTTCTTGCAGCTGTCGTCATGATGTCTTCGATGGTGCTCCAGTTGTTTGGACTGGCTTTCGTCACCTCAGTGCTTCATGGTCACGGTCAGTTTCGTTTCTCCAGTTCACCTCGGCTGCCAGCCCCCCTGTTTCCTAGGAATATTATCTTCCAGGAAGAGGACGCAGAGCTGGAACGGCACAGCGTTTCACTCTACAACAGAGCCGTGCAGATATTTGTAGGGGCCTGGCCTCCAAGTTAAAAATGGTCACATACAAAAAGATCTCAAAACACCACCACAACAACATAAGAATAGATATTAGTCAAGAATCTAATATGGAATCAAATCACTTTATGATTGTTATCATGTTGGAACAATGCAAAGTAAATATAGTGTATGTTTCCCTGATGGGTTCAATGTAACTAAAGGGCTGCTGCTGCTCATAGTGCTGGAGAGCTGAATTAATCTGAGACTGTGGTTGTTAAAAAGACCGTAGGAGAGATGGACGCTAATTATGAAGTATATTATGATAGGATTTATTCTGATTTGCTACTGTCTTCCTAAATAAACACCTAATAATATCTGACCGGTTAACCTCCATGACATAACGACACAGTTTTTCTATGTGTAGTTATTACCTTTCATAACTACACATAGTTAGTTATCAGCACTTCTGAGAGATTTAAATCTGTAAAGTTGTGAGAGAAATTATATTCATGTGATCTTGACCTTCTTAACTAGATCTAGAGAAACTCATCCATGCGTTTATCTTTAGTTTCATTGATTATTGCAACCCTCACGGGTCAGCTTCACCTGATCCAGAACACTGCTGCTGGTGTTCTGACTGAAACCAGGAAGTTGGAGAACATCACCCTGTTCTAAGTCCTTCTACTGAGAGAATAGACTTTAAAATACTGTTAGCTTAGAAATTACTGAAGGGCACCACAATTTATTAAAATGTCCAATAAGCAACAAATAACCTGCCTTTCCTTGGATTGTTCTCAGTCATGATGCAAAAATATTAATAACATATCAAATAACTGAAGTTTAATTACAAATTATAAATATTCCTATGTTTATTTATCAGGGAAAATATAGTTTAATTTGTTTAACAAAGGAATCAAAACTTTTATTGAAGTTTCACATGTATAGATATCAATTTTGGGACACCTTGATTTATTAAATTGTCACAAGTCTGGCTTTTATGTAGTGGTCTAAATTGTTGGTACAGTATTTTCTACTGATTATGGAACAATTTATAAGCTCCAAATGCTGTGGACCAAACCTTTCTTTAGCAGTTAAGGTTCTGCAGTAACTTCTATTCACAGTTGCTCTCCTCCAGCAATGACTTGTCTGGTAGTAACGTTAGCTGAAGGAGGAGTGAACCGGGGGCAGGCTGATCAACTCAGACTCAGAGTTTTCTCTGTGGCCGAACCATTTCTGTGTTTGGGGAGGAGTTCGCTACTACAAGGACAATAACTAAAGTAAATAAAATGTTTTTTCTTAACTTCAATACTGGACTAGCATTTTGTCTGTAATTTGATAGTTGGACGGCCCAGTTCCAGTCCGGTGTTCTGGCAGCAGAGGACATGGAGGCAGAAGTTCATCAAGGATGAGAATCAGTTCATAGTCATTGTTTGATTGAGGGCAACCAGATCCATTTGTTAAGCTTAATTGTTATTGTTACTTAAATATTATTGTTGACAGGACACAGGTAGGCCTTCAGACACACATAAGAAAATAAAAGTAAAAAAGTCCTCAACAAATGGCACTTGGGGCATCAAGGACGAAAAGGGCTGGTGCTCAAGACCTTTCCACTCCTAGCACATACCTGACTCCACAAATATAATGATAGGAAAATAACGTGTCAGCTCACAGTCACTATACATAGTTCTTTTGGATAAGTTTAAAAATGGCTGATGCTGTTAGCTCTTCCAGTTGCAGTCATAAAGAGTTTTCTGGTGGTCATGACTACATTGCTTGCTTGAAAGTCAGGCAGTTTTTTCTTTATCTTACCTTTGAGTCTCAGGGAACACCATGGTAACCCACACTCTGACCAGTATTTATAAGACCACAAACATTTGTCAGAAGCTGTATTGTGTAGCTACCTACAGTAACTCCCAATAAGCAGAGGTTTTAATGAGCAGCTGTTCCCAGAGAGTCTTCTCTGCTTTTTGGTCTGAACTCACTCTGATTCTCTGAACTGAGAGTGCTGTGATTGCTGTTTGTGTTAGACGTTTATGAGAGGCCCCATGGGCCAAAACTTATGGGATAATATTCCCCAGGTTTATGTTTGATTCACACTTTTAAGTTTACACTACATGCATCCATACATATCTACATACATGATCACAGCTTTGCCTGTTTTAAACTGACTCAATTTTCTGTTCTTTCTTCTAATTTTAGACTCAGTTTAAGTTGAGTTGAATAGCAGAAGTGGGTTTACAAATTATGTGGGATGCGTCTAAAAGAAATATCACTTCAGCATTTTTCTGAAGTGACATGTTGTAAATATTAGGAATGTATGACATGAGGAAATCATGTATTTGCAGCACTATTGCTGAACATTGCAATAACAGTATCGATTATGATTCTATTAGTGCAAATAACTGCAGTGATGTTGATATCAAGATGACAAATGCTAGTTGATGTATTTGCAGCTTCAATACACACACAGTTAGCTTGGAAAGGCATTGTTTTTGTCCTGTCTTGTCCATATAAATGTAATCATATTAATAGTTTTTACTTTTAGCTGAAATGAAAATGCAAATGGGTAGTTACCACTATCGAGGTACTGTATCCCAAGATTTAACAGTTACTGTCTCAAAAGCTCTACAATCCCAACTATAAAGTTCACTGGAACTACAATGTGTTTTATGAGATGCCCGAGTATATTATGAAAGAATGACTGCAGTTTTTCCTCACTGTGGTCAGCGTAGAGTCGTGCAGCAGGCCTCTTCCCCTATCTGTAGCTGTGCACTGAGGGGCAGCTGGCTGAAGGGAGCCTACTGCATTTTTTATTCTCATACAGCAAAGACAGATTTGTCTGATTCCATTTGGTTGCAAATAAATTATTAATAAACTGCCAAAAGTTGTCATTCATATAACCTTTTTTACAAAATGCAGGTGACATATAAAGTGGCAAAGGAGCGGAGTGCAGGCTGGCAGCCAGAGCTTGGAGCCCAGCTAAATATCCAGCTATTATCAGCTCGTTCTACTGATTTATTTTTTTTAAAACAGAACATAAAAACAATCATGTTGTGCACATTAAGCTGATTTATTCTAGATATACTGCTAAATTTAGCAGGTATATGTTTTATGATTGTGCCTATGTCTAATCAAAAAAGAAAACACCTTATCAATGACATTATTGTATCTGAAATGCTCAATAAATTGTTTTAGCAGCACTAGTAAGAATTTTTATAGTTTTATTTTTAGATGAAAACAAGTGGATTATTTTGTTGTGAATACTGTGAAACCTTGGCATTGGGTTTGAAGATTACTATATCAGAATCTTGTGCTGGCCTCCCTTCAGATGCAACCCAGTAATTTAGTATATCATCAGAAATTGAGTTTGCTAAATATGGCTTTCAATTTATGAAGACCAAAATATAACAACATTTATAAAGTTATAAAGTTTCTAAGAAAATTAGACCATTATTAAAAACAACTGATAACCTGGCCTCTTATTGCATCCATGCTGCACTGCATTGATGCAATAATTTATGCCAAAAGACTGCTGTACATAGACATGGCCATATTCAGTATTAAAACTTTTGTTTCCTTGCTATGATGTCATAGTAATATTTTGTGAGAAATCAATATTTGGGTTTTTTTATTATCTGAGCAGAAGTAAAAGTTTGACATATTTCTTTTGAACTAACATCAGCCTTCAGCCATGTGTCTGGCAGTTCTTTCCAACAGACTGCTGTAGTCATGCTTTTTAGGTAATAATCTTACAGTTCAGAAATGACCTCAGAGGCCTTCACGTATTGACCATGATTTCAATGTTGTTTTTTCCTTCTGCAGAATTTAGCACCCACCTGGTGACTGCTCCTGATCTTCCAGTGGTGGAGATCGGGACTAACTTCACGGCTACATGCGTGATCGTCAACACGGTTGAAGCCACTGCCGACAATCTCTACTGGAATCTATCAGAATCATCCGTTGTACCTGAAAAAAACTACATCAAGATCAATGAATCAGCACTAGCTGTGACCATCCTCATCAGCGGTGAAGAATCTGAGTGGCTTTTCTGTATCTGCAAGAAAAACTCCCCCTATGTTTCTCTGAATAAAAGCAAATTTATTCATGGGATCTACCTGAAGAAAGCCTGTAAGTTTGCTCTGCTCAATATGAAACGTGTCCCATGTTTTTTAATCCTACATGGAAAGGGGTCAAGTTTCTTTTATCAAAGAAAATTTGATTACCAAATTTGGTGCAGGTGATGTGTGTGTAGTTGTGGGGCAGCTAATGGTTGACAGTATAGTGGTGCACATTTATTATCACAATATGACTGTAAGCAATATGCATGTCAAAAAAACCTATGGATTGCAATAATGATAGCTACCAATTTAATTGTATAATGGTCACAGTCTCTGTGGCTGTAGTATATTAGTGACATTTGTTTTATGCAGGATTAACATGTTGATGAAGCCAATAAGGAACTGATATGAAGTTGGTTCTTTATTAAAAAAGATTTTTCCAAACAAAAAAACTGTACCCAGTTTTCCCACATTAACAGGACAGACTGCATGTGAAATGTTATTAATATTTTTGCATCATGACGGATAACACACCAAGGTAAAGCAGGTTGTTTGTTGCCTATAGGACATTTTAATAAATTGTGGTGCCAAACCATTCAGTGATTTATAAACTTTAAAATACTAATAGTATTTTAAATTAAGACTTCCACTGAGTCCTTCTCTCAGTGGAAGGACTTAGAACTGGGTGATGTTCTCTAATTTCCTGTTTTAGTCAGAACACCAGCAGCAGCTGTTGTGCAATACAACCATGGCAGATGAACGCAACTAAAGATGCGTTTGTCGCATTGATGAGTTCATAATTAGCGTCCATCTCTCCTACGGTCTTTTTAACAACCACAGTCTCAGATTAATTCAGCTCTCCAGCACTATGAGCAGCAGCAGCCCTTACAACAACGACATTGAACCCATCATGGAAACATACACTACATTTACTCTGCAGATTCTTGACTAATATCTGTTTTTACATTGTTGTTGTGGTGTTTTAAGACCTTTTTGTATGTGACCATTTTTAACTTTTAGCCCCAGCACCTACAAAGGTTTTTGCTTGATCATGTGATTATCACATTTCCAAATATTCTCACATATAACCTCCTTTTCTAGTACTGTGCAGTCCTAATTTGTAGTTCTGTTTTTCTGACTATAAACAAGGTGAACTGTAGTTGGTTCCTAATCTGAGGTCTCTCTTCTTGGCCCAACACCAGATCCACCTCGGAGAGTGGAGAACCTGTCCTGTGTGGCAGAGCAGGCTGGGAAAATGGTCTCCAACACTTTAAACTGCAAGTGGGACGTGGTTGGTGGTCAGACTGAAGATGCCAAAACAAACTACACAGTGATGGTGCAACATGAGTGAGTCTTGCATTGATGCTGCATGCCAGCATTATTCATTACATCTGGTAGCATGATTGTTTTGGAGAATAAAAAGGTTTTGAATGTTTTTTTTTATCTGTATGCAGATGATCTAATGATGATCTGAATATGTTCTGCATGTTTTATTTTTACTTTACTGTATTTGATAGGGACAGATAGAAGAAACAGATCAAGGCAACTTAATGCCAGCATCAGTGTTCATAACATAACTACTTCACAACAGCCACCAAACCTGACCATGCACCATGCTCCATCATACCACAACATGCACCATCATATCCCATCATATCCCATCATACCCCATCATGCTCCACCATGCTCCATCATACTCCCCCATATTCCACCATGCTCCATCATACTCCAACATACCCCACCATGCCCCACCATGCTCCATCATACTCCAACATACCCCACCATGCCCCATCATGCTCCAATATACCCCACCATGCTCCATCAGGCAGTGAAGTCATTGCTCTGGTATTCCTAGATTGTGGGTGGAAGTTGCTTTTGGACATTTTGATCCCAGTATTTCATCATGATTTCATATTTCATGCTTTTGGGAAGAATTGCGAGTAAGTGAGAGTGAGAGAGGTCAGGAACTGAACATGTTCTGCAGTACAACTTATTTCATATTCTAAGTTTTCTAAACATGCTTTCTAAAAAATGTATCCAGTTCAGGCACATACAGAAGCAGCACAACAATCCTCAACACAACCTTCGTGGATCTGGGACTCTTTCCCCATTACATGCAACTGGAGGTTTGGGTGGTGGCTCATAATTTACTGGGAACAGTGGAGTCTGAACATCTGAAACAGGACGCCAATGAGTTTGGTAAGTAAATGTTTGACCATCTTCATTTTTGAAGGTTTTTATTTTTGTTGTGTTCTGAAATGGACTCTTGTGTTTCTGTGTTCCAGTGAAAACACATCCTCCATCCAAAGTGACTGCGATTCCAGAGGAGCCTTTCCCTAACTCCCTTTTAATCAAATGGCAGCATCCTATTGATGATGTACGAATAAAACTGACTTATCAAATCCGATACTGCCAAAGTGGATCCCATGCCTGGAGCTATGTAAGTGTATGTGATCTAAGCACTTTATTTATCAAAAATGTTTCTGAGCCCATTCTGGTTGAAATGCTGAATATTTTGATCACCTGGGGGACAGCAGAAGTTCTCCTGCCTTTGAGACAGTTCTGTTTAATCCCAACTGATGCATGTCGGACCAAATGGCAGCTGTTCACTCTCTGGCTCGCTGATTCTTAAAGAATATATTTTGAATAAAAACCCACTCAGATAAATCAATTCTTGGTTTATCTGGTTCTTGGTTTATTATTGATATTGAGTTTGTCTAAATTGACACTGGGGCTTTGGTTTTACAGATACCTCTTGGAGACACCGACAAGGTCATAACTTCCTTCAGACTACAGAATCTTCAGCCGTACAGCGCTTATGTCATTCAGATGCGCTGCAGAAATCGAGACGGGAACTCGGGTCGCTGGAGCAACTGGAGTGCCAATGAAACTAAGACAACACCAGAGGATCGTAAGTATTATTGTTTCATACTTTGACTGTTGACACAGATATGGAGTTATATGTGTGCCCAGAACATTAAGCAGAATCCAGTCTGTGCCTGACTTGGCACAGATGGAACGTTGGTTGCGACGGTTGTAGGAGTTCGTCCCATAATGGGCAGGTTGCTGGCTCAATCCCTGCTCCATTCGCCTCTGATGTTGTGTTCACCCAGCTCGCCTGCTACTGGTGGTCAAAGGGCTCGTGGCTCAGTGTGCCTCAGGGCAGCTCTGGCCACTATTTAGTAGCTTACCGCCATCAGTGTGTGAACAGGCTTCTGTACTTTTTGGACGTCACCTGCGCTGCGGTTGAACATAATTTCATTCACTGTTTCTGCCAATTTCTTCCACTTTTTTGTCTTCCATTTTCTTTTCTATGGGGCTTCCATTTTTTACAAAAGTATTTTTGGAAACAGTTCCACTCTCTCTCCTCTTCTGTTCACCTCTCCTCCACCACAGGAGCACAGGAGAAACCCTGAAATTATTTTACTGTTATTGACAAAAAAAATGTAGCAAAGCATTATTTTACATGTAGCTTTTTACAACTGAAGCAACAGTTCTTCCTGCTACACCCTATTTTTATTAATTGACAGCATTAAACATTTAGAACTCATTTATTAACTCAGTTAATTAATCGTGATTAATTCAGAGCAACTCCGATTAATCAGATTAAAAATTTTAATCGTTCAACAGCCCTATGTGTATGCATGTGTGTATATGTGTATACGCATAGTAAATTGTTTTTCTTTCCATGTCAATGATCAATTATCATGGGCTCAAAAAGCCCAGATGGTCCATCTCTTAATGATGCTATAAACCTGCACATGTCTTCATTCACTGTGCAGCTGAAGACATGAGTCATGGTGTGATGCTTCCTGTGTTTTCTACCTCTGATTCAGGACCTAGAAGTAAACCAGATTTGTGGCAGTTGTCTGGGGGTGACCATGGTAAAGAAGTGCAGATCATTTGTAAGGTAAAGTTTCATAATATTGTAAACAAAACAGTTTAATAAAAAAATATGCAAATCAAACATTACCAGATTGGAAAACATCAGAGAACAGCTTACATTCACTCACTAGACATGTTATTGGGTCCAACTTGCTTACATGTACACTGGGCTGAACAGTCATTTGCTCAGGTTCTGGCTTCGTTGGTTCTGGTCTAGATTCAGGCAGGTGTCTGAAATATTCATTTGGGCTGAGATCCGGCGACTGAGGAGGGCATTGGACTACACTGATCTCATTGTTACTTCTGAATAGCAGTTTGAGTTTAAACTTTGGAATGGCGTTGTAAGGATGAAGCCGGGTTTGTTGACAGCAGAATGACTCACCTAGTGTGCAGAGGATGAACAGCTCAATCTACGCTGAACAGGTTCTCCCACTGATGGAGACTGCTTTTTCATCCTGTGTGTGTATATGACTTTGACTTTCAGGATCCCAAGCATGCCAATGGAAGGATAACGTCATTCGGCTTAATTCCCTACACCAAGAATGGACGTTTGGAGCAGGAGATCATCCTGGCCGACCAGAACCAGAACTCCAGTGAGAGCAGAGTCACTCTGCTGAAGAAGATTTCCTTGGCTGATAAACAGCTTGTAAAAGTGTGTGTGAATGCCAACAATTCCAAGGGGACTTCTCCAGAGGCGTGTTTGGGCATCCCTGTCAGATCATCTGGTATGAAACATAGCAGCTAGTGCATATGGAAGCCTTATGTTGAATGTTCAGTGAAAGATCAACACTAAAGCTAGCCTACACGTGCAGTCAGTGTCAGCAGAATAAACCCAGAGCCTTATTAGGACTGCAGTACAGAAAAGGAATACAACTAATACCTTTATGCGCATGTTGGACTGGTGAGGTACAGTAGAAAACACAGTGCAGCTGTGCTCTTGCCATTATGCATACTTAGTAAGTTAAAGAACCAGAGTATTTAAAAAGTCTGGTGAGGTTGAAAAGATTTCAGCTCTGCTGTTGTTTCACAGTAACTGTCTGAACATAAATCTTTTGACATCATAGCAAGGGATGGTAGCACAATAGCAACTTTTTAATAAGCATGTTAGCATGCTTGTTAAAAAGATGTCAGAGAAGCACCATGAAAGCAGTTGAGGATTGGTTCATTCTTCAACTCAACCAACCCTGAGCAGTGATTGGCCGGTTGGAAACTAAGAAATCCAATCTTTTTCAATACCTAAATACAACATACTAAACTACCTTCTAGTGTTATAGTCAAAGCTACTTAATCTGAGACCAAGTCAAGTCCAAGACCAGTGGAGAGAGACTCAGACCACCATAAACATAATGTAGTTGCTGCTGTAAATGCTTAAAGAAAATCTGGCTGTGATGTGTCATTAGCAGGACTCCAGTCTGACTGGTGGCTCTGCTGCGCCTAACGGTTTCAGATAGGTGCTCTGACACATAGCTGAACTCAAACCTGGCTGCCATCTACAGGCTTACATTGACAGGCTGACATTGACAGTCACATTACATTTGTCAATCTAATGTGACTGGAAAATGTTTCTACTAATATTCTTCTAACCCTAGTAGCTCTCTGTCATAGGGTGTAGCATCACCTTTTCTCCCATCATTCTTACTGTCTGCTCAATGCAGGAAGGCTTAAAATATCCCTATGGTTCTTAGATTTTCTTATGATATATAGTTCTTAAAGACAATTCAGAATTGGCTAAGATCAGTATGAGCTGGTCAGAGCTTTACAGAGTCTTTAGTGCTGCTTCTCTAACGTTGAGCAGCATTTTTGAAAGCATAAATAATGTCCTGTAGAGGTGACTGGATGATTATTATTGTTACAAATGTTCAAAGAACAAGAGATTTAATTAGTCCTTTAGTTGGTGTAAAGCTATCTCTGTGTTGCTAACAGTGTGTGTTTCTCTTTCAGAACGACCAACGGTGGAAGAGTTGAAGGTGTGGACCCAGGAGGGTCAGATGTTTGTGGAATGGAAACGGCCAAATAACACCACTGTAACTGAATATGTAGTTGAGTGGGCAAGGCCTGGAAAAACAGACTGGCAGAGAGAAAACAAAACCACCACGAGGACCGCAATTAAAGGTTATATTTCGTTTTTGACCATTTAATTTTGTTGTTGTTGTTGTTGATCTACTGATAGTCCAAATAAAGGAGCAGGCAGTTACCTGATTGAGTAAAAATGGAGCTGGTAGATATTAAACAAAAGTAAGAAATGGGAAAAGTAACACTGTTTACTCAAATAATTCTCTAAAAATGAAATCAGTCAAATCTTAAATAAAATAAGGTGTCCAGCTTAATTCAGCCTAAGGTATCTAAAGTTAATCCGTTGGGTTAAATTGGGCTCAGACATAACATCTGTGGGCTTGGTCCGGTCCGGTTGGATTTTTTGTGCTCAATCTAAACTTTAGCACAGATTTCTCCTTCAGATGTGGACCAGGGGGAAGTTATGAGGCTGTGTGTTCAGATCACAGCAGGTGAAGCGCTCATGAGCCAAGTAGTTTAATATCATGTGTTATATGTAGTTATTGGGACCACAGTCAGTGTTTTTGTCACTGCAGAGAATAAGCTAGATGTGTTTATCTGTATGATGCGTGATGGAATCCGGATTCTCTGTTCAACTTGTTGAATGTTAATCAAACCACACAAAAATTAAATGCGACTAAACAGTCTATGTCAATATCATTTAAAAATTTACGGATAAAAATAGAATATGACAGAATTTTTTTGATGCCGTCAGTCAAAATGACGGACAACAAAAAAAGCCTAATGCAACTGCTGGCTGAGATGCTCATAAGTGCTGCTAAATCTCAACTGTTTTATATTTTTTGTGTTTGGTCTCGCTTGTAAACGAACCAATGAGTCTTGAGATTTTTCCTATATAAAAAATGGATTATATATAACTAAATATTAAGTTTTGATTGAAGGTTGTAAACTGGCACTTGTGGTTTTGAACAGGTCATATTTTTAAAAAGCAGAATCCTCTTCATGCTTTCAGAAAGTTTCTTTATGTTTCTGAGCTGTGTTAAAATCTCCTCCAGAACATTGAGCTGTTGCTCACCAGGAGATTGGAACTGTATCAGAGCAGCTCCTGCAGGCCAAAATGGCTCCTTTCGCAGGCCCTGGCTTGGTTTTTATGTAGAGATTTATTGGCAGCATCCAAGTTCCTTGCTATGGATGGACTTCCATATGTCCACACCTCTTTCAGCTCTTTGTGAGCAGAGTGTGGTGGAACAATGCAGCAATAATTCTATGTCATCCTTAAAATCTGCAGCCCTACTGTTCATCTTTATTTGATCAAACTGTTTATTTTGTTTTCTGATGTGAAATCCAGGGAGCCTTGAGAAGTTTGTTCGCTACAACGTGTCAGTTTATATCATTCAGTCTGGAAGGATCAGGAAGCTGGTTCATAGAGAAGCCTATCTGGAGCAAGGAGGTAAGACGAACTGGATGATGCTCTAGTTCTCGCTTTCTTCCATGTCTTCTTTTATCTGTTTACCTTTATTTACTTAGGTGAACCCTGCGCTCTGCAGTTGGTATTGGTATGTTAGTGTGAAGAGCTCTGGTTGGATGTTCAGGTCTTCTGTAGCCTCTACAGCTTTTCCTCCAGTTGTGCTCTGTATTCGGTTCCATTCATCTTCCCATCATACCTTACCAGGATTTTCAGTTTTGTAAAATCGCTTCACTTCTTACCTGGATTTGTCACCATGGAAATCAATCTGTGTCCTGAGAAAATGGTTCTCCTCACTGAGTTAGACTGTTGTGCTTTGTTAGAGATTTTCTCAGTAGAGTTGGTCCTGATCTACCTAAAAGACTGATTACTGTCAGACTGCTTTCCGGTTAGTCACCATCTTCCTGTGCTAAAATGACTTCCTTATGATAAGCCCACCACACATCATACTCTCCAAATGACTACATGTAGCATCTGTACGGTCTGTTCACGATCAGATCACTTGCAGACTGTCATCACATGTTTTAACCTGGATAACTAGAATATCTCTGTTGGTTAAACTTGCTTCACTCTGCAGGGTCCAGCTACCCAGACTACAGGTGCACCCATAAATTGGCCCCAAATTTCCTTAATTTTGGTAGAAGGGTGATCGGCTGATACTTACATGTGAAGCCGATCTTATCCACTAATCTCATCTACCTCAGCAAAGATCTAAAAATCAACCGCTGTCCTCTGCTGCTTTGGAAAGAGAACTTTGACTGACAGACCGGCCCACCAGGTCATGTCTGCAGATTTGCAGTTAACAATAGTCACCCCACTGTTACCAACTTAGCGACTGTCTTGCTATATTTAACAACATTTCAGACAAAAATATCAGTATCGGCCAAAATTGGAATGGGCAGGCAGGTCAGGGTTTGTAAAGATCAGTGATTGACCAGAAAACTGCAGTCGGTGCAGCCCTAACCCGGACAGAAACATCACCACAGTATGATGCTGCTCCCGCCTTCTTTCAGAGAGCAGATGATGTGTTCAGTCATTTCTCACTTGTTTTGCACTGAAATCAAAACATTTCATTTTGGTCTCAACTGACCAGAGCACCTTCCTGGCAGCAACGGGGACTTCAAATTTGATCATGATATTTTGTGGTAATATTGTCATAACAATAAAAGCAAAGATATGAAAACAACTAATTAATTCTCAGAGGTCATATTTTTTTATTATCTTAAATCGGGAAGCTTGTTATTTGGCCAGCAACCTCACCACTAAGGGTGGTGGTTCTGGTTCTTTTACGATTAGGGAAGTTCCTGAGCGGATTCGAGTAGTGGTGGTTCTGTTTACCTGACTTGGGTGCAGTCTGGTGTGATCAGCTCTAATAATGTTTCTGCTTGGGTTCCAGCTCCAGAACAGGGCCCTACTATTAACAAGAGCTATCCAGCATATGATAATGCTCGGCTGGTATGGGATGAGATTCCACTGGACAAGAGGCGGGGCTTCATCACAAACTACAACATATCCTACAGAAAGGAGAACGAGGCCCCGAGTACGTTCCTACCTGTCAGAACTGGCTCTTTACTCCAAAGCTTTTACCGTCTTCTCAACCTAACTTGTTTGGTTCTGTTCAGAATCGATTCCTGTTCCAGCTAACAAAACCTCTTACACTCTGACTGGACTGCTGGGCAACACCAAGTATGAAGTCTGGATCAGCGCTTCAACCGTGGCAGGCTCAAAAAACAGCAACCCTCACTCATTCACCACATTGAGATACGGTGAGTCTGTTTGCAGGGAGCTGCTTCACATCAGCTAAACAAACAGGACATATTCATTCAAAGCCCTAATAAAATAACAGCAGCAGAATGTGTGCGAAGGCAGAAAGATGTTGAAGGCAGCTAGATAAACTGCAAAGCACTTGGGAAGAGATGAGTGTGTCTGTGCATAAGTTTGCTTTTAAGCTGCACTGGAGGAGGGGAAAGAAGTGATTGATGATGGAAAATAAAACATGGTGTTGACTTTCTGAGAGATGGACAGGTCACCAGTCCATCAGGACAGACATGTCCAACTCATTCCCAGTGTACCAGCTATGGTTAGGACTGGTTCACAAGCCGGAGTTTTGCTTTTTGGAAGGCAACAGGAAGCAGAATCCTGTTGTCGAGTTGTTCATCTAGAATGTGGGTTTGCACGTTGGTGCAGAACAACAAAAAAACTATCTGGTATTAGTAGCTTGTCAGCATTAATAAACCTTTATTCATTAGCTAAAAACTGAGTGGAAATAAAGGAAAACGTGGTGGTGATGTGAAGTGTTGCTGATCTGTTGTGCTGTCTTCCTGTCAGCTCCAGGAACGATTGAGGGCATCGTGGTGGGAGTCAGCCTGGGCTTCCTGTTCTTCGTTCTCATGGCTCTCCTGCTGTGCTTCCTGAAGAAGGATGTGTAGGTGGAACTGTCCTGTCTGTCTCCTTCCTTTCTCTACAAGATGTAACTTCATAGTGTGTCAGCATGTCAACACATAGTTTATGAAGAGCATTCATGCTGTAAAGTTGCTCTAAGAAAGCTCAGTGGAGGTGGGGCTGCTCCAGTTTCTGCTCTGTAGTTAGGCCAGATCAGACTCCGTTAAGGTCTTGTGTTAGAGACATGATGTGTGTTGTTGTTGGTTTCCTGACAGATAGCTGTGTAATGTCAGAGTTCTCTTTCCTTTCAGATTAAAGGAGAACTTCTGGCCCCAGATTCCCAACCCTGGAGAGAGCACCATTGGAAACTGGTCTCCTGATTATCCTCCAAAGGTAAACATGCAGTTACTTCCGCCCTGTCTTTCGTTTTCTGTGGGTTCCATATTAAAGCTCTGACTCTTGGTGTCAGGATTAGGTTTTAAATTCAAAGTGAACTTTTGTATTTATATTTAATATGCCTGACAAAACCTTGAATTTTGTATTGGGGTGAAATTCTTTTGGTCTGAGATGTGACAGTGATCTTTTGTTCCTCTGCAGGAAGAGACCCCAAAGGAGAACTGTGTGTCTGGTGTGTCTGTGCTTGATGTTGGGGTGTGTGAGGTAAAGCTTGGCTTTGAAGAGGATAAGACCAGTCTGTCGCTGAAGAAGGGCAAATACCTGTCTGAGGAGCACAGCAGCGGGATCGGCGGCTCCTCCTGCATGTCCTCGCCGCGCCAGAGCGTTTCCGACAGCGATGAGGGCCCTGACCTCGCTGACTCCACGGCCAGCACTGTTCAGTACTCCTCTGTTGTGGCATCCAGCGGTTACAAGGGCCAGACACCCAGCTCCCATTCGCAGCATTCCATCTTTTCGCGGTCCGAGTCCACGCAGCCACTGCTGGACTCGGAGGAGCACCCAGATGTGTCGCTGCAGGAGGGATGCAGACAGGTCCAGCATCCTCCCAGGCCGTCACTGTTTACTGGTGCAGAGAACCAGAACAGCATGGAGTCTGATGACTTCAGGCTGCTGGGGGTGGAGCATCATGACTTCTGTCCCCTCAGAGAGGACACTGAGCTGACCACCGAGCCAGACAGCCTGTCTGCTGACACAGAGTCAGCAGCAGTGTCCAGCTACATGCCACAGTTGGGAGGTTACAGACCGCAGTAAGAACATATTGCACTGTATCGTTTTATTTTATTTTAAGCCTTTGGCACAGTGATTTTAAAATTGTCTCACTCATTTCCACTTCAATGCATGTTTACATGTGCGGCTGTATAATTCTTTGTAAAGTATTATGTGAATGACGGCCTGTAGCAGTAATGCTTGGCAGTCAGAGTATACCTCTCTGTTCCTCACCAGACTGATGGACCTGCAAGCTTTGAGTTCTAACTGCCAAGACATTCAGACTGAATTTGTCTTCTCAGAACATTAATGGAGGAAGATTTTGTCAAGTATTTTCTGCCGAGAGTTAAAGTTGCCTGGTAGCATAGCAGTTAACTAACTCAATCTGAAAACTGATTTAACTGTGTTTAGTTTGACCACAGCAAGGCTGTCCCACATATCAAACATGTGACCTGTGGAAGGACAGAGGCTCACTGTCAGGTCTGTCTCCTTAGTGCATACTCTCAACATTTCTTGCAGAGGGTGTGAACCCTTATTAGACAAAACACACTGTCATCAGCATGTTTGCAGATAATTAGTCATTTTCTACAGTAGACTGCAGGACCACAGAAAGATGGAAGAGAAACTATCTTTACAGTCAGCTTGTTCTGAGCTGCAGGCTGATCTCCAGAGGAACAGAAACCTGTTCCTGAGAGCAGACTGCTGTGAAAGTGGTCTGCAGCTTGTCTGTAGCACCAGAACTCAAATGGAGGCTCCACAGGGCAGAGTGTTCGGTCCTTCTGGAAACAAAAATGGTATTAGGTGATATGAAACTGACAAATATATTGCAGACAGAAGATGGTGCTTGTTTATCACGCAACACCAGTTAGAATGGAGATGTGTTACTTTGATATTGTAATAGAAACAGAACTACTGCTTTTTGGAGCACTCCAAAAAGTGCTATTTATGGGCCAACAGTTTGTTGCTGACAGAAAAGTGCTGAGTGGATGTATGTCTCCACTTCTGCTTTATACCCATTACTATTTTTTTCTTTTTCTCGTCTTATTACCTCAGTTCTGACTCTACGTAGTTCATCCTGTGTTCATTTCAGTTCAGTTTCTTTATATAACAATTCACAACATGTTCTCTCAATGAACTGGTTCAGTTAATATCCAATTCAGTTTAGCTCCAATCCAGTTCTTTAATTTTTCTCATTTGAATTCTAGATTAAGACATGCTGTACACATTGACGTGTTGAGGTTACATTTAGCAGAACCTGGTGAAGAGTTTGGCTCTATGGGATGGAGAGCTCAGTTTGGGTTTGTCCTTCCTCTTCTTGTTCTTCTTGCATTCAGCTCTGCAGAAATGGGATGTGCATTGCTAGGCATTATCATTTATTACATAATGTCTTTTTTTAGCTTTAGTATATATGCTGCACTTGAATGTAACCAAGTTATCCTTGTTAAAGTTAACCTGTATTGTGTATCAATAAAGTTTCTTTGAGATGCCTTAAAAATCTGAGCTACATGTGGTCTGTGGGTTAAAACAGCTCAAGTGACTTCTTGACAGACATTTAACATTTTTCCTTAATTCAGGAGTTTTGTGTCAAATTGGCCTGACACTAAATTGTCTGCAAAAATGTGGAGTAATCTTTCTTGGTAAGTATTTTTTCAGATGTTTTTTTGTTTTTCTTTTTAAAGGGGGAGGGACAGGAGTGACTTGTAAGCTATTTGAAGTAGAATGGAAGATTTTTCCTTCAATGAAAACTACAATTTCTAACTGATTATAATAAACAGTTTTTAATTTAGGTTAATATTTAGGTTTCTGCCATATAAATATGTATATTGGTAACAATGGGTCAGCAGTTAGAGATTTACTTTACTGTTACTGTTCAACAAAGAAAAATAAAGTTGAAGAGGATTCATGAGACTCAGCCACAGTCTTGACCCAAAAGGTTTGGTTACTTGAAATGTAGCTTTGTGTCATCTACTCCCTCCAAGTCAAGAAGGAGGTCAAGAACAGGATGTACTGTCTAAGAAGGGTGGCATCTTTTGGGGTCTGCTAAGTTGTTGTATATGTTGTACTGGTTCATTGTGTCCATTGTGCTGTTCTGGTGGTGTGTGTTGGGCAGTGGGGCACCATTAAGAAGAATACTGAATTGGCTCATTAAGAATACAGGCTCTGAAGTGGGACTGGGCCTGCACTCTGTGGAGAAGGTGGTGCAGCAGGGGACGATCTCCAAGATCAGAGCGATCTTGTCCAATCAGAGTCACCCACTGACGGTGTGGTGCTCCACTGAGAGACTAGGGAACTTGTGTGTCTCTCGCCACACTGTGCTATTTATTTCTTAATACTCAGTGTTTTTATCTGTTGGGTCTTTGGTGCTTATTGCTTGTATAAGTGGGAGCGATGGTCTGCCACACAATTTTCTTTCGGGATTAATAAAGTATCCATTTATCTTGTGTAATGGAAGGAAGCAACAGATGATGAAATGGTGGGTTGGAGCCTTGTGTGTTGTAAAGTGAATGCGCTGAACTGTTGTGGTGAACAAAGAACTCAGCCACAAGAAATTCTAAAGTTCTCCCTTTAGCTGTTTGACCTTCATTCCTGGCAGATGCTGATGGGGAGAAGCTGTAATGTAGCAGAGAGCAAGAAGAGGGTGTGAGCAGCTCATACACTAGCCTCATGGACAGACCCTCTTCCTGGCTCTGATTGATTGGCTGTTTCTGATCAAGTCATTTCTGTAGTTAGCACTGCGACCAAGCAGAGGAGCTTGACTTTTTTTTTCAAATTATCTGTCTGATCTCTCATAACACAGTTACAGTTTTAACAAATATGTTAAAAAAAACCTATTTTGTTTTATAAAAGTTACATTTTCAGTGCTGATTATGTTAACCCATTGGAGAAGAAACGGCAAGTCAGTCTTACAAGCTAGTAAACCAATTTGCAGTCAATTAATGTCTTTTGACCATGGCTATTTTTTTTTATAAATATGTCTTTATGATTGAAATAATTCTGCCATCAGGAGGACTGTGAAATGATGATGATGATGATGATGATGGGATTTTTCTGAAGAATAATGTCTCTTGTCGCAGAGGAAGAAAATCAGCCTCCTGCTTCACATGTTCTCTTCAGGAACATGATGTTCGTCTGAATGGAGGGCAGGAGTCGGTGGATCCCGCATTACGCCGCCATAAATCCGCGCAGTGGAGAAGAGCTGCAGTGAATGCAGCCTTCAGTCACTGCTGACGTCGCGTCTCTTTAACGGAGGGCTTCTCAGGACGGGAGGGGCGGGGGGTGAACGGGTTCATCGAGTTCATTCCTGTATAGCAGGTCGGCTGTTCCCGGTTCCCTGTGTTAACGAGAGGCTGCGGCACAAATCGCTGATGAAACATGGAAGCAGTCCGCATCGGAGACCGAATACATGGTGTTTATTCTGGACACTGACTGGATGAGTTGATAGCTTTAAAGCACGCAGCCATTTTCAGGTGAACCTGTGCTCTTCCAGCCAGCTGTAGCCTATATGTTGGGAATGGAGAGGTCGCTTTTTCCTGTGCAGGCTGCTGCTGCTGGAATATAAATGATGATGATGATGGCTGATGGGTGCTGCAGGGGAACGGAAAGAAGCAGGGGTAAGATCCCGTCCGATTCTCTGTCCAGACACGCGTATCCCCAGCAGTACATCCAGGCTGGAGCAGCGCAGCAGGGAAGTGACATTCAGGAACTGGCCTCAAAACGCGTTGACATCCAGAAGAAACGCTTCTATCTGGACGTGAAGCAGAGTGTGCGCGGTCGCTTCCTGAAGATAGCCGAGGTGTGGATCGGGAGAGGGCGTCATGATAACATCAGGAAGAGCAAGCTGACCCTGTCCATGTCAATGGCTCCGGCTCTGCGATACTGCCTGGGAGATTTCATCGATTATTACGCCCGAATCGGACTGCGGGGGAGCCTGGCCCAGACTCCCCAGCTGGCAGAGGAACACGGCAGCAACGGGCAGGGCCGCGGGCATGATGCTCGCAGAAAAGCGCGGGAGCAGCATGCATCTCCCACCGGCTCGGTAGGCTCCGATGATCATGCCCACCGAGTTCTCAAGAGCGAGTTCATTGAGAGAGACAACAGGAAGTACTTTCTGGACCTCAAGGAGAACCAGAGAGGTAGGTTCCTCCGCATACGACAGACCGTCAGCAAAGGCCACGGCTCCATGGGCTACTATGGCCAGGGCATCGAGCAGACCATCGTTCTGCCCGCACAGGGGCTCATCGAGTTCAGAGACGCCCTGTCCCAGCTCATTGAGGACTATGGAGACGAAGAGGTGGACGAGCATGGCCGACTGGGCTCCAGGACTCGCCTCGATAACCCCGAGCTACCGGAGGCAGCGTCCTTCCGAGTGGACAACAAACGCTTTTACTTCGATGTGGGCTCAAACCGCTACGGGGTTTTCTTAAAAATAAGTGAAGTGCGCCAGCCATACAGGAACACCATCACGGTCCCGTTGAAAGCCTGGGCTCGGTTCGGAGAAAACTTCATCAGGTATGACGAGGAAATGCGGAGGATCTTCTCATGCCACAAGGAGAAGAGGACAGAAGACCGACAGGACAGCATAGAGCAGGAGGACTGACCTCTGCACCCTCCAGACACATGGCCCAAACTTCCACATGCCGTGTACTGTCTCCACAAGTAGGCTGATTTACCAAGGGCTGGTAAACATCTACCCTGCCAAGAAGTGATCCATTCATAGCCTTATAGCAACACCTGATTCATCTACTGCTGCTGATGCACTTTAACCAGGAGCAGCCTGGGAATGATTTGGGGCTCTGTGGACTTTAACCCACATTTGCCTTTTAAATTTAACAATGCACTGTACAGATGGTTATTAATCAAAAAAAGTTACAGTGATGTGGTATTGCTGGTAATAGATGAGCTTTAGAGTTGACCATTGTTAATGTTGGCACCCTAAATATTACCTAATATTTTTGTGGCAAGCAGAAGTGCAGAGAAGTGCAAACTGCAACAAATCAAAAGGGTCATTATAAACATAGGATGAATATCTATATTTGAGTCAAATCAAAAGTTGAGGTGAGTTGCCTGAGAAATTTGCTGGGTTGTTTGCTGGGTTTCCTGATGGTTGTGGCCGTAGGTAGTCCCATAAGTGCAATAAATACCAGTCAATGCTTACAGCCTCACTGACCTGGGGAAAAGTATGTTGTAGTGAGCTGTAGGTGTTGATCCAATGGAATAATATATTTATAACTGTCACAACAACTAGGCAAGAGAAACATTGGTGTGCCGATGCATGCTGCCAGTGAAATGGTTATGCTGGTGTTGTGACTTGTTTTGTTTTCTGATGTAGAGTTTAGTCCTTCAGTTTACTGTTCAAGTGTACATGGACAACAGAATCCTGGCTTTGACCTTGTGTTTCTCCTTAGATCCAGCCTTGTGTTTCTCCTTAGATCCAGTTATGTTCCGGTATTCTTACGTACTGTTATCAGTGAAGACATGATCTGGTCTTTGCCTTCTCATGTGCACTCGAGAATTGCAGGGTGTGTTGTGTTCTCCAGATTATTAAAAGCAGAGTTCAACACCAGAACAGTTCCAACATACAAGGATTCATGTGTGCATGCAGACATGCAGACATAGCAGCAGTTCATTGCTGCTATGTGCACTGGCAGTTTAGGATCCATCAAAAGATACCAAAACTGCACAGTAGATGTTAAATCTTCACATTGGCAAGTTCTGGGTCAGTTTAGAGACAACTTTTGCAGTGATGCAAACCTGCAAAGCAGTCTATCGAGTGCAGAATCACTGACCAGATGTCATACCCTGCTACACGTAAAATCCATTGGTGCTTAGAGTTGCACCACTAGTCAGTTTCAGAAAGAGAACTGAACTTGTGAGCGGTCCAGAGTGTGGTTTTTAATGAGCCAAACTATCAGTGCAGTTGTTGCTGAAAGAGCAAACAAGACTTAAAGGAGGCAAAACAAATCTATAACTGTGAGGCTTGAGTAGGTTTCTTGCAGTTAGTTTATGGAACGTCTTTGGATGATGCTAGTCGGATCCAACTTTGGGTGTCGGGCAAGGCTAAATCCATGCATATTGATATTTGAGACATTTTTTTTCCATGAAGCATAAAACTGTGAAAGAAGGAATTACTTAGCTGAATGTGGATTCAAAAAACACAACTTTAAACTTAAAAATGTCATGAGAGATGGCACAAAAAGACGTAGCCCAAGCAGCTACATATTGTCTTTTCAGATGTGAATTCTGCAGTTTTTCTACATGTCTTCTGTTAGGCACACAAACATGATCAACTGGAAGCAAATGTAAAAACAGCCCTGGAAAACAAAAGGGAAGCCACACGTTTCTGCTGAAGGCATATTTAGGCATGGTTCATTCATTTAAAAGATGAAAATGATGCATGATAGAGGAAGGATTTTTTTTAGGTAATCTGCTTCCACTTCTAATGTCCAGACTGCAAATAATTAGTATAAGAGACTCCATGCCACCTGGTGCGGTGACACCTTTAATTACAACTCTGTGTTATTTTACCCTCAAAGCCTCTCCTTATTGGATTTTACAAGCATTTTTAGGTCACATCCCTGTGTGTGGGCATTCATTGTTCGACTGATGCTTCACACACACAGGAATGCTCAGACTGAATAAGTTCTTCTTGTCATGTGGAAGATGTGTGTAGAGTGGCGATGCAGACTGATGGCTACTGCATTGAACAGCCCACACGCTGCGAACAAGAAGACATGTTTTATTTTGATCTAATTATTCTGATTCTGGGTTAATCAAGGTGAATTTACATTAGTCAGTTTTTTTATACGATAATTGAAGTAGCAGTAGTGGAAAGGAGGCTAGCGCTGGATTAGACAGAAAAAAATATTGCTTTTTATTTTCCATCTACCTGAATACATTCAGTCTCTTGCATCATGAGGACACAAATTTACAAATTTGTTGTACCTCAAAAAAACCCTCATCAGTCACATTATTAGATATATCTTGCTGGTACTAGGAGTTCATCTTGTAATCTGTTTGTTGCCTGTTCGAATCCCTGCTCCGTCTATCTCAGTCGTTGTGTCCTTGGGGAAGATGCCTCACCTACTGAGTGGGCATTTGAACTTTTGTCGCTTGCTTATCTTCCTTACCAGGAAGGTATTTTCATCCATGCAATTGCTGCTCACTGAATATTACTTTTTGTTCCCTGACAATTTTTTGTAAACACAAGAGATGGTTATATGGGAAAATCCCAGTAAACTGGTCGGTAATACTCAGACCAGTCTGTCACCAACAGCATGTCCCTCTCCTTTCTTCCCCATCCTGGTGCCCTCTTTGATCTTCAGCAAGTCATTTTAATAGCATCTAAAATGCAATAAGTTACTGCCATGTGACTGGCTCATTCATGACTTGTGTTTCAAGCATTCAAACAGGTCTATCTAATAATGTGGCTAATGAGTGTATGCTCTTCATGCTGCAGTGGATTATGTATTCTACTGTTCACATTGTGTTTCCTGTGTAAATGTATTTGGTTGCTGGACATTTTCATGATATAGTATATATAGTATATATTTTCATGATATACTATATATCATGAAAATATACTATATCACTATAGTGTAGAGTGAGGAAATCTTTTCTTTACATCTAAAGTAAAGGAAGAATCTTTTTAGCTCTCTAATTTTCCACAGTCCAGCATCTTATAATTTAAACAAGGAATCTAAAAAAACACTTAGCTTTTAAAATGAGGTGAAGGACGTTTGGCAGAAGGTAAAAATGAATGTGGGTTTGTCATAACATTAAGCTCTTTTTAATTTAGTGCATTAGATCAACTTGTTCTGTGTGGTCTTACTCTGTGTTTTGTTATTGAAACACTTCTAAGGTTTTTCACCACACACACTAACCCAGTGCTGGAGCTGGAGCTGGAGTCAAGTCTTACCAGGTTCTATAAAAAAACATGGCAAAGAACCTACTTGGTAGCCAGAGACCTTCTTTAGAGCCACATCATTACATCACTGAAAGCAACTCTTCCAGTAAATTGTGGATTGTGAAATTCTTCAAAAACATCAGCATTCTGACTTTGGAGCTTTCCAGTAGATTTTCTTTCCAAATTGGACCATGTAAATTGTAAAAGATGTTGCACTTAAAGTCCAGACAGACATTTCTGAAGGAAGCAGCAACGCAAATAGAACTTAGGCAGGATGTCTCAATCCCCTTTTTAAAAATCAGTATCAGCTGGGAATATTGATACAACCCAACAATTTTGATTAAATGGAGGGCCAACTGGTGTTAAAAACCTGGCTGACTGCTAAAGTAGCTCTATGCAGTGCTATGATCTCATTATATTACATGTAGGAAGAGGTTAAACAGAGAGAGAAAAGAAACACTGAGCTTTGCTGTTAGATGAACCAGAGTAAATGCAGAATTACCTCAGTGCTTTGGAACATAATTTTGTTTGCTTGTTGGTTTCCATGAACCCACCTTGGCTGCTGAAAAACATTCTCTTTTCCACTGGGCCCAGTAGTTGTTGGAGTCAGTGTCGGAGCTCTGATGGAAACAAAAAGAACTGGTGGTATGAAACCACTGTCAGTAAATCTGCTCTGGATCAAGTATTGTGGATGGAACTGAGCCATGTTGATGGTTAGGCTCACATGTTCAGACCAATCAAAAATGTCTACTGTGCAAAATATCTTCTGATGTAGTTCATTCAGGTACATAACAAACTAATAGGCACTTTTCATTTTAAAGATTAAGTTATTTTATTGGGCTAGTTCCTGTTGACCCCTTTAGTCAATAAAAACTGAGGAATATTTAATGTTTGCTGCCCTTTTATGAGGGTCTGGTGAAGACTGTCAACTTATTTTCAGTAACTTGTTTTACATTTTTACACAGAGACATACGAGATATATCATACTTTGTATCAAAGCACAATCTATTTTAGAAATTAGAAATGAATTTTCCCCAAAATAATTCTTGTCTAAGCTAAAGTTTAATATAAGGGATATGAAATGTACACTGTAAAAAAATAAACGCCTCTAATTTACGGTAAAATACCGGCAGCTGTGGTTCACAGAATTTTACCGTATTTATACAGTAAAACCAATTTATCCTGTGATTTCATTTTCTCCGAAGTTGGATCTGGAAATGAAGGTTTGACAACTGTAATCTAGCAACTTTCACTACATTCTATATGAGTGTAGCCATAGTAGATAGTGAACGATGGTTGCTCTGCAAATGGTCCAGACTTTTGAAAATCCGACTTCTGAGTAATAGGGGATCACATCAGTAGTAAAGTCCTGTAAAGGCAGGACAGTCATCAGTTTCGTAAAATGAGTGCTATAGAAAACACTTTAAAGAAAATCTGCACTTTTGGTGAAATTATTTCTGGCAGAATTCTAATATTGCTTGTCATTCTAATGCTTGTAATTCTATTAGCCTAAATTGACAATCACTGATCACATCGACTGTAAGCTGCACCCCTCCCCCCATGATATTCTGCTTCTTTATTAAGGTTGTGCCTGAAAGTGTCAACCTGCAGATAAATTCAGCCCACACACAACCTGCGAAGTCTTAAAGATTTCAAAGGACCAGTTGAACCAATTAAGGGGGGCTAGTTAAACTAGCAGGCACATCTAGAGCTGATGTAAGCTTTCAGAAATAAAGCCACCCTCAGAACCACAGGACTGAACCAGAACTCTGTGGTCGACATAGAGAACTCCATCTGTTTCAGACATCTCACATACCAAAGGTTACAATAAATAAGAGGTATACTGTGTTATTTCTAACGCCTTATTTCCAATGAAGGGTAAGGCGCGGGTCGGTGGGGTTCAGTATGCTATTTTGTCTGTTTCCATTGTAAAAGCGGCCCATACAACCGACCCATACAGCACTGTTCCAGGGCAGTCTTCAGTTGTAGGTCTATAGGAAAATGGTACAGTACAGATATGGTGTTACACTGCACAGTCCATTGATTGGGTGAGGGCACTGACCCTTCCATCACAACCTGACCCTGTGAAGCTGGTTTAAACTTTTATCACTATATCATTTTGCAGCTCATAAGCCAGCAGCCCTTCTTGCCTCCTTGGTCCTTTCAAAACTCAAACCAGAAAATGCTCAGTCCTTGACTTCAATTATTTTGTAAAAGGGACTTTAGTTGTAGATTGAGTACACACTTTAAAAGAAGTGTTTCATAATGGGAGTGGTCTCTTTCAGCAGTATAACATCTCTATGAAGAAATGGAACATGGTTGGTTTAAGGAAAACAAGTTTGAGGAGATAAGCCTGAACACCCATGACTTTTATCTTCTACGACTTTAAATATTTACCACAGATTCACTGAAGACAAGAGACTGAGACTGAGTCCAAAAAGATCAGATGCCTTTAGATTGAAAAAAGAAACAACACCTCAATGTTAGGCTATTGGCCGTAATGTTGTGGCTGATTAGTTTAAAATAAGGTATTGTTTTCAGTTTTGAACAATTTGTAGATTGTTTGATTATAAACAAGAGAATTGCACTTAATCTGAAATGTATACAGCTGATTAAGACATATGTTAGTCTGAGTTGATGTATCCTGTTCTACAGCATATACAGCACAATCGTAGTTCATGGAATAAAAAGAATGTGTTTGGAGTCAACTGAAAATATTGAATTAAATGACTGAAGAAGGGAATGTGAAAATATGTTCCTGTAAAATGTTTTTTTTTTTTTTTTTACATCACTTAAAAGAGAGACCCAAAAAGTTAGAGACCTAACTTTTTAGAAATATTTGTTGCTCAAACAGAGCAGGTCTTGGTCAGCCTGTCTTTAGATCTGTTGGTTTTTAACAATGGGAAGAATACGCAAAAACCTAGATTCTAAATTTGAAAGAAGTTTATTAAACCAAACCGCGTGCATGTCTAGGGCTAACACTGATATCACAGCTGAAGGTTCAACTCTGGCCAAAACTCCTAAGACTCATGTATGTGATCCATCCTACTTATCAGTCTCTAAATACAACAGACAAAATTTTATATATTTATAAAGTCTTATTATTCACATTTATTATTCATATTTTAATCAAAGGCACTTCCCCTTATAAGCTTTCTAAATAAATAACAACAGTGCAAGTACCAGAAGTCAAATTCTGTAATCTATCTAAAGATTAAAAATGTCCCTGTAACCATCTGGTTCTTGTTTTCAGTGGACATGACATGGATGGCTACAGGATTCTGAACCCTGAACTGCTGATCTGATATTTTTTAGTTTTGTTGCCTTAAAGGTCCTTTTGAATTCATCTCTGCTCACTTTCATTTTGTGCTTTTTATTTTTAGCTGACTGAAACAAATTTAAAATAGCCAAAGGCAAAATAAAAAGGAGCTCTAATCAATATATGTGCCATTTGTCACATCTAGAAGGAAAATGCAGATTTATTTAAAGGAAAACTTTAACCTGACAAAGTGTTTGTGTTCATGTGCGGTTGTGCAGAGTGATGTGAACATAGGCGTACTGAAGAAGACATTCTGCTTGTCCTGTTGTATTATGCATCTGGTTGTAAACTGGAAAATGTAGAGATGTTGATGTTTGGCCTTCTTTAAAAAAGCAACTAAGAAAAATAAAGAAAAGATGAAAAGGTATACATTTAGATAAATGTAAGACACTGGTGTGTTTTGTAGTTCTGTAAACTAAGACTTCTGAAACAAGGAAATGTTGTACTCTAGCACTTTCTTTAATGTGTACTGTATTCAGTTCAAATTTACATGTAAAGTACTGTATGAATAGTCATTACTTGCCTTGTGACATTTTAATCAATGCTACATTTAGAAATGTTATCTAAGAACATGATTTTAGAGTGTATGCATGCTAGTGGTTGGGTACCAGTGTAAAAGGATAACTATGAAAAATGGTGCTATGTAATAATGGTGCTTCTATGGACCCCAGCCAAATGCATGCACAGAGGATCTATTAAAGGATGGAAAAAAGAGAACATGTCCTACTGCTGTCCTCAAGTAGTGCTGCTTCCCAAAGATGTTCCAAGGATTGGAAAAATCCAACTGTCTCTTAAAGTGCAACAACCCTTCAACACTGGCTTACAGTCGGACTTCTGACAATGTGTCAAAGTTCTCTGCAAACACCCAGTGTTTTCTCTGCTTCTTATCCTTCCAACATGTGTTCATAGTCGTCTTACTCTGTAGGCAGGTATTTTACCTAAGCAGAGAACGTTTGTGTTGTACAGATTTTTGTTTATCTGAGCCTCTTTACTGAAAGCCATTGAAGGCAGGTATTTCAAATCTTATTCATATGCATAGTATTTTTGAAACATATAGCAGTGGCAATTCTAGGCTAAATTAACCAGGGAAACTATGGTGGGGCCAAAAAATAAATAAATTAGGGCAGTATTTAATAGCACTTTTGGCTCTGGAGCTGTAGGTTGCAGACCCCTGATCTGGCATATAAAAAGTTGGTCCAAGGAACCAATACATTCTGGTTACGGTAACACAAATCATAAGACATTGATCTAGTATTGTATCTCAGTACAGAGATCATTACAGGGGCCAGAACCAATTCTCCAGGGTCACTGGCTCCTGTTGGCCTCTATCTAGAACCACCTATATCCATAGTAAGGGGTAACTAACTTCTAGGATTGCTTAAACAAGGTCTGCCTCTAACTGCCATTCCAAACTTCCTCCCGTTCTTAGCAAAACCAGAACCAGGATTAGCTCAATCAGTCTGAGTCACTGAATATTAGTAAGTACTGTAAACCAAGAGGCCCTCAAACTGTTGGGCCACCCAGTTATGAAGTGCCAAAATCCATCAGGTCTAATTATAGATGAATAAGATCCATAGACAATCTGATGGCATCATTTTGTACTTTCCATCCTTCAGGTCGTGTGATCAAAACACAATTTTTATGTAGCACAGTTACTGAACTACAAACATTGCAGTCTTTAAAAAGTAAAACATGTTTGAGCTTGGAAACCTTTGTGTTGATTATTGATGTAACTTGTTTGAAAGAAGAAAATGTGTACATTTGTTAGCTGTACTAATCAGTGCTCCCTTTCTGTTTCTCAGTAATTAAACGGTATCCAGCATTATCGCTACTGGTGCCACACTACTGTGTGCATCTGTTGTGTGTACTTCATGCTTTTGCTGTGAGCTGTGCCAACTGCAATGTTGAAGAAGGTTTTCATTTGTTTGTGTGTTTAAAGGAAGATTTTGATGCTATTATTCATCAATTATTCAGAACTGAGCAAAAGGGAAAGAAAACAATTTTTATTGTTTTGCTGCATCAATTTCTCATTAGAATGGCCAATCAAATCATCTCAGAATAAGAATATTTTCTTACCTCACAAACTCAGCTTCACTGAAATTATGCTTAATACCTTCTTTAAGTTTGTTGTTTTCAAAAGATACTTTTAATATGAGAAATTAGCATTTTTAGGACATATATTTGTATTTGAATGAATTCATACAAATTCATAGTGCACTGTATTCACATAAGGAGTTTAATGCCATTCTCTGTTGGTTATTAGTTTTCCAGTTGAATGAATTACTTCCCATTAAAGTTCTGCAAATTTTCTTAACTAAATTTCTCTACTGGCAGAAAATAAAGGCTATTTCTACTCTATTTTATTACTCTACATAAATGGTATCATAGGTAAAACTTGAGGTGGAAAGTGCAAGATGTTGTATTTTTATGAGCCGAGAATATCTAACTAATTTAAAGTCAGTCCAAATCAGACCAGTTTTAAATTTATTCACATTCAGTGCAAATAAACTACTATAAGCTACAGCTTACAGTTTTTTCCAGCTGGACTTCTAGTTGACCACAACATTAAAGAAATGTTGGAGACCAGTCAGCACAGATGAATGAACGGATGGATTCTTTTATAGCTATAGTGATCTTTATTCACAGTTGTCAAACAGGAAATGGCCAGAGAGAAGTGAGGAAGACCTTCAAAGGTCCAGCGGTTGTGAGTAGATCCCTAGAGACTGTGACAAAGACCAACAGCCAACATGCTAAACCCTGTTCCACAACAAGCTCCATTTTAATATCAAAAACACCTACAGAGAAATATTACTTTTATGACATTTTAAGCCAAATATGACCTGGTTAAGTTAAGCTGAAAATAATATTTGAAAAATGGCTTACAGAGAAACTCCGACCACCTGATTGCGACTGAGAACATCTTACCTGGACTTGTTATCTTCCACAAAGACATATTCAGTAAGTTAGAATTATCTTTTCAAAATAAGAATAATCATGCTTGGTAAATGGAATGGTAAGTACAGCTTTGCTGCACAAGTATCTGTCTTATTCTGTTTTTTTTCCACTGCTGACCTCCATCTCAATTTTCAGTGTTTACTGTGAGCATCAGGGCATATAAATCAAATCATGGCAATTTACAACACATTGGAAATGCATGAAAACATTATTAACCAAATCAAGGCATAAACCACATGAGCTACAAAATTGATCATCTTTAGTTAGGATTCATTAGATTATAAATGCTATGTAGTAATAGTGATTTGAATCCATATGGATTTTTGACAAGGCCTCTACATTCCTGACTGTTTTGAAACTGGAGTTTTATTGTACTTTAAGTAAGCATGTATTGTGTGGTGTTGTAGACTTTAGTTACCGTTTCGCTTTATAAACCTTAGTTCCTGTTTTCATGTGGGGTTATCCTCTTGATAGAGAAAGATAATAACATAGATAATTCTCCTTTAAAATCTGTCCTCATAAAACAGCTCAGATTTACCCAAGGGCAAAAACTGAGAGCTTATCTAGTCTGGATCCAAACCGCAGAAGATTTTTCCCACTTGGTAACACCACCAACCTCAAAAACATTATGGCAATATGCTTACAATCGTTCATAGACTTGTTGTTAAACTTACAGTAAATTACTCAATCCAGTACTCAATGCTTAAGATAGCATTCAATGAGACACACATTCTCTGCAAAACATGGTGTGTGTGACACATGAATCACTATCTGATACAAAAGTAATTTGGTGTAGAAGACAAAAATTTAATGGTGGTTCGAATGAATGTTGCACTTAATTTCATATTGCTTTAAGACAAGCATGCACTAAAAACACTGTGGTGCAGCAAATCATCTGATGTGTATTGGCAGCATGAATAGGACTGAGTAGCACTGAAGTTCATCAGATCAACCCAGTAAAACGGCTCCCAGAAGGCCTGATGCTGCTGTGTTACTGTTGACAAATGGACATCCAGAAGCAGCACCTGGATGCCCGGGTTCTAACAACCAGTGATGTTTGATGAAATTGTAGGTCAGGCAGGTAAGACATCAATGTGGAAGAAGACCAAGGAGACCAAGGAGATGGTGGTGGATTTTAGAAGGGAAAAGGATCCTCTTCCTCCCCTATATGGTGGAGCATCAGCTGTGGAGTTGGTCTCTAGCTGCAGGAACCTGGGTGTGCATATTTCTAGTGACCTCAGCTGGAGTGCCAACACTTCCTGTCTGGTCAACAAAGCTCACTAGCGTCTCTACTTTCTCAGGAAGCTGCGGAGAGCTGGACTTGGGTAGCTCAGTCCTGAGGAGTTTCTATCACAGCTGCGCTGTTGCTGAGAGGATGGCTCTGCAGAGGCTGGTTAAGGCTGCACAGAGGACTGTGGGGAATAGTCTTCCCTCCACCACTCTACACATCACAATGCAGGAGAAGGACACTCCACATCACAAAGGACTCCACTCATCCTGTACACAGACTGTTTCACCTCCTCCCCTCAGACAGGAGGCTGTTTACTGCAGCTGTCAGGCTGCTGAACTCAAGCTGCACTTAATTCAGCTTCATCTCATTGAATTAAGATTGGCTCTATCTATCTATCTATCTATCTATCTATCTATCTATCTATCTATCTATCTATCTATCTATCTATCTATCTATCTATCTATCTATCTATCTATCTATCTACGTATATATATATGTATATCCAGAGCACAACTTATTTATCATTATATTTCTACAAATAAAATTAATATTTGATCTACTTTTGAGCTGATCTCATTGCAAGCCTCTAGTGTGGAGCTGTACCAAACTGGAAAGACGCTCGGCTTTAGAAAGTAAGAAACGACCAGCAATGGATAAATCTTTCTGTATCCACACATTAAATTTCTTCTGGATTAAAGCAACAATGGGTTTTAAATTTTTATTTGACCTTTGGTTTTCTTTTTTCGTAATGGAAATACCAAGATTTGTGCCTTTATATTTGACTAGGGAGTCTGCAATATTTACTTATGTGGCCCTGCGTGTGACGTCATTGCACGTGCTTGACAATGAATTTGATTGGATGACGCGGAAAAGAGCTCAGCATTTTCGGAGTGTTGTGTAGCTGTGGAGCTAACGCGGCTTTATTTCCTCTACGCTGGCCCACAGGTTAGTAACGTTATAAGGTTGGCCTTTTCCGGAACGTTTCGCTGTGTTTACACTACCGGAGACAGGAGGCCGCGGCTCCTTCGACGTTTCACTAGCAGAAAAACTTTCAATTGGAAGCTTTAGCTGTGGCAGTAGAGTCGAAGTCAGGTAAAAACACAGGGAGCTGCAGTGTGTGTTACCCATACATTCCAATATTGTTGGCACTTCAGAGCGCAACGACTGTGCTAATATTCGCGGGGAGGAATAGCGATGAGAAGCAGGTCCAGGCCACCTCAGTTCTTGCCAACTGGTTCTGCGGTTCGGTAAGGGGGCGATTAGGGGCTTGAGATGATAATAAGAGAACATTTGGTTCCAGACGCTGCTGCCTGGGAGCGCGCGCATCCAGCTGGTCACACGGATAGGCAGATTGCGGATATTTGTTTAAGTAAATCAATAGTCTTGTGAATTATTCTGAACTAGACGTTTATTCTAATTATTATTTTAGATCTAAAATAAAAGTATTGGTTTTAGGTAACAAAATCTAAAGCCAGTTAGATTTTGTTATGCAAGTTTTAGATAAAAACATCTAAAAGTAATTTTTAATATAGGGACGGTCACTGAGGGTTTCTAAACTCCTCTGATTATATCAGCACAGAGTAAAGACCTAACCTTTGTTGTTCTTGCTCCATCTTAGGATGAGAATTGCTCTGTTTCTTAACAGTCACTGTATAATAGATTACTATTTATAGAGAAATGGAAACCTTTCACAGTGCTTTCACTAAGGATCACTGATTGTGACTCTTCAGAGTTTTACTTTAACGCCTTTTCTGTTTGATATTTTATTGTTAATAATCTAATCATGCACAAAAGATTACCATCACAGCTTCAGATCTTCATGTTAAATGCTGATGTTGGCTAATTGGATGACTAAATATCTCAAAATTTGAATGGGTTGTTCTGTAGTTCCCTCTTTTTTTTGGACTTCCTTATTTTAAACTATCTGAGTAAGACAGTTTCAGTGTGGTTGTAGACACTGAAAAGTTTATTTATTTTTTTAAAACTTTAACCTGAATAGCCTTCTCAGAAGTGATGCAGAGTCCAACTCACTTAATCAAATCAGGCTATTGTGCCCATCAAGTCATGTTTAAAGAAAATTATTCAATACTTAGATAGCACAATGTGTGTTTTAGCATAAAAGCTGTGATGTACTGTAGTTTCTACCTTAATGGAATAAAAGCATTGGGTGCATTAGATGCATCCATAAATCAGCCAGCCTCCAAATCAGCCCAGATTTTCTCCTTTTGAGAGATTGGTCATTCATCTCATCTGTCTCAGCGAAGGTCTATAAATCAGCCACTGTTCTCTTTTACTCTGATGTGAGAGGTTTGACTGTCAGACTGGCCCATCAGGTCATGTCTGCATATTTACAGTTATCAATAGTCACTCCACTGTTACCAACTCAGTGACTTTCTTGTTATATTTATCAACACTCAGACAAAAAAAAAAAAAAATCGATTAATCGTACGATAAATAAAAACTATCGACCTCGTTTTAATTATCGGCATTATCGTCTCTTCCGGCCTTCTTCTCTTTCTGTTGATGACACCGAATGAAAAAAGGCTCAACTCCGGTGCTCTCCACTGACCCTCCCTTCCTCATTTCCTTAGTGTAAAGCTCAGCGCACAGGACACGATCTTAAAGCTGTCGGCCGATTGTCGGCCCATTTTCAAAACCTGACAGACCACACATTAGTCGACAGAAATCCTAGGTATAACGGTTTGATCGGGTTCGTTCCTGCCGTGTGGTGTCCAACAATGGGCACAAAATAATGGCTACAAGTCCAGTGAACTAATTTTAAAACCAGGCATTATTCAATGCTTTATTACAATCTACCTGCAATGCATGTGGCTAGTGTCAGTGTAAAGTCCTGCCTGAATTAAAATCATTAGAACCTGTTTATGTCACGTTAACGAAGAACAGCTGAAAAGTTACCGGGTTTATCAACTGCGGTAGTAATTTCGCTCCAACTCCTCCTCTTGTCATTTCTATATTCTTTGCGTGTTGAATAAACATTAATGTTGCTTCCACATCGGCTGGACTTCGGGTTGCACCGTGTCAGCTGTTTGGGATTCCCCGAGGTAATTTCCCCTCAGAAAGCACGAGGAGAATCCACGCTTTCTGATTGGCTACCTGTCACATTCAACAGGTGTAGTTAAAGCTCCCAGTCGGAAAACCCCTGATTTGGATCTGAGCGGCAACGACGATCTACCATAGCACACCATACAATCTTAGAAAGATCAACGTTCTAAGATTGTCATAAGGGGAAAAATAGGAGCAAAAAATTATGTAGTGTGAATTATTGCATCAGGTAGTCGATGTGCCCATCTTCTCTATTTACATCAAATTATTACTGAAGGGCAACATAATATACAGACTTCATAATCTGCACTCTTTTGGTTGAATGCAGTATTTATTTCCACTTTGGCTTTATGTTGTTTAGTTTTTATCAAGTACATTTTTTGTTAATGGAGACTGAGAATCCATTTTGTTTTTGGTTGTTTTGTTTATTTTGTTTATCAGCTCCAGTGTTAAATATTCTTTTGAAAATAAAGTGTATCTATCTTTGGCAGGAAATCGCATGCATTATTACGTCATTTCCATTAAATCAGTGTAAAAAGGTCTTCAGACAATATTATCGTTTATCGCAATAGTTTTTTGAGACAATTAATCGCTCAGCAAAATTTGCTATCGTGACAGGCCTACTTGTCTAAGTCACATTAGATAAGTTTAAACCAGCCAGCAGGCTCTCTCTTCCCAGCATAGACCTAGAAATAAACTAGAATAGAAATATCCTTTGTTGCCCCACACAGAGGAAATCCAGGTGCAAAAGCAGCATCAGATCTGTAGTTTCACACAAACTTGTGTCCCACATCACTCATAGAGAATTGAATGAACTTTACTATGATGGGGAAAAAAATTCTGGTAAATTGCAGTCAATAACTTCTGTGCAATATTCAGCAATAATATTGTATTGTTATGCTTCAAAATATAATTTCTTTGACATTCTGTTGTTGAAGTACTGGTTCTTCTTAACGTGAATCTTCCTCTGTCTTTCCAGACAGGTGATGAGTTGAAGACTGAAGGCTGGCTGATTGTTAGGGACCATGGAGGATGACTGCAGGCCTCTGCTGGGCCCAGATCCCACTGGGGACAGCCCCTCCCACAGAGGCTCAGCTGGGTCACTGGACATCAGAACTAAACGGTAGAGACCCCAGAACCTCTGTACATCACAAACAAATGGTGTGCTGCAGAAGCTCTGAATACCAAAATTGGCTATTAGTGATGAAATATCAAAGACTTCACAAGTTTGTTAAAATGGCTGAATGTACTGAAGCAAACAGTGGTCCATTCTGAGATGAGGGGATAGTTTTGCTTTCCAGATGGATTTGTTTTTTTTAGAAAAGTTCTCTGCAGTTTAGAATGGACAACAAATTTCTTTATGAGTTATATAATTCATTTTAATATTCAAGTCCAAATATTTATAATGAAACTAATTGGAACATTGGGGACCATAAACTGTTCAGCTGTGCTTTCCACCAGGGGGAGGAGTGTAAGGCTCCTGGCCCGACCCTTAGCCAGATATCCTGTTTGGTCATCTGGTAGACGTACCTGAAATAAGGCTTTAATCACAACTGTTCATACGCTCAGTTACTTTTCTATTTTAACATATTTTTTCTGTCTGGTGTAAAATGAAATTAAATAAAATTTTAAATGTCAATATCTGGAAATTCAGAGGCATTTAGAATTTTCAGTATAAAAGCCACCTAGTTCAGTTTTGGAATGCTTTTAGTGCATGTGTTTTTTCCTTGAGGGTATTGCATGATAATAAACAAACATGGTGCTTTTCTAGGAAGCTAACTCTATGATGGACTTGTGAGTTTGGCACCGCCTTGGCATAATTCCTCTCTCTGTTAGCAGTTTGTGTCAGTTTTAATCCAGTTAGGTATTTCACAGGGACCAACAAGTTTCTAGCACATTAAAGATTACAAACACTCCCTTTCACAGCTCACAAACAGACTTTGTTTTTACTCGGGGAATTTCTGCAGAACAGCAGTACAGCATAGTATGGTATGAATGTGATCAGTTGGACACTGTTCACTGTTCTGACTGCAAGAAGCTGAGCTGTTAGGCAGCCCAGGTTGCCTTAATAGTGGCCTTGCTGGGCCTCCTCTCTCTTCTTTTAATCTTGACGCATAGACTCTGTGTGGTTCTGGTCAGACCAGTTTACCTGCACATCTATGATTGGGATCCATGGTGATTAAAGCAGATACTGGTACTTGTAGCAACAGGCACCAAGTCCTGCTGGAAAATGAAGTCAGCGTGAGGTGCTGTAAGATGTTCTAGCATATTCTTTGCTGACTTTGGACTTGATAAATATTCTGAACTAACACCAAGTTGTTTTGGGGAATTTAAATTAAAAGTAAACGTGGCAATGTTGTGTGGTGTTGCAGGCCTTTCTATGTGGAGCCCAGGAACATTGTAAGTAATGACCCTCAGGAGAGGATCTCTGCTGAGGCTGCCATCCTGAACAGTAGAGTCCATTACTACAGCAGACTGACAGGGTCCTCTGACACAATGCTGGTAGGTCAAGTCACTTTGTCGCTATAGCAAAGAATGATTTTAATTTACATTTAATTTTCTGGCTTACTGTATGCCAATAAAATTGGAGAAATGATAATAAAATGGTTGTTTTATGTTTTTCATTTGGTTATCATTGCATCCAGCTGTGAATTAAAACTATGTGAATGTTTGTCTTTATTTCTCTGAAGATGTCATTGATTAGAAAGCGTTGGTGTTTATTTTGCTCCTCCAGAGTCCTCCAAACCATGTGATCCCCACTCCAGAGGAGATGTACGTCTACAGCCCTCTCGGGATGGCTTTCAAGGTTCCAGACAGCGAGCAGGCTGCTAAGAACCCCAGCATTGTCACCATGTAAGGCCTCACTGCTTCAGTCAGCGTCACTGAACATGAAGCCATCATCTTCAGGGCTTTGATTCTCTTGTGTGCGTTTCTTTGCAGCTTTGCCATATGGAACACCATGATGGGGACATCCATACTCAGCATACCGTGGGGTATTAAGCAGGTTGCCTACCTTTTACTGTTTTCCTCAGTTTATGGCTTTATGCTAACATTAAGTCAGCTGTTGCTGGACATAGATTTTTTCCTGAAAATTGAATAGTCTTATTTTATTCACCTAATTTCTTCAGGCTGGTTTCACTCTGGGAATTATCATCCTCATCTTCACTGGCCTGCTAATGCTGTACTGCTGTTACATTGTCATCAAATCACCAAAGGCAATTAGTAAGTCCAGCAGCATCTCTTCTGCTTGTCCTCTCCTTGTTTTGCTTTAATGAAGTAAGGGGTGATATTGTATTGTACAGGATAGATGTTCTTATTTTTTTGAATCTGAAGAAACTTGGTCTGTACCATCCTTGATTAGGAAAACAACTTTATCACTTTATTTAGGACTTTATCACTTTGCTATTATTCAGCAGTAAGCGGTGGCTTAATGAACTGTGAAGAGGTGACTATATGAGCTTAAAGAAATTCTTTAGTGTTGTTTTGAAGCATAATTAAATCCAGTCTTGACATTCTGTGAGAACTATGGATGATGAGTAAAATTGTGAGGCCTCTTATCTGTTTATGTCTTCATTTTATGTTGTGGTGTCGTAGTTTCACAGGTTCTGGTTTCACTAGTTTCCACATATGATGTGACAAGACCCTGGAACATTATGCTATCACTGATATGAAAGGTTACACAATAAATTATCATGGAAATATCAGTGTGTGCAAAATTCATATCAAAAGGACTGCTAGGAGTAGGCTAATATATTCCAGGTTCTGTTGACTTGTGTTTTTCATGTTAGCATAATATTTAGCCAGTTGGACAGATATCATGACTATCTAGCACATCATATCTGTGCCAGATGTATATAATATTCCACTGACACTCTGGACAGAGTGTCTGGACAGAGTGTCAGTGCAGCAGATGTTCACATCAGACACTAATGACCTTGTCCAAAATGTTAAAGGTCACAGAGTGATGGAAGGACAGATGATGGATAGAGGAAAAAAGAAAATATACTCTACTTGATATCAGCTACACTATTTCCTCACATCATGCAGCTCTACTGATATTAATAAATTCATGTTATGGAAACTTAAATGTAGAATCTGTTTCTTAATGGTCTGAAGGGTGCAGTTACTGGTGAGAACAAAGAAAAGTGTGAAGAGTGATCTGGTACAAGTCATTCTTTCTCTTCACATTCTCACATTATTTTTTCTGACAGAGTATTTCTCAGGTTGATGATTTTATGTACTACTTAATTATAACAAAACGGTGCAGGAATCTAGAGAGAGCCATATCTCTGCAGATTTGCTAGGTAAATAGATTCCTGGTGTGGTTTTCACCAAACTTTTTTTAGCACCATTCTTCCATTTCTAACATTTCTCATGAGCTTTATTGAAGATGAGTACAGGTCTTTCCATGAAACTCTTCATCCACTGTGGACATAGTTCTACCACCTGTTTGTGACTATGTCCTACTTTGAGATTTTCCCAACCTACTATTCTGTGCTGTTCAGACATGCTGATTTTGAGATTCATTTTAAAATTCCTTGTTTGCTAACTTGTTCCTTGTGTGTAAGCTCATCACATTCTTTGTGTTTTTAATATCCAGCAATGAGGTATATGTCAGGGGTCATAACCAACAGGGGAATATTCCTCTGGAAAGGAAAATTAACTGATATTCTCTAAAATACTGTTCTGTTCTGCTCAGGGGGTGTGGACACATCCAGCTGGGAATTCCCTGATGTTTGCAGGTTCTACTTTGGAAAGCTTGGCCAGTGGTCCAGCTTGGTCTTCTCCATGGTCTCTCTTGTTGGAGCCATGGTGGTATACTGGGTCCTAATGTCCAACTTCCTCTACAACACTGGGCAGTTCATCTACAGTAAGTTTAAATATGACCGTAATGTTCCATGTTTACTCTGCTGTCTTGAATCTTGTCTGGTATGTGCTGTTGTGTGCAAGTTTTCAAATGATCTACCAAAGTGCAACATTGCTGCTCATAAACATGTAATTCCAAAGTCTGACAGCAGTTTTAGTTTACGGGGTTGTTCGTGAAGTCATGTGGGCCATGTCCACTTCAGATTGCTAGCTTCCATTTTTGCTTCAACGCTTGCTTCAGCAAATCTAAAATGCTGACTCAGCTCTGATTGTTCAGCTCTTACATCCTGTTGGAAGTGGCTCATTCATTTAAACTGGAACCAGAAACGTCTTTAAGGGCTGACTCTTTATTGTATTTGAAGCTATAGGTAGGTAGTTGCTTTGATCATGCAGCTATCAAGTCACATTAATGTCATGCGACCATTTTTATCAATGCTAAAAAATGTTATCTTGGGCATGTCTGTACTCAGAAGTTGGAGCTGTTCACACATTCCCTCATTAAAACATTTGAAAAGATTTATTCATTGGGGATGTCTAGGCATTTGACTGAACTCAAACATCCTGGTCCTGTATAAATATGCAGTTAACTATCCAGCAGTGCTTTGAAATAATAAAAAATAATTGTACATTGTGGAAGTGAATTCATAAATGAGTGTTTTAAATTCTTCTTATTTCTTCACGTCTACAGACCATGCTCACAACGTCAGCACATCCGATTCAGAGTATGGAACCAACGGCTCTGATAGAGGTGAGGAACCTGCATCAGGAAACCTTTACTTGTAACATTTCTGAGTAGTTTTAAAGACTGTTCTACACCAACAACCATAATATTTTTTCAATTAGTTTTAAAAAGAGCTAATAACCCTTCATTTTTATGAATAAGAAAAGACAACAATTTTAATTTGTGCTATCTCTATTTCTCTTTCTTATTATTAGATAAAATTTTGGTGCGTTGCAAGAGATTCCTAAACCTGGCAAAAGTGATGAGTCTGAGAACTTTAAAAAAATATATATATATTTTTCATTTTGGGTCAATAGATTTTTTTTTTATAACCAGACTGGAGCCTGGTTACATGACATTACATCAGATTTGATGTAGTGTTTTAAACCCCAAAGTTGTATTTATTAACAGGTTCAGCTTATCTCAAAAGGTTATTCTTCACTATCTAGTCAAAATGCATGATAAAATAATTGTGCGAAATTAAAAGTGAAATATTTTGCGGATTTTAGCATTTTAAGAGCAAATTATTTATAAATAATTCACACATCTGGATGTATAATGAACCAGAGTTACATTCACCAATCCCACTTCAGACTTTGCTGTGGTTAAATCAGTTCTATTTGAAGCAGGCTCTGGCTCAGGGATGTGTTGGTTAGGCTTACACACTCAGGCCAACAGCATGGAATGAACAGAGTAGCAGTGGTGTTGGTGCTAAAAGTTTTCTGCAGCACACCTGTATGTATTCTCTGGTGATGTGTGAACGAGGCTGCTAATTCAGATCTTTTGCCTAAAAGGAATTCTGTGTGTTTTGGAGCAAAGAGGATCGTTCACAGCCATCCAGGTTAAAGGCCAGGCTCTGTGGTGGCGATAGGTTTTTATTTCACCTGTCAAACCTTGTTACACAACCTCCTCCTTCACAACCTGCTTTCTTGTCTGACCATTTTCAGATAAAAAAAACTTAAAAACAAACAAAAGAACATTAATAATGATGTAAACAATGACATTCAAAGTAATTATGCTCAAATTTGCATAAATGTTAGCTCATAGATTACACAAATCGAAAAATCAAATGTTTCCAATCTCTACTAGTTCATAAGATTACCCAAATAAAAGTAAAAAGTACTGTGCAGTAAAACTACTCTAAGTACCTTTTTTTCCCCCAAAATGTTACTAAAGTAACTGAACCAGAACTTGATCAGTCAAATAAAATTTAATTGATTGATTTGATTTGGTTGATTGATTGAGAACTACTCACCTCTGAACATGGATAACAAATTTATTAGCTTGTTTTTGTTAATAAGCTTAGTGTGACATACTAGAATGTATTATCTAGTTATGAGTTTGCTAACATCATCAACATCCAATAACATTACTCAACTCATTCAACTTGTTTGGAAAAAACTGTACAAAGTTTTTTGCCTGTTGCTGGTTTGCTCCAAGATTCTAACACACAATGTGCAAGTTGGCACAGCAGCATGTCTCCATCTGTAAAACCTCCGCAGGCATCTTGACGCTCATGCTATGTATAAAGGAGACTTGGAAAACTACTTTCCGACATATTAACAGATTAAACAGTTGTAACAGCTGAAAAATATGTGGAGGATAGAGGACACAACTGCGGTGTGGGAGTCCATATTTTATCAAATCAAGATGAGAATAATAGAGGTATGAGGTAAAAAAACCCCCAATCACAGTCAAATAAAATAAATTGCTTCTATCCCAAGGCAGGCGTGGCTTACTCTGTGGGTAGAGTGTGTAGAGAGTAGGACTGTGCATCTCTTGTCTGTGTTGTTCTTTAGGTACCATCTTAGAGAGAATATTTATGAATATGGACCCCAAATAAAACTATGGCCACCCTCTGGCCATCCCTGGTATAACAGCCTAGTTCCACCACTGACCCTATCCCACGCTTCAGGAATGAAACAGATGTTGTTAACTGAAATGCGGGTGACTCGACTAAATGTAAAATATGTGAGGTTTGTGCTGTGAGGTGAAAAGTAAAACCCAAATTAAAGTCTAGGTATCTGAATCTTTCTAATTGTGTATTGTTAATAGTGTAATTGTTTTTAATTATGTGTGTGGTGATGTCTTGTTGATGTGTTTGCCAGTTATCTGCCCATACCCTAAAACTCACCCTGGAAGAAATGACTCCATGACCAGTCTGTGTAGCAGCTCCTCTGGGAATGACTCGTCTGGGAGCAGCTTTGATCACTACTGGAGTAAAACCGGCACTATCCCTCTCTACCTCATCATCCTGCTGCTGCCACTGCTCTGCTTTCGCTCTGCCTCTTTCTTTGCCAGGTTCACTTTCTTTGGTAAGTGGAGCCCAAGCTGCTGGAATGCAAGTATTGGCTTTTTTCCAAAAATTTGGGACTCAATGAGCGAATAGTTTGTTCTTCAGCTACCTAGCTTAGACTTTCATTAGAAAGATTAGAACTCAGCATTTTACCACATGGGAAGTGTTCAACACATTCTTTGGTCCATAAGTCAGTGACCACAAGTCAGTGACCAGACCTGTCACTGACTTATATGCTGTAAGTGTTGACAAAGCCACCCTCTTCCTCCTATGATAATAAATGGAACACAGTCTGCTTAAAGTCAGGACTTAAAGTTCAGAATATAATATTGTGTTGTACATCAGTCTGAGGCCTCTGTTGGCTAGTATATGACAATATGGCTGTTGCGCAATTAGCTGGTTATGTGATGACCGCTTGCTCTTTTAGGCAGACACCAGCACAGAGCCTCAGTAACTTGTGAGTCTGGATGAATGAGTCAGAAGAAGGAACTGCATTCCACAGGCATGGTGTCAGCCTTCCACTGAACAGCGTCATGGAATAGTTGTGCATTGATGTGAGAGGGAGAACAATTGAGATGTAATTTGATAAACGGCATAAAAAAAGGTGCGAGACAGTCGTTTTAAAATGACTATTTCCCTTAGCATGACCTGACATTGACGTAAACCTCTGGAACATCCACTCCTGGGAAGGTTGGCAGCCTTCTCAAATGTTTCCAGCTGTTTCTGTTAAATAACAAACTTCCAACTGTTTAGAAATGATCTTATTGCACCTTGCAAATTGATGTGAAGCAAACTATGCTTTTACATACGTGGTCACAGCTGCTGATGTTGATTTCATCAGGTACCTTAATGTGCATCATCTGACCCATTGATGGACTCCATGGCTTTATCAATAGCTACTAGCTTACTGTCAGTTTATTCTTCACTTCTGTAGCATTTATATAATTACATAGTTATTAGTAGTTGTATTCAGTGTAATTAATGGTTTATGCAATCTACTTGTTCTTCACTAATTCCGAAGACTGGTTTTGTTTCTTCTAGGCACTATATCAGTCATCTATCTGATTGTGCTGGTCACAATCAAAGCTTCCCGCCTTGGCTTCCATCTAGAGTTCCACTGGTTTGATCCGTCCAAGTTCTACGTTCCAGGTAGATCTGCCTGTCCTCTGTCCTGTTCTGCCACAGCCCTGAGAAATGCTCACACTTTTGTCAACACTGTATTAAAAATGTCCCATGTACCTGGTAACCATGTTGAATGACATTTTTTTGGATCTTTTAGGTGAACATGGGCGGGGGAAATTACTGTAGAGGATGCTTTTTTTTTATACTACTACTTTTACAAATAAAAAAACTCTAAAAGGTCTATCTGGCTGTTATATCACTTTGATCTTGTGTTCTTTTTAACCTAAAAGTATAAACAAGTCTTTCAAATGTTTTAGATGTAGTATTTACTAAGACTGAGTAGAGCACTATATATATGACCATACCAACACACTGACCTTTGTTTTGGTGAAATCTGTCTCATTCATAAAGATCTTGGTTGTGATGCTTATATTTCCTCTAAGACTTGTGGTTTTCCTCTTCTTTCAGAGTTCAGGCTGTTTTTTCCTCAGCTGACTGGTGTGCTCACCCTGGCCTTCTTCATTCACAACTGCATCATCACATTGATGAAGAGCAACAAAAACCAAGAAAATAACGTGAGTCTGTGCTCAGTTACTGTTGCTCACAAAATTAGCGGGACAAGCTTTTCAGTGGTTCTGGCTAGACCAACAGGTTCATCAGGAATTTGGAGGAGAATGACCTTGAAATTGATTAGACTTAATTTTCTGTCTTTATCTCCTTTATTTGCCTTACTATTATATATGCAGATGGAAGACTTAGTGAAGAAATTGGTTTGTTGAAGATTTTAGGTCTTTTCAACCTGGGCCCACTAATTTTATTACAATTCATTTTATTAAATATCTAAAGTATAACAGAATGTTAGGTTAGGATACTACCACATCTGGTAATGTTCTCTTTTACACTGAGACAATTCCTTTAAAAATATGAATGACTGTCTAGCTCCAGATGTTTAGTGGGTTCCTTTTTAAATAGACCATACTGCTGCTAGAACCTGTTGTTCAGGCAGTATTTCATTAATCCTAATACACTTCAGTGGAACAGTGCAAAGGTTTTAATCTTCCTTCTGGAATTCGAATATATTGGCCCAACAGTGAAGAACATTTTACATCTTTGCAATCTATTTGAATCAACTCCATAAATTACATAAAGTAATTTGTGTAGATCAGATTGTGTAGAAACTGTCCTCCAGCAGAATCTGTTCAAGGTGGAAAATAACAGTAGTTCACCCACCAGGTCAACTACTTTTCATCTGAACCTAGTTTTGGTTCAAACTGAGTTCAGGCTCAAATATTCCACATATATGCTTTACAGTTTTTCTTCTATGCAGGTAAGGGACCTGTCCTTGGCTTATCTTCTCGTTGGAGGGACATATATGTATGTGGGCGTGTTGATCTTTGCTGCCTTTCCCTCACCTCCTCTCTCCAAAGACTGCATTGAACCAGTAAGACATAAACTTGTTTGCCTATTTTTTTATATATATCTTTTTAAATTCTTTTTCCAATCTTTATACATTATGTACAGAAAGGTCACTTTTCTATATACTGTAGCATTAAAGCTAAATCACCACATCATAAACATAGTACTGTTTTATCTCATCTTGCCTGCATTTAGTTATTCTCATGGGTTTCTCCATTAGTAATATTTCTTTAGATACCAATGAAGGTACTGTTCGTTACTGTATTAAATTCTGATGTAATATATGGAAAGCCAGTTCTCATGTTTCATTGTTAAGCATTCAGAAGACATGAGGTTATAATGGGTCAGATGAAATTCAACTCAGTTTATTTATGTAGCACCAAATCACAACAAATGTGGTCTTAAGGCATTTTACAAAAACATAATTTCAGTTCAATAATATATACATTCCAATTAATACTGGTAATCTAACAGTACAGTAGGATGTAGTACAGTACAGTACATGTAGGATTATTTTGATGTTCTTGAAAGTAAAAAGTTCAAAGGAGGGCAGGTGATGGCAGCATTATGTCAGCTGATGTCCTCCTCCAGGAAGGAACCACAGCCAATCAGTACGCCAGACCAAGTGTAGCTTCAATGGAGAGAAAATAACAGATAAAACAAATTTAACAGTTGAAAAAACAGCAAATAATGCAAATTGGAGAATAGAAAAAAGTGAGAAAGTGAACAGTTTATCCTCTAGCAGCCTAAGTCTATAACATCATAAGTACAGAAATATATGAGGATAACTCAAGCTGGTCCAACTACAAGCTTTATCAAAAAGGAAAATTTCAAGCCTTGTCTTAAAAGTAGATGAGTTATGGGATGCGTGAAAATGGAGGAAATATATGTTATTGCTTCCTACTCGTCTTAGTCTGAAAAATTTAAATGGCCTAAAACATTTCCCCTATTATTGACTCTTTGTTTGGTCCTAAACAATATGTACTTGTACCCAAATTGTATCTATCAAGTCATCAAAAATATTTCCATCTCCATCTCCCATTGGATCTCCTCAGGTACAAAAATATTATGTAGCTGTGGACTAAATGTTGCAAGGTGTGACTACCCAGTACTTTTGTTCATCTACAGATTGAATGTTTGAAGTCAGGACATCATTTCAAGTGTTTGTAACTTTGGAATTTTATTGTAAAACTCCTGTCCTTATTTAAGGACTTTTTTCCTCACTTAGAATTTTTTTTTTGATAAACTGTTTTATTAAAGTGTAAAAAAATACATCCTTCAACTAGTTTCCTCAAATTGCAGTCCCTCAACTATGGGTAGTCAGCGGGCGACCCCTAGTGGTTAGCAAGGTACTGCATATATTCCACTGTTTATTTTATGCCTACAGTTAGCTTTTTTGCAGTTTATGTCGTTAGGAGTTTTCAATTGGACCTGGAGGTGAGAATGATTTATCTCAGCTATATAAATGAAGCTTAGTGATAAATAAGTAATAGTAAAAATGCAGGTTGGTATTGCACTAGTTTTTAATTGTATTTACACTCTACTTGAAGTTACAACTCTGCTCTTCCCCTTTTCCAGAACTTTTTAGATAACTTCCCCAGCAGTGATGTGATGGTGTTTGTGGCTCGAGTGTGCTTGCTGTTCCAAATGATTACTGTCTATCCTCTGCTGGGTTATTTGGTACGAGTCCAGATTATGGGTCAGCTGTTTGGAAATCATTATCCCGGGTAGGAGAATACTAATTTTATTTATAGTCCATATTTGGAGATTTACGGTAGTTCTTTTGTTTTTTTTTTTCATTTATAGCCATGAAAATTTAGGGTCAATATCAGTTTTGTTTACTTTCAAAGCAATATAATAAAATTTATTAGATATGACTGGTTAACTCAAATCTAGGTAATAACTTTAAATTCTAGTTTGTACCGACTGTTTAGTTTACCAACCATGACTTGTCAATATGTTAAAGTTTTTAGATTGCATCTTTTGAGCTTTGTCAACATTAATTTCCTGCATCAGAAAAGTTCAATTTAAATAGCTATTCAATCTATTTGATGATATTCCATTATTAATGCATTTCACTGAGTGCTTGATACAGTGACTGATCTGGTAAAGCTGAGCCAGTTCAATGGCGCATCAGATCAATTTTTCCTCCTGTTGCTGTCAGTGTTGAACTTGCCTGGTCATGACACAGCAGTTTACCCATTTCAAGTCTTACTGGATCACCCAGGCATCAGAACTTGGTCATTTCTTGGAAACTCTTGAACAATGTTTCTGCTAACGGAATGCTGTTTGTCCCATTGTCTCTACTCAGTTTCATTCACATTCTTGTGCTGAATATTCTCATTGTTGGAGCTGGAGTTCTAATGGCCATGTTTTATCCCAACATTGGATCTATAATACGGTATGTATAGAGTTATGTTGTTAACTGTTTATGAAAGAAATATCCAGTAATGTTAGCTGGGAGATTCTTCTTCAATAAACTTGTTTAAAGCTATTAATTCTTCAGCTACTGTTAGGGAATGATTATCTTTTTTTTGTAGAAACATTCTTCTATTAACAAGTAGCACACTGGTTTTACTCATCCTGGAACTTTGCTTCAGAGAGCCATCTAGTGTCCCTACAAAGGTTGAATTAATTCAAATTTTAAATTTAAATGAATAGCATTTTAAGAAGAACAGATGTACAAAGATTGGACCAGCAATTGTATCATTGTAGCAGAATGAATTCGATTGTTCAGTCCTATAGTATGTTTGGTTTAAAGCCAACCCCTGCCAACTAGTATGTCAGTCATTATCAAAACTTTACAGTTTCAGCTAATCTCTAAAGCTATTTTATATAAACATGCATTAAAGATAAAGATAATCATTTTCAAGTTTGAAGTATTTTGGGAATGTGCAAGGGACCCTGAATCTTAAAAAGTGAAGCAGGGGTCACCAACACGGTGACCGGGCACCCGGTCACCCTAGGGGACATTGTCAGTCGCCGTGGAGTTCTAAAAATAGCCATTGTTATTAGGGACCACAGCCCAAAAAATTATTCGATTAAATGTTTTTACATTGAAGTAATAACATTTGTTAATATTTAGAATTAAAAAAAGTAAATTATAAACCTGTTTAAAATAAATTGCTTTATGTATAAAACTCTTTTCTAGGGTTAAAGTTCAGAATTATGCGCAGAAGCCTGCAGGATATTATCAGAGGGCAGCAGCGCCTGCAGCTGTATGGCTGTACCCACTCTGGTACCTTGAGATTTTCCTTTAAAAAAAAGAAAATAATAATTTCTGGGATTTTTATTATCTAATCCTCTTTACTATTAACAAAATTGTGGAGAAAAACAAAGATCTTTTGTGTCAAAACATCTTCTACGTAGTGCACACATTTCTGTGGGGTGGGCATGCCGAAGCCTAAAGCTTATTGGTCAGTTTGCTTTTGTTTATTTGGCGGCTTGGCCCTTTTTCTGCAAGCTAAAAATGAATGAACGGAGTTTGAACCTCCCGTAGTTCTAAGAGGACGTTTGGATCCCAGTCGAGCATCTCAGACTGCGGGTTAAACAATTGAATCTAGTCGAAACATTCCCCAAAAGAGTGGAAATTAAGCAAACATTGTTGCTTCACCTTCTCTACCCTGAACTTGCGATCAACATCGCACCTGATGAAGTGAAGCCTACCCGTGAATCACACGGGTAGGCTTCACTTTCATGTCTTTATTATTTAGCAGTGTTTGTAAAAAAAAAAGATGCACTGCTTTTGTGGTTTAGGTTTGTGCTGGTTTTGTGCTACGTGTGCATGATGCGTTGTTAATAGTAAAGAGGCTTAGATAATTAAAAAAATACAATAACTATTCTTTTCTTTTTTTATTTAAAGGAAAATTTAATGGTACGCACAGTGCGTACAGCTGAAGGTGCTGCTGCAACAATCTTCAGTTGCACTTGTTGGCAATTTAGAGTCACACAGAAGAGCTCCAAAAGGGAATCAAAGTTAAAACTCTGTCAACTAAGAACTCCTGATCACATAATAGCAATTAACCATATCTGCCATGGTAAATCATTACTGATTGTGAGTAGTCCCTAACATTAATATGATCAGGCAGCATGTAATCATATATATGTAAATGTATTATTGTTACAAAGGCTGGGCTAAGAAAATTTATATCTGTATCAAACAAGTAGCCCTTTGTGTTTCTCTGAACCCACGAAGTAGCTCCCAGACTCAAAAAGGTTGGTGACCCCTGGTCTACAGTAACTTGGAAAGCACTTATACACCTTCTAACAATATTAAATCTGTGCATGTTACAACCCCAAACATTAATATATTCCAGTGGGACATGTAATGAACCAACAGAAAGATTGTGAAGTGGAAGAAAAAAAAAAAACCATACACATTATCTTCTTGCATAAAAATAGAAACCTGAACCTACTGAGTAGCAGTCTCTTCTCTTCATATCTCCAAAAAGGGAAAGACAGCCAAAGTCTTGTTCGGTTTTCTTGAATCATTAAAATATAGTAAATTTTCCTCTGCGGCCCATATCTGCTTTCTCATTTACTGATCATAAATCTATTTCTCTCTGCAGATTTTCTGGAGCAATATGTGGACTGGCCTTAGTGTTTCTACTTCCTACTTTAGTGCACATGTTCTCCCTGAGAGAGCAGGGGAGACTCACCTGGCAGTCAGTCCTTTTCCACAGTTTCCTCATCGTTCTGGGTGTGGCCAACCTGATGGCTCAGTTTTTTATGTAGAAAACAACTAGGCAATAATTTAAAGATGAGAAAATGTAATGGAAGGTTTAGCTGCTACCACCTAACTGGTGTGGTTTAAATATCTCCGCAACAGGCTCCAAACATACAGTATGCAAGCATTTACATACATATTTATTTCAATATGTACTTCATATTCAAATAAATGTATAACCATTAGTTGTTTGAACTTACATTGAGTAAAGAATGTTTTGAACATGTCAATATTTTCTCTGTTTAAATATTTCTAAAATGGCCATTGGCAGAGTTTAGGAATAGCCCAAGTAATCCACACATATGAAGAAATCAAGCAAATTAGTCCACAAAGTCAGTTATGAGTAAACAAATGGATTGAAATGGGGAACATGTGAAGAATAGCATCTTCTACATATCTCTTCTACAGATATCTCTCTTAGCCTTCAAAAAGTTTTTTTATAATGAAAATATTTCACAGTTGCTATCTGGAGATTACACACAGTTGCACAGGAGAGAGGTGGGGTCACCTTGAACAGGTCACCAGTCCAGCACAGGACAAACAATCATGCACACATTCATACCTCATGAGAATTTAGACAGACCAGTCAACCTAAACATCATGATTTTGGACTGGGGGAGGAACCCAGAGTACCCTGAGAGAACCTACGCATGGACAGGGAGAACAGGAAGAGTCCATGCCGGGAATCGAACCCAGGACCTTCTTTCTGCAAGGCAGCAATGATACGAACTGCTCCACCACACAACAAAAAGCATACTGTTCCTAAACATAGTCATGGCAGTCAGTGGTTACAACTGCATCCCCCCCAAAGGTTTTATTGGCTCTAGTGGCCTTTATTTGACAGTAAATTGGGTATTTAGAGAAGGGGGAAGACATGCAGCACCGGGAATTGAACCTGCGACAGCCGCATCGAGGGCTAAAGCCTCTATATGTGGGTTGTGCTTAATCCCTGTGCCATCTCAACATCCCACAGCTGCATTTTTAAACTTCTGAAACTTACTAGTGAGCCCTGTTGGAATTATTATCCGAAAGTGGAACAAACATGACTTCACCACAAACCAGCCAGGTGGCCCATTTAAGATTTCTGAAAGAGCAGTCAAAAGAATAACTAGAATTGTCCAAGAGCCAAGAACCACTTGCAGAAAGTTGCAGGTGCATTTTCTCCAGGTAAGCAATAAGTGGCTTCTATGCACAGTGACTGCACAAGACGTCACCCCGGAAGAACGTCTGCTGCAGAAGATTTGGACAAGTGTGCAAAATTCTGAGAGAAGACAGTCTGGTCTAATGAGGCCAATGTAATCGCTCACATCAAGTTTAAAGAAAGAATGGTTCTGTACATCACTCTGGAAACACCATGCAAAGGTGACATTAGCAGGTGGAAACATCACAGTGTGGGCTCTGTTACAGCACCTGGTTCTGGGAGGCTTCATATAATCCAAGGAAAGATAGATAGATTTACTAGGAAACTGTTGATAAGAATGTGAGAATGAAACAAATGTTAATTTGAAGCAAGTTTCAAACACAGCCAAGGAAACTCTTAACTCATTTCTGAGAAATAAAGTAAAACTGTTGGGATGGCTCAATCACCTATCTTAAATGAAAATATATGGAAAGAGCTGAATGTGCAATTAAAGGAACCCTGACAACCTTTAAGATTTGGAGACATTTTGTCTGAGACAATAGGTTCCATTCCATGTTTCATTCTATTTTTTTAGTCATTAAATTGACTGGTGGATTTATTTGCTCTGATTATGTTAGTGGATTGCTTGGGTGTGAGTTGATGCTGATGGTGGTCTGGTGTTAATTTTATCTCGGTGTCCCCATTAGAACATTTAAGCTGAGAAAAATGTTGACATGTTTAATACTAATTTTACCAGCCTCATTTTAATTCAGGCCAACCTTTGTTTATTTGACTTTGCTTATACAGAGATTAAAAACAGACAGATGGACATGAAGGCACAAGAGACTCGTACATTAGAAAATATCAAACTAATCAGACAAATATAATAAAGATAAAGACTCCAGGGAATATGGACCTCAGGGGAAGCAGTTGTGTAGAGTAGCAGGAAAAGAAAATGTATAAATATACATAAAATAATCATAAACTAAATGGTAAACTGATTTGAGAAAATACCAATATAGACAAAAACATTACAATAACTGCAAAAATGGTAACTTATATAGAAACAACAAAGAACATATAGATACTTGTTAGATACTTGTAATGTACTAGCAATAATTAAAAATAATAAACTTTAAGAGATGACAAATATAAACCAAAACCACCAAACTGAATAGATGTCTTTAGAATGCTGTTCAAGACGTCCAAGCTCTCAGCTGGCCTCTGATCTTCAGGCTTGGCCCACAGTAGACGGCCATAACGATGCCTCACCTTGTGATTTAGTTCTCACTGTAGGTACCAGCAGCCGACCGTTTTCAGAAGACAGAAGCAGTTCTCATAAGTGGGGTGGACTACAACATTACGGCCATTACGTTTTAAATACCACTAAGAATACCTTAAAATCAATTCCAAAATGCACACCAACTTTAATTGCAGACTTTAAAGTTGCCGTGATGTGAGCTCAGCTTCTGGTCCTCGACTAGCAGAGTTCTGAATTAGCTGTAATAGAGCTATTATTTTTCCAGCAAGATCAGGAAGCAGAGTATTGCTATAATTGATTGTACCAGCTGTAAAAGTGTGAATCAAAGTTTCTGTATTGGATTATTAGAGAAATAGTTACAGTCTTGCAATGTTCCTCAAATGATAAAAATGTGTTTCTGGTGACATTCTTGATATGGTTTCTGAAACCATAGTTTGAATCAAATATGTTTTTCAATTTTGATGAAGGAAATTCTCATAATTTAATATGTAAAAAAAAAAAAAAAAACTGCTTCAAAGTGCCTGGATGGATGTGGGCTCATAAATGCACTAATAAACGGAGGTGTTTGTCATCAGCATAACTATGAAAGTTAATGCCATGTCTCCTAATGATGTATGCCAACAGTTGGTGGGTGGCATATAAGGATTCAAAATATTGGGACTCAATGCTGAGCCTTGGTGGACACAGATTACTTGTGTAAAACTGGGATGCTGTTACTTTAGTTGATTAAGGAAAAGCTTCTCCACATTTAGCTAAAAACACAGCAGATTAGAATAAAGACATTGAGTTCACAACAGCAGACTTAAAGACAGTTGTGAAACCCAATGTCCCGCTCCATATAAAAAGAATAATTAATATTAAGAGCATAATTTTGAAAAAGATATGGTTCTAAAGAGTCTAAAGATATTTTTCTGTTTTAAGTGAGAAATAATTCTGCTTAGCAGTTCATCAACCATTCTCCAATGTTTCCCCACCATTTAACAATGACTCAGAGGTGATATTTTTATGCTGGCATTGAGATAAATTATATCTTATATTTTTTATGTTTCCTCTGAAGAAGGCTGCAAAATCTCCACACTTTGTAATTGTGGAGTTACTGGTGGATACTGGGGAGGGCTGGTTAGATTAGTCTGTTAAAAACTGAGAGCAGGATTCTTTGATTATTTTTAGTATCAGATATTAATTTTAATAAATATGAATAGTTCACTTGCTTGACTGTAAATGATCTAATTCTGGAAATTGTGGTAATTTATTTGCTGATCTTTTCTTTCTGATTTTCTTCATGTCTTTCCTAGAAGATTTTATATTTTGTATTTCTTAATTCACTGTTGGATTTTTTCCAACCATGAAATGTAAAAATTCTATTTATGAAAAAGTATTTTATCAAGTAATGTATGATTGTTGTTAATACCGACCAAAGTGAAACCAAATGTTTCCTGGCCTCATCTTCATGAAGTATTGTGGTTTGATGTCTCTGTAGAGCAGTTTTTCTACATCCTTCAGTTTTACAGCCTGGTCTCACTTTTTGGGTTGCAGCTGATTTCTATGGCAGAGCTCTTAAAATGGCTGCTCAGCAGAGAAAACACAGCAGCACTCAGCAGTTAGACAGTGCTCTCAGGCATTGGTTTTAATCAGACAATAACATTTGGAGCAGTCTGAACGAAGAGCAGAGTTGCTTTTCCTCCTCTGTGGGTTTACGTCCAGGATGTTTGCTGTCGGGTTTAATTCAAGTTAAACATATTATGAACTTTATAGTTCTGAAAACTTTGTTCTTACAAAAGATACAGTGTGTTGACATTTTTGGAAGAACGTCAGTAGCATTTAAAGCTGTACTAAACAACTGACCGGTATTTGACATGTTAAGATGATGTGTGTACCCAGCAGATTGTATTGGCCCAGTAATGATGGACAAAGGGAATACTTGTGTGAAGATGTAGGATCTGTATGTTTGTTAACTTTTATTAAACTTCTTGTTGATTGTATCCTTTGCAGTTTGAATTTATTGGACTTTAGATTCTATTGCCTTGCTTCCTAAGATCCAAGTGGGAATAAATAAGCTAGAATACAATATTCATGAGCTTTAAATTTGATTTTATCTTCTCTTTTGAGTGGAGAGATAAACTGTTCCATAGATGTGAAGCAGCCACTGAAAAAATTTTCCTTTATATTCATCTGAATCTAAGACAAGCTGATTGACCAGCAGGCAGAGGTTTAAACATCAGTGTGGCTGATTTTAGTCTATAATTATGTTATTATGTTCAGCAGAAATGAAAACATTACCTGACGTTTTCTGAGCTTTTAGTGGCAGTTAATAGATAAGCTCCTCTGTAACCTGTAAACAAATCAGATAATAATTTAATAGGCTTTTTAAAATCTCCTTCACTAAGTGTCTTCATTTTGGCATTGAGTTCTTGGAGAAGCTTTAATGCAGAAATTGCTTAACAAAAGTGTTACTCCAGTTCTGACCAGTAAGTGTTAACAGGGACAAGGCGTAAATGTTTGATGGAAGTCTGACACTTTAATTTACCGTGACTTTATCAAATTCTTATGCTACAGCCAAAATTTTTTCTTTGTTTTATTGTAGGAATGAGTTATGAGTTTTCATTTGTAAATGCAAATATACAAGCCAAGACCATGAAAATAACATTAAAAACATTCATAATTACCTGTTAAAAGTATAATTTTTAATTCTTATGCTGTATGTAGTTGATCATTTATCTAATGAAACATTTGCTAGCTTAGGTCTTATTGTCTTATGGTCTAAATAGACTAAACAACACTGTGATAGTAACAGACCTAAACTCACAGATATTTATTATTCTGCACTTCCTGTGTCAGATTATGTATCCCGAGAAGTTAATCAATATTCAGGTCACTAATTCAGAGGCCTGACAGGAAGTGCTCCCCCACAGATACCATTACTGGTATTAACTCTGTCTGAGGATGGGATAGGGTCACAGGAGTGTCAGTGCTCAGTATGGTGATAAACTGACCTTTTAGATGCTCCTCATCTTGTTGAGGTCTTCTCCCCCTCCCAAACTCCACCTTGGATTTTTCTTTTATCCTATTTATAAGTCTGCAGTGCTAGTGGGGGGTGGGGCTTGAGCATTAATTGGCTTAATGAGGATCCGGTGGCTTTATATCACTCTTGCAGCTTATTTTTTTGAGAACAGTGAGCACATGGGTAATATTAGGAATCATTTCCTGAAACATTTATCCAACTGTTTCCTGTTGTAACTGTATGAAACATTCTAAAGTTGTATGTTGATGACCATCAATAATTTATTTCCCATGAAGTTATTTGTTTGTTTTAGTTTCTGACCCATTAGCAGCTAGTAGACTGCTGAGATTAAACTATGCAGTGATCAACCAGTGATTACTATTTCCAGTCAGAAAGTTCTGCTGATGTTTGAATATTAAACATTGTATTAAAAATAAGACCTGGAAAGTTGTTCTCTAAAGATTGTGTACATTGAATATGTTAAGATCTTGAAGATTTTTTTTAACTTCAATATATTTTAGATGCAATAATTTATTAACTAAACTTTTATGCCATTCATTTCTCCATGTGTATCCTATGTCTGCTTGGCTGTTCGTTCCCCAGTCTTGCGGTAGAGTCATTGGGGAGTGGTGCTGGGAGGGCTGGCTACAGCAGTTCGGCTGTCTGTGATTCGCTGACATGCACTCTAATTGGATCATGTAGGAACTTGCTTAGCTGGATGCTTTGTGCTTGGATTGGGAGCAGCCTGCAAAGACAGAGGAAGTGAGGCAGAGAGGGAGGAGGCCAGAGGCTACTGTGCACACCAGTTGGAGAGAAACAACAGCGAGAGGAGGAGTGAGAGAGGAGAGAAGGAGAAGGGGAGTATCCATCCTCCTCTGACCCACTGTGCTACTGCAGCCCCCCTCCCTCTCTAGGATTCTCTTTCTTTCCCTTTTCTCCTTACTCATCTGTTTCTTTGGCTGCACTGAGAGGAAGGACACCTGCCGCTCCCTGATGATTCAGCCTTTCAGCTGCTTGGAGCACTTTAGACAAGGCAGCATGTCCGTCCTGCCACTGCAGTGCCCGGCCAGCATGTCCTTGACGATCCAGTTACTGCAGCCGGCCCATCACGTCGACACCGCCCCTTCTCTTTCCCCTGCCAAAGTGTTCAGGTGAGTCACAACTACTTTTCTACCGTCGCTCACGACTCAACCAGATACAACATTAATATATGTGTATGTATTTTGCCTGCAGATAAATTGACTGCAGTACAACTCCCTGACTGTTTAAAGCATGTGTAAAGAGCTGGCTATCCTTGGATGCAGGTCGTCCTGCTACCTCGTGGACCACTGTCAAGCTTTCAGTCGCTGAAGGGCATTTTGCTTTTTCGTCCTCTGACTCTACAGCCTCATGTTGGGAAGCCTTCTCATAGACTCTCGTGGCAGACCACTCTTGTGTGATGCCCTGTTTTAATGGTTGAAGCTTTCAGAGACTCTTCCTCCAGCAGTTTAAAAGGATGACTGAGGGAATGGAGGACTACTCTGCAGGACCGGCTCCATCTCCTGAAACGGCCTCCCCCACTGGCCCGCCTCCTGATACTGGACCAGTCCCAGAGGAGAAACCAGAGGAGACGGAGGCAGCTGGTGAGAGTGGGGATGAGGGTGTAAAGGGAATTACAGAGGAAGGCCGAGGTGATGGGGAGCATGACGGTGCTTTGGGAATTGTGCCTTTGCCTTCGACCTGCTGTGTGTGCATAGAGATGGAACAGATTAATCGTTGCCTCCACTCTGAAAAAATCTGCATTCTGCCCATCCTGGCCTGCCTTCTTAGTTTAGCTCTTTGCACTGCTGGACTTAAATGGGTCTTTGTGGATAAGATCTTTGAATATGAACCGCCCACCCACTTAGATCCTAAACCCATTGGCCAGGATCCCATCATTATATCGGTTAACCCCACGCTTGGAATCACCGTCTCTATTCCTCATTCTGCTTCCTCTACTGTCTCCCTGACCACTACCATCGCCATTACACCTGGACACCCGGACGTTTTTGGGAAAGAGAAATCTACAGTCGGGCCATTTGTGCCTCAATCTCCACAAGTGACATATCCTTCTGTGACCCTGAAGTACAATGCTGAACGTTCTACTGTTCCAAAGCAAAACTCCAACCCACAGACAACCCTGGACTCAGGCAAACTCTTTCAAACTATATGTAAGTATCCCAACATTCTCGTCAACAGGTTCTCTCCTTCTCTCCTTGTTTTCTCTTTAAAAATAGGTCTTTAAAACTCACGTTTGGGAATGTATTAACAAGCTTAGTGACACAGTGTAACGTGAAAAAGAAATTTCATTTACAGCAGTCTAAGCAGAGCACACTTTAAAAAAGTTTTAATCCTTGTATTTGTTCTCGGAACACCTGATTTTCTCTTTAAATGGCAGGTTGGTTATTGTAGGGTTGCTGAATTTGGTCTGGTCCTGGGGTCTGCGGCTCCTGGTCCAGACCAAAGAGGATTCTTTCAAACTCAGCTCCTTGTTCTGTGGATGTGTTCTGTCAGCTGTTTACAGAATTTCCTTTGAATGATAACATGCTGCGACATGCAGAGTATAGCAATCGCCCACTTTGCCAACTGTTGCTACACAGGTAGGCGTGTTGGAAGCAACAAATGAACTTGTTCCAATTTCTGTTCCAATCTTTTATTCCACCCGTGATTCAGGTCAATTTCTGGAAGCAAATATTATCAGAAATACTATGGAATTGGGATCACAGTAGCTCAGTTTCTTTCTTTGGAAGCTTCTGAGTTCAGAGAAATGAGATGGAAGTATCCACAGAGCGGATTTCCAGAACACAAAGGAAAGAATTGTGTGTTTCATTTCTGAACTCAATCAGCATAGGAGAAGCTGAAGCAGACTTTATGAAGGGAAGGCAGATTTCTTCACATCATTTCTTCTCCAAGTCAAACAAATTAGCTAAAGATTTTCTCTTATCACAAATTTGGCTTGGAAAGTCAGAGGCTTCTCAACCTCCGATCTCAAAATCCAATATGTCTGCCTCACGTGTTAAATGTTAAAACCTAGTACCATATTGTACATGGTACTGTACAATATATATCCAACATTCTTTTCTGTGCTTGAATGAATAAAATAGATAAAAACACTGTTTTCACTTTGTAATTCTAATAGATTTAGCAAACATCCAAAACACAAACCATCAAGATTGTATAAAAGGGCGATTTTCAGCAAGGTTTGTATGTCTCAGTTGTACTGGTCTCTGGTGAAAACCGCTTACTTTCCAATCAGAATAATAACTTCAGCACACTTTCCAGTTGCTATTTACAGTTACGAACAGAACACACAGAATAGGTTTTTCCTTTTTTATTGATTTTCTGATATTTCAAATTAATTTGAGAAATGTAGAGGAGCTTATTTGAAAGGAAATGTGATTAAAATTAGAATAAGTTTCTTGTTTGTTTATGCTCATCAGAGCTTAGTGTTAGCTGGGTTCCATTAGCTGAACTGCCATTGTGTGTTTTTGTAGATATTCATCAGAAAGATAAATGAGACAAAAAAGATTTTTTTTCCAACAATGGGTTATTAATATCAATATTTCAAAAGTCAACGATTGAACAGTAAAAACATTGGCAGTGAATAAAGGCCACTATGTGGTTTGTTGCTCCACAGATCTGATTGATCTATCTTCTTCATACACTCTAGACACATTGGTCCACTTTTTATAGTTTTGACTTATACATTCGTTGTTTACATATTTCATCTCAAACTACCTCAAATCTTAATTTGATATGTTTTCTTATCCACATTCAAATTGTTCTTTGTTCTGAGGTTGACATAAATATCTGAGCTGTTCCTTTAAAAAAAAAAAAAAACAAACAAAACAGCAGCAACAATAAACTTTCATTTTTAAAGAAAGCAATGTTTAGCAGTGATAGAAAATAAACCTGCTAATAATGTAATGTGTATGACTATGCAATGTTTTCATAAGGTAACTAATAATATGGTGACAGTGATGATTTTCTCTAAATAAAATATGTTGTAATCAGTATGTTTAATGCTAGATAAGAAGTGAAATCTTGCTGGTTCCATTTGCCTTTTGCTCCAGCATTGTGTCAACATGAGGTGTTTCACAAATGACTCCAAATCAACAGAGATGCTCTGCATTGCTTCCAATGTTTTAAAATTTGCTCATGCAGATTAAATTGGTCATGCATACCTATAAAATAAACTACGAACTTTATCAATTTGAACAATCCCTTTCCCCCACTGTAATTAGAACAATTATAAGAATTATACTAACTACAATTGTATCTATAATTATATATATACTGTATGTATGTATATATATATATATATATATATATATATATATATATATATATATATATATATATATATTTAGAGTATATATATACAGTATATATACTGTATGTATGTAAAAATTCCCTTCTCACCCACCGCGGGTGGTTCTTATCCTCTGAGCTCGGGTCCTCTACCTGAGGCCTGTGAGCTTGAGGGTTCTGCGCAGTATCTTGGCTGTGCCAAGGACTGCACATTTTTGGACTGAGATGTCTGATGTTGTTCCTGGGATCTGTTGTAGCCATTGGTCCAGTTTGGGGGTGACTGCCCCGAGGGCCCCGATGACCACAGGCACCACTGTGGTCTACACCTTCCAGGCCCTCTGTATATATATATATATATATATATATATATATATATATATATATGTATATATATATATACATAGTGGTGTGTGCTTGGTAACTCCACTCTAAGACTAAAAGCACCACAAACCTCCTTATTCTATCTGCACTGAAGATGTGGCAGCTGAAAAGGTCCTGCACAACTGTAAGCAATGTGCAACTCCCTGAAATGTGTGGATGAATAGTTCTAGTCTTATGAATAAGTAAAAATCAATAAATGATGCATGACACTAACCGAAACCCTGGGCTCTGATATGGAGACACTTCCTGTTTTCTGCCTGTGCTCCATTTCAAGGTCAGAGCCTGCTGGAAGCTAATTGATGCTGCCGCCAGAAAAACCAGCACAGTAATACTGTCTGTCTGCCTGTGGCTCGCCACCATGATGCTTCTGTTGTGATCACCTCACTTTTTGATTTATTGCCCTGTGAGTGTGTTAGATCATCTCCACTGATGATGGCAGAGGTATTTTCTTTATGACTCAATCAAGGTGAAAACATATCGCTTTGACAGGAAGGAAACATGCCACAAATATTTTCGAAGTTTGATCTGGGACTAACTAATATGTGAGGTTGTCCTATTAAAAAATGACATTGGGCTTGATTGTCATAGCCTACAATTTTATAATATTAATTTAGACACTTTATTTAACCATGGAAGACCGATTCAAATTTCAATAAGGATTCCCTGTCAAGGTTATACACTGAGGGAAAGCATCTTGGATAATGATAATGTAGAAACATTGAGACTGTTTCAAGGCATTATTTCTGTTAATAATATCAGCCCACGAAAATTTTTTTTTATTACCAAAACATGGACTTAATGAAAATGATCTTTAAAGGTTACTTTCAAAATGAAATGAGTCTCATTGGACCACACATTCTTTTTTGTTGAATATGGCTAAGTATCAATCTAAGAAATTTATTTCTTGATGTTTATGTTAATAGAAAAGATATATTTTTAGAAATTAGATTTTAATCTTACCCAGTTGCTCCTTTTTCTATAGTATTTAGATACATTTTAGCTTAGATTGGAATGGCAATGTGTTGCAGTAGTATTGACAATGATGTCAACGTTTCTGCCATCAGACTTTAGACATTATCAGCACTGATGAAGAATGATCAAATGTTTCCTGGTTGAGAGTGCCTGACTTTGCACCATTCCTGTTTCCATTCATGATAACATTTGTAAGTTTTCACACGTACACTAACATTCACACTCCAATTCACTTAATGATGATGGCAGTAGCTGCCCCATGTGATAGATACTGATCCAGTCTTTTGGATTTAACTAAAAACTAAGCCAAGAAAAGCATTGGTTTTGCTAAAATTGTTAGCATTCTTGTATAATCTTAGCTGTCCCATTTTGCTTTGTGTATTTAAAATTGTTAATTAAAAATAAGAGGCCTACCACTGTAATGGCTACTTAATTCACAAAAGTTCTGTTCATCTGATTACAAAATGACTCTTGTTTTTAGTTATGGCTCAAAGTTATGTGGTTTAACAAACAAGCAAATCTTCCTGTAAAATTGAAAGACATCCAGAAAGCCTGAAGAACTAAAGCTAATCTCTTTTAGGGCTTACCAAAGGTCTGGTTTCTGAAAAGCAACATAAAGAAATCAGAGATGAGTCAAGAGTGGTTAAGCTAAAGGGATGTGAGGTTTTAACTACAAAGGTTGGCAATATTGTATACAGTCAAAAGCCAGTAAAAGCAGGAACCCATAGCAAAGCAACCAATGATGCCATGTTAGAAAAGAAACTGTCTGCAAGGCTGTCTAAGCAAAACGTCATCTGAAGGCTGACCAGTGGCCTCAGACAACCTTATAATCTGGTTTTATGATTAATATTAAGACAACTTTGATTGTTTTTCATGTCTTTGTATTTAACATTTTTTGTCTGTGTTTTGAGAGTTGTGCATGTCTGAGAGGAGTTTGATCCACATTAAAAACTAAAACCCTGTTCTACTCTAAGTCAATATGCCAATGAGTAAAACAACAGCTGTTGTAGGTAAAGGACTGCAGTCAAGTACAGAGCAAGGACAAAGACATCTTAACCATTTCTGATTGCTATGGGGAATGGGGAGCCTCAGGTGAATTAAAAGCATGAGCTTGGAGCGTCGCCGAGGACAAATTGCAAATGAAATATTGTATGTTTCAAGGAGACTTGTCCCCAGTGATCTATTCTCTGGCTCACTGTTATTTTCAGGATTTGTGGGCAGACGGACCCTGCAGTCAGTGCAGTAGTGAGTGAAGCCCTCGGTAGCAGCTGATGGTGAAATGCTATTTTTTTTTTTTTTTATATATATTTAGTGGTGGGGGTTTTGCTTGTCATTTTTTAGTAGCAGTGTGGAACTTAGCTGCTTACCCACAGTGCACCCTGCCTCTAGCCTGTCATACCCATCACAGCTATGAGTAACTTTAATCTGATTACTGGTTGGAAATAGTAACACATTAGATTACTTGTTAATGAAAAAAGGGATGAGATTAGAATTCCGGGTTACTAAGTAACACGTTACCGACATCACTTTCCAATATACAGATCGGTACAAAACTTTGGATTAAGTGCCTTGTCCAGGGGCACAGCAGCATGTGGCAGGAGGAAGCTAGAATCAAACCCACAACTTTCAGATTGTGCGGCAACTGCTTTTTCCTCTGTGCAATCTTTGTTAGAAATATACTTTTTGTGTTGAAACACTGATAGACAGGGAGGACAGACTATCAAAAATGTTTTTTTCAGGACCAAGATAACAATCTTGACAAATTAAGTTTTGCCAAGCTGAAAATTCTGCTGCGTCTGTGGTGTAATAGTGTGCTTTAGTAACAAACATGCAGAAGAAAAGGTTTACCTAAAGGTAATGTAAAGTTTAACATGCAATTACATTTTATGTATATACTGTATATAAGATATAATTTGAGTAAAATCCTAAAGTTTGTACACAGTCTTTCAATAAAGGCAGGCAGTAAAATAAAAAAAAGTTCATATTTTCAGTTTTTTTGTACATTATGTATGTGATGAACCAAGTTAAAAACAGGAGGAGTCACAGGACATATTAGAAAAATATTAGAAAAAGATTATAAATAACAAAAGATAAACTGAGCTCATAAAAGACGTCAAAGAAACAAAACTGAACTCAGCCAAAAAATGTAAATAAACTGGCTGCACAAACAAATATAACTGACCTAACAAAGAAATGACACACAGGGGTTTATATACTGGCTGATCAGACCAATTAAGACACAATAGGGGTAACTAAACAGAATACAATTACAAATAACACAAAACCAATAACAGTACAGCTAAGTTTGGCTAAACTAAAGACCCAAAACTGAAAATCAAAAATATTAAACTTTAAATACTAACATTTACTTAAACACAAAACTTATCTAAACAAAGAAACTACAAATTCCCCCTGCCAGCAGGAACTAGTGGTGCAGTCCAATCAGCATGTAAGCCTGCTGAGCCCTGGCCCCCATCCTTTGTCTGGCAACTAGAAGGAAGGTAAGTACCGGTGGGAAAACAAACAGAATTAATCTTAAGCAAACAAAATTAACTTTAAGTTGATATAAATACATATGCTAACTAAATGTGCGCGCTAACAAATAGAACAAATGTATCCAAATCAACTAATAAATGTTTATTGAAACTAAAGTGTTGTTGTGTTTATATGAAAAAATAAACTGTGCATAAAAAAGAGTTACCGACATCAGAGTGTGGCCATGGATTTGGCCATCACAATGTATTTATTTATTACTTGCGGTTAGAAAACTGACTGTAATTGATTTTATTTATTGTCCTTCAAGCAATAACCCTGGTTGTCATCCTGCAGCTACCACCAGCACCTCCACTCCAACCAAGGCTTCCAGCCACATCATGCGTTGCAGTGACAGGCAGAAGAACTACTGTGTTAATGGAGGAGAATGCTTCACACTTGAAATTATGCCTGGCAGTACAAAGTTTCTATGCAGGTATGAGACAGACTTCTGCTTATGTCACCAAATGTGTTGGAATTGCTAGAGGACAACTTTTAACCTCTGGTTATAATTAGTTACCAGAGTTACCGGGTTAAAGGGCTTTCATTACTATGTTTACAACTTTTCCTTTTAATTTTGTTTGGTCTTGTAATTCATAATATCGTCTTTATGTCAATAACTCTGAAAAGGAGTGGAAGAAAGAAATGAATGTTTATGTTGAAACACTGATAGAGTCTGATGAATCAATTGATTGATCAATCAATCAATAAATGAAAGAAAGCACCGGTTAGACTAAAACACAGCCTAATGTTACCAAAGAGTGATGACAATAGGTAAGTAACACTGAATCAACTGTACACAACGCAGTGCCTACTAAATACAAAAGTAGGAATAGTAAAGTTTTCATCTTGAATGTTAACTAATTACTTAAAGAATTATACAGTGATTTGTCCAATGAAGAGAAGGAAGTCTTGAGGATTGCTGTCTGAGAGCAGCAAGTTGGAGATCTTACAGACAGGCTCCTTTCTGGGGGTTTAAAAGTGGTCTGTGATGATCTACGGAGGCAGCTGACCCCCTGTGACAAAATCAGGAAATTGGAAAGCAAGAATTCTGGTAGCATCATGTTTGATGCAGACACGCTGATTTCTGTTTCTGCTGGTGGGTGCTCACCGTTGATAGGCCTGTTACTGGACTGGACATCGTGTGACTACCGTGTGTCATTGTTTTGTACTGAGTCAATAATATGTTATCAGGAAAATGACAGTAATGCAATGGATCTGAAAAAGTATGCAATGTTTTACAATTAATTGTCAACCATATGACAATTAGATAATGTCCAAGGGTATCTTATTTCACAGTTCTAGAAAAAGTAGTATTAAAACCAAAAAGTGTTAGTTGCCATGGCAACCATGTGCAGGTGGAGTAAAGCTGACAGTGAGACAAAGGAAGAGTACAAGTAGTTTTTAGTTCTTCACCTTTTTTCAGCATTTTTTCCCTTTGCCATGGCGCACTGCAGCTGAAAGTTGAATAAGCGCCAAAACCTGGACTGCCTGACAGACTCCTGCATTGGAACAGTATGGTTTTGTGGAGATGATGTCGCCTGCAGGTGCGTGCCACTAACTATGGCGACTACTTGGCACTCTCCAATCCAGTAATCTACATCGATGGTGCTCACCTCACCACGCTTGCAGGACTTACTGCTGTGGTCATTAACAAATCTATGAGAAGTGCAGGCTGTCTGGCACACGTTGGTGCTCAGGAATCTCTGTGGAATGAGTATGGTTGAAGTAATTTCCACTCAGGTTTTTGTTAGACAACGCTTTTCTCTGAAGAATTGTGTCACCAGTATACTTTGTGTCTGATGTGCTTTTATTGTGTAGCATAACAACAGTCAGGAAAAAAGTTACAATTTATGACACATAAGTTGGTCTAGCAGCCAATTGGAGCCTCATAACAGGTAATGAATTTTACTGATATACCATCACTCTGTCATCTGACTCAAACACTGAGGAAAATGAAATTCATTCAATTAGCTACAGCTAATTATTATGGGTAAACATACAGGGGGCTGTTAGAGACCAGACCATGAGGTGTTTGTTGATTATTTCATAAAATAATCCATGGACATCAGCAAACAAAAAAGTTAAAGTACTGTGTTGTGTTCTCATCCTGATGGTTCCCTCCTATGAAGGTGTTTAAAATGGAGGGACTGTTTATGATGGATGAGAAGAAATTTACCCTAAAAAATCTCATCTTGCCTTTAATCCCGGTTAGTAGATGATTTAATGAGAGTGGAATTACATTTTCACACAAGACCAGGTTGGTTTGGATGACTTCTTAATACATCATTAGAAAATAATCATTTGAAATCCGCATTTTTGTATTTATTCGCATTAGTTTTGTCTGTTATTAAAATGTGTTTGATGATCTGAAGTGTGGCAAAAAAAAGCAAAAACAGATGATCTTACATCTGTTTTTGTAAAACAGATTCGCAAAATCGCAAATTTGCGAATTTGCGATTTCTTTCTGAGATCATAAATCTGCATAAACACAACTATAAGCCTCCCTTACAGATTACTTTAAATGTGTGTTCTTTTAGAACATACAGCTGGGATTGCAGAATCAAAGGGGCGTGGCCTATTACTCAGCAAAATTCCCCTGAGCTGATGTGGTTGAACTCTGCCACTGTCCTCCTGCAGGCAGTCTACATGAATCGAATGCTTTAAGAAGCAAAGCTGTTGATCAGCCATTTTATCTGCAAGAGGTTCTACTGAATAAAGTACTTGTGAGATTTAAAGGACACTGGATGATGAGCTGTTGGTTCTGCTCTGTTTCCAGTGGCAGATTGTAGCATTATGGCTAATAGTTTTGCTGTGTGTCATATCTCTATGTGATATCTGTTCTTCAATCCTGTCTTAGTCTTGCAGCTCATGCGTCTGCAGCTCTGTGATGAACTGCAGTGGGAATCAAAGCAGAGGTGTGATATAAATTCTGTCCTCAAAACTTTCCAGCTGATGGAGAGGCATAAAGTGTGCAGTTAGATCATGAGCCCATGATCTACATGGATCATGGACCCATGAGCGAAAGTGAGCATTTCCACTCCACAATGTGAAGGGACCTCAAAAGGAACGGGACTATAGGTCATCTTAGTATGACCTATAGCAAGCTACTATTAGTTTTTTTCTATAGTCTATTACCGCATATGTTCACTCAGAGGGGAAATTGAGTGATCATGAATTCAATATAAGGAAGAAGTAGAAATTGAATTAGAAAACCATATTTTCACTGGTATGTGTGATATGAAAGTTTGTCTCTTCACCTAAGACATCAGCTCTAAATGAAGCAGCAGCTCATTTCCAACCCAGTGTCAGTGATCAAAAGTTGTCTAGCTAAAGTCCATGTGATGTAATATGGACTCTGCCTCCAGTGGTCAGCCTTCTGACTCCCTCTGCTCCCCCCAAACTGGCAGTTTATCCATTCAGAGTAATTTCCCCCACCTCTTCCCACTGAGCAGCTAGCACAGAGGTTTCCTAGTCATGTACTTAACCTCAGAGTTGGCATGTTGTTGGGTTTCCATTGAGCACTTTAGCTGCTGCCTGCTGAATATCAAGGTCTGAACCCTACAAGGTTTAGAACCTTAACTTTACTCTAGATTTCACTGTCTTCCTTAACTCACATATTCAATCAATCTCAAAGGCCACCTTTTTGTCAAATCACAAACATTTCAGGGCTCCAGTCTTTAGTTCCTATTTATTGGGTTGAAACTACCAGATGCTCCTCTGAACGTATGCAACATGGTTATGTTTGTGGTATATATATATATATATATATATATATATATATATATATATATTGCACACTTGCACACGGATGATCATTACTGCACAAATGATTATGTTTTAGCTGGCAACAAGAATATTCACCATAAACAAATGCAGTAAGCAGCCTTTCCTTTGTGTTTGGTTTTTGATTATATATACTGAATAAAGAAATATGAGGTCATTTTTTCAGAATAAAAAACAACTTGTCTCAAGAAACTTACCTTTATAATCTTTACAATCTTTATTGGATATGTATAAAATCTGTTTTATTTTAAACTTAAATAGAGTAAAGTAATTATTTGGTTTTATTGTGTTCTCAGAAATATGAGGTCATAAGATAGATTCAGTTGTGGAAAAGATGTTCATCTGTTTTAGAAGAGCCACGTTATTGGCATTCATCAAGCAGAGAAAACATCTAATGGGTTTGTTGAAACTATCAAGATTAGGTTAAGAACTTTCCAAATTGTTTTTAAAAACTAGAAGGAATGTGGGAGCCACCATCACTATGGTCGAGATGTGGTCAGAAAAATATGTTGAATGGTTGTGATCAGCAATCACATAAATGTCTGGTGAAATAAAATCATAGAAAACATCAGCAGAACTCAGATGTGTTTAAAAGTGAAAGTGAGCATTTCCACTCCACAATGTGAAGGGACCTCAAAAGGAACAGGACTGAACAGCTTCCACAGATCAGTGAGGCTAATCTGTTGGGGAGCATCAGACTGGACTCTGGAGCAGTGGAAGGTCAGGTGGTCTGATGAGTCCAGATTTAAACACTGAAGACCAGGTTAGTCCATCTGTGAATTTCCTCTTTGCTGGTGGCATGACTACATTCGAAAATGACAATGCCAGAATTCATCAGACTCAAGCCGTCTAAAAGTGCTTCAGTGATCATGAGTCATCATGGATTGGCCACCACGGAGTCCAGAGTTCAAACTGCACATCGCTGGAACTCTCCCATCATCTCTGCAATATCATGGCACAAATCAATTCAACACTGGATGGAAATAAAGATTTTGACATTACAAAGCTTATTGAAATGATGATTGAGGTAATGTATTCTGTTTTGGTCCAGGTAAATATTACAGTGTGAGACACTTTTTTTTGACTGGTAGTGGTTTCTCAGCTTCACTTGCTTCTAATTCATTTTCATCCATCCCAAAATGAACTGTTTCAGACTTCAGCCTTCACAACATCAAGCTCATCAGATGCTTGTTTGGATTTTGGTTATATATGTCCTCAGGGAATCTTACCTTAATAATCTTTACAATCTTTATTGGATATGTATAAAATCTATTTTATTTTAAACTTCATTGAATAAAGTCATTATTTGGTTTTATTGTGTTCTCAGAAATGTGAGGTCATTTTTTCAGAATGAAAAAAACTACTTGTCTAATGAATTTCAAGAGCCTGACAGTAAAGTAATACATATAATGGGAATCTATTATGGCCACCAAAATAAAACTGCCAGGTCTCAGTGAAAGTAATGCTCTGTAACTTGAGTTCTTAAATTATTGGACTTTTGTTTGGCCATACAACGATTCTCCTGGGTCTCCGTGTTTTTATTGGTGCTCACTGTGCTGTCAATTAGTGTGTGTTTGTGTGTAACACATAGCCGTTGTGTTTCTCCTCTCCCTTCTATCATCACCCAGGTGCTTGGCTGGATTTACTGGGCACCGATGTGAACAGGCTGTGCTTAAGAAAGTCTCAGACCCAAAACGTATGTGAACACAGATGTCTTCAGTCCCACATGTCATTACTGGTGTCTCACCCTGTCATGTTTTCTTCAAGACATGATGGGGAAATCCACATTTTCCTGGTAACCTCTAACTAAAATCATGAGATGCAATGATCTTTTAAAAAATAAAATCTGATGCAGCCAAACAGGGAAGCATCTTAAGAGTCCTGCCCACTCTCCCTGCAGAGCACTGCTCTGAATTTTGCATGTACTTCACATCTCATCACATGTCATCTGTGTTGTAACCCATCACGTCAAAGGGCTGAGTTGTTTTCCAAGAGGCAGAAATACGTGTATGACTTAATGCTGTCTGAATTCACACTAACATTCTTCCCCTCTGACTCCCAATCTATACTATTATGCTAGTGACAGTCTGGACTCGGTGGCCACAGAAGTACATGCAAATTCCAGTTTGTTACAAAGAGACAAGTTAAACTGGCTTGCTGGCGATGCAAACCCCAACAGTGTGTCATGTAATCTCTGCATGACTACAGACAAACTAAAACACACAAGAAGGTCTGAGAAAAATCACATAACTCAGATTCTCAGATGTAAAAAAGTGACAGCTAGACTTTTTGGTCTTATTGGACCCGTCCTCCTAACACCAGTGATGACTGTTGTGGGTTTTACACAGATCTTTGGTAACTAACAGCCTCTCTTTCTTGTTTGTTTCTTGTCTTTCATGCTTAGGTGTCCAAGTGAATTTACTGGTGATCGCTGCCAAAACTATGTAATGGCCAGCTTTTACAGTATGTGTCCTGTTCTTCTGTCCTTTCATCCAGATTAAAGCATGCATCACTAACAGTCACTCACATTTTTCCTTCATATCAATAATTTTGTCACATTTTTTTGCATGCTAGCAAATCTCTCTGGCATGATTTGAAATTGGTTCTTAGCTTTTAACTTGAAGGAATGCTATTACTGTTATCTAGAGGAGTTACAATAAAATAGAATAGAATTTGCATTGTTGTTTCTTGAAAGTTGGAAAAATAAAAAAGTAAAAGACGAGCATTAGAAACTATATCAGGCTGCATGCGCGTTGGCACATGCACGAAGTGCATGCAGCCTGTGCATGACCCGGCATCTACATGCACTTCCACTGAATTTCTGACCATTACCACCCATCACTAACCTTAACATTTGCACACAATATTTCCATTCACTGATGCATTTCCCTCGGTTTGTACTGATACATTGGTTTAGTTAAGTAGGGTTTTGTAAAGTACTTCAAAGTAGGCAATGTCTTACTTGCAGTAGACAGCTGATTAAGAGACTAATGAGGCCAGTCAAGACAGCATCAGATGCCAGCATTTGAAAAAAAAGCAGATTTTATCATCTGAACTCAAACACCATATATGTATAATATTTTATAGTGCAATATAGTGGAGATTTACATTGGTTAATTTCAGTCTCCTTTGTTAAATTAGACACTGCAGGATTTTTGGTAAAGTACTGCACAGGTAGTCCTCATGCTAAACACCATCAGTACAGTAAACTAGCTGTAGATTTACTCACATCACAGCTGAAGCTGTGAAGGATGTTCATAAATCAGAATTCCTTCAAACTGCTGTGAGGTCAGAAGGTTTGAGGTGTATGGATTTCTTCTTCTCAGCCTAATCTGAAACCTTTTGTTTGATCACAACTTTTCCTCACCATAGAAAAATGCTCTTGTTCTTAAAGCCAAGCTAAAAACGGCTTTTCATCAGATGGGATTTGACCAATTTTCTCCATGTATTTATTTTACTCCATCACAGAGGTTCACTTCGCTCATGACAACATGACCCTGTAGTAGGGCAGGTTCCAGGCTTTAATTAGGACACAGTTATAAAGATAAGAGGAACATTAGCTTTACTTTGGGTTGGTCCATTATGAAATAACATATAGTTAGTGTTATTTTGGTCAGTGTTGAAATCATAATGATTTAAAATGATTATTCTTTAGGTTGGTTAAAACCCCCCCCACAATGCAATTATTGCAGTTAAAGAACAGAGAATTGCTATGAAACCGGATATTTTCCCTGACACCTCTGTGATAATTCATGCCTTAAAATATTTATTCAAATTCAGAGTAATATATGAAAATAAACAAATGACATTAGAAAATATTCTGGTATCCAGCAATAAAGTACAACTAATCTTATTAAATAGGCGTCCTCAAAAAACAGCATATGCCAAAAACCACAATGTTATTAAAACAATGTTTTTCCATTTCTTTTGAGCCCAAGTTGAAATTGAATGATAAATTTATTTGCACATTTCCTTCTCATAATTATATGTATAAGATAAGTGTGTGTTGCCATAATGTCAGCTCTACATATTCTACATCTACTAATGTTGTATGTTTCTGTGGAGATTGGAGGAATTGTGTTTGTCTCTCCAGTTTCATTTCAGTGTTTGTGTTTTCTAACACACCTGCTTCCATTTAGTGCGTCCGATCATATTTATTTCATCTGTCTATTTCATCTCTTCTAATACTGTATAAAGATGAGCAAAAAGCAGCAAACCAATGCAAATGGATAGTGTAGCAGCTCCCCAGCACTTGAATTAATCAGCCAGTCTCGACGGGTGAATTTGGCGTTTTTATTTTTCTTTTACGGGTGATTCAGATCCACCATGATCACCTCAGTCACTTTAGTCACCGTGAAAACTAAAACATATACAAATATTAGAATACAAACATAAACCTACAATACAAACAAAACAAAACGTACCTTGCTGCTTTCACTGGGGAACACTAAGTGTTGATTTCTTCATACTTGACAGTTCAAGTCATTGATTGACACAATGATTCTACTAGCCTTTATAGGACCTGTCCCCATCACCTACGGCAGCCTGTGAGGTACATACAAAACCCCAAAACATTACAAAGTGTAAATACCATTAAACAAAACAAAATAAAAACAACAACAAAATGCTAATCAAAACAGACAAACATCCATAAACAATCTGCAACATTCTTAATTTTAAAAATTCACTTTGAATAATTTACAATAACTAGTCTACAAATATAAATTATTTGGGCAATTTATTTTAAATAGTTCACTATCCATTGCAGATAGTTTGGCGTTTTTATCAATGGCGAGATTTGATCATCTAACATTTCTCAGTGTTATGCATAATGCAGTGTTGCATGCACAATACTCTCTTTCTGTTTGCTTTTACTGGTGTGTTTGTGATTGAGCGTTACTTTGATGTTATAAAGAATTTTCTCTTCTCTTTCAGAAGCCGAGGAGCTGTATCAAAAGCGCATTTTAACAATAACAGGGATCTGCATAGCACTCCTAGTTGTTGGAATCATGTGTGTGGTTGCCTACTGCAAAACAAAGTAATTTCTACCATTTTTTTCTCTTTTAGCATAAATGTTTTGAATTTTCACACCAAAATCCGCAAATCTCTCCAATGGGGCGAATCTCAGTGTCTCATCCCAGACTGCAGATTAATCAATTAAATTAAGCCTGAAAATTACATGCTGTGCACCTCAGCAGACCTGAAGTAAAGATATCTGTTTGGGGAGGTTGAGGTATTATTTTGATCCTGTCTTGTGTTGATCAAAAGAATACAAGAATAAATAAAATTGAATTGTTCTTATAATTCAGATGGGTTTTGGATGTATTCTAAAAGTAATGTTTTTTTGTGTATTTTTGTGCATGGTCAATTGAATGCTGAAAACACTAATATGATAAGCAAATTTACAGACTATCCCCATGTCAAAAACACATGTACAAAATACCAAAGAATCTAAGCAATGATCCCATGATAACACCACTTATTGTCATGCAACACTTTGGACCTGCTTCAAGGTTCTAGCATGTCTTTGTGCACCAGATGCAGCAGATAAATACGATATGAAGAACGTCCCTTTAAATTTTGCTGCATTCAGTGCAACTTTCACTGAAACTTTCACTGCAGTTCTCTATATAAAAAGTGGATGTCAATACAGATATCATCTTTTATCTAACCACTGATATTTTCAAATTGGTAGCGAAGGTAGTGCAAGTCTTATAAAAATCTTAACTAAAACGTTTGACTTTATAATTGTTACCATTTAGATGTTTTTAATGTATATAGTATTTTGTAATAATGATTACTTCTGTGTTTACAGTCAGTTGTGCAAATGCTTGTAAAGGAGAAGCAGGTGTGGTTTTTGACTCCCTGTGAATATTTGTAATGCCCTCTGGAAATATTGTGACTCTCCTTTCTTTCTCGCCAACCAGCAAGCAACGGAAGAAACTACGTGAACGCCTGAGACAGAGCCAGAAGAAGAAGAGAAAGAACAATTCAAATCCCGTTGTTGGCTCCTGTACGGACGGCTCTGCGGCAGGACGTCCCAGTGCTGCTGTGCCTCTGCAGGATTTGAAGATTGTCAATGTAAGCTGTCGGTTTTACATTAAAAGTATGAGAACTTGTATCTGCAGAATCAATTCTCATCCTGGTTCTGCCTACTTCCAGCCATGTAATGGTTCCATGAGGCAGCTTGTAACAGAGGAGACAGAAATAACTTTTCCCACAAGCAAATATGCGACTGCTAATCAGCCCACCACACTCACCAACATCTCCAGCCAAAGGTAAAAACAGACATTTCATTAGATGCTCTCTTTGGTTTGAATTTGTTCATGTGAATTTATGTGTTACTAATTAGATTGAAAATGTGCACATGGTTGGCGTAAGTGAAAGAATAGATTTTGTTCTGTCTGCCTCCAGGCTCTTCAGATGGTGACAAAGCTCACATAGTGTACACATTGTTCCTCACCATTGTTTTAATTTAGCTGCCCAAGCAGCTACAGTTCTGTAAAGGCCTGTTGTAATTCAAAAATTATCATTTTCTTTACCAAAATGAAGGTCCATCTTGGAGGCTTCAACACTCTCCATATTTCATACATCCATTATTCATGCAGATATTTTAAGGGTTGCAGCACAAACAGCTCAACAGCGCCCCCCAGCAACTTAATAATAATGATAATAGTAATAAAACAGTAAAGAGACTGGGATTTAAAATGACAACACTCCCTTACATAACTGTACATGTATTCTAGTCCCTGAGTGTAAAGAGGAGAAGTCTTTTCTCAAGCCCTGAACAAACACGGGTTGGGAACACTCCGATCTTTGACCCGACACTGAGAACATGGACTCAGGTGTATTTTTACTGATTATACAGAGTTTTGTGATGTCCTGACACAAACTTCAGATATTAAACATGAAAACTAAATCCAAGTGTGGTCTTTATAGAGGTGCAGTCTTGATGAGCTCCATACATCCTCCAGTCTCATTTTGGGATGTTTTCTGATCTGACATCCTGTTCCTGTTTTCTGATTCCACTTGTTGCGTCTCCTGTGCAGTGAGAATAAATACCAAAAATAAGAAGAAACGTACATATTTTAGGTGATTTAGTAGATCAGCCTCTGTCTAAACACCTGCTATGTGACATGGGTTAAACAGACTGTGGGCAGAAGACATAGCAGTATATGGTCCCCATGTAAATAACTCCCTCCCTGTCTCTGCAGCTGGAGTGAGGACTGGAGCAACAATGTTCTGTCTGATACTGAGTCTTACTCTGTGATGTCATTGGTGGAGAATAGCCAACGTGCCACACAGGGCGTCCGGGGTCGTCTGAATGCCACAAGTGGCACCACTGACTTAAGTTCTAATTCAGCAAAGTGCCGAGACACCAAACTCCAACAGGAGTTGCCTTAAAGTTCCAGGTAACTGATAAATGAATCTTAAATCTGACAAATGAACAGAACTATACAGATAAGAAAAATGACAACACTTTAGGGGAAAATCGTCTACAACTATCAGTTTAAAATAATCAAAAGGAAGCACTTAATCTGCAAATAATGGGTAATGGGGTTCATTTCTCCATGTAATAAATTTATCAAAGGTACAATTAGATATGTTTAATTTAATCATTTTCATGTCTTAATTTAATGATAGAATTTGGAAATCCCTGCTCATTGTGTAGATTTCAGTTTCCAGTAGAGAAGCTGTTTCATGAACATGTGTGGACTGCTTCTTTTATTAGACTTAGACTTAGACTTGTACTTTATTGATCCCTTGGGAAGACTCCCTCAGGAAATTGAAGTTACCAGCAGCTCCCAGGCAAAAAACAAAGATAACACACAGTAAGCAAAAGTGCAAAAGAATACAAAATACAAATTAAATACTAAGGTACACACCAAATGTGAGTAACCAAAACCTTAAATTATGCAAGAAAAACCTTAAATTATGCAAGAAACAAGGAATAAGAATATAGAATATAAGTAAATATCAATACAACATTAAAAAAATATAAGAATTTGGCGGATAGATTGACCAGTGATATCGTATTGCACTATGTGGTTTGACCTGATAAGTATGGAGAAAAATACAAGGGGTCACTACTCCTTCCACCCTCTGTCCTGTGTCACCCCCCCCCCAACGAGGAATTGTACAGTCTGAAGGCATGGGGGACAAAAGAGTTCTTAAATCTATTGGTCCGGCACTTGGGAAGCAGCAGTCTGTCACTGAACAGGCTCCTCTGGCTGCTGATGACGGCGTGTAGAGGGTGGCTGCTATCGTTCATGATGTCCAGCAGTTTGTTCAGTGTCCTCGCCTCTGCCACCGTCACCAGAGAGTCCAGCTTCATGCCGACCACAGAGCCGGCACGCCTGGTCAGTTTGTCCAGTCTGGACGTGTCCTTCTTGGATATGCTGCCTCCCCAGCACACCACAGTGTAGAAGAGGACACTGGCAATCACAGACTGGTAGAACATCCAGAGCAGTTTGCTGCAGATGTTAAAGGACCGCAGTCTCCTCAGGAAGTACATCCTGCTCTGCACTTTCCCATACAGGTGGCTAGTGTGTTTTGACCAATCCAGTTTACTGCCACAGCCCGAGGTATTTGTAGGAGTCCACGACCTCAACCTCAGTTCCCTCTAATGCGACTGGTCTCGGCTTTGGTCTGGACCTCCCAAAGTCTATAACCAGCTCCTTCGTCTTAGCGGTGTTGAGTTTCAGGTGGTTTGTGTGGCACCAGAGAGCAAAGTCCCTCACCAGACAGCGATATTCCTCCTCTCTGTCGTCCCTGATACATCCGACTATGGCTGTGTCATCAGCATACTTCTGTATGTGACACAGCTCCGAGTTGTAGTGGAAGTCAGAGGAGTACAGGGTGAAGAGAAGAGGGGCCAGCACTGTGCCCTGGGGGGCTCCTGTGCTGTTGACCACAGTGTCAGACACGGTGTCCTTCAGCCTGACATACTGCGGCCTGTTGGTGAGGTAACTATGGATCCAGATGACCAGGTGCGGGTCTACTCCCATGCTGTTTAGTTTATCCTGGAGCAGGAGGGGCTGGATTGTATTAAAGGCACTGGAGAAGTCCAAAAAAAGGATCCTCACCGTGCCGCTGCCCTTATCCAGGTGGGAGTGGGCCCGGTGCAGCAGGTAGAGGATGGCATCCTCCACACCAACATCTGACTGGTAGGCGAATTGCAGGAGATCCTGGGCATGTTCCACCTGGGGTCTGAGGAGGCCGAGGAAGAGCCGCTCCAACGTCTTCATCAGGTGTGAAGTAAGTGCCACGGGCCGAAAGTCATTCAGCTCGCTGGGCCTGTTCTTCTTGGGCACTGGGACGATGCAGGATGTCTTCCAGAGGGTGGGCACTTCCCTTAGCTGCAGGCTGAGGTTGAAGATCCGCTGTAGTGGCTCTCCCAGTTCAGTAGCGCAGGTCTTCAGCAGCCTTGGACACACCTGGTCCGGCCCTGCTGCTTTCCTGGGCTTGAGCTTCCTCAGCTGTTCTCTGACCTGGTCTGTGGTGAAGTGGGGCGGGGGTTGTGCTGAGGTGTGTGGGGGGGTTGTCAGTGTAGTGTTGTCTGGGGGGAGGTGTGTGGTAAGGAGCAGGGGTGGCTGCAGTGAGAGAGGAGGTTGGGGGGCCATGGACTGGTTGAACCTGTTGAAGAAGTTGTTCAGTTCGTTTGCCCTCTCCATTGTTCCCCCAACGACTCTGGTCTTTGTGTTGAGGCCAGTGATGGTCCTCACACCTTCCCAGACCTCCTTCATGTTGTTCTCTCTCAGCTTCTGCTCCACCTTTCTCCTGTAACTGTCTTTTGCTTCCCTCACACACTGTTTCACCTCCTGCTGTGCTGCCTTCATGGCCTCCCTGTCTCCTCTCCTGAAGGCAGCCTTCTTCTTATTGAGGACAGTTTTGACTTCCCGCGTTACCCATGGCTTGTTATTAGGGTAACAGCGGACAGTCTTGGCAGGGGATACCACATCTGCACAGAAGTTCAGATAGTCCGTCAGGCAGTGTGTCAGCCCCTCTATGTCCTTGCTATGCGGGCTGAACAGTGCATCCCAGTCCGTGGTGTTATAACAGTCTCTCAGAGCACTCTCCATCTCAGGGGACCACCTCCTGATGGAGCGGGATGTTATAGGCTGCTTTTGGACCAGGGGGGTGTACAGTGGCTGTAAGTGAACGAGGTTGTGATCTGACTTCCCTAGTGGGGGCAGGGGTGTTGCTCTGTATGCATCCCTCACATTGGCATACAGGAGGTCGATTGTCCTGTTATTCCTAGTGTGGCAGTCAACAGCTTGGTGGAAAGTGGCCAAAGTAGAGTCCAAAGTCACATGATTGAAGTCCCCAGAAATTATAATAAAAGCGTCAGGATGTTGTGTCTGTAGCCTTGCTGTGACAGAGTGGATTTTTTCACATGCAGTGGTAGCGTCCGCTCTCGGTGGGATGTAAACACAGATGGAGATCACGTGACTAAACTCCCTCGGCAGGTAGTATGGCCGCAGGCTAACGGCTAATAGCTCGAGGTCCCGGCAACACCAAACAGTTATGATTATCTCCCCATCAGTTAGTAAGTATGGAATTAGTTTTTCAATCAATTAAATTAGAGCATAATTAATGCAATTATTTAACATGTAAATTGCCCTGAAGTGCAACGTGTCCATATTTAAAAAAAATAATAATAATCTTAATGGAAAAGATGGACAGGAGAAATATGCCCTAAGATTGGTCAGACCTCAGAGGTTGACATGCACTCATTATGGTGTGAATGTCGTCACTTTGAGCTCTTTATGTTGAATTTAAACATGAAACAACTTCATTATTTGATGCAGAATTTGATGTTTCCTATTAAATTACCCGTCAACTGCTGGTTTTTACACCAATATAGAAATTCCTTTAAAGTTGGGCAATAGGATGTATTTATTTTTCTTTAATTTCTTATTTTATAACTATGCTTGGTTGAAGCCAAAAGATGCAGCCCAAGAAGAAATAAGACATAAAGTAGCTTTATTTTACACAAATCCTTCCAGATGAAAGCAAAGCTTTTATTTTTTCCCCAGAGTGCAGCGGTGATTTATTTACCCAAACTTATAACACAACAAAATGGCTGTAGCCTATTTTCAGAAACTGCATTAATTGGAATAACAAAAAATACTGGGGAGGGAAACAAACAAAAACTTTTTTTTCAAGCTTAGTAGTGTTGAGCTATCTTCCAGACTCAGCTAAATATGAGATAACATCTACAAAATTAAACATTAATTAAAATAAACACAATCTTCTCCAATGAACGTGTGTTTCCATAAAACAATCTCAACCTCAGTTTGAAGTCTTTTTGAGCGATTTTGCTCATTCAGCATAAATAAATGAATGTCTGCTCTCACTGAGCTGCTGGAACGTTAACCTGTCCCCAGGTTCTAAGCATCGAGCTGATGAGTTGAGACTTAAAGTGGAAGAATTTGTCTCTATGACCCACAGCATGATGCTATCACCACCACTTGGGCATTTCTTTTCTCATTGTGAATAAATAGTTCAATCTTTGTCTCATCTGACTATCAAACGTTTCTCCAGTCTAATCCAGGTAATAAAGCCTTTGACATGTCTTCAAGACTTTAAGATGTCTTTGACATGTTAATGATAACTTCTCTAGTCGTGTCCTCTCTGTCCATGATGATTGAGGTTAAAGCTTGGGTGTCTGGGTTGTTCTTGAACATCCTCACCAGTCTCCTGTCTAAGGACAACACTTGGGGTAAACTTCCTGAAATTTTAATAGTGGCGATTGTCACACTAGGACATTGGTTATAAACACACACTACAACTGGTTCAGACGCATTCTAAAAGGACAAAGATAAATCTGATGTTCAGGTCCATTGTGTGTGAAAGTAAACTGTTTTTATATCCTGTTTCTAGAGTGTGCAGCTGTCATTACGCCTAATCTGGGTGTGAACTCTGCACTCAGTGTGAGATCCAGCATCAGCATCATAAAAATATATCAAAATATACATCTGACCTAAGATATTATCTCAGCCCATAACAATATATCTGTGATACAATCTAAAAATCAGCCTTTTCTTCATGACAGTTAACATCTTGTGCTGTTGCTAATAAGATGGAGCTGCACAGTCAGCACATTTTGTCTTTGTCTTTGGTTTCTGGTTGTAGATTGTAGAAATGCTTTAGCTAAGATAAATTTAATTGTATTTTATATTTTTCAACAGTGAAGTTAAAAAATGGAGAACACTTGTGACAAATAGTATACCAATTGACAAAACCTTAGAAATGCTAAAAAGAAAAAATACAACAGAACAAAATTATGTCCTGAAGCATTACAACCAAACTTAACTGGTTTCATTAACTTTGTCACGTTGTTTGGATTTGCTTCAAATTGTATGGATGGGTGACAACAATAATCATTATGTATCGCCATCCCAATGTTTAATCTCTTCTGACTGGAATGATCTGTTTCCAGTTAGGGTGCACCGATTGCAGTTTTCTGTCCGATTGCCGATCTTTTAAAAAGCCTGAGCTGCTGATTCCGATTTCCTTTGTTTTTGTCTGAAATGTTGCTAAATACAGTAAGGAAGTTGCTGAGTTGGTAACATTGGGGTGACTATTGTTAACAGCAAACATGTAGAGATGACCTGGTGGACCGGTCTGTCAGTCAAACATCTCTCACTGGAGAGCAGCAGAAGACAGTGACTGACTTGTAAACCTTTGCTGAGGTACCGGTATATGTGGATAAGATCGACTTCACATGTTAAGTATCGGATGATCATAGAACACACAGAACTCCCAAAATAACGGAAACTCTAATAATTGGTGCAACTCTATTTTCCAGAATAGCAGCAGTACGTTGCCTTTATTGTATCTCGATGTTTTGACTTGCACTGTGTTCTTTTATTGGTGATGTCTGTGTTATGAAGCCATAATTCTCCACTTATGACTAAAATGATTTGGTATTTGACCTTTTTTCAAATTTAAACACAGAAGAAAAATGTAAAAACTTGAAATTCTGTATGTGGATGTAAGAAGAGTCTGTCTGCTGACCATGTGTTGTTGTTGCTCATCTTAAATATTTGAAGTCAGAGGGCTGACTGATGAAGTGAGTTTCTGCAGATGTGTGGCACAATAGTTTCTGTTGAAGAGCTTCTGAAATCCTAACAGGAAATATTACCTTAGGAAATGCTGCACTGCTATGGTAGACATTAGAAGACTTTACCAGCCAATGTCTGAGATATTTGACAGAAATTAGTTAAAAATATAATAATTGAAAAAATTATCCTAGTGCTATCAGAAATAAAGAGGTCTCTCTGTTAGCTGTAAGGAGGTTAGCTGGAAACAGCACCCCTAGTGAACATTCAGTTTAAGGCATGTGGGCCTTTATGACTGATGTGATTTTTCAGCTAATTTTTATTGTTGCATTTGGTGAAAAAAAAATCTCATCTTGAACTTGCTCATTTATTTTATTTTAGTAAAATAAAATAAAGTCTTTGTAATAAAGACTTCATGGGTTGAATCTTAAATATTTGTATGCTATTTTCATTTTTCAGGTCAGTCCTGCAATATGGATTTTTGAACTAAGTTGTTTCCAATATCTCTGTTCTGACTGTGTTTGTGCAGATTTGCCTCTCCCATGAGAAGCCTGTCCCAGCTGTCTCCGGACCCAAAGACAGCTCTGAGCACTCCTGTGTCTCCTCCATCAGAGATGTCTGCTCCTTTGTCCAGCCTGGCGCTTTCTGTCCCCTCAGTGGCTCTAAGTCCCTCTGTTGAGGAGGAGTGCCCGCTGCTGCTGTCAAAGAAGAATCAGCAGCAGCTGTCCTCAAGACTGACCGATCAGAAGAGAAGCTTCTCCCACTATAATCACGGCCTGGTAGCACACAGCTTACCTCCCAGCCCAGCCCTCGTTGCAAAGAATGTTACGTACGGAGTCACGGTGGACTGTGGGACTGACGCTGCCAGCTACAGCTTTTTAGAGTTGCCAGAGAAACTAATGAATCGGAACTGCAGCACCAAAAGTGCTGCATGTCATGTACTGTATTTCACAGAGTCCAGTGACAGCATGCTATTCAGTGAAACAGACGAGCCTCATGGAGGAGACGCGCCCTTCCGTACTGCAGACAGCAGCACAGCCCTTTGGGACGTGGAGAGCAGCAGGACTAACCCAGCATCACCAAGCCCTGTCCTGCTGGTTAAACCTTACAATCCCATTGCTGTGTAACATTAACAGAAATACCTTCTACAGAGACATATTCACTTAAAATGTAACTTTCAACAAGCTAACTGCTGTATAAAGACTTTTGAAAAAGAAAAAAAGAAACCTATTTTAGTGAAGTAGCAAATAAAGAGTTTTATAAAAGAAGACACAGCTGTATAAAGATGTTCATGAGCTGCAGGTTAAGTGCCATATGCTCGTATGTAGCAAAGGTTCCCAGTAGATTTCAGAGCAGAAAAATATCAACGGTGCCTTTCTGTTTGGTGTGGTTGAGCTGGAGTAGCGTTGCATTCTGAGCTATGGATCACCGTCCCAACACTTGGTTGGGTCCAGACGCATGCTTTGATCAAATAGTGAGCATGTTGTGGTTTAATTTCCAGGGTTTTCCTTTGACAGGTCACTCCTTCCATACCCTCGTCTGATTGGTCCACTCAATGGCTTAAGGGAATTTGTCACTGAACTAGCACACCTGGACTCATACTCAGTAAACATTTTAAAATGGCTTGTTATCTGCATTTGATGAGAGATGGAGAAAATGTTAGCAAAAATCTGATTTTTGTTGGTCACTATCTGTCCCAGTAACCTGTCACTGAATTAATATAACTGTGAGATAAATGTGCAATCACTAAAACCTGCATTGTAGGTGTTGCTAATGCTGTCACATCTATACCTAACATAACCATGTAGATTTCTTTCAGTTCTATATTGGCTTCTATTCTGTATTAAAGTTCTAATGTTGTTACCGGCAGCGATGCTGTAGCTCCGGAAAGCCGATACACATTCCCCCTTCAGGCTGGGGATTTTCCAGAAAGGCTGCATAAGAAGGCCAGTGTCTGCAAGCTAAACTCTGAACTGTTTGCCAAGCGGATTTAAAAAGCTGTCCTGTGAGATGTAATATGAGTAAATAATGAATATCTATAACAAAGACATGAAGAGAAAGATGGAGATGTTTTCTCTGCATTTTTCTTTTTTTTTTTTTGCTGACTTCCAGCAAATCACTGGAGACAAAATGGCTGCTAAAATGGAAACAGCAGTGGTCAAATACACTGACTTTATGTTCATTCTAGCAAAATATGTTGTTACATCTTCTGACAAAGATATCGTTTTAAAAAGTAACGTTTCATTAATTTCTACAAGAAACTGTTTACTTTGTTTCACAAGTTGTAGAGAAACCCAGTCAGGGTTGTCACTGAAGGACAGTGATGGAAATACAGAATAAATGGAGCATTGTTCCTTTAATGAAGGCTTTCATGTTGTACAGACTGGCCACAAATTATGCTTTAACTACACATAGTGGTTAACTGCTTTAACTCTTACATGGAGTTGTAAGTGTGTTTGTGTGTTTGGACTTTTAAATTCAACAACTCACACACTTCTAAAGACTTGTTTGCACTTCTGTTCTCAAATGTTTCAGTTTGTAACTTATGTGTGTGGTGTCATTGTAAGTGTAATTTAAAAGAAATGAATAAACAAAAACCTGAAATGGTTTAACCATCCAGTCAATTATTTGAACAGAGTCGTCTGCTGAACTCACTGTGGAATGAACAGACCCATTTTGTCATGTTACAACCACAAACTTTATCATATTTTATTGGAATTATATGTGACAAACCGACTTAAAGGAACGGTGAAGGGCAGATGAAGAATAAAACAAGAGAAATGCTAGAAGTAAGATTTTTTTTAATTTTTATATTTAAATACGTTTATCAGGTATTCATGATTTTTGACTAGTGTTGAAAAGTCGCCTACATCTTCCCCTTTACTCTGCAGTCACTGTTAGTCGAACTTCTACACTCCGTCCACTAGGTGGAGGAAGAGCCATGTAGGCGTTTTCATGTTTTCTCCATAAGAATCAAAAAGACATGAAAAATCAGCTTGTTCTTATATTAATTATAAGAAAATTATTTATATTTAATATGGTGTATATCAAAGTTGGGACTTATTATGTCTCTTTTGGCAAACGTATTTTAAAATGTAATTTATTACACACCATTCCAAGAAAAAGAATAATTCCATGATTGGAACATGAAAAGGTGGCTGACTGAAACTACCAGCTGTTTACTGATATTTGTTCTATTAAAAATCACCTGAACATTTAAATCTGGTCATGAATGTCTACAAAATATCTTCGTTCCCTTCAATCAACGGGACCTACAGTTTCCACCGCTACCCTACATGTTTTTGTTCGCATTATAACAACATTTCTGCTCTGGGATCTCCTACAGTAGTGTGTTTTGCAGCAGGGAAACGATGGGAGGATGACCACTTTCCCTCCTCCTCTCTCCGGACTACAGGAAGGAGGAGAAAGGGAGGAGGAGCGCAGAGATCTGACGCAGTGTGCGCTGCTGTTGCTGCTGCTGCCTCACTTCCACTCCGCTCCCCGGAGGACCCACGGCGGCTCTGCAGCCATCACAAACACTCGGCTCCTCCCGGACTCTGGGAGCCTCAGGGCGGTTTCTGTGCGCGACGATGTTGATTGTGATGATCAGAGGGCAGGCGGAGCCCCGGGCCTCTGGCTCGGGGTTGAAGCAGGAGCTGTAATCGCGGAGGTCTGCTCTCATTGTGTGCTGAGTGGCGCAGGAGAAGAGGATGTCTCCGCAGCCGCAGGAACCCCTCCCATTCCTGCCACAACACTTGATTATTAGCCGACACCGAGGGGCTGTTGTCCCCCTTCTGACCGAGGGCTTGTTCATCGGAGGAGCGCTGGTTTTTGAGGGACTTTATCCACCATGCTGCCCGCTCAGGAATCATGAAAACTCTCAATGAAAACAACGAGGAGGAGAAGGAGAAGGAGGGATCTAGGTGCAACGCCATGGAGGAAACGGAGAACAATCTGAAAACGGCCAGGTTGTGGAGGGATGCCGCCCTCCGCTCCAGGAAGCTGCGGAGCAACCTCCGCCAGCTGACCCTCTGCTCCAAAAACAACCAGATCATCCTGCCCGACGATATATCCGACATAGAGGTGCTCAATCTGGGAAACAACTCCCTCCAGGAGCTGCCGGACGGACTGCAGTCCACCCTCAACAACCTGCGCATCCTCATCCTCCGCAGGAACAGGTTCTCCGCTGTGCCCAGGGTGGTGCTTGAGCTGGGGCAGTTGGTAGAGCTTGACATGAGTCACAACTGTGTGAGAAGCCTGCCTGATGGTGTGGGGCAGCTGAGAGGACTGAAGAAGCTCTGCATCAGTCACAACAAACTCCAGAACCTTCCAGCTCAGATTGGAGCGCTTCAGACTCTGGAGGAACTTGACATCAGTTTTAACGACCTGCACGACTTCCCCAGGTCCTTCACTAGCCTTTGCAAGCTGCGAACTCTGGATGCAGATCACAACAAGCTGAACCAGTTCCCTGCTGAGATCTTGGCCCTGGGGGAGCTGGAAGAGCTTGACCTCTCTGGGAACAAGTTTCAGGCTTTGCCAGCTGACATTTTGAGGCTGAAGTCCACCAAGATCCTGTGGCTCAGCAGTCTGCACATGTCCTCCTTACATGACACTTTCTGTCACCTGCACAACTTGGAGAGCCTGATGCTGGATGGAAACAACCTCATAGTGCTGCCTTCATCCTTTGCTCAGCTGCAAAGCCTGAAAATGATAAATTTGTCCTCCAACGAGTTTAACGAATTTCCACAGGCTGTTTTAAGCATTACGGGATTAGAGGAACTGTACCTGAGCAGGAATAAACTGACTAATATTCCAGAGGGAATTGCTCAGCTGGTGAAGCTGGTAAATCTCTGGCTGGACAACAACAACATCACTCATCTACCTGATTCCATTGTGGAGCTGGAGAAGTTGGAGGAACTTGTTTTACAGGGTAACCAAATAGCCATTCTTCCAGATCATTTTGGCAAACTGTCCAGGGTTAACATTTGGAAGGTGAAAGATAACCCTCTCATCCAGCCTCCATATGAGGTGTGCATGAAGGGAATCCCATACATTGCTGTCTACCAGAAGGAACTTGCACAGTCTCAGCTTGCTGTGAAGCCATGGCTCAAACTGGTTCTGATGGGGACAAAAAATGCTGGTAAGACCAAGCTGAGACAGAGCTTGGTACCAACTGAGGAGGACATCAGAGGAACCCAGGGAAATAAAGGAATAGAAGTCACTAATTGGGTGGCAGACTCTGATCACCATCTAATGTTCTTAGTGTACGACTTGTCAGGGAACCTAAACTATGACCTCATCAAACCCTTTTTTCTCTCCCCTGGTGCTCTCTATGTTCTCGTTGTCAATCTTAGAGCTTACTCGCCCAAGAACTTTTATGCCCACATCGGGTATTTCCTTCACCTGCTGTGCGCTAAAGTCCCCCATGCTGTTGTGTGCTTGGTGGGGACACATGCAGACCTGTGTGGAGAGATGGAGTTGGAGGAGAAAACTCTGGACATACACAGACAGATCGGCCTCCAGGAGAGGAGCGACATTCAATGTCTAAGTAGCCTGGTCCAGCAGGTAGACCTCGCTCTGGAGCAAGGCTACAAGGTCCGCACCTCCAGCCCACACGTTCTCTTCTATGGTGTCAGCGACAAGAACCTGAGGCGCAAGAAAGCCCAGTTGCAGTACATGCTAAACCAGCGATTGCAGATCCTGTCCCCGGTCCTGAGCATTAGCTGCACAAAGACCCAGAAGAACATCCAGAGGCTGAGGGAGAAGCTCATGTCTGTTGCAGACCACAGGGAGATTTTCCCCAACCTTCACCGTGTGCTGCCAAAGTCCTGGCAGATGTTGGAGGAGTTGCACTTTAAATCCAAAGATCTGTGGCTGTCATGGTGGAGCTCAGCCCGTCTGGGCCTACAGGCGGGACTCACAGAGGACCGACTGCAGAGCGCCTTGTCCTACCTGCATGAGAGTGGGAAGCTGCTCTACTTTGAGGACAGCATCACACTGAAGGAGTATGTTTTCCACAATCTTCCACGTTTTATTGCAATTCTTAATGTCTTCTTTCAGAGGGACAAGTTCACTCTATTGGACCGGCTGCTGTCTGAAGGGGAGAGGGGTGACAAGGGGAGAGTGAGTCTAGTTATTGAGGATGAGAAGGGAGAGAACCTCAGGGTCACTCATCTTCAGCAGCACCTGGAGGGCTTCCTCCATGATGGCCTCCTGCCCTCCAATGTCATCCGCCTGCTCCTCAGACCACACATTGAGACACAGTGGGACCTCCACCTCATTATGGAGCTCCTGGAGAAGATGGGTGTCTGCTACTGCATCAACAAACCTCGTACCAAGCCCTTGAATGGCGCCACAGTGTGGTACAAGTTTCCCAGCTATGTCAGCAGCGAGGAGGCTCGGTTTGAAGACTCAGTGGAAGGAAACTCTCTGAATCTTAGCCCCTTGTTCTCAGTGGAGCAGCTCTACATCCAGTACAGCTTCCCTTTCCTGTTTCCTCCTGGACTTTTTGCACGCTTCAGTGTGCAGATCAACAACCATGTGGTCCAGCGGTCAGATGGCAGGCATCAGATATTTGCCTATCGGGGGAAGGTCCCAGTGGTGATCAGCCACCAGCCCGCTAAGGGGAAGCTGTTCATGGAGACTTTGTCCATCGCCAGCCACGCCTCACTGCCTAACATCTGGACCGCCTGGCAGGCTGTCACTCCACTGGTGGAGGAGCTGAACATGCTGCTGCAGGAATGGCCTGGCCTGCACTATAATGTACATATTCTCTGTTCCAAGTGCCTCAAGAGAGGGTCGTCCAACCCGCATGCCTTCCCGGGTAAGTCCTGTTTGATGAGCTCATCCAGGTGAGCGTCTTTAATCCAGGCTTATTAACACAGCTCAGACATGTGAACCACACTGAACTGGGAGTGGTGCAGGAAATATTCAGTCTATTTAGTAAAAAGCAACATTACAAAGTTGAACACCTCTGAAAGCTACCAGCAGAGCTAACGGTTAGTGTTTGACCTGAGTAGACACAATCTGGAAAAGCTGTCAGAAGACTATATTACTTCCTTATTTGGAGAATACTCTGGTTGCTACATGCAGTTCACCAACATGGTTCTTTATTTTCTTTTTCCAGTAAGAAATTCTTCTGTTGGTTTCAGAACATAAATGATCTGTTGAAGTGCAGACTGGAACCATCTGATCTAACACTGATGCTTGAATCATGATGGATCCTTTTTCTTCATCATCTTGTTTTACTACAAAATATAACAAAAATCATAATTCAGTATAATCTAAGGCTTGGTGTCATTATGTGTGGTTTTGGTTAGATTTCAAAGCTGTGTCCCCTTTAACATCCAGGACACTTGATGTTTCATCCTTAGCAGTTTGCTGTTCCTGAACAGGTTGCTACTGGACGGGCACAAGCAGATGATGATGATGATGGTGTCTGAGTGAAGAAGGCTGACCTGTGAAATTAGACGGAGTTCTGTCTTTGTCCTTGTCTGCCTCTGCTGTGAGAGGAAGATTTGTGTTGATATGAGCTGAACCACTGCAGCTGTCAGTAATCAGATTCAGCCACACCCTGATTCTGAATGCAGCTCCATGGAAGATGGAGACAGATGCCTCCATCAGTGGGGGATGGAGGTCGAACAAAGCTGCTGCCTCTTCCCCCTTCCTCAGGGACAGTAATAATCCTCAGTGCTGGTCAGGCTGCAGCTGCATCATGACCTGCTTTTAATGCTGGGCTCTGGTTCTGCTGGCTGCAGACTGCATGGGGTAGAACTGGTCAGCTGCTGCTGTCATGTCATCTAATGTAATGCTGGATATTCTCAAGCTTTCAGGACTCTTGTTTTACAAGATTTACACTAATTAGATGATCAGTTTTAGCTCCCAATAACTTTATATACATTGACACATTTTACAGAGGAGGTCTGACACACATCTTTCTTCGCACTGTACATAAACCCAGTCATCTGTTATTGCAACAGGAGGCGGTATTGTGGTGACGGTTTCCATCTTGGCTTGAAATGTTGACATGCCATGTTTTTGACGAGCCTGGGATGCTTTCTGACATGAAGGTTTCTCTGTGGACTGTTCACTATCTGAACTTAAAGTACAGAATCTTTTTGATCATATTCAATGAGTGTTTGGATGTCAAACTGCAAACGCACATTTTGAAGGTCTGTGAAACATTTTTTAAAGTTTTTCTGTTTACACTCCCGGTGGCCAGAGCACAAAAAGATTCTGAAGAAACTGGAAGTGGGAGTTCATCCAGTCTCTGTTCCTGTAGATCTGCACAGAATCATTTCCACTAAACATAGTTTTGTTTCAACCAATGATTCATTTTCCACCTCAGTGGTCAGGGCTTAGGAATTGGCTTTCTGCAGTGTTCATGTCTGGCATGGTGTAAAATGTTGGCCAGTATTAGGGTCTGATCCGAATAGCTTGAGTGTGACAGCAGAGTGATCACAGTGCTGATGTTTAACAAGTTGTTTTCTACTGCAGTCATCCTGATAAAAGACGGAAATTCCTCCTGCAGGACTCATTTTGCTCCTGCACATCAGCAAGCTTTTCACTTTGTCTTTGAAGCAGAACACATAGAAAAGACTCAGACTTTTGTGTGCTGGCAGCTGTGCAGGTATTCCTCCTGCTTATTATATTTAGAAAAAGCAGCTGGATCCGTTTTTGGGTAAAGTTCAGCTGTGCTCAGAGGAAACAGACTGCAGGTCTGCTGGGAGGAAAGAGTCATGTGGACGAAGGCTGAAAGATTTACTGTTTCAGGATTGAAAGGGACGTTTCAATTCTGGTCAGAGGAAAACAGCAAGGCACACTCCATAAAAATCAAAAGATTCAAAACGGAAGAAGTGATTATTGAAAGCTTGAAGTTCAAAGAGACACAGGAGTAGGTAAAATAGCTATGGTGTGTAAGGAGATCTGCTTCATCTGGCCTTTTATGGACATGATCCTCGTGGCTGCAGTGCGTTGATGCAATTTGGACCAACAGAGACTAAACACACTTTGTCCTCAGATGATCCGCTCCGTTTGAGAACAAAGGCCTGGGTTGATTGAGTGTATTAGACTGTTAGCATCTTCTCCTTTTTCTTCATCCTGTGATCCATGTCACAGGTCTTTTCTGTTCTCTTTTCCGAGTTTGTTGCGTTCATATTTAGTGTAAGTCTGCTGAATTGTTTTCACCTTGGTATTTTGTTTTTATCATATCACAAGTTTTTCTTCTTTTTTAAATCATTTTTACTCACATGTATAACTACAAACCTTAAGTTTATGTATTGAGAAAGTGACAAATATTGTGTGTGTGTGTGTGTGTGTGTGTATTATTATTTAATTTAATTCCAATATTTAAAACATCAGGAGCCCTGTGGATGGCTCTTGGTCATTGTATTTAATTTGGCCAAATGTAGTTTTTATATCTGACCATTTATGGAAGATGAAACAGAACTTTGATTATTTTCTTTGGAAAGGCTGAAAAACTTGTTTGTTGCTTCTTCTTCAGAGGTTCAGATCAATAAGTTAGAAAATTATTAAAAGTTAATTTTTTTCAGCCAGTTTACAAACTGGCAAAACAATACAAACTGATGTTTTCAACCCTTTATTTCTGTTAAAATATTTTTCCTCTTGCAGCACATTTAAGATTTGAATATTACATCAGACCAATAAAATGATTTAATACAAAAATGTGAATTTAATGACAAATGTGTTTATTACCTGCTTAACAGTTTTTATTAAAAAAATACCATTAATCTGACAAACAAGCCTTGTTAGAACACAGATTCTAGTCACTTGCTGAGACGTAGCTGTAGATATAGAGAGTGCAACACTGTGCTGCTCACCCTGCAAAAATACTCATACTCCTTCATCTTTTTCACATTTTGTCACAATGACAAACATGAGTGTATTTTTTTATTTTGGGGTTTTATGTGACAGGTCCACACAACACAGTGTTTATTTCTGAAGTGGAGGAAAAATTATGCTTGATTTTCAACATTTTTTACAAATAAAATTGTAAGAAAAATGTGGCTTGTGATTGTGTTCAGACCCATAAACCCATAAACCCATAAATTAGGGATTAGTTTATGCCCTTAAATAAACTAAACTCTATTTTATGAGTCAGCCAGCAACACCAGGATGACCTGCAGATGCAGGTTTGGTGTAAACATGTCATGTTGCTGCTAACTAAGATCCTAACTCTTTTGGTAGGTAGTTTATTTTTTGGCACAGTTACACAGTACATTGAATGAAAATCACATCAGTCAGTTTTTGCAAAGTTGTAATCACAGTTTGGATGTAATGTTTGGTAGAATATTATAACCAAAGTGTCATGCATTAATAATGTCTCTGTCCTGTTGGATGGACAGTCACTGGTGATGCTGAAGCTCAAAGAAGGATGGGTCATTGTGATGGGGTTAACAGGAAGAAATTGACTCATTGTCATGACAACATTTAGCAATACTATCACAATGACATGTTTCCTGATGTCGTGCTGCCCTATTATTTAGTCTGGTTAGAGTTTTATTGTGAAAGTAAGCAGAACATGCTGTTTATGGCTTTGTCTTCTTCAGAGGACCACAGTTTCCACATGGACTAACTTCTCTTTTGATGGAGGGAATAACATCACTGTATCGAGCCCAGGGGTCAGATACAGGTCAGACTGAGATCAGGGGCTAAGACTTCTCAGAACATAAACAGGAAGGAAGAATGTCTGGATTCTCTGGTCCTGTAAGTTCTTCTTCTCTTCATTAGCTGCTCGTACAACTGACAGTCAGCCTTCAGCGGCGAGGCCTGGTGACTGCAGCCCATCGGTGGTGAACACCTTCACTAAGCTTCAGAAGGAACTTAAGGTTCAAAATTAGACAAACATAAAAATAGATGAACAGGTCAGAGTTCATCCTGACCTGGAGGCTCAGACTCATCAGAGCTCCAGGAGCTGACAGTGAAGGATTACTGCTGGAGCAGGCAGCAGGAGCTCTGGTCTATTTGAAGCACAGAGGCTTCCTCATGGCTACAGGGATACCATGTGACTGGAAGAAAAGCACACCAGTCATCACTAGTTCCAAATGATGAGCGCCTGTATCTGTGTTTGGGAGGTTGTTCATCCTCTACGGTTCTTGTCTTCAATAGCATAGAAATTCCTGATGCTCCTGAACTCATCGTTACATTAGTTTGAGTTGAAGCGGTCGGCGTCAGTGAGCATCCTGAGCTAGCTGCTGCAGGGCACCGACATAAGACCAAAGCACCAGACTGAAGACTTAGCATCCAGTTTTTGAGAGAAATGATAAATCATGCAAATAAAAACTATAGAATTTATTTTAAAGTATCAAGCTATTAATTGATTTATTGCATATTACGACAGGCTCAGTGTGTGTCTGTACATTTGTGGTCTAACTCAAAACCTTTTTTCATGTCTTTGGTTAAAAATTATGTTTTTACCAAGTTCAAACATTATTTCAATCACACCTGAAGTATACATAAACACATAGGAGACCACACACCCTTATTTTTTTAAAATGAAAATGAATCTGAAATTAAAAGCTGTAAAAAGTAAACACACCCCTTGCTTGATGTAGCACCTTTGGCAGTAAACCCTTACAGTGCTTGGTTTCTCCATGACTCTTCCTGCTGCTCAGTCTTCAGACTGCCACTGCCCTCCAACTTGATAAGGAGATTTTTCATTTTGAGGAAGCAGAGCTTTTAACTGTTAGCTTCAAAACCACTTTTATTGAATTACAAATATGAAGATGAAGATGTGAAAAAAGTCAAAGTTGGCGTTTCCATTTTTAGTTCTTCATTTTATCGTCTTCATCATAAAATCATGTGACTGTAAAACAAGCCTAAATAATCCCCCCTCCCTCCACCGTGCTTGACTGTTGGTGTGAGATGTTTGTACTTTATACACTGTGTTTGGTTTTCTCCAGACATGCTGCTGGGATTCATGGTCTTTGTCTAAACAACATTGTTCCGGGAGCCTTGTGGCTCTGCACACCAAAGTCTCACCATCATATGGTTTATATGGGGAACAAACTTTCTCGACTTTCTGGGCAGCCTTTCCCAACAGACCAAACATGTTCAGGTCATTTCTGATGTCTTTCTCTCTTGACTTTGTGCTGTAGATACATAAATGCTCCAGACGAGCTAACTGCCAGAAGAACTGCTTTTCTACAAGTGGTCACATGGCTGATCATCAGGGAATCGAATGGGTTTGATGAGGCACGCTTTGTTGTTACTTCCCTTTTGAATTCGGTAAAAATAGCAAGCGGGTGTATATATTTTTTTTTACTTTTGTTTTTAGATTTGATTTATTTTTAGGGGTGGAAGTTGATTAAGATTTTTAATTGAGTTAAGTGCAGGGAATATAATTAATCAAACTTTATCACATTTTATTTGAAAACTATATGGCAACAAAATAAGAAACATTTTGTGTTCAAATTATTAAGTATATGAGCTCAATAACAAAGATTTTTATTGTTTTTATTCACATTGGTGCCAAAAGCTGTTCTGGCCATTCAGCTCTTCAGAGTTTCAGGAGATATGATCATTTATGGAACTTCTTTAGAAATGTGAATGAAATGAAATGCTGACATTAGCATTGGGATGTCTGAGCCGCTGCTACATATTTAGCATTGAGATGCTATTTTAGGCTAGAATAGCTTCACTGATAAGCTAATTTGTTTTAGCACAACTTGAACACAACAATAGTTTTTTACAGTGTTCCTTCAAGTTTGTTTTTTGAAGCAAAATGAAAATACTAGTATTCATCTGTTATATAATTTTTTTTACATACAGTATATACATTTGTTAAAACTACCACTCTTTTTACAGTGCAAAATAAAACAGATTATCAGTGAAAAAGCCAAGTGACTTCTCCTTATAGACCTGCTGCCACCTCACAGATACACTGCTCCATCAGAAACAACCAATCAGAGCCAGGAGGAGGGTCTTGTGGCTGTCAGTCATCATCGTGTATGAGCTGCTCACACCCTCCCTTTTGCTCTCTGCTATGCTACATCTTGTTACCCACAGTGAATGCTCAGGCTCGTCAGCTTGCCACAGATGATGATGGATAAACTGTTTTCCTGGAATGATAAACTGTTTCTCCACCATTAGCACATTGAGCAGCATCGACACAAGGGTGACTGACAGTGCTAAGCCCCTCCCCTTGATTCTGACCTGTTGTTTCTGACCGGAGTTAATTTATCTAGATGCCAATTGGTCAGGGAGAAGACGGAGGAGTTTGATCTTTTCATAGATTATCTGTCTCCTAAAATACTGCCATGACATAGTCAGAGTTTTAACAAATAAATAAAAATATATTTTTTATAAAAATCGCATACTGGAGCTTTAACCACTGGCTGTTTGTTGAGGTTGCTTGTGCGTCAGGTTTACTGCTGTTCCAGAAACGCGCTAATACAAGATTATTTTACAACTTGGTTTAGATCATTTTTATTATGTCCAGCGTCATAAAACGTGACATTTTGTTCTCCAAATAGGTTAATTATCTAAAATATTGTAAAGATGTATATATCTGAATACAATCATCATGTTAAATGGACAAGTAAACAAGAAATCTTTTGTAGTAAAATGATTTAGATTCAGATGGTAAAATTTTTTCCTTGAACCAGATAGAGAGAAAGGCTTCAGTAGATCTGTTAAATGATTAACAAGCTGTTTGCTCTATGTACTTTAGGTGGTAAAATGTGTATGTGTGTGTGTGTATGTGTGTGTGTGTGTGTGTCCTCTACCCCTGAAGACACGTGTGGCTGCAGCTGCTTGTCACAGGACTTTCACTCTTGCTGTAGATCTTGGTCGGACTCTTAATCCAGTTACAGGATCTGCTGGGATTATCCTGAGGTTCTGAGCAGCAGGGCACTCAGACGCAGCCAGTCTTATTTAAATGACTCTGGAGCGGCAGCCTGTGCATCAGAGAGCAGAGCAGAGCAGAGCAGAGGAGGCCTGTCCTCTCAGCTGTGGCGTGGCTTTAGCCTCAGGCTGCTCCGGCACTCATTTGTTTCACATGTATATTTGTGATGAACCTGAGCCTGGTAGCAGTTTGAACATGTTCAGGCTGAAGGCTCATGTTTCTGCCTCAAGCTTAAGTTTAGCAACTGAAGCAACATGGATGACTTATTAAATCATCCCCATGCCAAAATCCTCCTGGGAACACATTTTACTGAAACATTAACAATTTTATGGTTGTTTTCCTTTTTCTGTTTTAAACATTAGATCTTTAGTCACTTCCAACAACTTCATAATTTATTTATTTTTTTTTTCTTTAACTGACTGCATGCAGCCTGAGTAGAATGCTGTCCTCCTGTTTGGTTATTAGACATTTATAGAAGATTTACTGTAGCACGACTGTTACATTTCAACACCAAACATGTATTAACTGTTTTTCTGAGATTTTAGAAGAAAAATAAATAAAATAAATATGCAAGTCTGGGTAAGTTCCACAATATCATGTTTTTTCCAAATATTCCCAGCAGCAGCAGTGACAGAGTGAATGTTGAATGAAGCAGAGTTTCTGTTTGTCCTGATTGGCTCCCACATTCCTGCTGCTCAGTCTTCAGACTGCCACTGCCCTCCAACTTGATAAGGAGATTTTTCATTTTGAGGAAGCAGAGCTTTTAACTGTTAGCTTCAAAACCACTTTTATTGAATTACAAATATGAAGATGAAGATGTGAAAAAAGTCAAAGTTGGCGTTTCCATTTTTAGTTCTTCATTTTATCGTCTGAAAGTATCAATAATGAGGAAGAGACTAAAACCAACTGAACATTGAAATAAAACATTTAACATGAGACAAGTGCTAATTATGATTAGAACTATGCAAATAAACCAAATCCCACGAACTGATCAGTGAATTTTATTCACAAAGAGGCATGAAGTCATTTATTGGTGAGTTTAGATGGAAGCAGCTTGTTCTCCTCTGCATTGGCTCAGATCAGCTGACAGGTTTCAGAGTAGTACATGGATTGCCATGGATACAGTGTCATTTTGGGATCAGAGTAGCAGGCTTTTGTGAAGAGACAAAAAGTTCCAAAAGTTGCGTCTAAAGTCAATTAAAGAGGAAATACTGGCCATACAGGACCTGGAGGTCATCACAGATGTGAGATAAAGGCCAGAACAAGTCACTGAACTGTAAGAGACACCCACGCCAGCCTCAAGTACCAAACAGGAAGGATTACAAAATCCAGTTCAGTTCAGTTATATAGAATCAGTTCACAATAAATCATCCCAGACGTTCACACAGTGGCACTGCAGGCTGCTTTCATGGTTCTGCCATAACACTTTCTGTCTTCACAGAAACTTTCCATTGACTTCCATTCATTTCTATAGCCTGACCCTAACCCTTAACCTAACCTCTGCTTAATTCACACCTTAGTCCTCAACCTAACCCATAACCCAAAACAGCTGCCCTTCTCCTGGTAAGGAACATGATGGAGACAGAATCTTGATGTCATCACCTACGTGGGTCCATCTGTTTGTCCTTCAGAACAAGAACATCTTGTAATCTGTTAGATGAAATAGAGAGAGAAAACATGAGATCAGTTGTTTCATTTAAAGTGGCAGTAAGTGTTTTCTTGCTTTGGTTGTGAATCTTCATGCTGGCCTTGAGGTCGTTGCCATGGTAACTCGCAGATCCTGAAGTGGAGCGAGGCAAGATGTTTTGTCTGAAGATAAAACAGATTAGATTATTTCCTCTTGACTAATTCTAAAGGGTTATAGCATCACCATCTGGACCAAAAACGGGAAGAAAACCCTTTTTTTCCAATAGATTTAATTATTTTAAACAGTTCAGTCTGGAAAAAAGTAATTTATTTTCAAATCAATTTAATGCCATTCTATACTAAATGTTACACAGGCTGATAACTCTTTAATACACAAAAAGTAGGTCCAGTCAGGTTAACTCCTATATTTTCTGTCCTGTAAATGAAGAGACCATAAACTCTAAAAGTTATAACTTAAACATCTGTACTGATGTTCCAGCTTTTTCCAGATGCTTTTTTTCCCACCCATAGTGAGGAAGAGGTGCATGTCATGTTAATTAGAGATCACTCTCAGCTCTGTATAGGGAATTGCAGACTGGTGTAGTAAGTGACTGGATGGATGGAAGGTGCATCGCTGCATTGTATCAGCTCTGGGCTTTTTGATGAGCTGGAAGGTTTCTTTGTGTGTGAATTAAGCCATGCTCTCTCATAGGGAAACTGCAAATCATCTGCAGTTCCTTCTTTTAAAAAAAAACCAAAGTGTGTGAGCAGCAGTCTGAGGGGAGAACATGCTGTGGTTTCTCTGTGTGCCGGAGACACTCCTCACAGGGTGGGTGTGTCAGAGAGGGAGGGGACGGGTGACGGTCTCTGCTGGGAAACCTGAGGATGGTTATTGTTGGAGAATATGCAACAGGTCTGAACAGATCCCTTTACTCCCTTTGAGTCACTGAAGGAGGAACTTCTGAGTGGACTAAGACTTTCTGGTTTCATTACTTTAGCCATGCTAATCAGCTAGGATCCTAGCACTGCTTCCATCCTGTGTGTTGTTTGAGAACATTCCCCAGTATTCCATGTTCCTCATGTTTGTCACAGTGAAGTGCTAAAACATGTCTGTTCCAGTTTGTAACTCCAGGCTCAGATATGAGCTCTGTACTAGTCCGGTGGATGCAGAGCACTTTGTTTGTTGGCGGATGTAAAAACCTCTGAGTAAATGGATAGTATCACATCCCACTATAGTCTTCATTTGGATGTTTTATTTAGGAAATGAATCTGCAGACAAATCATGACTGTAGAGCTCAGTGTGGGTTCAAACAGATTAAGATCAGCACCATGGCGATTGGGTTCCTCAGTCCAAGAAAGAATTCATGACGTCTTCTTCAGTGACAAAGCTCCGTCCTGCAGAGTTAAAATGTTAGAACTTGATTAAAGCAGATTTCAGTGTCTGTTAATGCTGAAGTAAGTTGATGCCTTAAAGGATTCATGCCAACAAACCAACATGAGCTCCAACAAAGTTCATTTGATTAATTTGTGAGGTAAAAAGCAACCATAAATACCATTGATTACATTTTCCTTCATTTCATCAATTAATTAATGAAAGGAGGTTTGTTTCATATCTTGGCAGGTGAGTAATGTGTCGGCAGAGAGACGATCCTGTTACGTCACCCTGCAGTAATCCTGCTCTTTCCTCACATGAGTCAGGCTGCAGCTTACTCAGTCAGGTGTGTGTGAACCTTAGTACACATAGGTTTGATCATGAATGAGTTTGGAAACCCGGAGAGCTTCTCACCCACTCCGGTCACCGAGACACCAAGACAAACTGGTCCAACTCATAATTTGCTGATTATTAGTTGTATTTTATTCAGTTTGGAGCAAATTTAGTTCAAATCAGTTGAGTTCATTCCAGTAATATTCAGTCATTCATGGCTGTAAACTAGTCACTGACCTGTCTCAGTCTGAGAAGGGTTGTAAAGGAATTTCAAAGCTTTGGGGCTGCAAAGAGCCACAACGTGAAGTGGAGACGGTTTAGGAATATAAATACCTCAGTGTTCACAAGGACAGCAGTCTGTACTGGAGACAAAACAGTGAAGCATCTTTAAGAAGGGACAGAGCATACTGGACTTCAAGGTTTGCTGCAAGTTGCTCCAGATCTTCTACAGTCTGTTGAGAGCATCATCTCTTCTGCTGTCATCTGTTGGGGTAGCAGCAACAGAGCAAATCCTCAAGAATCCTTCTGGTTAAATAAATACTCAATAAATACAAATAAATTGTAAATAGTTTTTAAACTTATTAAGTTAAATCCTCATAATCAGTTTTTGTATTTACTCAGGATAGTGTTGTCTCATCCTGAGGAAGCATGGGGTGACAGTGGAGAAGAGGCACTTTTCTTTAGCAGGTAGAGCCCATCAGAGGATCAGAGGCAGGCTCGGGGTGAAAGGTCATCCGGGCATTTGGAGGAGAGGAAGAGACAGAGTATAAACACAGAAGCAGTCAGTTGTGGTCGTGCAGTAAATATGTCTGCCGTAAACAATCAGGATACAGTTGGATCAGAACACTTTACTACTTCACTGCTCTCTGCTGTGGCTGAAAAGCCCAATTTGGATCTAACATGAGACTCTTTGTGGCTGCTTGTTTTCACAGCTAAACAGCAGAGTAACTGAAGCCAAGATGGCGGCTGCTGCTGCTCACCACAAGCAACCACCAATTTGTCAGAACACAAACGTTAACAGATCTTCAGGCCACCACTGCTCTCTGCTCTCTGCTATTTTAGGGCTGAAGGTTTTAATCTGCTCTTTCATTTGGATCCCAGCAAAGACTGTTTGACCTCCATGGTTCTGCTGCTATGATTCAGAACAGAACCTTTGCCCTCAGCCATTCCCCATTATGAGCTCTTTCACTTTACTGTGCATATAGCCTAAGAGCATGATAAAACTAAAAGTGTGAGCAACAGAGAAGCTCAGTAGATTCTGAGATCATTCAGTCATTTAGTCGCGGTAAGCACGATTCTGCCTCATTTCATTTTTATTTAGCTTTCCATTGACCACGACTTAAATCAGGTCAGACCAGTCTCAGATGGGCAGTGCTCATCAACTAGTACTGTCAAATAAAAGTTAAAGGATAAGTCCAGATGAGCCCAAGTAGGGCTGCACCAATTGAAGTTTTCCAGCCGATTACCGATCTTTAAAAAGCCTGACCTGCTGACTCCAGTTTTGGTCGATACCAAATATTTTTGTTTGAAATGTTGCTAAATATAAGAAGAAAGTCGCCGAGTTAACAACAGTGGGGTGACTGTTGTTAACTGTAAACCTGCAGACATGACCTGGTGGGCCGGGCTGTCAGTCTAACCTCCCTCTGCAGAGCAAAGAGGACAGTGGCTGATTTGTAGGCTTTGCTGAGGTAGATAAGATCGGAGGATAAGATCGGCTTCACATGTAAGTATCGACCGATCACTGATTTACCAAAATCAAGGAAATTGGTGCTGATAAATCTGCTGAACGATAGATCGGTGCACCTCAAGGTGTTCACAGTAGCCATGTCTTGTTAATGAAATGTATCTATGAACTCATCTACATTATCAACACTGTGACTGCCTCTGAAAAGCAATGTCTGACCATTCTGGTGTGTGTTTATACATCACCAAGGAAAAAAAAGTTATTGTTGGTTCCCATCAATCTGAAAAGGGTTACAATTTCATTTTCAAACAATCTGAAGTCCACAATTTGACCTTAAAAGAAAATATTTCAAAACAAGCAACATGTAACGTAGTTTCCACTCCCCAGAGGACTGGACAGCTCGGCTGGATTCCCTCTTTTCTCCGTCCCTGTCTGTGTCATTACACTCTGCTGCTCTGCAGCTGCAGTGATGCCTTGCTGTGCTGCTCAGATCCATCTGCAACACTGAGTGCAGCTGTTCCAACCACCATGCATGGATCTGCTTTAATGATTTCTCTCTAGACAGGACAGCAGTGTTGGCATAATAACAGGGATGAGGGCCAGCCATGGAGCTTCAGGCTGAACAGTTATCATTATGAAAAAGACCTTAAATCATCACTCTATAAACATCCATAAAAAAGCAAATAACTGCCACTCATCTGCAAAATCTGGTCTCTAAAACAGTGTTGAAATATATAGCACTGACATGTAATTAATTCTGACAGATAAAAGAGTTTATGAACAGAAGTTACTCCTGTAGAGCTGGTTAACGAAGCTCTCTGATTCCCCTGAAAAATGCAGCTCTGCTAGCTGTGTGAGTGGGTGTGTGTGTGTGTGAGAGAGAGAAAGAGATAGAGAATAGTGAGAGAGAGAGACCAGCCATTAACACCTGGTCTATGATGACATGTTTTCCCATTCCAGCTGACAGTGATCCACAGTGTATCATCCTGACCGAGTGTGAGTTTATCTGAAGCAGACTCTCTGTAGCCACATTAGCCTTAAGTATGAAGCTTTGGATATTACTTTTAGATAAATAATCTGTTTTTGTCCCTGAAATGTGGCAAAAACAGATGTGATGTGTTAGGGAGTTGAACCAGGACTGAACTGTGGGTCCAGATCCTAGTCTGGAGCCTTTCTGCAGGCCGTTTGCATGTTTTCCTGGTGGCTTCTCTCCTGGTACTCCGTCTTCCTTCCACAGTCCAAAAATATGCAGGTTAGTCTAAGTGGTCTCCACATTCCCCTCAGCAGCAGTGGGAGCAGCATGGTGCATCTGGCCCCTTGCAGCTCTGTAAATAGAAACATGGATAGAAATGATTTGATGAATGGATGGAAAACTGACTTTCAGTTTGCTTTGAGAATAATTATTTCAGAGGAATAATTGTGTAACAAATAAAGTAAAAAGTGAGTTAGTGGAGGGATTCTAGAGTGATGAGCCTCACTGCTGTATGCTGAGGAACAATCTGTCTAACTGAGTTAGACTTCAGCTTGGTTTCTGTAAGCAGCATCTGCAGTCATGTTTCTGGCTTTCCGGGCCAAACATTCCTGAAGATGATGCTGAGTTCATCAGAAGGCGCTGAACTGCCAGTGTGGGCCGGTTCTCTGAGCCCATCCTCCCCGCTCATTCCGCTTCATTTCACACATCCTGCGTTCATCCAGTGCAGCTAGCAAAGGCTTGCAGAGCTTCTTAGAGCTGCTACAGTTTCTGTTGCAGCTCAAAACTGTCACTACTGGCAGCCCAGGTTATTGTTCATTTTATCAAAAAGGATCGAAAAAGATAAAAAGAAGCAGCTGAGATCATCAGCCTGGCAGCTTCTACAGGACTCAGTTTCCTTAGTACCACATTTTTATATCAGATGTTAACGTTTTCCAACTTATTCTGTTATGTTTGGATGAGGAGAACTTTTCTAAAATAAGGTACATCACTTCTTGAGACAGAGGTGTGCCATAGAGTTTCCAGTGTACTTTTTCAACCTTCAGCATTTTGTGTGTGTGTGTGTGTGTTTGGTTGATCCACCCTTTTAACACAGTTCTGTGTTAATCCTCCATCTGAGCCGGTGGCCTCTGCCAGCCTCCCAGCAGCTGCTGTGAACCCATTCATCCTCTGCACACAGCGACCTCATTATGAGGGGCAGTCGTGCCGCCCAGCTTGCAGACTTGTGCAGCCTTGCAACCTGAACTGACGGCTATTTGCAGTCGCTGTGGGAGATGGCGCTGCTCTGGTTTCTGCTGGAAAGGTCACATCACACCTGAAGCTCCTGAAGCTTAGAAGGGTTCTGATGGCTGAGCTCCATGTTGGGCCTGAATCCTGAAGTCAGCTCTGTGCAGTCAGGCTGGGTTTTCTAAAATCACTATCAAAATGAATTCTCGTCTGTTGAACTCTGACCCTGGCCTAAAATGAAGTTTCTTTCCTGTGTTGACCCAAACTGCTGCAAAAACGTCAGTGTTGTCCGTGATGTAAGAGAATACGTGGCCAGTGATTGGCTCCGCCCCATTCCGTTTCCCTTCCCTCCCTGTATTCTCTTTGCTTTTTGCCAACGATGTTGCAGTTTCCATCCAGGAGGTGTCCGCCATTTGACAGTCAGTTATTGTTATAGTAGTTATTTAATGAAGAGTCATACAAATGTACATAATTCTTCACCGCCTTAGATAAACATTCCTCGGAAGTATTTATGTCCCCTGCAGACACAAAAACCGGATAGTGGAAGTGGACTAGTTAAAGTGAAATATGAACTTTGCTGATTTAGCAGAGTGGTACTCTCATCCTGCAGAGTCACGGTAAGCACTGGAACCATATTGGTGGAGGTCTCTGACAGGCTGTGTCAGAATCTCAGCATGTATACTTTAGTCTGAGAGAAAACACGTTGTTCATTGTTCTCTGCTACTGTGGGACTCGGTGATAAAGAAATCCTGAAAGTCCAGCCATTCTTCCTTACAACACACACTCACAATGGAAGAGGAAGTTTAATAGGAAGTCTGAGTTGTTGTGCTGAAGCTTGTGAATGAAGCAGACCCTCGAAACTCGCCATGACATCCTAGTGGGAGTTTCTTGGAGACAGGAAAACTTTTGCTGCTCAGGCAGAAGTGTCCGTTTCCTTTTATGGCTGCAATTGGAAACCATTTAGGAGAAGCCAAGGAGGGTGGTTGGGGGGGAACAGTAAGAGCCAAAGAAAGTTATTCCTCTACCTGCAGTGTTTGTGGAGGGAGGTGTGTGTATAGGGGTGTGTGTGTGTGGATGCATTGTGTATTTTGCAGTCAACGTGAGCATTCCTGTGTTTTGAAATCAGGCCTGTGATGGTCACAGTGTGACTCCTCTCAGTCAGACAGAGGAAGTGGAGGAGGAGCTGATTCAGCTGGAGGCTCCGGCCCTCAGCTGCTCTCATTCTGCCTCTGTTCCTCCTGTTGACACCTGCAGACATGTGATATCTATACACTTGATCTCATGTATTCTCTAATATCAATGTTGGTGCTATGAACTCACAGTACTGTAGGTTTTTTTTCGTCCAAAATTTGTGTTTTGAAATATTGCCTAACAATTCACCAATTTCGGACCCCTTGTTCTTTTCACCACAACTAGGTTTGGAAAAGTCAGACTTTGTTTTCTTTTGGGTTTTTTTACATATAGGTTATATACTGATATATATATTTTAAACTGTCATTATGTCCCAACAGTTTAGTACAGACAGATGAACTGAAAGAAAATCCAAGTTCCTCTGTCTCCTCCCAGTGATCAGAAACAACCAATCAAGGACAGGGGGAGGGTCTTAGCTTTGTCAGTCACACCCTCCTGCTTGATATCTGCTAGGCTACAAATATGTAAAGAGTATATTGTTTATTACATACTGTAGTTTTAAGAGCTACAACAACCAACTGTCTTTGCAGGGCGACTGAAGGCTGATTGTCCTTCAAACATAAACAAAGACATTTATCGTTTTCCTGAAAATAAAATAGACACAACATGCCTAAAGAGTATCAATATTTTTATTTCCAAGAATGTATTCTTTTGTATAATAATTTGTTTTGGGTGGTAAATTTAAACTCTGGAGTATTAATGACCCCAGAAAACTACCCTGGTTCCTGAAGTAGAAATCTTTTATTTTCTAAGCACATCATTGATACTGAAAACAACAAACTTTGACTTTTTCTCTCGGCGATATGGTTCTTAAAGAAGACTGGAGTAGTACAAAGGTGTGCTGCCTTAACTGATTGGAAAAAGATCAGATTTCTGAGTTTCCAACCGGCAGGTCATTAGTCATATGACTAATGATATGAAAAGTCATTTTGTACTGCCTGTGAGCCTGATTTTAGTCTCAACACTGAGCAGAGAAGTTGAGCGCGTGAGGCTTCATTGGTAAACAATGTGGGCTTACTTCCTTCTTCACTTTGTTAGCTTAGCACAAAGCAAATAGAGCAGCAGCCTGTCCGGCCCAAACCTGTCAACAGTTTGCAGAGCTGCATATTCCATTAGCATGAATAAGAGCGTATTGATTTCCACTGTGAGCTCTGTGCTGATAACGGCTGACGGCATATCCAGCCCTTTTACCTGGAACTTGTCTCTGTTTGATCTGGAAGGCTGCCTGATAAGATGAGATCAACTTAAAGGTGGCCCTACAACAAACAGATCATCTTGTCTTTTCAACTCATTAATATCTTTATTCAAAGTCAAAATGGCTGAAAAACACAGAATGACCTTTAAATAAATTACATATCTTAGAATATTAAATTAAAATGCAATTCAGACTTGTTTACTTTTATCATTGCCATATGAGAACAGCACTAATATGAAAGCTTGTGAAAGTTTGCTGTTCCCTGTTAGAGCTGACTGAGCTCCTGGGCTGGAATCCTTTTCATAAGCTCAATAGGATTGCCAGGAATTATTCAGACCATCCTGGGTTTTCTGCATCGATTATCTCACCATCTGGCAGGTCATCAGATGCTGCAGCATGTGTTAGATCCTTCCTGCTGGAATGTTTAAACATGACCCTCTGGGCTTCCTAAGCTGCTGGGTTACTGTTTTCTATCTTTTCCCTCCATTTAGAACTCATTACATGGTTCTAAATGTGAGGAATCACATGGCAGGACAGTCTGAGGTGATGGATGAAGAACCGGCATTTTGCTGCCTCAGGACCGGATCTGTTGTGTTTGCTCTAACGTCATTGTGTCATTATATCCATCCATCCATCCATCCATTTTCTGTTCACCCTTGTCCCTAATGGGGTCGGGAGGGTTGCTGGTGCCTATCTCCAGCTACGTTCCAGGCGGGAGGCGGGGTACACCCTGGACAGGTCGCCAGTCTGTCGCAGTGTGTCATTATATTTTATTTCCATATTTACAGAATCACTGACCATCTAGGGAAGACAGAGCTATGCTCTGTAAACGCCTGCAAGAGGACAAATAATTATTTACTGAATTAGTTAGAACCTTAGCCGGACTCCTGTCAGTTGGATCCCAAGTGAGCATTTGACATGCAGAGGTGAGTGAATCCTCCCCAGAGCAGACAGTGTTTGTGCATAACTTATCAAAAGATGAGATTATTGGGTCATTTAAATATCTCTTGCGTAACTTCTATCGCTGTGGCAAATATGGCCAGTATTTCTGATGAAGGCATGAGATTTCCTGTCTTCCAGCTGATTGGCATGTTGCTGGGGCAGGATATGGTATTTACCAGATAAACCAGACCATCGGATCAATGCTGAGCTGCAGGATGAAGTGGAGACCCAGGCTTCGAATCGTAACACAGACATCTTCAGGTGACTGAGAAACAGCGCTCATGAAGCTGTTAGTCAACTACCGTGGAACAGCAGGAATGGTTTTCATGGCTCCTCTGCCATGTTGAGTGATGCTGTGGTTTTGTTTGTTCCTACCTGCTGTCATGGCAACATGAGCCCAGAGCTGGCTGTACTTCTTTTTCAGAACATTCTTGTCTTATCATTCAACTTGTTCAGAGCTCAGTTGGATCATACTCTGCTCCTCAGGGTAATGAACTGAATGAAATGTTGAAATCCAGACAACAGAAAGGAATTTGTGGGGGGTGAGGAGTGACGGGGGTGGCCCCTTTCCGGATAAAAATGTGAACATATGCAGAAATATTCCTCCTAATGGCCAACTCATACTAAAGTCTATTGTTCAGAACAGGCAGTTGCGCCTGCATTCAGCAGGTTAGAATGGAAACTGCGCTCAGCTCGATATCCTGACTACAGTAACTGCAAAACATTAAACTCTGTTCTATTCCTGTTCGCTTGTTTTCTTCTTCTCCTTCTAGAAAAGACAGAATGTTTCTATCAAAACCTGACAGTATTCATAGAAGTGATCCAATAACACCTTCTTTCATGGACAGCACACTGTTGTCCTGCCATGCACACATAACAGTAGATACATTTCAATAATATTTTTTAAAAGAAAACTTGTTTTCATATACAAAATGGTGTTTCAAACTCAGTCTATACGTGTCTTTAGAAAAGTTTTTTTGTGTGTTTTTTAACAAACAAAATAAAGATGATCAGAATCTCAATGATCTGCCAGATGCTGTCAGGACAAAGACGTCGCTCTTCAGGTTAAATCCAGTTTTTCTTACAGCTTTGACTTTGAATAAGAATACAGTTACTACATTACACTTTCCAACATGCTGTATGTCACTAAGTACCTGATGCTTTCTGCTATATTCAGGTGTGAATCAGCTGAATGGTTACATTTTAATGGAAGTTGCTTCCATTTGGGTGGAAAAAGTGCATTAATTTGAAAGCTTAAGGGGATATTCCTCTGCTCCACTTTAATCTGCTCAGGGCTGATTATCAGACAAGGAGGAAAAATACTGGAAACAGTCACATTGTGCTGATCTCTGTTGATCCCTCAGGCTGCAGCTTGTTTTTGTTTTTAGCCCGTAGGAGAAACGGGCATGGGATCAGTGTATCTGTACTGTGTGTGTGTGTTTGGATAAAAATTTTCCCTTATTGTAATCTCTTCAAGCGCAAAATTGCCAAGGGGATCATAAAAATAGCCCCAAGCAGGAACAATGGTTGGTGGTGCAGGAAAATGGAAAAACTTGTGCCCTGAATTCAGACTGGCAGGCTTGACCTCGCACCAATATGTCTAGGAAGAAAAATGAGACGTTCTGTCGTGAGACAGTAAAGGTGTTTCATAATTCCTGTAATTTTGTCATCACTTTGTGTATTATTGTTGTATTTTTGCTTTGGTGGACCATTCCAGCACTGAGAATAATGGTTTCTCTGGTTTTGTTTTCTACAACAATCTTTACTTCCTGTTAGCTCACCAGTGGCTTCTGAAAAAGAGAATCAGTGAGAAGGTTTAAGCTTCTTTAAGCTGCCGGGGGAAGGCTCAGGGTGAAGGCCTTCAGGCTTTCAAGCTCCGTGGAGCGTATCTGGATGTTTTCATCAGTCGCAAACACACATGCATGACTGACCTTCATCTCAGCACAGTCACAGAGATATTTTGCTGCCACCTAGTGGAGAAATTGCACTACTGCTTACCAGTTTGAGCCAACAAAATGAGTGACATCACAGATTTAACGTTCTAATTTCTTCAGGAGTCTGAGATGGAAAAATATCCCCAACAGTTTACAGAGTCGAGTTTACTGTGTGTAAATGTTCTGTGTACTGGGCGTACTGGGTGTACTGGTGTTGACCTGTACTGTCGTCCTGTTCCAGGTGAGCTGCTGAGCCAGCCGCGGCCTGACGGTCTGACTGAGATCATCTGTCCAAAGAACGGCTCGGAGCGAGTCGACGTGGCCCTGGTTTACCCCCCCACTCCCACAGCTACGAGCCCCAAGTGACTCCACTGCCCCCCCTCGCCCCCCCACCGCAACCCTCACACCCATCTACACAAAAACATGGCTGCCCTGGCTCGTCATGCCGTGTCTCCAGACACCACGTCCCCAACCGCTCCTGCTGTCCTCTTCCATCATCATCACCGCTTCTTCTGCCAACACTGGAGCTCACATCAACGTTTAGGTAGAAAACATTTTCTGCTGTTCCTTCATGTGCCTCATCCTGTTTGGACCTCAGACTGCTTCCTGTCAGAACTGGCAGGCCTCGTGTAAATCTGTGGCTTTTATGAAACAGTCCACAAAATACCAACAGAGCTGAGATCCAATTCCAGAAGTTTAATGCAAATTTGCTTTGGTCTGTTACCTGAACTAATTTTGCTGGATGATAAATTTTCCCAGTAATTTTTGCAAAAAAATATTGTTGTTTTGAGACCATTTTCAAGTAATATTTTGATAATGGCATAATGATGCAAGCTCACTCTCTTAAAGACCAAGAAAGCGTAAGATATACTGAGTATCCAAAATAAAACACAACAACCAAAAATGATAAATAAAACCAAAATAAAAACCTCACACAACCAAAACCATAAATAAAATGGATTATGGTGTCTCAATAAACCAAATTTCATTTGAAAAAAATCATCATTAGAATGGAAAATATGAAACTCATTTTAAGTCATGGTTGAGACAAATCAGTAAAAGTCCCATTTACCATAATGATGCGTGTCACTGTGCTGTGGCCTCCTTCTAATGTGTTCATGAAGGATCTTCTGCACCTGCTGACCTTTGATTTGTTTGACTCTATCAGACTGTCAGTCTCTATGTGGACCAAAGTCTGTCCAGACCAGGACACTCCTGGTGTCTGGCTCGGTCTCTGGGAATACCTCATAAAACTTATTATGAAGGAGTTAATGTCTTAAATGTTCCAGATTAACCGTCAACTCTTCCACTTTTCCTTCAAATTGAAGTTTCATGTCTAACGGTCGGGAAAGTGTAAGTTCATGTTTTCATAAAACTGCTGTTTGGCATTTCTGTTTTTACCTGAGTATTTCTATGTGTTGCAGGTTTGTGGCTCTGCCTGTTGGCGTCAGCCTGGTGCAGACGGAGGAGGGTCTCAGCATTCTGTAGCATCAACCACAAACGCTGTTTCAGAAGTTTGTCCCTGGATTCTGAGATGAAACAGTGAATCGGAATCGCAGTCTCAAACTCATGGTGCATTTATTTGGTCATTTATCAACAGAAACTTGTGAAGCAGAGACTGTTCTCTTCCCCCTGAGGAGAACCTGCTGAGCGGTGGGAGCCAGGTGAAGAAGGCTCCCATCCTGAAGCTGCAGACCTGCAGGGCAGCGTGGAGGAGAGCAGGAGCAGGGTGTCTTTACTCTCACATGCAGCTATTCAGTGCAGACCACAAGTCACAGTCATTCATCATAGACATCTCAGTCAGGTCCTAACTAAATGTAACTGCAGAAGACAGGCCAGCAGGTGGAGCCAAAGACGCAGGAGGATCATTTAAATATCAGAGAAGCAGCCTGAAGGTTGAGCTGGTCTGGACGTTCCAATCACTTCATGTCATTTCTCACCCAAATCAAAGCTGTTTCTGGGCGGGGCTATCTGGAAAACTACATTTTATTTTACCATCAGACGATCCGTGAAGCTGAGGACTAGACAGCAGCAGAGCCACCATGGGTTCTGAAGCCTTTCAGAAAGTTTAGGGATTACAGTGAAACATTTCCAGACTTTTCCCCCAAATTCAATTTTCTAAAAGATAGCTTAAAATATCTGCTGGAAATGTATTGTAAACAGCTTTGCTGAGATATCAGAGAATGAAAAATTATGTGATTTTGAAAATGAAACATTTGTAGCAACCCTGTGCATAATGTACAGGTAACGACAGAAATAAGTTTCCCCTCCCAGGACAGTGAATGCATCAGGGTTTAAGGGTGACTACAGATATGTCTTATGTAATAGTACAATGAAGGTTTCCGGTCCTCAGGCTTGTTGTTGACCTGAGGACAGAAAGGCTGGCCACTAGATGGCGCCACAAAAAGAACAACAATACAAAGGTTTTGCAAAGGTGCCTCGTTGTAATTCAACTGAAACTGCTGAAACTGCTCCCACAGAACTTTGCAAGAACCTTTCCTGTTTGTTACTTTCATGTTTTCTCTCCACATGCAGTTACTTTTAATGTTCCAGAATTTCCTACATCTAGATCTGATGGACATCTTTTAGAAGACAGTCTAGCTGTGGGACTGGATCCACATCATTCACTCATAACATTCCTCTCAAAATCCAGATTTCTCAAACACTGACTACTAAAGAAAGCTTGATTGTTATTATAAGTGAACTCAGACATTTACAATTGTGTGTGTCCATAAATTAGAACATTATTGAAAAGTTCATTCATTACAGCAATTAATTCACACAGAAATGTGAGCTTTAAGCAAAAATATTTTTAGTACCTGTTTAAAGGTTGTTTAATGTTACAAATGAGCCTCATTAGAACATCAGAAGACATTCTATGTTCTGATGAGGTGCTGGGATGTAGATCCTTGCTGCTGCCCAACGGGATCCATCAGAGCTGTGGAAATGTGACATGAAGTGACATGAAGTGCAGAATGGAACAGACCGAATGTGAAACAAAAGAAAAAAACAATCTACCATTCAGAAGCTGAAGAACGTTTCAACACTAAGCAGAAAGTTTCTTGGACACCGCTCATCATGGCCTTGTGGTCTTGCACTTCATCAGACCCTGAATGACGGCTAGTGATCCACTAATCTCCTCTTTCTTACACGCCTTTCAACAGGCCACATGTTAGCAGAGCAGAGTGTTCACATTTTTCTCTCCACTGCCACCTCTGGCTGAACAACTGAACCGTTCAGAACAGTGACTGCTTTGAAAGGGTGAGATCTGGTTGTTCCCACTCTAAAGAGCTTTTCTGCAGGATTAAACTAAAGACTGTTTTCTTTCATGTAAATAATATCTTTATTTTTCTACTTAGACACAACGTGTCAAGCTGTGGCATATTTACAGTGCAATGCTGTGCATGACTCGAGGGACATGCACAAAAGGTTTTATATGTAGCTGGTTTCAATATGAATACCAAATAAATTGATATCTGGCTTTAATGTGTGCTCCAGTGTGTGTTGTTCTTTATTTCTTTTAATTATACATTTTTCTTCCAGTTCTAATTTGGAAGGAAAATGATGCATTGTTCCCAACATTTTAAAGTGTGATGTGTGTTTGTATTCAGCCTGTGAGTCGGTAGGTGGAGCCTCCTTTCAGTTCCAGCTGCAGGTCTGTGTCTGTAGATTTACACATCTAGAGACTGAAAGGTTTGTCCAGCAGCTCAAGCTCATTCAAACTGGATATGGAGATTTGTAGACATCAATTTTCAAGACTTACCACTTTGGGTCTGGACTTTGAATAGGCCATCCTAATACATTATAATGCTTTAATTTAAACATTTTCCTAATTCTGGCTCTAAGTTTAGAGTTATTGTCCTGCTGGAAAGTAAATCTACATTCCTCTATCATATCTTACAGGCTATCAGACTTTCCTGATCCTGGCCTGTATTTAGCTCCATTGATCTTTCCATCAACTTTCTGTAGACAGAAACACATGCTGCCACCACCCCAATTCACTTGGGGATGCTGTGTTCAGGGGCCATGCACCGTCAGATTTCTACTACTCTTACCTTTTTTCTTGTAACTCAGAAAGTTTAATTTTGATCTCATTTGATCAGGGGCCCCTTCGACCTTTTTGATGTGTCCTACAGTACTTGTAGCAAACTGCAACGTTGACCTTCTTCCTGCTTTTGTTCCGAAAAGCCCAGCTCCTCCACAGCTCCCATGGGAGTCTTGTCTGCTTAATGTTCTCCTTGGTCAGTCTGTCACTGACCAATGACAGACTGTCTTCATAATTTTGTTGTTGTTCCATGATTTCTCCATGTTCAGATGATGGACTGACCAGAACTCTGTGAGATACTGCTGCTACGATAGCAAATAATAACAGATCGTTGAATGCAGAATTAGCCCAAAATATATATTTCTAGACCATTTTAAACTAAAAACTGTCATATTAAAATCTGACATTTGCTCAAATAAGCAACTTTAATCTAATAAATGAACAGTGGAAGTCAGTGTCATAAAGTGTGTGAATCCGACAGCAGATTCTCACACATTTTGCATGTTACTCTGTTTTGTTCCACATCTTACTGATAAACAAACACAACAGATCAAGATTAAGTGTAAGAACATTTTGAAGCATGTGGATAAAATGTTGACTATGTGCAAATTACTTACTAATAACTTAGAAGGTATAAGAGTTATAGCAACTTTAATTAGTTTTAACTATGGTTAACATCCTGTTTGAGTGGTGATGCCTTTGTTTTGAAGGGACAATTTCCTGCTTTACTGGAATGGCAGATTAATGGCAATCAAAAGACAAAAGATAAATTGTAACAGAGCTTATAAAATGAATCTATTAGCAGTCTCCTTAATAAAGACAAAATGTATAGTTACTATGTAAATAAGTACTTGTTTTAAATATTTGTAATTTAAACTGCGCATTTCTTTATCAAAATATCAACTAAAGTTAACTTACATTGTAAGAAAAAAAAAACCGCAAGCTGTGTTAAAATTCATCTGTAAAGTATGCTGCATCTAATATGGCATCACTTGATTAAAATATCTTTGTTTCTTTATGACCAATGTATCTAACACTGCAATAGCCTATTAAAGGCCTTTCTGTCAAACTAGAACAACGTTCTTCAGAAACACAATCGAACAGAAACAGAGTGAGTTTGTTTTCAAATTTATTGTGGTATTTTCTAGTACTACAACGTTAAATAATAACAGGACTGGACTGAATACCAAGATAAATTAGTTGCATTTAAATGCAGAGTAATCAAAAAGACAAAACGAGATAGAAGAAAACGGAATCATGGGCAAAACTCGTTGGTTCCTGAGGGCGTGAGCGCTGACTGAACAGATAAGGCTCCAGCCAGGATTAACTGAGCCTAGCTGAACAGGATATCGCCATAGTTTATGTGTTACCGCTTTTAAGAAACCAAATCGATGCTTAATTAAGACAGGACATTCGGAAAACCCCGGCTTAAGAGGGAGTTGGAGTTGACGGCGAGTGCGTCGAGGGTGCAGCAGGCGTTTTCGAGCAGCGAGAGTTTTTGAAACAACTTTACAAAGGGTTTTGTTATTTTGGCGGTTGGCATAAACTGGAGTGTGACTGGATTGGGATGACCACAAAGGTAGATGGGGGTGGTGATGAAGATGATATGGATTTTGATGAATGGACTACGGTAGGTAGAGGAAGGGGTAGAGGGAAGGAAAAAGTTTCGAAAGATGATAGAGAGATTGGTAACCTAAATAGTAAGAGAAGTTTAGAAGAATATAGTTCAGATGAAGAAAACAGAGTGGTTAGGAGGAAAATGGTAAATGAGGAGTTTAAGGTAATACTTAAATTCAGGAAGGAAGATATGAACATAAACCTCAGTCCGATAGCAGTGTCTAGAGAAATAAAAAAGAAAATAGGGGAGGTTGAGTTTGTAAAAATCTTGCGCGATGGTAATATGTTGATAAAATGTAAGTCTGAAGAACAAAAGAATAAAAGCATGCAGATTGATAACATTTGTAAAAAGATTGTGAGTGAAAAGAAAATTGTTGGAGAAAACAGAGTATCACGTGGTGTAATCACAGGTATTCCGCTTGAGGAAGATTTAGAAAAACTTAAAAGAAATATACATGGTGGTGAAGTGCGGAGATTGAAAAGATTGTTAAAATCTGTGGATGGGGAGAAAATAGAAAGTTTTTCGATACTTCTGGAGTTTCAAGGTGATGTTCTTCCTGATAAAGTGAAAATTGGGTTCTTGAGTTTTCCTGTTAGACCTTATATTCCTCCTCCCTTGCGCTGTTACAAATGTCAAAGGTATGGTCACATTGCATCAGTGTGTAAAGGGAAGCAAAGATGTGCTAAATGTGGTGAAGATCATCGATATGATGAATGTGGAGCAGATGTACAGTTGAAATGTTGTAACTGTGGTGGTCAGCATAATGTAGCATATGGAGGGTGTGAAGCAAGGAAAAAGGCAGCAGAAATTCAACAGCTGAAAGTAGTTAAAAACATTTCTTATGCAGAGGCAGCAAAAAGTGTTGAAGAAAAAAGAATAGTTCAGAAAAATCAGCAAGTGTCTTCTAGTCCAAATCGTGGACCAAGTCAAAAAACAATGTCAGGAATGGAAATTACAATGGATAAATTAATTTTATTCATGGCTTATGTTATTAATTGTACTGATCAAGTGAAACAGAAAACTGAAAAAATCAAGATTATAGTGAAAGGTGCAGAAAAATTTCTAGCTGTGAAGGATTTATCTTGGGAGTTGATAAATAAAAGGCTTGAAATAGATGGGAAGCAAGGTGGAGGAAGAATTTAATGCTTATTTTACAATGGAATGCAAGAAGTTTGTTAGCAAATGGACAAGAATTTAAAGGATATTTAAACTATTTGAAAAATAAACCAGATATTATTTGTATTCAAGAAACATGGCTTAAACCAGAGTTAGATTTTGTCATAAGAGGGTATAATAGTATTAGAAGAGAGATAGGGAACAAGAAAGTGGAGGAGGATGTGTAATATTTATAAAACAAGCAATACAGTATAGATTTTTAGGAAAAGGAGCTTCACTAGAATGGTTATCTGTGGAAATTTGGATTAATAAAGAAAGTATTAATATATTAAATTTTTATAATCCGTGTAAAAAATTGGATTTAGATGAAATGGAGGAAATGTTTAAAAATATAGGAAGAAAGTTCATTTGTTGTGGAGATTTCAATGCTTATAGTACTTTGTGGGGTAATAGGAATGATGCAAATGGAGAAGTGGTGGAAGAAATAATGGATAGAAAACATTTGGTTTGTCTTAATAATGGAGAAGGGACGAGAATTAATATTAGAAATAAATCAGAATCAGCGTTAGATTTAACTTTAGTTTCAAAGAATTTGGCTGGGATTAGTAAGTGGAAAATATTAAGAGAATCAACTATAGGTAGTGATCACTACCCTATACTTATTGAAATTGGTAAAGAAATAGGAAAAATTGTTAATGAGAACTTAGAAAGATGGATATTTGGAAATGTTGATTGGGAAAAATATAAAATAATAAATGATGAAGAGATGCAAAAAGTTAATATAGATTTGGATGTTGATATGGTAAATTCTTCTATTTGTGAGGCCATTTTAGGGGCTGCTCGAGAAACAATCCAAAGGAAAAAAGGAAAATATAAGAAGAAAATTGTTCCATGGTGGACGAAGGAATGTGATGGTGCAATTAAATATCGAAATAAAGCTTTTAGATTGTTAAAGAGAAATCAGAATTTTCAGAATTTTATTGAATATAAAAGGTCACAAGCTCTGGTTAAAAGAACGGTGAAAAATGCAAAAAAGGTTTATTAGAGTAATTTTTGTGATTCTGTAGGTAGGGAAACAAAGATTTCAAAAGTCTGGGGAATGATAAAGAGAATGAATGGAATTAGAAGGGAATATGGATATCCAGTTCTGAAAGATGGAAATGATATTGCTGTGACTGAGGAGGAGAAAGCAAATATGTTAGTTAAAAAATTTGTTAAAGTTCATAGTTGTAATAATTTAAGCGCAGAAGAAAACCGCAGAAGAAATTGTACAATTAATGAAAATGTAAATTTATTAGAAGAAAATGTAAGAAATAATGATTTATTGAATAGTCCCTTTTCTTTATTTGAATTAAACAATGCCTTAGGAAAATCAAAAAATTCATCTCCAGGAAAAGATAATATTTCTTATATTATGGTTAATAAGCTTAGCAATTCATCTAAAAAGGTTTTATTGGAATTCTATAATAAGATATGGGAAGTGGGTATTTTACCTCTGGCATGGAAAGAAGCAATCATAGTTCCAATCTTAAAACCAGGTAAAGATCAGTCAAATCCAGCAAGTTACAGACCCATTGCTTTAACTTCTCATATTTGTAAAATAATGGAGAGAATGGTAAATGAAAGATTGAGCTATTTTGTTGAAAAGAGGGGATATTTATCAAAATGTCAAAGTGGATTTAGAAAAGGGAGAAGCACTATGGATCCTTTATTATGTTTAGAACATGAAATCAGAAAAGGGCACGTTAACAAGGAGAGTGTAGTGGCTGTTTTCTTTGATATAGAGAAAGCTTATGATATGATGTGGAAAGATGGATTTTTAATTAAATTGAAAAAAATGGGAATTAATGGATCAATGTTTTATTGGATAAAAGATTTTTTACAAGATAGATCAATACAAGTAAGAATAGGACAACAATTGTCAGAAAAGTTTTTTGTTGAGAATGTTACACCTCAGGGAAGTATAGTGAGTCCCTTGTTTTTTTCTATTATGATTAATGATATGTTTGACAATTTGGAAAGTGGAATGGGGTGTTCTTTATTTGCTGATGATGGAGCAATATGGAAGAAGGGGAAAAATTTCAAGTTTATTGTTAAAAAGATACAAGAAGCAATTAGAATTATAGAAGACTGGCCATTTAAATGGGGATTTAAAATTTCTATAGACAAAACAAAGACTTTATTTTTTACAAGGAAGAAAGCATCTGAAAATTTAAAACTGCAACTATATAATCATGAATTAGAAAGGGTAAGGGAATTTAAGTTTTTGGGTTTATGGTTGGATGAAAAACTTACTTGGAAAAATCATATTCAAAAAGTAGTGAATAAATGTAAGAGAGTTTTAAATGTAATGAGTGTTTGGTGGGAAGTGAATGGGGTGCTGAGAGGAAGGCATTGAAATCAATATATACTGGGTTAATAAGGTCTGTATTTGATTATGGAAGTATTGTATTTGGGTCAGCATCAGAAACACTATTAAAAAAATTAGATAGTATTCAGTATCAAGCCTTGAGGTTATGTACAGGAGCAGTTAGAACAACTCCAACGTCAGCTTTGCTAATAGAAATGGGAGAGATGCCACTTAATCTCAGAAGATTACAGTTAAAGTCCAATTATTGGTGTAATTTAAAGGGCCATGATGGAAATCATCCATGTCAAGACATTTTAAAATCTAGTTGGGAAAAAGAAAAGAAGAAATTAAATTCTTTTGGATGGGAGATAGAAAATGTTATAAAAGATTTTGGTTTATCTGATATAAACATTAGTCAAACAGTTCCTCTTTCACCAGTTTATCCGTCTCTATTTCATAATAATGTTGTTGATTTAACTTTGTTGGAGAAAAGGAAAGGAGAAAACATTTCAGATCCATATTTGGTTCAATCATATTTAGACAGTAAGTACTATGGATATGTCCAAGTTTTTACAGATGCGTCTAAAAACTCAAATAGCAGTAATGGGGTATCTTTCATTGTTCCAGAATTCAAAGTTAAAAAATGTAAAAGAATTACTGATGGAGTATCAGTTTATACTGGAGAGATGATGGGAATTATTTTAGCTTTAGGATGGATTGAGGAAGTCCGTCCATTAAGAAGCATAGTATGCTCTGATTCAACTTCTTCATTATATTCATTAAAAAATAATCATGCTAATAGTAGACCGGATCTTTTATTAGAAATTCAGTTAATAACATATAGAATTCAAGCAATGGGGTTATTAGTTATATTTACATGGATACCATCACATATAGGAATAAGAGGGAATGAGTTGGCTGATAAATATGCGAAACTAGCTTCAAAATATAGTGATATTGATATATTAGTTCCATTTAGTAGAGAAGAAATCAAATCTATTATTAAACAAAAGGTTAAGGAAAGATGGCAGAGACAGTGGGAGGAAGATAGAACTGGTAGATGGATGTACAGTATTCAAAGAAAAGTTGGTGCAATGAGGAGAACGGGACGAAATAGAAAAGAGGAAACAGTTATATCTAGGTTGCGTTTTGGACATACAAGGTTAAACAGTAATTTATTTAAAATAGGAAAACATCGAACTGGAAGTTGTGATTTTTGTGGTCAAGAAGAGACAGTAAAACATGTTTTGTTGTTCTGTACCAAATATTCTGTTGAGAGAAGGAAATTAGTTTGCCGGTTACAAGAAAATAAATTACAGTTAAATTTACAAGATATTTTGGGAAAAATTTCTAATTCTAAAGATATAAGTTATTTAATTAATTATCTTAAGAAAACAAAATTGATAGAAAAGATTTAAGTGTTGTTATTTTATTATTATTATTATTTTTTTATTTTTTTTTTATTTTTTTATTTTATTGTTTTGTTTTGTTTTGAGGGGGGTGTATATAGTTAGCGTCCCGATCCACACTCCATTCCAGTAGATGGCGGTAATGCACATCTAAAAGTTGTTTGCCAACCGCCATAAAAAAGGAAAAGAAGAAGAAGAAGAAGAATGCCTCCTCCTGACCAGCAGGGGACGGTAAACTAAGAGGACGCAGAAGAAGAGGAGCGCAGGCTACGGTACTTCCTCTTCCCACTGCGGCCTCAGAGGTGAGGATCTTAGTTTTTATTTCGAGGAGCAGAATCTGCTCTTAATCTCTTTTAAATTTCCTCCATCTAATGTTTTAACGCACTGTGTTTCATTTATTGATAACAAACAACCAATCTGGCGTCATATGTCTGAGTTGGAAGGCGTAGATTGTAGATTATATGTTAAATAGTGTGAGGACGCCGGATTAGGTTGCTACTGTAGCTCTCCGCCATGTTGGCTACATGTGATGATACACACTTAAAGCCTGTTTTTATATTAACAACATATTGTTTTCAGTGCCGAATTTATATTTTTGCTGGTTTTGTTGCCATTTGTTTTAGAAAAATGAGTAGGCGTTAGCAACTAAGACTAGCGTGTTTTCTTGCTGAGCTGAAGGAGGGGGCTCAATGAAAACCCTGACCGTGTTTGTGTTGCAGGTATCTGAAAATGGTCCGCTACTCTCTCGACCCCGAGAACCCTACTAAATGTGAGTAAAACCTGCAGCAGGATCTGGGTTCGGGGTTTTGTTCGGTGGCTGTGATGACTCTTAGGACACCTTTGGATTAATCGTGAAAAGAACTTATTAAACCTGAGCTACACAGTACTGAGGCAGTGAGCGTTGAGTTAGCTGCTGGGCTGTTGTTACATGTCTCCATTTTTCGTTTCAGCATGCAAGGCGAGGGGCTCCAACCTCCGGGTTCACTTCAAGGTAAGCTGTCCACATGTTGGAGCAGACTGTCCCTTTAAGATGCTTTACCTTATTTTATGTGCCTTTATAAAATTGCTGATAAGGCAAAAGACCTACTGCCTTTTAAAGTATTTAGCTTTTTAATATGACATTCTGTTACACAATAATATTTTTTTCTTTAAGTTGTAGAAATTGTCAAAATGCTTCATCAATCCTTAAACCTCTGAGTGTCTGCCAGAAACTCAGTGATCCTGGTAGACAATGAGTTTCTGGTTTTAGGTGTTTCAAACTTAGTCTTCCTCCTAATTTGGTCTAATGCCACAGCCCTACATATGCTAAGTACCAGTAGATTGTTAGAAGTTGCTTTTCTGCAGTGAGATTATGTGAAGCAGTTTTATATACTTAGGCCTGTCACGATAGCAAATTTTGCTGAGCGATTAATTGTCTCAAAAAACTATTGCGATAAACGATAATATTGTCTGAAGACCTTTTTACACTGATTTAATGGAAATGACGTAATAATGCATGTGATTTCCTGCCAAAGATGGATGCACTTTATTTTCAAAAGAATATTTAACACTGGAGCTGATAAACAAAACAACCAAAAACAAAATGGATTCTCAGTCTCCATTAACAAAAAATGTACTTGATAAAAACTAAACAACATAAAGCCAAAGTGGAAATAAATACTGTATTCAACCAAAAGAGTGCAGATTATGAAGTCTGTATATTATGTTGCCCTTCAGTAATAATTTGATGTAAATAGAGAAGATGGGCACATCGACTACCTGATGCAATAATTCACACTACATAATTTTTTGCTCCTATTTTTCCCCTTATGACAATCCTAAAACGTTGATCTTTCTAAGATTGTATGGTGTGTTATGGTAGATCATTGTTGCAGCTCAGATCCAAATCAGGGGTTTTCCGACTGGGAGCTTTAACAACACCTGTTGAATGTGACAGGTAGCCAATCAGAAAGCGTGGATTCTCCTCGTGCTTTCTGAGGGGAAATTACCTCGGGGAATCCCAAACAGCTGACACGGTGCAACCCGAAGTCCAGCCGATGTGGAAACAACATTAATGTTTATTCAACATGCAAAGAATATAGAAATGACAAGAGGAGGAGTTGGAGCGAAATTACTACCGCAGTTGATAAACCCGGTAACTTTTCAGCTGTTCTTCGTTAACGTGACATAAACAGGTTCTAATGATTTTAATTCAGGCAGGACTTTACACTGACACTAGCCACATGCATTGCAGGTAGATTGTAGTAAAGCATTGATTAATGCCTGGTTTTAAAATTAGTTCACTGGACTTGTAGCCATTATTTGGTGCCCATTGTTGGACACCACACGGCAGGAACGAACCCGATCAAACCGTTATACCTAGGATTTCTGTCGACTAATGTGTGGTCTGTCAGGTTTTGAAAATGGGCCGACAATCGGCCGACAGCTTTAAGATCGTGTAGCGTGCGCTGGGCTTTACAGTAAGGAAATGAGGAAGTGGGGGTCAGTGGAGAGCACCGGAGTTGAGCCTTTTTTCATTCGGTGTCATCAACAGAAAGAGAAGAAGGCCGGAAGAGACGATAATGCCGATAATTAAAATGACGTCGATAATTTTAATTTATCGTACGATTAATCGATTTATCGTTTATCGCGACAGGCCTATATATACTGTGATGGTCAAACAGGTCTAGCTTTAGCTGCTGTGTTTTGGAGGCATTTGGATTTGTTGATTTGGTGGTGGTGCATTCAGTGCAATTTTTTTTGTCTCCATCTTAATTTTGTTTTCATTATGAAAAGAATAATGGTAATAAAGGATGATCAAATGTACTTGGATGCAGTTACAGTTCAGAGCTCTACATTGAGTTAAACTGTCTTAAACCAAGCCTAGGAAATGTAGTTCAAGTTGAATCAGGGGCCCTACATGTGTTAGTTCTGCATCTTTTCCTAGAGTCATATCAGGTCTAGTGTTTAAATTTAGACTTTTTAAAATTTACACAGCTGACCAAGGGAAGTACAAAGTACTCTGTACAAAGTTGGAAGGTTGTGACATTGTTGAACTTTTGCTTGTTTCAACTCTGTTTAATCTCACCAGATTTTTCTCCAGTCTCTAAACAAATTAGTTTTACTCAACTGCTGTGCTTTTTGTTTTCCCTAACAGAACACCCGTGAGACAGCCCAGGCCATCAAGGGCATGCACATCCGCAAAGCCAACAAGTACCTGAGGGACGTCATCGTCAAGCACCAGTGTGTCCCCTTCCGTCGCTACAATGGTGGAGTGGGCCGCTGTGCTCAGGTTAGACCCAGCAGGAAACACCTTGGGAGGGCGTACAGGCTGCCATGATGACCTTCTTAGGACACCTTTGGATTAATGATGAAAACAAACTCTTAGTCTGAGCAGTGATGGGGAAACTTTGATACTGAATGGGGAGGATTGTGCCTCTTCTAATTGGTTTGTTGTTTCCAGGCCAAGCAGTTCGGCTGGACTCAGGGTCGCTGGCCCAAGAAAAGCGCAGAGTTCCTGCTGCACATGCTTAAGAATGCAGAGAGCAACGCTGAGCTGAAGGTGAGTCCAGGTCCGGTATCAGACGGGCCATACAGCATTGGCACAAATGTACAAAACACCAGTATGTCTCCATTAGTTCTGTCATGCATTGTTAGTTTCTGAGAACATTTCTCTCCAATTCCATTAAGAATGATATTTAGCTGCATATCTTGATGTCAACTGAACTTATAATACCATTGAAAAATAAATCCAGTACCAATTTATTACAATGATTTATTTTCTACATTGCTTTCTGTTTATCTTAATAACTGGTTGATTACAACTCTGTTATGATCTCAGAAAATCAGAATATTCAGTAAAATCTATATATGTAACAGAATTATGTTATGCACTAATAGAAAGCTTTAGGTTTCTTTTCTTCTCCATAGAAGTTTAAACACAGAGACTCAAAGGACACTTTTTTATGTCCACAGACTGAAAAGGCAGTTTTCAATTTTAATGCATTTAATGAAAGCATTAATTTAGATTTTTGTTCTGCAGATAATCAGTTACCTAAATAAAGAAACAGTGTTTCCCATCGGGACTTGAACTTTGCAACCCTTTTGATATATTTAGCACAGAAACGAATCGCAACAAGCCAAAATCAGCCAGGCTTTTTAAATATTGTGATCAGCCAGAAAATTGCAGTCAGTGCATCCCCACTTAACAACAGCAATAATAACTTTCTCCTGCTAATTGCAGGAGAGCAAACTGCTGCCATTAAAACACCACCGAACATGTTTAACCTTCCCTCAGTCTTAAGAGACGGGGTCATTAGGACCCCACAAGTTTTTTGGTCCAGCAGGGTCGCACAGATGTGTGTGTGCATTTACAAGGTTTTTTGTGTGTGTGTGTGTGGTTAGGCCGTGACATTTGCCACACTCCAGAGTTTTATCAACACTGATATCCTTGTGACTGTTTTTCGATGTTCACTCTCTGTCTGATGGAGCGAGTGCATGTTCACCGGCGTGTGAGCTCGCCTGACTCAGGGTGTGCGAGGATCAGTGATGAGAACATGTTTTTCAGTCAGTACCCTAAACTGGTGTGAGACTTGAGGCCTGACTTGGGATTGTAGGGAAAACGCTGGGAAACATCAAATGGTTTTCTGGCAGCTTCATGTAGGCTTGAGTTGAAAAATGAAGAGTTGAGGTATAATCACCTAAATATAGGGAAGTTCATTGTTTCGTACTGAATTTGTGTATGATTTTGTGGTATAATAATTAAATTAAAAATATATCTATATATAAACACAGTAACTTTATGAAATCCTGGTTTTTCTTCCCAGTGTTGTGACTGGAACTTGATACCAGCTGCATGCTGGTATCAAGCACATTCTTCATTTTAAGTTGGTAAAACAAACTGCTCATATTTTTGTAGGAAGTGTCACCTCACACACTTTGTAGATGACCTTTTTCTACTCCTGGTCTGTTTAACCTCCATTGGTCTTAAAAGAACCGAGTCATTTAGACCCCAGTGGTTTTTAGTCAGTGCAGTCCGGTGGGGTTGCACTGACCCCTCGTGTTCTTTTACAAGGTTTATTCTTTGCTGTCTGTGATATCTGCCACACTCCTGAGCATTGTGCTAAGAGCGCTGAAGGTGAACCAACTCCAGATAATCAACATATTTTGCACGGCCTTTTTAACCAGCTCTTCCCTTCTCAGCCAGCTGATTACATCAACAAGCGTTACTGCGGTTAGCCGGTAGACTACAGAACTCTATCGTAGACCAAATCTCTACTGTTTCTACCATATACATAGCACATTCCTATTAGCTAGTTAGTCAGGCTATCTGCTCTGGTAGGACTTCAGTGTTTACTCCATAAATATCAGTTTAATATTTCAGCTCATGCCATCTCTTCCAACAGTCAGTGGTTTTGAGACAGTAGTGTTTTAAAACCTTTGTGTGCCTTGACATCTAATTTCTTATTTTAATCACATATTCAGTCTGGTTTTATATATTATTTATGATTTGTGATAACTTCTCAGATTTTACCCAATCTGTGGTTTCAGGGTCTGGACGTGGACTCTCTGGTCATAGAACACATCCAGGTCAACAAGGCCCCCAAGATGAGGAGACGCACGTACCGCGCCCACGGCCGCATCAACCCCTACATGAGCTCACCGTGCCACATCGAGATGATCCTCACTGAGAAGGAGCAGATCGTCCCCAAGCCAGAGGAGGAGGTGGCCCAGAAGAAAAAGGTGCAGTACAAACGTTGACGGAAGAGCTCAGACCAGCAGGATACAGCTCAGGGTCCTGAAGCCCCTTCTCCACAGCTGAGGTTTTAACCGGTTCTTACCCAGAATGCCTCAGCCCCACCCATGTCATTACCAGATCCTTCACTTCCTTCCTGTTTTCTGTGCCACTATAGAGGTGGTACTAACCAGAACTAACCAGGTAACCAGGCAAGCATCTTGATTGCCTGGTTACCTGGCAATCAAGGTAACAATGCACAGTGAGACTGCAGTAGATGGTGAGCTGCAAGTCAATAATTCCATGGTCAAATCTTTAGGTCCAAACCTTTTTATCAATTGTAGCATCAACTGGACGGAGCAACAGACAAAATATACCGAGAGATTTCAGAGAAGCTGGCTGCCCAAGGGGACAGAGTGACCCCACCAGAGCGGGGACACATTCTGAGAAACGCACCCAACCAGACCAGAACCAAAGCAGACCATACTAGAGGGAGACTGAACAATGGAGAAGGGGCTTCAGACTGAACCAGCTGTATGACTGAACACAGCCATTCACTGAGGCACTCTTTAATGGTTGCCATGATGACTACTTAGGACACCTTTGGATTCTCCATGAAAATAAATGGTTACATTCTGAGCAACTAAGCAGTAAAGTTTTCCTTTCTGTCATCACAGAGTCTGTATTAACAGAGTGTCTCTGTCTGCAGGTTTCACAGAAGAAGCTGAAGAAGCAGAAGCTGATGGCTCGCGAGTAAATTCTAATAAAAAGCTGTCTTGTAATATGAATCCAGACTCTGGATCTTTATTCTTCTTTATCTACTGAATACCTCAGGTTTATCCCATAAAGGCTGTTAATCCAGAGAGATTACCAGCAGAGTATAAGCTGAGGAAGTCTGTTTAGAAGTTTCTTCAGTCACATGAATGCTTCCTGCTTGATCAGCTGCTGTAAACATGCAGCAGATGATTAAAATATAGCCTCTTCCCAAACTATACAGCTTAGTTTACCAATTGAATTGTCTGACATATTAGTTCCAGTTTGTTTTATTGAACTGGACAAACTGCCAAGAGTTTTAGTGATCAGGACATGGTAAACCTGGAGCAGAGAAAACTACAGTAGTTTGAAAACATTTTGAGTCATCCTGTGAAGATAGGGGAGACTGAGGTGTTTTTCATATTTAGGATTACTACATCAATGCAACCTTGGTTTGGCTGCAACATATCTGCTTATATTATGACGGAAAAAAAAACAACCTCATGGCTCAACTTACCCCAAAATGGGACAAGTTGTGTCGCGTATCTAAAAACACATCATCCTCTCCTCAACTCGGTCCCACCCCTCACTGACCACCTTCTCTAAATGTCACTTTTCAAGCACATTCTGTTTGTTATACATGTTTCATGGGGTACAGGGGGCCTGGTGCCGATGTCCAGCGGGTGAGAGCTGCAGCCCACCCTGCACAGGTCTAACACAAGTCATATATAGAGCAAATTTAAAATGATTATTGTGGATTAAACACAAAGTTCACTTTCAAGAGTGAAAAACATTTTTAAAGTAATGTCAAATCATCTTACCTTTACAAACGTAATTGAATGATACCTTCTAACTAGCACAATTGCTTTTATTGGGTCACGTTATCAGTTTTTTTTAACCATTTCCTAGGGGTGGCTCAATTTACCCCTGATAACGTTCTAAGTGTATTGAATAATAATAATGAACTGTAGCTTAGATTACAGTCTGACTAAAAACTGAAGATCTGTTTTAAAATCCTAGGCAGATCTTAAGATGATTTCAGATTTTTTGTAATAGTTCTTTGATTTAATTTAGAAATACTAGATTTTCATAGAAAAGTATTTGCTGTTACAGGTGGTGTCCACACGGGGGCCCTCGTGGATTGTCAGCTGTCAGGCGTTTGATAGAACAGATGTCCTGTTTTCACTAGATGGTTCTTTGCTACTAAAACTTGAATTCTTCCATTTTCACCTGCGCAGACTGCTAACCTGGTTCAGCTGTATGCAGAAAGAAGAGTTTAACTGGGTTTCCAGAAAAAAAACTATTATTTTTTAATACAATATACAGTGAAAATAAGAAACTTTCTGTCCAGCCTGAAATGAAATGTTAGAGCCAAGTTTTTTCCTGATTAAAGACATGTACGAAATGTATGTGTTTCCCCCACAACTTGTAGGAAGAGAAACTCTTAACATGAACATGTGACTGTAGATCCTGAGAGCTCCAATCCCTTCTGTCCATATCGTCTAATAATCCACCAGTGGTTGCATGAACAAAAACCTGATCCACTCACTTTATTCAATATTTTTACATGCAAAGAACATCTTTTTTTTCCTTGCCAGGTTTTACAATGTGATATACAAGAAAGAGTAGGTCAAACTATCAAATTATTAACCTTAGTCTGAGGCAAAACAACCAGCAGCTGCTGCACAGGAAGTTCACGTTTCATCCAAGATTACCTCATAAAGTTTCTGACTGACGCAGTGGCGATGCCCAGATGATCCGGCTGGAGTGTGAGCTCTTTGGTTCTGTGCTTCATGGACAAACGTCTCTCATTGGATAGAACATCCTTTCTATCCAGGCAATACGAGACAAATGTATGCCTTTTCTGACACGGTGGGCAACACGTGTAGAGGCTGGTAAAATCAGAGATCCAGAGTTTTCTAATTTCTCTGAGTATTAAGCAGCATGAACCTTGTGGCTCATCCACTCCTGGAATGAAAGTTTTCTACTGGTTAATGATGGTCATTTTTGAGTCGTTTAGTTGCTTCTATAAGGTTACTGCACATTTGTACTATGCTTTCTGTTAACACACAGATGGTCACCATGATGAGGATCAGTCGATGGGGAATTTTTCTTGAGCATCATATTTACACTTGATCAATTTGATAAGTAGAATCTCCAAAAACTGGCTGGGATTTCAAAGATTAATACGATGAATTATGAATGTGATAAATTTTAAAGCCTTTAATCTTCTGCCTGTTCCTTTATGTAAAACTTTTAAATTCCAAACAGAGATGACCACAAACTGGATCAATTCTTATGAGTCTTTGTATTATTAATATTGTTAGTAAAACAGTATTGGTTGTGCAATGATATTAGGATGATAAATTATACAGAACTGTATCTTTTACTCACTTTTTAATGACATCTGACATTTAAGGAATTTGTTTTCATTTGTACAGAATGAACCACAAACCAAACCTAATACTGTAATTAAATATTCACAATTAAGATTGAAGCATGAAAGGTAAAAAATAAAATAGGTAAATTTAATAAATAAATATATCTTTTCTGAATATGCTATAGCCATTATCTAAAATTTGTTTGAATATTTGATCAAATATGCCAAGAAATATTTACAGGTTAGGAAAGATCATTTTAAATTTGTAAAAAAATAAAAATTAAAAAAAAGAGAGAGAGGACAGGATTAAATCAAATCCTCAGTGCAAACCAAACTCTTTTCTATCTTTTCCGCTCAACATAAATACCTCAGCTTGTCTCACTCTTAGAGCTTAACGCTCCTCTGCAAAACAAAGCAGCGCACTGACGCAAAAAGGCACGTTCAAGGAACACATGTAAACACCGGCGCTTAATGACATCTCATTGAAATAGAAACATTTCTGTTTTATCACCTCAAGTTAAAAATTAAAGGTCTGCTCTGAGGATTTAAAAGTCACGTATTTGGCTGATATAATGTGGACATTTCCTCTTTAGTAACCTAGAAAGTGTGTTGTGAGAAAAGCTGCTGGAGTTTTTCCACACCAACTTCCTGCTACAGGCTCTCAGCAGGCCTGGCTCTGCTGGAGCTCTCTTCCTAATTTAGAGGAATTCTTTCTTCCCTCTGTCCCCACATGCTTTATCAGTAGGACAAACTGTTGCAGTCAGTAACGTGATACAATCAGCTGGACTTTAACTCTCACCAAATGCCATTCAACCGAATCAAAGCTCTGCGTTGTACAACTGGATTGATCTGGATGTATTTTATAGTTGAATTGAAAACTGAATAGCACTAATAGTGAATTCTGCAAGTTGATGCAGTCTGCAGGGTTTCCTAGATAGAAACTTCTTTAAATCTTTGAATAATTAATTGAGCATTATGTAATTTAGTATCAATTGGTACTAAATTGATAATTAGTATAAATTTGAATTGAAGTGAAATGATTTTTTTTTGTTTTGTCTTGGGATCATATTTGTTGTGAATTGGCGCTATAGAAATAGCGCCAATTTCTATAGCGCCAATTCAATTCTAGAATTGAATTGAATTGTTTGGTAAATCAGATTGGAATAGCTGAACGAATTTGAAAACTTGCACATATATGTGATTGAAGATTAATAGGTTTTTTTTTGTAAAGAGCCTTCAGATCACATTTGTTTGTTTATTTCCTTATTTATTTATTCCTGGCGCCATGGAAATAAACACAATTTAATCAAATGAATTATTTTCTTAGTAATTATTAGAGCACGTGATAGATTATAGACCTCTACAGAAATATTTTACTTACTTGTCCGAAGAGTTTGGGGAGACGCTTTGTGTGTGTGTGTGTGTGTGTGTGTTCCGATCACATGAACATCTCCCAATCGAAATATAAGTGCTTTGGTCTCCGCCCCCTCTCTGGCTGAAGCATTCTCGGGAATTAAACTGGAACCCCGCTGGTCACCGGTATGTGATTAAAAAGTCAACATGAACAGAAACCTTACGGAAGCCTGTGGGAGACACTTACAGACCAATCTAGTCAGATGATGCTCAAAATCATAAAAGTACAAGTAATAGAAATAATACTGGAATATTTCATGTAATAAAATTTATAATAATTAACCTTCAGCTTCAGGATGCTCTTAGTGACTCATTTTATTGTGTAAAAACCTAAAACCAAATGGAAGAAATTCAGCTGCTGTCTGTTCCTCTTTACTTTCTCAGCCTCCTTATTGCAGCCTGTTGCTCATCCTGCAGCAATCATCGATCTGCAGGTGAAATATATACATTTTACCTTATTTATATGTTGAATCATTATAATCATTATCATCAAATGTGATTATGTTTCTCTTCAGTTTTTTCCTGCTCTCGTGTCGCGGTTCTTGTCCCCTCTTTGATTTCTGCTCATTAAATCAGAGCATCGCTGAACCAATCAGAAGCCGTCCTGAATCTTGGTGGACTGCATCACGGCCTGGTCACCCAATCAAAACAAAGACCCCCAGCTCCATTCACACACGCGCACTCCCCACCCCACACTTCGGCTCTTCGTCTCCTCTCAAAGTTTGGTTCGCAGCTGATGAAGATGCTGAGCTGATGATCACTTTTGATGGTCTCCTCCAGCCTGTCGGACAGACCAGAGCGGCTCCCGGACCTGAACCGGACCCGAACACAAACGGAACTTCGTCCTGCTTTCCTGGAGCATTTGGGATTTGGATTCTGCCCGCTGACTGAGATGGGCTTTGAGTCCAGAAAGAAAGTGAAGCTGTTTTAGTTGAAATCTGGAGATTGGCCCCCGCAGCCCCCGCAGCCCCATCCCCAGTCCTCCCGGGCCTCCCTCCCTCAGAGGCGGTAATGCTAGCGGTGGGTCAGATGGACGGGTCCCGACAGAGCGCCTTCCTCCTCAGCACTCCACCTCTGGCAGCTCTGCACAGCATGACCGAGATGAAGACCCCCCTGTACCCGGCCTATCCCCTCTCCACCTGTCCCAACTCCTCCACCTCTCCCGCCACCACATCTCCTAACCCAGGCGGCATGGCCGTGTCTTCCCCCGGGATCAAGAGTTCCACCGGGCTGTCCTCGGGCCTCGGCTCCCCGCAGCAGTGCTCCTCTGCAACTCCGCACGGAATTAACGACATCCTCAACCGGCCGGTCGTCTCCTCAGCTGGCACCACGGCGGTCGTAGCTGCTGCAGCCGCCGCCGCCGCCTCCTCATCTGCTGGGATTCTGTCAGGACTGCCCAGGTTCAGCAGCCTCAGCCCGCCGCCACCTCCCGGACTTTACTTCAGCCCCAGCGCGGCGGCTGTGGCCGTGGCCCGGTACCCGAAGCCGCTGGCAGATCTCCCGGGAAGGACGCCGATCTTTTGGCCAGGAGTTATGCAAAGTCCGCACTGGAGAGACGCCAGGTTCGCTTGTTCACCCCGTAAGTGATACATAAATACATGAATAAAAAACATATAATGTTACAATATCACAACTTAATTTTCCTTTACATATACGGATAGAATTAACTTATCGGAAAGTTGTGATATTGCAGCATTTTATAACTCGCTTTGAATTATTTTCTAATTTGTGTTCCTTAAGAACTATGAAATAATTAGTTCCAAAATTGTTTCCATGTTTGTGTTGCAGATCAGAACTCAGTGTTACTGGACAAAGATGGGAAAAGGAAGCACACTCGGCCCACTTTCTCTGGGCAGCAGATCTTTGCGCTGGAAAAGACTTTTGAACAAACCAAATATCTGGCGGGGCCAGAGAGAGCGCGGCTGGCCTACTCTCTGGGGATGACCGAGAGCCAAGTGAAGGTAACTCAGAAAGAGAGCCGGAGAGCGGGCAGCCAACACACACACACACACACACACACACACACACACACACACACACACACACACACACACACACACACACACACACACACAGACACTGGCACACTCTCGGGTTTATTCTGTACTCTGAGAAGAATCTAAATAATTCTTTTTGACACTTTCAGATGACCAAAATTGAATCAATATAAATTATGGCAGATGATTAAGATTTTGAATAAATTAGTTGTTGATATTTTCTGGTTTTATTTTTCTTTGGTTTAGAAAATGACTGAATTCATTAACGGAGCTGAAACTGTAATCTCTTCAACATTTTCTGCAATTTCTAGTAATATTTTCCACTCAATTATTCCGATTATGCGGCGGTGCTAACATTACATATAAGATATAAAACACATGGAAGGACTGAAACGTGTGTGTGCGTGTGCGCCTGTGTGTGTGTGTGTGTGTGTGTGTGTGTGTGTGTGTGTGTGTCTGTCTCCGGCCAGGTGTGGTTCCAGAACAGAAGGACCAAGTGGAGGAAGAAGCACGCAGCGGAAATGGCATCCGCGAAGAAGAAGCAGGACTCGGAGACGGAGCGGCTCAAAGGAACGTCGGACAATGAGGAGGAGGACGACGACTACAACAAACCTCTGGACCCGAACTCGGACGATGAAAAGATCACACAGCTGCTGAAAAAACACAAACCGGGCTCTGCGCTGCTGATGCACACATCTGAAAACGACAGCTCTTAATTCACTTCTATTTCCTGTTCCGAGGAGGATCTGGCGGGACGAACTCATGGATTCGGTTCACTTTGTGAATGTTTCTCTGCGTGGCGAAAGAGGATACACACATCCGGTTCACAGAGAAGACTTTAGCTGTAAATAGAAGCGTGAGTTGTATGAATAGAAATTGCTATTGAATCATTGCTGTGAATAATTTATGTGTAGTTTTTTTTTCTTATTTGTTTTGTACAGAAACGATTCTCCCAGATCAGCGGTAAACACGTTTTTGTTTTGATCTGACAGCAGAGGTATTTTTTCTGTCTGTCCCTGAACGCCTCTTGATCTGTCAGATAAAACCGCAGCTGCACCTGAGGTCGCTAACACACACACACACACACACACACACACACACACACACACACACACACACACACACACACACACACACCCCACTGGTGAACCCTGTGAAGCTGTGGAAGCGGCCTGCAGCAGCTTCATGTAAAGCACTTTTATTTAATAAAAACTCTAAAGTTGGCTCGTTGTTTCCAACCGATGCATTCAATCAAAGCTGGAGTTTTATAAATTTGTCGCCATTTTAACCTATCACAGCCTGTTTATTATTTATATTAATGTTGTTATTATCAGGGCCTTTTAAATATGTTTGAGATTAAATGAAAGGCTATTTTAAAAAGTTTTTTATTCTTAAAAAATGCTTCCGAATGCTTCATTCCTTCCTGAAGAGCAGAGTGAATTGGGTTTTATTCGGTGCGGGTCCACTGCCCTCTGGAGGCTCTGATCAGGGCCTGAACACGGGGAGGTCAAGCTGAGGTCCAGACCGGAAAACCGAGGCTCCTCAGCGGGCAGCAGGCTGTTCTCTGTCGGCTTCAAACTCAGCTGCTCCGCGGGGTTTTTTAGGACACACTGCATAGGACGCCTCCATAACATTTTTCTAATAAAATATATATGTTAAACTAAATATACCTGGGAATGCACTATGTTTCACCTAGTTTGGTGTATTAAAATCAACACATTCTCTCATATTAATTGAATTTTTGTGCTGTGCGAAATTCTTAATTGTAATCATGAATTACGCTGAATATCAATTTAATTTATTTAACTCTTAAATATATTTGTGCAAAAATATCCCTACATTACTGAAGTGGCGCGGCCCTTATTTGTCTATTCAACGGGTTTTGTGGCAGTTATGATTATTACATGAAATCAAAGCGAGTTGCTGCTGTCAGGTAGATCCGAAACTCTATCTATCTATCTATCTATCTATCTATCTATCTATCTATCTATCTATCTATCTATCTATCTATCTATCTATCTATCTATCTATCTATCTATCTATCTCTCTCTCTCTCTCTCTCTCTCTCTCTCTCTCTCTCTCTCTCTATATATATATATATATATATATATATATATATATATATATATATATATATTCATTGAATTCTACCCGAGTTTTTTTTATATCTTCCAGATGTATATTTATAGTAATCAATCTATCAATTTTGTTTCTCTGAGAACCCAAAATCTATTTTCTAGCTTTAACTGGATGTTATGGACTGTTGGGTTTCGTTCTAAACAGGGCGTTAAATATAATAATAATAATAAAAATAATAATAATAATAATAATAATAATACAGTTATTATTATTATTATTATTATTATTATTATTATTATTATTATTATCGAAAAATTCACAACGCATGTCGTCTCAAGGTCCTTTACAAAAAATTGTAAGGGCTTTATTATTATTATTATTATTATTATTATTATTATTATTATTATTATTATTATTATATGAGTTTTGACTCGTGTTTTTGTTTGGAGGGATTTGAACCCTCGACTCCAGGCTGTCAGCGATGAAGTGAATTCAGTGTTTTAATGAATGATTAACAGAAACAGGAATCCGGCCCAATCATTGGTCAGTTTGACCTGACTCCACACTCTCCGCTGGCCTTCCTCCTGTGGTTCCCATCTTCCTCTTCTTCACACTGAAGCTGTTCGGTCAGTCTGCTCCAGTGAAACAAAAGCTGCTGGTGGCAGCGGGCCCGGTTCCGTGGGGTCCGCTCTGACCCAGAACAACCCGCGGGGACACAGCCTGCCTTTCTCCCGTCTGCTGGACAGACCACGCTGAGTTGTGGACTGGGTCGCGGTTCTCGCGTTTCTTCCTTTTGAACAATTATTTTGTGTTTAAGCTGCAAAGGCCAGAGTCACCAATGATTATTCCATCAAGATGTCCTTACGCATCTTACGTGGACTGAGCTTCATGCGATATTGTATTCATGAAGATAATGGATAAGGGGAGAATGTTAAAAAGCAAAGTAAATGTTTTATTTCTGCAGTGTGTGGGCCTCTGCTCACACCCCGCAGGGGCCAAACTCCGAGCAGGTCTTCTGCCCGTTATGCGGCTCTGACCAGCCGCTTTGAGCCCCGGGTTCCGCTCCGGAGGCTGAGGCGGTCATCTCACGAATCCTTCCTCAGTTAAATAATGTTCACTGCAAGAAAGTGAAGGAGCTGCGGATCACAAAACGAGTAAAACAACGAGAGAAACAGAGAAAGAAACAAACAGGAGAAAACATTCCTTAATTTTAAGGAAAAGTTGACCTGTTTCTACATGTTGCTCTCTAACACTTTTATTCTTTTTGATATTTAAACTTTTTTTTGTTTGCTTGTGTGTGTTAAACCTGCCCTCCTGGTGTCTGGTTTACCATTAAACAGAATTAGCTCCACATCACAGAGAGCTGATGACTGTGTGGAACTGGGACAGAACCATCCATCCTGCTTGGGCCAGCACCGGGCCCCCCGTGACGTCACAGCACCAGTGCCTACAGCCAGGACGGAGGTCGACCTGAGGTAACACCTGTGTCTCCATGTGGATCAGTGACAGGTGGGTCTGCCCTGCGGGTCTCCATTCAGCTTCAGGTATTATTAAAGGTTTCAGGTCGATATGAGGGAATAATTGTTCTGAGCTAAAACTGCAGCTTGTTGGTTTGGGCCTGATTTTACTTCTTCACCCATTCATGATCAGTTCAGAGCCTCTCCTCCACTCAGCTGCTAAAAAAATAACTTTGTGCTGCATGAGGAATAAAAATAGTAATAATGAGTAATAAAAATAAGCCCCCACAAAAGTAAGGGGAGAATGTTATTTTATTTTAACAGGCCGGCTGTATTTTAAAAATCTGTTGCTGTTTTTTCAGGAGATAACTAATTCCTCTTCTGCAGACATTATAATAAATCCCCACATAATATAATAAAATGGTTTCCTGGAAAAAACAAAAGAGCAAAACATATTGCCCACAACATTTGATTAATCTTCTTCTTAGGCTTGAATCCGTCTGCGTATTTATTAAAATGAAGACACTCACCTAAAATATTAAAAATATTATCAGCATTGGTTATACTGGGTATTTATCTGCCCTTTAGACCAACAGCACCAAATCATCTCGTAAATCTTCATCTTAATGCTTTATGGCCCAAAATGAATCTTATCAACAGTCTTTGTTTAACTGACAGGTGAATGTCACACCTTCAGGATGTTCATTCTGTCCTTCTGTTTGAAATTTAAGAAAAAAGCCAGACTGATTCTGGCTTTACAAAAGGAACTTTCAGATTGTAATAAAAACATTTTTATTGATTCCTTTTGAAAGGAATGAGTCCATCAACAGAGAGCAGCAAGTCTGAGAGGGGAAGGCTTCAAAAGCCACTGCACTGAAAACCTGGCAAATCAGGTCCAAACAGAAAGCTAATATGAAAATGCCATAAAGTGTAAATTATATAATAAAACAAATCAAAAACAAAATGAAACTCCAAATATGTGTTGCTAAATATTTGGTGTTCCCAGCTTCTGAGATATGAAGGTTTATGTCTCTGTGGTTTTAGTCAATAGATTTGACTTCTTAGTCAAACAGTGAAGGCTAAAGATGAAGCAATTATACTTTAGCTAAATGTCTAAATGTTTAATGGAGGCTCCATGGACTGATTCAATGTAGAATACAAGTTCATGAAAGATTAACTTGAACACTTTAATATCCTGCTAATGCTACTAAAAGCTAGTTTTGTACCTAAGTGGTACAAAACCTTTAAACTGAGTGAGGAGAGCACAAAGCTGGTTGGACCGGTTGGAAATGTGAGGCTGTGAATCTGGGCTGAGGCATCCAACTTTGTCAGCATGGCTTTTCTTTTCACAGTGATGGATGGATGGGTGGATGGTTTGAGGGGAATATTTAGATTAATTTTGAAGAAGGAATATCTCTTGATATATACTGCTCAAAAAATAAAGGGAACACTTAAACAACACAATATAACTCCAAGTAAATCAAACTTCTGTGAAATCAAACTGTCCACTTAGGAAGCAACACTGATTGACAATCAATGTCACCTGCTGTTGTGCAAATGGAACTTTGTACAGCACAAAGTATTCAATGAGAATATTTCTTTCATTCAGATCTAGGATGTGTTATTTGAGTGTTCCCTTTATTTTTTTGAGCAGTGTATATATAGCCATGTTTCTGTTCCTGCAAAAATCTATTCTTTAGGTCATCACGTCTTTTTATCTGAAATGTTTATTTCCCTGCAGGCGTCTGATGATGAAATTTGCCTTAATCATAATTTTAGGCAATTCATTATTAATTATGAACAATTTAACAGTACAGTGGAACAACATGAACACAGACATAAAAAAGTAGAACTACGATAGGAGGAATAAAACACTATCCAATTGTGATCAAACTGATCATTTCAGGTTATTTATTTTTCTCTGTGTGAATGTTGGAACATTTATTCCATATAAACACCTTCAGAGCAAAAATCAGAATTTTCTGGGAGTTTGTTGGTTTTTATGGAGAGGAAAAACATCTGGGGTGTATTGCAGATGAAAAATAATCAGTTATAAAAAAACAACATATTTTCAGTGTGTGTGTGTGGATTTAACGTGTAGGGGTGTGTGTGTGTGTGTGTGTGTGTGAGCTATCAAGTACTTTGAGATTCCAGTCCTTATCACAGTTTTAGGGTCTGCCATGTTGGAATCTCAAACTGCTGCTTTAATGTAATATTTGGTAGCTTATATTGTTTTAGGTGCATTGCATTCAAACACACACTGGGCCGATTAGACGTTTAGATGGGATTCCACTGGATTTTATGCCCCACCTGATAAAACTCAGAGAGTGGGAGGGTCAATCAACCTAATCACAATAATCAACAAAATGTTACAAATCTTTCTTATCTTTTTCCTCAATATTTTGCAGCTGTAATATATATTTATAAGCTGATAGAAAAAGAGCAACAAATACACCAGCATACTTTTCATGGAAATTTATAGAACACGAATCAGCTAATGTAACAGATATACAGTCAGATGATTCAGCTTCAATGACTTTTTATTAACATTAAAATGACAGCATTAGAATATAGAAGTTGTAAGAATAAAACAAACTGTCACTCATGCACACAATCCTTAGGCATGCTTAGTCTTCTAATAAACCCATGTCAGATTTATAATTTTTACCTGTTTTGCTGGTGACTGAAAAGCTGCCAACTGTTATCCACAGATGTGCCACAGCGATTCATTGGCAGAATTTTTTTTTCACCACACGGTGTAAGATGTTTGACAGCAGCAGCACTATAAAGATCCAGGAGGCCATGAGCCCCCTGTTGACCCCAGGTGGGGAAACACTGCCTTTATGGAGTCCAGGTGTGGTGAACATGGCCCTGGTCCTCAGAGACCCTCTGCAGCAGCTGTTTCCTCACTTCCTCTGCTAGCTTACCTGCTGTTCTGATTGCAGCTCAGGACTGGCACATACTGTACATTCTCCTTCCTACGAGCTACATAATCATATGTCATAATGCAACGTTCCAGTTTAAATGAAAGGATGCACTGGGTTAAATGTTTTTGTTAATTTAGAGATTTAGCTGCACTCATGTTAACAATATAGAAAATCTAATGATATCTGCAGAACAAATATACAGTACAATATTCAGCTACACAAAATATCTGCATGTTCCACATGTACAGTAGTTCTGATCAGATTAGCAACCAACTGAAGTAGAACTTAAAGAAGCAGCATGAAGCAGTAGGAGCATGAAGAGCTACGCCGGCGCTGCAGCTAGCACAGCCTGACTCCAACCTGTTAACAGCCATTCAGTAAGCAGCTCTACCTGTTGACTCCCACTAAATCTTTCCCTGTGTGCCAGTGTGACTAATGTGTCAGTCAACCTTTATAAAGAGCCTATTGATGCTCTCTCAGTTGACCATGTTCTACAAGAGATTATACACAAGGACATGTGTCATGGGAGTCGCCAGCTCCCACAGACATGAATGGCGGTCTTATCTGGTTCCAAGCTGCCTGTGCTCCTGTGATAAGGAGCGCCTGGGGATGCTGCATTATGAGAAGGTGGCGCGCTGCAGCGACTCTCTAACCAGTACATTCATGGTTGAGTGAAAACATTGTGTCTTCAGAGGACGACGGTCGTTTCTGCAGCAGTACGCTGCTAAGCGGCACAGGCCATATGGAAATAAAGTCACTTTTAATTGTTCTGTCTGCTTGAGCAACCTAACGACAGATTATGTGAATCATTAACTGAATGCGTTTCTGCGTTTGTGTGTGTGTAAGCAGATCCTCCTTAAGAGCTCACCTGCTGGCTTGCTGATGTGAATAAGGTGTGATAGCAGAGTGTGATCAGGAGTTCTGAGCAGGCAGCAGCATTGTCCATGTTTTCATTCCCAGATAATCTTACATAGTGAGGAGTCACTTCTCTCTCTGCAGCACCGTGTTTAGTTTAAGCAGCATGTTTGCACGTATAGGTCAGCAGGCATGATCTGACACTTCTGATGTTTCTGGCAGGGCAGAAACATCAGAATATTTTAACTTGGTTAAATATTTGAACTTGGCATACTTAATGCTGTGTATTTTTTATTCAACTCTGTTGTTTCAGTTTATTTTGAATATCAGGTTTAGTTTATATGTAGATATTTAAACAAAACACTGTGACTCTACATAGACCCATGTGACATCACATTATTCCAGTAATCCTGTCTTTAGAGTTCAGATTTATCGTTTACAGAACAAAGTGTTAGTGCTTTGATCCCTACAGCATGCTCAGGCCTTCCTAATGATCACTTGAAGTTGAATGGAGCAAATGTAGCACAGAGATCTAACAAGACCAGTCCAGACATGAGTCCATTATGGGAGAACATGAGAGACAGGTTCAGCACTACGATGAAAACTGACTGAAACTCTTCTAACATGTTTTTGCTGTATAAACTCTAACGCATTTGAGGAACATTTTCTTCAAGAATTCTAAACTCAAAATGTAATAAAAATGTCTGACTTGACTGAGTTGTTCATGCAATTTATTCACACTCATTCATTCACACTCAATGCAGTAAGCAATTTATATAAAGAATGTATTTAATGAGTTTTACTTTTTGAATTCATTTGCAGAATAAATTAACTTTTTGTTGATTGTTAATTTGATGAAGATAATCTTTTATGTTTTAGAAAACCAAAATGTTTCTTAAAATCCAGATTTCTCAGCTTTTAAAAGATAGAATATTTGAAAAACAATGCAAATATTGTTTATCAATATTTGGAGAACAATATTCACATGAAAGGTCATTGTAAAACGTCTTTGTTTTGGTTTGTGTCAGTGAACATTTGGAAGCGTGTTGTAATGGTGCTGAGGAAGTTTCACTTAACCTGACCAGTCAACTTGTACAGCCTGAACCAGAACACAGCTTTAAAATAAAAAGGAAAGAAATCATTATATTCAGTTTGAAGCCTGTTGTTGCCTCCTGAAGAATGGACAGCAGTGAGAAGAATCCTGGTCTGAAGATGAAGAGATGAGAAGAAGGAGGAGGGACTTGGCTGTGGTAAGTAATGACAAAATGAGCGCCCTCAGTAGACTCTGACAATGAAAAACCCTGCCCTCATCACCTGGGCCTTTTGTTCTGAATTTTATTAGCACTAGCCACGCTAAAATAACCTGTTAACACGTATCATAGTGCAGCAATAATAACCTCCTCAATCATATTTTAAAAGTCACGTCAAGGCGGCCGGCCGTAACTCATCTCTATGCAAATACTCCTGTGTCAGCCCATTAGCGGGTTGCTACAGGGGTTTTATTAAAATGCATTTGGCTTCTCTTTCTTCCTGCTCAGGACTAATAAAACACGAGCCCTGCTGCACAAGAATTATGGCAACTATTAGATTAACATATGGACAGCATGCAGTGTGAAAATAAAAACCAACAGATAAAGTGGCAGGGTCAGGCGGGGGAGCAAACACTTAGGAAATGGCAGTAAAGTAATAGATTGTTCTGGATCAGGCTGATGCAGACGTGCAAATCAAACTCTAGTTATTCATTCATTTGGAGGGAGGAAGAGTTGTATAAGTCTACAACACTCAGTCCCTTGTAACACTATGTTATATCTTTAGACAGTAGATCTGTGCTGTAGATAGCAGTGTTTGTTAATACTAAATACATTCCTTAAAAGTGGAGGGGCGGGGATAATTAGACTTTTTAGAGCTCTACATCATGTTATAATGTTATTCCCTCATCACAAACACACCTGGAGTGTTCCTGGAGTGAAATCCTTCAATCTCCTTACCTAAATGCTTTCTCCCACAGAGCTCCTCCTGGTGGCTGCAGTATCCAGCTGAGCTTCCACCTCCCATAGCATCCCTCCCTCCAAATCCCCCACTCAGCTCCTTCAGACTAGCGGCAGCATGCCACCATGTGGTGTGCATTGTTGTGCTAAAGGCCAAGTGTCAGAGCTTCTTAAAGCAACAAAGCCTCAACTTCAAGGGGTCAAATTACAAAGTCAAATTTCTTTTAAATCATGCCAGATACATATGTAGCATTTTTGTAACAACTAACAGTAACATATTTACTTGATTGTGCTATTTAATATCATATATCACAGAACACTGCCCCTTTAAACAGGAATAGTGATCAGGATAAGCAGAAAGACTTGTTAGCATATAACAAAATAAACCTTTTTTGGAAGGACACTGAGGAAGGAGACACAGATAAACAAATTAAGAATCAATATTTGCAATATTAATATTCAAAGTATCTATATCACTTAGAGGAGCTAATTTATGCTGCTCCCTCCCTGCTTCAGTTTCATGGAAACTGTAAATTTATGCAGAATTTGAATGAAATGACATCAGACTTGTATAGTGCTTTTCAAGACTCTCAAATATGCTTTACATTATATCAGTAATTTCCTCACACATTCTGATGTTAACTACTTACTTCTGCAACCCATCTGACCTTACACAGCAGACAACAACACATCAAAGTTTCATGAAAAAAACCCTAAAAATACAGATACTGCTATTCTTTATTTTTTGTCACTTGGGTTTAAGATAAAAGTCTTGCAGCGGGAATCTCCACTTCATGTATGTAGCACACATGAGGGCTCACCCTTCAGCTGCCTCTCCAACGGATGAGCTCCCACCATTCTGATTATGTCATTTAATGGTTTATCAAAGTCAGAGCATCCTGCCATGCTTGTGTGAACAGAAGATTTTTCTGTTTTATGAAGTCATTAATTTCTCATGGGTCATTAGTTGCCTTATAGATTCTTTCTTTGATAAATGTGGCTGGTAAATTATGCACACAATGTGCTTCCTCCTCGTCCTGTGAGTGACAAACAGGGGGACCCCCGTCACATGACCCAGATGTGTTGTGGGGGCGTCCATCACTCCATCACAGAGGAGAGCGCTCAGTCACTACAGCGAGTGGATGACACACGATGTGACTGTCAACGAACTTCACTGAGAAGGCCAGGGCAACTGAGCAAAACCAGAATGTTTTGACACAAAAGACCATTTTTATTTTATTCCACAGTTTTGTTTATAGTAAAAAAGTTAAAATAATAAAATGTCAAATAACTAATAAAAAAAATCATCAAAGGAAAATCTCAAGGTATGCACAATACCTTGAGAAAATATAGCTACTGCTGGCATTCACCTTCCACCACTGAACCAGGTGAATACCAGGTGAATACCACTTTCATTTTTATGGATAATTACAGATAATTAAGCCTTAAAGTCATGTGTGAGGAGTGTTGCTCTGCAAGTGTTGGGAGGTTTGCTGATGAAAACTGATAAATGCGGCTGGTAAATTAAGACCACATTTATTGTTCAGATAGTTCTGCAGTAGCCAGTACAGAAACAAGTTAAAACCAAAAACAGGAAGTAAAGGTGAACTACTGGTATGCTTAAAACAATAATCTTGATCACTACCAGCTTTAAGAAAACATATGATCATATCTTAGCTACTGTCTACATCTTTGTGTCTTTTATTTGAGCCACTGCCTTTTTGATACAAAGTTTTAAAAGCTGTTGGCTGGTCCAGAGTTGGATATAAAAGGTTTTAACTTTGTCAGGTAACTCAGTGAGAAGAAGCATATTGATAACCTGGCTTGTCCTTTGTGTCTGGGGCGTTTCTATAGTTGACCTTGTTGTCTGTGCTGGATGCTTGCTCATGCTGATCCCATCTGCCCACCATGTTGTTTGGTTTATTGACTGACGCTCTGCTGCATCTGCATCAGCCTAAATAGGTTTTCATTTTTTATTGGCAGCTCAGTAATGATGGCTGTCCTGTTGAGGCTTTCTATACTATTACAAGTCAAGGTATCAAACTATGTTGTCTGGCTCTGGAGAAGTCACCAAGAGGAGTCATGCAGAGGCTGAGATCTACTAAAACAAGTTGGGCATTAAGGAAAGCTTTTGGTGAAATGATTTAGTGAATATCAGTAAGAGACAGCTAGATGGTTAATTAGAGCATCTAATTGGTCTAATCAACTAGACGATTAGATCAACTAGTCTAATTCAATCTCTGACCACAATCAAAAGAAGTAAATATTAGTTGGCTTAGATGCAGCCCAACAGTATGGAGAAAACTGCCTGCATTCTATTTTCCTGAGGTTTTATTTTTTATTCCACTAAGCCTTCCTTAAATTCTTCCACAGAACATTCTTACAATCTGTCTTTAATTGTATTTAATGTTAGCTATGTCATTTAATTGATGCCATTCAGACGGCTTTTAAGATACTTTTAGAGATGCATTTAATTTATTTGAACAAAAGTAGATAAAAAATACAATTACAAATAAAAAACTTATGAAATGAACCTAAACCCAAACTCTAAGAGGTACAGGAAGTTCTATTACAAATCATATTATTTATATGGATTGTGCTCTATGTCCATTGTGTTGTGATGGAAACAGAACTTTATAGTTCAGTTATCTGTATTATTATGAGGAAGATTTATGGTTATATGAAAGGACCACAGTCCTCAGCAGGACTGTCTCTCCTGTTTAAATACAACCCTGATGTAAATGCTGATGGTGTTTTAGCCCCAGCAGAAGTGGAGGTGTGGGTCAGAGCAGCAGTCCACAGCGCGCTGATCAGACGGTGACCTCAGCAGGAAAACGCTGCCGCTGCCCTGCTGAACGCCACTATTTCCTCCTCTGACAGACACCCTGACAATAAATAACTCTATGAAAAATGAGGAAGGAGAGAAAGCACAGTAACCTGATGAACTTGAGAACCTCTTCCCATTGATTATGGAAATCTCTCTGGCGCTGACCTGGGCTATTATGAGCCTTAAGCTTTGGTTAAATGTGCAGAGGAAAATACTTTGGCAGTTAAATCAGCCACTCATTTAGCTTCTCCTTAAAACCATTCAAGATCTGCTGCAGTTTAAAAGGATTACGTTTTTTGTGTAGAAAGATATGTTGTCTGAAAACAGAATTAATTCTGGCGCAATGTTAATGCTGAGTGACCCTGGGCGGGAAGATAACCCCTCACCTCTGACCCAGCAGAGCGTCTGGTCATAAGAAAAGTAACAGTGAGGTATAGTCCCCCCCCACACACCTAAGCCCCTCTTTTCCCTGTGATTTGGCTCAGACGCATCAAATCATCCATCGCCGGATCGATGCCTCCTTATGAGGCGGCTTCATAAGTAGGTCAAGAGAAACTCTGTAGATGAAACCAGGCTGACTAGAGTTCACGCTTCAGTCTGGGCCTTAAGAAGCGATGCCACACCAGAACCGAGCCCACATGTTATCTGGACACTTCATCAGTATCACCAGATGTTGATAACTTTGTCTGAACCTGGGATGTTAACAGCAGAGCTGCTCTTCCACACACTCCCAGCAGCTTTGTTTAATAGATGTCTCAGATTAGTTCACCCCCACCGGCAGTGAGAACGAGACACACAGCAGATCAGAAACTAAAAGCGATCCAGAAGGATGGATGTGGAAGACAACTCTTCCTGCTCACAGTGTAGAAACAAATCAGGATAGAAAATATCCAGGACAGCTGTTGACTACCTGGTACGCCCCATGACTGGACCTTCTATACTACAACAACCAGCACCAGTTGGGTTGACCTGTGTTCAATAAGGTCAGACACTTTAAAGGGGTGAATATTTATGCAATCACTTTTTTGTTGAATAACTGTATTTAGCTGTGATTGTTTTGTAGAAATCAGTTTGCATTTTGATGTTAATGAATTATTTGTCATTCTTTTGTCAGAAAAGCCACAATTTGTTGATCTTGATTGATTTTTAAATGCAATAAAAAGCATCAGACATGCAGGGGGTGAATACCTTTCATAGGAACTGTAAATACTTGGTTTCTTTGCCACATTTATACAAAGACGTTGTTGTGAATTTTGGTCTTACGTTTGATTCAGCTTACGCTTGGTTTAGTTTCTTTTAGTGTTACCAAAGAAAGTTAAATGTTATTGTGTCACACTCAAAACTGGAAATTGTTATTCATTATTTTTCTTCACATCTGGATTATAGGAGTTTGTTGTTACATTGTCTCCTCGGAACACGACAACATCCATCCATCCATCCATCCATCCATCCATCCATCCATCCATCCATCCATCCATCCATCCATCCATTTTCTTACACCCTTGTCCCGGGTGGGTCTAGAGGGGTGCTGGTGCCTATCTCCAGTGAGACATTTCGGGCGAGAGGATGGGTCACCCTGGACAGGTCGCCAATCCATCGCAGCACCTGACAACATGTTGCAGTTATTTCAGACTGATCTCAGGTGGATAGGGGTAACAACATCAGTCCACCTGAGATCAGTTATTGGGCTGAAATCAGAAACATCATCCACCACTGAACTCTGGAGCTCTCCCCCCCCCTGAGCTGCTGCCAGGGACTCAAACATCCTCTTCTGAAACTCACACTGCCATCATTTTAATTCATTGGTTTTCATCTTTCTGTTTTATTGTGAAGAACTGTGATTTTTATTTTGAAAGGTGCTTTACATCTACAGGGCCTGTAATATTAAATAAAATATAATTCCCTGCTTTCTTTTTTCTTTTCTCTGCTTCTTATGCTAGCACATACTGTATATGCAGCATATCTCTCATTGTGCTTATTAGCTCTATAGTGTAAGAGTAAAATAATTAAATGTGCAAAATATCTTTTGCAAACATTTATTTGAAGACTGCTTCTAACTATGCATATACAAAAATCTCTGTTTCTGTTTTGCAGGGTTCTTCCCACAGCAAAATTATTTATTTAAATTGGGTTTCTAAATCATTTAGTGTCCGATGTCACAGCTGCAACGCCGTCCCTTATTTTTATGAAAAGGTTTCATTGAGAGATTCATAAAAAGTCTGGTTAGGCCAGTCCTGCTCCAGACTGCGGATCACAGTCGATTCTCAGAGGTTGTGTTTTGCTGTGGTGAAATTTGATTAGATTTGCAAGATTAGAAGCAAACCACAGTTTTTTCCCATGAACAAACTGACAAGTCAAAGAATGTTAAAGCTTCAATAAACACTTACAATTATCATAACTCACGCCTCAGGCTCTCTCTCATATCTGGTGGATCTTTCCCTGAAATCAATTGCACTGGCAGATATGTTTCCTCAGACTACCAAGACAGTGACAACAGAACCAGTGTCAACACTATGTCGCTGCCAGCGGTGAGGTGCAGGACAGACATGACCCTGCTGCTCTGATTTATGAGCCCAGACACAGGAAAAGGCCCTTTTATGGTGCTGGTCCTGCCTGGGAAAGTTGGCATACATGAGAGAAAGTTGTCAACTGTGTGTAGACAGAGGCAGAGATGGACTGCACCACACAAGGCAGAGATTGTGCCTATTCTCCTCATCCAATTCACCACAGGACTATAATGCTGTTTTCCCATGCTCACCAAGGCCCCATGTTTGCCTAGTGAAGTCATAAGTAGGTGTTAATGCCTCTTTAGTTATGTCAGCCTGAGCTGCTGAGGAGGAACCTCTGTCTCCTCACGCAGAAGCTGAATGCTCTCTACTAACCCCATCACTTCCACCTGATGACAAAAGCAGCTCCATCCTAAGCCACAGATGAAGAATTCACATCCCAGTTTTTAACTTTCCATGAATTCCACCAGAAATGGTTTTTCTAGCAGAGCTAGTTTTCAACATCCCAGTGCTAAAGCCTGAATAGGGACCAGAGTCTCACCACACTGAAGTATAAATAGTCATCAGAACTCTGCAGCACTGACCCAAACAGATGCTGAGGTCCAGGAACACAAACACATCAAGAAAGCTCTTCAAACTTCTGGATAACCAGACAACTCTGAGGTTTGAAGGATGGATATGGAAGAGAATCCTTCTTGGTCAATGTTGAGGCATCCAGGGTTTCAAGAAAACATTAATCTTAGTCCACTGAAGGACAAAACAAGAGATGGAAGAACATCATCATTCCATGTGTGGCTGGAATGTTTGAAAACGCTCAATAATTCTGGTGGATTTGAAACTTGCCAACTCTCAGACAGAGATTGGTTCATATTAATGCTAAAACAGCCAACCATCAGCTCAGCAGTGGAGTGAGGAGTATGCAGACCTCTGCATTGGGGAATCTAAACAGCAACAACACAATATCCTGGCTGTTCATTTACCTGAAAATGAACAGGTACAAGAATCTCTGATTTGAAGGTACCAGTGAACAACTAGGACAAGGATGGCGTCACATTTACTGCCAGCGTAGTTCTGCTCTGCTTTCAGAGGAGTTTTTTTTTTAGCTCCAAGAAACACAAGAAATCCAGGTTACCTGCAGATGGCTAGCATCGTTGCAGGTGTCAACAATCTGTCCTGGTTGACAGTTATGTTATCTGTTGGATTGTTTACAGTCACTTCATTCAGCACATTAAACAACAAAGGATGTTATAACATTCTCAATTTATTCCTAATAGACGTGTAATCAAAATGGACAGAGTTTAGGTCCATGCTGTAAATTCCCTCATTGTAATGTAAATAAACAATTGTTTATTTGCATAAACATCTAAGCAAATAAAAATGTAAGTTATAAAATTATACCAGTCAGGTGTGTTTCGTTGCACTAATCCAATTTAATGGCCCCCAAAACACAAAACACTCAAAATGAGAAGTGACAAAAATTAATTTCACTTTCATTAAAAAAAATCATCAAAAATTCAAAGCTAGTTGTGAATTACTGTTGGGAGGAGTCCAAAGAAGCATGACAGCGGAAGAGTGAAGCATTCTGGGTAAAGAACCATAATGCTGTGAGATAAACTGTTACAAATGACCAGTTTTCTACTTCATGGGGGATCAGGGTTTTGTGACAGAGTTAGATTGTTGGGTGAGGATAAAACGAGAATCGCAGTGAGACAGTTATGGTTCTACCCTCCCTGTGAGGGTCAAGCTTCAGTTTGACACTATGCAGATATTAATTCATTCATGGCTGATTTTACTGAGAGCAGACTTTCTATTTCAAATTGTCAGATGTCTGTATGTCAGCGGTTCAGGTGAACAGCATCATTCAGTTTCTGCCAGCTTCATTAATATAGGCTTAACTGATGAGTTCTGAAGGAAGTAAATGTGTAGTACTGTTGTCATGGAACTATAGATAAAAGCAAATATTATTATTAATGAGCATCTCTGGGATTTTAAAGTAGAATCCCCAAAAATCTATCAGTCTCACTGAATTCCACAACTTTTCTGCAAACTAAATAATTTACTGCCGATTCATAAAACTGATTATTGGTTATCATGTAGCCATTAAACAATTCTGTATTTTGTGTGAAAATCTGCATAGTTCATCTTAAACTGAAGGAATGTTTTGTAACCAAAACTGTCACAAATGTTTCATTTCTAGTTCATGTGAAATTTATTGATAAGGAACTAAAAAATGTTAAGTTTTTTTTTGTCTGACATAGGCAGATTTAGCACACATTACTTTGAAGAAATTCAAATAACTGCTATAAATTGATAATACCCCAGAGCATCAGCCCACCACTGTCTTTAAGTGTTAGCATGATGTTCTTTTTCAAAAACGCTGTGTAGGTTTTATACCAAATTTGATCAGACACCCGTCCTACAAAATCTCCCTTTGTTGTTTCTTCAGCTCTTTTTGCAAGAGTTTTAGAGATTCTCAAAATGTTTTTGGGGAAAATGAGACAGGCTTGGTCATTTGAGGTTTTTACCTTCTCTGGATGTGTTTTTGTCCAGTCTCTTTTTCTCACTGACCTTAACTGAGGCAGATGAGGCCTTCAGTGCTTCGGATGTTGTTCTGAGTTCATTTGTGACAAATCATTGATGAATTATTCACTGTAAAACATTTGAAGGTGGTTAAACATGAAAATGAAAGTCCCCCTGCTGCCTTGACAATGGAATTTAAGTCAAGGAGAAAATTGTTTTGGTTTTAACTCAGAAATTAATGTTCATAAGGTTGATTTAACCTTATGAACAGGAGACAAAGGTGTCTAAACATTGTTTTTTAAGCTCATTAATCTTGAATTGTGAGTTTTAACTTAATGCTGCAATTTAAACCAAATAATTATTTCACAATATGCAAGAAAAAACTACTGCCCTCACCTAGTTAAAGAGCACACACTTCCCTATTATTTTTACTCACAATATCAAGTTAAAATAACTACTTATTTTACTTGAGAATAATTTAAGATCTTGTTTGAAATTGCATGAACAGATTTTCTGATCTGATAATGAATTTTATTAATCATCACATTGAATTCTGCTCAGAAACATTTAGTGTAAACAGAACATTATCCTCAAGCTTCGCAAACTGTCAGATGCATTAAATAAACATTTGCCTTAACAGAATAGAATAGAATAGAATTCAACTTTATTGTCATTGCACTGTCACAAGTACAAGCAACGAGATGTAGTTTGCATCTATCCAGAAGTGCTCTACGAGATATAAATATTTATTTACAGATGTACAAGACTATGTATGTATGGACTATAAGGGGTTATAGGAAAGAGATATAGATATTGTGTATAAATATAAATATAAATATGGGAGCTATATGCACAGATTATACAGATTATACAGAATATATAGATTATACAAGAATGTTAGGGAATAGATTATACATGTATATAATATAATACAAGATAAATAATGGCAGATAAAATTTACAGTTTGCATGTGTGTGTGTGAAGAAAACAGTCCGTGATGTGTGTGTGTGTGAGGATAGTCCATGTGTTATTGTTGTATGAGAGGATAGGGGAGTACAGTCCTTATAGTTTATGTTTTATGTCAGGAGGCGTTCAAAAGCGTGACAGCTGTGGGAAAGAAGCTGTTCCGGTGCCTGGTGGTTCTGGTCCGTAGGCTTCTGTAACACCTCCCAGAGGGCAGGAGGGAAAAGAGTGTGTGTGCTGGGTGAGTGGAGTCCTTTGTGATTTTCCTGGCCCTTTTCAAACACTGCTTCCTGTAGATGTCCTTGATGGCAGGGAGCGGTGCCCCGGCGATATAGTGTGCAGTTTTCACCACCCTCTGCAGCGCCTGCCGGTCGGAGACGGAGCAGTTCCCGTACCAAGCTGTAATACAGTTGGTGAGGATGCTCTCAATGGTGCAGCGGTAGAAGTTTGTGAGGATCTCTGAGGACAGGTGGTTCTTCCTCAGGGTCCTCATGAAGAAGAGGCGCTGATGCGCCTTCTTAATGAGTTTTTAGCAGCTGGTCATCCAAGTCAGGTCCTCGGAGATGTGGACTCCCAGGAACTTAAAGGTGTCCACACGCTCCACCACAAGAGTCAAATCAATGTAACACACTTTCATCTTAGGAAACAAAAACATGCTGCTAAGCACTTTGGGAAATAATTCAAACTCCTGTCTCTTTCTTTTTTCAGTTTTGATTTGATTCTGACCACTGGTTCATCTCTGTCTGGATGACTTTTCTCTCTGTGGTTCTCTGGAATTCTACAACTTATAGAAATATTGTAAACATTTAACGGCTGAAATATTAGAATCTTTTTCACCTTTTCATTAGGTTTAGGGCATGATATGTTGATTTTTCTTTTAGCCAACTTCATATTGTCAGATAGATATTCTTGATTCATCTACTCAGGCAGTAACCAGGTGGGTTCTGATAGAACTCTGGGCTCTTTTAAAATAAACTATAAATTTTAAATTTTGCTTATTTTTGTTTGGTATTAAAACCTTTGTTTTAATTAAAACTTATTTGATGATCAGAAACTTTTAAGTGCAAAAAAAGGGAGATAATTTATTACAGAAAAATACTTTCTCAAAGCTTACAAAATAGTAAATTCTGTTTAGGTTGAATTTTTTCAGATAAAGTTGCTGATACAGACACCCGCGTGGTTCCTATCATGCGATTCCTAATCTGCTTGGATAACTCAGTTTGGTTAAGAGTAATGCTGATCTTCACACATTCCCAGCTATTTGGATCCCATCGCTCTCTTCCAGCCACATTCTAATGGCTCTATAAAGTCTGGTGACCTCAGCCTCTCACATTTACAGCCAATGACTTTAAGTGTGTCCAATCCAATCTGCAGGTATTTATTGACAGAGAAGTGCACAGCCTCCCACTAAGTAAATTGAAATTGCTCGCCTCCCGTGGGACGCCATTTCAGCTGCGGCCAGCTTCAGGGGCAATGGGAGTTGGGTTGCAATCACTAGGGGATATGAGCATATTTATGCATCACTCATGATGTTATTCCTTCTTATTCCATCAATAATGTTGTGTCCTGTTGCAGCTCTGTCCCTCACAAACGACTTTTATGTTCTTCTAATTCAAACAGGACATGAGGGGACGATGGGGTGAGGGATTGCTGAGCTGCAGGGCTAATGTAACGCTCTGCAGATGGCCTGCGTTGGGTTAAGCTGGTGAACATGTGGTGACTACAACACTAGCTGTGCGGATGACCTGTAGCCTGCTGGTCAGTGCAGCTGCAGCAGGGTCAGTCACAAAAAAATTGTGATGTAATACACCCATAAGCCCCACCCCCTGCAGCCTCAGCTCATTCTGAGATACATGCTTCATTATATCATTATTCACATGGACACTTGAACCCCATGTAGCTCAGCGATGATGCATAAATCAAAGAATGATGAATGCAGTGGATTGGTCTTTGTTCTGAATGTGCATCATGGTGTGTTCTAATGCAGAAAGATAGATTCTTATGTAAAAATCAATAAAGGATATTCTCCCGAAAGGTGTCAGCGTTTAGTGTTATGGATCTTTTTTGACAGAGAAGCAGCTGCAGCTTTAAGCTGAAAATGTTATCGTTTTGTCAATCGATAAACGAGCTACTTCTTTCACCATCTTCACTCTTCAAGAAGCATCCATCTCCTCAAGTACACTTCCATAGCTGATGATCAGGGCCAAGATTTCCTTGTCATTATTCTAAGTCCCAGGTATCCTTTTCATGCTGATCAAGTGAGTTTGGGTTGTCTTAAGCATTAAAACAGGATGACTGTTTTTAACCACCTGATCATGTTATTTGTAAAATGTGAGAAAGTAATGACAAAAAGTGAATCCTCTAAATCTTTGGACATTGTTTCCAAACTCCAGAAAGACTTAACTAAGAACATAAACCACATAAAAAAGAATAAAAGAATAATAATCCTCATAAATTTAAAATTCTTAAATTCAAAAGTACAGCTCTACTCCAAGGTGCTGCCACCCTGAGAGGCGCAATTAAGTTAACTAAATTTGCACTTATATTTCTACAGTGTCTCCTTTTTTGATCTGGGTTTTATTCTGTTTTATTCTATATTATTTATTTATTCTTTTTATATTCTTTTATTGTTTATCCAGCTGGTTTCTGTTTCTGACCTAATATCGATCGTAATTTGGTTCAGCAGTGATCCCTGATATTATGTTGAATGAAAATAAAGATAATCTGAATCTTTTAAAACAGAGTGAGAGACTGAATATGTTTGTGATTTATGATCTGCAGATGGTGAGATGTTTGTTCAGCTCTTCATTCATGTTGCAGCAGCACTGCATCTGTTAACCTGCCATAGCACCATGGAATGTAGGCTATATGTAGGTTATATTCCATAAATAAAATATGTGTTCTGATAAGAATAGTTTATCAGATTAAAAATGACTAATAATATGCAGGTATTAAACATAGTTTTTGTTAAACTCAGATGTTTTTTTATTGTTCTGATGTAATAGTAGTTTTCCATCAGCTGTAAGAATAAAATGATCATAATTAACACAAATAAAGGCTTGAAACATCAGTCTGTGTGGAATTTGTCCATGTAGTAAATTTACTCATTAAAATAAATTAACCTTTATTAATATTCTGATTTATTGCATATGACTACTTATAAGGTAGACTCAGTTCAGAAGTTGAATTTATGTCAGGGATTTTGACAAGATAATTAAGTTCAGAAGTTTGGAACCAGAAAAGTCAGAAAAAAAATCCTAAAACTGCTTCAGTCCAGAAGTAGCTCCAGTCAGAAGTTTGATTGATTAGTTCATATTCTGAGAAATATTTACTGCACCTCAGAGTAAAATAAAAAAAATATTTTTGAACTGTTTTCAGAGTATCATGTGCTGGATCCCAGTTTTTGGACCTTCATTGTCTAACATGCTTCTTTCTGCTGCTGCTGCTGCTGTTTGACCCAGAGGGAGTGAAAGGCTCTCCTCCGTCAGAAAGTCTGAGGGATGCAGATACTGATGAAGACATTAATGGTGCAAAACTGTCCTCCTCCCCACTCCTTATTGTTTTATGAAGCCTGAACACAGACACACAGTCCAATCTCAGATTGATTATGCTGCTCCTCTCCATTGATTGTGCTGCATGTGGTTCTGCTGTCAAGTGTGCAGACAAGAGAAACGCACTGGGGGAGAAAAACAGACCAAAACAGTCTGATTTTTATTTATGTTTATTCTCCTCACCATGACGAGCAGAAGAATAGTGTTTTTTATTATTAATTTCATGGATTATTTGCTCATTATGCATTAATCATGGTGCCCCATCTGAAAGGTGCAGGCGCCACAGTGTGAGAAACAGCCATTCTGATCTCAATTAGATTCTGCCTCTGCTCTCCGTCTGCCCATAAATCACCTTTCTAAAGTGAAATTAACAGTTACTGGAGCGCATTAATATCCCAAGTCAGGCATGAGGGGGAGGCAGTGAGTGGAACCAGCCATCTCTCACATTATGAAAACCTCCATTTGTTTGTAAAATATCAACATCACACTCCTCTTCCTCCTCCTCACCGTACTGGGATCCAGTTACTGCCCTCTGAACAGAAACTCCTTCAGAACCTTTCCACATATCACCAAATCAACCGTCATTATGATCAGCTTCTTCATTCTGCAGATGGTCACTAATTGTAATAAATACAGAGGCTATAAAAATATTCATCCTCAACTTTTATTGCATTTACAAATCAATAATGATCAATTTGATGGTAACTTAATCAAAATAAAGTTGCAAAAACAACCAATAAGGTGAAAACGAATTTCAATTATACAAATGAGTCAGACTCAGACCCGTCTGCAGGTCTGGCCAGCCATAGTTATTATCGGGGCCTATTAGAGTTTAGAGCGCCACAGAAATCGAACATCAAGATAAGAGTAAATAATATTAAATTAAATGTTATTGTGTTAGTCAAACTATCTCAATTTTCACTTTTATAGTCCAAAATTACACCAATGTGGGAAGATATAATAGCTCTGTCGTCGAATGTTGACAAAGCTGTTACATTTTAGCAGTTTTATCAGCGGAGCTGGAATACCTGGAGAGAACCCAGACATGCACAGGATTTGAACCCAGGACCTTCTTGCTACCAGCTACAAAGGAAAACAATGTTATGTTTTTCCTATTACATCCGGAGTCTAAGGTAGCAGCTTAGCTACAGTTACAAATATAAATGACATATTATACAGACGTTTTTCAGTGTGAAATAGAGAAATGAAATAAGTGTGTTATAAGTGTCAAAATTATATTTTAACTTTGACATACATGAAAAGACAGGTTGGGATTTTTGTTTTTACACTTTTAGGTATTCTGGCACTAAATCAGGATGATATTTGACCTGCAGGAAAACACTGGGCAGTTCTTCCTCCATCCTCTCTGTCAGCTCCTCAGTAACGCTGTGGTCTATCAAAGGTCAAAGGTCACCCAGCATTCTCTTGTCAGGTCTCCCCTGAGTCATTACCATTTTAATGTCACACTTCCATCTATCAGTCCTGTGAAGGACAGCACACAGAGGCTGTAAGCCTGCGTCCCGAGGGCTTCATTCGTTCTGTCCGCTGACAGTCAGAGATGAAACCTTGCTGCTGCTGTACGGTTCCTCTTCCACTCGTCCCTTTGCTTCTCTTGTTTCTGTTCTTGCTGAGACTCACATTCCAGGACATTTCAGTCGGGGGCAATGATTCAACAGACAGAACTCTGAATGTAGCCACAGCAAAAAAGATGCTTGTGTCAGTTGATGCTAAGCAGTCCAGTAAAAGTTACTACCAGATGGCCATGGATGACTAGATCACCAAATACATATTAATGTGATCAGATTAAAACAGCTTGAGGATCAGTGTGTAGGGCATCGCTGGTAAAGAGCTGAATGGAGGACAGGTTAGAGAAAGACCTGAGTCAGAGCTGATTTTGAGGTCAGATGAATGTGAATGGAGCTTCCAGCTTGGCGTCTCAGCTTGGAGGAGTAAACTGGAGGCAGGCGTTTTGTGAGCTGATGAGGATCGCGTCTTTTCTTCTGAACAGAAACATAGGAGGGCAGGCAGGAGGAGAAGGAGCCGAGGACAACGAGGAGGTTAGAGCGCTAAGGCGACTCAAAGGAAGCCAGACTGGAGAACTGGTGTGGTATGGAAACCATTCCCATCGTTAGACCTGACTCAAAGGCAAGCACAGAGAGGCTTCAGTGGTTTAACTCTACCTGATATGGCAATCATCAGGATCTGATTGGTGGTGCAGACGCTCCTTAAGTAGCCACAGCAACAAAAGGCCAAATTGTTGCCAGGTGTGGTTGCTGCTTCCAGAGGATCATATCCTCCTACAGAGCCTCTGTTCAGGGAAGACTCACAACACACAACACACATGAATCCTAAAACAAAAAGTTCAGTCTGTCTATCAATGCTTACTTTTGTTTTGTTTTCTAATTAATCGTGCAAAGCACTTTGAATCGTCTTGCTGCTGAAAATGTGAAACACAAATAAAATTGCCTTGGCAATTGAAGGCAATTTGGTCACTTTAAAAATGAGTCATTTCTGGTCAAAATCAAAACATGCCTTATCATGATAAGGCTGCAGAAAAGACATGGCTTTGATGGCTGATGGAGACGGAGAAGCTAAAAAAGGAGGAACAAAAACTAAAGAACTACTGCTGAAGATGAAAAGTTATTTAAGTAGGAAAAAGAAAGAGAAAGAAGTAGAAACATGAAGAGGAGATAAAGAGTCTGAAAATGGAGCTGGAGATGGATTGTTCCCTAAACGCTGATGATTCCTGCTCTTCCATCTGTCAGGATGTGAACCGCAGCAGCAGCAAGCTGAGCAGGAGAAAGAATCTCCATTCATAATTAATGACATCATTTCAGCTACACTATTGACTAAACAAATGCATAAATCACACAGACCTGAGTCAATAGACATGAAATGTTTAATCATGTTCTTAGTAATGACTACAGTTCCCATAATGCCATAATAGTTTTGAGCTGCTGATGTGGATTAATGTGTTGTCAGATGAAGATTGGAGTGAGAGGAGACATGCTGCAGCGATCAGCCGCCTGAGCTGGACTGACAGCGACAGCGGGGGGAAAACGCTGCGCTTTATGTGGAGTGGCAGGCGAAAAGTGGCTGTCAAAAAATGCACTGGATATTTGCTGTTTTGTTTATCAGCCGGCTGGCGCTGAATAAAAGTGCAGGAACATGTAGAGGGTGTCCTCCTGCCTTTTCATCTGCTCTCTAAATGGGTCTGGGGATTGGAGAGTGCAGTTTATCCCCTCCATTCTGCCTGACAGAGAAACCATTTAAAGCTGGCTGCCGAGGAGACAGCAGTCTGTCACCAGAGACAGCGCTCAAATCAACTCTTCACATGCTGCTGCCCGCTGCGCCTCCTGCCTTCACATCAGCACGCTCAGCCTCAAGCTGCCAGCTGTGTACAAATGTGCCTCTCACACAAGCAGCCGCGTTTTCTGTCAAAATCACAATATGCTCCAATCTTTGTGGTTTTAGGTCAGTAATAGGTGTAACATTGTAGCAACAAAGCTAAATTCTGACAAACACACAAAAGAATCTCATCAGAACTTTTTAGGTTTCTGAGAGATCTGCAGGATTCCTTCCTTCCTTCCTTCCTTCCTTCCTTCCTTCCTTCCTTCCTTCCTTCCTTCCTTCCTTCCTTCCTTCCTTCCATCCATCCATCCATGTATGAATGTTCTCAGCCAGCTTCAGTATCACAGTGAAGTGATTCTGCTCTGATGGGTCCATCTCCTCATGACACGTTGAAGCTGAACCGCCCCCCCCCTCTCACCCCCCATCAGTTTGGGTCGCAGGTTAATGACTTTGTGTATAACGTCCAGCAGACTCTTTGATAACTTGTCGTCCGGCCCCTCCCTCCATGTGTCCACTGTGAGGACGATGAAGACGCGATGTAGCAACAGGAGGAGAGGAATGTGACGGCTTTGTGGGAGAACAAGCAGCCAGGCCTGCACACTGAGAACCACCAATATTTATTCATGATAGAGAGAAAGTACTGGTTTGTTGGCACAGGCTACTTCATTTACATTCTGTTATGGACTGTTTGCTCCAGCGTGGGAGCTGTGTCTGTCTCCAAATAGATGAACCTGTCCCAGTCACTCCTTTTCTCTGTCATCCAGTCAAGAAAACTCTTAAGTTTTTCACAGAAGCTCCCTTCATGTTAAAGTACAAGCTGGCTTCTGTTCTCAATAACCTGTAAAACCTATTAGAATAAACCAAAATTGATCGTTCATTAGGATATTTTCAAAACGTTCAGTGGGTTTGGAGTCATGGACTTCTGCTTTATGTTTTAATAAGAAATTGTGCATTTCTGTATTCAGTTCCTAAGTAGTTTAAGTTTATCATGAGTCTTCCAAACATCTGCCACTAGCTGGATTTCAGCGCTCTGTGTCAATTTATAACATAGAATAAACAAACATCTGATATGAAGTTGAGGACAATTTTCTTTTACAGCAGGCAAGGATTAACTGAAGGACGGAAAAAAGAAAGATAGACAGGATTTAATGATCGATGTGGAAAAGAAAGAGAATAAATAAGGGGAGCTATGACTGTAGTAAAGACAGAAGAAATGAAAAAAAGATTGCAGCACAAGAATGGAGGACAAAAGTAATGAAAGGAAGTAGGACAAAGGATGAAAATGTGCAAAGAGGGAAGGGAAGAAGGGAAAAAGAAAGGAAAGAAGGTGACAAGGAATGGTTTTAATAGGACACAAATCAGAGAGGAGGGTTACAGAAAGAAAGGAAAGAAACAAAAAGGCAATGAGCGAAATAAGTCAGGACACAGGAAAGGAAGGAGGGACATAAAAGAGGGAGCAAGGAATGTTGAAGGGAAGTTAGAACACCAGGAAAGAAGAAAGGAAGGAAGAATGGAAAGAATATTGAAGCTTTTAGACAATAAGAAATGGAGTATAATCTGGAAAACTGAATATTTTTCCAGACTTATTTTCTCTTTCCACAGTCTTCCAAACCTGGAAAACATTGAAATCAAATTCCAATAAATCCCAGATTAACCAAACCTGTAGGTGATAAAATACCTGTGCTGTGGCTGTGATTGGGACATGTCCAATCATAAAGCTACTTATGAACAAACCATCTCAGATTATTACTTCATATTTACACAGTCTAATGAATGTCTTCATTACTTAGCTGGAAACACTTAAAATGTGTGTTGAATGATAAATGAAACAGGTACAAACAAATTGAAGTATTTTATTGATTGTGTGTTTTTATGCCGTGTCATCTCAGCTGGAACTGATGGTGTCCTGTTAAAATAAAACAAACAAATAGATAATATAAGTATTGTGACTGTTTGAAATGCACTGAAATGTTTGAGAGCTATGTGTAGATGTGGCTTGTCTCTTCCTCTGCAGGGCGTTCAGGACCTGAGCACCGTTTCTAGGTTCCGGAAGAGACCAATGCAGATGGAAGGAGGGACCAATAGGACTATGCACTTTAGAAATGTAATGTTATTTATATTTATAGAAATGTCTTTTTAGAGGTCCTTAAACATGAATAGTATTTGCTAACGTATATTATTCTGAAGATTTAGTTATTTTTGTTAAAGTTTGTTTGTGTGTATGTATTTTGTTTAACATTCTTTTTCATTAATTTAATTTTTCCCCCAGAGAAAAATAAAAGGCATGAAACTGCGTCTTTATGTGTTTTTTTATTTTTATTTATAAATCCTACATTTAAAAACAGTCTTTATAAGCTCTGTCATGGTCCTGGGTTGTTTGAGTTTTCTTGTTTGTATTTTGATGATTTAGCCCTTGCAGCTGTTTGCCTGTGTGTGTTTATTCCTGCTGGATCGTTGTGTATTCTGTGTCTGTCTGTCTGTCTGTCCCGGTGGATATTGCTTTTGGACTATTCAATTATTTTTATCTACCTCTGCTCGTCCTGTTGCTCTTTGGATCTTCCTCAAAACTTACCAAATCATGACAAACTCTTTTAAATGAAGATTTACCAAAATAGAATCAGGGAAAAAAATTCATGTTGAAGGGAATTTATTGTTGTTAAAGATTAATCAACGCGCTACTTTTCTAAACTGTGTTCAGAAGTGAACGATCCTTTTACAAATTAAACACTGTAAAAATATATTTTTTTCAACATTTAAGAATTATAGTCTAATATCTATTTACTGACATTTACACTGAGCATATATGAGTTGAAACCTCACTCTGCTCTTTATAGCCATGCTGTGTGATCACACTGATTGTTGAGGTTTGAAAGTGATAGCAGATGAAGATGCTATTTGAAGAGGTTTTTTTTTTGTTTTTCTTACAAACTCAAGTTTGTAGTGAATAAACTTTTTGCTGAACGACAAACATATCTAGACACGAAAACTCCAGTCCTTCTAGATTTGAACAAGTTGTCGTGGGAACTCACCTTCCCTCACAGAGTTGTTGATGATAAGAGTGGAATGATTGGCCTTTTTAGTTTAAAGAGCTGAACACTTAATCACTAGCTGGTGTGAAGAGGCTGTAGATAAAGCAGCTGAAAACTAGAGAGACTCTACAGGGGAATGCTGAGTCTCTGTTAATGTTGTCCAGCTGCAACAACTGCAGAGTTTCTCACCACCTTTATCTCACCATGGTCATTTATTACCCTGCCGGCTCCCTGGCAAATATTTCCTCTTTATCATAACAATGTTTTCTGATGCACCACAATCATACTCCTGTTAACATGACCATTCGATACTTCAGATACCTCCATCCATACATTGTGGAAGAACATGAGTCCTCACAAATAATTAGTTGAAATCTAACTGTTAGGGCCTGATGTACTGATGCACTGTTCCTCTTCACGAGGCTCTTTAACAATCGCTCACACCCCTCAGTGAAACGTGGCTCCTAAAGTGTGTTGCTAAACTTGCTAAACTTTATTTCCCATCACAGTGGATTGGATTGGATTTGCTCATACAGGTTTAAAGACTTAGAGATAGCTTAGTACCAAGAAATAAAAAAACATGACTTTTGCTTGTCATTAAATGCATGTGCGTGTGTGTGCGTGTGTAAGCGCGTATGTATATACAGTATGTGTCAAGCTGGATCCTGACTGCCAAATCCTGGATCCTCCAGTCTTATTTGACTTGATACGTTTTAATAGCTGCTCATTGCTACCCATTATGAAGGACAATCAATAGTGATAACACGTTGGTTGTGAGCAGCAGAGGCACCAGCAGCTCGTCACCACAACGCCAGCCCATTTTTATTTACACCTCAAACACATTATTTGCCTCTTCAGCTTCCCATTTCTAAATCCCCTCCTTCCGCCTGAGATATATTGCCATTTAAAGATGACAAAGAGGCCGTGGAGGTGGCCATTACAATAATCCATCATGTCTAGTAGTGGCTGGATCCAGCCTTGCGGTAAATCCAATCTGAGCAGGGTCAGCTGTGTTTTGTTGTCCTGCAGTTTGCTGCCTGACGTGTCCGTTGCTCTGTCGCTGCTAAGCTTTGTCACATGAGACACATTAATGCTCCACATCTGACGGCTGACAGACACTGGGATGCCATCGTACAGTTAAACACCATCATCAAACACACAACAATCATCTGATCTACAACTGCAAGGGGAAGATTTCATTCTTATCACAGTATGTTCATAGTTTCCACTTACAAAGCATTACAGTTTTAAAGAGAATTTATCTTCTACTTAAATTAGTTTTTGAAATGAATAATTGAATGTTTTATTTTGAACATGTGCAGCCAGTTTAATGTGTTCAGCTAATGCCTGAAAAGGAACAGGAAGAAGCATGAGCTCATTTAATCCAAACCTTCTCAGTACATGTACAGTATGTACACATATTTTAAATCATTTCAATCTGATGTCATGAGTACAAAACTATATTCTACAGATATCATATTATCATCATTGCTGGGCCATCAATTTGTTTTCAAAAAGTTAAAGCCAAACTGTAAAAAACCTAAAACACTGAAAATAACCTGGATACAAAAAACACGCACAATAAAAATTACAGTTAACTTCAAAAAACAAATAGAAAATGAAAAGACATCCATGGTTTAGGTGGATTTTTGACCTTAAGAGTCCAAGAAGAGAAATTAAAGACAAACAATATTAAGGTCATCACTAATCTTTTCTGGACAAAGAATTCCTCTTTGTGTTCCAGTAGAGGTAAGTGTTAAATATTCTTCAGGCATATCAAGATTTTCAGCTCTGAAAGTTCAAGACTGCACTTTTTAAATGAGTAATACTGAAAGATTAAACACTTTTACATGTTTTTGTCATATCTACAGAAAAGTATAGTCAAAAGTGAAATCACGTGTGGTTCCACTATTTTAGAAATATTTATTGGAATTGAATGTACAATAAACCAGAACCCTGACAACATAGTCATGTCAAATTATCAGAAGGATTTTTGCTAAATTTACTGACTTAAGGTGCAATTTTTACAAAATAAAAATACACTGGAAAATATGTAAAACTTTACAGAAACATGTTCTGTAAAACTGCTTACATGCTGTAATTTTTGTGTTTTATTTCTGGTAACCACAGCTGTATTTTGTCATTCAGTTACAACCTTTATTTTGTCTTAATGCACTTCTATTTAAAATGATGCAATGTCCAAACAAATATCATTTACTGTGGACCATTTCTTACCTCTAATTTGGATGTCTAAATTTCTGTATGTTTTACAAGGCAGAAGCACAAGCTTGGCTAAAAACTGTATGAGTTGTTTCAGAGGTCTTAACCTGATTAATCAAAAGTGACTCAGGCAGCTCTTCTCTCCCCAGGATGCCTGCAGACAAACCACTTTCACATATTAATGTATGCACTGGTGACTAATGCATAAGTATGGATCTTTAGTCAGCCTACAGCCAGGCTAAGGAACCACCAAATAGAGTTAATCATTACATCCCAACCCCTACCCTCATTGATTAGTCACATACTAAAGCTGGCGGAGCAGTCAATCCTGCATTGGATGCAGATGCAGCTTGCTGTGGCAGAACAGCATTTAAACAACCTTTTATTTTCTGGGTTTGTGTTAAAAAATATTGAGCAGCTTCAAGGCTCTGCTCAACAAGTTGTGCTCAGTCAATGTGCTTCTGTGTTACATCAACATACTGTTAAAACAGATGCAGGAAAAGATTTGTTTCACGCACAATCTGACATGCTGTCATTTACTTCAGCAAAATGTCATCAAAAAGTGACTGCCTAGTTTTCTGGCAGTAGAGATGAGGCCATTCAGGAGCAAGTCATTATCAACACCAGTGCAGAGTGTATACTCACTATTAAACACTTCTATCATGAATCAGAGTTTATAAGGGTTGGACTAAACCTGGAGACTGGGGTACAGAAACAATTGATGTCCAGGAATCAGAGGCTCGGGGACAAAACTGTGGAGAACAAGGAGAGGAAAATACTGGACATCTGCAAGCAGGAGGTGTCAATAATCTGGCAGAAACAGGAAGGTTTGAGAGGGTTTAGTACTAAAGATGACAGGTGAGTGAAATTGCACTGATTGCAGCAGAGGAGGTGGGCGTGGCAGGGCAGAGGACAGACAGACAGACATCAAACCAGAACAGATTTAATCATTTGTTATGTGAAGTCTTAGCAGCCTTGTGTGTCCAGACTGAGGATCCTCACTAGGTGTGGTAGCTTTGTTAAACAGAACAGATGAGTCAGCTGATCAAACAGGACCAGAAGTTACAATGACTTGTTGCTCTGCTGAAGAAAGGCTCTCAGATTGAACTAGTCTTCCACAGCTCTGTACTTCAGAGTTTGTTTAATCTCTGTGGATCCCCTCAGTCTTGTGTCTCTTTCTGCACTCATTATTTCTGCTGCAGGATTCGAGTAAGGCTCAGATGGAAAAGCTTTGTAGAGACGTTGAGCTTGAGATATGTGTCTCTGCTTTTTCTGTGAGGTATTAAACAGATGTGCCTACTCTGATTAATATTTTTTGCCTGTGAATAAGTTACACAGCTTTAAAGTCTCATGAGAAACAAATTGTTCCACTTATTTAAATTTTTCCATTTTTTACTTCTTAATGTGTAATCTTCCCTTTGGTTCATGTGTCTGAATAGATCTATATTTTTTGAAGCAGTAGCTGCGTTAAATAAACTAATCACATTACATTGGTATTGCTCGTGTCATGAATATCTTTAGGGGATCTACAGAAACTCTTGATAAGTTATAAAATTATGAGCTAAATGTTTTGTTTTCTACACAGGGGCATGGGTTTCCATTCCTAAAATTAAAGATTGAAGTTACATTATCAGATTTAAATGTGTTCATGGAGTTATTAGCTAATTTCTTTTTTAAATGCACTAACAATCACATCAATCATGCAAATGAAGGACATGCCATCGTTTTGTCTTCTGGGAAAGAATATATTGTTTTCAGCCAAAGCTTGTTTAGAGGTCACTGTTAGTTGTTCAGCAAAACACAAAGAAAGTCTAACAAAGTTACTTTTTCTGCTCTCCAACAAACTCTTTAAAGACTCACACTCTAGCAAACAATCAGCATTGTTTCAGGTCATGTAAAGCGTCCAGGAAGTATAACTTCCAATTATCCAATTATTTCACCATGATCTGAACACAAATTAATACAATTATTTAGAAAGCTGAATGCAGAAAAAAATATGGCACTGGAAACCTTAAGCCTCAACTTATGGGCTGGGACGTACTGTAAATGGACACATAGCTGGTAAGTTTTAGCTTTAAACAGTAAAGTTCTATAAAAGAATGATCCAGATTTCATTTTGATCCACAGTGGGTTACATAGACTGAGATACTCACAGATCAGACAGATTGATGACAGTCAACACAGCACAAAACCAACTAACCCATTCAACACCCTCCTGCTTAGAAGAATGATTCAAGTAAGAGGTTGTGCCTGGGCAGAGAAAGCTAAGTCTGCCCAGACACATTTGATGTGTGAGGCTGGATGGTTTCTGTGAGGTGAATCTGAAGGAGTGAGCAGGCAGAGATGCTGTGGATCTTTGCTGGACGACTGTGAAATAAAATGAATTCAAGAGTGAAGTGTTGAGGCTGAGGTTTAGTGAGAACATCCAGGGAGGCAGGAAACCCGCAGAGCTTTGACCTGGGAGCCAAGGAGAAGATCCAGGTATGAAGGCAGCAGCAGCTGCACCACATTCTCCATCAGAGATCCTTCATTGGGTCAGACCTTATACTCACATACCACAAACTCTGACACACAATTTTTTATTTTAAGCTTGAACTACAAATGAAACATTTATTCATAAATCACCCTACCGTCAGTAAATTTGCTTACTAACTAAAACTGTTTAAAGCAAAATGAGTAGTTTAAAAATGAAAGGGTGGTCAAATTGCTTTTTGATAAAACTAAAATTAAATTAGTTGTACAGCCATGATTAGAAACATGAAGGTAGTGGAAGTCTAACAGAACTTATTAACCTGCCTGAGCTTCTCCACTGGTTGTTGCAAACCTTTCCTGGATCCGTAGTGAGGCTGACAACAACAGGAAGTGCTGGTAGCTTCTGGTAATTCTGCTGCTTACAGTGGAAAGGGACTAGCTCTTGAGTTAACTCCATTTAATGTGTCCTGCAGTATCTGAAATGCATAAATGTGTCAAGTGAAGAAGCCTTAATAGACCTGCTTAGGCTTGTAATTGCAACAGTATTGTTTCCTTCTGATTAAGACAGAAGCGTTCCCTCCGGACCCCCACCCCTCGATTGCTTCAGCTCCTTCATCTGCATTAGCTGCTTCTTCCCTTGCTTTAATCTGCTCTCTCCTCAGGTATTTAGAATAAATCAATGGGAATACATGATTGTTTAATGATTTTTTGGGGAGCTTCCTTCGACCACAGCTGCATGATTTAGGATGACTAATCCCAGTTTTTAGCATTGATCTTAGGTGGTGGGAGGCTGAGCATCCTCACTGAGGAATGGCTGCATTAAGAGGCTACTAGTTGGGCATGTCCAGCATTAAGCCATGAGAAAGAGATTTGCTCAAGGTTACAGACTACTGAACGGGGTAGGTGTAGAATAACAGTGTCCATTTGAAAAAAAAAGAAAAAAGGAGAGACGATTTGTGATCCAACAAGTGTCTGTTGTTGCTATTTTTTCTGGACTAACTGTCTACGATTCACTCACAAATGGTTAACTAAATAAAATTAAAATAAATATTTATGCTTCAGGCATGGTCTCTTAGTGTTAACCTCATATGGGGTTTCTTGCTTTTTAAACATCCTCAAGACAGTTTCACTTGACCACTGATCATCCACATATGAGTCTCTTTCTTCAACCAGACTGAATAGTACTTTTAGCCAAAAATACATTTTTTATTTTTAGAGAACACTTCTTAGAGTGCACTCTCAAAAGTATTTGAAACGTTCAATGCCACATTTGTATCCTGTCTGACATCATACAGGGACAGATTCTGTACTGACCAGGGTGCTGCGGTGGAGCAGCGGTAGAGCACAAGTAATATAAGGAGACCTGAGTCCTTGACTTGACTGTCACAGGTTTGATTCCAGCCTGATGACTTTAGCTGCATGTTTTCCCTCTCTGCCACTTTCCAGTCTAACTACTCTCAAATAAAAAAGGCTGTCTGAGCCAAAAAAAGATTACTATTATTACTTTGCTTCTTTATTTGAAGTAAACTAAATGATCTGAGTAAGAATGACTTAAATTTATCATTTTAAACACACTTCATGAATTCAGTAAAAAAAAAACTTAATGAATTGAGTTGGATGATCTTAGTAAATTGAGTTGGATAGACAAAACTTGAGTTGGTTTAATAAATGAAGTTGGATAAACTTACCAATCAAAGCAATTCATTTAAGTTCGTTCAACTATTTTCTTTTTACAGCTTGTACCTGGGATGGATTGTGGGAATGTGCAACCCATTTTCCTGTTCTTCTGCTAGTGTTGAAATAACTTATAAATGCACACGTCACTATACACATGGACCATGTCATGTGAGTATGAGTCATGTGCAACTTTCCTGATAGACTCCTTAATTTGTCCCTTCAAGCAGGAGGAGTGAGTGAGCAGGCTGGATCATGACTGATCATGACTGATCATGAATGATCATGACTGCGCCTCATGCTTTTTAAAGACAGGAACTCCCACTGGAATAAACACTTGGTCATAAATGACAAACCTAATGATCACAAAGGTTACATAATAATTTTGTTCTATCACAAGATTCAAATTGGAAACTACAACTGCATGAAGGCTTTGTTATGAAGCTGAACATTATGCAAGTTTTTCTTAAAGTAACATTGAATATTTGACAAGAAAATATAAATAGGTATAAACAGAAACAGTGGTAATTCTTACCGTACACACTGGTAGTTTTGATTAAGATCAATACTGATAAGAAGGTAAAAATTGGCTGAATTATCAACAGGTTGATAATATCAGTTGGCCTCTATTTCTTCTAAGTTTTTTGGTAAGACACAACCTCAGAGATATTTACTGTTTAGTGTTTCCAAAAAGATTAAACATCATTGTTGCAATTCAGAAACAGCTTTATTGTTTTTAGTCATAGGCCTACATGAACTCAATCTTGTAACTCTACCTTGAAATGACAATTTTTGAATCCTTCTCCATTTGCTGCTGTTATGCTGATTTTGTAGCCAAGGGAACAAGAAGCCCACCGGTTTGATTTGACTGTTCAAATACTGAGCCATGCTGCCTAAATCTAAAACATAGACCAAATGAAGACATCTAAGAGCTCATTTGGTATTCTGATGGCCTAAATCCAAACAGTATGTTTGTGCTTATGATGTGTTTTGACTTGCACTTTAATTGCACATTAGTTTTAGCACTGTGTTGGTTTACGCTGGCTGATTTTTTGGGTAGTTGAAAGCAAAAATGTGAGTCATGACGTAGGAAAATAGTTTTGTGTCACTCACATCTGGATTTTCACTCCAGATGTGAAAATCCATCTGGTGTCCTCAGTTTCTACTGTGCTGTTTTGATCTTCCTGAAACACAGTTAAAAGTGAACTCATTATTCCTGCAGGTTGATTTCCTGCAGCTCTGGGGCCAAGGAGGGAGGAGTGGGGGGCATCGTCCTTCCAAGCTTGTTGATGGACAATTTAATTACAGTGGAAGCTGATTAATTATGGGGCTGCCATTTGCCACTTTGCCATGAACCTCCACCCCTCCTGGCAGGTTAAAGAACAGAAGCATCAGGTGGACGTCATATCTGTGGTAGCCACGGTTACAACTGAGAGAGGGTCACTACTCCACCCAAGGATAACCATTAGAAACAAGAACGATTCTACTTACAACACAGGGTCTTTAATTACACTTGTATGAATTTGCTTGAAGCCTCATGAATTTCTTTCTGAAACTAACTACTTTTGATATCACTTTGTAAGAGAGGATCACACTTTGTGGAATTTAATTCACTTCAGGAAAATAATTATTACCTGCTAAATGAAAACAGAAATCCCATAATTTGCCAGGCAGCTGAGGGTAAGAAGACCAGAAACAACAACAAAAAAAGGATTTTGAACACAAAAGCCATAAAGGCAAAAGGTGAAGTTAGAGGAATGGAGAGGAAAACACGAGGGCAGTGGTTACTGATTACATCAGCTAATAAGAACAATGAATAAAAATGTGAAGCAGAAGAATAAACAGGCTCTGCTTGGAACGGATTGAACCACTAATGGGGATAATAAAGCTCACCTTTCCTTAACTCTCTGTGTCTATTGACATTTTTCCAAGTTTAAACCAGGATAATATTAGTTGTGTTTTTGCAAACAATTTAATTGTTCAGTTTTTCTTTTTTTAAATTTGATTGTTAAAACAGTGCCTGATGTGTGGTTGTTTCCTTACCTGCTGACTGAAGGTCTCATGAGGATTTCATGTTCATAAATGTAGGAGCAGAATTCCCCCTTACCTGTAGGTGGCAGTACAAATAAATATGAAATGCTCTCAGGAAATGGCAATCACAGTTAGCAGAGATAACACTGATAATTTATTAGTATTGTTTTGAACTGTATGCATATTTGACATACTGGAAATATGCAAATGCACAGTTAAGGCTGATGTGTTTAACATAGTAATCTGCGTTTTATGCTTGCCTTTAACCCAAAGGTTTTGCTTAATGATTTCTCACGTCTCCTCACAGAGAACACACTCTGGCCTGGCTGTCCACCCACAGAACCACTGAGTCAATGAAGTCAGATGGTCAGAAGCTGAATTAAACGCCATAGTCTGTTTTAGCTGCTTGATCATAAGCCTTGCACTCATGCTATTATTCTAAATGTGCAATCAAAACATTTACATATTTTGACTTCTGAACTTGTCAGTGACGATAATTTTACCAAAAGCTGACAGGATCTCAGACTGCAGGTCTTATCAGGATTAGAAATATTCTAATCTTTATTAGACTTATTGGACTTTAATCAAAATTGCCCAGTAATTGGTGTCTGTGATTAGATTAGTTGGAATGAAATCAAGCCACCGCCTCCCCTTTAAAAGGATTAGATTAGGTTAAAAAACCTTGTTCGATCTAAGCAGTGAATGCAAATGCAATCTAATAGAGGGGGAAAAAGCATGTGATGGAGAAAAAAACCTGACTTGGGAATGCAAATCGGCCCAACCCGGTTTTATGCTAATAAAACAAGAGCAAAACATTTCAATGTATTCTTGTCTTGTTACAGTCAAGCTAAAAGCTTCTAAATCCCTGCCATTTACCAAATTAAACTAATTTCATGTGCTTCCAAAAGGCACATCTGTAGGCTGACGTTTGTCCCCCGGCCTTTGAGAAGTGGGCTGCGCCACAGCATTCAACATCCCATTGATCCTTGAATAGTCATGCCTGTCAGGCAGCCATATCAACCATTATCATTCTAATTTTACTGCCTTTCTTGGTCCCTAATCTAATTTGCAATGATGCTGGAGCATTTCGCGAGGCCACTGCACTTTCTTCAGAATTTCAACAAGGGTATTAAAAGCTACCCAATTTACATTAATGAAGTACACATTTAATTATGGCAGGTCACAGCAGAACTGTGGAGGGAGACGAGTTGGACACTAGGAGGAGGAAGAGATGAGGTGAGAAAGCCTGGCAGCTTAAAGAGGAGAACAGAAAAGGAACAAAAACACGCGTTACTTTCTCATTGCAGTAATAAACATGCAGCCGGAGGTCAGAGGAACCAACAGAATTCCATTCAAAGTCACAGAGTCTCTGTTTGATTAAATTCCTGTTGCCTCGACTCCTCTCTCCTTGTGTCTTCTTCACCTCTTCCTCGTATCACAAGTGTGACAAGCTAAGAAAGCGGATGAAAGAGTGGAAAAAAAGATGCATAAACTGCAAAATGAGAGTAGGAAAGTGCATTTTATTGTTTCTCATGATGTGTTAAAAGGTCTAATTTTATTTTACTCTTTGTTTTAGCAAGTTAACTGGAAATTCTTTGAACTTTTATGGGTTTGTAAAAATTTGGTTTGTATTTTTCTAGATTTGCCTAAAATTTGTGTTGTATTTGTCAAGTATTGTACATTCCTATGTAGTTGGTAGATTTAGACCTTGAAATGCCAACTTAACATTTTAGTAGATCAGTGAAGAACCAAAACGTCATTCAGCCAGGTCTAATTCTAACTAACACAATCTATTGTGAAAACTATTGAGTGTACATTCAGGAGCATGAAGGAATTTTCTTCATTACTGTCATCACTGCACCTAGCTGTAACTTTAAAGGGATTCTTCAGGATTTTTAAAGTGGGATTGTCTTAAAAAAAAATTAAAAGCAGTGCAACTTACCTGCATCAAATGAATGTCTTGTCATCTTTCTCCAGATTGAACACAGATTTGATGTTTCCAGAGGAGGCAGCTTGTCCAAGAGCAGCCAAAACCAAATTGGACTTCTCCCATCTAAAAACAACTCCACAACATCCTACACATTCTGTGAAAAGTCTTTTAAAAACCTTACACATTTTCACATTTATATTAGGAAATTGCTTTCAGAGAAACTCATGCTGATGGGAAATTGAGGTGGGAGGAGGTGTGACACCATTAATCTTCCTCTGGGAACAAAACATGCAAAATGTTCCAACAAGTTACAGAAACCAATAACAAAGGTAAATTATTCAAAATCACAGAAAGCAAGAGGTAAACAAAAAAAAATCAATAAATTAAATTTGACCAGAGGGTGAGGTGGAGAACTGAAGCCACACTGCATCATGATCCTCTCAGACATTTAAATTTACTAATCTTTGTAATGTATGCAGCAGTGCTTATACATTTATGTTACAGACTGTCAGTGATGCACCAGGAAACACTCAGTATGGGAGATGCAAGTGTGCATGTGGTAGTGAGAACGAATAACATCCAGAGGCGGATTGTAGCCATGTATTGCTGTATGAGAATCATTTCGTATGCATTGACTAGTAAAGAGACATCTGCTCCAATCCAGTGTGCTTATTTATAAGTGTGCAAACAGCACAATCTTGTCAAACTTTTTCCATATATTTACTTCATCGTAAACATTAAAAGCACCAGACAGATTCCAGTGTCTTCAAGTGAACGATAAATCTTCACTCTCCAGGGTTACCTGTGGAGTACCACAGGGCTCCATGCTTGAACTCATTCTCTTTACAATACATCGATGCTTCCAGTTGTAAAAATCATCAGACATCATGGGATACATTTTCATCTTTATGCTGATGATACTCAGCTATATCTAACCATAAGTTTTAATGAATCCAATCTGTTGGATGCATGTATTGAGGACATTAATTTTTCTTCTGATAAGACAGAAGTTGTTTTTTGACCAGACCATCTGAAAAAGAACCTGCTTAGTCAGTGGCTTGATGTGGCTGCCATTAAAATGGCCTCCAATGATACAGTAAATAGTGTGCGAGTTATTTTTGACCAGGATATATTATTTAAATCCCATATCAAACAGGCACCTATGTATTCCTTCTTTCATCTATGGAATATTTTCAAAATTAGAAATATTTTGAATGATGCTGAAAAACTAGCCCATGTATTTATTACTTCAAGGTTGGACTACTGTAATTCTTTACTATCAGGAAGTTCACAAAATACAGTTAAAAGCCTTCAGCTGATCCAAAATGCTGCACAAAGAGTTCTGGTGACAATTAAAAAGAGAGATAATAAAAAATGTCATTTTAACTATTTCATTTTATTTTATCTAAATAAGGAGTGATACTGTTTTGTGTATATGAATGTTTTTTAATTGTTCTATTACTGTGTAAGTGTGAGAGAGCCTACTGCTACGAGTTACTGGTAAAGAAGAACTAGAAGTTCCTATTGGAGCTCTCATTTCCTGCCATTCATGCAGGGTGTGTGTTTCCAGCGAAAAATCTTAACTAAAAATAGTTCCCTCCAATGAGGTGAGGGGCAGTTGCATGACAATGGATAAAGATGTGTCTCTGTTGTCCACCTGATAATGGAGATCAGTTCTGACTTGGGGTGTGTTCTTTTTTGCTGTGACTATATAATCATACGACAGACTCTGATTCTTTGATAACAGAAATTTACACAACACTTCTCTTCATTGGCTTCTTGTTAAATCCAGAATAGAACTGAAAGTTCACCTTCTCGCATATAAAGCCCTTAATAATCAAGCTCAAACTCATATCAGAGATCTGATTGGTCCAAATGTTCCTCACAGAGCTCTTTGCTCTCAGACTGCAGGTTTAATCTGCTTCCTAGAAATTCAAAAAGTAGAATGAGAGACTGATCCTTTAGTTCTCAGACTCTTCTTTCTCCACAAGCTTTCAGCTGGATCAGTGAGAATAATGCAAATAGATCAAAGGTAACTCTTTAGCCACATTTTCTAGTTGACTCCTTTGGTTTTGTCTATCAATTAAACTTTAGTAAGAGTTTTTATAAAACAGGCAGAGAAAGAAAACATGTGGAGGGGGGTCGGTGGCCTCTGGGGCTGATGGGAGGAGGGGCCCAGACAATGATTGGTGCTTGTCCACTGTGAAAAGCCAAAGTTATAAATTCATCTATTTGCTCTTTGCTGACCTCAGCGTAGAGCTGGCTCACCCACAATGCATCAGCCTGTCACACTGTTGAGGAAAATGTGAAGGAAGAAGAAAGACTACCAGATGCTTTATTGTCCCTGTAATTTCCACATAATTAGCCAGGAAGAAAAGTCCCTGCTCTGGTTTAATCAAGCTGAATGAACTTGAAGATTACCATTCTGCCTGACACCAAAACCACCAGACCCCTCCGCCCCCCGGCCCCCTCCACCACAAACGGGGCGGCCACAGTAGAGTTTAACTGTGCATGACTACAGACTGTGAAATTGCTTGACACACACAAACACACACTGACTGCTGACCTGCCTCATGCTGACTGTTGATGTAGTTGAACAGATTAAGCAAATCTATCTGTTAACACCTCCTAACATTAACTTGGGCAGCCTGATGTAATGGGGCCACTCAGCCACAGAGAGGACGGCTCTCATTAGTTAAGCCACTGCATGCAGCACCATCAAAGCCCCCTTAGTCTGTTGATGATGTTTAATTTGCTTTTGATAATCCACATAAAATTTGTTCTCAACTGATGAGCGTAATAGTTCCTAATTATAAAGATGCTTCCAATCAGTTAAAAAGACATTTACATGACATGATTTCAAGTGCTGCAAACAGAGCATCCCCACCTGGGTTTGGATCCAAGGAGACTATTTATACTCTCACCATGTTTTTTATTAGGTGCACCTGGTGAATTGCTTCTAAGTGACTCATACAATCATATTAAAAGCATGAGAATCTAGATGTGGTGAAGAAGTTCAAATTGTGCAGAAGGGAGGATGACTTGGATGATACAGGATGATCTGATTTCAGTTCATCAGAAACTGAAGATTTCCTCTGATTTTCATACAACACCATTTCCCAGTTTCACAGAGAATGATCTGGAAAAAAAGAAATATATAATATAGACATACAATTTCATTTTTTATTGTTTGCTCCTTCTCTCTGTCTTATCCTGAACTCCAGATCCTGGTATGTGGCATTGCTTTTGATGTAGAGGTGTATAAGAACAGGCCATTTACAATTTATACAGCTATGGTGATTATACAATAGAGCCAATTTTAATTCTGCACCAAATTAGTAATTATTAAAAAATCATTACTATCATTAATAAACTAAATGATTGGCCTGATGGTCTAGTTTTTACATGATCAAAAAAAAAAACAAACAAATCAAGCTTTGCTTACATAAAATATTGTGTTCAAGATAATCAATTATTAAAGAACGCAAGTTTTCAAATAACAATAAACCATTACTCGTGTTTATCAGGTTTATCAGAAATTGTAACTCAGTTATATTAGTAAAAATTTTTCACTTTATTAGAATTTTTAAATGTAAATTTTAAATGTAAATTTATATTGTATTTTTTTAATACAATATAAATAGTTGTGTAAACATCTGATTATGTTAAAAACTAAACAAAGCAGTTAGGAGGATACACTGTCAAATCTTATTAGTTCAACTTACTTAAAAAAATTATTCAAACTCAATGCCTAAAAAAATTTAACAAAGTAAACTTAAAATTAGTGAGTAAATAAACCTAATTTATTTTAAGTAATCTGAACTAAATCAAGTATTAAAACTAACCTCTCCAAAAATTAAGTTCATGTAACTTAAACAACCCAATTTTCTTGATTGGCTCTTCTTTGTTTTATTATGGTTTTATTGGCTATAGTGGTCTTTATTTAAAGTGGGTAATGAGAGAGGAGGAAATGTGGTAAAGCTCATCAGTCTGCGTCCAGGACTGAGGCCTCTACATGTGGGCTGTGTTTTACCTCTGCACCACTTCACCACTCCCCTCTCCCACTTCACAGAATTACTGATTACATCAAATATTTGAAATACATAATTCATACCGAAAATATTCTGCTGATAAAATATACAGTACAATAAAGATGAATTCACCATCACTGTCATTTGCAGGTGTCTTTTATGCGTTAGATTTACAGAGGTACCAGGAAGACAATACAAAGGACCGACTTGGGACTTTTGCATGTAAAAAAATTTAATTAATTGTGTTAAGGGCCCAAAAGAAATAACAAATTAAATTAGTTGACTGTAGACTAGCTTAAGGTAAAATGATTCCTGGAGGCTTGTTCTAATGTTCTGCTATGTGAATGTGCTGCTGTTCATGGAAACACCTGGATTATCTCTTCATCATGAGTCAGATGAGATAGACTTCTTGCTACAGAAAAGAAAAAACACCTCAATAACGCATTTGTTAGGATAAAGCAGGATGCACTCAGTATTGAGTCAAAGCACTTTCCAACAGATAAGAAAACGCACAAGTATCAAAAACTTACTCTTTCCATATTAATCCAGCTCTAGTATAGTGAGTTAGAGAGAATTTTCAACCACAAATTCCAAGTAACTTACTAAAAGTGACTGTTGATAGCAATTTGATAAAAACTGGTTCAAAGTTAATTCTATTTCCAATCGCATATCATTTTGCATTTAGAGTGTATGTCTGAGTCCATATGTGAGGCCAAAAATAAGACCCAGTTCCTAGGAGGTCGTCAGCTTTTCCACAACAAGACGTTCACTGACAAGCCTCCCAAAACCGGGAAAAAACAATCTTACAAATGAGTGATGAGTCATTAGCAAATACTCGTTTTGAGTAGTTTACAATTCACATGTTGTTTAGTAACGGTCACACCTGCAAAATAATGAAATGATTAGTAATAATAGTTTAACTTATAAAAAAACATTTGTCTTGACAGTGTAAAATTTGTATGTATCTAGGTTTTTAGTTGTTAATAATTACATGGCGGAGAGAATTTTATCACTTGTTAGATTAATGTAATTTTAGAAATATCTAAACAACTGAGAATTAATGCAGTTAAAGAATATATTTAACATCTTTATCTGAACATGGCATCAACATATAGTTTTCATTATAAAACTGTATTTTTTCACAATACCCATTAAAAATTAGGGCTAGCCAAATAAACTACTTTCATCATTTCCAGAAAACATCTTTTCAACATGTCAAAGTAAGCAAAATATCTTTCCAAACAATCCTTCATATCTCAGATGAAAGAGTTAATATTTATCCTGAATATTAAATACTGAACGTGAACTGATAATCTTAGATCAGGCCAAACCAGACAGTGAAGTCTGTTTTTGGATAAGGTGAACAGTTTTTTTTATGGGCTCACAGGATAGTGATCAAACAAGAACAGCAGCATCACAATAAAATCAATTTTACACAGCAGTGAAAATAAAGGAACTAATCTTTTCATAGAAAAGGGAAAATGCTAGACTTATTGGAAACAAAATACCAGTTGACATGTTGAAGACATGATGTGGTTGAATTGTGAGACTGAAGGAAGCTTCTTTGAGTGAGTGTATTGTTGCGTGTTTGGAGCTCATTGAGTGTGTGTGAGTGCTCTGACTTTCCACTCAAGCAGAAGAAGAAGTGCAGCCACTCATCCGCCCCATAATCTCATCCTGCCTCAAAGGAGGAAACAAGGATGGAAAAGCACCTTCAGATGATCTGAAGATGAGTCAAAGCAAATGCAGCTGGCTCTGGTGGCAGCACCAGTAGAAAGTCTCTCTGCTGAATGGCAGCATGAATGGCCTGCTTTATTCAGTGTGCCCTGTGCAGTCAAATAGCAGCAACACACCCATCCTGCTGCCTTTATCCATAGGGGGGCTTGTAAAACTGCTCGGGCCTGCAGGGTGAGGGTTGGTGGGAAGGAGGGGAGCAAAAATCCGCCTTGAATTAAAGTCTAAGGGCAGACTGTGGGTGGGCCTCGTCTCCCCACACCCACTTTGACGAGGCTCGTTCCCACTGTGACCCAGGCCCGGCCAAAGCTCCACAGCTGACAGCTTCACGGTTGGTGACGTGAACTCATCAGTTAAACCCTCCATTATAAAAGAGGCCATATTTCCCTCAGGCAGCGGCATTAACTGGCTCTATGTGTCTATCTCACCCCGAAAGGAAACACAACACCCGTCAGCAAAGAGTCTTAGAGCGGTGGGATGAACACGGGGGGTAAACAGCATGAAATCACTCACAAAAAGCCAGACAGAAGATCTAGCAAACACACAAGATGTCTCCTGCTGTAAAGAACTCATCTGGAGAGGAGCTCTACCTGCTGCAGAGCAACACAGAAATACAAAGTGACATGAAAAATTAGAAGTAAATAACTAAACAAACAAAAATCTTGATGTGATTTATGAAGTAAACGCAGGGTGTGGTTATTTGATTTTGGTTATAATGTTCTATAATTCATGTGCTTCTTTAAGTTTTATTTTCTACTGTGAGATATAAGTTTTTTGTAATAAGTGGGAGGCTAGGTATCGTCATTTGAAATAAGTAAGAAAAAATAAAAATGTCAAATCTGTTAAAAAAAATGAGTCACATAACTTTATGTATAAAATTTATTTAGTTAATTTATTATTTCAACAAACTTTATTTATAGTGTCCTATCTTTCTTAACATATTCCGTTTGAATATATTATTTTCATTTTGCTTTTGCTCATGTTGTATGTTGTTGCTCTATTTCTGTCATTTGTTTTCAGTTCAACAGGATTGATCTGTTTAAGTTTTTTTAGATTTCATATAACTGGACATCTGGCAACAATTATGCTTACTGTTTGAGTTTAGTGAGAGGTGAAGTTGACATAAAACACCAAACAACAAAATAATGTTGTAAAAAAGAAGAAACATAATCTAAGTTTTATTGGTTGATTTATATGAAACAGTTGAATTAAAGATACATTTTGAGGCATTTGATATTTGACCTGAAACAGGTTTTTGTTTACTTTTGGTCAGATTTAAACTATTTTAGAACCTTCAGACGGCTAAAAGTTGAAACTACAGACTCTGTGTAAACTTTATTATCCCTACAACTTATAATTAAAACCACATATTTACATCTGCTAAGACAAAACCTCAATCTCTCTGCTTTATTGCGTGGCATTGCAGAAAAATAAAAAAACTAAGACATCAGGAAGAAAATTGTGGACTTCTATAAGTCTACTTTAACCTTGGGAGCAATTTCCAAATAAATGAAAATGCAATTTTCATCCGTTCCCATGCTATTCAGGTCCATCAACATGAATAGCATGGGAACGTCGAGCTGTCATTCTGTTCAAATAAAAATCACGGAGGAAGAAATAGTTCCGTCTAAAGCAGCATGAAAAGAAGCATTACCTTTTGCAAAGCCTCAGGCAAAATGGCCATTAAGACCACTGATGAATTTAGAAGGAAAAGAGGAACACTTTTGCAAGACTGAAAACATCTTCAACCATGGAAGCATTATGTGGGGGTGTTTTGAAGCAGTGGGGAATGGTGCACTTTACAAAAAAGATGGCATCATGGAAGAGCATGCTCCGAAGCAATTTCTCAAAACTTCATCCAGGATGGTAAAATCTGGCACAAATATGTTCTTCTAAAAAGATAATGACTTTGAACATACTACCAAACTCATTACAAAAAGCCAGTGTTTAGGAGTGGACAACCAAAACCCTGGTCTTGTGAAATGGTTCCTAAAACGTTTGACCCAAGTCATTCAGTTTAAATGGCAATTCTTTCCAACACCAACTTGGATGTCATCATCCGAATTTGAATAAATTAATAAAAAATCAAAAAAATGTTATTGTCAAAGTGACTCAATCTTCACGATGAAATGTCTAGTTGAATCAGGGATGTTTCAATAAGTGGCTAAATGTACTTTTGTACAGGATCTGGTGATAAGCTGTGGTTCTTCCTTTCAGCAGTCAGTGTCAAAGAGCTGAGCTGAGTCTGAGTGACAGCTGGATGCTGGGAGGTCCGACTGGACCAGCAGAAAGGGGAGGATGTGATGTGTCGAGCAGCAACAAGACAACTGTGGAGTGTTGGGCGTGTGTGTGGGGTGGGTGGCATGGGGGGCCAGAGGGAGGTCGTGGTGAGGGGTGGGTATGGCGGAGTGTGTAAAGCCTATGAATAAATCAGTGGTTAGTAACAGTATTTGAATAACAGCAGCAGGAGGAGGAGGAGGAGGTGCTCTGCAGCTGCACTACTTAACAGACAATGGCCACTCAACAGATGGGAGCATTTAGTTAAAGAAAGTCAGTGTTTTGGTTAAGGAAGCCGCCGCCCACAGATCCTGCTGGGCCACTCTGACAGGTGGTCTGATCTCAGCCTCCAGCTTTTCTTCCACCAAGTCTAACACTTTGTTAGTCCATTTAACAGGGGTGTGCCTGAGACATCACTCCATCGCACACCGATGCCTTGATGTCCACCAGCTTTTACATCCCTGATATTAATCTGCTGGTAATCCTGACTGATCTGAGAATGGTGTGATGAGGAGAGAGGAGAGACATCTGTTGTTGGCTGAGAGCCTGGGTTCAGTCTGAGGGACTTCCTGTTACAATACGCCAGAGACATGTCATGCCATCATAACTGTGAACACTGTAATCTACAGAGGCCACCGTCAGGCCCAAACATGGAACCATAAGAATATTGTATCGTTTAATTAAACAATACAATTACTTGATTTCATCTTTTAATAAAAAAATATTTTTTAGTTTTTGTTACGGTTTATTGCTTTCTAGTTGAAATAAGCGATTTGTAACCAAAAGTACTTATTCCTCTACTGTGTGTACCAGACACACAAGTCTGACTCTTATTAGTTAGAAATGACATAATGGGACAACAAAACTGATTCTTTTTATAACATGTAAAGTTGGGTTGATTAAATAAATATCAATCACTTCCATATTTTAATGTATTTTTTCCACATTAAGCCTCCTGTTGGAAACAACACGGTAAATGTTGGTATTTGTGTTGCTTCTCTGGCTCCATGTAAGTGAAAGTGATTAAAGTTCTTTAAACCAAACAGTGAACATGGACAGCATGATGGATCTGGCCCGCCTCTCCAAAACACCACACACTAAGATCTAATTTTTAAACTCACAATCATAACAGATGACTGGAGAAAGCAGTGAATTCATCTTCCTCATGTACTGTGGCACGCTCACCTACAGGAGATATATTGACACAGCCTGACAGGAGTGGGTGATTCAGGGGATCTCAATCTGCATGTGAACAGCTCAGCTGATGTCATTTGTTTGACAGAGCATCAGTTTATGATCGTGTGTGTGACTGATGGCATTTTATTCTATAATTTTTCTGTCTTTGTCAGAAAAACTTTGCAGGCAACACGAATCACCCTCATAGAAGAGACAGATAGAAATTGAATTCTCTCTCTGTCTCTGTGTATAAACTAGTAATTGAATATTATATTTATTCTGCTATTTATAAAAAGTGAGTGCTGTTAGCATTAGCTGTGCATTATCTGATTTTATTAGCTTTCCATGGGATGAATGATACTCTAAAGCCTCTCCTGGCTGCCAAATCTGCATTTGTGAGTCTGGGGACATTGAGGACATTAGAGTTAATCACTCTACGTTTGGCTGCCGATGGCCCCACTCCCCCTCCTCTGCAATATCCCTCACATGGATAATGGCATTTCTGCCTCTTGCTTGTGAAGGTTGAACTCCCTACATGCTCATCAGGAGGACAAACCTCCTCCTTGCGTCTCAATTGGCAATTGTTTTTCAGAATGAATTATATTTAAGTGAATTAGCCAGGATGCATGGTGGGACAGCCTGATTTGGAGCTTTGCAGAATCTCATTAAAAGCAGCTTTGTTACTGTGCAGCACTCCAGTAATGACATGCAGAAGGCCTAGCTTGGCTCAGTCATGGGCCTGCTCATAATGGGCCTGATTCATGGATCTTTGATTGCTGTGTAGAATTGGATTAAAGGATCATCTCAACTCTTAAAGACGGCTCTGAAATAAATGGTTTAGCCATGTGTTTAAGTCCGGGGATGACTACACAGTTGTTTTCTGCTTTGCATGTATTTTAGCGGTGGACAAGGGGAGTTGAAAGTCAATTAAATAATAATGTTTAAAACTGAAAAGCCAGTTCCATGCATCCAACTGTCCGTCCATCCATCCAACCTGGTTTTGTAGGACATGTTGACACAAGCAAACCTATTTTCTGGTTTGCTGCTGCACCTTTAATCAGACAAAACTTAATCTGGGACTTCAGCTGCTGTGTGCAACATGCACTCAAAGGGAATCCGGACTGACCATCAGAGAAGAAACACCTGCGTCTGAAATGCAGCGCTACTGAAAACAGATCAGTAACATAGGAAATCCTTTCATAATCAACAATCAATGCATCAATGCACAACATTCTGCTCTTTCCATTCCTGAATCCATTCTCATATAACAGCACATGATAAAACTATCATATAAATTCTTAATTAAATAATATTTTTACCTTTGTTCGTCATCTGTTGCCATGGAGATCAAAATGTTACATGTCATCAGAGACCATTTCTTCATTTTTTAGTCTGAAATATGAAGGGAATGTTAGGAGGATGTTATCCAGTTTAAGATGTTCAGGTTGATATTCCTACATGTTTTTGCTCTGTGACAGACTCTGTGTACCTGTAAATTGCCAGTCCAGAAGGTTCCAACAAAATTCTGCAAAACAAAACTTCCAACAAAACAAAACTTGCTGGGTTATGTGCAGTTAGTGGATGAAATCCATGCTACACCCCAGAGAGACAGCTAGTCCATCACAGGGCAGCACAGAGACGATGCATGTTCCTGTTCACACGAGACATTTTAATAGACCAGGTGACCTAACAGTCAGATTTTTTGACTGTAGGTAGAAGCTGGATTTCTTGTCGGGATCCCACAAACGCCAACAGCCTAAGAAAACATGAGGCAACAATGGATGGTTGATTGATTCAATTTATCTAAACATATACTGAAACAAGACTACCTGTGTTGCAGCAGAGACATGTCTTAAAGTTGCAGGACACAAGCCCCCCATGACAGACCCTACTCTGGTCTTCAAGGCACACTGCTTGTATGTTTTAATTTTTTTCTTGCTTCAGTTCAGGTGATTTCAATTGACAGACCTGCAGTCAGTTGAATCAGGCCTATTAAAGCAGGGAAACATCTAAAACATGCAGGGTAGTGTGGCTGGAGGACCAGGGTTGGGAAAAACTGATCTACAGGATTGAAGCTAAAGTTTTTGAAGCTTGCTTTTTTGTCTGATGTGTTTACTTTAGCACTGATAGAAACATTTCTACTTTATATTTGCCAAAATAAGCTGAAACGTGTCTTAGTGTACTGTTATTTTTTGGCTGTTATGACATGACCCGATCAAAACCCACCTACAACAAGACATTCTCTCTTTAAACTGTTGCTGACTAAAGTAGACAGAAAGGTTGACTTGTATGCAATTGAAAGCAGCAAATTTTATTCACACTTCCAACGTGAAATAGTTCTCAGTCATTTGAAATATTTTATCTTCGACAAAGTTTAAAAATAAATACAAAACGTATCCTTCTCCTGCGCTGTGACCTTCCTTCATTGTTTTATTCTCTTGTGCTGGATTGGCTTATATTGTATAAATTATTTTACATTAACCAAATAACCAACAAAACTCCTTTAATTTATATTATTTTAGTTAATTTTGTCATCAAAAAGCAACGAGCCTGACATCATTTCTGAAAAGCATCCATTTAGTTTATGGTCATTTTTAACCATCCAGGTGACATCGAGCAATAGCTGTTCGTTTTTTGTTTTGTTTTACCTTTGAAACTGTTATTACACAGTCGGAAACAAACAATACCAAATAACTGCCAGATGCTCAAAAATACATATGACAGAAGCTCTCCCTCATTACATCTCTTCAGGATAAATCTTCAGCTAAATCAAGGCTGACTTTAAAGCACTACAGTATTCTTCTTTAATAAAATCTTGATTCCTTTTAAACATATTAGTTGACAAAATCTTCGAATATGTAAATGTAAGACCACATCTGCGTTATTTTTTGTCTGGCTATTTGATGGCTTGAGAGCATAATTACATGCAGCTGGAGCATTTGGCTGCATCTGCTGCGCATAAACAATACAATTGTGGTGCAAAAATTCAGTTTAGGGCTTTAGACCATAGTTAATGTTTTTAAAAAGTAAAGCCTTAAACATCACACTCAAATTTAAAGCAAATGTACAGACACACACATACACAAAAAACATTTATGGTTTTCTCCATGAAATATCCAGTTTGTTCCTGGAAGCATAGTAGACTTTTGATTTAGAGTGGAGGACTGTTAATCAGTGGGTCAATTTGACCCAGATCACTGTTTTGAAAAAAAAGGAAAAAAAAATTAAATTAATAAAAATTAATATAATAAAAATCTAAACAAATACATTTCAAGGATAATCATTGCTTTCTTGTGCATAGGTTCTTTTCAGTGGACATAAAAAAATGTTATGTACATTTATTAAGAAAAACTAGTAAATTATTGTCATTGATCTGTGAGAAATAAAAAAAACATTGATGCACAAATATTGAATGAAATTGTTAGTATTGGAGTTAATAATCAGATACTGAGATGTTTTGGGGAATTCTTTTGGTTTCTGACTCTATAACATGATTAAACATTCCATGAGTCAAACTTTTTCCTGCTCCTCAGAAACAAACATAATATGAGGGTTAAGTGACATCTGGGTGAAATGCTCTCACTTCAAGTTTGTCACATACAGCACTGCTCAAGTTGAGTTTCTAAAAAAAGTGAACTTCACTCTTGAATGCATGACACACATCAATCTGCTTCATGTAGGCCAAGAGTAGAGTGAGCCTGGGCTTCTGATCAGCTGTTGAGCTGGAAGCCAGTAAAACAGGGACAGAGCAGCGGCTCAGTGGACCCCAAGTATTCGCCGGGTTCAGGAACCACAACCTTCAGTGAACAGCTAAAATCTGAACTTGAAATACTCTCTAAAACACTTTAAACTGCCGTTTTAATAGTTCGAACTCTAAATATTGTCATGATGTGGTGTGGCGGACCCAAAAACAGCAGGTAAAGACATAGTGCAATTTGGAAATTTAATGAGCAAAATCAGAGTTCAAGTGAACATCAAAGGGAACACAAAAACAGTCCAAAGCAAATCCAAAACTGAGACACAAGGACATTCAAAGGAGCAAAGGGGAAGTGACGAGCATTGAGACAAGCAAGACGGACTGGCGAGTTGTGACTGGGATAGAGGAGCTTAAATACTGGGAGGTAGTAAATGGAACAATGGATCTAACGAGATGAGATGACTGATTGCAGGTGTGAGTAGTTGGCACAGGAGCTAGCTGAGGAGTGGGGAGAACAACAATACTAAAGAAAACCTGATAAATTAGAAGACAAAAAGACATGAGGGAAAAACATAAATAAACCTAAACATAAAGAAGACTGATCTAACAATAATAAGAACTAGTGGACGTAGAGCTAGGGTGACTAGAAGGACTAAACAAAGAAATAACTTGACTAGAATCGCTAAAGGAGGATGGACATAGATTCAGGCAAGAGACTAACAAAACCTAAAGTGACAAAATAAAAAAACTAGAAACACTACCGGGGAAAGCTAGAAGGACTTAACTTAACTGGAACTACTAAAGAAAGGTAAACCTAAATTCAGACATGCAAGAATAACTGAACCTGAGATGATGAAAATAACAACAAAAATAAACATTACTAGAAACACTACAGGGAGGACGAAATAAGAAATAACTAGAAAGATAAAATAAAAATAAACTATCACTAAACAAAGCTCGACATGGACTCAGACATACAAGAATAACAGAACCTAAGGAAACTAAAGAATAAACTTAACTAGAAACACTATGAAGGACCGAAAATAAGAAAAACAAGGCAATTCTAATCACACTAAATAACCTCAAATAATAAAACTGAAATGAATCTGAAAGGCTAACCTAAAGTGAAATAAAACATAATGATAAATAAGATCAAAACCAAAATCCCAGAGTCCTGACAAACATCTATTAATGCATAATATGGAGAGCGTAAGAGTCAAGAACTACAGCAGAAGCACACATCAAAAATCTTCTTTTTCTCTGCTCTTGGCCAATCAGGACCAAGAAAAATAACTGCTGCTCTGGTATTGGCTGCTTTGTAAACACCAGCCAGCAGTGTGTCAGGTATCACTGTGCCCAATGCAATGTATTTTAGCTTCCCAACAAATTTTTGTTTTTCATATAGACATGCTCTACAACAACAACAAAAAAGTTTTCACAGAAAAATTCACAAATAGGTAAATTTGTGAACAATTTACCTATACTGTTTTTTATGCCACAGGGTTACAAATTAGAGATGAATAATATTTAATAGTATTGCATTCAGTTGTTTCCTGTTGCTGTAAATATTTTCATTAGAGTTGTTTAGTTGAATACTAAACAGGCTACCTTTCAAAATCTTCCTAAGTAACCCTCTCATGCTATAACTTACCACAAGATTTACCAGTTAACAAGAGTACAGACAATCTGAACAAAACTATGAGAAAAAGGTTCTTTCTGTGTGAATGTGTGAATGTTATGCAACCAGCACAAAATCCTCACCAAGACGCTGTCCTCCCAACCCCCAAGAAACCTCAGAGAGCCACCAAAAGAAAACTGGACTTTAATAAAAAAAACAAAAATAACTTCATGTAAATCTTTTTTACAGCTGATAAGGAATCAGAACTGCAGGAGATGTGGCTGGATAAATATTTAATCAAGGTTTATGATTAATTAAAATGAGAAAACTTTAGGCCTAAATGAACAGAAATGCCACAACAGCTATAATTTTTTTAAGTGCTCACACGCTTCAACATTGGTGGTCTGGTTTTCAAGAAGACCCTTCCTCAAGGGTTTCAACAAATTGCTAACGGGTCATCAGATACAAATGCCCCCTCCCCAGCCAATCAAACACCTTCTAGTTTGAGAGAGATAAATTCATCACCCACTGGCAGCGTGCACTTGATTAAAGATCAGGTGTCCGTGACTATCCCTGAGACATCTCCCTCCTCGACTTGGACGGGAGTCAAGAGACCCCCACCCTTCTCCGTCGTGATCATGTGACGCAGGTTATTAATGGCCGCAGTCTCTCCGCCACTTGACATGTTGCTCCAGCTGTCAGTCTGCTGCTGTGGTCGTATGAGTCTCTGGTTGGGAGAGTTCCAGTGGCGGCCTGACCCATCCGTCACTGTCAGCAGCGGGCCGGTGATGAATGGTTGGGAGATGTGCGGTGAGGATGGAGAGGAAAGGTGTGAGCAGGGCGTGTACTCAGTGTATGTTCACCATGTGTGCTTAGGAGAGGGAGACTAATGAGAAATGCAGCAGATCCTGGATGGTGGACATGAGAAGCATCAGGGGTTAATGATTGCACTACAGTAACTGACATCCAGATGGCTACACATCAGAAAGAGTTGCATTGAGTTTTCTATGACACAAATTACATTTATTAACATTTTTACAGCATAGAAATTAAGGAAATGAGGCAATTTGGGATCTGTTGGATGTTTTGTTCCAAGGTGTAGCTATAACTAGCAAATTCAAAACATGGCAGCAACATGTTCATCAACAAAGCTTTACAGTCTGAGACTGATTTAGTAAAATTCAAAGTGACCAACATGTAAGTGAACACGCAGCACTGCAGGACTTCAGGGCTGTCAAAAAAACCTCAGACTTTCCAAGTCAGAATTCCACATTTGAAAGTTAACATTTTTTTTCATTTGGAAACTTTTACTTTATTTATAATTTCTCTGAATTAAACAACCAAGACAGACAAAAAAAGAAAAACAACCAAAAAGCAAAACAAAAAAAAGCAACACAACAAAAAATTAAAAAGTTTAGGTTCTAATTTCAGCAGCTGGATTGTATAATGTTTGCTATAAGCAGCTCTTAAATAGACTAAAATTACAGCATTATTAACTTTTCATTGTTTCAAATAAACTCATCACACATTTAATGTTAAAAAGTTGAGATTGTTGAACATACAAATGCAGCTTCTACGTTGTTAGAAAAAGTAAAAGTTCTACTTTCCATAACCCACATCAAAAAATGATTGGAAAACCTGAGCGGGATGTAAAAAGTACATTTTGTTCTCATGCAGATGTAGGCCTGTCAGTCTGTACACCAAAGCACATGAAATGTATGTTAATTATTTAAAGGGCACTTTAAAAAAGATCAGATTTGATTATTCAGTCATTTGTGGCAAATAAAGAGCCTACAAAAATGACATAAAGAAAGCCATGCAGCAGGAGCAGTGAAATATTACCAGGAGTTATTTTTATTCTTTAATAATATCGTTATGTAGCAGTGGCACATTTACAGTTTCGACAATGAGATTGAAATTATTGTCCTAACAAGTGGAACCTTTCTTGGGTTATGTTACATTTTCTGAAAGTTAAACATAAAATGTCAGCATTTAGACGCTAACAGAAATCGTTCTGAATCCTCCGCCAGTGTGTGTTGGGTGGAATCAGGTGTGGCTCATGTTAGTGTCATGTGTTCCAGGTTCTATTTAAATTTTCTCAGCTGCTATCCAGCCAGTACACCTTCCAGCAGCGGTCAGATGTCAGTCAAGCACATCAGCTCTTCTCCCCCTGTCTCTACTTTACTCAGACAAACACAAAAGAGCCTCTGGTAATGTAATTGTAGCACTAATTATGCATTTAATTCAGTTATAAGGAGCTAACAGCTCCCCCAGTGGCAGCTCTTGTTGCTAAAAGGCAATTCATCCCTGAGATTGAGAAATCTAATTAAGAGGAAATGCTTAGCAGTGAAATCCTGTCTGTGGATAATCCTGTTTGCTGGCATTAACATCCCAGCTGCTGCTGCCCTTTGCCCATTAAAACAGTGCAACTGTGGGTCATTTTCTTCATGTCATTGAACCCTTTTAAATTCTTGAATGCATTCTTAAATTCACATATTAAATTGTTTCCTTCAGATTTCAACAATTGCAAGTCAGAAGGTGCTGATGACTGAGAGCCAGTGGGTTTGAATCAAAGTTAAAAACTGAAGTTTTATTTAACCTTTATTTTACCAGGAAATCTAATGGAGATTAAAAATCTTTTTTTTTTTTTTGCAAGGTAATCCTGGCCAAGACTGGCTGTGGCAAACAGAAGTTACAGAACATTCACAACAAAAACAGACAAAGTTAACACTGTTATAAATAAATAAATTCATTGAAAGATTCCTCAGTTGAAACATTTACAGAAAGTTGTAAATGTTTCCGTCTCAAAATCAGTAAGAACATTAATGAAAACATGTAGTGACAACAAAACATTTAGGTTCATGTGTTTCTGCAACCGGTTCCAAGAAGATGGAGAAAATGTTTCTTTTAAAGTTCAGTTTGGTCTTTTTATTTAAAATAAAAATAAGTTCTCACAAAGGAGAGGAAATCCTCGACTGGACTTTCTGTATAAAATGCTTATTAACCCAAGAATGAATATAACTGAAAAAGATTGTTGTTTTACTTAATCTAGAAATAAAAGAAAAAAAAAACTTTAAAAATAAAATCTTATGTTACAGTTTCCACACACGTATGGTGTGGCATGCATATGTGTGTTTGTGGCGGGGGGGTGTGCGTGTGTGAGCATGCGCGTGCAGGCGTGCGTGTGTGTGTGTGTGTGTGTGAATACAGACACATGCTATCAGCTGGTATTTGAGGTCAAATGCTTTTTCTAAGATGTTGACACAAGTGCTTAAAGGGTTAATCCTACTAATGGAACTCCTGAACAATTACTGCAATCTAAATGTGATCAATAATGTCTGATATGAATTAGTTTTAATTGGGGTTTAAACATCTGGGCCACATTTTACCCATTAAGGCCATTAAGACTGCAGGCACCTGGCCTTCTAATTTAAAAACAAATCTGAAATCTTAATGAAATAAACTGCAACAATAGTTACCAACTGCAACTATCAAAATATTCATCTGTTTATGAACATGTCAGATTTGAAGAGTTTTGTCACAAGCCGTCCTTTAATTAGTTCTGTGTTTTCAGAGAAAGATTGTGTGAATTAAATAAGAGCACTCACTGGAGGACTAACCTGAACTTGGAGAAATGTGGAGGAAAAGATTTTGTAGTGACGTATTGAGAAATTGTCTGGTAGTGTTTTAAAAGGAGGTTAAAAGAAACATAAAGCTAAAACAAAGGTTAAACAAAAATATTTGATCTTTATTTAAAAAAATAATAACAGTGTGATGTCACTTCTCATTCTAAAACCAATATATAGTAATCTTTTTCATATATAATAAAAAGGTGGCTCCTGTATAGCTACATAAATGAATGGATGTTTAACAAGCTCACATAGAGAAAAACATGGGTGTCTTTCTTTAAACGCTTAGAAAGAACAGCTGTTGTTTATTCTAAGTGAAATTTGCAGAAAGAAATATACAAATGTATGAGTTGCACAGAGCTCAAAAATTGTAACTCTTATTAGAGAAATAATTTAATGTTAAAGTTCAGTTTTCCATTTATTTTGAAAGTTAAGGTAACCTATTTCATGTTATTTATTTTTTAGAGAGAAAATGGAATGAGCCAAAATTGGGTGAAGCTTTATAAAGTCAGTGATGGGAAATCAGCCACAAAACGTCTGAGGAGTTCAGCTCTGGAATCCAGATACCAGAGCTGAGGAACATTTCTCCATCTTATTTACCTTCAATTCAAAACGCCCCCAGCTCTGGTGAAGATTCATTTTACTGCTCATCTGTTTGACTTGAGGTATTTGTTTACATGCAGTGTCTGCTCCATGAAGGCTTGAGAAAAGTACCAACATAAAAAGCTGCCTAACTCAAAAGTATAAAAATATCCCACAAGAATACCTAGATATGAATGGGAATGTGTTTATTAAAAGAAACTGTTGATTGAAATGTATTTCTCTGTTCCTGCAAATGTTTGTAAAAATTAATTAAAAGTTTAAGAAAAGCTTTTTTTGTGAAGTGGTATCTTCAACATATTTAGTTTAAAAATAATCTAAGCTTCCAAATGTGTCTTTTAACATTTTAAAAATACATTTAAAAAATAAACAAATAATTAATAAATCTCTCTGAAAACCTATTGAGGATTGTGTGAAAACAGAAAATGATACCACTTGACATTAGACATATGTGGGACATTTTTATGCAGTAAAATGACCGAAATGATGAGTCGCTTATCAAAACAGCTGTTGATTAATTTTCTGGGGCGAATGGTCACAGCTCTAATTGATGTGTGTGTGAACTGTCCCCATGTTGTGAGGCTGACTTCCCTCCTCAGGCTTCCTCCAGCTGAGTTTCTGGGCCCTTTGCTCCATCCTTTCCATCTCTGTCAGAGCAGAACACAGAGCAGCCTCTGCTTCTTTTAATTTACTATGTGAATGATTACATAGCTCATTGGCTGGCCATTGTCTGGCTGATGGATTTAATTAAGTTGGGATTAATCACGGCAGGTGATATTTAATGTTTGGGATGAGAGAGCAGGGAAGTGGCCAGTGATGGTGGAATCACACGTTTGTAGGATCTTCCTAGATTAATGCACCTTCCTGACAGAGGTTGAAAAATAAATTTCAAACGCATTACCTCCTGGCCTCGCGTTGCCTTTCTCCATTTTTTCCACATCACAGCCCACTGGTTGGCCCTCCCTCCCTGATGTCTCTCTGTGCTCCTGATGAGTTATTTCAGATGTTGCAGCTGTAAAATGTTTCGTCTCAGGTTTGTCAGCAGAGGTGGGGAGAAAGTGCTGCTCATGAAAGTGTCCATAAATCAGATTATAGGCTTGTGAGAATGTTGGATATGTCTGATTATCATCATGTTTCAGTGTTTTGCTGAGCCTCAGTTGTTACAGAAGCCCCACAAACATCTCTTTTATTCCAAATTCAATGATGTTCTGTTAAAGGAGAAGGTTTGGCATGAAATATTCTATGTAGACATTGATGCACACTAAAGACATTAGAAAAGTCTACACATTTATTTTATAAAACGAGTCACCAAAACACGTTCAAAGTGTCAATTATTGATCTTTAATTATATGGTATATTCATAATCATTTTTCAGTATTGGCTTGCAAAATCAGGTGTTCTATGCTGAAAACTTAATTTAGAAATGCAGAAAATGAATGTATCAAACTTTATTTGAATATCAGTTCATACAGCGGTGTGACAGCTGGTTTAGAAACAGATGGACAGATATTAAAAACAAACAAGAAATGGTCAAACTAAGTATCATCATACAGCAGAAATAAGTCAAACAACTACAAAAGAACTGAGGAATAATAACTGAACAGCAAAGAAGCAAAGGAAAGAAAGAAATATTTATGAAGCCACCAAAACAACAAAACAATAAAATGAACATAGAAATAATAACAAAGGGATGAAAATATTTGTAATAATGTAAAATACATAAAGCAAAACTGCTAAAATAGAAATGTAGAATTACTACTAAATAATAAAGTTACACTAAAGGCCAGACTGAATGAATTTTTGTTTGCTTTAAAAGCACCAACAGTCCCAGCTGCCCTCAGCTGTTCAGGAAGGCCGCACATGTTCTCATTTGAAATTAATATTTTCACCAGGTGTAGGTGACGACGCCAGTCATTTACAGGTACTAAGAAATCAAACCAAAATAGTGGATGCTAAAATGACACAAGGCTTGACATGCTTGCTAAAATTTGTTCAATTCTTCTTAAAAATGTCTTTTTTTGGTAATGAAGATATAAATATTATAGAGAAATGCAGAGTCATGCACTGGGTTGAAGGTTCTGAAGGCCTCATATGCACTCTGACCTGTAGTTCTTTCCTGAAATTTACAACTATGTTCAGACAGGTCAGGTGATGGACTGAGACAGTGCGGCAGTCTGTTATTTATTTATTTATTTATTTATTAACCATTTGAGGATTTTTTCTGTGTTTGAGGTCATTAGTTTAGCTAAATATTCAGTTTTTAACATTCAAATCATACATTTCTCTTCATTCATCCAGTTTTCAATGAATGGTCATCGACCTACTTGGACTACACTGATCATTTTTTAAATCCTACCAGAGGAGTCCTGGAGAGCGAACATCCTGTGACTTTTAGATGCTTCCCTTCTCCAACACAGCTGCATCAAATCAGCTGATCGACAGCAGGCCTCATGATCGAATTCAGCTTTTTGATTCACTGTGCATGGAGAGCTACAGTGTAGTAGATCTCCAGAACTGGACCTGGCTACCCGAGGTGATTTGCAATGGGACAGTTTTTTTTTTTTTTTGTGAAATCAAAAGATCATAAAAATGTAAAATAGACTAGTTAATTTCACAAATGAAACTTCTTCTTCGATCATATGCAGGCACTTCCTCAGTCATGTGATTAAAAGAGAAGATTTTCTTCGGGATCCTCATGGTGAGAATAAAGCAGCTCTAATCAGCCTCAGTAATGGAACCCCACACCAACCAGCTGTACAGAACACAACATGACATCAGATTTAGATTTTATCTGGATCAACTGTAATGTCAGGTACAGTTTTTAGGTTTTAGAATAAAACTAAAACAGCAAATGAAATTAGATAACTTTTAATCAACTGGGATGAGAACAGAACTTCCTTGTTGTTAACTGATATTTTTTAATCTTGTTCAGAAAGCATTCAGGCAGCAGTGATCAGAGCTCCTGATGAATTCTCACTGATGGTGCGTGGCGCGTGCTGCCTCCGCCCACCGAGGACAGCAGATCCTATCAGGTCTTGATCATATTGATCAGTCCTTTGGGCCCAACTCAAGCATTCAGTCCAGGCGCTGCTGGATGGGGAGGGGCTGAGCCACATGTGTTCTGGAACAGCCCCTCGCCAGGGAAACACTCGGTGCGTGTGCGCTTCTGATTGTTATCTGCAGAAAAAGCTTTGAATATGATTATCTGCTGCAGGCCCAGCTATCATTAACATTGTAATAGGGCATCTGTCAGTGTTGTGATCTGCTGCTGTGAGCCTGCACAAGGCCCCCTGGTCCTGCTGGAGACCGGATCACTTCATTAATTAACCTGAACCTCAGGTCGGCCGCAGCTCCTCTCATAGCGCTCACAACTTTACCTACACAACTCATTAGCTCCTCGTTTACAGCTGCTGCTGCGGCGCCACCTGAAGGATGCTAACTATTTACATAGGAAGCCTCTGATCAGGACTTTACACAGAGACCCCCACCACTGGGGGGCTGACCTTCTCTACATCAGCCTCTCAGCCAAATTAGTCTGCCATGTAAATCAGACGCCGCAGCTCGTGTGACAACAAAAACACCTGTCAGGGGACGCTTTCAGTATCGCCTGTTTAATTGAAAGAGGTGTGTCATAAACACATTATAATCAGCATAATAATTCCCATCATGAATATTGGCAGAGAAGCTTCTGGAATCTTTACCAGTGCAGGACGTCTCACTGACAAGGCTGTTTGTTGACACAAGAGCCTCCCCACAAATGAAATATTGTGTGTCAGTAGATTATATGCCCATATAAATAATTGCTGAATGAGAAATGATCATTAAATCATTGGTGGCTCTTTGTTGGTGTCCAAATGAGCTCTTTTGCCTGGACCATCTGTTAGTGCCATTGCCTGTGGGACGCCCGGCTTGTTGATGTAATGCAGCTCCCTCATATTCTCAGGGCTGAGCATGTGTTAGATAATGCCTCTGACTGTAAAATAAAAGCACAGGTGAGTCTTTATGCTCCCCACCACTTAACAGGTTAACATTAGATACACACAGTCCTCAGAGGCCAATATGACCTGTGGTCCAACATTACCTTCAGCATAAATCACCAGTTCAACCCATTAGCAAACACAACAAGGCTGTTGGAGCCTGAACAAAGATCTAGAGAGCTAGGAAGACTTGGAGATGGAAAGTGAAGGAGGAACGTGGAGGAAATGTGGATGATGAGTACTGCAGGACTGCTGATGAAACACGAGTCTGGTGGGAAAGGCTGTCCAAGCCTCTGAACAGCTCCTACAGGTTTCTCCTTACGATGGTGAATGTCTCTTTAAGTCCTCTTCTCTTCACCTTGGTTTACCAGAAGGAACGATCAACAGATCAAAGTGTCAGAGCGTGGACAGGCAGAGGAGCAAGGTGGGCTGCTTATCTGGGATTGAAGAGGGAAGGAAGGGGAAGTGGGAGCTGGTCCACTCAGATGACTGGTAACCAGGGAGAGGATTAGTGATGCCAAGTGTTCAACATGAAATATTCACAATCATATAACACATGACCACATGCTCTTTATTGACTGGTGTCAATCTGCAAACAGGAGAAATCTCACAGAATTTTTAATTATTGTAACTCCTCTGAACACAGGTAACATTTCTGGTGAAATACCCTATGACCAAACTGAACATGTAAAAGTTTTCAGCTAGTAAATGAACAGACAAGCTGTCTTTCTGTGAAACATAGTGCAGAGATGCAGATCTGAGAGGCCATGTGACCCTACAGCAGTCTGTGTGTGTGTGACCTCTGGCTAGCTCAATGTTTTGACCTTGAGACCAGGTGTAGAGAGGTGAGGAGAGGCAGAGGGTGTGTGTTCCCAGTGTGCCACCTTACCGGAGCATTGGGATTCCTGCTTGACAGGCAGAGAGAAAAAACACCTGCTCAGGTGTCGGCGTGCATCAAGGTATTAGCTGTGAAATGAAAGGTCAGGTGGGAAAAAAGTTACCTTCAGCACACAAAAGGCAGCAGCTCTTGTCACAGATTAATCTTGGAATCATTATCATGTATCTGTATGTGAATAACTCTGAGGCGTGGAAATATTTCTGGATTAAATCAGCACAGAGAGCTGCTTTTCCACATGAGAGAAGTGGGAGGAAAAAAACAGGGAGGCTGACTTCACCCCACTGGCAGGAAAGATTAGAATATATGTGTGCATTTATATTACCTCCTTTAGTGTCAACTAAATTATTCATGGCATCCAGATCTGTTCAGTTTCAATGTGTCTCCTGCTGCAGGTCATACATCTAACAGGGGGTTTCCCTGCATTCATTTCATTTTAATAAAGATCTCTTCACCTGTAGCTGCTGAACCTGCCAGGCTCACATTAACATGTTGCTTTACAGTGTTTGTCATTGTTTTGCAGAATCAGAAGGTGATGTGCTGCTGAGTATGGAGAGATTTTCAATTACCAGAAGTAAACTTGATGATGTCAAGTGTCAGAGCAGGATTTACGCTGCGTGTGGAAGGTTTTTATTTGTGAAAGTGTAGAGTCAGTTCAGTTACAGTTTGCTCTCAGCAACTTTATGCAGTTTGATGTTTAATTTTAGTGTTTAGGAAGTCAATGACTGTGCTATACTTAAGACGTGGGCTGCTGGTTGTTTCTCATGTTCAATATTGTCTTCAGTAGGTTTCATATCCGGTGCCATTGCTAGTCGTTTTTGGTGACCTACCACACAAATGTTTTGTGGTGCTACATCTCGTTGCTTGTACTTGTGACAGTGCAATGACAATAAAGTTGAATTCTATTCTATTCTATTCTATTCTATTCTATTCTATTCTATTCTATTCTATTCTATTCTGTGAAATGCCAGAAAGTGCCCCGTGTGTGTGGCTGTGTGTGTCTGCAGTGCACCCTGCCTACTCTGAGCCTCTCTTTAGTCCTAGTCTATCAAACAAACCTTGTGCTGGACTGGACCCAGCCGCAGGCTAATGGCTGACCGGCCTGCAGCTGAATGACCGCTGAGCAGAAATGTGCCATGCATGGCTCCAGCTGCAGGTTCCCTGCTCAGCAGCTCTGCTTGTCTCCTCTCTCTCTCTCTCTCTCTCTCTCTCTCTCACCTGATTGTTACATAGTTTTAGATCTTCTGATGACTAAAATATCACAGATCCCACTTCTTCCCTCAAGGTTTTCATTAAGTGAAACTTGAAACCTCTTGTGTTTCTCAGCCCTCTGTACCTGAACTGAGACAGAATTTCTTTGATTTGTTGTTTAACAAACCAAGACATATTCTTAAAAATAAATTAGCTACTTAAAATAAAATAAAGATACAAATATTTTAAATGTCCCTGATACAAGAATTTGACCATAGATAAACCCACATAAATTCATTAGTGTTTCTGCAGGAAACACTGAGACTCCTCTTGCTTCACAGAAATCTAACAATGTGCTGTGTGTTCTTGATGTCCCTGTGTCAGAGCAGAAGCTCTGATGAAACATTGAAAAGGGAAAGGAGGCTGCTGGTTCCTGGTGCTGACAGAGTCCTTAGAGTTAGAAATTGAAACATTTAATGGTCCCAAGGAAGGCTTCCTGTTCAAGCAGCTAACAGTAAGATGATTTTACTTGATAAGTGGTCATATTTAAGCTTGTGTAAGATTTTAGTAGACTTAGATATTACAATCTATTTCTTTAGTTTGGACCTTGTTGGTGGTGGCATTGTGTTTTGCTGTCTGGAAAACAAAGTATTTAGTGATAAGAAGATTTGATGTTGTAGTATCTTCTGGTTAAGTAACAGAAATTGCCCGAATATTAAAGTTTGCCTTGGATTCCTTTAGAATCCAACAAGTGTTTTCTTTCAGCTTTTCTCTGAAGTGTTTGATATCTATATTAAAGAACCCAGAGGGAACCACAGCCTAGGGTTTGTTCCTTTAAACAGTCATGGAAAAAAAGAGAAGAAACGTTTTGTTTTCTCTAAAGTCTCAGAAATGAAAATAAAACACAAGGATCTGAGTCCAGATCTTGGTCAGTAAGCCACAGTAAGCTGTGACTCAGCTTCTACAAATCAAAGCGTTCCTCCTTCATACCCAGGTCTTTCCAAGGTACATGCAAAGCAAAAACGGTCAAGCTAAGAACGTTTTTAAATAAATAAAAAACTATATTTGCAGAATAAGACAAGAGTCTTTAAATGTCCAACACATTTGTCCTACACAGTTGTTTAAAGAATTCAGTCAACCTGAAGCATTTGCCCTTTCTCAGAATGTCTCACTTTCAGAAGACAATCTGTTATTCCCTCTCCTCAGGCAGACTTTCAGCCTGCACCCTGATGAATCTGCAATTATTGATGGCTTCATATAAGCAGTGAACTTCTCCAGCCGACCCGTATGGTAATTGTAAAGGAAGTCATATGCATAAAATTAATTATACAGCGCAATAAGGCCCATAAATCAGGTCACTATCAATTCAGCTGAAAATGTTTCAAGTACTTGCTCCTCTGCAGAGTTCAAGGTACAAAAGGAGAGGAATCCCCATTTTTTTATGCCAAATCAGGAAAGTAATCTATCAGAGTGGACAAAAACGTGTTTCCCATAATGGCTTTACTCAGCCATGTCTTCTATATTTGGAACAGGAAATGAGCTTTTCTCCAATTGTGTCCTGCTTAATCCTATAAATGGTGCAATCAAAGAAGAGCTCCTGTTTCCTCTCCCACAGTGATATAATGTCAGCATCCAAAGCAGTGCCACCTTCTCTGCCTTTATGTGACTCTAAACGATGAGGGCAGTAAGACACTTTGTAAAAAGCGTTAAGCTAATTATTGAGTTATTAAATGGTCTGGATGGAGGACGGTATTTACCGCCTCTGCAGGCAGAAACTTGCGACGATCCTTTGAGCGATGGCTCAGAGTGCTGGGAGAACTAATTCGATAGAACAATTACACGCGTTCAGTCCATTTATTTTCCATCGCATAATTATTTGATGTATTTGTTTTAATGACATTGTGTAATTCAGTTCATCTCAGCCTCTCGCTGACTGCTGGCTTCAATTACCGTCCAGTCATTTATAACTCCCTGAGGCTAAAAAGAAGGTAATTGCCCAGATGGAATGCTTAATGAGGGTGGTGCAATTATTTCCCAAGTTATTGAGATTTGTATTTTGTTAGCTACTTAATTAAATAGCCTCTCTTTCAACAGGTCTTTTTTCTCCCAATCACAGGGCTGAGGAGCAGCTTATTACCCATCCTCTGAGGCGTAGTGCTCTACATCCTGCCTTCTGTTTATGGAGGTTAGAAAAATGAACAGCTTCTCCTGGAAATGAATTGCTACTCTGAACACACAGTGGAATGATAAATGCATGACCTCTGCCTCCAATTAGCACCAAAGAACAGATATTCCTTCCTTCATTCTATGGATTGCTTAAAACACTACATGTGCAGTGGTTTGATTAGTTTTGGGTTTTTCCATGTTTATAACTTATCTCAGTTTTAACTGGAACAAAGAGAACTTAGTTGTAAAATCAAGCAGAATTCAATGTAGTTTGTTCTGTTTCCATGAAGAAATCTTTTGTAAAGTGCAGCAATATGAAGTCTAATATATATTTATTTGGCTATATAACCTGCATCCAGAAAGTATTCACAGCGCTTTGCTTTTTCCACATTTTTGTTAAGTTACAACCTTATTCAAAATTGTACAAACATAATCTCTGTCTTCCAAATTCTAGACACAAATATCCCATTAGGAGAACATGGGAAAATGTTTTGAGATTTTTAAAAATGTATTAAAATTAGAAACCAGGAAATCACAATTACATGCAGTAAGTATTCACAGCAGAATTGAGCTGTTTCCACTGATCATTAATGAGATATTTCTACAGCTTAAATGGAGCCAAACAGGCTGCAGCTCCTGCTGTCAGATTAAACTCCAACTGCTCTCATCATCAATGCCTGAGTTCATCATAATGTCAAAACTATGAAATATACACTGCATTGCTGCAATGTCACATTAGAGTTGTCGATGAGAAGTTGCTCTCTTACATGAGCAATCTGTGACGCCACAATGTCAGGCCTAACAATAATATTAGTCCAACTGTGTAAATGCAGTCATTAAAAGGCTATAGAGGCTAATCAGCTAACACAAACTGTGTGCTTTATGGCCACGGCTACAGCTGCTATTTTAATGAGGTGCTGCAGCATGCAGCGTCCCAGCCTGGCAGGATAACTGGGACATCACAGAAATATTGATCTCAGTATTATTATGGTTAATACTGGTTTCACACATGGCCAGCTCATTATAGAATTGTTAGATGTGTTGACCATCTTCACTTTTACCATTTAGGAAAGAAAATGATAAAAATGACCACACTAATACTCAGATTTATCCTTTTGGGTCAAGATGTGTGCCTTATTGTTTCCTGAGAAAATGTAACTTTAGAGTTTTAACAGTCTGTCTGAGGTGGGACTTTTAAGCTGCACTTTATAAAAAGATTTTTTATGTATTTGTTCAAAGTGTCACAATGTTATGACAGCATAATGTGACACAGATAATTTTTGAATGAAGGTAACTCCTCCACCTTTTCCCAGTGCTACTATTACCATCTGCAGAAACTTCACTTCTGTCCAAAAACCACCAATCAAAGGGTCTTAGCGCTGTCAATCACCCTTGTGTACTTTGTTGTGGCCATTTATGTTGAATTTCTGTAAATCTTAAGTTTACAGAAACCATATGTTAACTGTTTTTGGTCAGTTAGCATATGGTAACACTTTATTTGAAGGGGTGTGCATAAGACTAACATAATACTGTCATAAATGTGACATAACGCCTGTCATGAACATGAAGGAGTTTTTGTGAATGTCTATGATTATTGTTCATGAAGTGTCATTTGGTAAATAATGACAGTTTAAGTGTAAATTTGTCAATTTTAATGGACTTTTAATGCAACATTTAGTTCAACTTTGCGTTGAAAGTGTCGCTCTGCTCTCTTCCACAGCTGTACATGAGCTAAGCAATGAGAATAGATTTTGTATGAGTCTCCAGAAAGCAGCTATTAAAAAAAAAACTGTTAATATATTCCAAACTATGTACTACTTTTGCACTTGACACCAAATTTGCTCCATCTGGTGAAAAACATCTTATATTTACTGTCCCTTTCATAAAACAGGATCTTTGCAGATGGATTCATTTTTCAGCCTTTGAAGAGTTTTTCCATGACGGCTTTGGATCAGAATGTTGAAGTTAAGGTTTAAAAATAAAGAAATTAAAAATATTAATGCGTTAGTGTGAGAAATTTTAATCAAGATATAGAAAAAGAAATTGATAGTTTTGACACTGCAACATTTGAATTTACTTTTAAATGTCACACAATTTTAATTCTATCAAAAAATTCCATCCATCCATCCATCCATCCATCCATCCATCCATCCATTAACTAGTATTAATTTTATTTTGCGGGTTAAAAATGAACAATAATTCATTCAAGCCACCACTTTCTTCCTGATATAGTCAATTCTAAACATGCAGACTTAAACCTTATGAGAGGAACAAAAAGCAAGGAAATGGGAATATCACAGTGCTGATGTGTTTACATAGCATCTAATGATATCTGCAGGCAGCATAGGACCAGTTTTAATGAGAGTTGCTGCAGCTGTTAGCAGCGACATTCATGAGTTACAGTGAGCTGTAAAATGATTTGATGTATTCACGGCACTGTTATTGCAGGCAAATAAAAGCTTACAGTGAAAACATGGTGTAAAACTGTCTGTTTTATTGGAACAAGTGTTGCCATTATGTTGAGGGACAATATTACTGCATGCTGCCAGTTAAAACCAATGTGCTGATGTGCAGACAGCCTGCTCCGCAGTCCTGCTTTTATTATCACACAGCTAGAGTTACAAACAGAAGCTGTTAATGGAACAACTGTTTGTTCAGTCTCACTTTTATACAGAATGCAGGGTAGTTTCATCGTGAGCCAGTCCAACAAAGGAAAGGGAAAGGGACTCTCCTCAAAGCAAAGTACAGTCTATACTGATGGGCTGGTGGAGAGTGGAGCCTCCTTTCTGGAATTTGTTAGCTCTATATATGTTACATTTTTGACATTATTTGAAAGCATAGAATACACACTTTCAAAATCTGAACATAAGTCAAAATGCCCCCAGGGAGACTTCTTTCTGGTTTTGTTGTGGCCAGTGACAAATTTAAACAGCCTTTTCACATTTCACAGAAAGACCATGCATTTAAATCTGAAAAAAAATTATTAAACTAATTTGTTCATTGATTATTATTGTTGTGTTGGTCACCATTTCCATAGAGTCCAATTTGGTATCCATTTAAGTTCTTCTGAAAGTCTTTTGTCACTCTACTCTGAGTCTGAATCTAAAATTTGAGTCACCCCTTCACTCAAACTGGTTTTTGATATTAGTGTGTGTGAGAATATAAATGTTAATAAATTTTGCTGTTGTTAAACAATTCACATTGTCTGCCTATGTCCTGGTGCTCTACTACATATAACATCATCTTCCTATCAAGTCAGAAGAAATGTGCTGGATCCACTTTGACTGAATCCAATTCCAGGGAGGTCACTTTGATAAATAGAAGCCTTGTTGATTTAGAGCGTTTCAGTAACCAGGTCACTTAAAGTGAGTGACAGTGGCCCCTGCTTCATTTAATAGCATTAATTGAAGTGCTGATGTGTTTGTGGCGTTTATAGGATTTGCATCTCGGCAGCATTGACACCGACACAGCAGGCTGGCAAAGACAAATGGCGCAGTTGCTATGTTTGATTAATAGCTTTGATGTATGCTAGCTGTGAAACATTTTAAATGTAATATTAACGGAGCACATCATTCACTATTCAAAAAGCTACTCTCATAAACTGTCTGTGAATTATTACTGGAGAGATTCTTCAGCATTTACAACATCCAGTGTGCTATGTCCCACCAGATCCTCTCAAATCCATAGAGAACGGTCGCTGTGATTGGCTCCTGAGTAAAGAAAGAATCAAGGAGCGATCATAAAAAGCAAAAAATTCAATTCAGTTCATTTAGAGCACCAATTCACAAAAATGTTGTCTCGAGGCACTTCACAAAAAATATAATTTCAATTCAGTCACACATACATTCAAACTGATTCTACTTATCAAAAAGTACAGTAAGTTCAGCTTATTTTCAAAGTAGCTTAAAAGGTTTCTAAGGAAACCCAGCAGATTGCATGAAGTCATTGCCTGATTGCATTCACTCCTCCTGGAGCGCTGGAGACAATCACTAGCATTGAGTCATACACAGCAATCCCTCATACTGAGCATGTGGAGCAACAGTGGAGAAGAAAAACTCCCCTTTATTTAACCCAAATAAAAGGGGTTAAATATGATCACTAAAGAACAAAAAATGCTTGCAAGAATATATTTACTTTTTGAAATTTAAATCTGAAATGGAGACCTCTGCTTGTTCTTGAAGGTACTTATTTGACTTGATCAAGTGTCAAGTGATAATCTTTTCACTGAATCCTTTTATCTTTTTAAATCTAATTCAAAAGAGGTTAGATTCCAAACTGTCTTCATTTAGCACTAAAAATAAAAGCTGGAATGGAAAACAGTAAGACTAAATCCATCCATGCTGCCTCTGCTGGATTTAGGAGTGAGAGTCACAACCAGGAGCTGCTCACCAAAGCTCCCATTAAGAGCAGCTTACTGCTCCGCAGCATGCAGGACTGTGTCAATATAATACAAGGAAACAAGAAAACACATAGACAGAAAATGGCACTATCAATCAATTTATAACATACAATAAGGATTATTCCATTATAATATGAGTGATGAGAAAGTCACAGAGAAAACAACTACCGCAAGTAATCAGTACTGAAGGGAACTCTACCAGTTGCTGAAGCATAGACTGCACTTGTTCATCTCATACATCCTGACCAGATCAAGTTTGTCAGACAATAAAATAGGTTTCACTCTCCTTTTACCAAATCGCTCCAAATCAAGCTCCTTAGGCATTCACATTTTTCTGTTGTGTGAAATTTGGACTGAATATTGGCCCATTAAAATTGTGGGTGATAAAAGAGTAAAAAAACCAGAATATAGATAAAAGATGCTGAAAGAGGAATTTAGCTCTACTCTGTCATGTTTTTGTGCCAAGATCTGAACTCATAAAGTAGCAACTCAGAATAAGATCATGCTTAACTTGGAATGGGGTTAATGTTATATTTAATGATTCCTAGTCAGAGCTTATGCAGATGCAGTATCTACCGCACAGCAGGTAGCTAGATCTTGACATTGGGACAATATTACATTTGAGATCTAGAATAATGCGACTTACTTAGAGCTAAAGGGGTTTTTTGACTTTGCATGTAGGTTCCATGTGCTCTGCAGAGTGCATTCAGTCAATCCTCTAAAATATGAGAACTATGCCAACACCTATTTGGCTGATTGCTACATTGAATTAAAGGTTAGTTTTAATTCAATGTTTGAATTAAAACTAACTTGAATAAAATATTCTTATCTCAATTAATAATGAAAATGATGTTTTTATGAGCAACACCGCTAAATAGTAGATGTTAAAATACCCTCTCAGTCCAGGATGACACCCATCTTTTTCTACTTTTTACTAATGATATCAACTCAACTCAAACTCAATTTACCCGGGGGCCGCTGGAGGTAGAGTCTGGGTGAGGCTGGGCCGCATTCACACACACGGTCTCCTCAGCCGAACCTTTCTGATTGCCTATTACCATATTTGGCCGTAGTCAGGCGCTGTAACAGCCGTAATTGTGTAGTGTCTCTTTAAGATACTCTAGTATTGCTAATGATGTCAGAAGTATGCGCCACGGCTTCTCTGTAGAGAGCGTGGGAGAAACGTGCTAGACGGACATGTTAGCTCCCTAACATTTTTGAGTAATGTTACAGGTTGTTTGGACGCTGCTCAATTTTCATGTCTGATAATATAGCAGCCGTTCAGCCGGGCTTTGTAAGGTTGGTGAAGAGCGTATTTATTAAAGGACAACACTGTGGAATTCCCAGTACCAGTGTGGTTGTGAGTTTTTGACCGTCCTGACGAATCTGCCGCCTCCTCTCCTCCCTTAAACACAACCCAAGCGTTACAGGGCCTAACCTTAATTACGTTACACTGATCAGCAACTTCCGGGTCTAGACTGGATGCTGAAGCACGTGAAGCGGGAGCGGCCGTGGAAATTGCGCATGTACCGCATGCAAATAATGACAAAGAGAAAATGCAAATAGGCCCGGCCGATGTCCCGCCCCCGAGAGCAATATACTCCACCATGATTGGTAAGTTCGTTCAGCTCCGCACACAACACTGAAAAGTGCCAATTATATCAAACTCGCGGGCCGCACTAACAATAAACTTTAATATTAAGGTGGAGGCCACAAACTATCGTCCCGAGGGCCGCAGTTGGCCCGCGGGCTGCGTGTTTGAGACCCCTGCTTTACAGTATTGATCCAAAGGTCAATGAGACTGCCCCAAGCGGCAGCAATATGCAATAACATGTAGAATTCTGTTCAGGAGGATCAGCAGGTTGGATGGAAACGTTTCTCTAAAAAGTTTTACTGAATAGTTTAAAGAGCTTAGCAGCAGTTTACCAATAGCTTCAGCAGGTAAATGTCAGTCGGTCACTTTCAGAGTGATGGGCATAAATGAGCCTTGTTGACTAATTTACTTAATGAATAGCTTCAGCCTTCGTCTTTATCTACAACAATGGCTGTGCACCACCTCCCACTCTGCCACTATGAATGCGGCGACCACCCACACAGGACGGTGTAGGAGAAAGGTTCATCAGCAGGTACACTATTGCTGTCAGGAGTTCACAGGAAGTTCACTCGGACTCCCAGGAACAGCTGGGATTTCTGACCTCACAGGACTCTGCAAGCAGGTTTCCATGTAAATACAAGCCAGTGTTTCTGTTCTGTTTACAGCCACGACAGTAAGACAACCTGCAGCCCGTTCATTTGCAGTTACTAGCATAAACACTGCTGTCTGACACTGCAGAGCTCTCAATAAATCAAGCTTATTCAAAAGGTTGTGAGCACTTTCATTTAAAGTCATACAATTATCTTGGCAGCTCAGATGATTTTGTGAAGGTTAAAGGTTAAAGTAAAACCTCAAAATTTGAAAAGCTTTCATTTCATTTAATCTGCTGTTACCCTGAACAATTTACCTAGTCTGGAAAATAGAAACTATATTTCTTCTTCTACTCTCCAATTTGCATTATTTGCTGTTTTTTCAACTGTTAAATTTGTTTTATCTGTTATTTTCTCTCCATTGAAGCTACACTTGGTCTGGCGTACTGATTGGCTGTGATTCCTTCCTGGAGGAGGAAATCGTCTGACATAATGCTGCCTTCACCTCCCCTCCTTTGCACTTTTTACTTTCAAGAACATCAAAATAATCCTACATCAGTTTATCAGTTTCTTCTTGTTCATTCTGCTCTGTCTTTTCAAACCCCAAGTCAGTCTTGGCAGATGGCTGCTTGTACTGAGTCTGGTTCTGGTTCTGCTAGAGGGGTTTTTCCTCTCCACTGTTGCTACATGCTCAGTATGAGGGATTGCTGTAAAGATACAATGCAAACGATTGTCTCTACGTGTTCATCCAGGAGGAGTGAATGCTGTCAGGCAATGATTTGATGCAACCTGATGAGATTCTTTAGAAACATTGAATAATTAATTGAATTTACTAGGATCATTTGGAATGTATGTATGACTGAATTAAAATGATTTTTTGCTAAATGTGTTGAGACAACATATGTTGTGAATTGGTGCTATATAAATAAACTGAATTGAAAATGAATTGAAAAAGGAACATTTATAAAAAGACAAGAAGTGTGGCATTACACATAGTCAACTATGCTTGTCATGTTAACAACTAACTTGATAAAACAACCAAAAAACTTCTAAACCCTGAATTTGTTATTATGTCTAAATTTGAAAATATTAGCTGGTTGTTCATATTTTTTTTTAGCATGAGTTAAGAGTCATTGTGGCATGTCTAAAAGAGCCCCACAGGTTACAGACTCTTGGTTTAGATGGTCATTATCTGTGAGTATAAAGTCTGGACTTTGTGCAAAGCTATGAATTATTAAAGGCTCATTAAAAAACCTCTTCAGGATCTTTTCAAACCTCATACTTGTTCATTAGATTTATTCTTTAGAAAACACAAAAGAACAACTTATTTTGATATGCTAAAAATGTGAACATCAACAGCATTACCCATTTAGCCCTGAACACTTTCTGCGAATGTTACAGCAGTATGACTAATGGGAAGATGAACTTTTTTTGATTAGCGGATGCTCTGCCATAATCTGACCAACAGATTTTAGTAGAGAGTAGATGATAAATCATGAGCATTCATACCCCACAAACTGCTCAAAGCAGTGGAAGTGATTGCCTTGGCTTGGTGGCATGGCACACAATGGTCTCCCTCTCAAAAGAAAGGAAACAGGGGCAAATAATGGCCAGAGCCAAGCTATTTATGGAGCAACTCCAGAGAGCTATTAAAACCTTCTCAGTCAAATGCTGATCTGCCTGAGTGGGTCAAAACAACACAGCAGTGCTTGGCTCACACTCATCCTGCAACTGGTTAACATTCATCGCAGAGGGAACTCCCTTTCACTCAGAGCGGGGAGGCAGAGAGCGCAGAACAATGAGGCCTAAAGGAGAAATGAATTCTAATGTGAATCTGATTATAAAGTCTTAATCCAGACACAGAACGGCCCTCTTTCCCACCAATACTTCAATTGGCGTTGACGTTAATGTTACACTCATGATGCACATTGCTTATCCTTTCTGGTAAATCCCATCCTTCACTGATAATGATTTTGCTTTATGGTATGTTATATTATCTTAGGGTTTTATAGAACAAGCAAAAACTGCATTTTATTGTGATGACTTCTGTAGAATGATTAATCTAAATGTGGAGTTTTATGAATATAATATGGTACAAATCATCTATTTTTTTTAAGCCGTAGGTCATTGTGATGGGCAAATAAACCTCAATGTCTCAAATTTGAGTCTCATGCACAATCTCTGGTAGGACATTAGCTTTTCTCTGCTGCACTCTCCAAAGCAGAGTGATGGATTTTGGGTATTTAAACAGTCTTGTATATTGCCTCTTAATAATTTTTTATGTTTACAAAAATCATTGTCCAGAACATAACTTAGTTAAAAAGTTCCAGTTGTGGTTATTTTTATGTATGTTTCAATAGAGAGATAAAAAAACGGTTCAATATGTATTTTTTGCTTCATCCAACAGCAAACAGAAAATGTTGACGCTGATTCTTCTTAGGGAAACAAGATTCATTCAGATTCTGTTCTGCCGGAGCTCAGACAAGCCTTACTTGAACTGTAGAGTGACAGACAGTGTTATTAGATCATTCCTCCAAGCAGCTGTCAGACTCTTGAACCATCACTGCTCCAAACAAACTCAATAAGTTGTTTACATTCATGTTGGTATTTGTAGTTTTGCTCATTTCAATAGATATTTCTGCTGGTATTTGCAAGTTTTTTGTCACATATCTAAAATAAACTTTTGTCTTTTAATGCACTAATACACACTCATATTTTTGTAAAGGTTTTAAAAAAATATTCTACTCATTTGCACATTCCTTTAATTGGATGCTATTTTTGCCCACTATTTTGTGTTGTTATATATAATTCATGAGTTTGTTTACACATTTTTATATATTTTTTTTGTATAATCTTATGCCTTTATTGTTTGCCACTTTGCTGCTGTTACACCTGAATTTCACCACCTTGGGAGAACAAAGGGTTCTTCCATTCTAGTCTGTGGAGTTGTTTTTTGAGAAGCATCAATAATATATACTATATGCTTGTGGCAGCACTGTTGTATATTTTATCTTAAGACATCTATTTGACATATAAACATTTGAAAATTATTATGACAAATGAAACAAACTGTGAAGACCAAACAGTTTTACAGTGAAAATCTTTGTTCGTGTCATAATATCTGGATCTTTGAACTTAACCAGCTAATGCTGTTGCATGTCACAAGTTAACCTGCATTGTGTGTGTGTGTGTGTGTGTGGGGGGGGGGGGGGGGGGGTATGTGGCTGGGGTGTGTCGGGGACATCTGCCCCTGGTTTTGGAAAAGTGTAAAACAAGAAAGCCATCTGAGTGACAGGGGTAAAGTCAATCCATGCCTGACCAGCTGCTACCCCCCAACCTGTGTGCACGCACACCCCCCCCCCACACACACACCCACGCGCGCACACACCCATTTATGCCAAACAAGAACGCCCTCCAACCTGCTTAATGGATTGACTTAAATGTCATTAGCTTAAATGTTGAACAAATTGCAGCAAACAGTCCTCACATTTAAAACCTAATATGTCTCCCTGACTTTAATTGCTTCATACAATTAGCTGTGATGGGATTACCATGATGCACTTTGTAAACTGAATGAAGATTATAAATAAAATCAACCAAGGATGAAAAGAAGTGTATCAAACATTCAAGGATGTTGATGGACAGACTCCAGATAAAGCACTGATTGGTTCTACACTTTTGCTTTAAGGTTCATTTATGTTTAAGGTTCATTTGATGTTTGAAGAACAGTGTTGAAACATTTAATACATACATACTGTACATACCATCAAGTTATAAAGAAATAACACCCTTATTTTATGTATTTCATAGTTTTTGGGATATATTAAACCTTTTGGTTTTCTATCTTTATTTAATAAATGATAAAATACAGAAATCTGTGGTGTTTTGGTACACATAAAGTTAGATACTTTTAAAACTTTGATTATATGTAAATTCAAACTAACCTTTAAGATTTTAAATTGACCCATGTGTTTTTGTATATTTATCTTTAGTCTTTTTTTCTCACTAGTTGCTTTATATATATATATATATATATATAGATATACAGTACAGACCAAAAGTTTGGACACACCTTTTAACTCAATGAGTTTCCTTTATTTTCATGACTATTGACATTGTAGATTCACACTGAAGGCATCAAAACTATGAATAACACATGTGGAAATATGCACTAAACAAAAAAGTGTAAAACAACTGAAAATACCCTTTATATTCTAGTTTCTTCACAGTAGCAACCTTTTGCTGTGATTACTGCTTTGCACACACTCTGCATTTTCTTGATGAGCTTCAAGAGGTAGTCACCTGAAATGGTTTTCACTTCATAGGTCAACCTGCCCTGTCAGGTTAATAAGTGGGATTTCTTGACTTATAAATAGTCATGAAAATAAAGAAAACCCATTGAATTAGAAGGTGTGTCCAAACTTTTGGTCTGTACTGTATATATCTATCTATATATATATATATATATAACTGTCTGCCAGTATCATGATTATTCCTTTCTTCCTGCCACATCTTAAAGATTTTTTTTTGAGTAACAGATTTTACTTCAACTTTGCTAGTCACAGATTCCCACTCACTCTCAGCTGTTCCTTATTCAATAAATAGGCTCACCTGTTTCACGTCTATTAATCAATCTTCCAAATACTTTAACACTCACTAGCCCTACCACATGATTCACCTTCTGTATTATTATGCATCCACACTTTCAATAATACTGCCTACAACTGAGCTATCCATTTTTACAACCCTTTAACAAAAAAGAAAATAAAAAACTCTAAAACTTCATCTGACTAGAAACAGGATAACTGGGATCTCTGATGTCAGTGAAAATGATACCATGAAACAGTGAACTGTAAATTTAAATGAATTAGACTGATGAGGAGGCCCATTCCACCCCCATATGGATGTAAATGGGAACTGCAGCTTGATGTGATTTGATCAGGTGATTTATCACAGTCATATGCAGTATGTAATATTTTTAAGAATTTATCCAACAATAGGTGTTTTTAGTTGTATGTCAGTAAAAGCTGAACCTGCATGTGAAACACCTCTGTGACGTTGTCCTCTCAGCATGCAGGCTCTCTGATCGTCTCTACTCTGCATTTCTCTCTCATTTTCTTTCTGTTTGAAGCAACTTGTCTCATTTTGCCGTTTGTTAGGCTTCCCATGAAGTACATTTTAAAAACATTCTGTCACTTTACTAAATTAGTAAATCTAGGGTTGATGAAGAGTTTTTGTTATTAAGGAATTTGAAGGTGTAATAACAGTCACCTTTATTTACACCAATAAATAGCACAAGCGATTGACTTCAGATATTGCCTGATTAATAAATCCAGTATAAAAACAGCTTTTCTGTTTCTGACCTCAGAGATTTGTTAGAGAGCATCAGTGAACAAAACACCTTCATGAAGAACAAGCAACACTACAATCAGGGAGAAAGCTGTGGAGACGTTTAAAGCAGGGTTGGTAAAAGCTTTGAGCATCTCTGAAAGCTCTGTACAGACCGTCTGTACTTACATGAGGGTGATTGACAGCACTAAGAACCAGCTAACTGTAAACCGACCAGACACTTTCCTGTTCCCCTGAACTGAGGCAACGAGAGGACGAAGGAACAAACAGTGGAGGAGCTGCAGAGAGCCAAAGGTCAGGTGGAATAATAATCAGGATGTCAACAGACACAAACTAATCTGACATTTATGGAAGAGTACCACAAAGGAAGAGATTGCTGGCAGAATAAGAATTCCTGTTTGGTTTGCCACAAACCGGAGATGAAGGAGATGGAAGAAGGCTTGAAACTGTGGAGGTTTACCTTCTGGTAGTAAAACAACCCCAAACATTCAGGTAGACCTTCAGTGGACTGATTTTAGATCAAACCATATTAATGTGTTAGAACAGCCCAGTCAAAGTTCAGAGATGAATTCAACTAAAAATCTGTGGGATGATCTAAAAATTGATGATCACAAATATTTTTGATCAAAAGTGATTCAGTTTGAGATTTTTGCAAAGACAATGAACAAGTTCAAAGTTGTCCTGTTATGAAATAGTCTGCTGTTTATGACAGATGCTCTTCAGTTCTGATAACATTATCACATGACTGAAAACTGTGATTGAATTGTGGTGAGCTGTGGACAATATTATAGAGAAATCTGTTTTTGTTGCATATTTGTTCAAACTGTCACCATGTTGTGACAGTATGGCATGAGACAGATAATGTGTGAACATATCTAGCTCTTTCACCTCCCCCCGGAGCTGTTAATGTGATTGGCAGAAACTCACAGTCACAAACAACCAATCAAGGACAGGAGGAGGGTCTTAGCACTGCCAATCAACCTCATACATGTGCTGCTAAATGTGCTAATGGTGGAGAAACAACTTACCCTTACAGGAAAACTGTTCATCTTCCGTCATCAGTTGCCATGCTAACTAACTCTGGTTGGTTTTGACTGAGCTGTGTATTTCTGTAGTTAGCACTGGGTGAAGGCAGAGGAGCCGGATTTTTTTCCCCACAGTTTATCTGTCTCATACTACACTGTCATGACATATTGACACATATGTAAAAAATCTGATTTCTTCAAAAACTTAGTTTTGAACAGTGTAAGCAAATGACCTTTTATAGATTAGGAAACATCAATAATGATAAATACTGTACTGTACTCAGAATATACTTTCTTGTTACATTGTGTAGAAATTTTTCAAACTGAAACAAGGAAAAAGTTCTGTCATCATCCAGGAGTTTAAAAAGTGACCAGAGGAAAAAAAAAAGATGATGTTCCAATTACCCCTGATTCAGTAACACTCAGGTGTGTGTGCGTGTCTGCGTGTGTGTGTTATCTTCCTGTCATTATTATGTGTTCACTGTTTTTGTTGAAACATAATGTGCGAGTCAGAGAGCAGGGGGAGTGGAGTCTTTGATGAGGCTCATGATGTCTTGTGAGGTCAGGACGACAGGACTCCCAGAAAACATTCCCATTCAGAGCTCTTTCAAACAGAGGTCAGTGCTGCAATAATATTTTCCCCCGTGACATGAGCCCATTCTCCTCACAAAGCAGCCATCTGTAAGACAGGATTCCCAAGCTGAGTAAACTTGTGAGAGCGAGCCTCGCTCACACACCCTCATTTTCCCCTCACACACACTCACACATGTGAGTTGCTGTGCTTGTACTGCTGCAGTGACATGGAGCGCTGACAGTTTACTCAGCTTGGATGAACATCCATCATCATATCTGACATATAGAATACGGTTTGAAGTTTAAAATTAATATTCCGCTTTCTAACTTGCAAGGATAACTTTTAAAAAGTTGAAACACTTTCATATTTGCTCCTGAAATAATGGTATAGTTTCTCACACTGGTCCCAATATCACAATATTTACATCATTAGAAGAGTTTTTAGAAATTAAATAAAATAATAAACAAGAACGACAACAACAACCAAAAAAAGAGAAATAGACATCATGAAGATTCAGGTAATTTGGAAATCAACAATCTGCTGTGAGGTGTTTATACAACATAACATTTTGTCACTTTGTCAAAGGAACAAATCCTGGAGAAAATGTTGAGAACATGAAGACTGTAAAGTTGGAAAGTTGGGACAATTTCTACATGAAGGAAGAAAGGAAACCTGCAGCTGAAATGTTCTTAATATGGCTTTTTTTGTTTTAGAATAATTGTCATATTTTTATGATAATTTTGAAAATGCGGAATTTTGTGCAGTTTGAAACACTTTAAACATTTTTTGTGTTGAAAACAATGTTCATGTTACTATATGAGTTTTGCAAAACCTTATACTGTATAAACAAAATAAACTCATTAATATTTTTTATGAACTAACTCATCCAAATAAGACAAATCAAATGTGGATATGAGTGAAAGTCTAAAGTCACACATTTAGATAAATAATACTTCTTTTAATAAAATTTGCAATGCTGTCAGTTGTATTTAAGTTTTTCACAAAGAGGCACCAGCAGCAGAACCACGAGAAAAACAGCTTCATTTCGATAATGTTTATCAAGTTCTACAGCATGATTATATTTCAAACTTTATATCATTTCTAATACTCATCCATTCTACCTGTTCAGTTCTTGCAGGGCTGTAGCCTGTAGTTGTCAGCAGGCTGAGGCGGTGTAGTGGAGGTCAGGGTCAGTCCTGACGTGGGGTTTTGTAACTCTCACCCTTCATGAAGTTGTTGAGAGAGGAGGGTTGTGAACTTCCAGCTACCAGGAAATCATGTCCAAAATAATCTGCTCCAAATTCGAATAGAGTTTTCAATAAAATTATTGGAGATTCTTAATATATAAAACCTGTGTTTCAGAATAATAATAAAAAAATAAAATAAAATAAATTTAGTTGCAATGTTTTTTATTCATTTTATTATTAGTTCTACTTTTGATCCATTGAATCCTGTTGTATGATATGCTTTGATTATCCTTTCTAAAAGTGGAACAGGTTTAAAAAGAACAAAGCTCATTTTTATTGTTAATTAAGCTCAATCAAAAGGAACAGCTGTGAAGTATGCTGTAACACAATGAAACTACCAAGACAGTTCCTGACAACCGTTTACAACTGCAAGAACAATTCAAGGGCAAAAACCAAGCAGTTCAGTGAGTGGAAAGAAAATGACTAAAAAGGAAGGATTAACATAGAAACAAAAAAAACTTAATGTAAATAAATATGAATGGATAATTGACAGAATATTAACACAGGTGAATGCAAATGAATGAATGAAATAATCAACATTCTGATATGTATTGATGCGACTTGACAAAATACCACATAACAGACACCTTAAGTAGCCGTAAGGCTGCAATGACTGTATTTTGGACTATCTTAGAAATATACAGGCCCGGTGGCATGGGTGGGTATTGGGGGGCATTTCCTGCCCACAGAGTCAGCGTTGTTGCTCTGATTGGTTGTTTCTGACTGAATGGTATATTTGTGTAGATGACATCAGAACCATAGGGAGAAAACAAAGAAACTAGATTTTCCACTGATTTTTTTGTCTCATATTCTACTGATGACATTGCAATAGTTGTAATAAACAAAAATAAAAAAATGTAAAAAACTTTTTTTAAAATAAAAGCTACATACCACTTCTTTAATTACTGTATTTTAATGAGAATTAACTTTATGCCACAGCATTAAATATTGACAAAGAAGTCATTCAAACTTTAAGAGAAACAGCAAGTGCCAATGTGGTGAAACTTTAATTCTCATAACAAAAATGTTTATTTTCTCCTGGATCATTTCTGTGTTTTGTGACTGTCAGGAAATTGTGACGACATCTGATTTATAATGAGCAAATGGCAGAGCAGAGAAAAACCTCTGTTTTCAGCGACAACATTAATGGTGATCATACCGAAACTGCGAGACTCTTATCATACACCATCCCAGCCTCTGGTCTGTCCTCTGCAAAGCAACGAGGGTCTTCAGGGAGGGATGTGGAGAAGAAGAGGAGCATGGGGGTTGCTGTTTGATGTGGGAGGTCTCCTCTGTCACCCCGCTGTGCTGCTCCCTCAGACCTCTCATTAAGCAAGTCATCAAAGGCCCTCTACCCAACCAATCATAACATTAATGTTAACATTACCACACACACAGTTTTTTCTTAGCACTGAACCAAAGCAGCCGTTCAGTCCACAGTCTGACCAGAGCCCATAGCTGCACAAACACACAGACCAAGTCTGCTGAGCCTCTGATAGAACACAGTCAGGGTTTACAGCACTGCTTGGCTGGCTGGTGTGGAACCATGCTTTTTAATAAGCTAATACTACTACTACTATTATTAGCAGTAATTAAATGCGTGCATTTATAACTGGTTTACAATACCTCTCCACACACTTTACTAAACAATCCGATTGTAGCGATATAAATCTTAAAATATCTTTAAACTGGGTCTCAAGTATTTGCTCATTCTAGCTCTTTAAGGGCAGTTGTGCAGCAGCATCTACTCCTTCCTAACTGCTTTCCTGTAACACAAACATGACATCACTTCAACAGAATTTGTGAATTTGTGACATTGCTATAAATATTTTTTTGCATTCAGAAGATTTCTCCTCATCCAAAGGACAGACTCCTTCGTGACAGTGAAACAGGCAGATAGGATGACTCTTCCCCTGCCTCCAGCAGCATGGAGCAGCCTGTAGTTGTGCAGCAGTGTGTCCTTGATCAAGGCAGCACTGTCAGACTGCTGACAGCAGAACCCAGATAGCCGCCCTCCATCTGTCCTCTAGTCCCAGCCGCCTCCTGCTCTACAACCCCCTCCATCTCTTGTCCCCAGTTCAATGTCTCTCCCATGTCTTCCTTGCTTTTCAGCCATCACACTCCCCCTCACCTCTCCTGTCCCCCCCATGGGACACATGAGGGAGATCTATCTGTGTCACCCTCCTCAGGTGATCTTTAGGGAACATACTGAAGGACAGGAAGTGGTCCCCTAGGTTCAGACCTCCACACCCCAGCCTACATGCCCCACATCTGCTGTTGGTGGGTAATTACAGGGTGAGATGCTCTTACCAAACCAATTAGAGAGTGTCTGTGCAGTTAAAGGACATATCTGTGACAAACCTGGCCACAGGGTCGCATGTTTATTATGTCATCCCTCCACTCCGGAGGCCATTATTACAGATAAGTGTCACTCTGGAGGTCATCAGTGGAAATGGGATTCTGTTTTGGCCCGCGATTTAACATGCCCTGATTATTCTGATGGCTCCCTGAGTGCTTAATTATGATCATTTGTCTCAGATTGGGCTTTGATTCCCTCCTATAACTTATCAGTTTAAAAGGAAATTAACAAAGGTCTTGTAGGGATCAAAGCCAGGAGGAGATGGAGAGGTTTACTTTCTCTCACATTAGATGGGCTTTGATAAATGCAAGATGAAGGACAACTTCACATTCCTGATGAGCTCACTAGTTTGAAAGTGTAGTCTGTGCTCTTAATGATGATACACCGCTGTGACCACAAAGAGTTTGCTAAAATTAACTTAAGGTATTCTTCGTTCCAACTCTTTACATTTTTGATTATTTATGGAAACCAGTGGAAAAATGATCAGGTTCTCCTTTTAGATTTTCTAAAACTGGATAATTCTTCAGTGAATTACGTGATACTCGTCTTTCATTCTGGAATAAAATTTGCTAGTGTTTTCTTGCTAATTTGAAAGAAATTATCAGCACCCAACCCTAAAGGACTTAATAAGGAATTGATGTTGAACTGATATCTTTGATTTTTATGTATTTATAATATATTTATATTTTGTAGAATGTTGAATATTATTGTTGTTTGCCACAGAAGTCTCTTCTTTGGACTGATTGCCCAGCTTTAATCTCTACATAGACACAATATCTCAGATCTGTAACAAGCTGACAACAGCATATATATTTTCCCCCTTCTTAAATCTTAAGAATACATTGGAAAGCTGGTCGTGCCGTCATGGTTTTTAGAAGCAGGCACTCGTTTTCTTTTCTTCCATTGTTTTACATTAAAGTTGTTCGCACATCCTCCAGTGTTTGAACATATTAGTTTCTCGTGTCTTTCTTGTTTTTGTTTTTATAATTGTTCATGTTTTTCGTTTGCTCAATGCAGTGTGTCGCTTCAGTACAAAATATCTGCATGTAAAATGATGCTTTGCTCCAATTTTTTTGTCTACAACAATAAGTGATTCATCCTGCTTCACTCCTTCCCATCTGCTTTAAAATGGTCCTGTCTCAAAGCAACAGCGCCGAAAACTATGGGCAACAGGAGGGAGAGAGAGAATATTTCTGGAGTAAATGTTATTTTTTTTATAGCTGATGCAGCGGAGGTCATATGACTGACATGCAGTGACTAATTAATCATGGCTACTGATGAAATCCACTGTAAGGTTTAGGTGTCTGATAACCTCTTTCCACAAGATAACAGGTAAAAACAGATCACAGAAGAGTTAATGTACTCAATGCTTTTTAGTGAAAATATAAATGCAATGAAACAAGACTGTTTCTCTTATTGAGCAAATTGTTGACATGCTTTTACATGTTTGTTAAATTTAAGAAAAGAAAACTTCTTGTATGTGGTTTTCTGTGCTGCAGGGTGTCATACCTAAACCTCCATGAACCTTTGCTCATCTTTTCAATTAGGACTGACTCAGATGCTTACAGTGAGTGTGCTGATGCTTGTCATAGTTAGTTTTTGTAGTTCTCATGCTGGACGTGTGAGCACATTAGTATGTGTGTGTCGTGGTTCAGAGTGTCGCAGCTGCCTGACCTTCAGCCTGATCTACATACTGCAGGGACAATACTGCAGCTCTCTCCATCAGTATGCACTGACACCTGCACTGTTTAATGCACTCCTGCAGTTTATTAATGGCTACTGTGTTATAAACATTTCTGCAGGGGAAACGCACAGGTCACCCACACTCACAGCCCTGGCAGGACAAGGCTGGACCGTGCAGAGGCTCAGTGACACAGTGACACTGCTGCTTGGTTCCAGTTTTTACTTTTGTTGACTGATTGGGTTAGTATTTCAGTGTTTCAACATCAAAGGCAAGAGAGAACTGTGGGCAGTTTTATGCAAAAATTAAGAAAAGAAAAAAACGCTGTTGTCACAGTGAAAGGCAGTACAATACTTAGTACATGAATTACCTAAACGTTACAGTGAGAATTATTTTTACCACAGGTTGAATCACTTTCATTTGAGATGTAAACATGACTCTAAAGATCCATGAGTAAAAATGCACAAAGAAAACTGTTGTTAGATCCTCTGTTCCAGATCTCTACACCAATTTGTAAATGAAACTCACTTCTGCATTGTCATAAAAACAAACAAAAACAACAAATTTCGCAATTGTAGTGTTTCCAATAAAATGAAATCAAATGTGAATAAGCTTTTTCATGCAATAAAAGGCAGTGACGGATGTAATCAGTTACATGAGATATATTTATAATTCAGCGGTGGCGCTCGTCATCTATCAGCCAATCAGAGGAGACGTCAGCGTCTTCATAATGTATAAACTGGCAAACGTAAGAATACATAACATATCTGTCATTGAAATAATTGAAACCCAAATGCATCTTGTGGAGCCATTACCTGAGTTTTTGTTTGATGCTTTGCTCCAAATTATCTTTAAGTTTTAAAGAGCCTTCCACTGCGGCCGAGTGGTAGAACATTTGGATGTTGGCCTTTTGTATTGCACATTTGAGAGTTTCTGTAGCGAACAAACTTCTGTCCAGTGCAGACAGTAGAGCGTCTTCTCTGTTTTGTCATCGAATCGTCTGTCTGTACAAGTTTGAGTCCTGGATGCTTTCTTCTCAGTGAGGGCCTCCACAGGGGCCACAGTGGCTACAAAAAGGCCTTGTTGGGCCAATGCAAAGAGACTATCTCATTAATATATGATTAGTAGTCTGAGTTGCAGTGATTAATTAGTGTCTGTGACAGTAATTTTTTAACAGGCCCTGAGTTGGACTCTGGAATAACCATTTATCTTTCCGAATCCCCTCATCGCCATCTCCTTGTTCCAACATCACATCCCCCTCCCACCTAACTCCAGACATCCAGAAAGACCGAGCAAGTTTGCATATTCTAGTCTTGTCCGATTTCATTCTGCAGCCACCTGGAAGGAGCAGCGAGGAATGAGGGCTTCCTGACATGATTGATTGCTTTGCTTTTTTATTTGCAAGTTGGAATTGAGAGAAGTTTTTTCAGTCTTTTTTTCTTTGTCAGCAGCTGCCTGTCTCCCCCTCACATCACCACTTCTACCTCTGTGTGCTTGTTCTTCAGCAAATGAGGAACTTTGTGCTCATTGGTACAGAAATTTTTTGCAGCTCTACTTTGAAATTGATTTGAGTCGCCGGCGGATGAGCTTGTGTGTTTTTCACACAGCTCTGTGCTGCTGTATCTCCCAGCACAGCCACACTTCTCTCTCCTGACTCTGCAGCACTGCACTTTACACACACACACTTAGGCCTGCAGCAAACAGGTTTTTTACCAAACCCGCATCATTTGGAGATCTGGACAATGTTAGTTCTAATTTTCGGGCTTTGGGTGAAGCTTATAGCAGAACAAAATTCTGTTTTCATGACAAAATATTTTTTTTATCTGACAAAGATGTAATTTTTCTAAATTACATGACTGATGTGTAACTATACACATCAGTGATTGTCATACACATGATTTGATGGTTTCCACCTCTATCTTAGAAACACCACAAAAAATTTCTATGTTCAGTCCAGATATTTTACAGATATTTAAGCAAGATTTCAAAAAAGTTGAAGTAATTCAAACATAAAATCTCCTCATAGTCCAATCTTTTCATTTAGTAACCCTGATCCATTTCAGACTGGATATTAGTTCAAGTTGATGGTGCTGCACGACACAAGTATAGATTATTAATACCATATATATGGGCTGGTATGTCAGAAACTCCTGAGCCACTAGTCTTCCCCACTGTAGCCCTGCTAGACCACAACAAGATGTTATTACTTCCATATTGGGGAAGTATCATTTTTGGTTTAACTGTAATATCCCCATCATATAATTATATCCGTTTTGTGTTTTAGTAGTAGATGAAGGCCCAGCCATGTACACATTGTCTATACTCACATACCATAGCACGGTCATTGGTGGGATATTGCTTATTTTCACCTTCAACACATCAATAATCACAGTTAACTGCCATGGCCAAAAGTTCCCAGGACCGTTTTGGTTCCAGGTTAGATCCCTCTAATCCTAACCGTCCAACTGTGGTTTCCATTTTAGTTGCTTGATAATTATCTGTTTTACACTGAAAAAAATAGTTGAACCAACTTGATTGAATTGCTTCAATTGGTAACAAGTAATTCAATTATTAACTTGACAAATTTAAGCCAGTCTTACTCAAATCAATTAGTTTACTTTAAATAAAGAAGTGAACTAATAAAGGATTTTGGCTCAAGAGGCTTTTATTTGAGAGTAGTTAGACTGGAAAGTGAGTAATGATAGAGAGGGAAGACATGCAACTAAAGTCATCAGGCTGGAATCGAACCTGTGACAGCCAAGTCAAGGACTTGGATATAAGGGATATAAGGTCTCCTTATATTTGTTGTGCTCTACCACTGCTCCACCACAGCACCCTGGTCAGTACAGGATCTGCCCCTGGTGAAGGCTGCGTCATGAAACGTCAGCAGCATCACAAAACTTAATTGTTTTGTAAAGTCAAAGCAAAATGTTCATTTAAGTTACAATTTGTAACTTTTAAGTTAATTCAACACAAAAAAGTAAGTTGCCATCACTAAGCCAAAAGAATTAAGTGAGATTAGCATAAATAAATCCATAGCATGAACTATAGCCTAAATACATTTTTTAGAGTGTATGTCATATGATGTCGTCCATTTTACCAATACAGTTAAAATGATGGATAATTGATCTAGTTTGTGTTATGTTTTAGGATTTAGGAACATGATGTGCTGCAGAATCTCCACAGGATGAAACAGCCAACATGCTGCTTTCTGATTTACAGTAAAGGAGCTCTGTGCTCTACTCTGAGAGGACACTGTCTCTGTCTCTGTCTTTTTATTCAAGAAAGCAATTCACAAAGAGAAGAATGAATCAAAATATATGGCTTTTAATATAAAAGCCTGTCATCCCTCTGGTGTGTGTTATTAGGTTTGTGGAGGCGAGTGGAGCTGCTGGGGTTCACAGGGTGAGCACCTGTACTGCTGGCCGCCAGCACTACACTTATATAATAAAAAACCTTTTCTGGGAATTTGTTTGAAGAATTTTGAAATGTTTCAGGGTGTGTGTGGAGTGCAGAAACTTTTCGTTTGATTATTCTCATTGTTAGTAATCTCGTTACCTCCAGCGGTGAGCTGCTACACCTGAACCTCTCCATCCAGGGCTGCTGCAATCGCTCTATGGCCCATACATCTAATCCCATCATGCCTCAGGAGGACTTGGCCTCTCCTCTACTGCTCTCGTCTTTATAATATCTTCTTCTTCTGCACTGCTGAAAGAACAGGGGAGAAAAGCAGAGCAGTGTAGATATATTTTAGTTCAGTGACCCATCTGTGCTGCCGTAACTCTGTAGAGGACTCACCACCAGACTCCAAACAGTCTCTGTGGTCAGCATACAGGGACACTATGCACTTTACTTTCTAGAATTTTACCCAAAGCGGCTCAACACTGTCAGAAACAAATGGTAGAGATTATGAAGAATTGTAGGTTCTTTTCACACCTGATAGTCCAGTAAACTTTGTTTGAGTTAGGGACCAAAATTGCAACATTAGTTCCATTTTTAGCTGGTTAATGGTTAGGGTTGCACTTTCACACAGCACTGTGTAAAACCTGTTCTGCCTCTTGCCTATGGGGGCGCTGCACCAAGAACTACTGAAAGAAAATGACACAAAACCTCTGTAAAAAATTTCCCTCACTAAGGTGAGATACACAGAGATACAAGAGGACATTTGCTTTGTTATGCTTTTATTTTGAATACAAATAATTGTTGTTTTTTTTTTTTAGGTCAACTTCCCGAGGGCTAGATGCATGGAATGCACACATGATGGCAGCCAGGCCATCATCATTCTCCAATGATCCATCTTATGGGGCCGACCACCGGGTACAGGTGCAGGTTAGAGTGGTTTTTGTTTTTTGTTTATTGTTTTGTATATTATCTGTACAGGTTGGTAGTCAGGTGTGTGTGGGTGAGTGTGTGTGTGTGTGTGTGTGCGTCTCTGTGTTAAACATTTTTTCTCAGTAATTTGTACAGATTTATTTGTAACTGTTCTGCTTAGGGGAACTTCCCTCAACTCTAAACAGTGGTAGGGTATCTTATCTATTTAAGCAGGACTGTAGAGTGGCTGGAGAGATTCATTATGTGAAGATGGGCTGCTATGGAGTTTTATATCTGTCTGACCACTGATGCTGTGACCCTGTGCCAGAACCTGCAACTGGTAAAATCTTTGTACAAATTGTTCGAAAGAAATTAAAAGAAAAAGAAAAAACATTCAGAACTCTAGAAAACCAGCCTTTCACTTTCAGTTGTAGTGTTAAAAATAAAGACACCTGATGAATATGTTGAGTTCTCAGATAGCAGGATATTTTTCCGTGTCTTCTGGGATGGAACAAACCTGATGGATTGTTCCATCAGGTTACACTTCATCAGGTGTCTAGCCCTTACAGCGACCAGATAGGTTTTTCTGCCCTGACCTTAAACTCATAAATTGGACATGGGATTTGTGACCATACACTAAATTGTTTGATTTCCTAAATCTTTCCCTAATTCTTAATATGGAGAATTTCAGATACAATCTTAAAGGTGACCTATTATGTGTCCTTGAACAAGTTAGGATAGCTCTGTGAGTTATACAAAACATGTTCATTACATTTAATGCACAAAATTATTCTCAGGTATTCAGATTTCACCCAATCAGTTCTGTGCAGCCATAGCGTAATGTGTCGAAGAAAGTGGGTGGAACTCCTCTTGGGTTGCCAGGTAAGGGCTGGACTTGGCTTGGGGTTGCTAGGTAACAAATCGTGATACAACTATTCAGGTGTTTTTAAAACAGGTTGTTTTACAGACAGTAGAAAAACATCTTATTGCCAAAAAAATGTTTTTCTTTCTTTTGCTCTTTGGCTGTTTGTAGAAACAGAAGATGCATAAATAGAAGTACAGAAAAGTTCAAAAAGTGAATGTAAAATAATACAACCCCTTGAAACTCTGAATAATGGCTGACCCATGTTAGTCTGAAATTGCTCTTATTTTTTTCATTATTAGAATGTTGTGCAGATAAGAAGATATTTTCAAATAGTATAAACAGTATAAAAGATTATTAATGTTGTGTTTTCTTAACATTAAATGAAAGAAGAAGACTTAAGGCAGTTAGATTAAGAAAGTCTGAAATGACATTGTTTTCCCTGTGTTTATTTTTGCATGGGATGAGGTTTCTCACCTCAGTCCATGCAAATCAAAAGCAGTGATTTATGCACCTTTCCTGCGGTGAATGGAACATTAAATTTAATTTTGCTGCTGTGGAGCCGTGCCTGCATCCAGCTCAGGCTTGACACGGTGAACCATGCGTGCTGCCGCCAAGCAGAAATTCATTACTTCCTCCACAATATGCGAAAGCAACATTTGAATGAAACATTTGTCTCATGTCAGATCTGAGTAGCATCTACTCCTTCTATTGAGACACATAGATGCTCGTAGATGGAGGAAAGCGCTTATACTCAACTGTAACAAAGCACTGAGTTGCATAATGGTGGCACATTAAAATGAATCCTGTTACATACAAATAGAGGAGCAATCTGTTTCCACTGTGATCGCCCATTACTGTATTGTAATGACGTGAAAAAAAATGCCACAAAGCAAAGCAATGAAATGTATTTTTCCCCTCTGCCTGCTTTGACTATATGCTTCAGTTGTGCAGCTCAAAGGGCACTGGAGGCAGCCAGGAACCACTTACAGCAGAAAACAGATGGGACCATTTAAATATAACCAAAAATAGATTATGGATTGTTGAATCAATTTCTAGATTCAGCAGTAAATTCAGCTGTAGCTTAAAAATCATTTATGCTACTTGTATGCTCATGTGAGCCGCAGTGAATTGGATGCAAATATTCCTCTGATGCTTTTTGCCACCAAACAAATGAAGCTCAGTACAGCTGCTGCTATTCAAGATCTCATTCTTTCAATTATAGTCAATATCTTATGACTATAAGTCATGAGACTGACATAGTGTAGACAGACATCATCCATTGTTTTAATGCTTTTCTTGTCAGAGGGGAAAATAAGTCTGAAAATTTGTCGAAAATATGATTTAAGTGGGATGTGCAGTTGGTAGCACTGCTGCCTTGCAGCAAGAAGGTCTTGGGTCCGAGTCCTGACCTGGGGTCCTTCTGCATGGAGTTTGCATGTTCTCCCTGTGCATGCATCTCAAGCTGCATCTGGGTACTCTGGTCTCCTCCCACAGTCCAAAAACATGACTGTTAGGTTAACTGGTCTGTCTAAATCAGGTGTGAGTGTGTATGTGCATGATTGTGTCTCTGTGCTGTCCTGTGATGGACTGGCGACCTGCTCAGGATGACCTGCCTCTCATCCAAGGATCCAATGACAAACACCACCAACCTGCAGGAATAAGAGCATTAGATAATGGATGGATTAGACTTACTTTGTAATCTTAAATCATGATAATTCACCAATTAAATAGAACTGTACAAAATTTTACAAATCTATTGTTATTGCATATTACTTGATATTACAATTTCATCGTTTGTGAAATTGTAATATCAATTTCACAAACACCAGCCTGAACACTAATAAATAGTCACTAATTAAAGTAGCATGCCATCATGGTCATGGTGATGGTTAGTTTAATGTGGCAAATTGTTTTATTAACCCTCAGACTCATGATATATTCAGTGTTTTTATGCTACTTTTGTCATTTTGATTCAAAATAAAGTTTAGTATGATACTTTCTGCTGTGTTTTATTTCACACAAGAATTATTTCATGCTTGAAATATTTTCATTTCTCACTTCTTTAAGCATTTTTAGAAGAAATTGTAGAACATTTGTGATGATTTGTAGAACATTTTTTACAACAAAATGACAATAACAGCAATTTTACAACAGCGATGATGAAATGTCAATAATGGACAATGTTAACATCCATTATGTGTGTGTGTGTGTGTGTGTGGGCAAGGGGAGGTGAGAGGGGGGTAGAAATAGCATGTTTCTTGAAACCAGCTAGCTTGGCCTCACTAGGAACGCCTAGTGAGAGAGAGATTATATAAGCACCTTCTGTCAAAATTTAATCGGAGAGTGATTGATGAGTGATTAATGACCCTAATTAATTGCTTTTAATTTCCGGTCACATGATGCCCCTCCCCCCATCCGGTCACATGATCAATTTTTCCCTAATTCGTGAACAAGATCCCGAGATACTTGAAGTCCTCCACTTGGGGCAGGACATCCTCCCTGACCCGGAGAAGGCACTCTATTCTTTTTCAGTTCATTTATTTATGCATTTATTTATATAGCTATGAATTTTTATTTTATTTATTGAGATGATAAAAGACAGAACTTTGAAAAGATTGATCAAAAGATTTTGCATGTCATTTTATCATTCTCTCTCTCTTGGTTTTCTTATCCAGGGTGTCAGAAACACACACAAATAATACACATATACAATAAAGTATAGGCAGTAAAGTTAGCTAGCTTGGTTAGATAAATAGTATTAGCTAACTTCACAAAAGGCTAATAGGTTGATTTGTGACAATAACGGTCTGATTGACGTACACACATATTGTGAGGTAAAAAAAAAAAAGATAATTATATGTGAAAGTTCTTTCTTTGTAAAATATTATTAATCAGGTGTGAGACTTAGGACTCAGTGTGTATGGTTCACAATTTTTTTTTTCCTGACAGTCACAGTTGGTAAGAAACAAAGATTCCCATTAAATTCCATAATAAATGAATGCGGGTCATTTTGGACCCACATATGGAAGAATGGGGTAGTAATATAAAACATGCTATTTCTTTAAATGTGTAAAAGGTAAATTAAAATTTTGAATTGCATGATATCAATAACATGTTTGTTGAAGAATACCTTTAATATGAAGTGATGAAAACTTTTCATTACAAAGATATTACTAAAGAATTACCTCACCGGGTCCAAAAGGACTCACTTATGGATCAGAGGGTTAAGGGCGTTAAGATATTTATTAAGAAAATCCACCTCCAGCGATGTTTTTTCTGAACACCATGGGAGGAAAAAACTAATTTCATTTTATTCCAAAATAACTGAAAAAATTGTTCACTATCTGGGGTCTGTGTTTGCTATGAACCCAAACTGTTTATTCATTTTTTTATGCTTCTTTTAGCCTTTAACACACATCAGTTTCCATTACAGCAGAGGTTTGGATGACAGAAGACTCAAAGTATTTCTTAAACAATAAAGTAAGTTGGTGGGTTTACCAATATGAAGCTGGAGATGTGATTGAAAAGCATCATGTGGGTCAGCAGAAACTCCTGAAGTCAGATGATCAGCGATCAGACCAAACACACCACATGTTGGCAGTCTTCCTCGGGTCACTGAGCAGTTCATAGAGAACACATAATTCACACAAAACATTGTGTTCTTCACTGCTGGGATCAGACATACATGAGCATCCTGGCTGAGTCGTGGCTCTAATGCCTCATTGTTATGTGAGCTGTGCATCCAGCAGCACCAGTGTCCCTGCGGCCTCCTCAGGGCCAATGTGACGAGATCCCACCTACATGCAAATGACTTTCCAAGGTCCTTGTGATTGCTCATTAACTTTCCACAAGCATAAGTCCTAACTTTATTATTGACTGCGCAGAATACACAATCCACCGACCTCTGCCACCTGCAACTAAATCTCTCCCCTCCGATCCATCGTACTGATTTCTGCTGCCAGCCAGAAAACTCAAGCCAGCAGTTTAGTCACCTTAAGTGTTTACTGCCTCCCCCAGTCCTCAGCCTGCACACATTGCAGCATACATGTCATCGTACTCACGTTTAACCTCCTCCTAGTTGAACTTTGAGGCATAAAAGTACAAATTTGAATTTGTTTCTGGATTCTAAAGTCACTTTCCTTATTGGTTCATACTAGAGTGGTTGCAGTGTTGGTTTATTCAAGAAGTCAGGGAGGGGCTAAGATTTCACATCTGCATGAAATATTTATAGACAAAACCAAAAGGACTCTCAGCTCATCTGCAGAGCTTTTGCAGATCAGCTTTGCAGAATCAACTTATTTAAAGCAGCTGACATTTGTCCTGACATACCGAATCATTAGTGCAACTGAATCACTTAAGTCCGATCCACTAAGATCAAGTTTCCTCCTCTTATTGACTCTAACAGGCCAAGTCTGACAAGTGGAAGTGGAGCAAAGTTCATTAATAAAGTGAAATAAATCAATCGGCCTGAAAACTATGGCACAGCTGCAGATCAAAGTAGTTCTACCAGAATTTTACTTTTTCTTGTTCTTATATTCAGCTGAAGAGTGAACTCTGCTGCTGGACATTGTATTAGGATTTTTTAAATGCTATGTCCATAATTATGGCAAAAACACACTTTAGAACCAAATCAAAAGAGAATTAGCATAAGAAACAATACCTGACCATAGTTGGCATAGTGGCAGTTCACAGAAAATTCAATTTCAAAATCCAAAACGGCCAGATCCAGTTAGCATCAAGTAATCAGAACCAACAGTCCAGTCAATTCTAATTCTACATACATTCTGGTTTGAATCTTAGTCATAAAGACTCGTTCAATAAGATACAATATTGAAAAGTTCCTTTAGTTCCTTTATTTCAGCTGACTCGAAGCAGAACTTGCTCTTCTTTGTTGTTTTTCTATAGATTTTTCAGTTTATGAGTTATATTTCTGATCACTAAAAGCTTGTCAATTTCATTGATAATAAAGGTAGACTTTGTTCCAGTGGGTGGTTCTTTTGATGACCTTTTCGGATATCTGTTTGAGAATACGTCGTACTTCACAGATGAAACTTGTAACAGCCGTAATTGTGTAGTGTCTCTTTAAGACACTCTAGTGTTGCTAGTGACGTCACAAGTATGCGCCACGGCTTCTCTGTAGAGAGCGTGGGAGAAACGTGCTACGACAGGTTAGCTTTCCTTAGTAATGTTACGGGTTGTTTGGACTCTGCTAATTTGCATGTTTGTTATTATAGCAGCCGTTCAACCGGGCTTGTAAGGTTGGTGAAGAGAGTTTATTAAAAGACAACACTGTGGAAATTCCCAGTACCAGTGTGGCTGTGCGTTTTTGATCGCCCAGACGAGTCTGCCGCCTCCTCTCCTCCCTTAAATACAACCCGAGCGTTACAAACTCTTGTGCTTTTTAAGTGCATTTAATTGACTGGCTCAGCAGAAAAGGAACATAGCACATCAGAAAACAGAAACAGAGTCCTTCATTTATTATGAAATATTTGAGACTGATTTATTTATTCAATAGTGGTGTTATTATATATTGCTGTGGTGTTAAGTGTTATTTTGTTGTTCAATACCACTGAGTTTTGGTTAATGAGCCACATTAAACAGTGGAAATATGTTTTTTTCTGGGCTGCTCTCATGATCATCTTTCCACTGTGGTCCAGCCACAGATATCAACATCTTTCCTTCATTTATCAGAAATTCAGTGGAACTTGGAGAACCAGTTCACTTTCTTGCTCCTCTCTGTGTTTTCTGTAGATGATCACAGCACAGAAATATGGTTTATTACACAAAATGTAATAATAGTTTTATTATATGCCATATATTTACAGGAGTCCTTTATGTCTCTGTCTGATGCTCTTATTTTGAAGTAAGAAAGGAAGTAGTTCTCAGTTCGTCAGTTGAATGACAGAGTGCATTGGACTGGCTGATAAACCACGGTAACATAAGTGCTGCTTTTATGCACTTCTCATATGGCAGCATTTGGGTTCTCATTAGAAAAAAGAAACAACAAAAGTTTACTTAGTTCTGATCTGATTTATGGTTCCTATCAGAAGGTAAAAGGGAAAATCTGGATATTCTACACTGATCATGGAATTCTGTAGATCACAGTTTGATGTATATAAAACCTTCAATTTGTTTGTAAAACAAAAAAATTGGTTTCTATTGGCAGGTGCTTTTTAACCGAACATCTGCCTCATCTTTTCAGCTGAATAAACCCAACTGTATCTGTTATAGTGACAGCCAGTCATTCTACATTACTGTATGTAGAACAAATTTCAATTTTCGATTTCAGTTGAAACTTGATGACAGTTCCATGTGGCACAATGATATGCTTTCACCAAAGTAAGGCAACATTTGAATACACTTTAGTGGAAAAACCCTTTTGTTTTGGTATGTCCAGTACGTTTAATCCCACCGGCAACAATTGTTGCCAGACATTTTTTCTAACTTCTAGAAGCTCTAAAATAATTGTTTTGACTTTTTGCAGCTAATTGAAGTTTTAAAATAAAATAATAATGTGTCTACTCTAAGCAATATCAATTTCATGTATCTAGTGTGAAAGGTCACATGACCAGACCTTTTTACTTTCTGCCTGTAATGCTGGAGGTAAATATCAGTCACAAACCTGTACAAGAGGAAGTCAGTAAAATACTTTAATCAGCAAATATAAATAAAATATTTTAAATAGATATTCTTTCAATTGTCTTCTACTGATATATAAAGAAAACTGTATCCCTTCATCCATCTTTTGATCATAAGAAGAGTGGAAAGAGTAAGCATGGCAACAATTGTTGCCGCTAGCATAATACATAGACAGCATTATGTTATGTGTCCATAGCTCTGCTGTTTATTCTATATGCCTTGCTGTTCCCACTCAGCTTAAAACCATCAAATATTTTAGATCTTCTAGACCTAAAGGAACCTCAAAGTGATGTCTTCTACATCACTGTCATTCCCACAGTTGAATCCCTCCCCTATTTCACCCCCCCAAAAGGCGATCCTTTCCACAAAGTCTGGCCTATCCACTGTATGGTGACTACAAGATAATGCCACACCTGAAACTAGTTTAGGACAGAGCCAAGGTGTCGTTCTTGGTCTAGTAGAACAGGGAGAATTTCCTCCCTGATGCAGATTTATTCATCCTAACATTTTCACCTGACTTTGTCTCATTGATGAAATGACCAAATGAGGTCAAAGGTCATTCGGCACATTGAAACAATGACATCTGCAGGATGTAGCACTGAATCTTTATGTATCTAAAATATTTCTGAACACTCTTGCAACCATTTTTTGTTATAATAGGTTATGCATGTCATGATTTTTCTTATTTTTTAATATGTATAAATAGGCCAGATTTGTGTTATTCAGACTATGCAGTTTCCCACCGGCAACAATTGTTGCCGAGTATAAAACCTACATTTTCACTAACATAACCAACATCACATATAATAATTCATAAATATCATGTATTAGGGAGGTCCAAGGATTGAAATGCATGCACTTATTTTGCAGGAAAAAATTTGGGATTAAACAGGTTAAATCAGACTAAATCAGTATGTTAGTGTACTAGTATTAAATCATTATGAAAAAAAAACAGATAAAATGTTTTAAGTTATTTGTCTGCTTGTTTAGGTAGGGATAATTGCTTCTAGCTTTCCGTATTCATCAATTGATCCACTTTACATACAAACCCCTGAAGCAGGCCTGGATGGCTGAAAGATGAGCCCGGCTTTATATTTGTGGTCTTTTTGTAGAGCTGGGTTATTTCTCAGGACATTTGGTTTCCCCAGAGACCAAATGCAAACACAGAAGCGCCCTGATATGAAGACAAATAAACCCAAGTGTCTGGCAACCAACCAGAGAGCAGTTTAGGATTCCACACGCTCATCAATCATTTGCTGGGCTGCTTATTATTGTTCCGACTCAGAGAATGATCAGAGGATTGCTAGGTTTATGTTTCCTGCAGAATAACAGGTTCATCTCTTTCAAGAGCTGCACAGGAACTTAAAGTCCATAAAATGTGACAAACACGTAAAGTCTGCAAAACTTCATAATTTCTTTTATTGTTAAATTACATTCAGTATCACAACAATAAACTTATCTCTGTAGGTGCACATTAATGTGACTGCTCCCTCCCTCCTCCTCTTCCTCTCTTTGGAAGTTTCTTCCCACCATCACCAAATGTGTCATGGTCATTTTTGCAGTTTGTCTCTCCACGCCACTCATTTCTTCATCATTCCTCGCTCCATCGATCCCTCTGCTTCATCAAGTGCCCACACACCAGCCGGACCTCTCACACCTTGGCAGCTGCCCGTATGCTGATGGCAGGCAGGAAGTGCACTGTCAGCCAATCAGGACGTCCTTCAGCGGTTTCTGTCACAGAGCACGAGAAGGTCAAAGCTGCTGACAGAGGAGGCAGGGGAAAAAAACAGATCACTTAATTTGCCATTCCTACCTGAGCAGAAGAGATCAAACATCCATCTGCGCAGTGGATGTTCGATCAGAGCGGCAGGCTGCATCAGGGCCATCACTGATGATCAATGCAGTCTGTCGTTAGTCTATCGCTAGATGGAACTCAACGAAACTATCCCAAAAACAACCTTTTACTGTGTCTTCATCAAAAAGTTTCTTTGCTAAAGAATTTTTAAAGCGGTTTTATAATTGGATAGCTTTCTATTTGTTTTGCTATATTGTTCAAAATCACCACTCCATCAAAATCAAGTCCTTTGAAAAATAAACTTTCATGCTGAAAAGTCTCTGACATCATGATGCATAAGGGGACTGGTGAAACTTATTTTGAATGCATTTGTATGTTTATTGCTCTTGTTATATGAGGACAACAACTGTGTTCATGCACTATGTAACCAGCCCACAGAGTAGATGGCAGTCATGCTTGATGAATAAGGGATCTGAAAGGGCAGGTGCTGATCCAGGTGACTAGATGTTTGTTCTGCTAGCTGGTCCCAAATCATCTCCTCTTCTAAAGTTCCAAACTTATACAGACTTGCCACACAGCAGAGGCTGGTTTTGCAATGGTGGATCGACTCACCTGGCCACTGCTGATGATGGTGGAAGACTGTCCACTCTGTAACACAGTGACATGGTAACACAGTCATCAAACGTATTCACCGGCCTGTGTCTGGAAGATGCTTTGTCCTTTGCTTCTCAGGTGGTGCATGAGTATAATCATTTGCTGATCATTATTTGGGTCAGCTAGCCCGATACCCATCATGAATGTCTCAAAAGACTTTTCAACTGGGACCATGAAAACAGCGGCTCACTGGGCGGCGTGAGGAATGGAGGCAGAGGCAAGGAAGAAAAATACATTTTCCTCATCAAAGTTACATCCAATGGGCAATAACTCGTTGTCTGTATTAAACCTCTTCCGTCACCCTTATATAGACACACACAGCTAAACCTACAGCAGTTGTCATGCTGTCATGGTCCTGCTGTTGATGGCATTGCTGCACAAAATATCAACCTGCAGTCGTTTTCACTCTATCAGTGATGCAATCCTGCATTCTCAAAGATCTTTTGGATGCAATATTTGGTAAGATGTTTTATTTTAGTGTTATGTATTCGGATTCAGCATAATAACAAATATTTAGACTGTTTGATTGACATATGATCAATCAAGCAGATGTAATGTTAAAACCCTCAGTGTAAACATTCTGATGATGAAAAAAGCATATTCAGGAAAATGTGTGTTGATTAAAATCAACATCGTCATTAAAATATTCAGCTATAATATTGAATTTTTTTTCAGTTCTGTGCTGCATTACTTCATTTCCTTTTAAGTATTGTATTCTAATAAGATGTAACAAAACATCTGAGCTGGATGTGAAAACACTGAATGAATTCCAGGAAAATATGGCAATTAACATTAAAGCAATTATTTCTTCCAAGAAGTTGACATGTTACAACTATTAGCGCTAATTCACTCATCATTCACCAATTTTGTGCAGGCTTAGAGTTTTCACCAGTCATTGCAACTTTGCTGCAAATCTGACCAGTCACCTAATGTTTTCTGTATTTGAATGGTGAATTTTGACCAATTCCCTTATTGCTCTTCTGATTTAGCTACTTGTTTTAAGATATCTCTGGAAAGCTCAAACTTTCAAAATAAAAGCAAATGTGAGCTTTCAAACTTGCTTTCATGTTAAACAGTGATATTTGCCTTTTTTGATTTTTTGCAAAACCATTTTAAGATGTGGTGAAGGATGTGCTTATCATGTGTGTCTATGCTAACTTCAGAGACCAATATGTGATTCTTCTTTTGCGCTTTGGCAACTCCTCGGGACATGAATATGTCATGGAAAGCCAGATGAGGAAGAGCAGATCAACTACCAGGTAAGTCAAAACACTTCCTTTTTAATGAAACTACCGGAACAGGAACTAAGAGCACCACAATGCATGAGAGTTCACAATCCAGACTGACCCAGGTATCACAACTGAACAAAACAGAGAAAACCACACAAACAAAGAGACACAGGTGAACTTCAATACATGCAGGGAGGTAATCAAGAAACCAAAACAGCTGAAGCAATAATAATGAACACATAAAGGTGGAGGAAATGAACAAAACGTTCATAGCAAAAACTAAGATACTAAACTAATTTGTATTAAGGACGCTATTCCAAGAAAATTCTTGAAAATGTTATTTGCACTTTAAAATATTTTTGGGAAGGCAATAGGCAGCAGTTTAGCTTCTTTTATAAGACCATGTTATGACAGAAAAACGGTAAATCTAAAAAAAAAAAGACATTTGTAACTTTGACCGCAAATCTTTTGAAATCGTGCCACAAAATTAATAATTTTAGGCCACAGCAATCGCACAAAAACAAAGACCAGCAGGATTCATTTTGAGCCACATTATTTTAAAAACCCTATGGTATAGATGATGTTTATGGCTGTAAAGTCCAAATTATGTTTCCTGCAGAACTTATTTGCTGAAAATGGTTATAACTTGACCCCAGTCCTACCAGTTATCCCCAGCATGCATGGCCCAGCCTATACCATCACCATTACTACAGTCAACACCAAAGGGCAGTATAAAGAAAAGCATTAGATAAATCTATCCAACACTGGGTCACTTTCTTCTAACAAATAGTCATGCCATGTTTATGGTTGGGTTCCACTGCAATGTTTGGGTTGTTCAGGACAATAAAAACTCCAAGTAATTAAACAGATGTGGCAAAAAATGATATGACTTAGATTCAGAGAACTTCAGGTAGTGGTCAGGTAGTGACCTTCTGCTGATGCTCAAAGAATTTTCTTGATGCTGATGTTCAGTGTCATGCTCGTAAAATCTGGAACAGTCTTACTGAAAAAGTGAGATTTGCCTCGACTCTGAAAATGTCTAAATCCAGCTGGAACCAGATCTTTATAGCTGTGCATATTCAAATTCAAAAATACTTTATTAATTCCAAAGGGAAAGTAAATCATAAATTAAATATGACAGCACAAAGAATTTTATTTCATTTTTTTCAAATTTATTAAATCTTTTTTCCCCTTGTATTTCATTTGTTTTGTCTTTAATAGGTCAATGTTGACCTATGTATTTAAACTCTTGATTTTTCTGTGAAGTGCTATGAATTGACTTGTAGATAAAATGTGCCATCCGACTAAATTTGCCTCCCATGTCTCACTAGATCAGGGATCTTAGCTGGTAAAAAGTAATAACACCTCCAAATTGCGCCCATATAAGGTTTCTTCTAACTAGTTCACGTCCCTGTGACAGACTGGTGACCTGTCCAGGGTGTGATCCCACCTCTTGCTTGAAACGGTCGCTGGAGATAGGTACCAGCACCCGTCCCGACCCCACTAGGGACAAGGGTGTACAGAAAATGGATGGATGGATGATTCACGTCCTCACTGTGCGCCACGCTGGTTAAAATGAGCATCACTGTTGGAGGCTCAGTGGTGCACAGCACAGAAGACCTCTTCACATGTCCCCTCTTGGTGCCGATAAGCTAAACAAATGTGTATCCTCCTTGACACCATTTTACTCAGTTAACAGAAAAAAAAACAATGTTGAACAATGTTAATCCACGTTGTTAGCTTTATTGGTGTGTGACCAGCTGTCATTTAAAGTCATGAATTCATATCACTACTAGGACTGAACTGGGCTGTGTGCAACTGAATGTGAATCAGAATCTGTCCAGATGATGATGATTAGATTGTTTTTATGTGTTGGTTGATCTGAACTGGATCCGTTTGTGTTGTGAGATGTGTTGAGGTGTCATTAGTTGTGAATTGGCCACTTCACTGTTAAATAAGGGGAAGGAGGTTTCGCAGAGATCTGGCTGCTGCTTCATCATTCTCTTTCCTCTCAGGGTAAAGTCACTTATTGGCCTCTTGATGGCCCTGCTTTAAGAATGAGACTATTTGATCAATTGCATAATGGTAATTATATTATATAGAGGTAATTTCATTGCTGTGTGTGAAGAAGTGGCTCATTCCTGCTGGCTCAGCTCTCCTCTGTCTTACCTCAGCTCTCCCAGGCTGTGATTGAACTCGTTTTGACCAGGAGCTACCTTGCTGGTGGGGCTCATTTGCTAATTGAAAAGTGATTGACAAATCAGGCGCTCCATGACTCGGAAAGCTCTCAGCCAATTTCTAAGCCCTCTGATCCCCGCCGTTGTGACACAAAACAAGCTGCGGAGGAGAATGGAGCACGATGTTTTGAGGGATGAGGTGTGTGGACTGCTGCAGTGGCTTCCCAGACTTGAGCCAAACAGTGGGGATTCGGGAACAGAGTGGCGGAAGCCAAATCCTTTATTGTAATTCCTGGCGAAGCAGGCATCCAACAGTTCAAATGCCTTCTGTCAGTGCCTTTAAAAGTGAGCAATAACAAATCTCCTGGCTAATGGTCAATGAATTAAGCTGCCAACCAGCATAGACAGTGTGAGGAGAGTGGAGGCTGCAGCAGAGCAACTGGCCAATCTTCACCTGTCTCACCCTCAATGCAGCCTCATCAGCCATCACAGGGACTGGGCTGCAATTAACAGAGACAAGTCATTTCTGTGCCCAGAGCTGAGTAGAGCTCCCCAGAGAGATCCCTGGATCCTGTCTGATAGCTGAGAGCGGCTGCAGAGGGAGCTCTGCTCGCTTAGGGAAAGTGGATCTGAAGGAAGAGAAGCAGCAGAGGCAGAACTCATCATGCCACACTGCTGAAGAACCACTCAAAACAAACTGAATAATAGACAGAGGGGCACAAGTTAGTGAACCCTCAGAGTTCAAAGCTGACAGGAGAGCCATAAACACAAAGCTGGATGAAGCTGATAGATAACAGAGAAGCAGCAGCCAGTCTTCTGGAATAAACACTAGAATACTGAGCAGACTGCATGTGAGGAAAAAGTCCTTCTTTGTTTGTTTGTCTCCTGATCTTGTTTAAAAAAAACCCAAAAACAAGTAAAACCCCCAATAAAATAATAAAGTACGCTGCAAAAAAAAAACAAAACAAGAGGCATAGAAAAAGAAATGGAACAAAAGAAAAATGAGGATGTGAGTACATGTATACATGAGCTGTGCCGATCTACAGGGTTTTTGTTTTATCTTGGTAATGTGGCTAATGTGTTGAAATGCATTATTACAATTTTAATGTGAAGATATGCTGTGGTACAGGTGAGTGTTCTGACAGAGAGAATAGTGTTTGGTTGACTCGTGGTGTCAGTGGCGGTGAGGTGACATATTCCTCTTTTTGCACCATTGGCTTCATTGAATTATTGGTCTGGCAGAAAGGAGACAGTGGCAACTAGGGAAACAGCAACAATGTCAGCAGAGCTCTTTCACATTCTCCATTGAATCCAGTTGCTGCTGTTGTTTATGTCATTTTAACATGCAGACTCCTTGCTGGTCACCATAGCTACCTATTGTTACTGTAAAAACGTTTCTCACAATATTTGAAGATAATTGCTGTATTTATTGAAACCTGTGTTTATTGATTCTTTTTTTTGTTTTCATGTTTTATTTCTATTGCTGACGTCAGTATTGTGCCTGCTGTTGAAATGTTGGTCCTCTTATCTTCAGTTGCTGTTTGGTTGGTTCTTTAAAAAAAACATCCAATAAAAATGTAGACTCCACCTCCCATTAGCTGCTCATTTGTTCCCCACCATCAACACAACATGTACTCTGCCCCTCACCCACACCCACCAATGACAGAGTCTTAAATTAATCCCTATTATCTCCACAGGGGGTCATTGTCTCTGGATGAATGGGAGCCTTACACGATCAGTTTACTGCTGTGTTCTTATCAATGCCAGCCTTACATCACCTCTGACGTTAAAGGGCCAATTAGCTGGAAAATACATGACAAGTCAATTGTGGCGTTAGAGGAGACAGAGTGAAATCACAGCTTCAACAAACTTCTGCAGGACACAGATACAGTTGTTGTGTGGTTGCTGGGATCTTATGTCTCCTGATGGTCATTTGTAAGGCTTGTGGTAAATTATTATTGTCTGAACCCAAATAGTTGTTTAAAACCAAAAAGTTGTTTCATGTTGTTTAGTAAATTTCAAGATATTTTTTCTCAGAAGGCAGGAGACCTTGGGAAGAGAAGATTTTAGTGTCTCTCTCAAAGTCTGGTTCTGGATCCTGAGAAATTTTCATTTCTGCAACTGATGTGCCAGGTTTTGCATTCAATCTACATAGTTGTCTCAGTGTGAATGTCATGATTTGTGCAGTATGCTACTCACTCACATACTGTGTCAGGCACTATAGTACAGGCTGAACAGATCTCACCCTAATGCACAGTATAGCTCCTGGAGTCTGTGTCTCTCACTGGGTGAACGTTTGTCACACACTGAGTCACAGAACACAGAAGTTCTACCCAACCAGCAGAGAAATGAACAAATCAGTTGACTAATAATATAAAAATACCTGATAATTTATTGATATGTCAAGTGTAACTGGGTCTATATTAATAGTTGTATATTTTCACAAAATGTTTTCTTTAATGTATTTGTCCGCTTATACTTGACTGTACTTGTGTTCCTCTGTGTCTGCTATAAGGGTTTGGTCCTCCAGCTCCGCCTTACTTACTTCTTCTTTTGTTCAGGATCCTCCAGGACTATTATAAATATTAAGTTCTAAATTTCCTCTTCCCTTTTGTTACTCGTTCCACTGGGGAGAGGCAAGTTTTATAATCCATTGGAAGCCTTTCATTTATATTGTTCAAATGTTTATTTTTCCTTCTGTATTAATGATAGGGATATTTTCATTTGAGTTGCTATTACACCTTTATAACATTTGATGCATGCTAACACTATTATTTTGTATAGATCGGGTTGGAGAACTGGAGCACATGCTATGTGCTAATGCTAATATCTCCCAATTGACAGATTAAATAAACGGAGACCGCCTCCAAACCCAGACTTGGTGTTTTGTGGTTTGTCTGATCACCACATAACACACACAACGCAGGGGTCCACTGGTCACACAAGGACACATGTGCTTGTATATATATATATACGTATATATATCTTAGTTAGCCTAACCTTTTTTTAAATGTATCATACATTTACAGTGTAAGCTGATTAATTGAATTTAAAGAATGTGTATCACTATGTTCTCCACAGTGCCAAGGAGCACCAGTCTTCTGATCTGAGCACAACTCCGCACATTTGGAGATAATAATACAAAAAAGGATTTTTTTTTAAGTCAAAAAATTTACAAACGATCCTGACCTCTTCCTTTTCATCAGACTGTCATATAACAACAGTGCTTCTTTAGTCAGAGGCTTCTACATCTTAGTTTAATCAAAGTTGGTTCTTGCAACACATAATTGTGCCTCTGCTCCCTGTTCTGCCAGGTGCTGGCAGTCTGAACCTGACACCTGCAGCAGATCCCTGAAAGTTCTCAAATGTTTTGTTAAGGAAAAAGGAAACTTAGCACAGCGTAATAAGGGCAGTAAGTGCTCTCTGCTTGTTTCTGCTGTCCAGTAATACAAATGAGAGGTAACATCTGAAACTATCTCTCAAATGTCTGACTAGGGAAAAAGCATGAACTGTTGCCTTTGGCAGCAGTTTCAGAGCCACCATAACGTGCCTTTAGTGCTGCTTCTCCTTCGGCTTCAGCTGGCTGGGGGAATTTATGTGGCAGAGGATCTGTCTTACGGAGCGGCCCATCTGTCCGGAGCTGCCTCGGCTGGCAGCAGCTCCACTCTGCTGCAGATTGCTAATGTGGCATTAAACAATAAATGGAGGACAAGATCTTCCTTCAGTCGTCTCTTTGAGTCGTCATTGTCAGCAGCTGCAGCGTCCTTTTTGTTTATACCTATAAACCACAAACTACACACTGGTTCCACTCTGGACACCATCACTGGTGGCTGTTTGATTCACACAGCACACTTTATTACATTTATTACATGTGAGCTCAGTCTTTGTTTTCTTTTAAAGCAGAGTTGCTGCATTTCGCTAAATGCATCAACCCTCCTCCCTGATGTTCAGTTTGAGAGGACTCTTTTGGCTACACACTTTACAAGCACAAGAAGCTACAACGAGTTAAAGAGCCCCACAAACAAGCCTGTTATTGTCCTTTGTCTTCCATCTGTCATAACCACAATTATGCTTTGTTTTAAAGCTGTGGCCCCACAGTTTCAGGGAAATGTTGGTTGTAAAAAGAAAGTATAATGCTGCCTCAGACCCTAAAAACTCACAATTCAACAAGGTAAAAATATAAATGAACAACACGAGCATTATTTCTTCCACCAGTCTCAAAATATGCATTTGTTTGAAATAAATACATAAATCAGGTTAAAATTTAAAATTAACTGAAGGATATTATGTGGCTTTAAATCAATAAACAAAATGCTAGTATAGAAGTTGTAAATGAAGTGCAGAACTGATGATCTGAAGTCCAGTGCTCTGCTGACACCGATTGGCTGACTTCATCTAACCCTGAATGACAGTGTCTGGTTTGAACTTTGCTGAATAACTTTACTCTTGGTAATGCATCGGCACCTCCAAGCAAAATGTATATCTTACATTTTGGAACATAATTTAACTTAAGTGAGTGACACATCAGGAACTGTTTGTTTTAGTCTTTTAAAATGCAGTATTATGCAGAATCGAATTCAAACATATACCTGGAGTGTTGCCTTGATTCTCTCATGCATGTTTGAGAAATCTGCTAATCTCCATGGCAACCATTCAGCTGGGAAAAAAACAATTAGGGGGATGTAGCTCTGCCTTCGAGTGCAGCTCCTTGAGGCAGAGATTGCCTCACAGAGTAGCCATCCCCTGTGGCTCCCCCACTCAGCTCCTTCAGACTAGCCAGCAGCAATCAGCAAACACCTGATGGAACTGTGCATGTGCTGAACTCATTATAGGAGCTACTTCTGCAACGCAGGCAAAAACGTTGCTGAAGGGTTAATAGAGGAGCCATGTTGTGATGACTTCCTGAAGGCAGTTTTCTTTTAAGTCATATTTGATACATATGTAGCATTTTTATAACAACTGAAGGTAACAATTACCTGACTATGGTGTGAAATGGCACTATGTGTCTGGAAAATACATGCTTAGTTGCCAAATTGTCCGTGTGCATGAGTGGAAACTCACCAAACTGGGTATGCACTGACAATGCAGATCCAAGTCACCTCTCTAGATTTTTGATTGTTAGTACAAACAGAGGCAGCATAGAGAAAACATAGCATTTAACTATGAGATAAACTCTGTTTATCATTGTTTGGTAAAGTTTCTCCTAACACTGACAAATAAAAGAATTAAAAGAAGTTTCTTGATCTGTTGACAATCAACTTTTTGTGCAACAGCAACCACAACCACAGACAGTGTTCAGAGATGTGAACTATTTTCCTTCACTGTAAATCTCCCGTTTAAGAAGAGCCCATAGGTTCTCACTGGGGTTCAGTTCTGGTGAGGAAGGGGACCACTTCATTATTCTTTCATTTTAAGGCCTTTATTGACTAGTCACATAGTGGAGCACTTTGATGAGTGCGATGGAGCATTGTCTTCCATAAAAATCATGGTCTTCCTAAAAGATGCTGACTTTTTCTTCATTACTGCTTGAAGAAAGTGTCTTCTAAAATCTGGCAGTAGGTTTGGGAGTTGATTTTGAGTCCATCTTCAACCTGAAAAGGTCCAACTAGCTCATCTTTAATAATACCAGCCTATCCCGCCTCCACCTTGCTGTATCTGATATCTGATGTGAAGTGAAACTCTGTGCCCATTACTGATCAAGCCACGGGCCCATCATCTATCTGGTCTATCAAGAGTCACTCTCATCTTATCAGTTCATAAAACCTTTGAAAAATCTGTCTTCAGATCTGTCTTGGTCCAGTCTTGATGTTTCAGCTCATGTGTATTGTTCAGTGGTGGTCAGGTTTCAGCCTTCCTTACCTTGACCATGTCTCTGAGCTCTGAATATCTTGTACTTCTGGAAAGCCAGGTAGTTCCAGAATATAATAGCACCGGAAGATAACACTTTTCTAGTAGCTTCACGTTTGATGCTTCTCAAATCTTTGGCATTTAATTTACATCTTTTTTTCTCAACACAACCCTGTTGACTATTTGCAGCAAAACATTTGATGGTTCTGTGATTATGCCCCCATATCTGAGCAATTTCAAGAGTGCTGTGTCCCTCGGAAAGACTTTTTACAATTTTGTACTTTTCAGAGTCACTTAAATCTCTTTTTTGGCCCCTTTAGCCTGAGGAAAAGAAGCTGTCTAATAATTATTCACATCTTGATGTAGGGTGTTGATCTCCTTAGGCTTCACCCTCCCTCATTAGATAAATACACATTGGCTGATAATTTTGTATTCAATAAGCATTCAGGTTTATACAGCTTGGATTTGGAAAATATCCATAAAAATGATGAGATGGTGAAACTAAAACTTGCCTAATAATTCTGCACACAGTGTATGAAGGCTGGTCAAAAACTGCAGTGCAATTCCTTTTTTTCTGTTGTTTTTACTGAAACCTGCAGAAATATTCTAGGTTTGTGAATACTGAGAACACAGGGTGAGCTGGCGGCTCTTATGTGAATGATAAAATGGTAATCTGCAAATATATTGATTTTCTTTTCTCTGAAATATGTGTGACAATGCATTATGTTTAAAAAAGTAACCAGACTTGCATTAAGAATCCAGAACGGGTTCATTAACCCTGGAAGACATGGGAAATGTAGAAAAACAACCTTTTAGATGGTTTTATAGGAATTGTTTGGAGATCTAAATAAGATTTCAGCTGTGTTTTGTAACATGCTCCATTTTGCTGTTTTTTACAAAAAGCAAAATGTGTACCCATTTTCTCTGGCTTCCAATGTTCACCCAAAAAAATTGAAAACACATAATTGCTTATGTCTTGGTTAAGCTGGAACAGTCAAACTTTCTGTGAAGGGGAGAGGGGAGGGGGGGGGGTGCAAATATAATTCGAAGACTTAACAACAGGGTTTAATTTCTATGTTTTACAGTGAACATCTGTAAATATGTTTGGTCTGAAATAGAAATATTACAACACTGGGTCTTACAAGGTTACACTCCAAACAGAAGAGCCAGAAAAAAAAGACTGTTGAATGTGACTGATCCTGCTATAGGTCAGAAAGAATCATATGCTGATGCTGGCCGGCAGCAGCTCACTGTATCACCAAAAGGTTTGCAATGCAAACATGACTAAGGCTTTGGATGATTGAGAGGAAAAAGAAACAGCAGTTAGGGGTTGAGTGGGTGGGTGGTGTGGGCGTCCCGTGGTGGGAGCTGTTTTCTCTCCACACACTGTGCACCGAGGACACTCTTCTGTGCGCCAGTGTGACGTTAGCTCACCGAGAAGCGTTTATTTTTGCTGCATCGTGTGCGGCGGCACGCACATCTCTTTCATCCAGATTGCTGTTGAGGTCTGGACACGGATTTCCAGTTTGAGAGCAAGCTCCGGCAGGTTCTCGCCTCCAGGCTGCTGAGTGTTTGTTTGATGGTCGACACGTGTTTGCAGATCAGCAATGGATTTGCAAAAACATCAGAGCAAATGCCACGGAGATTCAACAAACAGTCCAGCAGTGATGGAGACAGCAGAGCTGTTTGATTTTTGAGCCTGTAAAGGGTTTTCTTTCCTCCGCTTTTCAAATGAGCTAATGAGGCTAAACCGTTACCCAGAACTCAGAGAAGCCCTTAGAAAGTAAAGGTACAACTGGAAATCTGGCATCAGTTAGGCTCAAAATGCATTATTGGAATTCTTTCCACTATAGACGAGTAATGTGTGCTCCATCACTGGGTGTATAGTTTCATCCTCTCCAGTGTATTCTGGTTGGAGATCCTGCAGAGAGATTGTGGTGTCTCGTTATTCTGCACCTCTCCATCTGTATTTACAGGGTCCATAAATAATCAGAGTAATAGTTTGGTCAGGGTTAGAATGCCTCCATCAGACCAGATCATTTGTGTATCTTTTTGGGTCACTGAGCTCTGATTAGAGGGAGGAGGACAACCTCAGATGTTATTCTCAGGTCATGTTATGGCTCCATCTTACCTAAAGTAAGACCCTCAGACGCTGCATGCTTTTATTTTCAACAGGTCAGAATATTGATCAATAAAAAATAAATCAAACAGTTGATGCTCATTCAGAGTTCTGACCAGCTCACATTGTGGCTCTTAGCTTAAATGATTGTTTTGCTGTTTTAAACACATGCTTCCATTCTCCCAAAAAGATTCTAACCATTTGCTTATTGAAAAAGTTTTGCTTCGCAGAAGTAAAGTCAGCATCCAAAAATCAAAAATCAGGATCCAAAGCCAGCTGTGTGACAGGCAGATGGACAGTGAAGAAAAATACTAAAATGATTGTGACAAGGTTACAAAGATTTCTTCTGTTTTTGCTAACTTTGTCACCCCGGAATGTATCAGCTCCTAACAGTATTTGTTAAATCAGACAAATGTAATCTGGGTAAATTCAAAATATTTTTTCAGATAATGCTTCAGATAATAAGGGGGGGGCAGCCTGGCCCCATGTAAAAATCGACTTGCTCATTTAACTTTTCTGGTTGTGCTAACACCCTGGCAACAACAACTAGTGTCTGCATGTCTTTAACATCACTGTGGCCAAATTCGATCCCAGGGTTGTTTTATTTCAGCCACATTGCAGTTTTTAAGTGTAAACGGCCATTTAAGGCCATGTTACAACAGCTTCATCTGATTTAAATCCAGACTTCAGCAAAACCTTCATTTTATTCATTTTCTGGACCTTTCAGAGGTGGGTTTTTAGATTATTGTCAAGCTGCAATGTATTGGTCCATTTGTAGGATGATACTTCTGGAGTCAGAAACACAGTAGAAGTACATTTGCAACCTTTTTTGATGCCCTTCCATCAGCAGCACTGCAGCCTGCAGCAGGTTAGAGGTAAAAGGGGCGTCATCTTCTTCTACTTTGCCTAATTACTGCATGGACGGGCATTTAGCCACAGCAGCAGTTCGGTCCTGATGGGAGAACCGTGGCGGCAGTTCAAAACCCTGTTATGGAAATCTTTATTATTTAATACATCGATTAACATTAACAACTGAGGCAGAACTGTTTCAACAGTTCCATTATTATTTGATATCTCTCCATAGAGCGATGATGGCCGCTATAATGAAAAGTGGATCTCTATTTCAACCTTGAAGGGGCTGGGCAGAGTGCCAGTAATGAAGACGTATTAAAGCTTAATGTAGCTTAATGTAGCAGGTGTCATATATATAATGTACAGAAGCTCTTTCTAAAGCATTATATTCATCGCTACTACCTTAAAAGCCACTAAATCTTCTGGGCTAAGTTAGTCTGGCTATGATTCTCTTCAAATTAATCAATAGAAAAATTGTTAACACACCTTAACTGGGATCCATTAGGGTGTCCCGGGGTAATAAATGTTCCTGCAGAGCTCAGAAGAAGGAGGGTAAACTGCCTGCCGCACTCAGGTTAATGGGCAAAGTTGAGAGAAGTGACCACTAAATCTGCAAGGACACCACATTCACACTGGCTGAGTCTTTATCGCTGGCAAATGACCATCCCTAAGAGCCCTGGGCTGATCAATTGTCTCAGTAAGAGAGCAGCAGTGCTCAGAGACAGCATCAAGTGTGATTCATGTAACTTCACTTTAAACCCTCCCAGTGATGCTGTGTAAAGTTTCAGGATTGAACAGAAGCAAGCTCCATATGTGTCTTTGGCCAGATTGGCTGAGTAAACAGCTGCAATGCTCGGGTCAATGAAGCTTCTGCAGGAGAAGACAACTGCGACCTGCTGACCACAACCTTAGTTTACACACCTCACATGCCAGATAATTGTGCATTATTGTTTTGAAGTGTAACATGATAGTTTCCTAGACTTATTAAAGATGATCTAAGTCAGCTGCTTCATCGGAAGTGCTCTATCACTTTCAGCTGGTCTCCATGGTGTAAGCAACTGTGTAAACCAGAAGTAGCTTATTCATTTGTCGCTGTCTAAAGGAAACTTTTGCATTTTGTAAAAATCCAGGGCAATAACTATGTTTGACTAGTTTGTGTCTAATAGTTTGCAACAAACTATTTCACACATGCAAAGAAGTCCAACAAATTAAAACAAGGTCTTAAATTTTTGCTGCTACAAAAAACTTTGCTGGCCCATTTTCCTGGGACAAGAAAACAGAGGATGGGAGTCGAACTCTGGACTACAGTCTCTGTATACGGGGCCACGCCAACCACACAGCCTATTCTGGTAGACCCTGTTGGAGTTTGCAGAACCCCTTTGGTAAATTATTTCCTTTTTGTTTTTTCCATTTTTTTCTCCGAAGAGTTTTTGCGGCGAACCCGCGACGTCGGCGTTGAGGACTAAAGCCTCCAACCGTGGGGCGTGCTAACCCCCTGCGCCACCACAGCACGCCCCAAATTATTTACATTTTTATACAATTATAACTGACAAAATCAAGTAGTTAATCTTCTTTCAGCTTCTTGAAAAAAATCAGTTCTGTCATGTGATTCGGACTGGTCAACTATCCACGTAAAATGTCACTACAGAGCAAAGAATCGACTAGTCGGTGCAACCCCTAGTCATGACAGACATTACAGGAATGAGTCGGCTTAAGAGCATCACAGAAACAGACAAATCCCTCAGTTTCAACTCTATTATGTCTATCTTTCTTTTTTTTTTTTAGTTTTCTATCATGTTATAATGTTATTCCTTCATCAAAAACATACCTGGAATGTTGCTTTGATTTTTTTTTCCATGAATGCTTGAGAAATTGTTTAATCTCCATGGCATCCATTCAGGTGTGCAAAACACTTGGTGACAGAAGCAAGTATCCCCAACATCCAAGTGCTTCAACATCCAAAGCACCTTGAAGGTGCAGCTCCTCCTCAGAGCTGCAGCGTCCGAGCTTCCACCTCACTGAGCAGCTCTCCCTGGTAACTCCACCACTCATCTCCTCTTTTTAGGAGCTACTTCTCAGTGCAACGTTGGTAAAAACGTTGTTAAAGGGTTAATAGAAAAGAACGATGACTTCCTGAAGGCGGAGTTTCAAAAAGAGCACTTTTTAAAGAGATAGAGGCCCAATTTCAAGGCGTTAAATCAGGAAGTAAAATTTATTTTAAGTCATATTTGATATATAAAATTTTTATAACAACTGAAGGTTGCATAGTTACTCAATTGTGCTATAGAATGGCATTATGTGCCTGGAAAACACAATACTGAAGCTCAGCTTCAGATATGATGTAAACTATCAGAGTCAGATCATCAGGAGAGAGTGGGTGACAAAAGCTAATTAAGTCACATCATGCTGCTGAAGCTGACAGGGGGAAGCAAAAGGGGAGGGGGCAGGGACTGCATTTACTTCATCTTGTAATGTGGGCCATCATAACTGCTAATTCAATCATACAATCATTCTGCCAACTCCTGGCCATTAAGCACACATTTAATTGCTTCCATAAAGCTTTTAATATGCAGCACACAGAGCAGGGGACGTGACACGGCTTCTTACAGCCAGCAGACATGCAGACGTCCCTCCATCACCATTCACAATTAGGCATGTGTGGCATCAGAGGGAATTCCAGCGTTTAATACATCCTCATTAGATCAGTGTATGAACTATTTAGAGCAGAGACGTCTTGAACGCTGCATGGACAGAGATCAGCTGAAATTTGTGGTCCATGTTGTAAATTAAACACATTTTGAGATTTACAACATTTAAGATCTTAGAACTTCAAACGTTTAGCACAACAAAGCAGCGATTTCTCTTTAGTATTAATAAGGTCTATTAATTAATTAATTACTGCGACAGACTGGCGACCTGTCCAGGGTGTACCCCGCCTCTCGCCCGGAACGTAGCTGGAGATGGGCACCAGCAACCCTCCCGACCCCATTAGGGACAAGGGTGAACAGAAAATGGATGGATGGATGGAATTAATTAATTAATTATTTCATTCATTCATTCAAAAGATGTTGAACTAGAAATGTTGTAGAAGCTTTATTAAACGTGATAGCCTGTAAAGAGGGATAGTGTCCGGTTGTTGAGAATGTCTATGTGTAGTCAGTATCTTACCTGGTAGGACTTCTTAACTTTGACCTCTCGTCTTCAGCTGCTCTTTGCTCTCCTGTCAACTTCAGTTAGCCAGAGGAATCTTATGGTTCACACCAGAACTCTGTGGAGTTTAGGACCCAAACAGACATTTTTGTTCCCAGTCCAAACCAAAGACAGCTGAAAAACAGACTTATGACCTGAAAAATGTCTACTAAAGGAAATCTATTTTTAAGAACTTCCATTTTAATTACTAATATTAGGTTTTAAATAACAAAAACATAAAAGTTTTGCAAAAGAAAAAGAAAAAAAAAGGTTGATACATTTTCTTCAGTCAAATCTTGATATTAGTGGAAATTACATGAACATATTTTCTGATGCAATGACAAGAAAAATAGATCTAAATAGTTTTTACAGGTACTTTTAATGTGACTGTATTAATTTAATGCAATTTGCATGAAGATCCCTCATTTAGATGAACTTTCAGTTTATCCAAAATAAAGCATCCTTCTTAAACGGAATCATTTGTTTTTGTAACATCTAAATTGGAATGTGGAATCTTACCTTTAGCGAGGGTTAGGGTAGCAACGCGGACAGTCATCTCAAACCTGATGGCAAAAACAAGTCAACACTCTATAAACAAAAAACTGACAAAATGAAAATATTTTACTTATTTTGTTGTATTTTCTGTACTTATGACCTGTCTTTACTTCTTGATTTATAAAGGAGAACCCAAAGATTTAGTCAGGCAGCATCAGGCTGTGGAAAGTTTTTATTCAACAGAGACAGGGAAGCTAGTCAGAGTCAAGAACAAGGTCAAAACTATCAGGTACTGAACAGAGGACAGTTGTTCTTAGAGACTGCAGCTCTACTGGACAATAAGCATCCAGAGAGCTCCAATGGGACGGCTTAGATCAAAGTATGAACCCATCAGCATCCAAAGCCAACTGAGGTTATCAGCAAGACCTGCAAATTGATATTCATAGTTTATCTCCAGTCAATCTGACTACATGAACTATTCTACAAAGATCAAAAATCTGAGTCTGTAATATAGAGACATACGCAAAAGACTGGCAGCTGTATTTTCCTTTCACAGCTTTGCTTTTCTTTGTGTTGGTCTGGCACATAAACTCCAGTAAAATGCATTAAGGGTTGGAGTTACAATGCCAGAAAATAGAAGACTTTAAGTCATATAAATAGTTTTACAGATGCTATAGTGATACTTCACTAAATGTACTTGGAATTTTTTGCGAACAATTGAGAAAAAACCTCAAAGAATATAAACCATGCATCCTTTTTCTACAGAAGAACTCGAATAATAAAAAATTGGTACATTATGCAAATATGGTAAGAAATGTTGGAAACTGCAGGTGTAGCTGTTTCAATTACAATATTTGAATCAATGTCACATTTTCTGTGTTGTTCAGTGGGTAATAAGTGTTCTGTGGTGGGGGCATCATGTGTCTCTTTTAACTGTGCCAGGAGCCACCTGGGAGCTGCTGGGGCCACACTTAGATGTGATAAGCAGACATGCTGTGTGAATAAGGAGGAGGGGAGTTATGGGGGGGCAAGTCTGATAACATCCTGTCGTATATAACCAGTAGACAAAGCCCACCGGAGACAGAGCATCAATACCCACACATGTACACCATCATTACTGTCCCCACACAAAGCCTGGTGTCAATAGCCGCCGGGTTATGGAGCCGTCTCTCAAATTAAAATCTTGTATCAAACTCCATCTGATGGCAACAACTATTTAGCAGCCATATTTTACAGCCGAGCCAATAAAAAGTAATAACCGTTACATTTAATGTATCTGTTCTGCCAGCTGCCCAGCAGAAAGGGTCTTAATAGGAGCTGTCGATCACTGTCAGCACAGCGTGGTGCTCAACAAGAGGCCGCCTGTAATAAACATGTGGGGGGAGATAACAGCGGCCGCCTGCAACGCTCTCCTGTTAACTTCCTGTTTGTAACCCTCATCATTTGTCACGTTGACTGCTCAGAGTGTCGCCCCTGCCCCTTTACCTCTCTCTCTTTTCTTGCTGTAGCCATTATTACTCATCAGACACATGCCAGTCAGGCTGACATGGGTACATGATGCTGCAGAAAGAAGCAGCTGCTGGGTTCAGCCAGGGCAGCCACACACCACAACTCACTTCAAGGTGAAATGTTATCTCTCTGATGTTTGGAGAATCACAACAGTTGAGCTGTGAATTGCTTCAAATAAAAACCTTGTCAGTTTTTGTGTTTATGGTAAAATTATGACTGTAGTTTAATGAACTCTTTACATAGCAGAATTAGCAGCCCTTCCTAATGAAAGCACACAAAACTCTTAATATTTCTGTGGAAAAAAACATAATAAAAATTGTATATTATGATTGTAGCAACATAAATGGTACGCTGCCACTTTAAGACCAATTTCAGCTGCTGCATATAAGCAGGTCTCTACCTGCCACAAGACGACTTGCGTCATGACGTCAACTCATTCTGCCTCCTTTGTTTGCTGAGCTGTGCTGGGTAAGCGTGGCTGTTTCTTTGTCAGCTTTTATCGTAGCAATTAATGCAAGCTGGTCTGATCTGTTAAGCCTCCCTTGCTGCTCCTCCAACTCCTGGACCAATTTGTTCGGTTGTTTGCTGCCGGGAAGGTAAGCGCTAGCATGGCTAGGTAACATCCATCTCATGTAAACGAAGCTTTTATGTAGTATTTTGTTACAGCTGCGCTCCATAAGTGACCTTGTGGATCTGTTTGTCTGGCCGTGTAGTAATTTACAGGTAAGCAGCTACCGTAAGTCATAGTTTTTATCAGCAGTGTATTAATAATCTACTTTATTTTTTAGCCTCCTGCTGAATCCCTGACGACTATTCTATTTGGATGTACACTCGCTGCTGTTTTGCCTACGATGAATTGTTTTAAAAGATTTGTATGAACTTTCCCCCGCTGCCGGGAGTATCGATGGCACTACGACCGGGATAAAAAGCAATATTTTAGTGCTATTATATCACTGTTTTACTCGTATTGTTTCATTTTTTGTCTTTCTTTTAGGGACTGAGGCTTCTGTGGTGGCGGTGGTGACCCCTGGTGGCGGTGTCTTGTCTTGTGTGTTTTGTGGAACACCCCTTTTTTTGTGTGTGTGTGTTTGCCGTGTCTTTGTAGTGTCCAGGGTGATCCCTTTTCTTCACTGAATGTTGCCCCTTTCCTCACTACTCTCCCCCCACTGGTAAGCCTCAGTTTCCTTTTGAAATTTAAACATTTTATAATTAACTTCATTAAAAAGGCATTCACTGTTTTAACTATTCAATTTCAGGTTATTGTTAATTTAAACAACCTATTAAAATTTAATATTTTTTTTGTAGAATTGTCTGAATCTTGTCTCATTCCCTGTAGAACGTACCTGTGTCCTTATTATTATTCTATTTTCCTGGAGTTATTCCAGGTGGCGTTGTCGGTTTCCCTTATCTTAAACTTTAACATCTTACATTTGGGTTTCATAATAAAGAAAATCCACCCCAGGTTGCCACATAGTTGTAATGCCAAAAAAAGACAAAACATCTCCAAAGTTTTATCAGTATTTTTTTATTTCTCGTAACAAGAAAAGTGAAAAATAACAAGACCAGATTTATCAGCTCTTCTGTGCTTTCTTTACTTCCAAGACAATCAGCATGGAAACTTCTAAAAAGTTCCCACACTTTTGGTGGGAAGCAAATTCGTTAGACCACCAAAAAAGAAAATACTGTTTGTTTTTGCCTCAGAGAAAGGATAGTGGACACTTATTTGGGGTGAAGGCTCCACTGCCATTTCTTAACGTTTCATGGCATCGTTAGGACAGCAGTACAATCCATTAATGCAAACACCTGGAGAAAAATGATGTTGCAAACAAACCTGTGTGTGACCGAAAGCGCAAGATTTCAAAAACCTTGGAAAGAGAGTTTCTTTCCAAAGTTGAGCAACAATCCTATAAGATTGTGGAAGTGTTAAGGAAGACAGCTTTGAGAAGCTCCTCATAGTCAATGACTTCAAGAGCGCCAAGAAAAACCTGGTGTTTCGGAAATCTGTTCTTTCGTCTAATGTCACTAACTTGAGCACTTTCTTTAGTCTAGAGAGGGACCAGGGAGAACTTAAACCCTAAAAGCATCATTCCCACTGTCAAACATGGCAGGGGAAGCATCATGTCATGGGGCTGTTTTGTTGTTTCAGGCGGTGGGACCCTTGTGGAGTTACTGGGATCATGAAGAAAAAAGTTATGTTGGCATTTGAAAGAATAGTTTAATGAAATCCACAGCAAGACTCCTTCAGACAGCTGCTGTCTGTCAGCGAGACAATAACCCAGTTGGTCACAGATTTTGGTGGAAGATGGAGATTGGGGTCATGAAGTGGCACTCACTGAGTCAAGTAAATACTATGTACCAGCAGATCCAAAATATTGAATTATGTAATAAATTGTCCAAAAAGTAAATAACAGATTCCTGAGTTGAGGACGTTGGGTTACACTTTGAATTTTCCTAAAGTTTCTATGTTGTTTTTAACTGTAATAAATGAAGACATGCAATTTCTGATGTGTGATATTATGCAGTATTATTGGTGGTTGGATTTGTTTAGTTTTAGAAACTTTTGAAAGACTAGATCATTTTTAAGCATCTCCAAAAGTGGCAGAGGTCACACATTCTGTTAATCTGTTTTTCCTTAATGAGCTGCATTGGTTGGTAGTTATAGACGTATCCATCTAGACAGTATGGAGCAAATTCCTGCAGGCAACAAGCATGAATTGTCATACAATCACATAGCAGACAGTGATAACTGGCTCTTACGTTTGCTGATAATTTATAGACGGGTTTTATGTGTTTATTAGTTTTTTTGCAATATACTTACTTTTATTTCAATTAATATATTTATGATTTATTCATTTATTTAGCTGCTTCAGATCACTATGAATGTTATCCCAAGAATCTCTCTAAGCAAAATGTGATCAAATTCTTATCAAATCTTACGTAAACTATAAAATACAGTCCAAATAGATTCAACTCGAATAAATTTTAAAATCATTCTAGATTTCTCACCAAATGTTAAAGACAACATTCAGAAATCTAGATTTCAGATGAAACATGATTAGCATTTTTAATGTTTGTGTTGTAGAGTACAGGAAACTTGTGTCATTAAATAGGAATATTCTAACCACTTAGTATCTGGAAAAATACAGCTCAGTATTTTGTTGCGTTGTTGTTGTAAAGTTGTGTTAGGAGAACATGTATGTTCTCCTAACACAACATGCAGGGTGAGCAGACAACATGCTCTCACCCTGCATGTGATTGTGGGTAAACTCTCAGTGAACTGTGTGCACAGCGTCCCCTCTCCTTCGTTAGAGGACAGCAGTGTGGATAATGAGAGCACAGCATCCTGACTGCAGTTTTAATCGTTATAAAAAGCTCCACCCCACTCTCTTGTCCCACAGGACACAGATTAAATGCTTCTTCACATTAGTAATGTCAGCACAAAATGATTATCTTTTCTGAATAATTTATTCCTCATCCCAGTGTAATTTTCCTATCTCTCCCTTTTTGCCTCTTTTGCTCTGCAGGAGTCGGTAAATGGCTGTTAGTCTCCAGAAAACCTATAGATCGTTGTTTCCATCAATCAATTAAAAAACACTTACCTCACACTCAACATGATTTATATCTTGTTAATAGAATTGTCTCACTATATCCCTGTATTATTATAGCCTTAATTCCATTAGCTGTTTGCTTAATGCTTTTTTTAAGGCTGACCTCCAGCAGCACAGAGATGAAGGGAGGATTAGTCTGTTACTGGCCAGAATACTGAGCTTCCTTCTGGGAAAGTCGTAGGTCAGAGCAGCTGGAGGACTCTGGACAAAGACTTCAGATTGACATTTGTCGTCCCAAAGACCTTACCCTTTTTATTAAAACCTTTTCACTTTAGTGGAATTCAATTTAAAGATCTTAATGCAGTGAATCTTAACATTTCACATTGCTACTATTTGACTGTTATGATATGAGGTGGAGTCAGACCCTGGTTCAGACATGAGAAAACAAGGGGAAAAAAAGGCTCATATAGCCGTGAAATCATTTATTAAAGATGCTGAGTAACCGACAGAAGAACCTCAGAGCATCTGATGGGAACAATCAAAAGCAAAGGCAACAGGAGGACAGTCATAAAAATAGCTACTTAACACAGAAATTAATGTAGAGGGATCTCTAATAAAAATAACCTAATAAAACCAAAAGCTAAAGCCTGACAATAATCCAAAACAAAAGAACAAAAAATCACAAACAGAACTGTGAATGGCTGTGATTAACACATACAAAAAATAGTTCTAACTAAACCTGGTCCAAATGCAAAACCAAAGAGACAAAAAACACATTCATGGTCATGATACTAATGTTGTCTGAAGCCCATCCATGCCTAGTTGGGAATGTAAATATTGATTCATTTTGCACAGGTTGTGTCATGCCCCTTCTCCTGCTGCGGCGAGGACTAACGTAGGTCCTGGGCTTTAATGGTCCACTGGCCAGTTCTTGGGCTCTCCTAAGAGCCTCCTGAGCATTTTTCTGTAAACAAAATAAAAGGAAGAATTGGGAATAACTTGCTTTATTGAGAAATATTGATGTTAGCTACGTAAGAAGTAAAGGCAGCTAACTGCAGCATAACGTCAGTAAGTGAGAGGTCTTTCTCTTTAAAATCCCATCTGCCCTTGTATACATAATCCCTTATATACATGTAAGACCCTTACATGATCTAAAGATCCTAATTGATCTGAAACTTAAATGGGTCTTACCTGTTTGCCTTATAGCGTAAAAAGATATGCAGTTTCTATATTTTCTGGGATTGACTGTTTCTCTGTTTTCTTAGTGTGGAAAAAAATGAAAGTACATATGCTCAGCAACAAGAACAAGATGTATCTGTGGGCCACATTGAAGGAATGAGTGTCCCCAAGTCGCTTTTTTACATTTTAGGAAGATTTTAATTGATCAGTGAAAATCTTGCCATAAAGATTTTAGACAAGTGTCCATCTGGATCAACCACTTGTGCCGGAAGGCCAAATTTGCATCATTTTTGAGCTGTAGTTGAGAGCTACACAAAATTTTTTAAAAATCACAATTTTATTTGTAACGCAGACAACAAATGGCTGTCGAGCTGCACTTTGGTCTAAACTGTTCCGTTCTACCCATCTGGCTGTGTCACTGTCTGGCTGAGGCTGGATGTCCTGCTGGAAGGTCAACCTCCTTCTCAGTCTCAAGTCTTCAGCAGCAGCTAAAAGATTTTATTTTTTAAGGATTTCCTTCATTTTAGCATCTCCATCTTCCTGAAAAACAAACACATACAGTACTGTTATGTTCATGTTTATGTACAGTCACTACTAATCAGTGAAAAAGAGATGTTATGTTTATGAACTCATTACTTGTCCTTCTGAGGCAAAACTAATCATTTAGTCAGTGCCCTTGACACGGTGATGTGTAAGTTACATTTTAAATATTCATCACGTTTGGCCTCGTGAACCCATTACAGTGCTCCATGTTCAGAACCAACACACACATCACGCAGAAGGTGAGCTACAAACCCGCAGAAAGTGTCGTCAAATAATCAATCACATGCCCTGGCTATGATTGTGCTCATCTATTACTTAAGACTGTTGCATAGTATTTCAATATATTAGGAGGGGATGAATAGGGAAAGCGCATGGCACTGGTGTTAGAGGCAGTAGATGAATTCAGCTGTGTGAGCTAATGAGGATCATATCACACAACCTATGATACTGAAGCTTATCCACGTCCATGTCAAACATGGGTCTCTGCTCAAGGTCAGTATTTCTATAAGCACCATGTGGCATTAAAAGAATCATGGCTAAAACTTGTCTAGGCAGAATCATCGGTTCTCTAAAACTACGTACTGATTAAATGATTTTTCTGGACAATGAGACCCTGAGTCTCCAGGACGTTTTCTGGTGTAAATACAAGCAAATGATGGCAAAATCATAAATTAAAAATAGCACTGTGATGTACCAAAACCATCTAAAAATACTTAATATTTTTATCAAAGGAAATTTAAGAAATCCCTTGAACTACAAATCAGCACATATGCTTCAGCAGTTTTACAAGTAGCTCCCATAAACATGGCAGGTATACAGTAACTTTTAAGACTGATGCCACTTCAACTGTCAGGACTCTGAGATTTTGGGTTTGTTTTTCTTTTCATTTTATTTAGCTTCATGATTTAGTTCACTTTAGTTTAGCCCTTCCTGGTCCTTTTGATATCCCGCTCTATCCCCTACGCCACCACGGGACGCCCCTCTTAGTGTCTTTTGTATTCGTAGTATTTTTCAGTTCCCTGTTTCCACACCACATCATGACATCTAAACTGTATGTACATAAAACAACAAAACATAATGTGATATAATTACTTTTAAAACAGAAAATCAACAAAATTCCCAAAAGCTGCAAATAAAAATTACATTTTGATTCTTTTAAATATAATACTTATAACATTTGTTATAACACGGGGCGATTGGTGAAATTTCCCAAATAAAAGACCAAATTTCTATCTGGAAAGAAAAAGTCATCATGCAGGAATTCTCCTACAGTTAGAGCTCATCAATTTAAGTTTAACACCTCTGGAGAAAAACAGTTTGATAATAAGAATAAAAGTCTTCACATGCATATAAGTTTAAAAGAACAGAGTTATTATATTTTTCTGATATCATCAATAAAAACAGTAATAATGCCTTGATTTTACTATCAACTTAAAGCATGACTCAGGAAGTGATGCATGCCTGTATTTTCTCTAGTGTGCATTATTGCAATAGTGTCTGTACTGCTGCCAGAGAAAATTAATCTCTGTTTGTTAAAGAATACATTTAAAAATTCTGTCATTGCTCTATAAAACACCAAATGTTTTTTGACCAAAATCAATTTTTGGTGAAATATAAGTCATGTCTACACAGACCTGCTTTCTATGTGTTCCTTTGACCAGAACTAAACCACGTGAGGCAGCAGTTAGTTTCTGTGCTCCTCAGATCTGGAACAAACTCCCTGAAAACCCGACTCTGCCATAACATTGTTGACCAGAGTGTATGATAATACTTTTTATTATTTATTTTATTATTTTATTATTACTGGAACCTTGCAACAACATTTTGCTCAATATGTACATTTTAAATGTACAGAAGATTGACAATAAAGTCTATGTCTAACTGTTTGAAACATTAGTTTCTTTTCTGCCATTAACATCTGTGTTTCAAATGTTTTTCTTTTATTTAATGCTTTTATGATTTGCTGTTTTCTTTTTTGCCATTCCGTTGAAATCCAGTTATGTACTTTGGATCGCCTCGTGTATGACAGGAGGCACAGAAATAAACTTGCTTGCCTTGTCTTGGCTTACAAACATGCTGCTCATATCTCACCAACTGTAGTGTTGCAACATTATTACCTTAATAAAACAGAGACAGACAGTGCTCCTCATTTTCTTCCAACCTCTGTGTTTTTCACTTCAGTCTTTTCAAACACCCAAATATGTTCTTTCTTCTTCACCAGAGGAACTTTCTACCATACTGGCAGTATGCAGCTATACATGGGGGAGGGGCAACATTATGATAATTTTATTCTCTATGTAGTCAGAAAAATGTCACACATGCTATATGGGATACTGCATGTTAGGAAAGTTCCACAGCTGTGCGAATATCTGCTGTTAGCAGGTTACTGATGGGACACTGTGTGTACAGTAGACAGAAGCGCAGATGATTCAGCTTAATTAAATAAAAGCTCTCAGGCCCAATCTGAGTGGTACGAACATTAATGGACATTTGTTGAAGCCAAACAAAGGACAGTAACGCTCATTCAAACATATTAATCCCCTGATTATATTGACCTGTTCAATCTGTTATTGATTCTAAAATGAGCTAAATCAATCCAGCAAATAGAACACTTAGTGAGACAAGCCTCCTGTGGTTTATGGGAATTTATTTCAACTGACAGCATTTGATTAGGGGAGCACATTTATGCAATATCTGAACCTACGCAGCAGAGCTTTTGGCACACTTACACATAATAGATACTGTTGTGGTAATGTTCCTCACTGAGAGACAAGTAGAAACTCCTGTATTGTGCTTTTAAAGGCAGCAGCCTGGTGGGGCTCTGAATGAGGGGTTAAAGTGGTGGGAGCATGTTTGCTAAGCTGTTTGAGGAGCATTCTCATATGGCTGCTGGCAGTGATGGGGTACGGGTGGGAGAGGGGGGCTTTCCATCTCAGTTCTCTGGAGTGCAATGATGGAATGACCTGGACTTGATCTTTGAGGGCAACATGCCTGATGGCTCCTGCAGATTGATAAATTGATTCAAAACTATTACCATGGTAAAAAAGCAATAAGGTCATAAAAATTGCATCGGTCCGTCCGGCTAAGTAAATCCGGGGCGATTTCAGGAGCGGGTACGATGGGGCAGGAGGCGCCAGGCATGAGGTGGAATGAGAGAGCAAGAAATGACTTTGAAGAGCTCATCATCTTCAATCTATTTTTCCTGCAGGGGCTCCATGCCTCTGCATAGAGGCACTTCATTACAGGGGAATAACTGTACACAGACAGAGCCCCGGCCAGCCTCTGCCGATCCCCTCGGGCCCCTGGGGGCCTCCAGCTGGTTAATACCTCATCACTGGCTTCATTGAACGCTTTAATCTGCACTCCTGTGATCAATAGGAGCCCGCTGTAAATTAAAAAGGCCATTTCGTGTAATCAACCCTGTTAATGCTCATTCTGAAAACCCTTATTTGTGGAAGGTATTTAGGAGAAAATTGCCACCGTGACAAACCTTGTGAAACCCCCCCTCTCCCATGCTGAACCCTGGCCCCCCTCTCTGTCTGCACCAAGCTCACACTAGCTGTGGTCAGAGCTTTGGAGGAGAGTTAACACAACAGAGTCAGTGATCTGATAGTGATGAATAGTGAAAGCAATGATTTGAACCTGCTGTGGTGCCCCCTGCTGCTGAGACACAGCATCTTTAGTTTGTTTACATGTAAACAAGTCTTTCAGTTACTAAAATGCAGGACTTCTCAAATAGTGGGGTGTGCCCCCGCAAGAGGGCGTGGTGAGGTGTGTGGGGCGGCGCCAGAAGCAGGACTTTATCTGTCTTTATTCTTAGACTTAGCTAATAAACAAACCTCCAGTCACTAGGTGGCAGCAGTGTTCAAACTAATCAAGAGGCTGCTTGTCCAAGCCAGTAGAAGCAGTTACACAGCACTGTTGTAAACAGGTTGTAAACAGTTGAGGATACAAGCGTAGATGTTTTTGATATATCTACCGAAATAGAGGAGAGATGGAGAAGTTTGACAGTGAAAAGAAAGACGGAGGCAGAGGTCAGTAAAGCAAGCATGACGGAGTTTTATGACCACGCTAAGAGATTTTGGTTTTTTTACAATTAGAATAAAGTCGTCATAAGAAGAAAAAGTCAAATTAGTAGAATATTTACTATTGGCAGAAAAAGATGCAATATTGCCGGAAGAAAACTGTTAAATGATGAGTTGAAAGTAATTTTAACAAGAAAAAAAAATCTTCATAGATCTGTGATGTACGGAGCCTCTAAGGGTACATGGAGAAAAAGAAAAAACAATCAAGAATTACTCTCTAGAGATCCCGACTTATTTTATTGAGATCCCGAGAAACTTTCCTGAGATCCCAACGCCGCGCCGTGTTCTGAATACCTGTGCTACCCAACAATCCTTCCTTGTGGCAGAGCGCATAGGAAAATCTGACGAGATGTCACAGATCGTCAGAACACCGCTCATCAGATTTTCATACTATAGTGCATCTAGACATTTATGTCTGTCTGTCAATGTTACCGCATAGCATTCTGGGAGATTTACGCAGAGGAAAGGCTTTAGCCGGTCAACCTATAAGCCAAGCAAGGTTGGTGTCAACAACTAGTTCACTCACACTTTGGTTACCTAGCAACAACCTGTTGAGCATCTTACACATCAGCAGTTTTTGTGTTCATAGCTGCCTGAAAATACAAAACAATGAGGTGGAGTGGGAGGAACTAATGAGGAAACAGCTGGAGAGGAAACTGTGGATTAAAAAGTAAAGGTCACATCGACAGCTTGGTGGTATTTCATAAATTTAAAACAAAAACCTAATCAATAATTATCCATATTTACTGTCCTGAAACGCTTATATCATAATACATTTTCAGCCATGTTGCCCAGCCCTATGCTGAATCTTTAAGTGAAAAGCATTTTTGACAGGAAAAAAAAAGCTGTTCATTCTGTCAGAGAGGAAGTCAGGCTCCCACATAGTTTTAGTAAATTCTTGTTTTGCACACAGTTAGCCACATCTCAGTGTCCAGGTCTTACAACAAAGCAAAAGTGCTGTGGATGTTATAGTTGAATGAGGCAGCAGTAGTGGCTGAAAGTGGCTACAGTGGAACCAAGAGCAACACTTCAGTGTCCCAATAAAAAGAACCTGTAGACTGGGAAATGGAGGACAGAATAGATCAGTTAGACAGGAGGGGATGAGCTTTGAGTGGCACACACATATATTCACACACCTAAGCTCATGCCCACATGCACGCACCCACACACACACACCCACATACCCTGTGGGAGCGAAAATGAAATTTTCCAGGCAGCTATTTCTGCAGCAAATTCAATTACTGAAGGCACTTGTACAAAGAGCTGTGACTTCCCTGATGGTGAGATTGGAAAAGGCTGATGGCTGCAGACAGTGAATAACAGGACACGGCCGCGGCGCCTGCTGAGGGCAGGTACGAGCACAAAAACAATAAGGGCCGTGTGGACAGGTGTGAGAGCGCAAAGGCCGCAGAGATAAAAGGTTACGAGTTCAGAAAAGTTCTATCGCATTATCTTCCTTTTATATAAAGTGAGAGGAGGGATTATGCTGCAGCCCTGCACTGCGCAAATGGCTGCTGTCAGTACATGTGAGTCTGCCTCCATCACACACTGCAGCACTTAAACACACCTGAGATGATGAATTGGAGCAGAGACAAAGCAGGATATTAACCTTAGAGGCCGGCACACAAACACACCTGGAGAGAAACACAAGAAACAGAAATCCCTGCTTCATTCAGATCCAGAAATATAACAAAGCACCAAACTCAATACATTTATGTGAATTCAATTCTGCACCTCCTTGTATTGTACTTGAATACTAAGAATATTAAATATTATTTGCAGTGGCAACACTGCAAATATATATATTTACAATATATATTATGTAATAAATATAATAATTTATATAAATATAAACATGCTGTTAATGTGTTCACTTATTGTGTTTGACTTTGACTTTAAGTCCAAATGTTAATCATGTTAATCATGGAATGTTCAGTGCCCTACCACATCATGTTGCCATGGAGAGTATGTTGTCACATCCTAAAATAACAGCATTGGACCTACTCCAACATGCTTGTCTGTGTGGTTAGCCTGTTGGAAAATGTGTGTCCTGTCTGGTAATCCTGATCGCCTGCTCTTCATTCTCATTGTGTGCCTTTTCTTTAATTTCTCTTTTCTGCGCCACAAAGCTGGTGGCTTTACCTCCGCGGAAGAGGAGATCTAAAGTATTTGATTCCAATTCCAGGCAAACCCTGAGGGGGACTTCATCAGCACAGCAGCCTCTGGTGCTTTACACCGTGACAGAATGAGAGGGGAGAGAAAAGCTATTAAAGTTGTATCTTAAAAGGTCAATAACACCGGCTGTAATGACTCTGACTGTTTAATCCAAATATATGGGTGTGTGGCTGAGCCCTGCTGCTGACATTGATAGACTTGAATGGCAAGTGAAGGATTCTTCAGTGTCAAAAAAATCCCAGACCAAGAAGTAATGAGGGACATCACCTGAGTGTAAACTCAAATACAGATCTCTAGATTCCTTCCTTCAATCACTTCGATTGTGTGTGTGTGTGTGTGTGGGTGTGTGTGTGTGTGTGTGTGAGGGGGTGGCGGGGTGGGAAGGGGGTTAATGGTGGGGGAAGGGATGATTTGTGTGAGCCTTTGCGTGCAATAGAATCAATACTTGAGCTTCCTACAACATCTCACAATATGTTCACTGCTAGGAAAAGGTGATTGCCTAGGAAACCATCAGTCTATCTGCATCAGCAAGAATTATAGACTGTAGAAAGTTGATTCTAGACAGTACATTTAAATAAGGGGAAGTCAAGTGGTAACCAGATAATTTTGTTGCTCATGTTTAGAATATATTGTCTCTAGAAGCAGATGTGCTTCTAGAGACACATCTACAGACTGGTCACAGTAAAAGGCCACTCTGAAATGTTATAACTCTTATTAATTATAAATGAAATGATATCAGGTTTGTATAGCATATTATCATATTATATTATATTATATATTCTGGATTGTAGCCACAGCTGTCCTGGGACAGTCTGACAGAGGAGAAGCTGCTATACTGATGCCATGGGTGAAGTGTCTTTCCAAAAGACACAAGAACAGAGATGGGCAGGGAATCCATTCTGTCACCCACCGACTGCAGGACCAACTCCTGTCTCTGTTGCCCCCATGGTTGCATTTAGCCAAACTACAGACTCAACACCCGGACGCCTTCATGGTCATCACAGGTGACTTTAACCATGCCTCGTTGGACAAAGCACTACACAACTTCCAGCAGTATGTTGACTGTCCCACCAGGGAAAACAAAATGCTGGATCTCCTGTATGCTAATGCCAAAGATGCATACAGCGCCATAGCCCTGCCCCCCCTTGGCAGGTCGGACCACATCTTGGTAAGGATGACTCCCAAGTATGTCCCCTTAGTGAGCAGGCAGCCTGTGCGCATCAGGACGGTGAGGAGGTGGACACAGGAGGCAGCTGAGGCACTGCAGGACTGCTTTGGGTCGACAGACTGGGATGTGCTCTGTGGGCCTCATGGGGAGGACATCGACAACATGTCTGACTGCATCACTGAATACATCAGATTCTGTGAGGATACTGTCATGCCAGCCCGGACCGTGCGCTGCTTCTCCAACAACAAACCCTGGATTACCAGTGACCTGAAGACACTTTTAAACAAAAAGAAGATAGCTTTCAGGTCTGGAGATAAGGAGGAGCAGAGGAGAGTTCAGCGGGAACTCAGAGAGACACTGAGGACATGCAAGGACAACTACAGGAGGAAGCTTGAGTCCAAACTCGAGCAGAACAGTGTGAGAGATGTGTGGAAAGGAATGAAGAACATCGCTGGAATGAAGGGGAAGGACACACAGATATCTGGGGGCCGGGATAGAGCAAACCAGTTCAACCAGTTTTTCAACAGGTTTAGCTCACCTCCTGCTACTCCCCTACCACCACCAGCCCCCCACACATCCACACTGCCCCAAGTTGTTCAATCCACCTACCGGCATTCTCCAGCACACCACTTCTCCTTCAGCGCCCCCTCCCTCCCCCATCTCCACTGCAGACAACAACACCTACCCCCAGCTAACGGTGACTACAGGCCAGGTTGACAGTTGGAGCGATTACACCAGGGGAAGGCTGCAGGACCTGATGGCATTACACCACGGATCTTGAAGACCTGCTCCATCCAGCTGGCCCCTGTACTGGCACACATGTACAACCTGAGCTTGAGGCTGGAGAGAGTCCCGCCATGGTGGAAGACATCACATGTGGTTCCTGTTCCCAAGAAGCCAAGGCCAGCCGACCCAGAGGACTACAGACCAGTTGCTCTCACATCTCATGTGATGAAGGTCATGGAGAGACTGGTCCTGGCCCAGCTGAGGCCTCGGGTGAGGACGTTTCTAGACCCCCCGCAATTTGCCTACCAACCCCACTTAGGAGTTGACGATGCCATCATCTTCCTGCTGCAACGAGCACTGTCGCACCTGGATGGTGGAGGAGACACTGTGAGAATCACATTCTTTGATTTCTCCAGTGCCTTCAACACCATCCAGCCTCTGCTGCTGGGTGAGAAGCTGCGGAGGATGGGTGTCAACGACTCAGTGATCTCCTGGGTTACTGACTACTTGACAGGCAGGCCACAGTTTGTCCGTCTGGGCAGTGTCCTGTCTGATGTGGTGGTCAGTGACGTAGGAGCTCCACAGGGAACTGTGCTTTCTCCCTTCCTTTTCACCCTGTACACCACTGATTTCCAGTACAACTCTGAGTCATGTCACCTACAGAAGTTTTCTGATGACTCAGCGGTTGTCGGGTGTATAGGGGATGGAGGGGAGGGGGAGTACAGGACACTGGTGGACAGCTTTGTGGAGTGGTCTGAGCAGAATCACCTGAGGCTCAACATTAGTAAGACCAGAGAGATGGTGATTGACTTCAGAAGGAAGAAGACACCTTCACGGCCACTAAAGATCAAAGGGGAAGTGGTGGAGGAGGTGGAGGATTACAAATACCTGGGAGTTGTAATCGGCAACAGACTGGACTGGGCATCTAACACTGACGCTGTGTGCAAGAAGGGGATGAGCAGACTCTATTTTTTAAGGAAGCTGAGATCCTTCAATGTGTGCAGCAAGATGTTGGAGACCTTTTATCACAGTGTTGTTGACGGTGCCATCTTCTTTGCTGCTGTGTGTTGGGGAAGCAGCATCAGAGCCAGCGACTCTAATAGACTAGACAAAATCATCAGGAAAGCTGGCTCTGTACTGGGACTAAGGCTGGAGTCCCTGGAAACTGTGGTGGAGAGGAGGACACTGAAGAAGGTTCTGTCTATTATGGACAATAAACAGCACCCTCTCCACCACATAGTGGACAGACAGCAGAGCACCTTCTCACATAGGCTGCTCCAGCTCCGCTGTCGTAGGGACAAATACAGGAAATCCTTCCTGCCACATGCCATCTCACTGTACAATAAAAGCTAAATCATTGTTCTGCACTAATCAGTCCAATTTTGCACAACTGCACTGTGGCACACTTGCTGTACATATATTTACATATACATACTGTATCTGCATTTTTTTGAATCTTTGCAAGGACTGCTCTAAGTTGCTTTTTATGTTGACAGCATGTTATATTTTATTTTTATTTTGTCTACAATTGCTACTCAGTGGTGGTTGTTGTGTGTCTTGTCTCTATGCAGCTGTAACTGCGAAATAATTTGAATAAAGTAATTCTATTCTATTCTATTTCCTCCTTAGCATGCATGCAATTGGAGTGGGGTGTGGATGACGTGGTAGTGGTACTACTAACTTACCTTGCCTCAAAAGATGTTAGAAGATTATGCTCAAAGTAATCACCACTGTTCAGAGCCAAAGAAAAGAAACTGCAATATCCTGTAGCAATTAAATTCCGTGTCAACAAGTAACAACAACAACATGGAGTCAAGTGAGAACAGGTAAAACCACAATGTCTTCCCACTGGTACTGGTCAAACGGCCCCCCATGATCCATGAACTGTGGATGACTCAGAGCATCCTCAGTAGCTGGTTATACCAGGCAACCCAAACCTGATCCAACTAAGCTGTGCTGCTGACCACCTCTGCTGACTAGTGGATTTTTGACAAGTGACATCAAAAAGATGTTTCACACTTCAATCAGCAAGTACATTAAAAAACTAGAAACTTGCAGCAAGTGCAGTTCAATTTAAGACAGATTATTCAACAAGGTCAAATTCACATCAAAAATATCTCATTCAGAAATGCCTAATCTGAATAATGCAATGTAATCCTATTAACAGAATCAAATTCAACATGTCACTTGTTCTTGTCATAAGCTAAATTTAACTGCTTGTCCATGACTTAAATACCTAAAAGTCAGTTGCATAGCATCTGTCACATCTTTATTTCTAACCCAGCTGAGACTTTTCCACCTTCATGTACTCAAGAAGAGTAGCCTTCTCTTTCTAAGTGTGTGTCTGCTCTCTGCAGTGAGGTGCTTGGTGTTGTTTGGGAGATGGACTGATATGCAGTTTTGTTTGTCCAGACCTTAAACACAGTCTGATATCATCTGTGTGTCTCCTGGGCAGCTAATGTGATATTTGCAGCCGCCTGGCCCCTGAATCCGGTGTCAAGCAGCAGATCTCATCTGCAATGTAAGACAATTTCCGCACATCTGAAAAGACACTTTCTCCAGTCAATAGAGTACAAATTGCTCTTGGAGAATGGGTATCCTCTTAACTAAAGGTGACTCACTTTCCTCCCAAGGTTCACCGTGTGACCCCTCCTTTTTTAATAATTTGTACGTTTAGATGTTTAGTTGGTCTGCTTGCGCTCGAGCAGTGTCATCAATCAGATTCATTCAGGCAAACAGCTTCTGCCACAAGATTACAGGTTATTAAAAGGTTGATCACAAGGCAGCAGGCCGTGTCTCAGCCCCTCTTATCATTCACCCGCCTCCTCTTGTCAACAAATGCTGGTTCCACTGCTTCACCACAATTATTACTGCAACTTCATATGAAAAGAGTCACAATCCATCCTTCTGAATCCCCATGAAAAAATATAGGGTACCCAAACATGGTCATTCTAGGACGACATGCTTACCAGTGAGTCTACCAGCCAGACTTGCTGGTTGGTAGAAGCTTTCTGATTAGTATAATGGGGATAATGGGGAACGGTAGATGTTCAGAGGACTTTATAAGGTCGTGCTTTTCTGTTGCATCGTATAAACAGAAACATTGGATTTGCTATGTAACTTTTAGCTAAAGATCTATCAGTATAGTAACATACTGATTGTCATGTTGAGTTTTACTTTACGAACCCACATGCAAGAACACAATCAGAGAGAACGATTAAGTGCACAATAATCAGTTTATTGAAGTCAGGGGAGGGGTCAGGACGCGACTCCTGGTGCTGATGACCGGGTCGTCTTGCTACCAACAGGAGAAGCAGGGTCAGAGCAGTGAGGAGAAAATCCTTCGGGAATATTCCAGAGTCTGTCTTACTTGGAATGAGGGGGGTTCCACCAGAGAGGGATCGACGAGAGGAAAGGGTGGACACACGAGGGGTGGCTTCTGACCGGTAGCACCGACAGCGTCGAGGGAGGACACAGGAGGTAGGGAATCCACAACGAGGGGAGCACAGGCGCACACTGAACTCGGGGAGGACTGCTCTTCGCCAGAACCGCGAGAGAACAGCAGGATATCTGACGAGGAAGACAACAAAGGGTTAGAGCGGAACAGATCACAGAGAGCCTAGTTCTGGAACGAGTTGTTACCGAAGTAAGCAAACACTCAGGCGATGAGACGGAGAGGAGCTGCTGCTTAAATCCATAATCCACGCCCTCCAAAACAAGCTGCAGGTGTGTAAACGGGTTGAACTCAGCAGCCTTCCAGGGGCTCTGTCTGTTGGTGACCTCTGGTGGATGTCATGAGGAATGCCAGTCCCAACGGCAGGAAAAAAAAACTCAAACCAAAAAAACCCCAAATAAAACGGAAACAAAATGCAGACCCTGACAGTACCCCCCCCTCAACGGACGCCACCTGGCGGCCGAGCAGAGGATGAGGGCTGAGAGTCCCAATACTCCCTAATGAGGGTGTTATCCACAATGAACGATCCCGGGACCCAGGAACGTTCTTCAGGGCCGTAGCCCTCCCAGTCGACGAGGTACTGGTAGCCCCGACCCCGCCGCCGGGAGGCCACTAGCCGACGGACGGCAAAAATGGCGTCGCCCCGCCCGTCCAGGGAGGGAGGAGGGGGTTCGGCCGGAGGGCAAAGTTCACTGGAGAGAACAGGTTTAATGTGGGACACGTGGAAGGTCGGGTGGATACGCATGGATGAAGGGAGTCGGAGTCGCACAGCCGCGGGGCCCACGAGCGCCAGTATCTCGAAAGGACCGATGAATCTAGGGGACAACTTCCTGGACATAGATTTAAGGGGAATGTCACGTGTTGACAGCCATACCTTCTGCCCCACGGAGTATGTCGGGGCAGGGATCCTACGTCGGTCAGCGAGTCGTTTATTACTGGCGGATGAGTTGTTGAGGGCGGAGATGGTGTCCTTCCAGATCTTGTGACTCCTGCGAATGTGGTGCTGGACCGATGTGACAGAGATGTTACTTTCGTCAGCCGGGAGGAGAGGAGGTTGGTATCCCAGGACTACTTCAAAGGGAGAGAGACCAGTAGCTGCAGACGTGTGGCAGTTATGTGCATACTCTACCCACGGAAGGTGTGGAGCCCAATCATCAGGGTTGGTAGAGGTGAGACATCGCAGGGCGGCCTCCAGCTCCTGGTTCATACGTTCAGTCTGCCCATTGGTTTGGGGATGATACCCGGAGCTGAGAGACACCCTGGCTCCCAGGGCGGAGCAGAACTGACGCCAGACCTGCGAGATAAACTGGGGCCCGCGGTCGGAGAGGATCTCCTGGGGTATCCCATGCAGCTTGAAAACATGCTTGATGAGTAGTTTAGCTGTCTGAGCAGCGGTGGGTAGTTTGCGTAGGGGGACAAGATGACAGGCTTTGGAAAAACGGTCGATGATTGTGAGAATAGTGGTCATACCTTTGGACCTTGGGAGTCCGGTGACGAAGTCGACAGCGATGTGGGACCATGGTCGTCCTGGTATGGGTAATGGCTGTAGGAGGCCAGCAGGGGGTCGGTTGGACGACTTGTTGCGTGCACAGACTGCGCAGGCGGAGACATACTCCTTAACGTCCTTGTGTATTGATCCCCACCAAAACCTGCGATTGACCAACCCTATGGTGCGACTGACTCCAGGGTGAGCGGCGAACTTGGAGGCATGAATCCATTGTAGGAAGCGGGCACGGACAGCGGAGGGAACGTACTGTTTACCTGGAGGACAGGCTTCAGGAGGAGGCTCGGTCTGGTGCGCTTGGCGGAGGATGTCCTCCATCTCCCACGTTACTCCTCCGACTGTGCAACTAGGCGGGAGAATGGGAGCCAGGCTTTCCTCCGAATCGTCAGGGGAGTGTATCCTGGACAGAGCATCTGGCTTTACATTCTTTGAACCTGGACGATAGGAAATGGAAAGGTTAAAGCGTGCGAAGAACAGAGACCAGCGAGACTGGCGTGGGTTGGATCGTTTAGCTGACTGGAGGTAGGACAGGTTCTTGTGATCGGTCCAGACTAGAACGGGGTGTTCTGCTCCCTCCAGCCAGTGACGCCACTCCTCCAAAGCCAGTTTTATAGCCAGCAATTCTCTGTCTCCCACATTGTAATTCCTCTCAGCTGGAGAGAGTCTGCGGGAAAAGAAAGCGCAGGGGTGTAACTTCTGATCCTGCGCAGTGATCTGGGACAGAACGGCCCCCACCCCAATATCGGATGCGTCAACCTCCACTACAAACTGCCTGCTTGGGTCGGGTTGAACCAGGACCGGGGCCTTGGAGAACCGCGACTTGAGTTCAGTGAAGGCGGCCTCGGCTTGTGGAGTCCAGCTAAACACCCTCTTTGTGGAGGTGAGAGCTGTGAGGGGGGAAGCGATCTGGCTATAGTTCCGGATGAACCTCCTATAGAAGTTGGCAAAGCCTAGGAAACGTTGGAGTTGCTTACGCGTTTCAGGCTGAGGCCAGTCCAGAACTGCTGCGATCTTGTCCTCTGCTGCTCTGATCTGTCCGCTCTCAAGGACGTACCCCAGGAAAGTTACTGATGGGCGGTGGAACTCGCATTTTTCGGCTTTCACATACAATTTATTTTCTAGTAACCTCTGGAGAACTAGACGGACGTGTTCTTGGTGCTCCACCAGGGTCCTTGAGTAGATAAGGATGTCATCTAAGTAGACAAAGACAAACACATTAATGAAATCTCGGAGGACGTCGTTCACAAGGGCCTGGAAGAAGGAGGGGGCGTTAGACAAACCAAAAGGCATGACCAGATACTCGTAGTGCCCCATAGGGGTCTTAAAAGCGGTCTTCCATTCGTCGCCCTCCCTGATGCGTAGTAGATGGTAAGCGTTTCTAAGGTCCAGTTTCGAAAAGACGGTTGCCCCTTGAACAGGTTCGAAGGCAGAGGAGAGCAGGGGTAAAGGATACTTGTTTTTGATGGTGATTTGATTTAGGCCTCTATAGTCGATGCAGGGCCTCAGAGAACCATCCTTCTTCCCCACAAAGAAAAACCCAGCACCCAAAGGGGAAGACGAGGTACGGATAATACCTGCAGCGAGGGATTTATTTATGTAGTCCTCCATGGCCTGGCGTTCGGCCCTGGAGATGTTATACAGTCTACTGTTAGGTAGAGGGGCCCCAGGCAGGAGGTCGATTGCACAGTCATATGGTCTGTGAGGTGGTAGAGAGAGGGCTTTGTCCCTACTGAAAACAGTGATGAGTTCATGGTACTCACTAGGGACGGCGGTGACGTCGGATGGATCCACCTCATCCATCGTGGAACGTGTGGGCTGCGAAGGAACAGCGGAACGGAGACAGGTGGTGTGGCACTTGGAAGACCAGGAAGTAATCCGTCCCTCAACCCAATCTATCTGGGGGTTATGCTTGAATAGCCAGTTGAATCCTAGAACTATGGGGGAACTGATAGTGGGAAACACATAGAAAATGATCTCTTCAGTGTGGTTACCAGAAATTAGCAGGCGTAGTGGCTTGGTCCGGTGGGTTATCTGGGGTAGACCCTTCCCATCCAGGGCAGCGACACGGAGAGGAACTGGTAACGGTTCAGTAGGCACGGAGAGCTGGTGAATTATGTCGGAACTGATGAGATTTTGTTCGCAACCGGAATCAATGAGAACTGACACAGAAAGTGAGTCATTGTTGGCGAATAGGGTGACAGGGAAGGTGAGACGGGGTTTAGGAGTGGACGGTGCCGGCAGTTTCCCCGCCTTCACTGCCGGACCTGCGGGTTTAAACGTACAGGACAATTAGCAATCACATGGTTCGGCTCACCACAGTAAATACAGAGCTGGGAGCGTAACCTCCGTTGACGCTCCTCGGGTGTGAGCCTTGTGTTTCCTATTTGCATGGGTTCCATACATGGGGCTGGGGAAGGAGGTGAGTGCTGAGCAGAAAGACGACTACTGGTTAGAGAGGTGCATGGAGAAGAAACTCGACGGGTGCGTTCCCTGGCTCTAGTACGGATTCGGTTGTCCAATCTTATGGATAAGTTTATGAAATCGTTCAGGGATTCTGGCTCATCCAATGTGGCTAATTCGTCCTTTATCTGCTCGTTTAGCCCATGGAAAAAGGCGCTCTTGAGAGCTACCATGTTCCAGCCAGATGCGGCCGCCTTGATCCTAAAGTCTATGGCGAAATCAGAAACACTCTTCTGCCCCTGCTTTAACCCGTGCAAATCTCTGGAAGAGGATGTTCCTTCCGTCTCCTGGCAAAAGACCTGTTTTAACTCAGTTAGGAACTCGGGGTAGGTACATCCATAATTAACTGCGGTGGTAAACCGGGCTTCGGCCCACTCTAAGGCTCGGCCCGTCAACAAGGATAAGACATAAGAAATCTTATGGTCATCATTGGGAAAACTCTGTGGCGAATGGTTGAAGACAATGGTGCATTGGAGGATAAATCCTGTTACCTTCTTGATGTCACCAGAAAACTTATCTGGAGTTGCCGGGCGGACCTCAGAGAAGCCGGAGCGGACGAGCGGATCCGGGGCTAATGACGGCGCGGATGGGGAAACAGAAGGTTGATTTGTGTCCTGAGGTAATGAATTCTGTAGGAAATTTGAGAGTTCAGTTAATCGTCGGTTAGTTTCAGCTTGGCGATTTCCCAGCTCTCTCAGAGCTGAATCGTGGAGCTGAATGAGGGCTTGTTGGTCTGATAACGCTCCTCTGATCGCGTCTGCGGAGGTCGTAGCTTGGCCTGAGTGTTCTGTCATGTTGAGTTTTACTTTACGAACCCACATGCAAGAACACAATCAGAGAGAACGATTAAGTGCACAATAATCAGTTTATTGAAGTCAGGGGAGGGGTCAGGACGCGACTCCTGGTGCTGATGACCGGGTCGTCTTGCTACCAACAGGAGAAGCAGGGTCAGAGCAGTGAGGAGAAAATCCTTCGGGAATATTCCAGAGTCTGTCTTACTTGGAATGAGGGGGGTTCCACCAGAGAGGGATCGACGAGAGGAAAGGGTGGACACACGAGGGGTGGCTTCTGACCGGTAGCACCGACAGCGTCGAGGGAGGACACAGGAGGTAGGGAATCCACAACGAGGGGAGCACAGGCGCACACTGAACTCGGGGAGGACTGCTCTTCGCCAGAACCGCGAGAGAACAGCAGGATATCTGACGAGGAAGACAACAAAGGGTTAGAGCGGAACAGATCACAGAGAGCCTAGTTCTGGAACGAGTTGTTACCGAAGTAAGCAAACACTCAGGCGATGAGACGGAGAGGAGCTGCTGCTTAAATCCATAATCCACGCCCTCCAAAACAAGCTGCAGGTGTGTAAACGGGTTGAACTCAGCAGCCTTCCAGGGGCTCTGTCTGTTGGCGACCTCTGGTGGATGTCATGAGGAATGCCAGTCCCAACGGCAGGAAAAAAAAAACTCAAACCAAAAAAACCCCAAATAAAACGGAAACAAAATGCAGACCCTGACACTGATAGGTATATCAATATCAATTATAGTGGTTAACATCACTGCTAATTAAAAGTGATGTTAACCACTTTTCAGGAGCAGTCCAGAAAAAACAATCTAAATGATTTTTTTATAAAGTCGATAATGCAAAAAATACCAGCCTTCAAATATTCTATGGAGGCAAAAAAAAAATTATCTGAAATCCCAGCAGATGGATGACATTATTAATGAAAATATGACTGAACAAGATGTTTTGGACACTTTTGAGGAAACAATACCCCTATAAATGTGAGCCATAACACACACTGAACATTTGAAGTGTTCAGTTTGTGATTTTTCTTTATTATTTGTTGGGTTCTCTCCTGATTGTTCCATTCATTGTCTGCTCTGGTAACACTTTTAAAGACAATTGATTCACAACCGGAAATTCTCAGAAAGATTTATGGATGATCTAACTAGATTCTCAGTTAACACATAAATAATTCCTTTGATTACTCAGCATTGAAGAAATTAATGTCTTTATTTAAATTAAAAGAAGGGCTTATCACCATGGTATTTAAATAAGACAAACGATGGCAGAATTTAAATAATGACTCTGTCTTTATGTTGGCCTTACATTATTATTGCCTTTTATCTTCGTCCAGGATATTAATATTAGAACACTGTGAATTAATACTTTTGATCATTAAGGGTTCAGAGCTGAGTGAGTAGAAGAAGCAAGTGCTCAGGTCGTCATTAATAACCATCATAAAACAGAAGATGTGGCTCTTCAGGGCCTCATTGCAGGTGATTGATCATAAATATTAACTATTCGAAATGGCAAATAGATGGCACCATTTAAATCCTTCATATATGTCTAGTTATGAAAGTGCAGCATTTAAAAGTGGAAACATATTTCATGCAGAAAAGCTGTCAAAGAGAGAGAAAGCAGGAGATTGTGGAAAGGTGGGCAAAGCATACAAAGCACCTCAGGGCTAGCAGAAGTAATCCACCATGTCATTCATTAGTGAGTGTAACACAGTTTACCAGGGTGCTTGGAATGCTGTCAATCAAAAATGTTGCAAAGATAAGTTTTAATTACGCTTGTTTCTCTGTAGAATGCATCGTCTTCCTCTGCTGTCATTCCACTACTACCTTCTCTGCAGCAACACCTTATATTTGTTAGAAAGACTGAAGTAATGTCCTTTTTCCTTGTATGCATGATTTGACTGCATATCCAGAAGGGATACTAAACTAACATTTCCAGACTGGTAAGGAGAAGAACGCAACTAAATCTGAGAAATATATTAGTGAGACAGAAGACTGCCATGTAAATAAACTTGGAGGGCATTGGCAGGAAGTACATCACAGAAGAAGAGCTGACTGGATATATAAGTTTTGTAAGTAACAAATATAACAGCCTCTGCTCTCCACTACCTGCACATGTTTGCATCTGATCTTCAGCTGAAATGCTTTTTCTGATTTCTGACACAAACAGTCTTTAACTGTCATGATTTGCTTCTGTGATGTTTTTATAACATTGGAAACTTTTTGTTCCAAGGCCCATTTATTGCTTAGATCAATTCGTTCTGTGGTGTAATTGCTATGAAAATAAACACACTTAAATTAAATTAATGCTGATTTTTAAAAAATCCTCAAAACAGCCACAATTCCATGTACTTACTGTGTAACGTCATTAGAATAAAAAGGCAGAAGGTATATTTGTGTACTAAGGTATTTTTAGGAAGGCTTACAAGATTTCAATATGGAAATTAGCTAAAACTAATGCTGATAATCATTTAATCATTCCAAGTAGTTTTTTTACCTCATCATTAAGAATGACATTTCTTGCTTTTGATCTTCACCAGACTATTAAAATATACTATGCTCTTTAAATCTGTTCATGCTGCTACAAACATTATACTATCTACAAGCCAAAGTTTCTGTTTTGATGTAATGTTAAAGAGCTAAGATGTTACTCAGTAATGATACACACCAGGTTCAGTCAGCATCTTTCCTATTCTTTAGAACACCCTTTAATAGCATAATAAAAATGTGTGTAATTCTTTTCTGACTGATGGTTTCTGTGATGGTTTAAACCCGCTACAGTCCTGTGGGATTTACTCCTTTAAAAGCCGTCTATGAAGACATGTTCATACAGACAGTATGTCTGCTTTTACATGCAGCACTTAGTCTAAACAGGCAGTTTTGTTTCTCAAGACTATGAAAACACATTGGACCTGAAATCATTGTCACCTCTTTAATTTTTAACCTCCGGCCTTATAACCCCCAGCCGCCTCCCATCCAGCCACCTAATTACAGATCCCTAAATGATAAAAGCAGCTAAACACCACACTCCTGTGGGGCCCGCCTGCTGATCTAACAGCTCCTACACCCAGCAGAGCGCCACCACCCCACCACACACATACACACAGATTTATTTCACACCAGCAGCCTGGGGTGGAGCCGCTGTGTTGCGGTGATCCCATACATCACACCTCGTGTGAGCACATATTAAGTGCTTCGCTCATCCTTCCACCCCCCCCCCCCTCCATTAAAAGTAAATAATCTGTTAAGGAGTGGTGCTATTTGTCAGAGCTGACAGGTATCTGTTTGTACAGAGTGGTAAGGTGTGTGAGGAGGATGAGGCGGCCTGACGTGAGAGGACTCTTATTATCCTAATGCCGTCCCACGTTTGACCCCTGCAGAAAAAGAAACATCTTAAATTTGTATGAAATACACTTCGGTTTCTCTACTCTGAATTAAAAGCCCATAAAAAAAAAGTATACACACAAACCTCAGTTCATTAACACTAATTTGCTAATGAGAACATGGCTAAGAGAGGAACCAATTAGTCCATACACCAAGCTGGAATAAATTACAACTCTGTGGCTGCTATGCTTTCATGTGTTTGCATATTTATGATGCTAAATTCATCGCACACCCGTTATAAATCATGCAAATTTATAAAGCGGTGGTTTTGTTTTATTACAGCGTATTATGTCATGTTCGATGTCTGAGCTGTCACAGGAAGGAGGTAAAGGCTGGGCGGCAGGTGCTGTGTTGGAATTATTGATGGACACTTCCTGTCAGTCGGTACACAGCTGGATAACAGCCTACGGTGTGTGTATGTATGTAGGCGTGCATATGTGTGTATGTGTGCTATTTCCCTGAGGGTGGCTAGGGGTCAGTCATCTACTGTCCCTCCATAACACAGATTCACCAGATCCTTGCAATTTGACTTTTGTTTTATCAGTAAATATTACATTTATGGGAAATGTATAATTATTTTTAATCAAGTTTTGTCATTTTCTCCTGTTTTCTAAAGAACAGTTTGGTGGTTTGTCATTTCCATCAAACTGAAATGATAAACCAATATATAGCAAATAGTCATTCTAAGCACCTCGTCAATCTGTGTCTATTAACTAATTAAGTATAATTAGTTACATATATACACAAGGCAGGCAAATATTCACTCACACAACTGAGTTGAGCTGAGGTGAGTACCGGTTTCAGGGAAAGACCAAGATGTAAATGGACTGCACTCGCTTCACCTTATCTTGACTATAAACTGGATTTTAGGCAACAAGTGAGAACAATAAACTAACTTTGAAGAGAAAGAAATTGCCTGTAGAACCCTGTACCAAAGCTGTTTAACTGGTTGGATAGGAACTACATATTCTGGTTTTGGATGCTGTGTAGCTGAAATCATTTTGTTGATATCTTTTTACTTGTGGACATTTGTTGTGATGTTTTGCCGTAGCAAAAATGTGGTTTCCAACTTCTAGCAACTGATTAACATCAGAAAAGCTCAAATAATACCTTATCTTCAACCACAAGTCCCAGACTCTTTGGTCCAGATGAGAGAACAAAAAGTTCCAACCATCTCTTCCATCTGCCATGATGGGCAACGTGAGGTTGATGGCTAGCAAGTGGATTTTGTGGAACCTCTGATTGGTGTAAAAACATTATGCACAAACCTGACCATCCTCTTCATCAGACAGAGTGTCCTCAGTCAGGAACTTCTTCAGATCTGCAGTAATACAGGCTGCTACAGGAGATCATTCAGTTCACAACCGTCAGCATCTACAGCCAGTCAAAACAACATCTTGGATGGCATGAGTTAAAACATTGAATTTGCCTTTGGGATATTGAAGTATTACTGAAATTAATTACACTTATGTTGTCACATTCTAAGCATGTTGTGCTTAGTTGACAGATTTTAATGTTTACATTACTCTATGTTCATATATATATTGTCACAAAGTCATAAGGAAAACATTTAAAGCTTTTAAAAGAATTAAGTGCACTTTAAACTGCATTTTTTCTGCAGTCCACTAATGGAGATTGTTGCATCACAGCTCTGAAGAAAAGACATTCTCTGGTGTCAAATGATCCATGAAGGAATGAGAGCAGCCCAAAGAGCGCAGAGGGAGGTTAAATGCTCAGCAAATGAAAAGCTCTGGGTATTCATGTTGTCTACGTCTGTGTGAGGAACTTTGAGGCCCCGGATGGGTCTTCAAAACCTCCCCTTAAACCAGAGGCAGAGCGCCGGCCCCTGACCTGGCCCCGCACACGGAACATGATTGCCTTTGTTCTGCGGAGAATATTCAAATGGGCCCCATAAAGGCGGGGGGAGCGGGTCGTAACACGGTGATTCTTCCTGCTGCTGCAGGCGCTGTGCCGTGGGCAGGGTCAAGGCGTGGCGGTTAACAAAGCCCTGCATGGCTACAATGATCCACACTGCACACTCACTGCAATTTAGCTTGAGTAATAGATGGGGGTCACACCGGGTCACTTTCAATTTCCACATCCCAGGGAGAAAAATGAAAACAACTCATTTGCACATATCTGAATAATTCAGTCAGTCAAAGAGAGCAGAGATGAAAATATGGGCCTGAAGAGAGGGAGAAGAAAGAGCAGACACTGTTGCATGTCCTGCGGTAATGACAGCCAGCCTCTTAGTCATCTTGCATAAAGGCTAATGATGAATCTGACAGAGAATATGAATCCAGATGTAAGAATAAAGCGACTCCCCACTCGGGAGGCTGCGCTGCCTCTGGTGAGCTTTTAAACTTATCATAAATGTATTAAGATTGCAGCGGCCCATGAAACAGCTGTAGACAATTAATCTTGTGCAAATCTTATCTGAGGAATTGGTTTCTGCAAAGTAACATCTGCTCCGAGAGGCGATTATTCATGGGCATCGCGCAGCACGGCGCCTGTATGCATAGGGCACAATCACTGCCAATGAAGTAAAAATTTATAGTTTTCCCTGTTCAGTAAAACTAACATTCAGCAGCATTAAAACATCATCCATCAACATTGTCCTGGGGCCCGGGGCCATCCCTGGCAGACAAATTAAAAAGTATTCATTTTGCAAAGAAGCTGCGCAGCGTGCTGCTCCACTGGACTCGTTTTTTTTTTTCTTCTCCTGAATCGCTTCTGAGAGGGAAATTGGAGCCGCTGTTGCTTTTTGCTCTGCTGGAACAGTGTGGAGGCAGAGGAGAGATGAACCTGGTCTCCCGGAGACGGTGATCAGGAGCTACAGGCCATGATGGATGACAGTCAATGTGAACTTGGCAAATATGAACCTGGATTAAAACCTAGCCTGGTAATTTTCTTACAAACTTCTATGGGAGATAAATGCCTCAGCAGCTTTTAATACCACAGCTTTCAGATATTTTACTTGGCTTGCTTGTTTTTCGTCTGCAACTCGTTTCTAAATCTTTTATTAGTTCATTTTTATTTTCATCTTTTCATTTTGGATATTTTGAGGTTTGTCTCAAATTGACTGTGTTGTATACTTTTGGTTAAAATGCTAAAACCGCCCTCCCCATTGGTTCATACTGTTTGTTTCTAATAATAATCTCAGACATATTAAGGCACTCAGAGTAGGACATTACGCTCAACAGGAAGTTCTTGTCTGACACATTTCCTAACAGTGAAAAATAATAAAAGTTAAAGAGCTGCAGAAGCACAGTGGAGCCTCCCAGATTATGGTTGGTCACCATCTGGCCTCCTATAGCAAAACTTTCTGTTATCTCATCAAGGCTTTTGCGTAAGAAGGCAGCAGGTAATGCAGCATCATGGTTATGCTTTCTGACTCAGTGTGGTAGATAAAGGAGAAATTGTCAAAACACTTTTTTAATCAAGAAAATTTGAGGAAATGTCAGCAGCCCCGGCACCACTCCGATCTGCAGTGTTGTGATATGAACTGGCTGAATGGAGACTGATCATTTTCTTCCTCTTCTACCGTCTGTTGGAATCTCACAGATGGCAGTATCATTTACCGCACAGGCTGTCGGTTGGATTCGGGCCAGACATGTTTTTAATACAACTTTGATCATCTGTATCTTTGGCTGCCTGTCCAACGTTGTGGTCTGTCAATAATTAAAAGCTGAATTCAGCCAATAAATTGTTCCGAATGATCCTGTTGGTTTATCTCAGAAATGATCAAAGCGATCTGAGACACAGGGACAGAAACCAGTTGAAGAGCAGAGAACCCAGCCACTAACACAACGACCTGATCCCAGAGATACTGACCAGTGCTGCTGCCTGAGACATCTTGCATCAGGTATAAACAAAGCACGAACAGCCTTAAACATAAACATCCTGACAGAGAAGTGCAAATAAAAATATCATAGTGTCATTTCACATTCTTATAGTGCTATTTATTTATTTGATCTTTTTTACTGTTTGGTAGATACATGAATGTGTTTTTTTTTATTTTATTTTTTATTTTATTTTGAATCTTTTGTTTTTTGTGTTTTTTGTAGTTTTTCACAGTGTAGGTATAAAACTAGCATAAACACATGCCCAACAGCTAAACACATGCCATCAGCACCGACACACAAAGTTTTACTATGGAAAAAAATTACAACTTTGACCTGAATGCACTACTGAGCATAACTACAATGGCGTCCCAGAACCCAGCAAACTGAACTCTGTGGTTTCTTGAGAGCCCCTCTAATAATGCATATTATTTTGGTAATGACAACAAATATACCTTAATATGAATTAATAAACCATGGAAACAGCCTTGGTAAGCAGAAGTTAACGTCCACACTCATTCAAGTGTGGCCACACAAGGCCAGTCCAGAATGGTGGTCCTGGACTGGCCTTGCGTGTCAGGCAGCATCCTGCCTGCGTTTCGGCTCCCTAAGCTTTAGAATAGTTATGTGCCTGGAAAATACATAATACTGTCCCTTTACCAAACATTTGTTGTGTACAGTAAGATGAAGTTGGTGCTCAGGCAGCTATTGGGAAAAGTATTTTGGTCCATAATGTTTTTGTGACCATATTTAAAGTATCAGGTTTTTTTTTTTCTAGGGACACAAATGGAGCACAACATAACCACCCCAGAAAGTTGACATGGAGACCAGCGCAGGTAGGTGTCGGCCACGCTGGCCTGCATGGATGAAGGGGTGAAAAGAAGGCAGAGGAGGCCATGTTTAAAGCTCAACATGTATTGTTCGATGTGACACGCTCAATTTATCATTAGTTGTGAGGGGGGAACGGATGAGTACACTTTCAATTTAGTTCCGCTGCTTTCTCCATTCATCATGCCTTTCATCATCCATCATTTCTGCAGCTTCCCTCCACACTGAACACACTCTCATCAGTATAATGCAATTAATCTTAATGCTGAGATAATTCCATATTAATGAAGCAGGACTTTTATTTGATTGTTGCTTTGATGAAGTCGTGTCTGCAGCAGCCGCGACAGCATGCGTGTTGCCCAGCAAGCATGAAACTGACAAGGTTTCTCTGTTTCCTCTGTGTCATTTCTCTGCTGAGGTTTATGTATATTTCCCGGAGAGCCAGTGACGCCGGCGCCTTCTGTCTTCATACAACAAGCCCTGAGAAATTGGAAAAGTTGCAGCAATAGATAGGAGGTGACCTGGAAACAAAAGCAATCAAGACTCCAGGAGGGACGGTTAGGGGGGGTGTCCGTGGCAGCCATCAGGCTTAAATTCAGCCGTGCTGTCAATAAAAGAAGAAATAGCTTCTGAGGCACGGGGCTGAGGGCAAAGAGGAGTCTGCAATTTCACACCTTCATGTACCTTGCCGGAGGACATTTTTCATGTGCGTTCACTATCTCATTCACTAAAAGCCAGCCAACAGTTTGTAGATGATTCCTGGGATAACAAACAGGAGGAGGACTGAACGTGATTGGAGGAGGAGGTCAGAGACTCACCTCTGCCATCCAATCATTGCATCAATTTTTTTTTCAAGACAAGAAAACTGGAATTTAACCACAAATCAATCAGTATTTAACTTGAAGAACTTTCAACTCAATTGAAGCTCAATCAGAGCAAAAGAGATCAATTCTGACCAATTAACGCCTGTTTGGTTAGAGTATGCAAAGAAATAGGGGGCAGGGCGGGGGGCACTACTGGTCTCATAAAGACTGGTGCACAGTGCGTTCACTTGTTATTTTCATTTTTGCACATTTTAAACCAAAAGATGTTGTGGACAAACACTTTAAAGGGGCATCGTTTTGTATTTTCAAGGCACTTAATGTCATTTTACAACACTGTCAAGTAACCATATTATCTTCAGTGGTAAAAATGCAGTGTACATAAAACATGACTTTGGAATCTAATGTTTTGGAATTGGGCCTCTGTCTCTTTAAGAAACTCCACTTGCAGCATATCATCACAGTAATGCTTCTCCATGATGCCATTAACAACCGTTATTAGGAGCATGGGACTGAGAACTAGTTTGTATGATCAGATTAGCAGACATGCCGTTCCACCAGATATTTGCTAATTGCTGCTGCTAGTCTGGAGGAGCAGAGCTGGGGCGGTGTAATGGACGGGTGCTCTGTGAGGCAGACATTTGGTTTGGAGAGTCCAGCTCCAGGGAGGAGCTGGACTCTCTCTGTGGGATGAGCAAGTGTTTATGCACCCAGAATGGTTGCCATGGAGATTAGAGGATTTCTCAAACATGCATGAAAGAATCAAAGCAACACTCCAGGTTTGTTTTTGATGAGGAAATAACATTATAACCTGATGTAAAGCTAAAAAAATTTGGATTTTACATATTATTCCCCTTTAAATGTTGAGTGAAATGATGGGATGGCATCTAGTGGCACAAACTGGAGACTGCAACCAACAGCTGCAGTTCAAAGCCAGAGTTTGTTGCCAGAGGGACAGGTATGATGGGTGTAGATGAAATGGATGAAATGCCTTAGCATGAAATTAGCATTTAATGTAGGTTTGTGTTTAACCTCAAAGTTAAACAGAAGCAGCAGCACAGTGGGCACATCCCAGGACTTGTATTGATCCCTCCCTGCAGCTGCATTGTACCTCCTCAGCATCACATACATTACCACAGCAGCACAGAATAGATGGCAGAACAATGTATTTAAAGGCATTACACTCCAACTAATGGCAAGTCTTAGAGGGAGCCTCAGTCATTTACCCTGTGACCGCTCACTTCCCAGCACAGCACCATTTAAAATGATGTCCTCTGCAGACTACACTCACTTGGATTCAATTTGGAAATGTATTCATATTTACTTAGTGTACCTGCATTGCATTTGTATGGATCAGCTCCGGGTAAGAGTAAAATTGAACCAAATCGAATTAACATATTGGGACAGACGGGGTGGTTGCATGGAGTCCACAGTCGGGGTCACTCCAATGCCTTTTATGATGTCCCTCTGAAATCTATCTGAATCACATTAAATTGGACATAAAGATGTGCAGACACATACATCACAGTAAATGGTGTGGTGCAGCATCGCTCGCCAAGAGTCCCACCTCAACAATCGGGTTATAGAACCGGCTTTAGATCCTATTAATAATTCACAATCTTGTTAGGGGAGAACAAACATTTCTGTTCAAGCAATTTGAGTTGTGGGATTGTTATTACAGGCGGGCGGATGAAGAGGAGGAGGAGAGGCTGTGAAATGTAAGCCTGCTTGTGTGTGGAAGAATAACTCCATGCTATTTCACACTCTCTGCTTTCTTTATTAAAGCGCCGTCACAGTAAACATGTTGCCACCGGCGCTGATCTGCAGCTCTCTTCTGTCTCATCTAGCATCTCCTTCTCACAAGGACACCAACAGGTTTTAGTCCTGTTCAGGAGGACCGGCTCGGCAGACATCACACATCGCAGCTGGATCCGTCCAACGACACTTTAATGCACAAACACGGATTTTAAATGGATCAGGTTCTGTTGCCTCTTTACTTTAAAGCTCTACTGTTTTCAGTTTATCATCAGATCTCATAATAATTCTTACTTATTATTTCAGTTATAATGAAGTCATGTATTTACAAGATTCTTTGAAGCTGAACCTCAATATTTATGAACTACAACTAGGAGTATTATTGCAAACATGTGACAAAAATACTTTAAATGTCTTAAAATAATTGATGTGTATAAAATATATGTTGATTTTTTTTTTAATTGTTTTTTATCACCAGAAGTAGGTTTGAAGCATTTCAAATCCAGTGCCACCTGATCTCTAGGTTTTAGTCATAGTATAAAATACATGGCAGTGTGATGCATTGTCAGATCTGCCCTCTGACTTCTTCTCTGAGTTTTTAAATAATATCCCATTCTCTGACCTGGTCCTTAGATATTAAACAATAAGAAATTAAACAGAATTTAAAACATGATACCGAATGTATTATCATTGACAGCATGTTTCACAAATGATGAAATTTATGTAATTGTAACAGCTGTTCAGTCAGGTCTGCAGAAGGCAGACTGAATACTGAAACTGATGCTGTTGCTTCAGTATTTAAGGTTTCAGTTCTGTGATTTTTTTTTTTTTTTTTACAGTACATGTACGGTTTGATGAGTATCACTATTTATTATTGTCACCATTGTAAGTAGTTTAGAGCACTATTACTGTTTTTTAAAAATCACAGTATTTTAAATAATTTTCTCCACGCTGTGTATTGTTTTATCACTATTGTGTTAAATGAATTATTACAATTATTAAATATGAACTAACTGGTTGTCATAATTAAAATTAGCTTAATTTCAAGATGATTAGACGCTCATTATATTAAGTGTGATTGATATATGTTATATTCAGTCTCTGGACAATTACAGTATAAAGAGCTTTATTATTAATGTAGAAAAAACATTTTATATACCAAGAATTTAATTTAATGTTCTGGGAATACACAGCAAATTGATTTTTTTTATGCTGTAAAAAATGCTTAGTTGCAACACTCCTAAAAGGAAATATCTCCAGTAGAGGATCCGGTGTTGACAGCGTGAGTTTGATTCCTGTGTTTTAGACGAGCAGAACCAGTCAGAATGAACAGATCTCACAGTCCCTTCATTGTGTCCTAGATTAGAAAACCTCACATTTCTCCAATCGACTCACACATTAAAAAAATCACTTAATGATTTCATTTTTGGTTAGAATATTATACTAAAGCTGTTCAGTCAAGTATCTGGTTTGAGAGTCTGCCAATTTAAACTGCTGATATGAGATTGAGTTTTAATTTAGGAAATATTTCAAAATCACAGAGGCTTATATGCAATAAGTATAATTCTCATGTTAGTAGTAACTTTCTAATTGAGCTGTGTAATGTCTCTTAGTAAAAAGGTTTTGTGATGATTGTGTTCAGGTGAAAACTCTGAAATCTTGAGGGAAAACACAGAATTTCTGTTTTATTACTATTTTTAAAATCCTGCTGTTCACTTATTGAGCTACGCAAGAAGAATCTCATCAGTGTTTTACATTTTACACTGTTTTATTTCTTTAAGAAACACATGAAGCCTCCTGTTTGTTTTAGGCTTTTCCTGCTGTTTAATCTTCACGTCATTTAAATGTTCAAACTGCTACTGGTGTTGTGTTTGCATTTACTGTAAGGTACTTAGTGATTTATATCTTTGTTTTATAAATAACTTTACTTAATTATGATTATCATTAACATGGTTCTGGTAACATTCTGGTAATCAGAACATGAAAAAAGGTTCCAATGTTAAACATTCCACATATTCCATGATTTGTTAACCAAACATGTAACTATCTGAAAAAAGAAATGTCAATAACTCATCTATTTCACCTTTTTTTTCCATTTCAATCCCCACAGTTATATCCTTCCTGCAGTGCAGGCTTAAAATTCCAAAGTATTTGCCATATTTAAAAAGTGTGAAAATCAAAACTACTCTCTTTAATTTGTACAGAAAAGCATTAAAATGGAAAAAAGTCATTTAAAAAAAATCCACAATCACATTCTGCAGTCCTAAAGTACCGCCAAATATGTGACAATCGCATGAAAATGTAGTTTAAAAAAAATCAACCAATGAATATAAAATCTTTTAGTGAATGATGCATGAGTTTCTTCTTGTTATAAGAAATATTTTTTTCATTTTCTGCTCTATAACTACAGCTCTATAAAAATAACATCCCACATTCTCACACAGAAAGAACACCATCGCCGTGGTGACACTGCCTGTAACAGAAACAGGACATGTCCTCCAATCCAGGGAGGAGCAAGACAGAAAGACTGTGTTATCACACACTGCTCCCTGCTGGTGGATGGACATTATTGCACACACACACACACACACACACACGCGCGCACACACGCACACACACACCCACACACACACCTACACACACACACACAAAGTACATACAAAACATTTAATGAAAACAAAAGCCTGGTGGAATATTAACACAGTCCTCCCTAATGAACAGTCAGCTTTAGCTTCTGATACTTCATCAGTTTCCAAGCTAACAGCTGATCACATGTTCTTCATTGATCCAGCGTTATTGATCCTCTGGTCTCGCTGCATGTTTTTGTGGTTCTGATGTCGTTTTGTCCCACTATGATGTTACTGTACGTCTTCTGCTGCTCCTCCTTTAAGGAATCCTTCACTTTGTATCTCTTCAGTCCTCCATCCCTATAAGAAGCACATTTACAGCCGCATGTTTAGAACCATTCAGCTTAAAATGGCTGCCACCCCACTGTGTAACTGTGATGCACAAATACATCACAGTTACACTGAAAGAGAACTTCCCACATGTGCATCTCCATGTTAGCCTCTGTGACCTTCTGACCTTCCTGAACTCTAGCCACATACGTATCGTGAGCTGGATGATAATCGTCTGTCTTCCTTTGTGAGTCCATCTGTTCACACCAGGTTCTATAAGCTGCTTTATTTCCTGTCTGCTATTCTCTTTGCCTTTATTTCTTGTCATTCAAACCTTTGCAGAACATTTAATCATTTAAATGATTTTCACTAATGCAACTTGTAAGTTAGGAGCAGTATTCAGTTGCACAGTGGGATGAGTTAAGGTCAGAGAACAAATCAGATCTAATCAGTGTGTTGAGTCCTCACCACGCCAGGTCCAGCAGTCCACCCTGATGAGCAATGACAGACTTGACTCTGTTGGCAAACTGAGCTGCATCCTCTCCATCCTGCTCACAACACACAACACAAACAGTCAGTCAGAACCAAACACAGCAGCTCAGACCTACAGTAGAAAGAACTGGGCAGGTCTGGATTGAGACTTTCAGGTTGGATGATTTTGTGCACAGGAGGTGTGGTTTACGTTTAAATCAAGTAAATTCATTTAAATCAGTAAAATTATAATTACACATAGCCATATGCTTGGATTTCTTACTAAGATATTGCAAAACCTATTTTGTGGCTGATGGTGAAAAACAGTTCCGTCCAATTTTAAAACTCTTTCAAAAGTGGACCAGATAATCAGGTGAGTCGTATAAATAACAACAAAGCAATAAAAATCTTATTTGGTTTCTGCATCTCACTCTTAGAAGCAAACATGCAGAGAAATAATTGTGATTGGTTTAGAGGTCTCTGCACTGCCTGCATTTATAATGAGTGTTGTGTGTAGCTTAAAGAGACAGTATGATGTATTTTCCAGGCCATTTTATAGCACCATCAAATGTGTGGAGGTGATTTGACGGTTAACTTCAATTGTTATAAAAATGTTATATATATCAAATATGACTTAAAAGAAATGTGACTTTGTAAATTAACACCTTGAAATTGGGCCTTTGTCTCTTTAAAAACTCCTGCTCTGCTCCTTTATTAACCCTTTAACAGTGTTTCTACCAGCGTTGCTCAGTTCCAGCAGGTGTTTACTAATTGCTGCTGGCTAGTTTGAAGGAGTCCACTAGCCCACTTGACTAGCTCACAAAACTTGGTTGTTTTGTGAGGTGGAATCATGGAGGCTTTTAAACTACTTGCCATGGGAGATTAAAGGATTTCTCAAACATGCATGAAAGAATCAAGGCAACACTCCTGATGAGATAATAACATTGTAACAAAAAAGTACATTTTACACGATACTGCTCCTTTAAGGCTAGGTGAATAATTTGGCCTGCATTTAAATAGAAATCTGGTTCTTCATAAACTTTACTGCTTCAGTTTTTTAATAGACTCTACGTTACAATGTAGGTTATCATCTGAAATTCACCTCATTCTAAGGTCTATAAATGTTTCTGAAAATTAACATTATTGCAAAAATCTACTTTGCACTCCGCTTCAGACTGCTAGCATCAAGTGCAATGTTGTTATTTCAAGGCAATATGAACAGAATATACATGGTTTTAATAAAATTGTGACAATAAATTCTCTAACATTCTGAAATGTTTAGAAATTATCTTCATCGCAAACCCATGAGAACAGGTCTAACAGTGAAGCAGTGAAGTTTGTAAGAAATATCTGTGGCTGTGAATCTTCACAGAAGGACAAGACTGCCACCTACAGGTCAAAATGAAACGTACACCAACATGTCGGGGAAAGAATTAGAAGAATGTTTGTTACCAGCCCTGACATTACGTTCATCTGCAACCTTCTCATTCATTATGTCTTTCATTTAAAAAACACACTAGTAGATGAATAATTTCTAATGTCTGCAATGATTTTAAAAAGTGAACAAAGGTGTCAGTTAGCATACATGTTCCATCTTAAAAGGAAAACCCAATATTCATATTACTAAGGACTGTTTGGAGAGCGACAATTGCTGGCTAATATATTCCTGTGTTATAGACTTGCATTTTTCATATTTAGCCAGCTGGACAGTCTCACAGCAGGAGATGTTCACACTAGACATGATGTTGTCCAAAATGCTAAAGGTCACAGAATGATGGAAGCGTAGATTAAGAGAGGAAAGAAGAAACCAGACATATACCTGATATCACCATCGCAAGTTTTTTTTTTATCTTGTTCTGTTCTTTTTGTTTCTTCAAAAACATAAAAACTATCAGCAGTAAGGTGGCTGAGGCCTTGGTTACAGTTTGTGATTGTGCTCACAGCCAGTCTGATGTATTGGAAGGAGCAGTGAGTACCTGTATGGTCATGGGAGGGAGGTACCACACATTGACCACTATGGCCCAGCTGGTCATCGTGCGCAGCAGGTAGCTAACAATGTTGTATTTGCTGCTGTTCCAGAAAGCATCCCCGAAGCGACGGTCGTACTGGAACAGACACAAAGCAAACCGTTTCACTTCAACCTGAACCAGAGAACCAGGAGAGTCCAACTGCTTGTTTCTACCTTAATAGTTACTGGATAAATGGTTCCTCCGATTTCAAAGCTTCCCTTTTTGAACATCATGACTGAGGTGTTGTTGACACATGTTCCTGTTGGAAACAAATAGACAAACGTCACCAAACCATGAAAATGATCATGATCATCTTTATGTACAACGTCACAGAAGACTCAAACCTTCAGGAAATATGAGGATGGGAAGTTTGGTCTTTGCAGCGATGTGATGTCTCAGTCTGCAGAGAGAGGGACGTAAAGCCCCGAGTCATCCTCACAATAATCAAACAATCTTAACTTGATTTCAGTTTATTTAAAACAAAGCAGATCTCCTCATTGTGAGTTCGCACAGAGCTCCTCAACCTCTGGTTCTATAGTGGGTTAAATAAATCCTGAATCATCTTTGACAGTGACCACATAGTGTATTTTTCCTGTAGTGTGGTCACAAAGCATGAGAGTGACCAATCATGTGTGAGGTGAACCCTTTTGCTGAAGGCATGACTCAGAATGAGTCATCCAGTGTGATAGTCTGAGCTGAACTGGGAGTCTGGGCTGATCGCTGGATCGCATGCAGCTCCTGCAGTCTGTGTTGTCTTCAGTGTGACTTTGAGGTTTTAGTTTTGTATTGCTTGGCTTTCTTTATCTTTGTTCTAGCTTTGTTTCATGGTCTTGCAAGTTCTTATTTTGTCTTCCTTCAATTTCATGTTTTTTTGCTAAGCACTTTGTTCATCAGTTCATTTCAATTCAGTTTGTTTATAGGGCCAATTCACAACAAGTGTCATCTCAAAAAAGTGATTTCAATCCAGTCACATATGCATTCCAGTTGATCCTAGTAATCAAACAGTACAGTAAGCTCAATTAATTATTCAAAATGGATTCAAACGTTTCTAAGGAAACCCAGCAGATTGAATTGCAGAATTCATTCCTCCTGGACCAGCAGGGGGCGCCTGAATTGTGTCGTTGACTTTACAGCATTCCCTCATACTGAGCATGCAGGAGCAACAGTGGAGAGGAAAAATGGCAAATGGCCTGTACGTGTATAGCACTTTGTCAAGTGTGTCCCTTGACAGAAAACACTTCACATTACATTCAGTCATTCACATGCTGATGGTGGTGAGCTGCTGCATGTGGCCACCGTTGCCCTGCAGCAGTCTGACAGAGGCAGCACCGGACCCTCTGACCAACACCAGCAGGCAAGGTGGCTCAAGTGTTTTGCTCAAGAGAGATTAAAAGGATTTCTCAAATGTGTCTGAAAGAATCAAGGCAACACTCCTGATAATACTGAATGTTTAACACAATCTCATCTGACAGAGTCTGAGTGGGAGGGGCTCATGCTAATGCTACAGCTGGACTCAGATTGAGACACCGATTGTCTGCCTTAGTTTTTATGTCACATCAGTCCATAGGAAATAAAGTCCATTTGAAGAAGTTTTTTCTAACTAGTTGTCATAAAGCTTCTTGTTGTCATGTGAACCTTGTCGTCACCTGCTGGTCACTGCGTTTCGGTCCTTCATCTCCGACCTCTCGAACCAGACATGGGGGCAGGACCTGACCATGGACTTCTGAAGGATCCCCAGCAGACCTCCATGAGTCTGTCCGACCTGTGGACAAGGTGGGATTACAGAAGGAGTCACAGACTCACTGATATTCCCAAGAAGCAAAACTCACCATGGCGTAGCAACCATCATTGGCCAGGATCACCACATCGATGGGGGTAGTGTGGTTCGCAACACATATTCCTCCCTTCTGAGGCCTGTTCTCTCTGCAGAAACACCAGCACAGAGGCCAATGTGGATCTCACAACACTGGCTAAAGTTAGGAAACTGAACAGCAATTCCTAACTTTGAAATTTCCACATTCAAACTGTGCACAGTTCTTGCAAATTCTTCTAAAGAGCCAGCTTACTTTAGTTCCTGGTCTGAAAAAAACATTTCCATCAGATCAACAATAAAGCATGGGAAAAGAATACGAGTCTATATGCCTGAATACTATTATCTAGCATCTGGTTTCATTTAATTTTAATGAGAGCATAATAATTTTTTATTATTAGGCTGTTTTTCTACCAATCATTTCATTTCACAAAATAAGAGAAGAAACTACACGGTTTGAAAATCATTTATTTAATGTCTAAGGTTAAACTTTGTTCTTTAAACTCTACATTTAGCAAACTAATAACTTTAAATGAAAAGTACAGTAAAGTGTTGGAAGTTGGAGTGTGACTGACTTGTTGTGGTAGTGGATGGTAGCGGACAGTCCTCTGGCACAGATCCTGTAGCAGGTCAGGTGGACCAGCTCACTCAGCCAGTTCTTTGCACTGATACACAAAAAAACACAGGAGAATTGGGACGGCTTCAAAATACGCTTTAAAAATAGAGCAATGCTATTTAAAGCACTCTGCCAAAATACTCATCACACTTCTGATTTATTGTACATTTTACAGCCCTAAACCTCATTGTATTTTACATGAGAGACCAACACAAAGCAGATATTTTTACAAATATAAATCTTAGATGAATTGCCAGCCGTCATTTTCAGCACACATTCCTCTGATACTAGTAAATAAAATGTGAAACCAAATGTGAGTTACGTAGTAAGCAAAAAGAGTGTATATGTTTGTGTGTGAGTGTGTACCAGGTGTTTATATCCTTGTGGGGACCTATTTCTGTCTACAATGTGGGAACTATTGCTCCTTGTGGGGACATTTTCTTGGTCCCCATGAGGGAAAATGTTGTTTTTGGGTTTTTGGCCCTCGCCCTAAATAGGGTTAGGGGTTAGGTTTAGGCTGTAGAAAATAAATCCTTAGATGCACCAACCTGATAGAGATTTGCCCCTATATTGGACCTGCAGCTCTATGACAGCAAAAGGTGTTTCTACAAAGTATTGAGTCAGTGGGACTCAATTCAAAGGAACACCACATTTTTCAAGAATTTATCTGAAAAGAATTTGCTCTTTAGAAATTTGTTTTTAATCACACTTCTATGGTACTTTGTGTTGGTCAATTGCATAAAATCCAAATAAAATATATTAAAAGTATTTTATCATTTTACAAGACACTGAACTGATGTGTTTATTTCTTGTATCTTACCTGCTCTCAGGCAGAAATCCAACCACAGATGTTCCAATCACCAGCCAGGAGAGACCGGTAGAGGCCAGAGCAATCCTGCAGAAAGTCACATAGACTTCTAACAGATTCATGTTAAACTCCTCACAGAATGAAATTTGTGTTGAAATACTTCTTCTTTCTGATTTATAACAGAGAAACCCCTGTGAGAGGAGCTCCAGCACTACTCTGTGTTTCAGATCATTTGATCTGACATTAAGCTCCATACCAAATAATAAAACAGAATATATTCCTGTCATGACTCAGTCTTTGTGTTTGGTCACTGTCAGCCAGAGGAAGATGATCTTAGCAGCTTCTAGTCTCATGTCTGTCCCAGCCTCCGGGAGGCTGATCTGTGTCACACTGACTGACCTGAAAGGTAAGAGGATGCAGTATCGCACAAAGACTCCGAGGCCCCAGATGATGGTGAGGCGGAGGCTGATGTAGTAGAAGTTTTGGTTGGTGCGGGTCAGAAGGTTCCAGGAAGCCAACTCCTCTGAGGAAAATCTCTGCGTCACCTGGTCATCCACAATGCTCTCCAGACCCTTCTTACAGAAATACACACCATCGCTCAAACAGAAGGCCCCCGCCGCCTCGGGCCGAGAGCACCGGAGCTGCCACATCTCCTCCTCCATGGACCCCCCCGCTCGCTCTATGATCCCTGCAAGACAACCAGCAGAACCAGAGGTAGTTCTACCATCATGACACAGCAGGAAAAAGGCCATGGGCTAGAGTTTTGACTTTAAGTTATTAGATTTTTATGGGAAAGCATACTGTTGGACATATTTGTTTTAATGATTAAAATTATTAAAACAGATTTTCATTTCAAAAACTGTTTAAAGCCCAGAGGTGGACAAAAACCTCCACTGAGGTTCAGCAAGACACAAAGTTAAAAAATAGAAAAATCCAGTAAAGATCCAGTGATGCTTATTTAAGATGTAAAGTTCTTTAAAACATGAAATCTTTAGACAATTTTTTTTTAAAAAAGAAAAAAAAATGCAATAGTTTTTTCTGAAGTTACAGTGGCAGATATGAACAGATTGATACTGGTTGATTCACCCTGTTAAGAACATCTCATACCAGCTACCAACAAGACTTTAAACTGACAATGCATCAGATTAGACCCACAATGGGGGTTTTTGCACCTGATATGGCATCCAGTCATTTACATTAATGCAGAATCTCAACAGCACTTCAAGAGTCGACAGACCGCACGGTCCAGTTACCTTCCAGTTCATGCATGGCGACACTTGTGGTCAGTTTGTGAAGATAAGGTAGTACTTAGCATACAGTTGTAAATAACTTAAAGGGTTGGCTTAGTGACTTTATTTCCTATCACTTACTTTCCATAGTCTACCCACAGTCTATTGTAAGGAATTGTATTTATGGGAAACCAACTAATAATACTGGCATGCAGAGTGACTTGTAGTTTACTCAGTAACTGCAAGCTGCCCAGGTTCTGTGCCTGCAACCCAAACCCAGATCATTACAGTTTGGACTGATGATGCATATCAGTCCAAACTCTGACACCAACTGGCAGCTGTTGTGATGTGAGCTTATTTTGCAAAGACAGGACCTGCTGTCAAGTTGACCAGAAGTTCCATTGTCGGTGTTTGCTGATTAAATAAAGTTTAAATAACACACAAAAAAAGTCATTTTATAAATTTCTTAGGCTTATTTGTTGTTTTTATGTTGACTTTTGATCACAGAGTGAACCACCAAATACAACGATCATCACAGCATAGATGTCTGCAGCTTCAGCTCCCTGAATAGTGAAACTCAGAAAGCTCAATATGAAAACAATAGTTGGTAATTCCTCACACAGCTGTTTGTGTGCTGGGAAAATGAAGATGAAATGAGATTCAGGCAAGAGCTGAACAATGTGTGTAATGTTGACAGCATGTGGAGGATCACGAGGCTGCTGACCTCATGTTTAACCCCACAGGCACAGCCGAGTCTCCCTCAGCTTCCTGTTTTCTTTTTCATACCAGTTTTGCTGAGAACTAATTAAATGAATGGGATGGATGGACCTGAAGTTTGCAAGTTGAACTGAACAGCTCCAGTCTGGGCATTACGGTGACTTCTCCACACTTACACACCATGTCCAGCAAAGGATTGGCTATCACAATAAGCTCTGTGTACTAATAATATGGTTTTATTCCAGAAGCCAGAAGAGTAAATACTTTTCTGTTGTGTAAGTGCAGCAATGTCGTACAGTGGATATTCTCACAAACAGATGAGTGTCCAAAGCTGCAGGTAAGATACTACCTACTCTTAATGATCCCTATAATTATCATCTCTCTGTTTGATTGTTTTCTCAGACTTATTTCCAAAAATAAGTGATCGCCTCTGGCCAGGAGGCAAATGTGAAAATTTTTCACATTTCCTTACTCAGAAGGAGTGCTTCACTGTGTTTCTGTGTTTCTTGGCGTGTGGGGGTGTGCATGTATGTGCACACACACACACACACACACAAATTCAACTTAAACAAACACATGTGTGTTTAAACTGAATTTGATCCCAGTCTGCTCTTTGGCTACCGTTACACAACCTGCTGTTGCATCATCAACATGAGACGAGCCAGGAGTTTTCCCACACAGAGCGACAACCCCAACATCAGATGGTTCAGCCGACCAATGGGCAGTCCCGATTCTCTCTCACAGCGTCACATGATCGCCATGTGTTAGAAAAACAAATCCTTCCTGCAGCAGAACATTGTGTACTAAAGCCCAAACAAGAATCTGCCAAAGACCGCCTCATGTAAGATCAGCAGCAGCGTGGCAGAACTTCTCCACATGTTGCAACCAGAGTTTAAGAGTCCCACTACAAGGGGAACCTTTTAACCCAGAGCTGAGTTCCTCCTCTAGCTGAGTGATATTAGAACACAGTGAAGAACGTAACTGAGGACCTCAAACATTCTGTTTTAATAAAGTTCAATCTTATGTTATTCATTTGTGATATTCATGTAGTGTTATTGTTATTTTAGAACTTTTTATTTGCTCCCTGTATGTTTTACTTTGTTTCATTTTCAATGTCATTTATTTCATCAACAGAAATTATAGGTTATTCCTACTGCTTAGAATTTATGAAATGATTAAGTTTTAATTGTATGACCTATAATATGTAATAAACTGCTTTTTTTTAATCTGTTATAATTTTTATTGTATTATTGTTATTTGTGCATTTTTCCAATTAACTTGATGTGTTTGGTTATTTTTTAGTGTTTTATTGATATTAATTCTTCACTGGTTCTGTCCTCTTCCCAAAATAATTTTTCTATTGTTTTTTGTCACTAAAGTGAGGTAACTCCTGATTTCTGCACTAGTTATTTGGTTATTTCATCAAAGTCCATTATTATGTGTCACCTGCAGACAGGTGACAGATGTATTGTCAACCATACAGAGGAGAAAATAAAGGCTAACCTCAGGGAAAAGCTTTTGGAGTTTAGCTCCAGCTCCACCATCAAGACATCAGTAAACTCCCTGGACTCTGAGCTAATTTAATAGATCTGTAGAAACTCTGACATCCCCCATGGATCGTTGACCTTCATTTCAGTTTTACTTAAATTAAAGTCCAACTTTCATTTAAGTGGACTGGGATGGACTGGCCTGTCCCCAGTCTGATGTTCCTGTTCCAGCAGGAACAGGAACATTTGTGATCCATGTTAGAATCACAAATCAGTCTAACATGGATTTTTTATGACTGAGGTAGAGAATCTGAATATCTCCATAAAAACCTGGAATGCTTCTATGGGCGTACAGGACTGACCCTTATGCAGAGGGACTGAGGCGCTGGGCTGTTCCTGTCGGCCCCTCTGGATGCGTAATGTGGCCCACTGCAACACATTAAGGTTGTTTCAGATTATTTTGAACAACACACTGCTGCATGCTTAAACAAACACACACAACTTTCTAGTGAGGACTCAAACAGAACTGAGAATAAGAATATTACCTCGAGTATTTTGACCAGAACCTGGATGTAGACTTCGGTGACCCCCAGAGAAAGGCCGAACATGGCGGGAAGCATGATGAAGAACATCACCACGAACATCCACAGCTGGAAAATGGTCCCAGCCACACACCAAAGGTTCTCCATCACCGCGGCTCTCAGGTCACCTCATCATCTGCAAACCAGTAACCATCCTTCTCAGTCAAACAAGCTAACTGCTGTGACTCACTAATAATCTTTTCTCTCCTCCAGGAGTAATTGGTGCAAACTAGAAATGGTCCTATTTGAAAAGAGCTGGCACATCTTAAATGGGAACGATAAGTTCCCATTTAAGATGGGGGAATTACGTAAGTGGGGGAATTACAAGAGGAGTGTTTTCACAATCAGGTGCTTTATAATATTAATCATGATCCAGTCCATAGCTAACAATGCTGCAGAATGCAACTAGTGAGGTTAGAGGTTAGAGTGTCTGCTGACCTGAAGCAGCTGTCCAACGCTGAGGTTACTGCCTGCCTGATAACACATGAGGACCTGAGGACTCTAACTGGTCCATTGCTTCTTAAAGCTTAACTTGATGAGCAACTGTTCCTGTAAGTGAGTGTGAAAATATCTAAACATACATACGCGCACGCATACGCATAACACACACAGAACCGCTGATGTTATTCCTGGTTACTGGGACAGAATTCTGTATTACACCCCATTTGACTTTAAACTATTAAGCGTCATTTTAAAGTCATTTTACTAATAATTTAATAAACACGACCAAAGGACGGTACGATACAGCGCAAGTATGAACTATTATTATTTCTTGGAATTCAGAAACTTTTGAGGTCTTGACTTTTGCGTCAACTGTGCACGTGCATTTACTGCACATTAGTCAATAAACCACAAGAAATAATAAGCTATATATAGTTAGGTAAATGAAAATCTGACAGCGCAAAAAGTTTAATAAATGACCTGCAGTGACCGGAGAGGACTTCCTGTGGAAACGTTACCAGGAGTGACCGCTCTGTTTAAAACATCCGAACTAACACTGACAGAAATGTCATGGGTGGATGTAGCAGAACAGACCTGACAGTGGAGGGTCCCTCAGCGTCCAGCTGATCTCAGCAGAACCTCTGGATGTGTTTGGTCCACGGAGAGAAGAACGAGGACACGCTCCCTGTGGGCGTTATGAAATCTGCAGCACGTCAAGATCATCAAGAAACCCGGAGTGAGAAAAATCCTTGTCTTACATACTCCGGTACGGTAGGTGGCGGCAAGTACCCAGATATGGGTGGCATATCGTTATGTGCATAGAAGTAGAAGAAGAAGAAGAAGCAGAAGAAGAAGAAGAAGAAGAAGAAGAAGAAGAAGGCGGCTGTTTGGATTTGGTAAATGTAGAGGCATCATGTCGGAGCCTAGTGTCCGGATTTCGGGGACAGTTTTAGCTTCTCTCATGTTCCAGCATGTTAACAGCGACTCAGACGTGGTGAGAAAGTCTTTTAGAACTTTTACAGTCGTGCTTTCCGAATCTTGCTGACGATGCGATGCTGTTTCTAGTTATGGCAGTTGGCAAAGAAGTTACAAAGTTAATTTATAGTCAGCTGCATTTAAACTGCCCTATTTGTAACTTAACGTCCTGCGGGGAATGAAATGCACGAGAGCATTCAAAGCTGCTCCAGTGACACTAAAACCAAGCTAACACACCAGACTCTGCTCAAGTATTTTTGAAGTGTTGAGGAGTAATGCATTTACAAGTAGAAAATACATAATGAGAAACTGATTAAGTGCATCAGCAGAACTACTGTGCACTGTAGATATATTCGGCATACATTTAGTTTCACAGTGAAATTCAGAGGGCCATTTTTAACTTGAATCTTAGCTCTGTTGTGATGGCAGGACTGGATACAGTAATACTCGTAGTTTGGGCTTTTAAATATTAATTGAGAGTTTTTTTTCAGGGTGAAATTATATAACTGTAATTATTTTTTTAAAGGGCATAATGAGAGAGACACGTTATAATTTATAGTGATTTTCTTTAATCCACACAGGGTCAAATATACAGTACATTTAACTGTATGTTCCATGTTGCTGAAGGCTTTGGAACATTAACAGTATAAGACGTCTGTACACTAATTTAGTGGGCAGAACAAGAAAGAACTCTTCCACTTCTGCGGACAACAGTGATCACATTAAGAGGAGCAGTTCACATAAACCAGTAGGAGAAATAAGTCTTCCTGCTGTTGCAGCACATCTCTCTATTATGAGTCTGACTGTTCATAACACCTTGAGGAGCTACTTCCTGCAGCAGAGAGCAATGCATGCTGGACTGCAGCCTGATGTCTGCTGTCTGCTCTCTCCTCTCTGCCAGGAAGGCTTGGTGCTGGGAGAAAGCAGCTTCCATGAACAGGTCACCATCAGCGACTCCCAGTCTGACCACATTCACATTGAGGAAATATACAGTGAGTACCCACTAGTGCAGTACCATTATTGAGTCATGTAGGACTATTATTAGTCTTGGTGTGTTATATTCACATTTTCTGTATACAGAAAAATTCTGAAAATGTGATTTAAACTCCAAGAAATGTTCAGCTGTATGTAGAGCTCAACAGTTGTGTGTCATCAGTGTGTGGTAATGTGTTTGTCTGACAGACATCCAGAAGCACATCGCCTGCCTCAAGCTGAACACGTGAGTCCTGCAGATCAGTCATCAGCACAGTTTAGCTGTTACTGTATGTGTGTATGTGCTGTTTGACAGTGTGTGTGTGTGTGTGTGTGTGTGTCAGTCTGTACAGCAGCTCTGGGGAGGTGAACCTGGATGTGCTGCAGGAGATGCTTGCAGATAACAAGCAGGTAGGTGAGGGATGGGTTCAGCTCTCTGTGGAAGGTTTGGTGACATTTCTGTTTTGTTTTTTATATATATATATTTTATGTAGCATGATGTGTTTAATGTGTGAGGTTTTGGGTTCAAATCTTTCTGCATGGAGTTTGAATGTTCTCCCTGTGGATGTATGGGTTCTCTCTGAGTACTTCGGTTTCCTCCCAAAGTCCAAAAACATGACTGTGAGGTTAATTTGGGTGTTTAATATATGTGGGCTTATCATTTAACGTGTAGCATACATTGGGATTGTATTCTAACCTGTATGACTTACCTTATTATCACAGTCTTGCAAAAGTATTTCTACCCTTCTCTGTGTAATTGGCTCATAACGTCCACAACACAAGGCTGATCTCCCTCCTCTCTCAAAATCAATTTTGCCACATGTTCTCAGTTGAAGGTCTGACCTTTGACTAGGCCATTCTGCCATTTTATTTTTTATTTTATGTCTGTCCACATTCGCTCCACGTTCACATGAATCAGAGTTCTGTGAGGAGTCTAAAGCTTTGAATCTAGTTTGTTATCCTAACCTCCTCCCAGGTCCGTCTGCTGGGTTTCTTGGTCTTCATGTTGCTGACTGAGCAGAAACAGAACAGCTGCGTTTATACTGAGATAAAACTGGACACAGCTGGAGTTAATATCTGAAGGTGATTTTATTTTATTTTAGGGCATTAAAATAAAGTGGGTGACATACACATGCATGCTGCACCTTTCAGATTTTTTCTTTACCAATCATCTAAAACCCTACGTTTGCCTTCATTGTTTTTCAATTTTGTTGGTCTTTCACATTTTGTCCAAATTCTCAGTGTTTAAGAGACAAATATGTCTTATATCATTTTAAAGCAAGAGTTGCCTGTGGGCCTAACGACATTAGTAATGGTGGATGTTTTTCATGTGTACAGACTCAGCAGGATTGATCAGGCACATTGTCACCAATACCTGATCTGAAATCTTTTTCAATATCAGGACTAGTATAGATATGAATATCACATCCGTTCATCTCTACCAGTGTAGAGTGAACACTCCTTGTGTGATGTAGTGTGATGACAAGTGAGGTGTGAGTGTGTCTCAGTGAAGTTTAGTGTTTGTGGTGCAGGACAGTGTTATCGGCTGGTACCGGCAGCGCCGGCACTCAGAGCAGCACATGACGTTCAGGGAGAAGCTGGTCCATGACAAGCTGAAGAGCGTTCTGAAGAACCCCCACATGATCTTCCTGCTGCTGACGTCCAGCAGGGTGACCCCCACAGACTCCACCCATCGCATGGAGTACTCCGCCTTCACGTCCCGCAGCAGGTGACGCCCGCTCCAGTGGGACAGGTCGGTTCGGTGTGTTTACTGAGGGAGTGCTGTCCTCTTCTCTCTACAGGCGCTTCGTGAACATCCCGGTGCTGGTGACCAACCTGGGTCTCCTGGAGCAGCAGGGCTACTGGAAGGTGTCTGCTCCCTGCTCCGCTTCAGGCTACAGCCTCACCATGAACAAACACAGGTAACTTTGCTTTCATGCCGGCCCAGACGGGTAGCAGCTGGGCTCCTGCTCACAAAGCTCCGCCGTCCGTTCCAGGTCCAGGTTCTTCTCCCCCAGTGGGCTGCTGAAGGAGGTGGATGAGATGAACAAGATGAACGACTCTCTGCAGGTGGAGCTGCAGGTGAGGGAGGAGTGAAAGAGCGTCGCAATGTTCTCATCATCAGGGTTCCTGCACGGTCTGGAAGTTGATTTATTTTCCAGAGTGTGATTCCATCCACACTTCCTTTATTCATTTCTTTCTTCACCCCATTTTCTTTTTACTCTTTTTTTTCATTCCTTGCTTCCTAGCTTGTCTCTCCTCTCCATTCCATCTGTCCCATTTGTCCTTTTTCCCATCCATTTTGTACTTTTTTTCTACCCCTTTATTCTATTCAGTTTATTAATATAGCACAAAATCACAACAAATGTCATCTCAAGGTATTTCACAAAAATTCATTTCAATTCAATCCCACATACATTCCAATTGATAGTAGTTATCAAACAGTTAACAGTTGTACATTGAAGTAGCTTAAAAAGTTTCTAAAGAATCCCATCAGTTTGCATCAAATTGACTTGCAGCGTTCACTTCTTCTGGATGAACATCCAGGGGCAATCGTTTACATCAGAGGTGGGCAACTCGGGTTTATTTTAAAGAAATTCCTCATACTGAGCATGCATGTAGTGACAGTGGAGAGGACAAACTCCCTTTAACAGGAAGAAACCTCCAGCAGAACCAGATGAACCACACTTTATTCTCCTTTCTTCCCTTCCATCTCTTCCTTTCCTCCCTCTTTCTTCTCTCTACTTTTCTCCTTTCCTTCCTCTCCTCACTGTTGTATTTAGAGTTTGAGTTCCAATGCTAATCTGACTGTGGAAGTTTTATGTTTTGACATGGTGGATGTATGGGAGCCCTGTGTCTTCAGACTGTCTTGCTGTGTGTGTGGACAGAAAGCGTGCAGAGAGGTGGAGGAGAGCGAGCGTGCAGTAGAAGCACTGCAGCTGGAGGTTTCAGCCCTGAGGAAGAGCCTCAGAGAGAAGCAGCAAAGCTCAGCAGGAAAAGTTGCAGGTAAGATCCAGATCTACCTACAGGTGCTCCAACTCCAGTCAAGTCCTCACGCTGTCTGTTTCCATAGAAACCAGCAGCCCAGTTGAGCCCAGGAACAACCAGCTGTTGCTAAAGGCCGTTAGAGCGCTGCTGGGCTCCTGCCCTCTCTTGCTCTCTCAGAGGCTGTCCCTGCAGGCCTTCCCTGTTCCCAGCAGAGACACGATGGCAGCAGACTCAGACAGGGAGCAGGAGCAGCCTGCCCTGCAGCAGGACGACCATGGGACGAAGCAGAGGGGGGCGCTGCAGGGCAGGGGCAGGAAACGAAGGAGGAACAACTGCTGACTCAGCATCCTGCATCAGGGAAGTCCATCCCTAATGCAGGGGAAATAAATAAATGCTAAATAAAGCCTGAATAAATGCTGGGCTTAAATTAACTGCAGAAATAAAATATGTAGATATGTTTTATTTGAAAATAATGTTTTTTTTTTTTTTTTTATGAAAAATGCTGAGTATTTTTTAAGTTCTCAGATAAACAAATCTGAGAACTGGTGACATATTGTCACCTGGAGATGGTTCAGAATAACAATTGTTCTTTAGAATTTATTGGAATAAATTCATATTTATATTGGTGCCTCACAGCCATATTTATTACTGACTGAAAGGTTTTCCATAGTTTCTAACTGCAGCTCAACGGGTGTTGAGAACCACTCAACCAGAACATGGGTCACTCTCCATCACAGGTCTGAGCAGGACAAAAATGGGAAAGGCAGGAAGAGATGGTGGACATTTTTAAGTTTAATACAAACAAAATCAGTTTTTAACTTTATACACTGGGAGCAGGAAATACTGATCCTCTAATCCAGATGTTTGATGCTGCAGATCCTGGGATCCTTCATGAACTCAGGATATTTGTGGGTCACTGGCATGAAACCTGCAGGTGAACAAAAAACCCTGACTTTCAGCAAAAATTAGGAAATAACATGAGTAAAACAAACTTTCTGGGTATATAAAATAAATCAGAAAATCCATGGAATGAGTTTTATCAGAACGCCACAGCAGACCATCACACTGCTGAGACGCAACCATCAGCTGCTCCTGCTGCCAACCACCTGATCAGATGCTGGCACCGCCCTGTGTGTGTGTTATTCCAACCCAGCAGTAGAAGCTGGGTTGCACTGGTAAAAGCTGAAGTCTAACTCACCTAGTGAGTGAGCCTTCTTTATGGCTTTAGAGATCTCCTTCTGCTTTCTCCCACATAATCCTGGAGGACAGAGAGAAACACTGAGTGGCAGCAGCCTTCAACTCTGGACAAGGCTGAGCAGCCACAGCTCACCTGTGATGTGTCGGCCGTAGATCCTGCCAGTGTGAGGAGAGACGAACTGAGACAGAAGCTGAGGGAGGACAGGTGGAGATCAGGTTACTGCAACAGAGTACAGCCACTGGATCTTCTTACTAACAGAAGATCCAAGTAGAGTTGGAAATGTGGAACTGACGGGAAACCGAGCACCAACAAGACACCTATCAGTTCAAACAGTATAGAGGAGTTTTTTTATTCCTGGGAACCAAAGATCTTCCCATTAAGCTAGGTTTAAAACTTTGAACCCAAACAAACTGGAAGGTAATAAGAAAGGAAACATTTTAACAGGAAATAGAAAAATTAGAACAAATACAAAATTACAGAAATGGAAGTCCATGTGAGCAAACTACAAAATTAGGTGAAAGCAATTTGATCCATGTACAGACAGGACCAATCTAGAAACCATCAACACCTTACAAAGAATATGATTGGATGAAAGCAGGATTGAGTTATAAATCCTAAACTACATTGGCCAAATATATAATGGTTTTATTGATGCCATCTAAAAGAATCGGAGGAATAAAACTGCTGAAGGTCTCCATAATGACGATGCAGGGATGAGGTCAGTCCAGATTACTGAGGATCTGTCCACTGAGCAAAGAATGCTTCCTTCAGCAAATGCAGGTCAACTAAATGAAAGGGCAACATGGATGGATGGTTGGAACTTTTAGCCTCGGAATGGAAGCTGTCAGCTGAGCTGTGTTTCTCCTAAAAATCGTTATTTTTCCTAAACACTGGATGATGCTGTCATTTATCCCTCTGCAGGATATAGAAAATGAACTGTTAAATACTGACTATCCTCTAAAGTTGTGATTCCACGTTTTCTGGCAAGGCTAGAATTTTTAGAGATGTAGGTTTAGACAAAGGACATGTGCTCCGGAGGAGCTTGAGAGCCAGCTGTGTGTTCCTGGTTGCAGCTGGAACCATGAGGCGTTCACTGACCCACCTGGATGTTTTTAAAGTCCACAGTGACGTTGCAGAGCACGCAGCCTTTTTTGGACTCTCTGGACGGATTCCCCACTTTTAGAAGCTACACAGAAGACATCCCGTTATTACATACTCGTATTGCAGCCACATAACATTCTACCAGTGTCTTACTTACAGCGTCATCTTTCGGCAGGACTTCAGCGGATGTAAGGCTCCTGTGTGCTGCACAGAGAACACAACAGCCCGTTCACACTGACAAATGTTCCATTTCGACAAACAGAGGGTTTATAGCTTACACCGCGGAACCCCGTTCAGACTGACAGATACTCACTTGTGCTCCTAGAGAGATAGAAAGCAGCCTTTAGCCTCTGGAGTTTTCTCACACACAACATTTTGACCTGACACCGGACAGGAAGAAGCTCCGGGACGACGGTAAACACTGGCAGTGTCACTGTGGTTCCGAGCGACCGCATTTCCAGTTTTAATTAAACTTTCTAAAGGTAAACACCTTTTTTGTTAACATTAAATATAAGACATATATGTCTTTTTAGTAATATTTTTTTATCAATAATTTCCATCAATCGATGAAGGAAGGAAATACATATGTAACGGTAAGTGTTTGCTGATCCAAAAAGACAAGATAGAAAACTTCCCTACAGTTGCAAAGGTAAAACTTTTTAAATTAATATTTATAGTAAATGAGAAATATATTGAGATCGAAATATTTTTAATCAGCAAAATCTAACCAGTTACAACCCAAATAAGTTTGATTTACCTTTTAATCTTTCATTAACTATGTTTACGTCACTTTGGGTTGTCTATCAACTACAGCACGATTAGATATGTTTGGTGTTAGTTTGACAAAACACCGTCCGTTCCTCCAATAATCATTATAAGAGAAACATATTATTGTAGAACTATCACCCGGATTTTAAACATTATCCAACAGCAAGCGGACATATGAAAACGGAAGTGACGACAGATTTTCGTCTGTTTTGCTCTGACGTCAGCAGTGATCAGTTTGAATGTGCTGAGTGGTTGTTGCATTTTATTTGTACTTTCAGTCTACAGCTGCACAGTTCCAGTTACTGTCCTTTAACCTTTTTAGAAGGGTAATTTTTAAAATGTTATTGCCGTTTAGTTTGTTGTGGGAACAAAGTGAGAAGTGTTTGCAGCTAACTGTAGCTGTCTACGCCGCATGTTGTAATGTTCTGAGTTCATGTTTACTATTTTCCCGACAGGCCGGAAGCAGACAGTTATTGTCGTGTATGCTCCAGGATGCCTCAGAGGCGTTAGTGGCACCGGGCCCAGTCAGAGATGAGTTGCGGGAGGCTTCACGTCAAAATTAAGCGAGTTTGCGCGAGGAAGAGGTCGCGAGACTTTCTTGAGACTCGCCTGATCCTTGTCCGAAAGGAGGGGAGAGGAGGAGGAAGAGGAGCCGGGTCAACGAAATGCCTCCTCTCTAGGAGGAGCAGCAGCACCATGGCAGAACATGGAGCTGTGGAGGTACCGCGGGGTTCTGTGGGATGGATGTGTATTTACTCTACCAGTTATAGCATGGAAACTCGACAAAAACAAGTCAAAGATTTGTTCTGTATGCACAACAGTCACATTGGTGACTTGCTTGTTAAAAGTTGTAGATTTCTAAGGCACCTTTACTTCTCTTCTTGTCTTCTGGTGGCAGTTCTGCAGCGACAGTGAAGATCTGTTTGGTGACTATGACAGCATCCTGGAGGACACCTCCATCCTCGCAAAGTTGGAGGAAGTAGAACAGCATGAAAGACTGCGATCAGAGAACCTGCAGAGTTTCAGGACTCTGCAGCCTTCCGCAGACCCCATGTCCCAGTCCCCCAAGGGCCCACTCACTGACTCGGTGTTCCATGAGCTGGAGGACAAGGTGTTTGAGGACCTGCCATCCAGTCAGCTGCAGTTTCAGGAACAAATCCAAGATCGGGCAAAGAAAAGCAAGCTGCAGGTCCGAAACAAAACCTCTACGCCTTCTCACACTGAGGCTGCAGGAGAAACAAACTCTGAGGATGGAAGCAGGAGACACAGCAAGGCGAGGAGGAGTGTGGCAGACCTTCTGAAGAAGACCATGCTGGGGAACGCAGTGACTCCTGTCAGTGTGTCTCGGACGGCGTTGCTGAAGGAGGCGGTTGTTTCTGAGGAGATCAGTGTCGCCATGCAGGCTATGGAAACCATATCAGCTGAGACTCTAGACCTCGGGCCGTTCTTTGGACTCCCTAGCAAGGTCAAAGAGCTGATGCACAAGCTGAGAGGAATCCAGAAGTTATACGGTGAGAATAGTGTTCATCAAGAGAGTTACTAATGCCTCTGATTAGCTACAAACTTTACAGAATAACGTAGCATCTATCAGCTGATCTGCTTTTGTGCGTCAGACTGGCAGGAGGCGTGTCTGAACCTGGAGTGTGTTCAGCAGAGGAGGAACCTGATTTACTCACTTCCTACCAGCGGAGGGAAGACCCTGGTGGCAGAGATCCTCATCCTCAGAGAGCTACTGTGCAGGAGGAAGGACTGTTTGTTCATCTTACCGTACATATCACTGGTGCAGGAGAAGGTACTTGAACACACCTGCTCATTTCTGGTAAAAATGGCACCTGCCACAGTTCCAGTCATACACAGATAAAAAAAAGTAAACACATGAGCTTAATTTTTTCATCCTTTAGTGTGCTCACAATGTAATAAAGTCTGACAAACGCTTAAAGAATGAAAGCTCTTGACAGGAGTCAGATTCATCTCAGACTTTTCCCCTCTTTTTCCCCCAATCTGTGTTTATATCTCCATCGGGCTCTGCCAGGTACGTGGGCTGGCTACCTTTGGCCTGGAGCTGGACTTCATGGTGGAGGAGTACGCTGGCAGCAAAGGCAAGTTTCCACCTGTGAAGAGAAGAAACAAGAGATCCCTGTACATCGCTACCATAGAGAAGGCCCACAGCCTGGTCAACTCGCTGATAGAAAGCAGCAGGCTGGACCACCTGGGGCTGCTGGTGGTTGATGAGGTGCAAACTCTTCTCAGTTCAGTGGCAGCTGAGGCAAAAGGAAGGAATCAGAGAAAGTTGACTGCAGGGTTTTTCCTGTTGGTTTTGCAGCTTCACATGCTGGGCGACGGCAGCAGAGGGGCTGTGATCGAAATGACTCTGGCCAAGGTTCGGCACATGAGCAGTGAGTGGTTTCTTCTGTCTGACATGATCAAGTTAATTAGTCCTCACTCACCATGTGTGTTTTTCTTTGTTTATATTGTTGTTTGCTTTTTTCATAACTGCAACATAATTATAATGCAGTTGATGGAGACCAAATTCAAATACTTTGCCCCCACAAGCTTGATGAATGAAGTTGATTCTGATTGTAATCAATAATTGAATCTAAAATGCTCCTCTGTTTTTCAGAAGCAACCCAGATTATTGGAATGAGCGCCACCCTGGGGAACATCAAGGACCTGCAGACGTTTCTGGGGGCAGAAAATTACACAAATAACTTCAGGCCAGTAAGTGAACGGTGTAGAGTCTGAATAATGTCTCCATCAGATCTCAGGGTTGTCTGAGTGTGTTTGACCAAACTCAACTTGCTGTTGGTTTGTCTGTGACCAACAGCTATTGTCAACAAACCCAGATAACGTGAACCTCTAAAAGCCCTACAGCCTTTCTAATTGAGCTTTTAGAGTTTTGCGTTAAGCGTGTGGAAGCCGAGCAAGCGGTGAGGCTTTTATACTTAATGTATAGGCTGGTGCAGTACTCACAGAAAAGAGAGGGATCATATACAGGTGAAGCTGCTCTGCAGGGACATCTTCCAAATGAAGATGAAGAGCATGTGCGTTCTGGTCCAATTTACAAAAAATGGAGGTTCAGGCACGGCGTAGTGTCAATGAGCAGGGTCAGGCCAGAAACCTAGCTCAATGTCAACTATAAACCTATTTTAACCTGTCTTTGCTCTCACTGTTAATGGTATAAAAAAGATAATCTTAAAATAAACAAACTTTCTGTTGCTGGCTCCAGGGACAGAAACAGTCAGTTTGGTTCTGTCAAGCAGACTCTGCATTAGCTCCACTCTGCTGTCTGTTTCCAGGTTCAGCTGAAAGAATATGTCAAACTGAACGACACCATATATGAAGTTGACCCGAAGGAGGAAAACTGCTTCAGATTCTCCAGAATGTTGAACTTTAAAGTGAGTTTGGCGTTGATCAGATTGTGTGGAATGGGTTGTTATGGAGGAGTTATTCCTGCCATGTGACTGGCTGGCAGTCAGCAGCATCATCTATGATGTAGAACAAACCATCCGTGAAGGATGTTCAGTTTTTGGATCAAAGATAGCAGGATGAGAAGAGCTGTGAGGTCGTAACGAGGTGAAATCTGATTCCCTCTCTTTCTGCAGTACTCCAGCTCCATGCAGAAGATTGACCCAGACCACATCATCGCCCTGGTAACAGAAGTCATCCCTCTGCATTCATGTTTGGTCTTCTGTCCTACAAAGAAAAACTGTGAGAATGTTGCAGGAATGATCTGCAAGTACCTAAAAGAGTGAGTGCACCGCTCCACCTGTTTGTCCCCTGCAGCCATGCATCCACCCGCTGCTGCTCAGACTTCCTGCTTCTCCCCTCAGAGACTTTCTGCAGCACCGTGAGGCTGAGAAGGCCGTCCTGCTCCAGGAGCTGAAGGCCGGTGGGAACGGCTCCATGTGCCCGGTGCTGAGGAGGACCGTGCCCTACGGCGTGGCCTATCACCACAGCGGCCTCACCGCCGAGGAGAGGAAGCTGGTGGAGGAGGCCTACTCCAGAGGCGTTCTCTGCCTGCTGGCCTGCACCTCCACCCTGGCAGCAGGAATCAACCTGCCAGCCCGCAGGTCAGATCAGCTTCACTTCTCTACTTAAATCCTCCACAGCCTTCTGGGGAGCAGCTGCTGCACTCTGCCTGACTCGCTTCATCTTGTTGCTCTTTGCACCTCTTCTGTTTTTATTCCATGTTCAGACAAGCACAGTTAGAAAATCTGCTTTTTCTGTTCATGTCCAGAGGTTCACAGTGTGTTTCCCAAGAATAGCCCCGTCATGGTGGCAGGTTGGAGCAGCTCTGCTACCTTTGTTCTGTCCTGTTCATCATCCCTTTGGCTGAGGTGTTGCTGGTTTGGACAATTATTCCTAGGATTTCACCAGCTGACATGTTTCTAGAGGAGCTGAAGAAGCAAAGGAGATAGATTAGCAACTGATGGAGGCAGCAACACATGTTACCGTGGCATTTTGTCCCTGCTGTCCAGAATTTGAGCTATTAGTATGTAATAACACTGATGAGACTGTCATACAGCAACAGTCTTCAGTCAGAGGCTACTGCAGATTTGTTGTGAGACTGACTACTACCAGGCATCCTTCCTCCACAGCATCACCATCCACAGCAACCCCTTGAAGTTACTTAGATTATATGAACTACACTTCATTTCCCTTTGGGATGAATAAAGTATTTCAGAATGAAATGTTGGCTTTCTTGCAGAAGGATGGCTCAGCGAAGTGTGGTTTCAGTGGTGACTCAAAACTAAATGAAACAATAACAGGAATATTTCTGTGGCTGTCTTCCTGCAGGGTGATCCTGCGCTCCCCTTATGTGGCTACGGACTTCCTGAAGAGGAGCCAGTACAAACAAATGGTGGGCAGAGCGGGTCGGGCTGGGATCGACACCATCGGGGAGAGCATCCTCATCCTGCAGGAGAAGGACAGGAGCATGGTAACGTCTGACTGCTTTTTATTAAACATGTTCAAACTTCTGCAAGGAAATATGGAAGAGCTGAAGCTTCACCTGCTCTTCAAGTCTATCAACTTGCACTGGAACCTTCATATGTTTAGCATTGTTGTTTCAGTAAATTCTTTATGTTTGCAGAGCTATAAAACCCAACAAATGGTGGTTTTATTTTCAGGCCAAAGAGCTGGTGTGTGCCCCCATGGAGAGCTGCTATAGCAACCTGTTGCAGGACGATGGGAAAGGCATCCTCAGTCTGATCCTATCACTGATTGGATTAAACGTAAATGTATCTCCTTTTGTTTGCTGTCTTTTCTCTTTTTTTTCCTAAATCTAAACACACACAGTAAAATCACCTTGGTGCAGTTCCGTCTGGTCATTTTCTTTCCAAGGTCTGTTTGTGTTTTGACAGCTCTCATCAGCTGTAGCCTTAATGTCAGGAAGATGGATGTCTGCATGTGATCCAGAACACAAAGTTTCATCTCTAACCAGATATACACCCAGAGATGTTAGCAACGCAGTTCTGATGACTGTATCTCCATTTAAGACTTTCTTGCTTGTTATTCTATATTTTGACCTGTTTTCCAGTTTGGATTTCTGTGTTCCTTAGAAAAGAGGAAGTGGTTGAGGCTGAGGTTGAAGGTGTGATTGTGTGCTGTGTGGTGTTGCTGCAGATCTCCTCATCGCTGCAGCAGGTGGAGCAGTTCCTGCGTGGGACGCTGCTGTTTGTGCAGCAGCAGCAGCTGTGTGTGGAGCGCAGCCTGTGGGACACCGTCCAGCGCTGCGTGGCCACGCTGCAGGAGAAGGAGCTCATCACCAACACAGCAACACACTCTCCATCGCTGCAGGTCACCAGACTGGGCAGGGCAACCTACAAAGGTAAACCCAGACCGGGAGTCGGTCATCAGAACACTCTGAGGGGCGTGTAGATACACACGCCAGCCAGGTGGACCATCATCTGATGTGTGTCGTTGTCCTGCAGGCTCAGTGGATCTGTCCTACTGCTCTGTTCTGTATAAAGACCTGTTGAAAGGTCTGGAGGGGCTGCAGCTCAGCAGCCACCTGCACCTGGTCTACCTGGTGACCCCCTACGATCTGGTCCCCCAGTGCAACCCTGACTGGATGGTTTACTTCAGACAGGTAGCCAGCCTCCGTCAGACGCCACTCAGCAGCCAGCCTCAGTGCTTCCTGCTGAGCGGCCGCTGCTTCCTGTCTGCAGTTCACCCTCCTGTCTGCTTCAGAGCAGAAGATGTCTGCTGCTGTCGGAGTCCCAGAGAGCTTCGTGGCCCGGAAGGCTGCAGGACAGACAGTCAAGAAGGTAACAGGGGTCAACATGTTACCAAGCACTGAATTGAGGTCGGTGAATGCTGTGAGGCCCCTGGGGGTCCATGATGTCAGAGCAGGAGCAGATGGTTTAAGCACAGCCTGTGAGAATTGAGGGACCAAAAGAGCTGGAGAATCAGTCAAAAGGTTGTTGGGGAACAAAAAGGGAGCTGCTGCAGTCAGGTGGTACTAGAGTAGGGAGAGAGGGAGGCCTGGGGCTGAGCAGCAGCATGGGAGGGGGAGTTTAAATAATGCTCAGATAATGTCATAGTTCAGATAAGCTTCCAGGGAAAGAGTGTTAGGAAATGATCCTGAAATAATGAGGAGATTTCAGAAGATCCAGTGGATTTGCTTGAATTCAGAATACTCATCAAACTACTCCTGGAAGAAGGTTGGTGATGAAATTCTGAAGTAGATAATCAATGGTTCACTTATTATGGATCTTAGGTTGTATAATAGAAATAGGGATGTGGTCAAAGGTACCAACAGAATAAAAACAAGCAATAATTTGACCCATTTAAAGAAAAGGAAGGTCGATCTGATCCGTGTGGTTACAGACACACTGCTTTAACTTCTCAGTGATGTAAACAGCATGGACTCAATCTGAAGTCTGCAGTCTGACTGAGAAAAGCACAGATAAATAAAGAGGTTGTAATTGTTGGATTATTTGAGTTTAATCATCTGCTTTCCTGGCAGAATATTAGGAGTAGTCATTAGGAAAAGGAGCAGGATATTCTGGTGTATACTGTAGAAAATGGGGCACTTCAGGGCAATGTCTGTAGTCCATTGATATTTGGTATAATATATTTTTTATTTTTATGAGTAATTTTGGAAAAGAAGACAGGATCTCTGTAATCAACTAGGAACAATAGAAGTGACAAACATTTTTCCAAAATATGAAGAGAGAGGTAAAGTTTGGATCACCTTACAATGTCAAAGTGAAGAGCTGAGCATCACTGTGACTCTTTATCCAGAGTGAGCGCTTTGCACAGAGGAATGGTGTGTAGCTGTGTTGGTTACCTGTCTGCGTTGCAGAGCGTGGATCTGGTAGCAGTGAAGCGGATGTACCTGTCTCTGGTCCTCTTCTCCCTGCTGAGGGACACCAACGTGTGGGCCGTGGCCGACCGCTTCCAGCTCAGCAGAGGCTTCGTTCAGACTCTGCTCAGCGCCGCCTCAACCTTCTGCTGCTGCGTGCTGCACTTCACCGAGGTACCACCGCCTCACTGCCACGGCTAGCATGTTAGCACATTGCATGCGGTCGCTGTAAAGTTGCAGGGTGTGCTACATATTCTCACATTCACATACTGTACGCACTGCTAACATTTGTCTTGGTGATGCGTTCAGGAGCTGGAGGAATTGTGGCCGTTTAAAGCTCTGCTGCTGGAGCTCACCCGCCGCCTCAGTTACTGCGTGAAGGCCGAGCTCATCCCTCTGATGGAGGTGGCCGGAGTTCTGGAGGTCAGGACCGGCGGCTGTCTCTGGAGGCCCGCGCCATTCTGCCATGGCTTTACCTGGAGGCGCTTCACTGACGTTCTCCTTCTGTGCAGTTCAGAGCAAAGCAGCTGTACAACGCTGGCTACAGGACGCTGACCCACCTGGCCAACGCCGACCCTGCCGTCCTCTGCGGGACACTGGAGCACCTGTACCAGAAGCAGGCCAACCTGATGGTGGCCTCAGCCAAGGTGAGGGTCCCTGTGGAGTCTGGCTGAGGCTGCTCAGTCTGGAGCAGAGGCCCTCTGCTTCAGCCTCAGCTCTGTAAGCTAGGACATCAACAGTGTGGTGTGTGAAGCTGTGACAGTAACCTGGCTGTGTCTGTCAGATGATGTGTCTCTGTCTTCCAGATGCTCCTGAATGAGAAGGCTGCAGCTCTGCAGGAGGAAGTGGACGAGCTGCTGACCCTGCCTGCAGACCTTCCGCAGCAGCAGCATCAGGAGCTGCTGCTACTCTGAAACACACTTGGCTCCTTCTGGCCTGTTTCTCATGGGGTTTGTTTAATCTTACGTTTTCTTATTAAAATATTGCGTCATATGGACTCTTCTCTGTGTTTTATAAACTACTGCAAGAGCTCCCTGAGTGGAGAAATATCCTCCTGTTTCAGGATCAGTCCGATGATTTTCAACTCAGGCTGTTCTCATTAAAGCTGAATATGCAAAAAAATATAAAGATATAGCGAGAGGCTTTTTGCGGATGATGTGATCCTACTGACTTCATCATGTTGTGATCTACCGCTGGAGCGGTTCACAACGGAGTGTGAAGCGGCCAGGATGAGGCTCACTGCCTCCCAATCCGAAGCCATGGTCTTAAGCCGGAAACGGGTAGAGTGCCTTCTCTGGGTCAGAGATGGTGGGGGATGTCCTGCCCCAGGTGGAGGAGCTTAAGTATCTGGGGATCTTATTTATGAATGAGGGAAAAAATGAAGCGGGAGATCAACAGGTGGGTTGGTGCAGCATCTGCAGTGAAGCGGGTGCTGTACCGGTCTGTTGTGGTGAAGGGAGAGCTGAGTCAAAAAGCAAAGCTCTTGATTTACTGGTTGATCTATGTTCCTACCCTCATCTATGGTCATGAGCTTTGAAAGAACGAGGTCACTGATGCAAGCGGCCGAAATGGGTTTTCTCCGTAGGGTGTCTGGGCTCTCCCTTAGAGATAGGGTGAGAAGCTCAGTCATCCAGGAGGGACTCAGAGTAGAGCCGCTGCTCCTTCACATCGAGAGGAGCCAGTTGAGGTGGCTCAGGCATCTGGTCAGGATGCCTCCTGGACGCCTCCCTGGTTAGGTGTTCCAGGCACGTCCCACCGGGAGGAGGCCCCAGGGTAGATCCAGGATACGCTGGAGGGACTATGTTTCTCTGCTGGCCTGGGAACGCCCTGGGATCCAACCGGAAGAGCTGGAACAAGTGTCTGGGGAGAGGGAAGTTACGGTGCTACCCCTGCGACCTGACCCCGGATAAGTGGAAGAAAATGGATGGATGGATATAGTGAGATGAGCTTATGCTTTTTGTGCCTTTCTAGAAGTGATCACAAGACATTTTATTATGTTACAACAAAAAATATCAAATGTATTTTGTCAGAACAACACAAAGTAGAGAATAATTGTGAAGTGGAAGGATTTATTTTTTGTGTAATCAGAATTGAGTCCAGTGTGTATGAACTCACTCAGTATAAATGCAGCTGGTCTGTTGTCAAACAGCATCATGGAGACAGTGAACCCAGCAGCTCGGGTTCTAGCTGAGTGTCTTCCAGGGCTCTGCTCTCTCCACCTAGTGGTGGGAACAGGGTGTGGCAGCTGGAAACCCACCAAAGCATGCTGGATGAAGGACAATGTTAATCAGAGAAGCCAGCGATGCCTACTCTGGAGGAGCTACAGAGATTCACCACTCAGGAGTTAAGAGGACCATTTATCACAAAGAATCCTTTGTCTGTTAGTCTCTATTCGTTCTTATAATTTCAAATCATTATCGAGGCTGACACTAACAGAGGTAAATGAACATTTGGACCTTTTTGTTTTGCATTTTATTGTCATTTATCTAGCAGAGGGCAGCAGCCTGTAGTGGTCAGCAGGGATAGTCTTGGGACTGGTTCTGTAGCTAGAGCTGCCTTGGATAAAAAGGGTGTCAACATTAAAACTTTAATTTATGAATTAAAAAAGGGTGGGGTGCAAGGTGGAGGATTGCAATTACAATAATTCAACAGAAAGTGGACTAACAGGTCCAAGGTGTGGGGCACAATTAATTTAATTTACTTCTATACTGAAGATCTTTATAAACAATTTTTGGACAAATTGCTCAGGTGAATGTTACGTTTCCTTCAGTACTTTGTAAAGAAGCACCTTCTCTTCGGCACCACATGGTACTGATTAAATACCAACCAGTTGAACTGTGGCAACTCTTAATGCCAGAGCTGCCTTCTACTGCAATTTAAATCCTGGACATTGATTCCATCATTTGATAATTGTGTATATTTGCTTTCTTGTCCTTCGCAGCAGGATCTGAAATTTTTCTCTTTTTGAGTTTCTGAAAAGCATCAGCAAGCTGCAGTCTTCACCAGGACAAACCTCTGTTACTCTGCCTTTTAATCTGGCCGTTGGGATTTTCTTCCCGTTGGTATAAAGAGATTGACAAAAATGGAGGACATTGCATGAAATTCAATGTGAGTTAAGGAAATCACAAAGCAGGAGTGAACAGCTGAGTCAACCAGGCAGAGCAGACGTGTTTGATGATTCACTGGATGAGCATCAGCATGTCTTTAATGAAAGTGTGAAACAGCTTTTAGAGTTATTTCCTTTAACGACAGCTGCAGCTGACAGTAAATTAGAAAAGCCAAACTTGTTGCCTGACAACATAACATCAAAATGAAACTCGTTGCTGTTGGTAACGAAGATCTGTTTTCCCTGGCTCTGGCATCAGCATCACCACGGTGGAAACAGTCCAGCCATTTGCAGCATCGTCTGACGTCAGCTTTCAACTGCACAGATTCTGTAGTGATCCGTAGATCTGGAAAAGAAAAATCAATCCCAGAGTTAGAGGCCATGACCGGCCGGGGGGGGTGTTGCTCAGCTCCAGGTGCTGGTCCACCAGCTGTCTTCCTCCAGCAGCAAACTTTCATTACAGCTGTCCATGATCTCACTGCTGGGTCATGTTATTTACATCCAGCCACAGTTTTCTTCACAAATGTAAAAAAAAAAAAAAGCTGCTGCTTAAACCCCCACCAGGAACGGCTTCAGAAGGTTTAGAGGAAATGAATGTGGCCTTGGCTGAACAGCGACACATGAAACTATCTGACCAGGTTTTATCACATCAATTTTCTCTACTCAGTAAATAGGAATCCAGAATGCAGGACCAGTGGAAGGAAGCCCACTGCATGAGAGAGCCTCAATGAACTGGCTCAGAATTCCTCTACAACACTGCAACAGGCTGCTGGCTGCAAGCTCTCACTTCTCATGCTGGTTTTCAGAAGCTATGGAATCTTGAGGTGAACATAACTTCTTTCACATTCAGCTAGAACATTCTGGCTTGATTTAATAATGTGGAGCTGAGGTTGTGTTTACAGCTAAATGAAAAGTAATAAGGAACATAGCTCGTCTCTTTTGACCTGTGCAAAACCAAAATATGCACTGATAGTAAAATGGAGAATTGCAGTAAGTATTGACCAAAGCTGGTCAAACATCCAAGCAAACGACTGAAAGCAGCAGATGGAGATTGCAAGGACCAACTCAGGCAAGACCTCTTACCAGGACTGTGGAAAGAAGACAAGCCACTGGAAAAATCTTATAATAAATCCTAACAGCCAAATTTTATAGCGTTTTTTCAGACACTCAAAGACACTTATGGAGAAGTTCTGCTGATTCTAACAGGCTGTAAGAACCCCCATCCAGAATGCTTTCTCTTTACAATATGCTTTTGTGATTTGTTTTCTGTTCCTCCATGGCTGAATGTCAGAATTCCCTCCCAGTCCTGCCTGTGTTGAATAAAAACACAGTTCCTTCACAAATAAAAAGCAGTTTTATCAGTAGTAATTTCCTCTGACTTCACTTCCAATCTAATTGTTTCCACAGACAGTAGCTTCATTCAGAGTTTCTGCTGCACCAGCTCTTTACCCCAAACTCAGAAGTGCTCTTTGTTTTCCACTCAGCCAACAAGTATGAAATGCTAAGAGAGGGAGAATTAGCACATCTGGACTCATGACTACACCCTGGGTCTCCAGTTTCACTTCCACCATTAGGAGCAGGAAAAGGGGGTTATGGACCTGAGACCTGCGAACGTTCACGGTTGATTTAGAGGGTTCGGCTTGTGTAACGCCAGAATTCCATCTCATTCCTCACGGGTCTCTGCAGCCCTGTCAGACAGGCTGGAGGAAAAAAACCTTGCACACACTGAAACAACCATTGTGCTCCGGTGCTGCACACACACCAGCAGCTGTGTGTATCGGCAGGAGAGGATTATAAAAAGGCTTCAGTGTTTGGCAGAGCTCCAGTCTGTGAAGATCCGTTACCCTGGGGGAGACGGGGAAGAGGCATGGGGTGGCCAGTGCATGTCTGCTCCGTTGCAACCTCAGACAAGAGGCGACAAGAATGACCTCTTCATTTCAGACAAAAGGGGGGAAACTCTGTTTGGTCTGTGTGTGTTCAGATGGAGAGATAAAATTCCTGAATAGAAACCAGAAGGACCAAACAAATGTATAGAATAACAAGCAGAACAACATGACTTCTCCAGAGGTTTTCAGCTCCATCATCTTCTGGTTCAAAACGCCCACTAAAAGGTTTGGAGGACTTTTGATCAGAGCTTTGCTTCCCTGAATATTGGCCTGTCATCACCATCAAATGTGAGCTCATCTGTGCACCAGGTGACCCTCCACCCCCTACACCAACATCATTGCCATTTATACCCATCCTGTCGTCCTACCCTGGGTAACGGTGGCTCTGCAGGTAGAGTTCAGCCTGTAACCGGTGGGTTGCTGGTTCAAACGCCCCACTCATTGTTGTGTTTTTGCCTGGTCTGCTGGTGGTGGTCAGAGGGTCCGGTGGTGCTGCGTTGCGTCTGTCAGTGTGCCCCCGGGCAGCTGAGGCTACAGTGTGGCTCACCACCATCAGTGTGTGAATGAATGACTGAATGTAGTATGAAGCGCTTCAGAGTCATCTGGATTACATAAAGCATTCTACAAGTACATCACTTACCCACCTTGACTTACTTCAAATAAGGAACTACCAAAAGTAAAGAGTTGTAAAAGATTACATCTATTTAAAACAGTCTTTCTAAATCCCGATCCTCAGGGAACACTGCTCTAGAGGAATTCTAGTCAGAATTCTATTAAATGTAACATTTCTACTTATTTAGACATTAAAGAAAGTGACATGTTTCATTGTTGGAAAATCTGGTTTTATGGATATGGTAACATTCATAATGAAATGTGACTGTTTCACCCTTTATGTTGTCAAGGGTGGACAGCATCTAAACCATTCAGGACACCAACCAATAAGAACCGACTCTGAACACCACTTAGTTAGCCAATCAACTGCTTGGGTCTTGTAGGTCCTCTGACTTTATATCAATATTTTTAAGCAAAGTATTGGAGCATAAATTAAGGTTAAATCTACCCAGAACATCCTATTGTTTTCAGTTTCCAATTATGTTTTTTGTAATGAAGATGTCCTGGTAGTACGTTAGACCACTTTTAACCATATGCTTGTTATTTTTCAGGAAACACCATTTTGTTTGTATTTAATTTTAGGGTTGTTTTTTTTTTATACCAGATTAGTTTCCATTTCTAATTTCAACAGAAAAGGGGAAAATAATCATAATCATCATACTGAATCTTAAAAAGCTCAACTTTTTAAGATCTTCTCATTTTAATAATAAAATGTAAACTATAACTGGCAGAAAACTGTGACCTCATTTTGAAATGTAATCTGTGAGAAGCTGAGCTGCACAAAGAGCAAACAGGAGAATGTTCAGGAAGAGAAGGGAGCTAACAAAGAAACACAGAGGGTGGGTTACGAGGTAATGCATCCTAATTGCCGCCAGGCTGCTCTCTGCATGAGGCCCCAATTGAATTGTGAGTGGGACCAGTAAAGGCTATGTTTATGTGCTCTTTGTCCTGCAGCAGGACAAATTTGTGCGTCTTGCTGCATGTTGCACCTTCACAGTGAGACAGCTCTCAGATATGGGCAGCAGGATGGGCTGACATGTCTCATTTTGATCAAAAAATGTGGCAGCTGTCGAAAAATGTCAGTATAAACTAAGAAGTAGTGTTGAAACTTTTAAAAAATCTTTCCTTTGAAGACATAGAGCCTAGCGTCCATACTACCAACCTCCCATAAGTCCTGGAGTTTGAAAATTTCTAGTTCCACATTCTTGTAGAATTTTTTCTACAGATCTTCAGTAAAAGGTCTTTGCTGACTGAGCGAGGGTTTACCCTGGGTGAGGGAGCTCCAGCCTTGTGCCTGATGATGTAAAGGAAGTTTTGATTTGAAAATATTTTGTTTCTTTTCACTTCCTGCCTTTCAGGAATTATGAGCATACACTCCCCTACACCTCATGAATGATCTCATTTGGCCTTACTCTACAGTTAAACATAGCTCTACATTTACCTTTATTTACATTTCCTACATATTCATTCAGACATACAAAAGTTTAGTTGTAAATTACCAAACAATATAAATGTGTTAATCTGAGATCATATAGTCTTAACATTAACCAGTTTTTAAAATGTAAATCTTCTCCCATTGTCTGCAGTAGATGAATTGAGTCATTTCCATGACAAAATACTTCAGCGGTATGTGCAAACATAAATTATGGAAATTTTACAAATATCAATAATATGCAAAAGAAACATCACTGGTCCCAGCACTGTACCTTGGGGAACCCCATATTTGGCCTCTATGAATACAAACGTTTTTATTGAAATGTCCTGTAATTCTGTAGTAAGCTCTTTACTAATATAGTGCAAGTATAATGCTACACCTCTCCTATTATAGCGTTGTTTTTTCCTTTATCATATTTGAAAATCAACAACTTCTCTCAGATCAGATCTACCTAAAGCATATTCTGCATTATCTGTGGTAGTTGTTGTCTTTACAAATTCCATGAGTGCAAAGTTGCCTATTCTTGTTCCTGTTCAAAATCTGCTCTGTTGTTCTCTCAGAAAATTGTTTTTCTGAACTAAAATATACGTTTTTTTTTTTTTAATTTATTTTTATTTTTGCAGTATTCCTTTTAGAAAACTTAAAGAAACAAGCCTGCATTTACTGTAGCGACCTGAGTCCTGCTTGGTGTTACTTCAGGCTACTTTCTTAGTGTTATACCCCATTATATAGGTTTATGAGGCCGTACTGTGTGTAGTTGAACATGCTGGCAACATGACACATTCATAGTCACGTAGGTCATAAGGTCAGAAAATGTGTAACTGCTGCTTTAAACTCGAAAGGACATTTTTTTTCCATCTAAACTCCTCCTCTCCTCCTTTCTTTGCCTCCTTCGCAAACAAACAGTACCAACCTGTTGGCCCTGATGTGGGATCAGCTTAGTGATCTGTTCCTCAGCACGTGAAGCCGTGAATCCTTCGCTGTGCTGTTCTCAGATCAGTACCCCCCACCCCTACACCTTTTCCCTCCCCACGCGCGCTCTGATCCGACAGCAGCTCCACTCCGCAGTCTTTTCCTTCCACTTCCACTCCACTTTTGAGACGCCAACCAGGCTGGCTGTTCCCACGCCTCTGCACCCTTAGATCCAGCAATCTGTACTGGAATAAACGCGGATTAAATCACTGTTTTGGGGATTATGCTTTTTCCAAATCGGACTATAGATGCGGGGATTGAATCAGAAGGAGCCTCGACTTTTTCCAGTAAAGTAGCCGTGCAGCAGAAGTGGACGTAAACTTTTAGGACTGGACTCGGTCTTACAATGTCAGGGCTTCTGAGTGTGTTATGAGTGGCTTTTATGATTTTTTTTCCATTTCTTATGAGAGCTGTGTTTTCTATGTACGGTTTTCCAAGTGGAAAAGACGAGAGAGAGACTTCCACATCTCAGGAATTCGACGCCAGGAACTGAAGGGTCCGTGAACGCCGCAGGTAGCTAGCTAACTTGCTCGAGACTTTTAGGATTGTTTCAATATCTCCTGATAGAGGTGAGAAACATAATAGGCCTAATTGTACTCAAACGAAGGCTCTGGGCTGTTCGGCACGCCGCTAACGTGAGCTAAATGCTCTGTGTGAGCTTTTCCAGGGTCGCATTTTGTTTAAACCAACTCGGGTCTAGTTCAGTCTCCACCATTAGCCTCCGCGGCTAACGTCCCAACATGCCGCAGCTGGGCAGAGACGGAGACGACCTGGGGGCTAACGATGAGCTGATCGCCTTCAAAGACGAGGGGGAACAGGAGGAGAAACCCAATGTGTCCTCGGAGCGGGACTTGGATGATGTCAAGTCGTCCCTAGTCAACGAGTCGGAGACCACCAGCAGCTCTGACTCGGAGGTGAGTTGAGCAGAGGTCCGTGAATGCTTCCCGCTGTGCTCCGGGTGTCTTCATGCTGCTGTGGCTCTGTGTGCAGGCAGACAGGCGCCCCAAGCCGCATCCAGATGCTGAGAGCAGGGCCAGGCACGGCCAGCTGTTCCAGGAAGGTAGGCAATAGCATGGCATTCTGGGTTATGATGCTTCTAGTAGTAAAAATTACATGGGACTTATTTATCAAAGCAGTAGTTTATACAGAGTCTTAGATCAACAGTTATGAGCCGCAGTTTGAAATTTGAACTAAAACGTTGGGGATGCTAACGATTATTTTGGCCATGAATTATTCTATTGATTATTGTGAGGATTAATAATGTAATTGGGGAAAAAATGGCCACATTCTGCAGATTTTTAATTTAATTATTCATGCCCATTTACATAAGATTAGACATACACCGAAATATGAAAATATGCAAATAATGCAATTCATTTTTAAATAATAATAAACATGTTATTGACCAAAATGTAATAACAGCATTCCTTTAGTCAACGTTTGATGGCTTGTAGCAAAGGATGCATCTGCAGCTAAAAAATCCTTCTAGCATCAACATGTGAGGAGCTCAGGCCTTTCTGCTGGACTGAACGTCAATGTTCAATGCGTTGATATGGTGGTTATCTTTTATTAATAATTGGATAGCAAGAGGTGCTTAATAAGAGAACATTCTTTTTACAGAACTTGAAGTAGGTCAAGCAAAAACTGTTACTTGAGGAGTTTTGGGTTGGACAGATGTATAGATGTATAGTTTTTTATCTTAAATACAAACTATTTTTGTAAAGGTTTGATTTAATTACTGCTCTTGTTCATTCAGCAAATTGCCTCTTTATGAGTCTCTATACTCAACAATTATTTAATTACTAAATTGATTGACAATTGTTTCAATAATCAGTTATTCACAAAAAATTCAATAAAATGTTTAAGTCCTAAAAAACAAATTTCTCTGCTCACATCGTGGAACTTAGATATTTATGCAGAAGTTCCACATTTGGGCCTGTGCTTCTGACAGATTATGGGCATGGTTGGGGATGGACCAGTCAGAGCGGCAGATTGTTCCCTTATTAGCTCAGTGATCTTTGATATATTTATATATTTTTTGGTCAAATTTTTCTTTTATTTCAAGGTTATCCCATACAGATGCAGCATGTGTATGCTGGAGGAGGTCCTTACAAAATCTAAAATAAACATAAACATGAGTTTAAGAACTCCTTCTTCCTTCAGTCTGTAACGGCATCAGTTCATGGATGCATTTTAAGTGCAGTAGAAATCAGATAAAACTTAGGGACATGCTTTGATAACTAACAGTTCACCATCTTGTAATTCCTGTGTTTTCTTTCTCTCTTGAGCGTTTTAGAAACAAACTGGCCTGAGCAGTCAGACTTCAGCGCAAACAGGAAATCAGCATCAGCTAGGAAAGCCTGATTGGTGCATCTCTAGTTTACACTTTTCTACTCTTGTTAGACTTATCCCCTGACATGTGTGACCATTGTACAATACAGAGGTAATGAAAATAGATTTTGCTTTGAGGATCTTTTTGTCATTTTGTTCAGCCCTAAACCTTCTGGACCATATTGAAGGGCTTGAACCGTCAACTCCTGCTGTTGCACCTATCTAAACATTCTTCCAGAAGAAAGTGTGAATCTCCTGATTGCTCCAGATGTAGACAGTCAGAGCTCTCAGGATTGTTGATTATGAACTGATTTTTGAACGAATCAGAACTGTTGAACAGGCTGCTGCGTTTCTGAGGCAGCAAACACACAAGTCATTTAAAATGTCTTCCACCTTTCCAGAAGGTTTGAAGTGTTGCTACATAAGTGAGTGTAGTCATGGTGACTGAGTCATTACTTTTGGCTGAAACTGACAGCTTAGAAAACATTTTCAGCACAGCATCTCTGGTTAATTCTCAGATATATAAAACATTAGAAGAAAGCACTAGCATTTTGCATTCATTACCTGGAATGCAAAATGATGATTAAACATTCTTTCACATCGTCATTGTCATTGAAGTTTAGTCCTAATTGACGGGGGTTTTTTATGTGTTTTTTTTTTTTTTCTAACATTCATTCTATAGTTAGTCAAACATGTAAATACAGTGGTTGGCAAAAGTATTCATAGCTTTTGAACTTTTCTATATTTTGTCACATTTCAACCACAAACATCAATATATTTCATTGGAATTTAATGTGAAACACCAACACAAAGTAGTGTACAACTGTGAAGTGGAAAGAAAATGATGCATGATTCAAGACTTTTTAGTTTAAAACAGGCTTAGGCTATAAAATGATTTCCCAAGCTTTCAACATCTCACTGTTCAATCCATCATCTGGAAATGGAAAGAGTCTGGAACAACTGGAACCCACCTAAACTTCCAGGCCAAACAAGCAGAGCTCTGATCAGAGATGCAGCCGAGAGGCTCATGGTGACTCTGGACCTGGTGCAGAGATCCACGGCTCAGACGGGGAGTCTGTCCACAGGACAACTATTAGTCATCACTACACACGTGGGGTCTTTATGGAAGAGAGGCAAGAAGAAAGCCATTGTTAAAAGAAAACCATATGAAGTCCCATTTGCAGTTTGCCAGAAGTCATGTTGGACACAGCAAACATGTGGAAGACGGAGCTTTGGTCAGACCAGACCTAAACCGAACTTTTAGGCCAAAATCCAAAACGTTATATGTGTGGAGGGGAACTAACACCGCACATCACTCTGAACACACAATGCCCACTGTCAAATAAGGTGGTGACGGCATCATGCTCTGGCGTTGCTTCTCTTCAGCAGGATCAGGGAAGATGGTCCAAGTTGATGTGCAGATGGATGGAGCCAAATACAAGAAAACCTGTTGGAGTCTTAAGGCTGGAGACTTTGGTGAAGGTTCAGCTTCCAGCATGACAAACACCATAAACTTAATGCCAAGTCTACAATGGAATGGGTTAACACAAATCATAGTCATATGTTAAAATGGCCCAGTCAAAGTCCAAGCCTAAACCCAATCCAGAATCTGTGGTAAGAGCTCAAAGCTGCTGTTCACAAACGCTCTCACAATACATCCAGTCTGACTGAGCTTGAGCTGTTTGACAAAGAAGAATGGGCAAAAATTTCAGATCAAAGCTGGTGGAGACAAACCCTAAAGACTAGCAGCTGCAACAGCAGCAGAACCTGGTTCCACAGAGGATTGACTCAGTGGCCTGGATACTTCTACATACTGCACTTTTCATTTTTTTATTTGTAAAACATATTTTGAATCATAATTTTCTTTTTATTTCACCATGGTAGACCACTTTGTGTTGGTCTTTCAACACAAAAATATTTCTTTGTGGTTGTAATATGAGAAAATACAGAAAAGTTTAAGAGGAATGAATACTTTTTGCATGTCACTGTCAGATATGGAATCAGTGTTTCTAAGTCTAGATTTAATGGAGACTCAGTTTCCCAGAAGCCCTGTTGAGTTATTGTAACAGGTTCCCCCAGCTAAATGCTGATGTTGTTCCTCAGGGCTCCGGAAGCAGCATGACACGGGCCTCTTCCAGCCGTCTCCGTATGTTGGCTATCCCTTCTTCATGATCTCGGACCTTGGGAACCTCTGCAGCCCCTACCTCACTAATGGAGCTCTGGCTCCAAGTGGCCGGACGGTAAGTCAGCACCAAACACTGATGGCCGACCATCAGGATGCCACACTGCTTCATTATGTCTCTTGCTTGGTTGTTTGTTTATTATTTGTAGACAAATTCTACAAAAAAATGTATATATATACTGTATAATAATTTTCCATCACAGTTCAGTTAAAAAAACACTTTATTCATCCCAAATGGAAGTTAAAGGCTGTCATGACTCATAAAGGTTCTTCGAAGAGTCGCTGTGCAGGGACAGGATGTCTGCAGCAGGCAGTGTTACAACAAATCTGAAGAAACCTCTGATTGAAGACTGTCAGTCTGACAGCTATTGTGACCTGCTACTAGTTCAGTATCTGGGCAACAGAGACAATATTCCACAGTGACATGTTCTGGATGACAGTGGAAGCTCTTATTACAGTTTTTCTTGATTGTTTACATACATTTTCTGAAAGGACGCCTCATACTCTCAGAACTCAACACGCATATCAAAACACACACACACACACACACACACGCATACACAATGGGCAAAACCCTCCAATTCTCCTGCAAGATGAAACTTTACATTCAAAACAATGTTTTAAAATTGTATTTTGTTTTCAGATTCACACACAGAGCCTCATATGATTAGACATAAGCACCAGTTGAATACTGATGTGTTCGGTGTAAAACACTTCTACATTCATCATAATGACTCTGTGTTACACTTACTGCACATAGTACATGCAAGTGTGTTGTAAAATATTTTTAGAGTATTGTTTTTATATTCGGAACACACAAATACACGGTAATAAATATATTATTTTTTCAACAAAAACAATTTACACACCGTACATCCCAACCAACACAAGGTTGCACATACAGAACAGAGGAATTTACTTTAAACTATAAAAAGCAAAGTATGCTGCCTCCTCTCTTCTGTTCAGGACTGGATGCCGCACTTCATCCATCACAATGTTTCCCTGGACAAGCAGTAAAACATCTTGACATGAAAAGCTACTGCTGCATCTTCCATAGCTTGGAGAAGGGCTAGATGTGTGTGTGGCAGGTGTTTGGCCATGTGATGAGTCCGTGTGCATAGAAGGGCAGTAAACTTAGGATTTTGAATGACAATGTGTTTCTTGTGAAAACGAGAGATTTTCTTCATGAACTTTGTGCTATAGCAGGAAATTGTGTGTAGTGTTTTGAAAAAAAGTGTGATTTACAACTGCAATTTCAGTATAAAGCAGGAATCATGCTTGTAGTTTAGCAGGTTGGTGCATGAGTTACATGTTGTCATTGTGTCTCAAGTACCACTATTTGTGTGTAAACAATCTAGAAAAACTGTCACAAATAACCTTAAACCATGTGTGTGAATTTCTGTTGCTTTTTCACATTAAAACCTCCTGAAACACCTGAAATTTGTGCAGGAAAAGAGCTTTAACCATAAGAGGTTTAAGCAGTTTGCGAGGCTCTGTCATGTGTGGATGTTCTGGCACGGCTGTGAACTCCTCAGGGACCTGCTGGTTAAATCTTATCAGAAACCGACGCCACTAAAGGGTCGCTCAGGAAGCTGAAACCTGCAGTTGTTGCTTCATATTGCAGGGATATTATATTTTAGCAAACTGAGGCCCAGACACCACCGCCTGCAGGTCTGGTGTGTACAGTGTGTGTGCATGGTGTGTGTGTTTCTGACCTGCCTTGTAATGGTGGCGTGTTAGACAGGCCTGGACACAGCCTGCCTGCATGCCTGCCTTCAGCAGGAATGAGCTCTGATTGCGTCTGATTCTCTGCTGCAGATTAGCTGCTGTAGCTGCCAGGTACCAGGCAGGATTTGCAGAGTGTTGCTCAATTTCCCGTCCCTACAGCGTTTTTGAGGATAAGCTTGGATTAGGGGCCGCTGTCTGATGGTTTAATACATCTCTGCTCTCAGCCATGTTTCAATGTAGCCTCTGTGGAAGTGGGAGAAGTTTCAGGATGTTTAACGTGAAGTGTTACCTCAAAGGAAAGTTTCAGTTGATGACCTCAGGGGAAAAGCTTAACTGAAGTTGTCAACTCACAGCTAAAGCCACCCATGACGCTACAGCTGAAGCTTTTAGACTCGGGGCTGCAGACTGTCTTTCTTTTTCCTTTCCGTGTTTGTTTTGGAAGTCTTGCCTCTACTTATTTAAGCCACACACACACACACACACACACGCACACACACACACACGCAGGTTAAACACACAGCCCAGCTTCCACACACAAACACCTGCATTCCTCAGCTTTGTAGCAGCCATCCTTTCTCTTTCTGGCTCATTGTTGTCCATCACAGAGTCTGAAAGGTCGTTAAGCCTTCTGTGTTCTTTATCGGCCCAGTTTCTTTCATTCTGGGTGATCGACCATCTGTCAATACTTTCATGTGAACCAACCTTACCCACCAATATTCTCTACCACCACAAAGCTCTGAGAGGGCTGTGTATAATAATAGCATGTCTGCTGTTGCCTACTTTGCTACTTTTTTCTATATCTAGTTCAGAAACAAATCTCTAAAGGCCAATATCAGTCAGGCCTTTTAAATATTGGTGATCAGTCAGAAACCAGTTCATCCCTACTTTAATAAAAGTGATCAGTCTGCTATCAGTAGCTATTGAAGGAGTACTTGAACATGTCCTGAATATGTCTAGATATTTGACTGAACATTCCTAAAGAAAAAGTCTTGAAAATGTTTTCTATTCATCTTTATTATTATGAACTGTATTCATATATCACTTCAATAAGTTCTTTTTTTTATCTTCTGTACCTTTTTCTCTCCCTTGAGGCCTGGTTCCAAGGCTACATTCAGCCTTGGAACCAGAGTTGCTCTGCTGTTTATCAGACCTTCTCAGAGAGGAGTCGCTCTCTGCCTCCTCAGACTGTTGGGAGTGTTTATGGAGGATGAGGAGATGGACCAGCTATCTCAAGCAGAGTCTTTGTAAACAAACCTCTGCTGGTTGCTCGCTAGCTGAACTATAATACAGGCTGTTTATTGTGCTGATGGGTGCAGGCAGGAAGCAGGAGGCGGCGTACAGAGACGACCTGTCTGCTCACTTCGCCCTCCTCCCATAACGCCCCCCGCCTCCTCCCCACAGCGCCGCACGCTGCTGCAGCTCAGGGACTCATCCAACAGGAAGAGCCTCAACACTGAGGGACGTCTGCTCATGATTCAACCTGTAAACCTGCTCATCACTTAAAATGCTGTCTCTTTAGAAAACATGCCGGTCACATGTGGTCATGCGTGGGAAAACAGGCGATATGAGTCTTTATTCCAGATATTGTGGCTGAAAGATAATGAACAAAATAACAATAACAATAGAATGTGACCAGCAGTAAATGGTTTTGGACTCTCAGTGAAATGATTCCTCCTAATTTTTCCACTCTAACCAATGTTTTATCTCAGGTCATTGTTGCCTGATGCACACTTCCTTGTTTATGCTGCTTCACCGTAGCGACACGCGACTCAACAGCATAGCTAGCAATGTTCAGCGGTATGTCTGAATTATTTGACATCTGACTTGATCTATGAATCATTTTTGTTGGTAGGTTTTCAGTGTTGTACACAGAAAGTAGACGTGACCGTTACAGCAGCATGATTGGCTGAGTAGTAATGCTGCACCGATTCATAGTTTTCTGGCTGATCATCAATCTTTAAAACCTGACCTGTCCATTCCTCTAATTTTGGCCACTACTGATCACCAAATACAAGATTACCTCATCTTTTGCGGACTGTAGCACAAATTGATAAAATCTGGCATATCAAAATCTCATGGTTTTTGAGCCATAAAACTGAGATTATGCATTCATCCACTTATTTATTTATTAAATTTGTTTATTTAACCCCTCACACCCGGTAAAAATATTTTAGATTAACAGACATTGTTGAGGGTGAGGGCATTGCAAATCCAAAACATAACACTATAAAACCATTTTTATTATAATAAATACAGTTTTTATTTGGGGGGGCTGAGGCTGGGGGTAATGGGAGAATTGACTAAATTTTTATTTTTTATTTTTATTTTGACAGGGGCAAACATTAAACATTTACTTTTTAGCCAAATTAAATAAATCAGTCATACAGACATGGGGGCCCCGGGTCAGGATACACTATGCGCTACTCTTGGAATGGAGAGCAAACACAACTGATCCAGGGGCCACACTTTGGACACTCCTTTGGACACTCACTTGGTGGTAATCCCAGCCAGAGCTGACTCTCTTCTCCAGCCAGCTCCTGTCATGTTAGTGGTCGAACATACTCTCTAAATTTTTTCAATAGTGACACCTTCCCAGAGTTTTACAGTTATAGATTAGATATAATTTTTTGCTAAAAATGAGAGATTTGAAATCTGCAAGCATCTGTCCCACTCTGAGCCATGGTAAATTGTCTGTGGTCATGTGCATGTTTAGTTTGGTTGTATTTACCCAGAATACCCTACTCTATAGTCTGCCTCCTGTCTTCGGAGTGACCACTAAATACTTTATTATTATTATTATTATTATTATTATTATTATTAGGTCTTGTAGTCAGGTTCGGGTTCAGGTTCCAGAAGAGGTTGCTGCTTCCTGCTGATAAATCTGTCACTTTTTCTGTTTCTGACTCCAGAGACGTTTCAGCCACTTTCTGCTCCTGTGTGTGTTTAGACTTAGACTTAGACTTAGACTTGTACTTTATTGATCCTTTGGGAAGACTCCCTCAGGAAATTGAAGTTACCTGTTTAGATGCTTCCTCTCTGGCTTTGGTCTCTGATATCATGGGTCAATCCATCTTCAGGAAACATTCCATCATTAATGTCTGATAGACTTGGTCGAGGAAATCATTCTGACACTTGAGTCAAAAATTCACCACCCAAGGCAGATCATCAGGATTTTCCGGATTTTCCCCTGAACTCCTGTAGCCGTTCTCCGCTGGCCTCTCATTGGTCCATTGGGTAGAACCTGAGCTGTTTGCTGCTCGTAAGCAGCAATAATCCTACCAAGTTTCCCCTGAGCTCCGATCTGTACCCGAGGCTCAGTAATGTCTCGTATTGTGTGTGTGTGTGTGTGTGTGTGTGTGTGTGTGTGTGTGTGTGTGTGTTTGAGTAGAGCAGTGTTGTGGTGTTTCCAGCAGCTGGATCCATTTAGAGCTGATCCTCAGCTTCCTCTAAGCGCTGAAACAGGGGCCGAGCCACAGACCAGCTGTGTGCAGGGGCCGGTCTTGTTGCTCTGGTGTGGGGGTAGGGGGGGTCTCGCTCATTCATGCCTAAATGTTTGTCTGACGTAGTTCCATGACTGATGAGACTAACAAGGTTTGGTGTTCTTGTTTTGAGTCCTGCCTCCTAGTCATTAGTCCAGAGATTTGAATTTGATGCTGCTGCCTCAACAGATGACTCAGAAAAGATGACGCTCTCAACAACAGACTTATCCTTGAAGGATTTTAGCTTCTTCAACAAGTCCAGTCTGTTGTTCAGATGAACACAGAGGTATTTCTATTCCTCCACTTCTTCACCCAAGATGGAAAATAGGGTTTGATGTAACCCTCTATGTCTCCATTTTAGATGCATGGAGTACTGTGCACCTCAGGTCAGAGATGATACTCTGATGGAAATCCTTACTTTTTATTGATTAATTCCATTATCTCTGCGATGTATTCTCTGTGTAAAGTGCAAAACGTTTGCACCTAATGGTCGCCTAGTGTTGAGGCGACCCCGAGTGATGATCCATACTTGTGGGCCATCCTGTTCAGTGTTTTAATCGTAGTAATTTAACCAAAACATAATAGCACAGCACAGCCATGCGCTCTTCCTCTTTTTTTGCTCTTGTTATTTGAGCTGATGATTCAAGCAGCTAAAATCTTCCTCTGTTACTTTCCAGCCAAAGCTGTTAAAGCATTTTCAAATCATAAATCAATATTCCAAAATGTATAAACAGCTGAAAGTGTCGGGTTAGAAGCAGAAGGCCTCCCTGCCTTGCTTTGGTTTATCTTCTGTCAGTCAGGGTCAAAGGTCACAGTTGAGAGCCTGTAGGCGTCACTCACAGCTGAAGGAGCACTAAAGGGTCTTTCAGCAGACCCATGTCCACCCTGCAGCCTGTTCATCAGGACCATCAGCTCTGAGCTCTTATCTGCAGGCAGCTTCCTGCTGTGGAGGCTCAGCATCGATGAGGGGGGCTGGGAGGGCAGTGGGGAATGTAAACAAGTGACAAATGAAGAGGAGAGGAGGACACTTAACCACCTTATCTCGTGTTAGAATCCCAGAGCCAATATTTGCTCCTCTTGAGGCTGGTCATTTAAAGTTCCCATCATGCCTTCTGTCAGTTGTCACTTTCCTAAAGTCTGCTTACCTCTGTTACTGAGAAGCCTGACAGACCCTTCCCTTTATTAAGTGAAAGAGTAATATTCACATGGTTTAACAGATCATGTTAAGCCATGATCTGTTAACAGATCATGGCTTGTTAACAGACCGGTACATGATCGGTACATGCACACCACACTTTTCAGTGTACCGATATCTGAGTCATAGTATCGGCCAAAGATTGTGATTAATTGACTTAAAATGTTTTTTTAAACAAATTCACAAATGTACTGATTAACAAATTAATTTGATAACTTTGCACTAGTGCAGCTCACTTCAATACATAAACATGTAAAAACAACTTTCATTTGTTCATTCAGTACAGTTAGGAGTAGAACAGCCAATGTAAAATAAATAATAAAGAAACTGTAACTGTTACAAAAACAACAGGTTGACATCTTTGGCCAACCATGTGAAAATAAACTAACAAATATTTCAAATGGTTCATGAAGTATAGTTAGGAATTCTAAATATAATGTAAAATAAATAATAAAGTCGCTCAGAGCACAAAGCATAGAATTAGACATAATGGATCTGACCTTATGTATTGGACACATTGTCACTGATTCCCAATCTAGCATTGATTTAGATGGAATCAGTGCATTTATGACCACCTGCGTGTTTTGATTTGTTGCTTCAGCTGTAGTGATATAGAGACTGAAGGTTTTTCTATTTTTTCTTTGTAAAAGGAAAAATGAAGCTCAGTCAAAGTTAATGGAGAGCTACTGTGAGCATCAGTGGTTCAAGCCCTGCCTTCTCCACTGGATTTAGGTCTAGACTTTGACAGAGCCGTTCTAACACGAGTTATTTTTTTTTATCTAAACCATTGCTTTGTAGTAGGGCTTCACCAACAGCAGTTTTCTAGGTGATATTTAAAAAGCCAGACCTGCTGATTCTGATTTTGACTTCCAGTAATGACTTTGTATTTTTTTTTTGTTTGAATGTTGCTAAATATTGCAAGAAAGTTGCTGAGTTAGCAAAAGTGGAGCGACTGCAAACATGCAGACATGGTCTTGTGGGCCGGTCTGTCACTCAAACTTCTCTCACAGCAGAGTACAAGAGGGCAGCAGCTGATTTATAGACCTGAGATCGGTAGATAAGACCAGCTTCACATGCAAGTATCGGCCGATCACTCATCTACCAACATTAAGGACATCGGTGCCAATTTATCGGCTGGCTAATTTATATTGGTGCACCCCAACTTTGTAGCTCTGTCTGTTAGCCAACAATGGCTAAAATGGTCTGAATACAAAAGTGCACCACACATTGACAATAAAACAGCTGATAGCCTCTGTCTCCCCACAGTACTTGCCGTTTCAGTGGCCTCTCCTCGACATCCCAGGAAGAGCAGCTCTCAGAGATTCTGCTGCTCCCACACACCTGGTAAGACTCTCCCTCTCTGCTGCGCGCGCACACACACACACACACACACACACACACACACACACACACACACACACACACACACACACACACAGCATGTTGTGTTTCCCACATTTTTATGCTGCTGTAACAGCAGAGAGGATGTGGAATGTTCAACAAACATGCAAAATGAGTTCACTTTATCATTTACTTTAATCTAACATTGTAGTACTTCCTCTCTGCCTGAAGAGGGCAATGAATCTACTAACATGATATGTTTATTTACCAATGAAGAGAAACGACTGAACTGTCGGCAAAACAACTTGTGTGTTCAGTGTAATGATTCAACGGGGTTTCACATGTTGCAAATATTCAACTATTTTTCATTTTTCCAATCATTTGAATTTCTCTGTCAGACCGCAACCCAACTTCCTTTATTATTATTATTATTATTATTATTATTATTATTATAGTCACAGTTCTGATTAAGAGATTTTTTTTCCCCATCTAGATGTGTTTTTCTCTATTCCTCTCAGCTCATGTTGGTTCTGATCTCTGCAGTTCACCACAAACGTCCCACATCCAGCAGCGGCTCTTAAACCTCGTCCACATGCAAAACAATATTTCCCAATCAAGTTTAATTAAGAAAAAAAAAAATTGAATTGATACTACTTTTTATGTCCTCTATAAAAATCTAGTTTTTCTACCATTTGGTTGTTCAGATTGTTTGACAAAGATGAAAAGATCAGCCCAGAAATTTGTCTTGTTTTACAGTTTCACCTGTTTGATTGTAAACCAAGGCAGAGTGCAGTTAGTTGACAGAACGATCCACAGTCTTCATCAGTGAGCCACTTTAGTTCCTCGCTGCTTCATCCTTTTTTTTTTTTTTTAATCCCTCCGGGGTTCTTTTTGTGGGCTCTAGTGTCCCTTATATGACAGTAGACTGACAGGAAACGGGGAAGGAGAGAGGGGAAGACATGCGGCAAACGTCGTCAGGTCCGGGAGTCGAACCCGCGACGGCCGCGTCGAGGACTCAAGGCCTCCAAATACGGGTCGCGCTAACCGCTACGCCACCACGTCACGCCCCTGCTTCATCCTTTTTGATGAGGCTTTAGAAAAGTTTCTTCTGTGAAAAAAGTTCACACAACATTTAATGTTTCACTGTTGAGAAGTCTGGGTGTGTAGACAGAGCCAGGAGTGGTGGGATTGGGATGTGATGAGCTTCACTGACACAAACTGCTTTCATAAGTTCATAATTCATAATCATTATAATCTTCTACCATTGTTTACATCCAGATTTACTCTCTATGGACTCGTGTGTCATGTCAATGACATAAGTTAAAATCTGACTTGACCATTCAGACAGTTAGCACTTTGAAACCTATCTGATGTGCATCCAATTTAGTTACACATGTGGAAGTGGCACAGGTCAGATGTTTTTGGGGTGAAAAGATCAGAATTGAACCATTCAGACTGCGGTGAAAAAACAGATTTGGGTCACATTCGCCTGATGTGTGAATGTAATAACTAGATTAATTCCACACAGATGGATGTTTGACATAAAAAATTTGTTTTGTTGTCACTTCTACTGTGTCTCTCAGATGAAATCCGTTTGTGTTTAGTGAAAGGAAATGGATGTGAAGCAGGTTTTCTGGACTGCAGCTGTTTTACACTAGCAGCATTAACCTGGTCAGTTCCAGATGATGCTTATGGATTGCTGTTGGTGTTTCAGCAGCAACTTGCTGAAACATGATGAGATGAGCTTCCTTTGTCTCATCTCCAGTCCAACAGCGTCCCTGTGGTGCAGCATCCCCACATGACCCACCTCCGCCCCCTGCTGTCCTACAGTCCAGAGGCCTTCTCCCCTCAGAGGGCGTCTCCTGGGTTCTCTTCTGAGCCTGGTAAGCAGCTGCTTCTTCTCGCTTCCTGCTGCCTACTTCCTGTGGCCTGCTTTCTGCTTGCTGCTGGCTTCTTCCGGTTTCCTGCTTCCCGCTTCCTACTTCCTGCTTTCTCCTTCCTGCTTCCTACTTTCTGCAGCCTGCTTCCTGCTGCCAGCTGTCAGACACATCTGCACCAGGTTGTCTCTCCTCTGTGACTCTAATCTGTTCTTCTAATTTTTTGAAGCAGGAATGTCGAGGAGCCCTCACACTACCTGTTATCCTGTGTCTCCTGGAGGAATTACTCCCATCCCACACCCACTGGGCTGGCTGTGAGTAACACACACACACACACACACACACACGCACACACACACACACACACACACACACACACAGGCCTTGTGATCCTGTCAGTGTTTACAATAAAGCATGCAACAAAGCATAGAATTGGACTAAATAGATCTGCCCTTATGGATCGAAGACATCGTCACTGATACACAATGTAGAATTATTTTTTTAATATTAGAATTAATATGGATATTAGTATTGTATTGGTGCGTCTCTATAAACACCATAAAATGTTGTGCTGAGTTTCTCTGTGCATGTGGCCCGTCCCTCACTGTCCTGCTGGGTGGAACAGAACAGAACCTGTGTGTGTTCAGCCTGGCTCTCTCTGCCTGAATGAACGCATCACTGAAACTGGACGTAGTGCAGCTGGAGTCTGGCAACAGCATGGACACTGAAGAGCAGTGATCACATGGATACGATGTGTTCGCTGATCAGAAACGCATAGGATTTTTCGCTTTCTGTTGCCTTTTGCATTCACCTCCAGTTTTTCTACAGTACCCCTGTTTCAGCTGTAGGGGGCTCCATCCCAACACATCTATCTTTATCTGCATTACTGAGAATGTTGAGCACCAACCCACTTTGCTAATTATAGAGGGTTTTTCAAAGGTTTCTAGATACATTCAGTTCCTCCATTTAACTACTGTTATGCTGCCATGTCTTTATCATCACATGCTATCCATATTACCTTCCACATCCTGCTCCTCCACACCTTGGAGTTCTGTTTCCACTGAACTTGTTAAACCTGTCAGACATGCAGAGATTCCTAAGCAGAGTGTGTTCGTGCAAGCCAACACATCAACCTGCTGCTACCTTGATGTGTGACTCAGAAGTCTGAAGCTAGTTGAACTGTGTGTGTGTGTGTGTGTGTGTGTGCGCGCGCGCGCGCGCGCTTGTTTGTGTGTGTGTTTCTGTCTGCAGGCCGGGGCAGCCCATGTATCCCATTGCGGGGGGGTTCTCCCCTGCGGCTCTAGCCATGAATGCCTCCATGTCCAGGTATGAACTGTAAGCTTCTGAATGATCCTGGATTAATCTGTCCTCCTTCTCTTGGTTTGTTTCAGGTTTGTCTCTCTAAATCATGTCTGACTGAGACTAGAGTCGGGTTTCCAGCAGCTTTTACACAAAACCTGGACTTCTATCTCTGCCATTTATCTAGTTGTTTACAATTCCACTAGATCCTATCCAGCAGATTAACTGGATCTGCTGTAGTGTTAAATGTCTGCCACTAGAGGCCAGTCACCATACATGTTGACAGTACAACACCCACATTGCTGCACAAAGGTCAAGTAATATTTATTCTTTTTTATAAATCATTTTCTGAGAAATAACTTCATATTTGATGCATATCTACTTAGAACAGAGGCTGATTATTGATCTCCAAATATCTCTTTATCATTTACCATAAGCACACAGTCTGCACTGTATCTTTATTTTTATACTTATGTAGAGGGTAAAACAAAAAAGTTTATATTTAAAATAACTGCTCCCTGGACTGAATTTTATAAGATAATTTTGTGTAAAAATGATTTAAAACTGTCCGGGTTTTAAAAACATCTAGAGAATCTAGATCTTTAGATGTTTCAGAGAGATCTAGATTCAAACTCTCTCAGATGTCCACCTGCAGCAATTAATAAAGTTCCATTAAAAATAATAAAATAATTATAGGTATGCTGTTAATATTAGTTATGAAGCCTTTATTTAATGCTACCTTTTAAGATAAAAAGTAGTAGTCCAGGTTTGATAACTGATCCGCCACCATCCTCTGGGCAGTTGCCACCACCCGGGTCAGGTCGTTTTTGTCCTGGACTGTGCTTGTTGCACCCGGTCATACTGAGGCAGGAGTATGAGATGATGTGGGATTCTAGTCAGGAGCCTGGCAGCAGCATTTTGAACAGACTGCTGCCGGTCCAGGAACGTTCTGTTGAACATGTGTAGAGTGCATTACAGTAATCCAGATGAAAACAAACAGATCCCAGTTTAACAATATTTCTCAATTAACAGCAATAGAACTAAACCAGAGATCTGACATGATTTCCAAGCTTCAAATCGGAGTCAAAGGACATCCTAAGATTTTGCCAAAACACCAGGAGGTCCAATGATCTGCTTTGTCTCTACAAATATAATTATCAGTAGGAGATATCTTTAAAAGATGACTGTATGGGACCAAAAAGAAGCAGAAACAACAATGGTGCCAAAACAGGACCCTGTGTTCAGTCTGCAAGTCTGAGGACAGCTGGTCAGCTGTATCCCTAACATAATCAGTACAGAACATTTCAATAATATTGCTACAATATTAAACTGAATTCATGAATTTGCCAGATTATTTTCATGTCCAACTTCCTTCTTACCTCTGAACTGTGATTGTTCCTTCCTCTTTCACATGGTTGCACACATTTTGGGGTCAGTAAACTGACACCCACCTCTTAGTGTCAGTTAAGTGCACTCTGCAGCAGGTAGTCTAATGAAACATGACCAGCAAACTTGATAGGTTTATTTTGTCATAACCTGCAAAGAATCAGCCAGAGACAGAGATTAGGTTTCTTTTAATTTCTTTTCTGCAGAATAGGAGAATTGAGAACAGACGCGACGAATCGCTGTCAAACACTGTCTGGACTCAATTCTGCCAGTTCTTTCTTTGCATTTCTCTTTATTGTATAGAAAAAGGAGGTTGGGCTTCTTCACACAGTCACACAGAGAATTGACCAACCGTCTTTACATTCTGGAACCTCCTATGGACATGCCCTTACAAGGGCATGTGACTGACCACAACTAATCAGTTACATATGGAACTAATAACACATGAATGTTTAACGTTTTTAGCTTCCAAGCAACCATCCTAAACAAAGTTAATAATATACTACAAAAGAAAGAGAAGTTAAGTAAATATAAAAAGAAGAATAATATGAGAGTAATAATATGAAAAGAATAATATGAAAAGAATAATATGAAAACATAACTTGTAAAATAAACTCATGAGTAAATGAACAGGAGGATAATTTTTCTAACAAAACTGTGGGTAGGTTGAGCCTGCTTTATAGTAGAAGGTTCTGTCAGCCTGTGTTGATGGACTCTACATTCACAATGTTTCTGAGTGGAAGAATTTCCTGATGGATGAGTCATCATAACTCCTCAGTGACGGCTGGTTTGTTTTGCTGTTAGGACACCATGATGACAACTGTATCCATCAGGTTTTATGAGGCAGTTTGCCGTAGCTCTGGGCCGGTTCGGTCATCAGGCTGAGTCACAGCTACTAAAAAGTTCTTGGTGTTCCGGGTCTGGTTTATTACAGAACTGAACCATGAAGTTCTGCCGGTCCTACTGGGTTCTAGTTGTGCTCATGTTTATCTACTAATTAGTGAACAACCTTCTCAAATAACAAAATGCATTATTTAATGCTGTTATGATGTAGTTTTACCACTCGTGCATTGATGAGGTCAGCAGGGTTTGATAGAACGCTGAATGTTTCCTTGCAGTCTGGTGTCGAGCGGCTTCTCACCACGTTTGGTTCCGCCCCCCCAGACGTCGGTTCCCCACCCGGCCATCGTTCCTGCAGCGGTGAAGCAGGAGCCTGGAGCCAGTCACAGCCAGCAGCCTGGGTAACAACAACCACACTCTGTGCAATGTTGGGCTGGGCAGCAAATCCGTTTTATCCATCTGATGAACTTTCCGTTTTTTAATATTTCATTTTGTTTAGAAAATTTGGATGTTGTTTCCACCAGTGCATTCATTAAATTTCCATCATTAAGAGTAATGTCAGCTCACCCAAAGTTGCCATCTTGTTTGACATCTTGTTTGGTGTGTTTTACAGTTTCTGTTTATCTCGACTCTGAATTCAGGTCAATCCACAGAAGGAAAGTTTAAAATTAAAACCAGTTTTAAAAATATTTTATGGCCTTCGTAGTTTCTTTTCAAACAGGCAGTCTTAAGTAAAATTTGCTTTTTAACATGTTATAATGTTATTCCCTCATCAAAACACACCTGGAGTGTTGCCTTGATTCTTTCATTCATGTTTGAGAAATTCTCTAATCTCCATGGCAACCATTCAGCTCTGCTAAACACCTGAATGGACCTAGCTCTGCCTTTGAGGCTCAGCTCCTCGTCAGAGCTGTAGCTTCTAAGATTCCACCTCAAGGGAGGGAGTTGAGGTGGCAGTTCTCCACCTGAACTCCCCCACTCAGCTCCTTAAGACTAGCCACCATCAATTAGCAATCACCTGGTGGAACTGCCCATCTAGTGAGCTCATATGAGCTACTTCTCAGTGCAATGCTGTTAAAACGTTTTAAGAGGAGCCATGTTGTGATGACTTCCTGAAGGCGGAGTTTCAGAAAGAGGCACTCTGACTTCTCCTCTGCTCCCCTGCAGGAAGCCCCCCTCCAGCTCCGAGCATGACCAGGAAGAGGAGCGGAAGCCCCACATCAAGAAGCCGCTCAACGCCTTCATGCTCTACATGAGGGAGGAGAGGCCCAAAGTTGTGGCTCAGTGCAAAGTGAAGGAGAGCGCCACCATCAACCAGATCCTGGGCCAGCGGGTCAGTCGCTTTGTTACTAGACATTAACCATAGCAAAAAAACGCCGTCAGGTAACCTGTACCGAATGTGATGGTCAGCTGGTGGGCTCCATTCAGCTGTGTGTGTGCTGTATTAATTACCCTCTGCTACCATGTGTTTACAGTGGCATTCTCTGTCAAAAGAGGAACAAGCCAAATATTATGATCTGGCTCGCAAAGAGAGACTGCTGCACTCAAAGCTGTACCCCAACTGGTCAGCCAGAGACAACTATGTGAGTAGACTGACTGACTGTTGAACACACACCATCACATCCTCACCTGACTCATGTCTATGCAGGGGAAGAAGAAGAAGAGGAAGAGGGTGAAGAGTGAAACTCAGCTGGAAGGTGAGATGACATGTTGCTAGGTTACTCAGTTATTGTATGTTGTAGAACATGGCTGTAGTGATCAGATGTCTATTTTGGGGTTTGTAAGTTGTGGAACTGTGTTCCACTGCAGACACAGGGAGGTTAATTGGGACGTTTTTGTTCAAATATGAACCACCTTAGTTTTTTGTTCCTATGAAATGGTACGAAGCTAGTTTATTTTCTTCCCAACTGGTTAAACTCAAGTCTGGCTGCTTTTAAGTCGGCATCAAGCAACAATCAAACAAAATGATGAGATGTTTTAAACCTGAGTCAGGGAGACTCCTCATCCAGCACAGCTTCTGTTCTGCCTGTAAGCACCAAACCAGTGCAGCAGCTGCAGACCTCTCACTTTCCCCAGACATTTATGGGTTTTGTGTTCATGTTAGTGACAGGATCTTTGGCACCTCCATCACACAGAAACGCATCTACCAACTATGTACCACCATGATGCACTTGTTGTGGCCAAGATGATTTCCTATCATCTATCATCTATCAAGTGTAGGTTCGTCCATAAACCTACACTTGTGCTAAGCTACGGCAGCCCGATGTGTTCAATCTATCTGCGTCAGTCTCCACTCCACCTGTATGCATACACCCACCGAAAAATCTGTCGTACTCCATTCATCACGTCAGTCATAAGGATGCTTATTGGTCCCCAGAAAAAGGATAAAAACCTAAACATTATCATTATCAGCAGACTGGAGTTCTGAACAGGGCTGGTATGAATGATGCAGCCTCAGCTCAATTTAAAGCAAGCTACTTCCTAAATCAGTCATCTAGTTATAAATGAGTTGCATAGGAGCTTCTGTAACCTGGATCTGACCTGAGGATCCAGCTTCACCTCTCTCTCTCACTCTGTGTGTGTGTGTTTATGTTCTGCAGTTGCTGCAGCAGCAGGCGACTTCCCTCCACAACTAAAGAAACCTCGAGAGGAGCCGCCACACACACACACTCCGCTCACACAAGCTTCACACACACTCCCTCACCTGACGCATACACACACAGTGTCTCATCTGACACACACCCAGCTGTCCCAGGCCAGCCCCGCCTCCTCCCTGGACTCCCCGGCGACCCCCACCATGGCGCTGGCCTCGCCTGCCGGCCCAGCTGCCACACACACCGAGCACACACACTCCTCCTACAGCCACAGCGGACACGGCTCCCCTTATGGCGAGCAGCTGCAGCCACTGTCCCTCACCACCAAGCCTCCCCGCACCACCCACTTTGTGGGCCGCAACGCCGTCACCCCAGGGCCCCCCACCCCCTCCTCCACAGAAACACCCTCCTCCTCCCACCGATGAGTCGTCTCCTCTGAACAGCCAATCAGCTCTGAGGATCTAAAACATGAAACGTGCCTCTTTCTACATGCTGTAAATAAGCTCTTTTTTTTTCTTTTTTTTAACTTTTTATAGACTTGTCATATTTTATACCAGTATGAAAAGGACATATTTGGTCAATATTTGACTGCATCTAAAATCTGTATTTTTGACTATTTCACTTTTTCTACTTTCTTACTAGGAGGAAACAGTTTTTATGTGAAGGTGAGGTTTGGCACAAGAGTTTGTTTCAGAAAAGCTTTTTTTCGTTTTGTAGTTCTTCATGTTAAGCTAGTTGATGGTTCTTTATGCAGCTGCAAATAAATTCACACAGAATACAAACAGGCTCTCATTATTTTGGCATTTAGCCAATAAAAAATCACTTCATTTTGGTAATCCTGACTGACTAAAAGAGGAACGATGACTTTGTGAGAGGGGAGTCTGTCAGAGCAAAACAGACTGGATGAACAACCATTGAGATATTAAAGCGACGATGAACACTAACACTTTTTGAATTGAGGAGGAAACTGGAGTACCCAGAGAGAACCTAAGAGTCCACTGGTAGAGCATGCTAACTATGAACCTGAATCTTAAGTGTTATACCCAAACTTCTGCTTCTTCTGCCACCAGCTTCAACTGCAGGCCTCTATATAGCATCTGTAAAGATCTAGTTTCCATGGAGACGAACTGTTGTCTATTTCCAGTCTGTTAATTAAATCAGGACGTGGTTAATCCTGTCACAATAAATATATAAATAAATCAGTCATATGATTCTTTAAAATGGGCTTAACAATTTTCATGTGCATGTTTCTTTGTTTTCTTTGTCTCTGCCAAAGAGACTGGACGACGAAGGTTTTCACTCCGGAGCATCGGTCTCAACTCAACCCTACCCGATACGTTTCCGTAGCGTAAGGGGGAGTGAACTTTGACCTCCATTACTAGCCAGGTGCATGACCTCATACCAGACTGTAGCCCAGTAAGGAGGAGCAGGCCAGACAAAAGCTGTTGTGTTTTTGTTGCTAGCTTGCACTTTTTGTTTACAAAAGTCCTAGCATTCAGTTTTCCCCATCGGAGACACTCTGACTCCAAAGAGAAAAATCTGAGTGGCCTAGTAAAAGTCTAGACTTAAATTCAATACATGTATTTTAGTATGACATTTAACACACACACACACACATTGAAAAACCTTAAAACGTTGCTATAAAACGGAGTGGGCCAAAATCCCCAGCTTAGGGTGATGTTAAAGATAAATGGGCAATTATCAAATTTGATGTCCAGAGTGGGACAACTAGTTTAGGAGGAAATTAATTTTTCCCACAGAACCTGGTGGCTTTGGGTGTTTTTATTTATTTATTTATTTATTTATTTGTTCATGTTAGCTTTATCCCAAAATTAACATTTGTTTAGCCTAACTTTAAGTGAGACAAATAAAGGAAAATCACAAGAGATCTGTAAGCAGTAAACACCTTACAGCACCGACCCATTTCCTGACAGACCATAAATAAATTCTTGTTTACAGGTTAAGGAGCGACTCATGCTATTGTGTAAAATGTCTGGTGTTTCTTGTTTGTCTGAGCACACTGAAGGAAAGAGACACTTACGTAATTCAAACAACTCAGCAGCAGAGTCCATACAAGGAAGTAGGCGGAAATAAATGTGTGTTCACAGCGTACCATGACTGATTTGGTTTGGCTCCAGACGAGAGGAGAGCCAGTTCAGATGGATGATGCCTTGGTTGGGTGGAATGAGGCCAGGGACGTGCTTGATGAGCAGGTGAAGCTTGAAATTAATGAAATGCTGGCACTCAGAATGGTAATCAGAAGATCACTTCTTCCTCAGGAACCTAAAACCAAGACTTTCCCTCAATAATATTTCCTGGAATCCTCCCAAAAAGTAAAAAAATAAAGAATTCTTATGTGGTAGAATCAATCGGAGCTACAAAACAACATTAGTCATATATTTAGGAGAGTTTTAGAAACCTGGCTCAAAATTGTTTCTTTTCCTACTGAACATCTATACAAGTTGTATTATCTATATAGATAATGCAACTAAATATCTTGAAATAGGTTGAGTAGCTAATGTGGATGTGGAAAAAACTTGATATTCAAATATTCAGTTTTAGAATTCTGCAATTTCTTTCCAGTTGTTGGACTTTGCACAGAGCCAGATAGGACCTTCTATAAAGCCTGTGTGGTTCTTCATGAAAGAACGACAGAATCTCTGAAAGCTGTTTGGCTGCTGCATTTCTCCAACATGGTTCACAGGCAAAATTCGTCATCATCATCTTGGACCACGTGCTGCGTCATCTTCCCATTCAACAGACGATCAGTGTGATAGATTCCTGGACTCTTGGAGATAAAATCAACTCTTCTTCTGCTCCAGCTAACATCTGGGCTGAGCCAGTCTGGAATCTCACAGCCACTTCCTTCCTTCTCCTCCATCATCCAGAGATCCTGGAGATCATTAGGAGAATGAAGTCCACAAGGTGTGAACTCGACCCCTTTTCCACTGCCCTGGTTAAGGCACACGTTCCAGTATCGCTCCATTGATCACCTCTACAACCAACCAGTCCCTCCAGTCTGGATGTGTTCCATCCCTACTCAAAAATGTCAGTGAAGTCATGACTAAAAAACAATCCACCCGAAACCCAGGAATCCTCACTGACTTCAGAGCTGTGGCTCTAGACATTTCTTTTTGAAGTTTCAGGTTGTTGCCACATAAATACATCACCATCTGAAACCACAGCAGCTGTCTCTATCTGGGTTCAGGTCTGCACATTCAGGAGAAACACCTTTGACCAGAGTAAACCTAAATTGCTCTGGGTATTAAGTTTTTTTTTCTATCACTTTCACTTATAAGGTTAAGGATTTCATATCTAATGGACTTTGAGCACTCCATTTCCCAGAAGTCAGCAGACATTCAGTAATTAATATATTTTCCCCACATTACAGTTCTTGTTCTACAATCATAAAAAGTAAGTACACCCATTTAATATATTTTTACTCATTAAACCTATTATTTTAAGCTTGTACTGTTTTAGTGTTTAGACCTCCATTAAGCAGTGTCACTTTTCCTGTTTTTAACTGATGTGCTGCACCTGTTATAGTCTAATGATCATCTTCACCTCTTTTTCTTCCACTCCTCAACATGCAACCTGCTCCTCTATTTATACTTTAACAAGTAGACAAACGGAACTTTATCATGAATTTTGGATTGCTCTTTGTATGTATTGCAGGAATATTAAATGCGCCACAGAAGTCCAATCCTGACCGAAACATCAAGAGAGAAATTTTGACACAGCCTGAATTTTGGGTCGGACTTTTGCTGCGGATCTAAATTCTAGCAAAACATGTATCTTTAAATGAGTAATATGATAAAGCATTTAAAGATTAAACCCTCTTTATTACATGCTGCATTTATGATTTGTTAAAACAATCAGAGGGATTAAGGCTGAAAAAGAAGACAAGCCACCCTGTTCTAAATTAAATAAATTAGTTTTCTAAAGCTGTTGCGTGAGGTAAGTGCCAGTTAGCTGACTACTTTGTATAATTACTCTGATTGGGCAAGTACCTAAATGAAGTAAGTGTACTTGGTCTGGAAAGAAACTGGTATTGGGACTTAACACATAACGTGTGTGTGCCAAATTTTTCTAATGTCAATCTACTCTGTCAAATAGAGATGTGAAAAAAAACTTTGAATGTTGGATAGTCTTAAAAAGAGAGACTTATTTTTAAAGAGAAGAAGGTGACTCCTCAGGGGAAAATCCACCAGGCCTTTTCCTTCTTTTAAGAATAATGGTGATTTGCAGTTCCACCTCTGTCACTGCAACATTTCTTCTGACTTCCTTCTGATTTTCTGATGAACATAGGCACTGTTAACAGAATTTTAGAAAATACCATCTCTCTAACACTTTGGATAACCTTAAAAATGGATTCCCTCTTCCTGTTGCAGCTGCAGTCAGATTTCTCTGAGCTGATTGTATTTTTACTCTGTTGGACCTTAGGCAGGACTGGGAGATGCCAGGAGGCACCACACACAGACGGGCATCCGGTTCTCCTCTAGGTTCTAGGTTTATCATTATCAACATTCTGAAGAGCAACAATGCAGCTCACTCATGATTTTACCTGAAATGGACGGAAGTTTCCCAAACCTCTGCTGACAAATTGTGCTGTGAACCTCTTTTATGTAACCTTGGTAAAAAATAAATAACAGACACTAAACGCTGCTGGTCATTTGAAATCTCTGCCAGCAGGCTGAACTGCTCTTAAATAACAACAAAACTCTTTCAATTTGGGGCTTTTCTGAGATAAATCAGACTCTGATGGAGGTTTGTCAGTCTTCAGCCCCCCAATATCATATAGTTCAGTGTGGAGAGGGTTTGGACGAGACAGTAGAGAAAAGATTGGAGAAAAAAGAGTTTGATCCATAGACTCGTCCAATAAGAATAAATTCTACAAGTTAATGACCCACGGAAAGAATCCTGCAGGGTTTTGTACACTTTAATTCTCTGGTTAATGGAATATGACATTGATTTAGGATGACCACACCTTAACTGTATGTGCTCCAAGAAGAATAGAAAACTTGGCCAGACCAACTGCTCTTTAGCTTTAGATGTTGCAAATCATTTTGATGAGTTTCCAATAGTAAAACGGTTTAGGATTTTTACTTTTTCAAGAATTAACTTTTTATCTTTTTACAATGTTATTGAACCCTTTGACATTTCGGGAGATTATTTTAAAATCATATCAACAAAGAGACTTTTTTTGTAATGTGCTGGGTAACAAATCATTTCCAGGGGCAGAAAAACAAATGTTTACTTCTTCATAATTTTATGTTTACTGAATAATGACATCATCACACCAACAGGTGAAACTCATTATCCTAATCAAGACAGTGAGGCCTTTTAATGGTGTTGCATTTGCTGCTATAGGACATTTGAGCACCAGACAGGACAACTACACTCACTGTTACTCAGACAAAATCAGGCTAAGATTTTTTGGTTGAATGTCCAGTAATGTTAACGTGCATCTTTGTGTCCAGCCTGGATTATCACCCCGGCAGAGACTGGACCATTTTACTGTTAGCATTCTTTCACAGATTCCATGCAATGTTTCTTTGTAGCTGTTCTTGTTTTCATTTAGAAAAGGCAGTGAGTAAGGAAAGATACTGAAAAATAGAAGTTTTTACATTTTACTTTAATGACCAATAAGTATATTACAACTAAATAACTTTCTCATGATTAAATATATAATATGTATGTACATGAGCAAAAAAAACCTCAATGTTTTCTTTACCAATATATATTTCTACAGAAATAACAGTTACACGGTTCCCACTTTATCTGTCGTCATCAGTTTGTAATGTTCCTGATCATGCCAGTCTTCATATGTGCCGAGTCAGCAGGCGGGGGAACTGCTTCCTAACTTAGTGAAACAATCCGTTGTCTAACATTCTGTGAAACAACCAATGATGTGGCAGACATCCTTTCCCCATTCCTGTCTTTCTCCGTTTCTGCAAACGGGAACACATCTCTGGTCAGTCGTGTCAGCAAGCATGGCATCTCTTTCTTCCCGTCATACTTCCTCCCTTTGGCCTCGAAGGTGTAGGCAACCCTGTGAGAGAGTCGGGTCATCAGCTTAGTCAGCTCCAGGTTAGAGTGACCCTGCTCTTCCAATAATGAGCAGAACGACTGCAGGAAGACTGATCCAGTGAGGTTCATGAACGCACCATAACCTGATGGAAAAGACAAAAGATTTATAAACTGATTTATTTATGTTTATGTACAATTTATGTCAGATTTCACTTTTAATAGACATCACTGGTGTTTCTAAGTTGCTTCTTTAAGTTGCCAGTCTAACTGGTTATTCACCTGGTGATGTCGCAAACATCACAGCCGTATCCACGGGAACAGAAAGGTAGGGTGGGAATCTGCTGACTGATGAATCAACCTCCACTCCATCATCTAGAGCGCCTCCTCGGCACGCCTGCAAGGGTGGAATGGAGATGCATCAAACCAACCGAGAAAACATCAGTGTGAGAAAAGTTGAAGTCTTCTGTAATTTGTTTTCAAATGAAATCGTCACTGTTGTGCTGTTTGTGTGTCACTAAGAATAAAGGCATACCTGTATGAGGAACAGTTTGGTCTTTTTCTCCATGCATTCATTATCAAAGTACGTGAAGACACGAGACAGTCGGACAGGTTTCCCATCTGATCCGAACACGCAGCCCTCCTCCCCGTGAGACGACAGGACAGCCAGGAAGCAGTCCTTCACAGGCCGCCTGCTTTCTGAGGCGACGCAAACACCCAACATTACAGACATTACTGTCAGTGACTAAGGGAGTAGGTTAAGCAACAAGCATCATGTGATTGTACACAATGTTAAAAATATTAGGAATGTGTGCAGTCAATGCACCTTTCAGTATAACAGTCATTGAACTGTGTTTAATCATGGGAGTGTTGACAGAGAAACAGGCACCAGGTGTTCCTGCACTCCTCTTTCATTTATCTCAATCAGTCATTTTAGCATAAACTTTTATCTATTAGTGATAAAAAAGCAATAAACGCAGCATGAACACTGAGGCTTTCCTCTGTCTAGATGATATGTGTCTAATGATGCTTCATTTTCTGATTCAGTGTTACATAATCCCAACTGGAAAACTTGCTTTTCAATAATGTATTATTATTGTTTATTTGTTTTTTAATCGCTCATCAAAATCAAATATTCTCTGATTCAGCTGTTATAGGTGACATGTTATACATTAGTCCTGAAGTTTTTGTCTGGTTTGATTTTTTTCAATAAGTTGCAAAAAAGAAGACTTTGATTAAAACATTCTAAATAATCTGTGGAAACCTCCTTTTTACTGCCGAGGCTATTAGATACGACGTTAAGAAGGTTTAATGGAAAACCGACAGATCAACACATTTCACAGTTATTCAGTTATTTTAGACTGGAGCTCACTAATGCAAAGCTTTTTCCAGAATATGTGGAGCTTTGAGCTTCGGAACCTTTAAGTTCAGCTCTAGCTGACCTTTGAAGGGATGGAACCAAGCAGAGTGGTCGTTCTCCATGGCTCAGACAGCTTCATCAACACATTTCATTTTCTATATAAGCAGCTTAGAAAAAATTAGAAGACCACTTGCTAACACAATACAAGACTTTTTTAGCTCATTTTGGAGATCCTGTCATGGGAATCATCAGTCAATGGATAATTGAAACTGAAACTAGGTTTGTAAGGTCCTTCAGGAAAACTGTCTGTGAGCTTTGGTATTGGTCTAACAAAATCTGATGACATCCTTTTTCTTGTTACAGTAAAAAATTAACATGGATCCAAATAAGAAGAAAAACAAAGAGCGCCCATTTGCTCTCTCCAGAGTTAAAAGAATCCTTCTGGAGATGAATGAATGAATGAATCTGACAGCTCAGAAGTTGACATTGATCTGTTACCTTCAGAGAACAGGTTGTAGATTTCCTTGCTGCTCGGGTCCATGTGAAGTTCCACCTTGTAGCCCAGTTTAGTGAGGATGCGGTGAAGCTTCTTAGCATCACGGTTGGCCCCAGACCTCTTTTCTAAGGGAACCCCAGAGTCAAAGGTTGCTACAGACACCAACACGGCTCTGTTGCACTCCTCTGGTCCGTCCATGACTCCTTTCACACTGACATGTAGTTCATGTGAACCTCTATCAGCTTTGATGTGTGCAGTATCTCTGTTAGACTTTGAGTCTGTGCATCATTCTCCATTCAAACTAGAGCTAAGCTATAAATCCATAACCACGCCTGTTTGATAATACACCTGGTTACCTTGTAGGCTGAGTTGTGAAGTCACATGATTTGAAATTCCATTGTTGCAACATTTACTCTTCCGGAAAGCGATTTTCTTCTTCCCACAGTTGTAATAAATGCTGGGAAGCAGATTACTGCTTGTTGCATCTGATTAACATTCATTTAGTCCCAATCTGTGATCAAAATTGTCGCTTTTAGAGCAACGGTTTTGAGAACGACCATTCAGGTGTTTACGCCTGAAGCTTCATTCAGGCGTAAAGGTTCTGATCTGTCAGAACGTCAGCAATCAGTTTTGAGTGGAATACTGATGTTGACGGCAAAATGAAACAGAGGAATCTCATTGTTCCAGAACCTCGGTGTCTTTTCTCACACAGTGAGGCTGAAAAAATAGCACATCAAATTTCTTTTCCATTGTATCCTAAAGGACTCACAGTTCTGAAAGGGTTTCCTTCCTGATAAAGTTCATAGTTATTGTTCTGGTGGTTGTACTGCTCCTGGATGAATCTGGGGGCCTCCCGTGGCCCCGAGACTGTGGTCCTGGTCAATATGTCCCAGGGTTCTGGTTCAGTGTGTGTGCTGGCCTCTGCCTGGACCTGGCTCAGGGGCCTTTGATGCATTTGTGGACCTTGGGGCATCTTAAGCTGGCGGAGAGGTTTCTACCATCCCACTGCAGATGCTCTCTGCTTTAAGGAGTACATTATGGTTCTGTAGGTTCATTTATGAATACATTGGAATATGCATAGAAGCTGGCTATGTCACTCTTTTTTTTTTTTTTACCAGTATTTCTTTGGTTTTCTTTTTGGCAGAACCAAACATTTAGCTGGATGTGATGGCTGCTGTTACAGCCACACAATTGTGGTAACATTCAATCACACCACACACAATACTTCTATCAGTCTCACCACACTTATGTTTGGGTTTCTTTAAAATCTAGGATTTAATTTACAGAATAAGTGTTTTTTGTTTAGAATGCAACACATCATAACACTGTATACTAGAATAATTTTAGTTTACACTGTTATATGTTTTGCTTGATTTAACCTTTGTTTGTTTTGAGTTACCTGAGTGCTCCAGTCCTTCAGGGGAACAAAGAGGTGGAGAAAGCCTATAGACTGCAAATTGGTCCATATCACAACTCAGCAGGGGGGAATGGGATTCTCTAATGTTAGTTTCAGTTAGATTTTTGTGTGTTCTCCCCTTTGTGTCTTCTGTGTGGCCTGGTCAGCCAGTACTTAAGTTTCCCCTTTGTCTCATTTAGAGAGGTCTGTTTGTTTGAGTTGGTCTGAGTTGAAGTTTGTTACTTTGTCCTCTTTTATTGGCCCTTTGTCTTTTTAAAAAAAAATTATTTACCCAAGTTTCTGTTTTGGGTTAAGTAAAAACCAATTCTTTTTGATTTTAAACTTGCGCCTGGCTCAGCTTTGACTGCTCGGTCCATCACACTGGGTATGATGGCCAGAAAGAATTATGGTTTGGATGGCTTTAGGAGACTGAACCCCACCTTGAAGGGATTTTGATTAGGTCCATCCTCTAACAATGTGGCAAATGAATGAACTGTTGATAAAAATATTATTATAATGAAGTTATTTAAATATAGAACATTTACTTGAACTTGTTGGAGCTGGAATACAAGATGCTGTCTCTTGAAACTACTGGAGATTCACTCTCCAGATTGTAGGCTTGATGTTGATGAAAATCAAGCAAGTGTTATCACTAGACAACAAAATACTAAAATATGAATGTTTTAATGGACTTTTAACACCTGATGAAAGGGACTTTTAAAAACTTTAAGTATGTTTTGTTAAGTGCATTAAGTAACCTCCCTGACCAAAATTACTGATTTACTTTGTGAATTTTACACGGTATTATTGCATTTAATGCTTTAGTACCTATTAATAATCTTGTTCTTTCATATAAATGTCCTTTTTGTTCAGTAAAAGATTATTTTCCATTATTTTATGCATTGTTTTATAATATAGGATTTGTTTATAATTCTCAGTGAAACTTTGGACTCTTTTGGAGAATGTTTCACAAAACAGTTTATTTCTGTATTTTCATATCACAAAAAGAATAATAAAGGAGAATCGGTCGCATGCAGTCGGTCAAGGAAGCAATACTTCATGTTTTCCACCAGGGGGCGATGAGGCATCTGCGGTTTCCTGTGACGTAAGTTAGATGCGCCCGCAGTTGTTCCCCGGCGGCTGAGCTCAGTTTTATTTTAGACAAGCTGGAAGGTGGACATCTTAACCGTCCTTTTTGCTGGACAGCCAGAACAGAGGATAGACAGGACATGTCTGTTAGAGTTTTCAGAAGAATGTGCTCTTGTTAGGAGTTAGGTCTGTCTTCTCCACGTGCTTCCAGAGTTTTACGTGGTTTCATAGTTTTTTACAATTATAGTGTTTTAATGGGACGAGAAGACATTTCCCGACCGCGCAGGAAGGAGGACATCCCGGACAGGTGAGAGACACTTGTCCGGCAGCTTGTAGATTTGTCTCGTTGTTCTCAGTCGGTTTTGGTTACGTTTTTATGGATGTACGAGGAAGAAAATCTAATCAAAACTGAAAAGAAACCAACAAGCTTTCCTCTGGTCCTGCTCCTGTATGAGAAATCCATATCAATTCACCAAGTTATTAAAAGAAAGAAAGGCATAAATCAGGCAGCAGGTCAAATACTGAAACATCTGATTATTTCAAATTTAGTAAACTTATCAAACTAAGCCCTCCCGCCATTTTGCGTCGAGTAAAATCATCAAACTATATTTGTGTTATTTTATTGACCACTTTAGTTCTTGACCGCTTGGCGAGCAACTGGAAAAGGTTTTGTGTAGCAACATGTTGAAGACCCCTGAGCTAACAGGTCAATATCTAGGAACCAGAGATGGTATTCCACAGTAACATGTCCTGGGTGACACCATCAGTTGTTGCTTATCCACCTTATTTGCTTTGCTGCTGCTCTTTAAATTTCTGCTGGGTTGTTTGGTTTGAATGCCAGGCAGATGGAGTTGGGTTATGATGGATGGAAGAGATGGTTTACACTTCTTCCTTCTCTCTCTGCTCCATGGAACCTCCTGATCAACTCCTCTGAGTTCTGGGCTCATAGTTCAGGTGTTGTCTGAACGGTGGAGATGCTAATCAGCTGCTATATAGTATCCAGAACCAGACTGAATTATAGTCCAAACATGCAACGCCTCAACCCAGGCAAATGATGCACTAAAGTCTAGAAAAAGAACTAACCAGAAGTAATGTAACAAAGCTGCTCCAACAGGCTGCCACCGTGAGTGGTGCCATTCTATACATTGACATTGAAGAAGAATTAAGCTGGCAGCTAGCTGTTAAATGAAAACGGCAGAAAACACAAGATGATTCATCTTTCTGCAGGTATGCTTGACTCCTGCTTTATTGCTGTTGCTGGTTTTCCTGAACACAAAAGAAAATGAAAATGTTTTTGAGTACTTGATTGATTTATCTCCGATCAGATAAGTTCACGGGAAAATTGACCAGTGGTGCATGATTTATTTATTTTTTAACAAGGTTCACAATTGGTCTGAAAAGCTTTGTAAATGTCTGAAGGAAAAAATGAGAATGGATAATTGTTAGTGATTGTAGACTGTAGCTGATAAATGCATGCTCTGCCAGAAACAGTAAAAGCCGTTCTTCCAACCTCTTTGGTCTTTAGACAACTTTACATCAGGTTTAAGTCAGACCTGTGGCTCTTTATCTCTGTTTCATTTAATCTATAAACAGTTTAAATACATCAAAAAGTCGCTTTGAGGGACGCAGCAGTAATCAGCGACGGACACCATGGGCCTTGCTTAACAGATCTGAATGTTAGATCTGGTAGTAGAGCCCATCGAAATAAATCTATGAAATAACCGCTTGCTACAGACCTGAAGCAGAAGCTGTCCAAACATTGTGTGTTTTGTGATTTGAAGCACAGTAAGAGACAGTCACAGAGAGACAATCATGGAGACAGACAGGGTGACTGTGGGTTTGTGTCCAACAGGTGGCAGGACTACACAGCGGTGGGGAAGAGACTGAAAGGAACTCGCTTCATCGCCTTCAAAGTCCCTCTGAAGCAGGTCAGCAGCGTGTCACAGTGGACTCTGGGAAAAGAAGTGTGTCTGTTTTTACCAGTGACACTCTGTCTGCTTCTGCTCAGGCTTTGATTAGGACGCTCCCCCCCTCTGAGGTGTTTGGTCCCTGGGAGCTGCTGGATGCTCTGAAGGAGGACAACTATGAGCTGGGGCTGATCATTGACCTGACTTTCACAACACGTTATTACAATCTGCAGGTGAACACACACGCACACACAGTTGTGTTTTCATGACTTGTGGGGACTTTACATTGACTTCCATTCACTTTTTACAGCCTAAACCCTTAACCTTAACCATCACTAATACCGACTTGAAAAGTTTAAAGTCAATTAGTCCCTTACTTCAACGGCCCCTGGGGGCAGACATGTTGTGAAGCTACTGAACTTGAGGCGATGTGTGTGTGTGTGTGGGGGTGTGCGTGTGTATGTTTCTGCAGGACCTTCCTCAGTCACTGCTGTGTGTTAAGATCTTCACAGCTGGCCATGAGGTTCCCAGTGATCAAACCATCCTGAGCTTCAAGCGCACCGTCCACAGGTTCCTCCGAGACAACCAGGACAACGGTGAGGAAGAGCTGAGCCACAATTTCCTGAGGGAGTCTTCCCAAAGGATCAATAAAGTACAAGTCTAAGTCTAAATAGACAATAAAATCAATGACAAAAGAGTTAGTTTTAATGAGATAACTTTCTAAAAAAAAGTTGACCTATATGAACATCAGGTATATATCAGATTATTTCTGTCCTTGTTCATCTCTTTTTCTATTTGTTTAAACACCAATTTCTTTTGCAGACAAGCTGATCGGGGTCCATTGTACCCATGGACTGAACCGCACCGGCTACCTGATCTGCAGGTAGGTTCATCCAGACCACTTGCAGCGTGAGCAGGAGCCACAGGCCACTCTAACCGCTGTGTGTGACCTGCAGGTATCTGATCGACGTGGACGGGATGGCCCCTGCCCAGGCGGTGCAGCGTAAGTCTCGTGCTTTCAGACCCCAGCAGGAGGATTCTGTGACCGATCTCACTCTGCTGCTGTTCTCTGCAGTGTTCAACTCGTCCCGGGGCTACGCTATCGAGAGACAGAACTACCTGGATGACCTTCAGCACGGTCCAAAACGGAGGTGACACATCATGTCCTTTTCCACCAACCCAACAGTCCGCTCTCACTTTCTGATCAGCATATTAAGCCTATTACCATCCAGGCAGTGACGCTGTCATACCACCAGGCAGCTAGAACAGCTCTGACCGCAGTAGACTAGTAGTTTAGGAAGTGACTGCACACATCAGCAGGTTTTAGCTGTACAGAAAGATGAGTCCTGGTGGACTGAGTGGACTGAGTGTCCATTTCCTGTATTATCTCCGTCAGTTAAAAAAAACTGATTTATTGACATCTGGAGGAGAAACTGTTGCTCTATATAGGGAGCAGCTCCTGGCCCCTGTGGCCCCTCTGGCCCCTGGATCATTAGGGACAGTAGTTGGGAAAGTGGAAACAGAGTTTACTCATCTAAATGTTGGAAACTTGTTCTTTGTTTGTTAAATTGTGCAGAAAAATTTTACCTAAAATCTTCTTCATGCTTTTGAGAGATTTTTATTGGATGATTGCCGGGTGACCATCTGCTCTGATTGTTACCACAGTAACGCGGGCATGGAGGAGTGTGAGCAGGAGCCACAGAGAGGCCAGGCCGTCCAGCGGCCGCCTGTCGCAGCTTCCCCCAGGAGAGTGCACTGCAACTACTACAGGTACATCCCATCTCCCTTTATGGACATGTCACTGTCTCAGTTTCCTTGAAGCAGGTTGCCGTAGGAACATCTGAAAGCTTTCTCAGGAGCGGCAACACATTCCTTCCCACTGGCTCAACTCAGCTCTGAACCACTGACATTTTACTGTAATTGTGAAAATAAATATTATAATGTTATTAAACATTATAATATAAAAATATATAAACATTATGAAAAAAAACATAATGAAAATAATATTATAAAATGTGAAAACATTAAAAATACATAAAGTTTTTTTAACCCATAATTTTTGCTAAAATGTAAATAATAATTAGCTATTCTGTATTTTCTAAATTAAGACATGAGGTGTCAGAAGAAATCCAGAACAGTTTTAAAAACTAAATAAAGTTCTTTAGTTTCAAATGAACTGTTCCAATAATTCTAAATCATTAATGAAAGATTCATAAATGTTAGAGTACTTGTGACATAAAACATATTTAAAGCATAAAACTGTCTTTATAGATTTAAACATATTTTAATAATCCAAACACAAATGTTTTAAAAAATCTATGAAAAAAGTCAAAACTAAATGTCGTAAAAATATTTTAAAAATGCCTCATAACATTGTTCTTAAAATGTAAATATTAATTGTTGTTTTAATTATTATTGTATGTGAAATTCAATAAATGTTTCATTTAACTGAGTAAGAAGGAAATCCTGAAGAACAAAACAAATATGTTTATAAAAGTGAAGCAATGTTCATTCTTGTTTTGTGAATCCTGCAGGTCACATCGGCGTGGAGGACCGAGCCACCGCTCTCACCCGTACGCCCCTCAACCCGCCCACACACCCCGCCCTCCATTACTCGCTCGCCCTCCTCCATTACTCGCCCGCCCTCCATTACTCGCTCATCCTCCTCTGGCTCCTCCACCAGCCTTGTTCCATCCCTACAGATGGGCCCCTCAGCCCCCAGCTCAATGGAGAGCCCCTCATTCAGGCACCAGCAGGTCCAGGTACCCCCCTCCACCTGTTTCACAGTGGAACTCCTCCTTTGCCTTGCTAGACAGAGGTGGAGCTCTTCCCAACCTTCCTCATTACTGCCCCAACTGGACATCTGTTGCTAATGGAGACGGATCAGCTGAGGGCAGGAGTGGGCCAAATTTAAGCAACCAGGTCAGAACCTCCCAGAGACCCAGTGCTAACGGATACGATGGCTGTTAGTTACCAAGACAAAGCAGGTTAAAGGGGACATAACGTACAAACCCCCTTTTTTTTGCCCTTAACTCAGTTTTTTGTGTAATTTGAGCCTCTAGCAGTGCCATGTGTCCTTATTGCAGTCCAGGCTTTCAGACTGTCCTCACTGTTTGAGCTAAGCCTAAAATTGAACTCAGTCTGTTCGTTCAGATGGATCCCATCCACAACAGGTCATCTCACCAAAAACTCCCCAAAAAAAGTCAATTCAACTGAATCAAAAACGCACATTCAAGGTCAAGTTCACTTTATTTTTTAACCTGGTTGAACAGTTTTCTAAGGAAACTCAGCAGATTGATTCCTCCTGGACCAACATGTAGTGACAGCACAAACAAAAATGCCTTTTTTTTAAAGAATTTTTTTGACTCTAGTTGGATTTATTATATTTTTTTGACTCCAGTGTTTCTTTTTTACTCTAATGGGCTTTATTTTAAAGTGCTCAGACAGAAAAGTAGATGAGAGTTAGAGCGCCCACTTTAAACACTGCGCCACACGGCGCCCTGGGAAATGCCTTTTTAACAGGAAGAAAGTTCCAACAGAACCAGAACGGAGCTCAGTGTGAGTGGCCATCTGCTGCGACCGAGTGGAGCAGGGCTGGCCCAAGCCTCTATGGGGCCCTAAGCGAAATTTGGTTTTGGGGCCCTCTAGTTCTGCTAACAATGTGGACTGGCTACCATCAGCAGTCTGATCATTAGACCATTCACACACCTGCTATAAACTTATTGCATCTCTGGCAGTGCTGTTTACATTATATACATGTATAATATAGAATACATTTATTGGCCAACTGATTTCTGGGTGCCGATTTGCTTCATTTTGGGGGACTGTGATCTGCTGATACTTACACATGAAGCCCATCTTATCCCTTAATCTTATCTTCGTCAGCAAAGGTTTAAAAATCAGCCTCTGTCCTCTTCTGCTCTACAGTGAGAGATTTGACTGAGATCGGCCCAACAGGTCAGGTAATCTGAATGATTACAGTTAACAATATTCACCCCACTGTTACTAACTCAATGACTTTCATGCTATAATTAGCGACATTTCATTACAGACAGAAATTAGCGACATCAGCCAAAATCAGCAGGTCAGGCTTTTTAAAAATCGGTAACCAGGGATCGGCCAGAAAACTGCAATCGGTGCAGCTCTACACACATATTCATGACATTCTTTGATTAAATAAATTTCTCTTAAGCGTTACTCCAAAAGCTAAAAATGTAATTTATACCAGATGAGTCTTTCTCCCCTGAGAATGTGGACCGGTACCGGTACTGGACTGATTCTGAGCCTTCAAATGATTTTAACAGAAGTTTCACATAACTTAGAAGTTGATGTAAAAATAATGTTTGTTTTAGCTACAAAATGATTATGATCAGCAGCAAACAACAAATCCCCAACTACAGCATAGAGCAGCTCATCGATGTAGCAGCTATGTAGCCTGACGTAAAAACATTTTGCTGGACAATGTCAAACACTGAGAAGTTTTAATTATTCTTATCAAACGTTATCAAACACGGCATTTTGAAGTCAAAAATACCTCAGAAATATACAGAGCCACCATGAGAATCAACTCATGTAAAGTTTAAACTCAGTTTCACACAAACACAAAGACCCTAGCATTATGTTTGGCTGTTGAACTGGACCGTTCCAGGTCGCTATCAGGCTAGCAGCTTTACAAATCTTTAACATTACATTACATTACATTACCAAGACACATTAAAACAAACCTTTATCTTGTCTTTTTTTCTATTCTAACTTTTTATTTTCTCCCTCCCTGAAGGATAAGTCCTTTTTTGAGACCGGAACTTTGGACTTTTGGATGCGCTCTGCACTTTGCATGGCAGCTCATGTTACCGGTGAAGCATGCGGTACCTACCACGGCCACCAGGGGCCCCCAAGAGCCCCTTTTCTTTTTTATCAATAAAATAATTTCTACATACATTATCATAATATATTATTGTAAAAACAAATCACTTTATAGTAAAATTGGATGTTTTTGATATTACAATGACATAGAAATTATTACAAAAAAAAAAAAGCTAAACTGAGGGGGGCCCCTTAGTGGCCTTGGGGCCCTATGCGGCTGCTTAGTTTGCTTATGCCTAGGGCCGGCCCTGGAGTGGAGGTTTGAGGAGACAGCAGAGACAACATTAGCTGTGTTAAGAGCAGCACAGTTCTGGTACCAGCTGCTGCTGTCTTCACTTTTTTTTGTTTTTCATCTCTAGATCAGATTTTTTATTGCATATAATGATGTTCTTTTTACAACTCTTCCCCTAAGTGATCCAAATAAAACTTTATTTCATTGTAACTTTTAGTTTGGCTTTTTTTGTGTTGTTTAAAGCAGCTTTAAAAGTCTGTCATTTCGGTGAAAACCCTTTGAGGATGTGTTTCACTTTTTGTGCTGACAGATCCCTTATTTTTCCAATTATTGTATGTGATCATCTCAGATACACATTCATCTGTTTTCTTTATAATAAATATTTTCTTTATAAAAAAAAGTTCACTGTATTTTTGTTGTGGAACAAAATGATCCTCTGAGTTTATGCCAGTATAGTCAAATCGTCAGACTGAATCCGAGAAGGCATAGTACTTTCTGAATTATTGAGGGGTTAAAGGTCGCAGGATGCAGCTGTAGAGAAGGCAACTGTTGCATGGTCTGCTGCTGCAGAGTGCATTGCCGCCAGTGTAGAGCTTGTCCATCCATCAACCAGGAAGTAGATGAAAAGAAACCTCAGAGGAAATCTTCAGACAGTTCTGGACACCTGGAGAAGAACAGGTGAGAGCCAGAAGGGGCCTGCTGGACAACCTGGACAAATCACTACAGCAGAGCTACAGGCTGTAGTTCTGCTGTATGGCTGTAATGTAATTTTACAGCTGGACATTAATGATCAGGCTGAAATCTGGGAGCAGTGCTGTGACCTGAACCTTCAGAGTCACATAAAGACAATTACAAAGTCGGCCTTCTATCACCTGAAGAACATTTCCAGGATTAGAGGACTAATGTCTCAGGTCTTCTGGTTCTGGTCTGCTTTGCATCCAGAACCAGAACCAAAAAGAAAGCAAGAAAGAAAGGAAAGCGGATATTCTACTCCGGTAAGACTTTAGCACACAAGTAAGTCACATTAATTTCAGTTTGCAGTTACTTTAATATTTTAAATATCTAAAAGTATAATAACATTATATATATTAATATATGCTATTTAAAAAGTTTAACCACTGTAGATGAAAACATAAGATTAGAATCTCTGCCAAATTTAAATGACCTTTTAATGAGCTGCAACTGCTGCGGTGTGCGCATGCGCCTCAGCTGTCACGACTCGAACATCGCTGCGGCTTCTGCGGTGGAAACATGGCGATGAGGGCGCTCAGAGGGATGGTGAACGGGGCCATGAGCGAGTTTTCATCGGCCGTCAGCGGGAACAGACCGACGGCCGCCGCTCCGGTCCACCCGGCCGCCGCCGCCGCCGCCTCCAGGGAACATGCGATGGCTGTTAGCCGGGATTACATCTCCCAGCCCCGCCTGAGTGAGTGTGTGGATGTGTGTGGTGATGCTGTTTGTTTCTGACAGCTCAGAAGAAGGTCAGAAAGGTGTCAGTCACTGAACGTCATCTGTTAACAGCTGATATAGAGATGAATCCTTTGCTCACTTTTGTCTTTCTGTCCTCATTTTTTCCAGCTGATTCAGACGTTTTTGGAGACAGTTTGGGGCTTAAAGTGACAGTAAACATTACAACAACTTTGTCTCAGTCAAGGAATGCCAAGGCTACTGTATGCTGGCCACCGGTTTTATGGAGGGCTTGGGGCAGAATTTGATCTATGCCACCTTCCCCCCAGAATCCTGAACAGTACCAAAGCTGCTGGGCTCATAAAGCCAGAACTTTGCTCATATTTCTAAATGCAAGTCGAAAAATGAGAAGGATTTGCTGTTTGCTGCTCTGTGTAACCAGGCCGACAACTATTAGAGATAAAATGGATTTGCTTGCTAACTTCAGTAACCTGAAGCTTTTTATTTTTCCCAGTGCTTCACTCAGCATATTCTGCCATCCATATTGATTCCCTTCAGTTTTTCAGTTCACAGGTCATTAACCTCAATCCTAATCTATTTTCAGACATGTAAACTATTCTGGATCCAGACATTAAACAGCATCAGCATAAAGAAAGATCCCCATCAGCAGAACAGAGCAAGATGTTGAAGTGATAAACAAAAGAGAATTTTCTGCACCATATCAACATCTATAGACATTGGCCATGACTAAACTTGGCCACAAACAGGTTTTCTAGGTGAACAATGACCCCAGGTCTACAACCAGATTAGCTCTCTACATTTGGAGTGGCCATCAAAAAAACCTTCAAATATCCAGTAGAAAATCTGTTTTCAGGACTGAAATAAATTCAAAGAATTCTAATTGACTTCATGTCAGTAAGAAAAACATTCTGGATTTAGGTGTGTGTCTGAAGAAGGCTGTGTTTCACTGGGTTGCTGCTCTCTGTATTTCAGCCTATAAAACTGTTTCTGGAGTCAATGGTCCTCTGGTGATTTTGGATAAAGTCAAGGTAAGAAGCAGAAATGTGTGTAGAGTCTGGAAACTATTATTTTGTCCACATTAATCCAACTACGATTAGACTCACCTCTGCAGACACCTGAAGCCCAGCTAAGAATGTTTCACACCAGCAGTTTGTGGCGATTCAGTGGGATGACATCCAATGGGTTTCTACTGCAGAGTTAATTTGGAATAAAATATAAATGTCAGGATTCTTGAGTCTTTGTCAAACCATGACATGTCAAGACTATTCAGTAGGTTTTGAATAGTGGTGTTAATGCTTGCTGGTCATGTGTCACTTGAACAGTTTCCAAAGTACGCTGAGATTGTCCATCTCACTTTGCCTGATGGTACCAAGAGGAGTGGGCAGGTGCTGGAGGTCACTGGCTCCAAAGCTGTGGTGCAGGTGAGACTGACATTTCCAAACCTTCCAAACAATTCAGTACTTTATGTCTCAGTAACGTATCTTAACTTATCAGGTAAAACTAAGAAAACAGAAAAAAACTGTAAAATAAAAACATTTGCTTTAAATGTTAGGATGTTAAAAATATGTCTAGTTGCATAATGTAAATTATTTTACTGTTTTATGTTTTTATTGATCAGTCGACTTTTCCTAAAAAGGTACAAATTAGTGATATTTCAAAGAAAGTTCACCCTCCACCACTAACACCACTGGAGCTTAAAGTTGGTCTTCTGCTGCTAATCAGTTGAAGAATGGTAATTAGCATTATTCCCAACTATAAAAAATAAATCATTGTACAGTAATAAAGATTATTACTGCATAATGATAACTGACCTGAAACAGGAACAGTCTAATTTGATTTATTGTGAGATAATGATGGAAAAAAATATATTTTTATGGTGTATGTAAACTTCTGGTTTCAGCTGTATAACACTGAACAGAAAAAAAGGTGATAGCTTCAGTACAGTAATAATATTATTACAGAACCATTACTACATGGAACGTTTATTTGGAAATTAGTAATTGCGATGCAATTTTTAAAAAACTCCTGAGTCTGTTTGTATTCATAAATAATGGGAACATTAAGGACAATCTTTGATTATTATAGCAAATCCCCTCTGAGGTCTCACTGTCAGAGCAACGTCCAGAGAAACAGCAATAATTCCCAGACCAACATGGGGATCTTCAGTTCAGAGCAGCAAGACAGGAAAATACAGCACCAATATCTTCTAGCAGCCATTAAGCACGGTGGTGGAGGAGAGGTGGTGATTTGGGTTTGCAATGCAGCCACAGGATCTGGGCACCTTGCAGTGATTGACTTTACCATGAACTCTCAAATATCCAGTGTCTGCAACAGGGAGGCTGAGAGAGAACAAAGTCAAGGTGTTGAAGAAAACAACCCTGAGGAAAAGCTTAGAAGTCACACAGATTGAAAACATCAGAAGACATTGGGGCAGCCAAAACCTTTTACCAAAAAAATGAAGTAAAATTTTAAAGAAGATTGGGCTAAATTGTCTCCAGTAAACTAGACAGGCTCCATTATTACTGCATTTCTCCCGCTCACCTCATTTGATAAGCTTCCATTCTGCTGTTTGTATTTGTCTAAATTCTCTGCAGGTGTTTGAGGGCACTGCAGGCATCGATGCAAAGAAGACCAGCTGTGAATTTACTGGAGACATCTTACGGACGCCTGTCTCTGAGGACATGTTGGGTAGATGTCTTCGCTCTCCATTCAGCCATATTTAGTCTAGTATGTTTCCTCTCAGACAGCAGAGCAGAATTTTTCATACGTTTTCAGGGCGTGTGTTTAACGGTTCTGGCAAACCCATCGACAGAGGACCGGCAGTGCTGGCAGAAGACTTCTTGGACATCATGGGTATGTCTGTTGTGACTTTTAGTTTTCAGAATATTTACTCAGTGTAAAATGCTGAAGTAAAGACGGTTCCCCATGTTTTCTAAAATCACTGTGACACAGTCTTCCTTAGTGTGTCTGTGTCAATGTGTGTGTTGTTCCACAGGCCAGCCCATAAACCCCCAGTGTCGCATCTACCCAGAGGAGATAATCCAGACCGGCATATCTGCCATCGATGGCATGAACAGCATTGCTAGGGGACAGAAAATCCCCATCTTCTCTGCTGCTGGGCTGCCACACAATGAGGTACACATGCATTCACCAACATGGTGTATTCCCATCTCAGAGCATCAAAACACCTAAAAGATTAGTTTCTGTCCACAAACTGACAGACTTTCTAAGGTGTTAACAAAATGTGTGTGAGTCAGACAGAGTTCATTCTGGAGATGTACCAGTGAGACTTCTATTGGCCCACACCAAATTCTGGTTTTCCTGAGTTCTGGCCCACTGATTCTGTTTTTAGAAGGGACAGGTAGCCCTTTATTGATAACTCAAGACACACACACACACACACACACCCACACACCCACGCCCCCCCACGCCCACACACACACACACGCACATCACTCAATGGACAGATAAAAATATTGACATTATCTAGAACACACAAATCTTGAGACAATGTATGTTAAAAACTCTGACAGTTTTGGGGAGAAAAGACTTGCAGTCCTCATTAACACCTGGGAGCTGCAGTGACCTTTGGCTGCTCCTTAGACTGTCCACCATGTCCATAAGGAGGGAGTGAGACATTGTCCATCACAGCTCTGGTCTTCTTCAGCTTTCTGTCTCTCACTAACTGTTCCAGAGAGCCGCCTCATTCCTTCAGCTGACTGTAGTCAGCTGAAGGAATGAGGCTTATTGAGTTTTATTGAGGTTTATTGAGTCTAATAGAGTCCTTCACCTTCACCACTGCACTGTTATGGCAACTTCTATGTTTTTGTGAAAAATCAATAATAATAAAATCAGTCAATAATAAAATGTATTCTTATGCATGTGCAGATTGTTAAAAGTGTGACATTTTAGTATTAATACATTAATCATTTATTAATTATTAATACAAAAAAATTCCCAGTTTTCAGAACTAGTTTTTTCATTGAATCAAAGTTAACAGAATGTACTTTTTGAATTGTTCTTCATCAGAAAAGCTGCAGTCTCTGTGTGCATGCCAAAGAGAACGTAGATCTGGAGCACACCTCTGGGATTTCCAAACCCGTTGTGCTCTTTGACAGAGGCAGAAAGCTCAAATGGATAAACTTTTATTTAGTATTTTCATATGTTGCACTCACTGATTGGAAAAGGATCTGATTTTTGACATTGTGACGGGCCGTTCACCCGTCAGGTCCGATCAAGCTGCTCACTGTTCTTTTTTTAATGAACCAAACAAAAACTGTGCAGCCTCAGGCTTCTAACACTAGTATTTCTAACTAGTGTTAGAAATACTGCAGGTTTTATTCTAATTGACCATTTTAGCAAAATGAAGTTAAGCTTATGGCCAATAAAAATTCAGGTCATTGTTTTGTTCCAATATGAAGTATTATGCAATGTGAGACATTTGTAAACATTTCATACCATTTACAAATATATCTGAAAACATCTTAAAAATTCAACAACAGAAAAAAAGCAAAATAAAAATATTAAAAAATGAAAAAACAAAATCCTACATCAACAACACATAAAACACAAATACAAATAAAATGGGTAAGTTAGCAAGCTAGAAATGCCAAAACTGAACAAAAATCAATTTCAGCCTAAACTTAATGACAAATGATAAATGATGGAGAGAATCTTGAAATACATTCTGAACTGGAAACTGAACCAATGCATGAAGCTGCATGGTGGTCTGCTGTTCTTTGGTACCACTGAGCTATCTTCCTGCAGCAGCATTACCCAAACTCTTCATTTCTTAACATTCCATTAAAGGGGAGCAAAAACATCAAACATGTCTATCTGTCACTTCAAAGTTAATTCTTACTTGTTCATATATTTCAGTCAGCTTCTTATTTCTTTTGTCCTAAATATCTAGACTCTGTTTTCTCTGTGGATGTCTGAGATGTGTAGGTTCTGCTTAATTACAGGTTGTATAAAACTTAAAGACAGTTAATTTCCTCTCTGTTGATAAATTCATTCGATATCATTTCCTTTGAGATTTTATTCATATGAAAAAATGTTTAACGATTTTGTCTCTAATTAAGGTGGAAGGTGAATAAATCACCTTTTCCGAGAGTTTGGGACTCATTTCCTTTTTTTTCCCTGGTCTTGTCAGATCGCAGCTCAGATCTGTCGACAGGCCGGTTTGGTGAAGAAGTCCAAGGATGTGATGGACTACAGTGAGGACAACTTTGCTATTGTTTTTGCAGCCATGGGGGTGAGATCCTGATGCTGTTCTGTCCCAGACTCACTCTGACTAAGACACCCTGTTCTTCAGTGCGTTCACTCTCATTCACGTTAAATGTTTCCATACTGTCTGATGTTACAGCCACCAACATCACTGCGTTTTATTCTGTTATGTCCTAAATACAAATGCCCCTTTTCCATTGTCAGCTCCAGCTCCACATAGTTCTACTCATTCTCTACTCCACACAGAACCTGCTATGTTTCCATTGAGAACCTGATGGATGAAGTTCTGGCTTGAAGCCCCGCCTCCAGCCACCCTGACCCCCTAACCGTTACATTAAGCTGAAATGAGTTGACATTAGTCATGCTAAAGTGACAGTGTTTCCATTAAGCAAATGTATTTCCGTAATTTCAATTTGCACAATTTTACGGTTAATGAAAACACAGCTACTCACATTTGACTCTGAATACTTTGGTGTTTTTGTGTTTGACCATTGTACTGTATAGTGCTCTTCTAGTCATACCGAAGTTAATCTAAAGCTGAAATATCTTTTGTTGTTTTCTGTGTTTAATGTGGACAATTTACCAAAATAAAATGATTGATGATGATGATATCTTTTTAAATTGATTTTTGACACAGCTGTGGAGTAATCAACACATCCTTTCTCTCTCCTTAGGTCAACATGGAGACTGCCAGGTTCTTTAAGTCAGATTTTGAGGAAAATGGATCCATGGACAATGTCTGTCTGTTCCTCAACCTGGCCAATGACCCCACGTATGGCTTTTTTCTGAGATGTGTTTGGATATCGGCTTTGTAAATAATGTGTATATTAAGCTGAAGTCTTGGTTTGTGCAGCATTGAGCGAATCATCACTCCCCGTTTAGCTCTGACATCAGCAGAGTACCTGGCCTATCAGTGTGAGAAGCACGTCCTCGTCATCCTCACCGACATGAGCTCCTACGCCGAGGCCCTTCGAGAGGTCAGCCATGTTCTGCTCTAGCATTCATTCTGATGTAACTGCAGGAAGTGGAACCGAGCTTTGGATGTCCTCTCCCAGGTGTCTGCTGCCAGAGAGGAGGTGCCGGGCCGCCGAGGTTTCCCTGGCTACATGTACACTGATCTAGCCACCATCTATGAGAGGGCCGGCAGAGTAGAGGGCCGCAACGGCTCCATCACCCAGATCCCCATCCTCACCATGCCCAATGATGGTACTCCCTCTGCCGGAGCTTAGCATGGTGGCAGCACCAGGGCTGTCACAGACTGAGCCTTTTTCTGCCTTTCAGACATCACCCATCCTATTCCTGACCTGACCGGTTACATCACTGAGGGACAGATCTATGTGGACAGACAGCTTCACAACAGACAGGTAACATCCTCCTCCACAAAACAGCTGTACATTCTCCCACGTTTCAAACAAAACTTTGGTTTTTGTTCCATTTGATTTCCAGTATACAAAGAAATGGATTAGTTTCATGTCAAGTTTCTTTTATTATGGATTGAATAGAATATTTTAATGATTATTTTAATTCTTCTGTCCTCATCTTCTTCCTCTGGTCAGATCTACCCCCCCATCAATGTTCTTCCATCTCTCTCTCGACTGATGAAGTCTGCTATTGGGGAGGGAATGACCCGCAAAGACCACTCTGATGTTTCCAACCAGCTTGTATGTTCAAAGCTCTCCCTGTTCTGCACAAACAGACTTTTACTACACTTTACTTAACCTGTATGCGTGTGTGTGTGGGGGTGTACTGTGGACGTGCGTTCTGTGTGTGTGTATGTAGTATGCATGCTATGCCATAGGGAAAGATGTCCAGGCCATGAAGGCGGTGGTGGGAGAAGAGGCTCTTACTGCTGATGACCTGCTATATCTGGAGTTCCTTACTAAGTTTGAGAAGAACTTCATTTCCCAAGGTGCAGTGATGACCAGATATTTTGTGTTCTTATATGAAATATGTGTATTTGAAATCAAAAGTGGACTTTGTTCAACTTTTAGAGGTGTAGCGAGGTCTAGTCAGGAGTTCTGCTCAGCATTCACTTTGTGTGGTGATAGTGTCAGCGGTTATTATGATCCCTGGGTAGAGAAACAAAGTCTTTAAGCTCTATAAACTGTTGTGTCTGATTTTGTAAGAAGTAAGAAAAAATGAAGCAGTTCTTGAGTTGTCCTCTTGGGGTGGCTAAATATAATAGATTAAAAATGGTATCCCTTTTTGTGATATATGGACCGACTGTTAGCAGCTTAAGCTAAAGCTAGCAACTACTGTATCTCAGGACATGCTAGTTTTACTGATGCTAAAAGGTTGTTTTAGTTCTTTCACAGTTAAGACTGCAGTTGTTCATCTCTAGTTCAAAACTCTAAACTACGACTCAACGCTGACCTTGATATCCTGTCACGGTCATTTTTTGGTGTTAGCAATGCCTCAGAATTACACAAACAATGAAAAAAGTTACACCTTGGTAGGAAGAATATTTAAACATGGATTCACAAAACCAAATTTCAGTTCCTTTCTTTAAATAGATGGGATTCATTTTCATAAATATTGATACAATCTCATCCTGTGTCCTTCTGCTGAACTCAACATTTGTGTATTTTCTCATGAGCTGGATATATTGTTATAACTTGATATTCTACACTTATTTATTTCCAATGGTTGCTGTAAAACTCAGCTGGTAACTTGTTTAATTCAGTTTATATTTCACAACAGTCCAATTCATATCCAATTATTATAATTATATAATATAATAAATTAATAAATGTAGATAGAATCTGTTGCATACAGTCAATATTAATCAAATTTTTAATTCAGTGCAGTTCAGTCAAATCATATAATGCCAATGCAAAGTTCTGGGCCAACGTTTTGCACTGGTTTTACTGGTGCAACAAAACTGTCCAACTGCATCACACTTAACTTCTTAGTTGTACAAGGATATTTATTGATTTCTATTTTTGGGGTTAGTTAGTTAGTTAGTTACCTACCGGTCAGCTACCTTGGTGGAACTAAACAAATCTACTAGGTTACTATGTTCTTAAAATATGGCACCACAAGTACATCAGAGCTGTGATGCGTTATATACAGTATGAGGATAAGTTCTCTAGCTCTAGTGAGAGACGAGGTGATCACAGTTGGAGCCGTTCTAATGGCCTATTTTGCTCCGACCTTGGAACGGTTTTGAAATGAAACTTCATCCTAAAGGTTTAAAGATCAGAACCTGTACACAGACCAACAGAATGCTGGTTTATTTAACATGTGCTGTGTGTGTGTGTGTTTGCGTGTTCAGGAGCCTACGAGAACAGGAGTGTGTTTGAGACTCTGGACATCGGATGGCAGCTCATGAGGATCTTCCCCAAAGAAATGCTGAAGAGAATCCCTCAGAACACCCTGGCTGAGTTCTACCCCCGAGAATCCAAACATTAGCTACACACACACGCACACGCCCATCCACACACTCCACTTCCTGTCCTCTAATCCGGCTAAGGTCTCACTCTGTATATACAGTGTAGTGCTGTGACGCTGTAACCATGCCGATGCTTGCTGCTTTCATCTGACGTTGAGGGTAAATCATCCCGGCATAAACAGGAGAAAAAGAAATGGACTTTTAGAAGTTTGTCTCCAGAGTAAATGTCAGGAGCTTCCTGTGGAAAATAATATGTACACTAAATGTGTGTCAAGAAAATGATTGGGACATAATTCATAAAAAGATTTATGAATTATAGAGGGCGCACACGTCAGCCACTAGAGGGCACACACGGCAGAGTTGAAGTCCATCTGAGGGATCGGTTGTGAAGTGTACAGGAACGCTGTTATTTACTGAATGTCTACATCATTTCTGTCATCGCATGAAGAAAACTGTGTGCTTTGTGTGTTCCACATGTATTCTTTCTGAGGCACAGAAAATCTGATTGAATCTCAGGAAGTCAGAGTGAGCTAAAGTTGAGTAAAAATACTGAAAGAAAACTGCGAAAAGGAGCAAATCATTCAATCAAACAGCTTAATTTTGATAACTTAACCTTAATTAAACTCACCTTGTTCTGCTCGGCCCAGTTTTGCTCTTCTAACTGAAGCATTTAAACTTTTGGTTAGACTCTCTTACCAGTTGCAAAAATATCCTGTATAGATGGGTTTATAACGGCGATCTAGACGCAGTTGTTGCTGTGTATTTTTGATATCATTTTGTAAATTTGCTCCATTGTTTATCCATGTCAACTATGACAGCTCACATAAAGGAAAGCATGAAAAATGCTTTATAATACCAAATAAATGGGCCTGAGCTTCTCAAAAGCTTCTGAAGATTTTTGATTCCCATAAAAAATTCTGCCATTCAGCATCTCTGTCAAATATCTAATCTATCATAAAGAAACTGTTTGTTGCTCTGAGTTTATAAGCAGCCAGCTAGATGGATGCATTTTAATGCCCATATCAGTATAAAATCAGATAACAAGCCAGCCGATCCATTCATGGAAACACAAGTCATTCCTGGTTCCTTCAGCTTTTCTTGACAGACTCTTGTTATCGAGGTGTCAGTCAGAACGGGCTCTTATCCATATTAAAGATACAGGACAGTCTGAGCTGTGCAGCTCCATTTCTCTTTACATATGACAGAAAAAACAGGACAACATGCATTTATCATGCAAATAGACAGACTGGGTTCTGGAGACAAATCTGCCTCGTTTAGAACCAGAGAGAAAAAACTTCAGCTTCATGTCAGAAAACAGGAAGTAGACACCAGTGGAGGTATGGAGCCACTCCTGGTTTATTGTTGTTGACAGGTAATTGTGGAAAAAAGACTATTTCTCACTGATGTATTTAAAGCTGTAGTTTTATCCCAACCTAGATTGCAGATGCAGAACTGACCAAATTAACTTTAATTTATAATTCTGTTAACATTCCTTTCAAAATGAAAAGGTTCTCCTTAGTTTGTGTGTGATTAGAGCACACATTTAAGATCTGATGTGACTGACAGAAAGTCAGCTGATACCTTGGGCTGTCCCTGAATAGATAATCAACATCATAGAATGAATGATACATTTAAAAATATACTGAAATTAATTGATCTCATCTCAATTTTTTCTGTTTTTCTTTTGGTGGAAATCTGTTAAATGTTCAGTTCTGTTCTCAGCGCCTGTTGTGTTTTATTTAGATCATGTCAGATATGAAGAGAACTCAATCAATGAAACTAAAGCATAGAATGTCTTCTGGCCTTTTAAAAAAAAGTTTTTAATTCAACCGTCTTTGTTTATGAGTCCAGCAGAGTTAAGATCTGTTTGGACACAAAAATATTGAATGAAGTATGACTTTGTTATAAAGGTTCCTTTGTTCCCTTCAAACCATGAGTTGAATTACTATGGATTGTATTTGGGTGTGAGCGGTTGACATTGATTGTAAACTCAACATGTTTATTTGTGTGTGTTTCATTGCTGTCTTTATATGGAACATCTGCTGCTGAGTTTTAGTTTTCTCCTTCAGCTCGTCCTGTGATTGGTTGGATGTGTATATCTGATGTCATCAATTATGTCTGACTTTCATTCTCCATCAACAGTCCCACTCTGTATGTATTTTGTATTTCTGAAAATATTTATTTTTCTTCAGATTTACTTATATCATCATTTAAATACATTAGATTTAAGATCAAAAGTATATTTAAAAGTTACACACACACAGACACGCGCCCCACCCCCACACCCACCCACACACACACACACCCACACCCACACACACACACACACACACACACACCCACACACACACACACACACCCACACACACACACACACACACACACACACACACACACACACATACACACACACACACACACACACACACACACACACACGCACACACACACACACACACACACACATACATATATATTGAACTTCAAATAATTCCTAACACTATAAAAACAGAGCTTTGTTATTAACCTGAGGGATTCAGACTGCTTTGTTTATGCTGCACATTGATTGGACGGTGTGATGGTGACAGACCCTTGTCTGATTGGAGCTCTTTATCATTGTTTGTAGTGATTATTGTTCTGGTGGTCCTTTTAAGCCAGACATGCCTGTAATGGCAAAGCCATCACCTGAAGTTAAGCTGCCTGTGTTTTAACAATACGCTCCGTGTGTTGAAATGTTGGATGTCTTCAGGACATGATTGTGTAAAATGATGTTTGTGTTCCTGTTCTCTCTGTACGAGTCGTTTTAAAATCCCATTCATCTGTGTAAACTGTGTTTGTGTTTATGTGCTGTGAGCTTATTGATTGGTTCAGTAGAAACTGCATGCTTTGTTACTAAATGTCTCCTGTCGGTGCCTCGGGTTTCATGTCTGATGGTAAAATAAAGGCTGCTGCCTCAGTACTTCTAGTGGCTTTTATTATCTGCATATTTACATAGATGGAACTGGATTACATGACAAAATATGCTATGTGCAATATTTCACCCTACAAACCCAGATGTTTAGAAAATATTTTGAACATTTTTTGTTTTTACCATGGCTGTGTTTAAATGTATGATATGACATGAAACATATTTATAGCCAGATGTGGACAAGGTTTTACATTCATTCATCTTTTTCTTACAGAAGAATAATCTGACCTTGAAAATTAAGAAAAACTCAACCATTGGTTGGTTTTTTAAAGAAAGATTTTAGCAGCTTTTATTTATTCCTATTTTTATTTTATTAGACTAGATATCCCAATATCATTACACCTAAATAATTGATCACTTTGCATTCACAGTTTTTGCGCTCACACCAAGAGAACTATACATCATTTAAAGTTTAAAGTTTTTTCAGTTCTTTATTCAGCTATTTCAGGTTGCTGTTTGTCCAGCTATTTTTCTCATATTTTTATTTTATTTTGAAATGTAGGTCAGCTGACTAACTATTGAAGTACTGATGTCCCAATGTTTAATTAATCAATTGAAATAGAAATGAGCTGAACTGAAATTGTGATTTGTTGACAGTGTTGCAGAAAAAAATTGAAATGATCCAAGTTCTGTTAAACTAGTTTTTATTTAGGGCTAAACGAGGGCAAACAGTGTCAGAAAATCTCCATCAGTGTTAGCTCTGACTCAGTTCAAAACATGTTTTATAACCAACCAAGGAAGAAGTGCAAAAATATTTGTAAGAGAGACTGAGAATGAGCTTCTTATCAGGCTGCAGTGAGATCTGACGTTTATCTGTCCTTGCAGCTGCAGACACTGACTGGAGACCTTAAAGTGGCAAAGCAGAGAAACCAACAAAACTGAAATAAAGACTTAATAAATGCAATTTAATTCAAAATACTTTATTCATCTCAGTAGAAAATTAAATGTTTCAACTCATAGTACATCTCCTGTAGCTGTCTGTATTGCAGTGGTTCTAAAGGAGCTTCTGACTGAAGATACTGTGGTTGTAAAGCAGAAGAAGAGGATGACCAGTAACTTTCTTGATTTTATGTAAAATCCTTCTTTGCATCATCATCTCCAGCAGTTCCACAGACGTTCCCAGAACAGAACCAGAAAAGGTCTGACTAACTACACTTTATTTAAAAGCATTTGCTCTGAAACCAACTTTCAGGACAATGTGCTCAAAGTAATATCAAAGCGCAGATGTTATTTGCCATATTAGCTGGACACTAGCTGTCAGGGACTGTGCTGAGGGGGAAATAATGTTTGTTTGTTTTCTGCAGTAAAGTCCAGTCACCTCGCAGCAGAATCAGCCATGAATACTCCTGTATAAAGAAGCAGGAATAAAACAGGAAGACATGTTTTAGGTGTTAAAACCTTTATTCCCAACTATAGACCTAACAAAAGTGTGGTGCTCCATCTTACTATAACAGTGCTGCAACTGCTATTTTATCAGTCATATGAGATTACATATTGTTTCTGTGTGACATCAGGACTGGGTCCACCTAATCTGGGATGTTGATTTTGTCTCTTGTTAAACCCATTGGTCAGGACAGGGCAAAAAATTCTGCCATTTCTTGTCATTTTTCCATTAAAACAGTTTTTGACTCTAAATCCTAAATAACCTTCAAACTAAAAGGTTTTGTTCAAAAACTGTTGGCAAAATAATAATTATTACTTTACTGTATATTAAAGCGATTTTAAAAAATCAAGAGGAAATTCAGTATTAATCACAGCGGGAACCTTCTGGCCCATATATTTGCCAAGAATCTGTTCTGATTATGCTACATTATATTTAATTATCCACAAATGACCCATGATTATCACAAAGTTATTATTTCATCAGTGTGCCAACACAGCCAGTCTTTGCTTTAATCAAGCTTTGAGCTCAGGGCGTTCAGACTGAGGAAAAGTCCTTTTAATTGGAGACTTATTGTGAAGGAGTTTAAAATGAACTGTTTTCCTCTTGGTGTTTTAAAGGTCACCAAACATTGACCTCTCTGAATGGACCTTCTAAAATTCAAGTCTAGTCACAATGTTTTATTAAATCAACAGCAATTAACCAAAGTGCTGAACAAATAACAGAATTAACAATAAATTAATCACCTAAAATAGCTATTCAAATTAATAATATAAACATGCATTTTGCAAAAACAAAAATGCTACCCTATCTGAGCAGAACAGATAACTAAACTAAACTAAGCTCAGCTGAGCTTTCCCTGCTTATAACTGCATGTTCTCTCCAGGAAGCTGGCTCAGAGCTCTTCTGTTAAGCTTGTTTCTGTAGGAGGTGAAGGATCTACTGCTGCCATGACTTCATGCTTTTCTTTAACATACAACGTAATCCTGGATCAGCGCTTTGCTACTTAGTTAAACTCCACTGAGTCTGATTCTGGTTCTGCTGGAGGCTTCTCCAGTTAAAGGGGAGTTTTACTTTCTGCTGATTGACAATACAAGTGTCAGTAGACTGTTGCTCATACGGGCGGAGTGATTGCTGAAAGTCGTTGGCTTGATAATTTTGCTGAGTTTCCTCAGCTAGGAATCTTTTCAGTAGATAATAAATGTTCTGCATTTGGAAAGCGCTTTATCAAGCACTCAGACATTCACTCAGTCACACACACATTCACACACTGATCATGGTATGCTACATTATTTTAAACCAATTTACTTGACTGCATTGTTGGATAACCAGGATCAACTGGAATGTATTGGTTGTCAATCTGTCTGTAAGACTGGATTAAACTTTTAATTCTATATTTATTTTTTGTAAAGTGCATTGAGACAACGTGTTGTGAATTGGTGATGTATAGATGAACTGAACGAAGCTGAAAAGATGAGAACAAGAATGAGTTGAGTGGTAAAGCTTCCCGTTTGGATCCATGAGTGGGATTTCTGTTTATTCAGCTGACAAATGTTTTTATCCAAAGCAACTTACAAGAATGCAACAACAATAGCCCAAATATGGAGAGCCACTTCAGCTCTCCATATTTTGGCTATTTTGGCTGGAATGGGTTTCCATATATAGTCACAAGGCAAAATAAGAAAAGGTCTCAATGATTAGAACAAAGAAATGTGGATCCTTGTGTTCAAGAAACCCTCCATATTCTAACCCCACTGAGTACCTGTGGTCAGCAGGAGGAGAAACAGGAAGTAACCAAGCATCATCAGATAAGAAGTGGTGCAGATCATAATATAGAAGTATATATACAGTTAATAATAATAATAATAATAATAATAATAATAATAATAATATAAAGTGAACGATTATTTGTATTAGAAACCTTTGGCCAAGCTTGTAGATCTCCAGGTGACCACAGAGGGGTGCTGTGGTACTGTGATAGATTACCCAGATATTGATCCTGCCGTCTATCATTCTGAAGTCCAGTAATAAAACCGAAGGTGAACGAGGATGAGGATGTTCTCTTCCATCTCAGATGTGCGCAGCATCTCCCAAATACCAGCAGGTCATGCGTGAAAGTTCAGCTGAAAGATGAGAGTCGGCGTCGGTTAAGTGCCAGCAGCATCTCATAGAGACCTTATGAAAGATGAAAGCAGCACTTTGAATGGCTGCTAAACCCAAACACTGGTCACAAATTCTGATTGAGGGGTTTAATCTGAACTTTACATGCACTTAGATGAAACAGCTCTAAAATGACTCTCATGGAAGGTTATGTTATTTTTTTTCTTCGTACAACAAATTGTTTGACCCTCTTACAAGACACTGAAACAAGGAATCATTACCTGTGTGTCTTGATTATCTGATAAATAAAGAAGTGAAAAGAAATAATTTGTTTTTTCTTACAACAGCAACAGCAGAATTGTTTGAGAGAATGATCATATAGTCATGACTTCAGCTCAGGGTTTAACCTTAATTAGAATCACAGATGCCTTGGAGCTTTTCATCAGCTATTCAGCCAATTTAAGGAGAACAAACAAGCTGCTGGGTAGTTTGGGAACATTGTGTTCACCACACTAAGCATGAAGCAGAGGAAGCTAAAGCTAGAGCTCCAAACAAGAACACAGATCTCTATGTTAAAGCTAAAGGCTAAAAGTAATTTACAAGGAGCTTCATGTTCCTGTAACATCAATCAATCAATCAATCAATCAATCAATCAATCAATCAATCAATCAATCAATCAATCAATCAATCAATCAATCATGTTAATTTGTTTGACACTGCAAACAAGTAAACCAATCAGTCAACCTATTGATCTCCTGCTCCATTTTCCCTCATTTGTGAGTTTCCCAGATACTTCAAGTCCTCCACTTGGAGGCAGGACGACTTCCCCGACACAGAGAAGGCACTCTACCTGTTTCTGGCTCAAGACCATGGTCTCGGCTCTGGAGGCACTGATCCCCATCCTGGTCACTTCACACTCTGCTTCAGCAAAAACTGCAGATCCAAATCTGATCAAGCCAAAACAAAGAAATATCATGCATACACATATGCAACAAGCAAATATGCAATCCTAAGGGTACCAAAATGTATCCCATACACCCAGAGCTCCCCTCACAGGGTTCCCAGAGGGACACTGTTGCAACTCCTTCTCCAAGTCAAAAGCTACAAATTTTGGTTGAAGATTAGAAGGCAACTGCAGCCGTGCATCACTAACTGTGCATCAGGAAGTACAAAACTATTACATGATGCACAGTAGGAGCTGTGGACCCGCCTCCAGGACCAAGTAGAGTCCATTGTTCCATGATCAGAACAAAAAACACACTACTATTCCTGAATCTGAGGTTCAACTATTCGACAGACCCTCTCTCCGGAGCCTCTGAATAGACCTTACGGGGAGGCTAAAGAGTATGATCCATCCTGAGATCCTTCTATTTGAATAGAGGAACCACCACCCCGGACTGCAACTCCACAGGAATTCGCCCTGATGTCCACATAATATTCCACAGTCGCGTGAACCAACACAACCCTACAACATCCAGAGCCTTAAAGCCCTCATCCTTAAGGAACCGAGGGCGAATCTCAGCCACCCCCGTGGCCTTGCCACAGTGAAAGATATACTGGTGGGATTAAGGAGGTCTTCCAAGTACTGACCTACTGGCCCACTGTCCTACAATGTCCACAGTCGAGGTAGTGGTACACCATCTCAACTGCAAACAGCTTTGGATGATGGACCAGAATTGCCTTGAAGCCAAATCCTCCAAATTCCCTCCACGCCCAAGATTTTGCCTCGGGAACCAACCGAGTCACATGTCGCCTTTTTGATCCTCAGGTTGTTGGTACTTGTCGTGGCAGCAAAGCTAAACCCCCTGGTGGAGACCAGCAGTTAAATATGCTGTCAGGCAGAAGTAGGAGTCCTGAGACAGATGAATAAATAATAATAATAAATTAATTAATTAAATGGGTCAATAGTCCAACGAGATGGATGCCTTGTGTTTCCGTTTTGAACATGAAGCATCTTCCACTGACACTGCAATGCAACCAGATGTAGCAAAATGTCTGTTTGAGCTGCTAGGACAAAGTATGTGGCTAAACACATGTAACAAAAAACTATGGGAAATTTTTGATATGTACCAAAACTTGTCATTTAGTATGACATCTAAGTTTTGAATTGCACTGACATGTTAGCTTAATTTTAGAGCTTTTGTCTATGATAAAAAATTACATTACTCTGCAAAAGGATCTTTTGTGAAAAATGGAGGAATGAATATACTGATGCTTGTATGAACACACAGCTGGCCACAATGTCCTGGGAGAATTTCAGAAAATATAATTGGTAATCAAGAGATTATGTGCTGTTTTTTTAAGGATAAATATCCTTGAGCTTCCATTAAATTTTGCTTGAAGATTGAAAGGCAACTGCAGCCGTGCATCACTAGCACAGAACCGTTTGGTAAAATGTAACATCCTCAGAAGCTGGATGGCATTTAATGGCAGTTCTTGCAGCTGGGCTTCAAAATTGATGGAATTGCAGCTGAATAAGAAATGGAAAGAGCTCTGAAAAAGACATCTTAATGGGTTTGTGTGCAGATGTTGAGGAATTCATTTGCTGTGCATGTTGTGGACTAGATGTGCAGAAACAAAACCTTTAAACATGTAAATATTAAATAAATTACTGGACAGTAAAGTTTCTGGATTATATTACCAATGACAGTTTAGTCCTTTGTTTTAAAGATTTTAATAATTGGAAATATGATTTGAAAAATGTATGAAATTTAATAACACATTTTTAAATGTGTCTTTGTAAAGCTGTTCTTACCTCATAAGAACGAGAACGTGCGACAGAATAACAATAAAAAAACAACCACGATACATTTAGCAGATTTAATTCCCTTAAACTGTGTTTAACTGTGCAGCCTCCACAGGAAACAGTCCAGTTGTGCCAGTTGATGAAATCCACTTCATTTGATGGGGAGAAACAATCAAATCACAACAAACAAAATAAACACAGATCATTTAAAACTATAACAGTACAGGGTCGGAGGCTTGGCTTTCTTTTATTTACTTTTTAAACCTTTTTTTTTTATCTTTATAATGATCCAACATAAAAAAAACACTGAAACATAAGTACATTTTCCATAAATCCAACATTTGACAGGTTTCCCCAGGAGAGAATGATATTTGACAGAAACTCTGCTGCTTGGATTTCTGTGACTGGGCATGACAATCTCAGGAAAAAGTCTCCCCTGAGGCCTGTTGAGTTATTTACAGATTCAGAAGATGTTGTGGATTGTAGGTTTTCTGATGTCAAATGCAGAAATTAAAAAAACTAAAAACAAAACAAAAAGAAGATATTGCCATTTGAATGTTTGGCTGTCTGGAGACAGGATTAGAGAGAAAATAGGCCTCAAAGATTCTAATAAATTTCCCCCAAACCTAAACAGCTATAACAATACTTTGCAACGCTTCCTTTCCTCCATTTGAAATCTGGGCTGCTGATCCAACCCTAGATGAGTGGAAGATAATATTAACTACAACATTAGACAATGTTTTCTTTCAGCCCAAAGAATGACATAAGTAATTATTTTATTTTAGGTATCACAGCTACTAGATGTAACTAGTCAGCGAGGCATGCAGCACTGTTCAGTCCCGGCTTGTTTCCATCATGTCGTGGAGGGCCAGGCTGCAGGGGCCCCGATCTGAGTGCTGATGTTATGCTATGTATCACGAAGGCCTTCTAAAAACAATTGAAGTTTTGAAACTTGACTATGAGGAAATGAAAAGTACTCCTGCAGCCATGAATGCCTCTGATCATGTACATAATCCTGCAGTGTTTTCTGAAGTAAGGATGTACGCCTGTTAGCTTCATAATGTCCAGTTATTTCTGGAAATAAATTTATAATTTGATTCAGTCAGTAGCTGACATTTGTATTTATCCCCTTCTCTTGATTAACAGTTCTTTTCTCTGGATGAAAATAAGTCTCTCTGTTTTGAGAAACAGGTGAAGCTCCTGGGCTCTTTTCCCATGTAACTGGTCATTACACTGGTAATTAAACAAATTCAGGTCAGATTGGTAAATAAATTGCTTAATTAATGATTAAATAAATGAGACTGATATATTTAAGTGAGCTCTTTTTCTGTTCATCTGTCTTTATTCTGGAATTATTCCAGTTCAGGTTTATCCTCTTATGCTGGCTTAGTTCCTGACCAAAAGTAAAATGCAAATTTTCTTCCAGCTTGTGTGCCTGTTCACCTGTGTGCTCCAATGTTGCCGTCCTGTCTGCCCATCCGTCACTCTGCAGCGATGGGTGTTGAGGTGAGGCGTCAGTTCAGGTCTGCAGGGAGCTGCATGTAAATCAGCCGGAGTCTTGGGGTGGCAGTTTTAGACGTTTCCACCCCAGAGGTCAGCCAAGTGTTAACCTTCCAAAGTGCGAGTGGACACGTGTGTCTTGTGTGCACAACACAGCCAAGACACACTTAAATACCTGCTGGCAGAGGCTTCCTTGGTTTCTGTTTACTTTTGCTGTGAAAAATGCAGTGAACTCTTGAGGTAGTTCATTACCATACAATTAAGTCTAATTATTAATGCTAGAAAAATCATTCATTTGGGACACAAATGAAAGTGGGACACAGAGACAGTTATGGTTAAGAGAAAACTGTTCCATGATGAACTCAGATATTCTATATTCCTTCCATATTCCCACTGTGGATTAGACTTTTCTCTATGTAAACTATCAACTTCCAGATACGAAAATTTGGCTGATATTTTTCATCTATGAGCCGGTTTAATAATAATCTGAGGTTGCTCTCTCTTTTAGCTTTGTTAAAATGCATCTTGACAGTGCAAAAAAAAAGGAAAATGTTGAGACTTTGAGTTACATTTCCTTATACAGTAAAGGCATTAATACACATGAAACATTCTCACATTTTGTCATTTCAACCATCATGATAACACTGGTCTCCTCCTGTACCCATTCAACTGCATGGAAGCGTTCTGGAGCTGACAATTATGGAGTTAAAACCTAAAATTTGATTGTATTTTGGAAAAATATCATTTTATAGGCAAACAAGCAGGATGAATGAATGAGAAATGAGAACTAGCTCTGTATGTGCACAACGCCTTATCACGTCCAGAGGACCCAAAGTTCTTCACACTGCAGTTCTTCACATAATTATTTTTATGCCATGAAACAAAATGCACTGCTGTTGGCTGAAATATAATCTATACAATATGTTCAAGTTTTTGATTGTAATGTTACAAAAAGCTCAAGGGGTGTGAAAACATTGGCATATTTTGTACAATTTGATCAAAATGGTTTCGAAGAGTACATGGAATGCTGACTTTCATCATCTCCACTTCAGAGGAATATCCTCCTCTCCTCCTATGCAGACTGACAGGGAAGTGAATGAGTGAGAGTGATGCTGTTATGCTGATTGACAGTGGCAGGTCTGGTTCTCTACTCTGCTTTGATTGCTCACAGTGACTGGCCTTGTGCCACCCTGGCGCTCAGTGACTCATTCAAAGTGGATGTGGATGGAGTCGCTGCTGGAAGCTGTCTGTGGATTCTTGCAGCAGACAGTGTCACATGGTGCTGCAGGGATGTTGCAGGATTCTCAGTGGCGTTTCTGCAAAGTTCCTCAAGATTTTAGACAAGTAGTGGCCAGAGCTTACACACCAGAAACCTTTCTGTGGGTTTGATCAGAACTATGAAACACACACTGGTAACTGGCATCTTACTAACCATTTACTATTAATCATGTAAGATCTTTTGCTAGGAACTCTCACTGTAATAACAAAAACAACAATCTAACAATCAAGTTTTTTAACTGTGAGAGGAAGCCACAAAGAAAGATCACAGACCAGGATTTGAACCCAAGACCTTTTTGCTTATACCAATTATAATCAAAAGATTTTACTTTTAAAATTTCGGTTTGTTTACCCTGTAAAGTTGATAATTATCTATTTCTGTTGGTCAGGAGCACTGAGATGCTTACCCTGCCCTCCCACCATGTGATCTATGTTCTACCATAACGATCCACATTGGACCGGCGGAGGGGTTTTAGAAGGAGGGCCGTGTCTAAACAAGAAACACAGTTCAGGTGGACGGTCCAGAAGATTTCCATTGAAAGAGTTGAGGTGGCTGAGGAGTCATGACAGAGCAGAGGACAGAAGAACCTGGGATATGAGTGATCAGGCAGTTTGGAGAACCCAGGAGATCCTACAAATGCATCAGTGCTTATTCTGAAACAACTCTGGGACAAACTCCCACATCCCCCGAGACGTCAGTGGTAACAGTAGGATGTAACATTATAGAAAACAAGATTTCTATGTGATTAGGATGGAGAAAACCATAAAAACAAGACAACCAACAAAGTCAAAATGACCAAAGAAAATGAAACAGGTCAAACAAAAAACATTAACAATACGACAAGACAAGATGAAATGAACAAGAGGAGATGAAAAGTTAAAAGTGTCTGGAGAGATCTGAACAACCAAAGAAAACAGACAACATACTGCTGACTCTGTTTCATTCTTAGCCATCCTCCTCATTCTTTTTGCCAATCTGCTCTTTTCTGTTGGTTTGTCGTCCTAACAAACCCTCATTTGCTGCTCCCTCCCTGGGGACCGCAGTAGGCTCATGTTTGAATAATGGCAGATAAAGGATGGGTCACCAGATTTGTGTGTGTTTATGCATTCATGTGCGCTCAGCAGTCTTTTTTGCACCTTTCCACATCCACAGATTTTTGTGGAGGAACAGGCTGGAGTCTCTCCAGTCTATCTTTAGTTGGACATGTGTTGGTGTGTTGAGGGTTCTTGTCACTTACAAACACTCCAACAAATCCGTGAGGCAGAAACACTGCAGATAGAGTTCAAAGGGATTCATCCAGTATGTGACAGATACAGAAAATGGATTTCAGTGCCTGTCAAAACAAACAATACTTTTCTGCTTGAGGCTCAGAGAGAGACAGCTGGAGGGGGGTTGGAGGTAGATGACGGATAGTTCTGAGCTACCTCACCTTAAACTTCAGTTCTACTTTCTACATGTACAGTTCCTGGGCAGCTCCAAAGAGATGATCGGCTGGACAAATATAAACACATGCTACTAGTTTTTAAAACTGTGATTCTAATCTAGGAGTATGTTGGAGGTAGTTGTTGCAGAAACCTAAATCCCACTGAAGCTCCTGGAACAGACCAGGTGGATTCGGACAGTAACAGCCTGTCTTACAAACACGGATGTCATCGCAGTGCCATGCAGAAAAGTCTCAAACAATAAAATCTTTAAAAAGTAAGGTTTTGGCTTGTCTCCATTGTGCTGCCAAAGGAATGAATGCGTTGCACCTTACTGTGCACGGTGCTGCCATGGAGTATGATAACACCAAAACCACAAAAAGTCAAAATAAGAATCCTACTTGATTGGTTGTCTAAGCCCTGGAGCCTGTCTGCAGGACGCATTGAGTGAGAATATATTTTTCATATCAATCGAAAATCTATCAGTAATTATTTTGATCTAATCTTTTATTAATTCAGTCAGCATTAATTGCATACTTTACAGAAAGCAAAAAGATAAATATATAATAAAAAATACAAATCTTCTCAGAATTGCAGCATTGACACTTCAATTAAAATTGGACCAGGCCCCTTATACACTGTCTCAGTTAATATCTTATTAATCCCACTCATACAGCTTATGATTAAATAAGTCAAGAAACATGATAGGAGCTGATACTAAAGCTAAACTTATTTCCAAAATGAAGAAGAGGAAGTAGAAGAGGAAATGAAAGTTCTGGGCATTTTTTACTGATTTAAGGTCCAACTTCACCACAAAACAAATAATATATCTTTCTCTCAGAAATTTAACTCTAAAGTTTTAGAGTTTAGAATTCTAAAATACTTGTCTGAAGCTTAAGGAAAATGTTTGCTAGCAAAAGAGAAATTACCTTCAGGTGAATGACGCTGGGCTCATCAGCTCTGGACAACATGAACATGCAGGAAATGTGGAACTTTAGACCACTTCAGTTCCCACACACTAATCTGTGATCATAGTGACAGGAAACATTTCAACACACACCACTGTTGTTTTTAATGAAAAGTCTTTCTCACACTGGATATCAGCTCCTTCTCTAGCCCTGTCAGTTTCCTCACTTGGACTTTAGAACTGATTTCTTGAAGAGTTAAAAGGTCATCATGCTGAAGAAACTGGCTTGAAGGTCAAAGAAATTAAGATGGAACTTTGAAGATGAACCTGTGAACAAAAACTATTATGCAAACTGATCCTGAAACCAGGAGATCAGACTTGTCTTCAGTTCCTATTGAGTCCATCACTCTGACTTTCTTCTTGGCTGCAACCAGGGAGATTTAGAAAAGTGTCACAGGCTGCATTAGGCAGACATTAATAAAGCCACATATTTGCTCAGACTGTATTGTACAGTTGGAGAACAGAGACACTATAAAACAAACTGGGGTCTCACTGGTTGGAGGCCAGAGTACTCCACTCTATTCAAGGTATTCAAGGTTTTATCTCTTTAAAAGAGATAAAAACAAGCAAGCATTCATTCATTTAAAACCATCAAATTCATATTTTCATGAATGAGACAAACACAATGCTGACATGAGATGACTGCAGAAAAAAACTGAAGGTTTAAAACGATTATAGTAAATAATATCAAATTATAATAGTCCAGCTAAGAAGCAACATTTGCATAAGGAGGTTTCCCTGCTTTACTCTGAGAGGATATTTATAGATAATTTGCATGGTGGAAAGAAGGAAAGATCATAGGAACCTTTAATACTGGATTTTAACATGACAGATAACATCAAGGCACTGCCAGAAATTAAATAAGGCTAAACATTTTCTTTTTTAGGTCAGTTGGGACTGCCACAATCATTTTTACTTGCTAAACATGATTGTGAGACACTGGTTGTCTCACTCCAACCAGTGAGACAATAAGAAAAATCAATTTTTGTACAATGTCAGTATATTTTCTTTATACTATTTATAAAGGAATTTTAGCTCCTTCATCGTGACAGAACCAAGTCAGATTTGTAAGCCTGTTCCACAATTTTTTCCTGGGCCTGAGATTTAGTCTTTGTGTTGGACGCTTCTAAAACACTCTTGTGTTAATGTCCGTTGGTACGTAATGTACTGGCATCCTCAGGTCAGAGTCTATGTGGAAGATTCAATAGTGCCCAAGCTTCAACTTCCAGGCTGATGTATCGACCAGCTTTAGGTTTGCCAGCCTCTTATTTTCCCTCCAACTGTACAGATGGTTATTAAACCTAAACCCTTTAATTTTAGACTAATTACACTTCAGAAAAATGTCCATAAGAATTTTATTAAATACATTTTAAAATAAAAAAAAGGCAATTTTCTGTAATTTTTGTAATGTCAACTGACTCATTGGTTTGGTATGATTTCAGGAAACTGAGACGGGCTGGACTTTCCTCACGGCTGCTCGTGAACTTTTACAGGGCGATGATCGAGAGCATCCTCTGCCTCAACATGACTGTGTGGTATGGTAGCTGCACAGCACTGGAGAGGAAACAACTGACACGGGTGGTGAGAACAGCACAAGGCATTGTGGGATGCCCCCTCCCAGACCTGGACTCCATTTACACAGACCGGGTCAAGAAGAGAGCTGGATCCATAGCGATGGATTCCAGCCACCCGGGCCACAGACTGTTTGTGCCGCTGCCATCAGGCAAGCGGTACAGGAATATACGGACTACAACAAATAGACTGAGAAACAGTTTCTTCCCCACAGCCGTCAGAGCCATTACTCCCTGCCGCCCCCCCCTCCCACACATATCATAACCTCGCAGTCACACATACATATCCCCCACCCCCACACAGCCATATTGTTCTGCACTTTGCACTGTCACATTATCTGTACTTTGTCATAATTGGACCTGCTGCTACTTCTTTGGTGTGGTTGAGTGCCTTTAGTTCCTTTAGTTAATTTAGTTGTATATATTGTTATTATTATTATTGTGTGTTTGCTTATTTATACTGTATATATTTGACCTTTTGCACGGGAGCTGCAATGGAAATTTCGTTGAATTCTGTTCAATGACAATAAATGCTATCTATCTATCTATCTATCTATCTATTATCAGAGCATGAGTATTTCAGTAAGTATCTGTAAATATCTATTTTCTAATAGTAATGAGTTAAGGACAAAACCCTGCGGAACACCTCTGTCAACCTTGGCCTGCATGGAAGATTTATTATCAAAATGAACAAACTTGGATCTGTTAGATGTGATTTCAAACAGCTCACTCCCTGTTGGATTCTCTTCATTCTCCTTTTGATTCAATCTGAGACACTAAAATAAATAAAGGGGTTTTCCTGCCCTCTGTGTTGTTATCCAGGTTCCATTGTAGCTGTGACTGACATTTTGTTCTGGTCACTTTCACTCAGACCAACATGGATGCTTGGTCCAGGTCAAATTGTCTTTTTATTTAGCTGTTGTTTTCTTCTTGAGTATTGCGTTATAAAACAGGGATCTGTGTCAAAAGCCAGCCATTACACACCCTAAGAGATCATAAAGAAAGCAATAAGTGTGTGATAATGTGTGTAAGCAGAAAAAATAATGGTAGCTTTTAGCTGCCAGACATGTGTGTCACAACCAAGTCACAACTGTATTTGTGTAAAGAGTCTCGCTGGGCAAATTGCAGTTTAAAGAGGACAAGGGCATGGCTGTGATGATGTGTGCGTGGTGGTACACAGTTGTTTGTGTATCTGTGTGTGTCGGTGCTGGTCCCGGGGCTGGAGGCCCGTGATTGATGCTGGCAGGTGTTCGTCCCCTTACACGCTCACTGACATCTCATTCCCATCCGAGTCACTCAAAACCGAGGCCTGCGGCAAGCCGCCGATCGCTGGCTGAATGCTAACCAAGACAGACCTGCACGCCTGCTCCACTATCTGATAAGAGCACATGCTGATGTGACAGAGAAGGATCAGCGCTGGCATGTTCTCACCTCAGCTCCTCTGCAGTCACTGGCCAGCGGAGAGCCCAGATAAAGGGAACGAGGCGGGGGGACATGGAGAGGTGGCAGATGATGAAGTCAGCAGGCAGTCGAGCGTAAATTTGGAACAGGAGACAGAGAGTCAAGACAGACGATATCACTGTTGGAAAAATGCAAAGCTGAAAAAAATTCACATACTCCAAGACAAACCGTTTATAAAAACACCAGCTAACAACTTCTATGCTTTTCCCACTTCTTTCCACTGACTGTTGACAATTGATGGTCCATAATATTTAATATTCAAAAGTAAACCAGAAAGTATTCTTCCACTTCTTTCTCGAGGATCTCAAGAACTAGTTCCAAGTTCAGTTTGGACATGTTAAATGAAGAATTCTGTGATTTGTGCTCACCATCTGACCTCTAAACAACGGTCACAGCTCCAACATGCAGACACAGATACACAAACAACAGGCAGAAGAAAATGGATTAAAATGAAAAGAATTTAAACATGCTGCTTCTGCTCTAAAATGCCTTGAAGCGTCAGTCAGTCACTCTCAAAGAGAAGCCGCTATGGAAGTCAGTGCTGACTAATGTTTGTGTCTAAAGTAGGTGAAACTGGAAAAACTGACATGTATCTAATATAAAGAAGATGAATTAACTGTTGAAACTTAAAGGGGACATATGATACAAAATGTTGATTTTTAGCCCTTAAATACATTTTGTTGAGTAAAAAATATATTTAAGTGTGTAAATCCTATAATATTGATTGTGGTACTAATTACAAACATTTTTTTTTTGTTATTGCCCCACAAGGGGTCTTTTTGTGGGCTCTAGTGTCCCCTCTTTCAAAGTAGGCCGACAGGAAAGGGGGGAAGACATGCGGCAAACTTAGCAGGGCCCGGGAGGTGAACCAGCAACAGCCACGTCGCCTCCGAACATGGGCCGCGCCAACCCCTCTGCCACCACGGCACGCCCAATTACAAACAGTTTTATAGGATCAAGTCGAGCTGTTGTATTGAGTACAACAACCAGTGGCACTCCCATATCTCCACTGTTTGGGATTGAGCTCTAAGGCAGCACTGCTGTCCCCACAGAGCTCAGTTCATCACAAACTACCTGTGGAGTTTGAGAGTCCTGCCTGCAGTCCTGACCTCAACATGTGGATCAGCAGGGGTACACTTTCTGTTCATGCCAGTATGACTAAAGCAACTGCAGGTAAGCCTGAAATAAAAGCTGGCTGAGAAATGTGATGCCACCAGTTAAACCGTAAGCAGTTATGGTTGTGATGAAGAGATGACCTACAGACCACTGAGGCTCCTGTTCAAGGAATAACAACTTACATTTCAAACCTCAACTATCCAGTCCAATCAGTCAGTAGCAGAAAATTCTTTTTGACATTGGCTTAGAGGATTTGGCAAGTTTTTTAATTGGCAAAACCTTCATACTCCACTATAACACAAAATCAAATTTATTGAATATGGCTGTAATAAATAAATAAATGAACAAAAGAGTACACTCAGTTTATAAACTGAGTGTACTCACTAGGTAGGAGTTATGAGAGTTTAGAGGAAAAGCTTGCAGACAAACTTCAGAAATATAAAACCAGAGTAAGATGTATAGATGGGAACTGAGAAGATGGCAAGCTTCCCTAACAATGACAGCACAGCCAACCACATGCCTGAGCCTGTGTTCTATGGAAAATTCAGATGGAGATTTGAGTATTGCCACAAATTAGCTTCAATTATTCAGCAAGGAAGTCATGAAACACACCAGAAATTCCACTTCTGTATAGCACACAAAGCTTGGTCAAACTCTGACAAGCTCAAATTGACCATTTATATTTGATAACTTTTCAATGTGGCTGAATAACAAAATCTTGCTGCTGATAGATTAATAATTGAAACCACCATTGGAAAACTGCTTGTTATATTTACTCTGTTAATGTCTTTGAAACATGCAAGGGAGGTTATCTATCTAGTTTGACTGCCAATGTTAATAAAATTGAAATTTGTAACCAGTAACTGTTGATTTAAATTGTTTCTGATTGTGCTAACACTTTATCTATTACTCCCTCGCAGTTTTCTTCTTGCCCCTGTTTGCTCTTGGAAACGTTCTCTCACACCAACATCATTTGGGATGCTCACATCCTTTGATGGATGGACACAATGTTTCATCTATAGGAGTGTTAATAGGACCAAAAGCCGTATAATTGCACACCAATTAACACTGACACAATGACTAATGTTAGCTGCTCCCATTTGTGCCCTCTTCCCCTCTGCCTCCATCACTCTTTTCTCTACCTTTCAGATGAGTTTCCTCTAACATCCCAGACGGCTGCCTGTGAATCCATCTATCCTGACCTTGTCCTTTACCTCACCCAGGTAGAGCCATGAGGGCAAAGCTGCTGAAATAGCTGTCTGTCTTTTTGAAAATTTTCTCTGTATTTATGCATTTTTACAGCCTCCACTCTGGGATTGCTGATTATACTGTTTTCTTGTTTAATATGCTGATGCTAGTCATATGCGCAACACGGGTTTGTCTCAAATAACTACTGAGCAGGCAAGCCACAGAGTGGGAGTTCCTGCTGATAAAAAATGGAAGCTTTTTAAAGCCCAGGATTAGAAAGGTGTGAAAGAGAAAAAATCAGCAGAAAAGCAAGAGTCTGATATAACCCATGTAACTATATCAAAGGGATTACACTTTAGTTAAGATCCTGGGTTGTTTAGTAGTTTTAGACTTTGATTTATTTATTCTAGACTGATTATTTTGTGTTCCTTCTTCTTTTCATTGATTAGATACAGTAAGTCTTGTTTCTGTTTTACTTTAGTTCAATCCTTCTTAGTACTTCTTGTTTCTAGTTATTCTTAGTTACTCTAGTTTTATTATGTTTCTTAAATGTAGTCATTCTTTAGTGTTAGATTTACGTCCTGTTCTCCTGTGTTTTCTCCCTCGCCCCCTGTGCCACCCTCTCTCTCCCACCCCTCAGTCTGCCTTCTGCTCTCCACTCAGACTTGCAACCAGTTAGCTCAGCCCAGGTCTTTGTCTCAGCATTCAACCTCCCTAGTATTTAAAAACCTTATCCTCAGTCACGCCTTACTGGTTTCCCTAATCTACTCTTTATTCTTCCTGTCTGTTAAGGTGCTTGTTTTAATTTCCTTGTTTCATTCTCTTCCTCTCAGAGTTTGCATTTGATCTATCTGAATTAAAATTAAAGCATTAAAGTCCCAGGATAAATTCAGGTATACAGCCATTTTACAACTTATTCACATTTGCCTGATTGTGTGGAAATGATCTGAAATGGTAGTTCATATGTCCAGTTTATCTAATCTTTAAATTGATTTGCTTTTGATTTTACTTGGTGCAATTTTTAGACCATCAAACAAATGGTGGCTGAAAGTAGGAATGGGAATGAGTGAAAAAGGAAGTAGAGCAAGCTGTGGCAGAGAGGATAACAGCAGACATGTGGACATCTGTGAACATGGAGGTTTACTTGACTCTTATCTGTCACTACATTAATGAAAATTTGCAGTTGTGCACATCTTGGTTGAGATTGCAATACTTCCGACAAAGTCACTGCTGACAATTTGGTCCAAGTCAAAATGGCCCAAGTCCTCTATGATGGAGGACTGGTCCATAAGCAATAAATGTTAAGTGTCTTGAGAGCGTACTCTCTTTCAGGATTGGACAGACTGAACAGGCGTTTGAGGGGGGTAGACCACCAGGGAGGAGCTGATTAGCCCACCAGCTCCTCCCAGTCAGAGTCTAGGTGGTGGTAGAGAGGAAACTCGAGATTTGCTGAAAACTCTTTGCAAGTCATGAGTTTCTGAATATTGTTAATGTTAATTCAGTCTTCAGAAAGCACCTTTGAAAGAGCTGAAGAACTGACCTTTTCTTCAGGTTATGACGGCCATAAGTTGGAGCCAACTGGAGACAGGAAATGAGTCAACCAGAGCCCCACAACATTCCCTCTCCAATTTATGTGAGGATTGTTGAGAGCCAGCCAAAAGAAGCCGAGGACAACTGGAGTCTGGGGGGAGGGAAGCACAAAAAAAAGGGTGAGCAACTCATAGTGATTATCTGAAACCAACAGATTAATGGTTTGGTTTGATGTGCGATCTTGGGTAATGGGTTGCCATCAAGAGCTGACACCTTAAATGTGGGAAGAGGAACATCAAGTATCTGAAGTTATTTAACCAAGTTTTCATTGAGGAGGTTCTGCTCGCACCCTGAGTCAGCAAATGCATAGATCTGAAAATGGTTCTGGTTAACAACAAGAGGACAAGAAAACAGTCAGGAATCAAATTTCTTAACTGCTCACAGTCTAGCAGTGGCCCTGACCAGCAGCACCAAAATGACTCAGCTGGCCAAAGTATTGGCTCCTGTCTCCATGCGGTGCTGCTTTTCTTCAGGTGACTCACTGGCTTGGCTGAGTTGCATGGGTTCCTCTGTAGACTGACTGGAGGGAGCAGGGTTAGAAACAGGCTGTACAGGAGGAAAACTGGTTGAGTGATGGAGCTAGTTTGTTTTTTAAAGCTTCCTCCGCTGATTCGCTAAAACTACAGAAAGCGTAGAAAATTAAAAGTCATCGTTAATAACTTCTTCTGTTCTCTGATTGGCCTGGTAGAAAATTGACTGGAGAGAATCCAAAATTGAAGAGGAGCGAGCCCAGACTCTGCTGGATGCCAGGATTGTTTTTCCAAGTAGAATTACACAAGAAGGCAGTTGCAAGGCTATATCATTAAAAGTATTTACTCCGTTCTGTGTTTAAGTTTGAAAACCAGGTTTGAAAATCTGTGAGCCTCTTCCAGAAAGATCCACTGACCCATATTGTTTTACAGTGTAGAGAGAAAATGTGCAAGATAATAACAGCATTATGATCAAGAACAAAAAAGCAACAGTCTACTAACACTTTCTCAATATTTTTGACCAGCATTTTAAATTCACCCAAGAAATACAATCAGGACGTTTAAATTTGTTTTGGAGATGATTCCAGGCTGATGGTGTGGAAAATAATTCTGTATGGACTGAGGGAACACAGAGTGTGATGACAACCTGGGACCAGAGGTTGTGACTGGTGGGTTTGTGTGATCTATAGGAAGAGAAATATGAGGACAACAAGCACTGTGATGCTCCTTCGCCATCTCACAAGCGAATGGAACCTGTGAGTTTGCGAGCATCAACAATAACGCTGTTCCTGATCTTCAGATTCCTCTTCCCCTCCGTCTGTTTGCAGATTCTATCAGGACTTTCTCCTCTCAGCTCCTCAGGCCGCCCTCCTGGAAACACCGACATGAATTTCCCATCGCTCACTCCTCTGTCTGTCCGCCCTCCAGTGTCCATCACTCCACCACTCCACCCTGGAAATAGACCACCCATCCCACTCACCGGCCCCCTGCTGACCTCAGCTTCTGTGAATATGCTCACCGCCACCTGAACACCATCTCCTCTCTGTCAGCAGGAACCTTCTTCTCTAAAAAGAATCAGATATCTCCACAGTCCTCAGAAACATTTCTGTTCATTTCTTTGTAGTTCAAAAGTAACTTTTTTTTAAATCATGATAAAATATATTTACACAACTTTACAGTTCTTGCATCAGATGGTAAATCTTGCAAATAAATGGCCTCATTAGCAGCAGCTCCCCACTTTGTGTGATCAAGTTCAGATAAAGGACAGTTTGTAATAAAAACGATGTCCTGGACTCACACTATGTTTAGCTCTCACAGGCTCACAGTGAGGCTGAAATGTTCCCTCTGCTCACCACACAGACAGGTGTGTGTGCAACAGCAAAGCAAACCCTTCTGACCTGCCCACAGGCGTTACTACAGCATATGACAGGTGAACCTTCACTTTAGCACGTCACATTAGAATTAACAAAGCTATTAGAGCACACAGAGGTTTGTCTTTCATGAAGGGTAATGTGTTCCACCATTAGTGACACGTTATTCGCTGAAGGAGAAACCGGGGGGTTCCTGGCCCCTCTCTGCAGGAGTGGAGGTCAGGGGTCTGAGCAGCAGATCCGACCTGCCAGGGTTTCACTTTCCATCCAAGGACACAACAGACTTTCAGCAGTCAAACTGCTACGATCTGCAAAAATCTTTTTTTTGTATTTCTCTTTATAACAAATGTAGCCAAATAAAATCAAGACAGACTAAAATCACACAAGTAGGACTGCCTAAGTACTGGCTCTAATAAATCATCTTGTAGAGTAAATTTCAGCAACAAGGCAGTTCTATGTACTTTAAACACAAGATCTTCTTAAATATCGAAATGTACGACATTTGAGATGCACTGAAAAAACTGACTGGAAGCTGATTACTAGGAGCTGGTTGTGCCATGATGTTGGGAGGTTGAGTTGGATCCAAATGCAAACAGTCGGAGGCAGATCGTAGGAGAGAGAAAGAAATTGCACAGGGGGCGAGAGAGAGCACACAACAGGAGAGAGAGGAAAATGAATCTAAAAGAAACTTAAAACCAGACACAAGGAATACATAAACACAGTAAAGTAGAATCACTGAGAAAGGACTGAAGTGAAATAGAAACAAGACTCATTTAAACAAAATAAGGAATACAATAATAATGGAACAAGAATGAAACAACTGAATTGTGAGGAAATCTTGGCCCAAATGTAGTGAAATCCCCTCAATCACTGGACAGCACCCTGTGTACTGTACAGCGTTCTGGTCAACACTGTCTCTCCTCAAAGTTTACATTATCACATGCTTGTCTTCCTGATAGACATGTTCAGGTCACAGTGGTGGTATGTCTGCTAATGTATCTGAAGTCCATATAGGAAACCTGCTTTTTGAACTTAATGCCTCCTTCTCTCGGCTGGTCCTCTTGCACATTACCAAAAAGTCCTCATGTCTGATCATTCCTCTGGCCTAAATGTTTACTGATGGCGACTTGTTGTTTGGGTTGAGGATGATCAGTTTGTTGGTGTCTGTTTATCAGATTTTAGTGAACAGATTGGAGGTTTAAAAGGGCTTAGTATCAGGGACTGCTCTGACCAATGATAGTAAATTTCAACATTTGAACTTTCAGTCATGCTACACAGTTGGTAGCACTGCTGCCTTGCAGCAAAAGGTTCTGGGTTCAATTCCCGGTTTGGGGTCTTTCTGCATGGACTCTTCATGTTCTCCCTGTCCATGCGTGGGTTCTCTCTGGGTACTCCGGCTTCCTCCCACTGTCCAAAAACATGACCGTCAGAATGACTGGTCTGTCTAAATTCTCCTTAGGTGTGTGTGTGTGTGTGTGTGTGTGTGCATAGTTGTTTGTCCTGTGTGTCTCTGTGTTGCCCTGCGATGGACTGGTGACCTGTCCAGGGTGACCCCGCCTCTCGCCTGTTGATTGACCACTGGAGATAGACACCAGCACCCCTCACAACCTCACTAAGTGTGTTGGATAATGGATGGATGGATCTTTGAGTCACTCCACCATAATCATGTTGTACTCCACCTTGCAGGAGAGGTCATGTCAGTATGTAGTCCAATAAGCAACAAAACCAGCACCAACATTTCACACTCTGGGTGGACTCTCTGCAGACTGATGGTTCCCAAAATGTCAGATGAAGTCAAATTGAATTTAAAAATATTAAATATTATTTTAAAAATAGCCCATTTCATTCAAGCTGTAGGACAAGAGACATCTGAAAGTTAAGACCTCTGATCAAGATGCTTTGCAGAAATGATACCACTGCCTTATTTAAACCTATTTCTTGTCTTTGTACTGCTACTTAAAGCAACACCCTAAAATATATGCATTATGTAATGTCATTATGTGTAAACATGAAAAAAAAGATGAATCATATTGGTGAGATCACTATAAAGCCTTTAGAGAACTGTTGGGTTTATTTCACATGCAGTTTTACTCTGTTAATAAATGATTAAGTGACTCCTGAAGACATTTGGTTGTACTCGACTTTCAGTAACAAAGTGCATAACTAATGATGTTTGACTCATAAAAAATAAAGTCCCATTTATAAAAGGAAGTACTAGCAATAAAAGCTGCCAAAAAGAGGGACAGCAGGAATTTTGTAGAAACAAACAAAAATGCTGCAGCATCTGCTTGTTTTTTTTTTCATGTGGTGAAATTAAAAATGTGATTTATCAAAAAAAAAATGAAAAGAAATCAGTGAGAGAATATCCTGCTGTAATACAATATCAATTTATCTTCAGGGTTTTTACACATCTCCACCAGAGTGTGAGGATGTGTGCTGACTGCTGTAACTTGTTAACCTGTTAAAGTGCATTTTGTAGCTCAATGTGTTTCATTTAAATAAATATCAGGTTTAGGAATGAAACATCTTCAACCTCTGTGATGTGGGAATGTGGTGAACTGGTGGGTGATGTGAAGTCTCTGCTTGGTAATTTGCACTATTTCTTTGATTTGTGTTTTTGCAGCCCACTCACCATTAGCAATGGGACATTTGGTGGCACATTTCCAGAGTTGATTTATTTTTTAAAATTCTTAAAACATGAGAGACAATTTTCCTTTTGCACTTTTTCACTAACATTGATCTCACTTCATATTTAGTTCATATTCTAGTACAGCTTTGGTTAAAGTTCCTGCATATTTAGTGTTGTGGAAAAATGTATCACCAAGCACTGTCAGGTGGAATCACTCAATCAGGTTTATTCATATATTGTGCACAATACAGAGATCTTGTAAGACAATCAATAATGAAGCAGCCCTGAATGAAAAGCTCTACTAGGCAGAGACAACACATGAGTTTTCTACCAGGGATAATGATCCAAAACAAGAGGAGAGACAGGCTGGTTCTCATGCAGCTGCAGGAAAACAACTCCCAACCTTGTCAGTGGGAATTCACAAGCATATGGAATAATACAGTATATATTGCTATATAACTAGCTAAATATTACCTTATAATCATTTTCTCATTTAGTTTGGAGATTTATAATAATACATCAAACAAACTGAAATTCATTTACACTTTTATTCAGACTGATAGTCCCATAAACAGATTCAAGGTGACCAAGCTTGAGACAACAGTATTTTAGATTTATGTTTGAAAGAAATTAAGGAAAAAACGTTGTTAAAATTAGGCCATTCCTTTTACCTCACTTTGACTTTCCTCCCTCGGTGCATTTTCAATATCAGCTGAATCTGTTTCCAAATGGTCCAAAGAGCCAAAGTCAGGGCACCCACCAGGTCACCGGGGGCCTCCTGTGTAAACAGTACAATGAGCTGAATTTATAATTCAAAGAAGATTAAAAAGTTTCTGTCTAAGGAAACCCATCAGATTGCATCGTCTCATTGACTTGCAGCATTAACTCCGGACCTGGTCAGCCACAATTGCTTGCATTGTGTTGCTTTACAGCAATCCCTCATGCTGAGCATGCATGTAGTGACGGCGGAGATAAAAAAAACTCCCTTTAAGAAATGCAGTAGAACCAGAACCGGGTTCAGTGCAAGAGGCCATCTGATATGACTGGGTGTTTGAGAAGACAGAGCAGAATGCACAAGAATAAACAGATGACAGAAATGGAAAGATTGCTCAGCTTTCTCACTGAAAGTTTCCATTGGGGAGAAATCCTGAAACATTAAGTAATGATGATCCTATTTAGTGTGACTGTTAAGGATAAAAAAAATCGTGAAAGTCTGAGAGAAAACACGAAACAGAACCAGGTGGTTGATAAATCAGAATGCCATAAACAGGCTCTAATTTGTAGATTCAGATCATAATTAAATCAAAGAGCAGCTAATATTTGAAGCAATCATTTGACATGAAAAAGTCCTTTAATGAATGGCAGCAGTAGAACCGCCTCATCCATGGTGGAGATAAAACAGAACTCCACAAACACAGAACCCGTCTTCTTCCTGAGTGATATTGCAGTTGGACTTTCCTATTGTTTCTATACTTGTTATAATTGTTTGAACAGATGAAGCGTCTGGGATTTGTTCCCCAGGATGAACCAAACTGGTGCATAACTTTCTTCCTGATAACTTGGCTGATTTCATTAGATCTCCCAAATTATTTACATTCTACTATTGTGATGCAGAAGCAGCATTTTATTTAGAAGCATCTGAGTCCTGAATATTTATCCCTCAGAGATCTGACCAAAGATGAACATGATGCATTATCTCTCAATCTAAGATGAGCAAGAATCAGTTTATTTTAGAGTTGCAGCCTCAAAGGCTCCAAAGCGTTTAATGACAAATGAATTGGCTGATTTTATTGATTTGCTACTCTCATAAATAAAGGTTTATTGAATGTGAATGCGAGTTGGCAAGAGTGAAGAAGAAGAAGAGGAAGAAGAAGAGGAGTGACACTGTCAGAGAATGAGACATTAGAGGCTGTGACAGCTCTGTGAGGGAGACACGTGCAGAAAGAGACTGAGTGGAGCTGACACGAGTGGAGCTGACAGCCAGCAATCAGTTTCAGTGTGAAGCAGAGAGCATGCTGGGAGGAGTGGTGACACGCAGACAGCGCTCTGTCAACAGCAACCAAACACAAGGCTGTCAACACACACAACACACTAATTTGTCTGTCAAAGCAAATACATCAGCTAATTACAAAGTTTAGTGACAGTGAGTCAACAGGTCCAATACTTCTACTGTCATGTCTGTTAATGAAAGCGCTATAGTCACTGTTTATTGAGCTAAGCAAAGAGCAGCGAGGAAAAAAGGACATGGCTTCAGTGAATAGCTATCTGCTTTCCATCTTAACTCATGAGCTGTCTGTCTCATTTAGCAACAAGGAAACATCTTCATGCAGAAAGCTTTGCAGTTTGTTAGCTTCTGTGCACTAGGAGAACTTAATCTTTTCTATTATGCAGAGATTCTGACTTGAGTTTGAGTCACACTAAGTTACAAAAACACAGATTTCAGACATAAAGTGTATCTAACCGCCAAAATCAACTTTTTTGCTGGCAAAGTGTTTATCTCAAACATCCAAGAAATCAGTGCTCCAAACCGGCGGGGAAAACTTTCAATGGTTTCTAAATAGATTTTACCCAGTTTCAAACTGAAAGGCAATGGTTGGCATTCAAGTTTGTAAAACTTTGTCTGAAACAAGTTGAGACTAAAAGCCTTACAGCTTAAGGTCTGGCTCTGCTGGATGCCGCTGAAAAAAGTCATATTTGCAAAAGTCCTACAGAGTCAAACCGTTTGTCATTATCCTGCTCTGTTACACAATTAATGGAAAATACAAGGCTGACCATTATTTTTATTTTTATTGTGCTGCAACAGCGTCAACAACATTCAGTTATTCAGATATAACTAACATTACATAATTGATCATTACTAAGAGAAACTTGTAACCATACAACTGGAAAGTAGAATGCTAAAGATTCACGTCATGTTGTCATAACACATGGAGAATCACTCTGCTCTCTTCTGTTCGGGTTTATTTGTGCTGAAGAAAGAATACTGATGGACTTCTTTACTTCTTCCTCTTGACGGTGTTAAAGCACTCTCAGTAACAACCAAGTGTGTCATCAGTTATCCCCTCTGTTATTTCTGTGCTACCCACTGTGTGCTAGAAAGGAAATCAAATGCTGCACTGGCCATACAGCAGAAGAGTAGTAACATTGTTCAGTAGTTTACTGTAAAGTTGTCCACAAGAGGTATTCAAGCTAATCAAAAAAGCCACAACGTTCAGCTCTGTTGTAAGTGGTAGATTGCTTTTCTTAGCAGTAAACTTGTCTGTACATATACAGGGTTTTCCTTTTCTGTCTGTTTTCCTTGTAGGTCTGCTGCTGAAGTATTTCTTGTGATCTCATTTTTAGATCGATGCATTTAGAAACAAGCTGAATGCAACAGTAACATATTTATTGAGCTCTTCGGTTAAAACAAATGTCAAATACATACATACATACATACATACATACATACATATATATATATATGTATATATATACATATATATATATATATATATATACAGTACAGACCAAAAGTTTGGACACACCTTCTAATTCAATAGGTTTTCTTTATTTTCATGACTATTTATAAGGCAAGAAATCCCACTTATTAACCTGACAGGGCAGGTTGACCTATGAAGTGAAAACCATTTCAGGTGACGACCTCTTGAAGCTCATCAAGAAAATGCAGAGTGTGTGCAAAGCAGTAATCACAGCAAAAGGTTGCTACTTTGAAGAAACTAGAATATAAAGGGTATTTTCAGTTTTTTCAAATTTATTTCATGTCTGTCTGTGACAGTCAAACATTACTTATTTATTTTAATAACAGGAAAACGTTGAATCCCTGTATTAAAGGTAGACAGACTTATTGACTGAGACTGGGAGCTGGACAAGACAAAGACAGGAAAAAAATCTAGCAAAATTTATGTCTTCCTTAAAATAATAAAATTAACTTTTTAAATATGCTTTACAAATGTTTGTGTTTGTTTTCTTTCTAATACTTTTGCTTTGGTGACATAAAACATTTAAATGTGAAAACAGAAAATCATGGAGCAAATACTTTCTCACAGCACAGCAGCAACATATTCTTCAGTGGTTCATACATTTTCATGAGCAATAGGAGATACATTAAATTCAATGTTTGTACTGTTCTGATGACCATACATGCACAATAAGAAGCGATAAGAACACAATGTGCCACGCGCAGGGGAAATGTCTATTATGGACCATTACAGGTGATTTGAAGTCATTATGAATATGCTTTGCTCTAAATGGGTATCATTTTGTGGCATCTTACAGACCTGTCGAACTGTCAGAAATAAGTAGAGTGGAGAGCAAGTGGATGGCAGCGAGACGAGGGACTGCTGTGGGGAGACAGAGGCACGGACTGAGAAATAATACAGGAATGGTTAAGTGAAGGGAATGGAAAACCTGGGTGAGAAAATGAAAGATGTGTTATTTTTGTCAATATCTGTCCAGCTGGATTATTATCTACCTCAATCTGAGATAAGACTTTGGCACACATCAGTCTAACACAAAGAGCCAAAAGAAAAAAAGAAAATAACACCTTACAGAAACAGCAGCTTCTATTTGGAATTTTTTTTTCAGCAATGCTTGACTTTTGAATTCTTAATTGTTTTCTTCCTCCTTTAATGTCCTCCAGAACTGCCTTTGATTTCTGATGCTCACGTGGACTGTACTCAGAGGGATTTTGAAGCTATTATAATAACTTTTAAATAATCCTGATAGCAGCAGATTGTGTTGTTTGCTCTATTCACCCAATTTATGCATATTTTCCATCTGCACATAAAAAGGTTGAAGATTTCCAGCAGAACGGGCACAGTAAATATTTAAACTGGCTCCATCTGTGATTTGACTTTTTTTCTTCGTCACATACATCTACAACCAGGCTTACTAAACAAGCACTTAAAGTTTCATTTAAAAAGTGAGTTAAGCTTCATGTAAAAGGCTAAAATTCCATTTGCTCAGAGCAGTCCTTGATTAATAACAACTGGAACATCACAGGCTGCCACCCACAGAGAATCCTACAGGCATGGAAAACCCAGGACTGGGTTCAGGAGACTGAAAGCTCCAGTGCAGCTCAGGAGAGCAGCAGAGGAACTATTACAGCTTATGGCTTTTGTTAAGTCGATGGCCATGCTTTTTTATTTTAATGCTGATGAGCTTTCATTGAAATAAGCAACTTGAGCTGTGAACCCAACGCACGCTGTCCTGGAGATGATGGTTTCTGCAGCTTCTTGAGATCCAGATTGTCTCATGTGATTACGAATCTTGTCCTTTACTATAAAACCAATATATTGACTATGAGCTTTACTCTGATCTGTTCATGAGTGTGTGTTTTGTACGCTCTCATTTCATGTGGATGTTATTAATAGACCTAACAGTGATGTCCTACAGAGACCCTAAAGCAGTGCTCTCTAACTCCAGTCCTTAAGGGCCGGTGTCCTGTTAGACGTCTCTCTGCTTCATCACACCTGGCTCCACTATCAGCTCATCAGCAGAGCTCTGCAGTGCCTGTCTGCATGCTGGTGATGCAGTTTATTCATTTCATCCAAGCTGTAAGACAAGGGACCCATCTAAAAGTTGCAGGGCAGTGGCCCTCGAGGAATGCAGTTTGAGAACGCTGATCTAATGGGGCTTTGAAGGAAAAATAAACTAACCTTCTGGTGCGCACCAGAGAGTTACATTTTACTGATGTCAGTCCAGCAAAGGAGAGAGGGACATTTCCAGAGGTGGGCAGAGTACCCAAAAATTGTACTTCAGTAAGAGGAGAACTATTTAAACATATTTTTACTCAAGCAAGAGTAGCGATAAGTCATGATAAAATTAGGCAAGTAAAAGTAAAAAGTACAGCATAGTCAAACTACTCCTAAAAGTACTTTTTCTCCCCAAAAATTCCTCAAATAAACGTAACCGAGTAAATGTAACAAGTTACTACCAAACTTTGGATCTTTCTAAAATAACATAACAAAATAACTTCCTTTAAATCTTCTTGAATATAAAAATCTGGAAAACTGATAATCTTCAGACATATTTGGTTTGAAACGAAACATTTTTAGGAAACGTGTATACAATGGCAGATTTTGATATAGGCTGTGTGGGCAACTGCCCAGGGCGGCATCAGGAAAGCATGGAGCGCCTATGAACTAGGAAATAAAGTAAATCTTATCTGTCAGTTTTCTCCTGAACAAGTTTGCTCTTACTTGTGTTCACATGTAGTGCAGTTAGTTTCTCTTAGTTGCTGTAGAGCTCTGGCTGACTACATTAGCTGCTTCCTGCTGCAATAATAATAATAATAAAAAAGATAATTGCTTGTGTCAGATTACATTTTTAAATTGATTGACAGAACTAACCATTACATTCATCCATGAATGGTTTTGTTTTTTGTCTCAGTTGTTTTTTTCTCAGCATCAGACAATTTATTGAATAAATTTCATATAAATATAAAAAATGACACATTATGAATATGTTGCATTTTAGCTCATAGGCTTTCTGGGCATTTAAAATAAATGTAAAAATCATTCTGAACATTTCATTTGTGTTTTTGTTACAAATTATTTACTCAGTGACATATCCACCACCCTACGACTTCCCTTTCAGTGACTTGTTGGACTCTGTCTGGTGTGTTGATGAGTCATTTTATATTCAGAACCTAAGACTGCAGCTTTACTCTGAAAAACCTTTCTGGGAGTTGAGACGTTGACCCAGGAGATTTGGCCATCCGCCTACATGTGGTGAATCTTTACACTGCTAACAATATATTTACTCTTAATGAGGTTCACAGCAGAAAAATAGCAGAAAGTTTGAATTTTTCTTTTCTCTGCTTTCCTTGATTCTCCAGTATAATCACTCCAGCCCAGTTGGTTTTGCTTCACATTTAGAGAACTCCAGAGAAGTGAGGATAGAATAAGCTCAATATGAGAGCCAAATTAGCTGTTTAACAGAACTCTAAGTTCCTTTAATGTAAAGGCTTCAATTTTCTTATGTGTAGCTGAACACCAGAGCTCAAACATGAGCTCTATATGGAGAGTTCACATTAATTTGTTTTTCTTTAAGCTCAATAACAGTTTTTAAGGGTTCCACTCTATGGCAGCTTTACTACAATGAAATTATAAAGTTATGCTTATTGGACTCATTATGTTATGTTCCTAATTTCCTCATTTTTTGCCACTATTTCTCAAGTGTACATTAGTTTCTACAACAAATGAGAAAAGAATGAGAACAATGTCACACCAAGACAAACCAACAAATTCAGTCTGCTGTCAGTCAAATCGCTTACAAACAATACACACCGTTGCTTGCTGTGGGGGACCAGTTGCTGGGGACTTTAGATCAAGGACCCCCCTTCCATTAAAATGATTCTATTCTTGTTCTATTCTTGTTCCTATGGATATTTTGCTTTGTTTTGTTGTTAAAAAAGCACTGTGATTCATTGTCCACGTGAAGCTGTACATTCATATATTTGTTGATAACTATTCTGGCTGAGAGTGAAAGGAGTTTAGAAAAGCATCACTTTTGAACAGGCGCGTAGGGCAGCCTTGGGTCCTAAGTGCTTGCTGTGTTGACGAAGCTGAGTAGGAGATGGCAGCCTGAGTGTGACGCACGTTGGATTATGGATGTTGTTCGTGTTTCAAGAAAAAAAGTAAAGTAAAGAAAATTTACAACAACCGCATGTCTCGACATCATTTTTGTTCGAGTTTGCAACATTATGCTAAAGCCAGTAATGAAAAGGATGAGTGGAGTCATAAAGTATCGTAGTTCTCAACGTCTAAATTAATATTTCTCCATCCACTACTTTCACTTTGTCTGCCTTGTCTGATGCTCCTACCACAACATGAGCGCAAGGACTTGACTTTCACAATGAAATCCACTTTTTGTTTTGTATTATGGGTGTATGCATAGCCATATAATAAATCTTAACAACACATGGCCTAGTCCAAGAGAGGGCTAAAATCTGGTTGAGATGTTGTCATGTAACTTTCATCAGGCTGTTTCCGCTTTCTTAAAGGGAGACACACCCAGTCATCGGGTTCAGGGTTCAGTCATTACACTTCATATTCAGCCCTGTGGGTTTGGACAGCTTTTCCCCCAAAATGAAAGAAGTCATTGATTCATTTTGGGTTAACAGTTTATCTTTGAATGACATTAAAATTTGTTAGATGATATGTAACAAAAAATAAGAACAAAAAAAAAGACTGCAAGGAGTAAATAGTTTTTCAGGGTACTGTTTGTCAGCAGTTGTCCAGACCTTATGTTTAATCTGGCTGCAGAAACAATTTTAAAAATCCCTAAAACAAAACATTATGAAAGAAAGAACAGAGGGAAGTGACTCACACACAACTGTTGGTTTTCTTGTATGTAGTATCACATGATGACTTCTTGGCATGCTGTTTTTACTCCCACATCAGCTACCATACACAGTTTACTTGAACATCCTGCTTTCCAAACAACAGAGTGGTTCATTTTTATGTGGCTATTTGTGCAATATTCAACACGCCTGCATATGACCTTTACTGTTACCGTTATCTCTTTCTGCTTCATAGCTGAGATAAACACAACACTTTCCTTGTGCTGTGACAAATGCTTCCACCTATGGAAACAACATGGCCTCTGATGTGCTGCTGAACACACATGGTTATTTGGCTGCACCACTTTGTTCAATTAACACCCAGCAAACTGCCATGTTGATAATCTCTATTCATGGGGATTGAGGTAAATAAGGTGGAGGGGTAGAAGAAGGACGCATCTGAGGAGAAAATGTCAACTATTCCATGGAGCTGAATAATTGCCTGCAGGGTTTATTATCAGAGGTTCCAGATTAAGCTACTTCATCAGCCAGGCTCCTGTGTGGGCAGCTGCTGCCTCAAGCCACAAACTATGAAAGAAGAAATTAAAAAGGATTCCAGACTGACCGAAAGACAAAGCCGAGCGTAGCTAAATCTGGAAAATACTACATGAAGCAAACCCACACTTGTTCAGAAGATCTCCAGCAACCTTTTACATCTTTACTTGTTAAAACGTAGATGATCTTCTTTAGAATCTTTATCCTTTCTTTCTTAGCCAAGTTTCACATAGAAAGCCAGACTTTGACTCCCCCTCTAAGCTGAAACGCTGATCTGGTGTCAGTCAGGTTTGGCTATAGATGATTATAAATATTTGCTTAGGGTAATAATTAACAAAACTAGATGAAATAAAAAAATGAGACACCGCCATCAGGACATAACAGCTAAATAGTTGTCTCAGTTATTGTTTATAACTGAGAAGACTCTTGCGCTGGTGTTGATGCTTGTTGTTACGTGTTGTGCATTTAAAATGGCGGAGAGAGGGTGGTGGCCAGAGAGTCGGCGGAGCCTCTTCACTCCCTCAACCCTTCCTTCCTCAGAACCCTAAATGTCTACAGTACATGCAAGACTTAGAATTGGGCACAGCAACTGTTGATGGAGCAGAGCAGGGCGGAGCAGGTTGTAGCAGGACAGAGGAGGGAGGAGCAGGGCGGAGCGGCATGTGCATGCAGTGCGCTGGCATTGTTGCAGCCTGATGAAACTTTTATTCACTTTTTATTTTTAAATGTTGATGTCCGCCTTCTGCCCCCCTGCACATATACTCACACACATAAGCTGCACCCTGAGGACTCATTAAGACTTTATTTATTGATCTATTTATCACTGAGCATATCACTCCAATTTTGTTATGTTCTAGAAACATAATGACAAAATGAAAATCGTATGTCTTTAGTCTAAAAATTCACATTCCAGTGAGTCTTTGGCTTTTTTTCCTTTAAGAATCACACAGACTGAGCAGTCTTGATGAAATGTTACAAAGTGAGTTAATAAGCTAAACTTTTAAGACTTAAATTTGAAGATTCTGCATCCTGGCTTCAAGTCGTGGCAGCTCATTTCATTAACATGTTTGGATAATCAGATGATTGTATGCAGAATGCTGGTGCCAGTGATTTGTATAGATAATTAAATATAGTTCCAGGTTTTCAATTTGGGAAGTGGGGGGGAGGGGTGACAAAATGTGCGGTTGCTAGGGGCAGCATGACCCACTGCAACATGCAGTGCTGCCAGCTGCTGCCGTCTACATACACAATTTATCCAATCTCCCTGCTTTTTCAGCCCTAGTTTCTGTTCATATTTAACACAATTACCAACACACACAAAAACACACATTTAGACTTTGACCTTGAATACTGAAAGCTAGGAATAGACCACCCAAATTAAACACCAGGCTGCCTGGAGGTAGGAGAAAGAAAAGTCAGACAAACTTAAACTTCCTCCTCTCATATGTACCATCCTGGCAGAACAATATCAGCTCATCGGTCAAGGGCATGAAAGAAAAAGCAAGCAGATAAACACTTGGTATGTGTACAGGAGATGGACCGCTGTATCTAAACAGAATCACACTTGAGCCATCAGCATCACCTTGAAGTTTTGATGTGAACGAAAAAAAAACATTTCTGTACATCTTTGCACATGTACTGCAGAGTCAGGTCTTATACAGTAGTGGTGAAAAAGAAAGTAAGCCCACCTTAAAGATGCAGTAGGCATCTTTTATAAAGATTCTTCTTAATTATTTGTTTAAACTATCTCTATGTTCTGACAGCATGAGACAGATACTCTGTGAAAACGTGGAGCTCCTCTGCCTCCTCCCTGTGGGCCTGCTGCCATCTGAACCTAATGTTACAGGAAAACAGTTCATCCACCATCATGGGAGGTCATGCTAACATGCTAACTAGCATGAGCATTCACAGTGGGCTCCGCTGTGGGGGAGGAGCTGCAGCATAGCAGAGAGCAAGGAGGAGCTTGTGAGCAGCGCATACACGAGCATGACACTGACACGACTACTGCTGTCCTGCTGCTTTTTGTTTTAGGAGTATGGGTGGTCAGGTCACAGAGAAAGGGCTTGTCAGTATTTGAAAGGATCATTTTTAAAGGGCCGTTGCAAACAATTATTTTGGTAATTGAATAACTAAAACTAATTAAATAATTTAACAAGGAAATGTTGTTCTGCATCCTTTTTCCCTTCAGTGCGACACTCAAGTCTGCCTGGAGGTTTAGGCTTCCTGGGATTAAAAGCAACAAATGGAAGAACTTCCTGTATCCAAGCAGTCAGGTCCCTAAACTTGTGAATCTTATCTTATATATTTATAAATTGCTGCTTGCATGTTTTGTATGTTTTTAACATTGTCTGTGTATCTTATGCTGTTTTTGTATGTTTGAAATGCCTGCAAAACTAATTTTCCCCCTTGGGGGACAATAAAGATACTGAACTGAACTGAAGAACAGATACAGAGTGATATTCATCGCCCAGCACTGGGCTCCACTTTTCACACTTTAAGGGCGACACCAAGTGAAGCAAAGATTGGAGAGCAAGTTCTGCCTTCATCTTCTCCTCATTCTGCACCCTCTCTAATGAGTGTTGGTCTGCTTAATTGGTTTCTGTTTGTATGTGACTGTCGCCAGTCAAATATGTCATGTTCATGTAAGCGTGCAGCAGTGTGCATATGAGCAGATAAAAGAGACAGAGGAAAGACAGAATCATTTAAACATCACAGAAACGAAGGAAAAATCAGGTTTGCAGAACCACAAATGCAGCACAACAGTGTTGCAGAACAGAGTTACCTCCCTCAGATATAGTCTTGTTTATAATATTGTTTCTATTTGAGCTTATTTTTAAAACCATCTTTATCTACACAAAAAAGTACTCAGTTCAAACAATTATCCATCAACCGCGTCTGATTTTAGCTGTGGCAGGTCTTTAACTTAACAGCCGCCTGTAATCTGTTTTTTATTGTCTTCTGATCGATCTCTCTTCCCATCATTCCATTCTGCTTTCGCTTTGTGCATGTGCAAAGTCTGTCTTGTCTATGTGCCATCACTTTCTCTGAAATGGGATGACGCAAATAGCTGAGGTGTGGGGTGATCTACTCAGTCATTTCTTTCAAGTTGGTAATGTGGATTTAAGTGGCTATCTAATATCAGGTCCATTTTTATCAAAGGCATATGTTTTTTATTGAACAATGAAAAGAGCTCTCACAAAGACCCACATAAGTAAGCAATGCCATCATTTAGTTCAGTTTAAAGTAGTGCTGTCAATCAATTTTACATTTTTATTAGATTAATAACACTCTTGTGCTGTGAAAAATCATGATTAATCTGTATGCATAACTTGTAACACAAATATGCATAAAGTTATGCTTTTTGCAGGAATGGTTCCCTGGGCAAGCCCCTCCTTCTGCTGCACTCCAACCAATTAAAATGCAAACAATTATCAGATTTTTTTGCAGCAGAAAGCAGTTGCTGTTGAGGTAGTCTCCCTCAACAGCAACTACAGAAAACTTACTCCATTATACATGCATACAAGGTGCAGCAAATTTGTTCATGTGACAACTGACGGCTATATAGGGGAACAAAAAAAAAAAAAAAATCCAAACAAAGCCAAACAGGAGATATGAAGAGATCACAGTGAAACCAGGGAGAAGCGACGTGACAAACTGACGAGTAGTGACCAACAATGAAGAGCTCAAATACTGGGAGGTTTAGCGAAGGAACAATAGACCTGGGCTGATGAACTAACTGATTGAAGGCGTGACTGGAGGGAGTGAAGGCAGGCTGAGGAGAGAAAGAGAGAGCACACAGGGGAAATGGCAAAAATACAAAGAATAACTGGACTAAAGGAACCTAATAAAACTAGAACAACAGAAAATAACTAGAAACATGAAATATACATAACTAGAATCACTAAGGAATAATAGCAGTGGAAAACAAGGCAGAACTAAATAGAAGAAACTTAAGAACCTCAAAACTCCAAATTCAAATTCAAACCCCACATCGCAACAGTAACAGATCCTATAGGCCTTCTGGAAACTATAGAAAACGAGCAAACGCTATGATGTCGCACAATTGTTGTTGCTGAAAGAAATAAAACAGCAAAACAGTGTTTTGACTATTTGAAGTCAAAACACTATTAGAAAAAACAACAAAAGAAGAATATCATTGACTTACATCTGCATCAGTTTGTTGCACCAACTCTGTCTGGATCTATCCTACACTTCCTTCTTTGCCTTGAAGATCTTGTTGAAGAGTAGCATGTAGCAGCCCAGGGCTTCCACAAAAAAAATTCACAATTTCTCAAATTTCTAACTTTTTTCTCATACTTCAGATAATAATGACAGAATACATTTTCTTTTTTGGTGGCCTTTATACTCTTCTGGGGCCTCGTGTATAAAAGAGTGTGCACTTTTCACACTAAAACTTGGCGTACAGACAGATTTAGAAAAGTGCAGCGCACAAAACAAAACCGGATGTATAATAATAAAGATTATGTTGGAACACTGCCCAACCTCACCTTAGCTAAGGCCTGAACAAGCTAAAGTTTTTCCTGTTTGGTTTGTTAGCAAGCTAACTAATGCTCAAGCTAGCTAGCGAATGCTAACAATTTTTGACTTACCTTATCATCCTTTAAAAGAAGCAAGTGAGCATAAAAGTCAAAGTAGCAGATTTCCCTCCACTCTCCATCCTGTGTGCTGAACTGATCTGTTACTGAGCAGAAGGGACTGAACTGCATGCGCAGTTCTTCTTCTTTGAAAGCACAGTGAAAGAAATGTTGGTAACTTACCGTTTGTGAGTGAGCTTAACGCTAAATAAATGATGCTCACTCAAAACCAATAATAATATTTTGTGTTTTTCACTGTGTAATTGTTACTTAATACATATAGGTCATAAATGCATTTTGCTGGTAGTAAGGTTAGTAAGGTCAATTTTTGTGTCAGAGTAGCTATTGGATTTTACAGTGCATAATGCATAATAATGGTGTCAAGACTGAAAAGAGCGTAAAAACTGTGGATTTTTGATCTTAAGAACATAAATCCACTGAATCCACTTTATTAGTTTGTGTTTCAGCTTCTCTGAATTTACAGAGTTGGCTTCTTTAGTTGTGGGATTTTTAAATCAAAGAATAGGACAAAGTCACTGGGTCATTGAAAAGGAAAAGAAGTTATCCTTTTCATGAACCCTTTTCAATTTGCTGAAGAAAGACGGATGTGAACACTTTAGATGTGTTTGTTTTGGTTGGAGATAAAATGAATGATCTACTGTAATTGCTCTATCAGTTCTATTACAAAAGTATGCTCACCTTCATGTATTGGAGTGGAACACTTACTGGACTTTTTTGTGAAGAAAGATTTGCAGATGTTGTGCATTGTGGTGGGTTTTGTGTACATGTGCTAATGAGTTTACACAGGTGGCATCAGGAAGAAGAAAGGCATGTTGAAAAGACAACAGACCAGAGAGAAGTGAGGAGGTGTGATGAGCTGCTGTCAGCAGGAGACCATTTGGCTTAGATCCCTGCACTGCTCATGCCGGGGTGTGTGCGGGCGTGTGCATGTGTGTGTGATTTTGTTCATTTTCCTCTTCTTCTATGAGCTCATGCCAAAATAAGCGCATTACCTTCGCAGGAGCCAAGGCTGGAATTCAGAAATTCATTAGCTCAACAATTTGCATAGATTCACTTTACTCTGCCACTATGCGTGTGTGTTTGTGTGTGTATTTGGCACAGCTTGCTCCAGGCTCTCAAACCCACTCCTACCTGCTTCTCTGTCATGGTTTTTCTTCGCTCTTGTGTGGCTGAATTAAAATGTTCCCCCTCGCTCTGCTGAAGGTTTGAGCTCTAGCACGATTCATGTTCAAAGAACTCAAGTCTGAGAAGCAGAGTCTGACAATTACTGCAACAAAGGCATGACCGACAGGGAGAGAAGCTTTAATTGAGTTAAAATTGAGTTTCTGAATAGATCATTGTGAATAAATATAGTTCTTTTCTAGCAGCGTGCACTCCAGCACAGGAGAGGGAAGATATGAAATCTTTCTCATGGCCCTTTTTCTGCTCTCATATCTCTCCCGGCACTGTATTCATTTTCCTTCTTTGGCTTTTCAGTGAAAATGCCATGATCTGTGCTTTGCCTCAGGTGCAAATTGAACCTAGGAAAGTCTGCATTTCAATACAGTCTGCCATGCAGGCATCTGGATTCTGTTTTAACCTTATCAGTGAATTGCTGAATTATGGAAAGAAAAAGAAATGAAAGATAATTCAGCTGCTTTGTTCTGAAAGGGTTAACTGCTTCTTCACTGCTCCTTATGTCTGTGAAAGCTGCTGTGTGGTTTACAGAGGAAGAAGGCTTTGGAAGGTAACCTTGATTAAAGAAACACCAAAGCTACTTTCTTGTGAAAGGTCAGGGCCTACATGACATTTCAGTCAACAGTTAGAGTGGTAATGGAGTGAAGACAGCAGGCCAGTGCTAACTGTTTGGGTGCCCAAACACAGATCGTCTGTGGTGCTTAGTCACCATGACTCCCCCTCTCCAAGTTGAAATATATATTTGAGGTCCTGCAGAATTGTTATGGAAATAAATGGAAGCAAATTATCTGCGACAGTTCAAACTCCCAAAGCAAAACTGGCTGGTTGGGTGCTAAAGGAAGAGGTGGGTCCAAAATGTGTCCTTCTTAAAAGTGACACATATTACTTTTCTTAAATGTTTTCAGTTTATTTGTTATAATTTATTGCATGTAATTTATTGTAAAACTGAATGTGAATTAGTGTAAAAGTTTGAAACATTTCTTTCTTCGAATACACTTTGGCTTAAGCCTTTCACATCTTTTATTTGTATCGCTTTAATACCAGCCAGATGTTTTATGTAGAAATAACTTTAAAAACAATCTTCAACATTAGTTTATTTTTATGTTTCAACTCAATACTGTTAGTTCAACGATTACTGTGGTGTAATTGATGTTTCAAAGACTCTCAAACATCTTTGAAAGTCTGAGTTCAGGACAGAGATTGTTGGTCTGTAGTGTCTTTACACAGAAGCAGATGGAAAAGATCCGCATGTAGTTTTCAATTTTTCAGTTTCTAGAGCCACAGTGTGAAGAGGAAGATATAAAGCAAACACCAGAGCTGTACGACTGGCCTTTACGTCAATTAGATGCTACTGATCTGATTGACTTAGACCTAGACTTAGACTGACTTTATTGTCATTTTGCATGCACAGGGTGTATACAGAACGAAATTTCGTTGCATACGGCTCAAGACAGTGTTTTGAGGTTCCAATGTTGTGAGGTTACTCCAGAATAAAATAAAATACAGTATAAAATATGAATATAAATATGAATATAAAATATAAAGTGCAGGACTGACAGTAAAATAGGAGTTATTTAGCTCTGTACATGTGCAAGGTATGAAGTGGAGACCAGATTTTGAGTGCAGTCCAGTTAAGAGTTCAGCAGTCTGAGCTCTTGGCATTGCATGGCATTGCACCCAATACACTGCAGTAAAAAATGCCCACAATAATTAACTGCTGTATGTTTAATGTAGTTATTTGTGACTTGTAGAGAGATTTTGAAAAGAGAAGGGAAAATGTAAATAGCCAAAAATATACCTGTTTGGGTAGCGTTTGTGCATACAACAATTATTTTTAAAAAATGCATCCTCTGTAGATAAAAGAGGAAAACTTCATTCCTCTCTATGTCAGCTCCTTTAAAGTGAGAAATATGAGTGAGACTTAAGAACTGTAATCATGTAAAATTCTAACATGAGCATTTCATTGACATTTCATTAAAACCTGAGGAAACTGGGTCAACTTGTTAAAGAGCATAATATCTCTTCTAAATCATCTTTCCTCTCTGCATTATGGAAGAGATGTCCAGTTCACTTCTTCATCATCTCCCTCAGTAGTGACTAGCCAAGGGCCAAAGATGAGAATCTAATAAACAGCAGCGCAGAAAATAGCTCAGTGTCTGTGTAAGTCATTGTGGGTAAATGGAAAGGAATTGGTTTAGGATTGGAGTGATTTGTGTGTTTCAGTTTGCAGTTTCACCACAACATTGGCAATAATTGAATTATTAAAAAAATACAAAGAGAACTCAGACCAGCCTGAGCAAGTAATTCCCAATTGTCAAGACACACATGCACTCACACACTTTCGACTACATCTTTCATGGGAGATGCATTCTATTTTCATCTCTTTTATAATCGAGTGACTGGAGAGGATAAGCATGAGATCCAACACAGTAGCAGTTAAATTGTAGCAATTACTATATTCACCTGAGGGGAGGAGAAAAGCAGGGAGGATAAAGAAACTAGAGGCAGGGCAGATAAAGAGGAGGTATGTGAGAAACAGTATAATGAGAACAGATTTGCGATCAGAAATTCTGAGCACTGCTGAATGAAATCGGTTTGGGGAGACGGGGATTGTTCAGGTAATGTGTTTTAATAAGATACCATCAGAAGACTCTCCATTTAAGCTGAACATGAGCAGGGCTCAATGGAAAAATGCAACTGTGTGGACATTCAAAAAAAAAAAAAAAACGTTCCCTGACTGTGCATCAGCCCTTTTTAATCTTCTCTTTATTAACAAATTAATGTATATGCGAGAAATATAATTCCACAGTCAACTGCATCACATGCTTATCTGTTAATCCTTGCTGATGTCTGAGATTTTTTGAACTTGTAAAAGTGCCGCACCATGTTAAAAGCCTGGAAACTGAACTCTTTGCCCAAACAGCATTTTGAACATTGAAACTATTAAAGTAATCTGTAACAGTTTTCACTGACCCAGAAACTTGAACCAATGTTCTTGTGGTCTGAAGTTCTGTTAAGATTTGACACCTTCCTGCAGGGGAACTCATCTGAGTTACTGCTGCCAATAACTTCCTGTTCTCTCTCTGTCGTTGATGCAGTTAGTTCTGTTTCTCAGTGTTGAACCGTGTCTCTCTCCTGGAGAGAGACGTGGCTTCAGCTTTTACTGTAACTGAAGGTATTCTTTCTCATCCTTTAGATTTGAAAAGGAACTGCTACTGCTAACTTTTAAATTAATATTTATATGTCTGTGTTTTTGTGCTTCTGTGGTAACCATGGAAACTTAACTAAAATAATTGATTATTGTGAATGAGGAATTGCAGAAGTCACTGAGCTCTGCTTTCCCCTTGCATTCCTTGCTGATGTTCTGCCTGACGAGTTAGTTCAGTTCCAAAACTGTAACAAAACAAATAATTTTGCAAAAGGAGACAGACTGAGGATGTTAGGTTGGGGTTCTTTTTCCTGTTTTATTTTGTTTTCTTTTCCTCTTCTGTCCTGGGTTTTTTCTGGGAAGCTGCGTTTCCTTTTACAGCCATCAAATGCCACCAGTGAGCGGAGCCCCTGGAGAAGTGTGGCGGCCAACCTGTAGACGCACCTGTGTCTAATTTTCGAGAGCTGCGGAGGTGCTTCATAAGGACAGCCTAGCTGACACTCCAGTGCCTGAGTGTTTGCCTTCACTGGTAGACGTTTTTCTTAGGAAGAAGCCTTCTATGATCGCTCCCTGTGTTCTGATCGCTCCTTGTGTTCTCCCCGTCAGATTTCCTTGTGATCGCCCTGTGACTCCTGGATGTGGACAAGCGCTCCCCCCTGGATTTCCTTGTGTTCCTCACGACGCCATTGGTATTACCAATCGGTTGCCTTCCTCCGTGCACTTATCTCCCTGGTCCCTCCCCGTGGATCCTCTGTGCCTCGCCACCGGCTGAGCCTGCCAGCGTTTCATGTTCCGGGAGCTAACTGTCGAAGCCCCGCTCGGAAGTCAGCTCACTCTGCTCTCCAGCTGCAAGGCTTACCTGCTCGCTCTCCGACGGTAACTCACTTCTCCAGCCGCCACCATTGACAATACTACCTCCGCATTCAAGTAAGCGTCCTACGAAAGATTCTCAGAATTATTCCATTTGACCCATCCCGTGTCTCACTCCGCTTTTTCTCATATACAGTCTGACGACCAGTTTCCTCCAGTCCCAGGTTCCAGAACTATTTCCCCTGACCCCTCTTCCTTTCACCAAAATAAATATTATTGTTGTTTCATATCGCTTCTCTTGGTGTGTTCTTGCATGTGGGTAACCCGGCTATCACCCATCATGACAGAACACTCAGGCCTACAACCTACCCCAGCAGACGCTATAAGAAGGGCTTTATCGGAACAACATGCTCTCATACAGTCACATGATTCAGCTTTAAGAGAGTTGAGTAACAGACAGGCTGAAACAAACCGTCGGTTAACCGAGTTGTCTAACTTTTTGCAAGGCTCCGTTCAGCAGGCGCAGCCTCCAGCCCCAGCCTCACCTGCAGTTCCAGACCCGCCAATCCGTCCCACGTTTTCGGAGATTCGGCTGCCAGTTCCCGAGACGTTCACAGGTGATGTGCACAAATGTGGAGGATTTATCTTACAATGTTCCATCATTTTCAATTCCTGTCCTCAGAGTTTTCCACACGACAACGCTAAAATAGCATATGTGCTGTCCCTGCTGTCCGGTCGAGCTCTGGCTTGGGCCGAAGCTAAGTTTTCCTCCCCCACTGATTTTGGTTGTTCCTATCCCGATTTCATTAAAGAATTAAAACAGGTGTTTAGTCAAGAGACAGACCAGACTTCAGCTTCCCGAGAACTTTGGAAGTTAAGACAGGGGCAAAGAACTGTGTCTGATTTTGCCATTGACTTTAGGATAAAGGCAGCAGCCTCAAATTGGGATGCCATGGCACTTAAAAGTGCGTACTTTCATGCATTGAGTGAACAGATTAAAGATGAGTTAGCTACTCTGGATGAACCTGCAACTCTAGAGGAGTTTATAAGTCTGACCATAAGACTGGATAATAGAATTCGGTCTCGAGCCAAAGAGAGAAATCGCCAAAATCCCTCAGCCAGAGCCCCCCTACTGGCTACCCGTCCTAGTCTTCAGGAAGTACCAGACCCCTCGGAGACCTCAGAACCTGAACCCATGCAGCTGGGTAACACTCGCCTGACACCTGAGGAGAGGCAAAAGAGACTAGTCTCTCGGTTATGCTTGTATTGTGGGGGTCCCAGCCATTTCATTGCTAACTGCCCTGTCCGTTTAAACTTGCAGGCCCGGCGGTAAGGACGAGGAGGCTGCCGGTGCAACCCACGAATAGTAAATCTCGTCTCCTTATTTCTGCTACCCTTTTCCATCGCCATCAATCTCTTCCTCTAGCTGTTTTCATTGACTCAGGTTGTGAACAGAATCTAATTGACTCCACCCTTGTTGAACAGCTAGGGATCGCTACAGAACCACTTCCGGTTCCACTTTGTGTTTCAGCCCTAAATGGGGAGGTCCTGCCCAGGATAACCCAGAGGACTACACCTGTCCGTCTTGTGATTTCTGGTAACCATTCAGAGCTAATTTCTTTTTTTGTTTTCCCCGCAGTCAGCTCCTCTGTTATCCTGGGGTTTGAGTGGCTGCTCACACATAACCCACGGATAAATTGGAGAAAGGCAACTATTGAGTCATGGTCCAGCGAGTGCCACGCAACTTGTCTCCACTCTGCCGTCCCTCCGACGTCCATAACAGCAGAGCAGCATGAGACCGAACCCCCTGATCTTTCAATTGTTCCCCTCGAATATAAGGATCTGGCTGCAGTCTTCAGTAAGAGCAAAGCACTCACTCTACCCCCCCACCGCCCCTATGACTGTGCCATAGATCTGTTGCCTGGAGCCCCACTACCCACCAGCCGACTTTATAATATCTCCCGTCCAGAGCGTCAGACCATGGAGACATACATTAATGACTCGTTAGCAACAGGCATTATACGCACTTCTTCGTCACCCCTTGGGGCAGGGTTCTTCTTCGTGGGGAAGAAGGATGGGTCCTTGAGGCCCTGTATTGACTACAGGGGGTTGAACCAGATTACCATTAAAAATAAGTATCCTTTACCTCTTCTTTCCTCAGCCTTTGACCCCGTCCAAGAAGCCACCGTTTTCTCCAAACTCGATCTCCGCAATGCCTACCACCTCCTTCGCATTCGCGAGGGAGATGAGTGGAAGACGGCATTCAAGACACACATGGGACACTATGAATATTTAGTCATGCCGTTTGGTTTATCTAACGCGCCTGCCTTTTTCCAAGCCCTCGTAAACGATGTCCTCAGAGATTTCATTAATGTGTTTGTCTTCGTTTATCTAGACGACATACTGATTTATTCCAAGTCCCTGGAGGAACACAAGATGCATGTCCGGAAGGTTCTCCAACGCCTTTTGGAGAACAGACTGTACGTAAAGGCAGAGAAGTGTGAGTTCCACCGATCATCCGTTACCTTCCTGGGCTACGTCCTTGAGAGCGGGCAGGTAAGACCCTCAGAGGACAAGATCAGAGCTGTGCTGGACTGGCCTAGACCCGAGACCCGTAAACAGTTGCAGCGGTTCTTGGGTTTTGCCAACTTTTACCGCCGTTTCATACGGAATTATAGCCAGACCGCTTTACCTCTAACTGCACTCACATCCACCAAGTCTAGTTTTACCTGGACCCCACAAGCAGAGGAAGCCTTCAACCGGCTCAAGAACCTGTTTGCTAACGCCCCTGTACTAGTCCAGCCCGATACCACTAAGCAGTTCATCCTCGAGGTTGATGCTTCTGACTCCGGAGTGGGGGCTGTGCTGTCTCAAGTCTCTGAAAAAGATAATAAGACCCACCCCTGTGCATTTTTCTCTCGCAGACTTTCGCCAGCAGAACGCAACTATGACGTGGGGGACAGAGAGTTACTGGCTATTAAGCTCGCTCTAGAGGAGTGGCGACACTGGCTAGAGGGAGCTGAGCATCCCATAGTAGTTTGGACTGACCATAAGAACCTGTCTCACATTCAGTCAGCTAAACGTTCCAACCCTCGACAGTCTCGCTGGTCATTATTCTTTTCTCGATTCAACCTGTCCATTTCTTATCGTCCAGGTTCTAAAAATGTCAAGCCTGACGCCCTCTCTAGACTGTATGCACCTGATGACCCTGAGAAGGAACTTGCTCCCCTGCTTCCCCCCAGCTGCACGGTGGGAGTAGTTACCTGGGAGGTGGAAGACCTCATCCGTCAAGCCCAGTTAACCGAGCCTGTCCCCGAGTCATGTCCACAGGGAAAGACGTATGTCCCGGCCTCCGCTCGATCCCGCTTCCTGCAGTGGATGCATTCCTCCAAGTTTTCCGGACATCCAGGTATCAGTCGAACTATTGGGTTGGTCAACCGAAGGTTCTGGTGGCCATCAGTTCATAAAGATGTCAAAGAGTTTGTGTTAGCATGTCCAGTCTGTTCCAGGAACAAGTCCTCCCATCAGCCACCCACAGGATTACTCCAGCCATTACCCATCCCCAAGAGACCTTGGTCTCACATCGCTATCGACTTTGTCACTGGATTACCCCCATCAAAGGGTATGACCACCATTTTCACAATCGTTGACCACTTCTCCAAATCTTGTCATTTTGTTCCTCTTCGCAAACTTCCCACTGCCGCTCAAACTGCCATGCTTCTCATTAAACATGTTTTTAAGTTACATGGCATCCCTCAGGAGATTCTTTCCGATCGGGGTCCTCAGTTTATCTCCCAAGTTTGGCGACAATTTTGTTCCGCCCTAGGGGCGAAGGTATCATTAACCTCTGGTTACCATCCCCAGACTAACGGCCAGACGGAGAGGTTGAATCAGGAGCTGGAGGCCATGCTGCGTTGCCTGACTGCATCTGACCCTGGAGACTGGGCTCAATATCTACCATGGGTAGAATATGCACACAACAGTCACATTTCAGCAGCCACAGGTTTTTCCCCGTTCGAGGTCTCTCTTGGCTACCAGCCCCCTCTCCTGCCATCCGACGAGAAGGACATATCTGTCACGTCAGTACAGCATCACATTCGCCGTTGTAAACGGATCTGGTCAGACACCGTCACTGCACTTAATAACACTGCCTCCCAGAACAAGAAACAGGCTGACCGGAGGAGAACCTCTGCGCCCACTTATTTGGTCGGTCAGAAGGTCTGGTTGTCTACCCGGGACATACCCCTCAAGTCCATGTCTAAGAAACTGTCTCCCAGGTTTATAGGCCCGTTTGAGATAGTGTCAGTCATCAGTCCGGCAGCTGTACGCCTTCGCCTTCCTCCCTCCCTACGTGTTCATGCTACTTTCCATGTCTCCCAGCTTAAACCGGTCCTGTCCAGTGATCTTTGCCCTCCGGCCGAACCCCCTCCTCCCGCCCGTCTTGTTGACGGTCATCCTGCATACTCCGTCCGCCGGATTGTGGCTTCCCGTCGGCGTGGTCGGGGTCACCAGTACCTCGTTGACTGGGAGGGCTACGGTCCTGAGGAACGCTCTTGGGTCCCCCGCTCCTTTATCCTTGACCCCTCCCTTATTAGTGATTTTGCCGCCTCTCAGCCTTCCTCCTCTTCTCGTCCGTCGGGTGGCGTCCGTTGAGGGGGGGGTACTGTTAGGTTGGGGTTCTTTTTCCTGTTTTATTTTGTTTTCTTTTCCTCTTCTGTCCTGGGTTTTTTCTGGGAAGCTGCGTTTCCTTTTACAGCCATCAAATGTCACCAGTGAGCGGAGCCCCTGGAGAAGTGTGGCGGCCAACCTGTAGACGCACCTGTGTCTAATTTTCGAGAGCTGCGGAGGTGCTTCATAAGGACAGCCTAGCTGACATTCCAGTGCCTGAGTGTTTGCCTTCACTGGTAGACGTTTTTCTTAGGAAGAAGCCTTCTATGATCGCTCCCTGTGTTCTCCCCGTCAGATTTCCTTGTGATCGCCCTGTGACTCCTGGATGTGGACAAGCGCTCCCCCCTGGATTTCCTTGTGTTCCTCACGACGCCATTGGTATTACCAATCGGTTGCCTTCCTCCGTGCACTTACCTCCCTGGTCCCTCCCCGTGGATCCTCTGTGCCTCGCCACCGGCTGAGCCTGCCAGCGTTTCATGTTCCGGGAGCTAACTGTCGAAGCCCCGCTCGGAAGTCAGCTCACTCTGCTCTCCAGCTGCAAGGCTTACCTGCTCGCTCTCCGACGGTAACTCACTTCTCCAGCTGCCACCATTGACAATACTACCTCCGCATTCAAGTAAGCGTCCTACGAAAGATTCTCAGAATTATTCCATTTGACCCATCCCGTGTCTCACTCCGCTTTTTCTCATATACAGTCTGACGACCAGTTTCCTCCAGTCCCAGGTTCCAGAACTATTTCCCCTGACCCCTCTTCCTTTCACCAAAATAAATATTATTGTTGTTTCATATCGCTTCTCTTGGTGTGTTCTTGCATGTGGGTAACCCGGCTATCACCCATCATGACAGAGGAGGGAGTCCACACTGATTGTGTTTCACTGAGCTGTTATCAGAGTGATGGCTGCCATTTCTCCCATCTGACACCAGCATGGCATCTCGGTTTGGCATCAGAAGTAGTGCATGTGTGTGCTGTGTACCGGCATGTGTTTCACTACCCAGTGAGGGGGAGAATGACATGCTGTACCTGACAATGATGATTACAGCTTGACAGGAATCTAAAAGCCAGGACAACTGAAGGGATAGCAGAGTGGAGCCAAAGAAAAGAGGGGAGAAGGACCAATGACAAAGAAGAGAAAATGACTCCCAATGAGGAAACAGTACAGCATGACTGACTGACGTGACCATGAGCATTAACATAGTAGCATCAGTTGGCAGGAGAGAAAATGTCAGCTGTCAGGAGCATTTAGAAACTTTTTCCTGCTGCTAATGAAAAAGTTTCTGAACAGTCAAAGCGGTTTCTGTGAGCTTCAGAATGTGTCTGATGTTTTTCTCCACTGTTAAGCAGCCTGGTATAAACCAGACTCTAATTCTTGGCTTTGTCCTGCTGGGGGTCCAGACACTCCCAGCTGTTGACAAACGATTGCTTCCTGGAGGGGTGACTTCTGTTGAGGTTTTAAATTTTGCCCTATGACTAATGTTCGTCCATGATATATGTATATATAATGTGCTAATTTGACACTGTGATGCTTTTTGGAAACTGCCTGTGCTGTAAACAATCATCCTCCGGCAGAGGAATGCTGGTCTGAACAATGTGGTTGTTAACATTAATTCAATATTTGGAAGCGTGACCAACACTTTGTCTGCTACCACTGCTAAAACAGACAGACAATTCTAAAACAGGGCAGAAAATCAATATCATCGTTCACAACTTCTCCTTCTATTTGCTGATTGGCCCGGTAGAATATCTGCTGGAGGAATCCATCTGGAAGAAACCTGGACGTTCATCAAGCAGATTCTCATCCACTTCATGAGAATCGAGCAAAATTGTATTGGAAGTCACCAGGCTAACATACGCTATATTGCCAAAAGTATATTCCTCGCCTCACAGAGCAGCCCTCCCTGTTGACTCCACTACTCTGCTCCTGTGAAGTAAAAAATGTTTTATTATTTTTCTTAACAATTCTATATAGTTCTATACAGTTCTATATATTGCAGCTCCAAGTCAGAACTCAGAGCAGCTCACTGCTGTGTTGTTCTCCGTCTGCAGATGAAATAAAGCTTTGCTCTTTGCCATTTGCCAGAGTCTCAGTCTGATCTGTTATCACACAGATTTTGTCCACACTCCTTCAGACTAACCAAGAGCAGTTAGCACCCGGTGGTGTTTGGTCCTATAGTGAGAAGTAGTTCATTATAGAGGAGCCCTGTTGTAATGAGTTCCTGAAAACAGACTGTTAAAAAGAGCAGGAGTTTCTTAAAGAGACAGAGGTCCGATTTCAAGGCATTTATAAAAACTAAAGCAACCCCTCTACTACTCTAAAAACATTCACTGAATAATATTCCCATAGACATGTCACAAAAAATAACAGCAGATATAACAGAAGTCAATAAACTGACAACGCATTCTTATCATGAATAACTTTAAGATATTTAAGATGTGTGATGGAGCATGTTCCTGTTTGAGCCTAAATCAGTGATACCTTTTGGCAACACTGAGGGTGGCAGTACAGCTTGACATCCAAGAACCTGACATAACACACATCTCACCTGTTAGGGAGAACACACAGCTCATCACCACAGACACTGACCATGTAACAGCCAAGAGTCCAGAGTCTGAGGTTACAAGTATCTCTGGTAGGGAGAGATATCCACCTTGCAAACACACTTATGATGAGTTAGTGGAACCTTTAGCCTGAGCCATGAATTCATTCTTCTGCAATTTAACACGTCTGTTCCTGCTGGGGAAACTGTGCATGCAGTATGAAGGGGAACAGTCCACTATCACTGCTAAACCTTGAAGGAGTAAGCGCTGTCTTTCTAATTCACAACTCTCTTGGTCAACCTGTGATTATACCCGGCCAGGCCAAGCTGGTGGAGTGGGGGCAGGAGAGTCATGGAACTGGGCAGATTTGTGGCTACGTATAGGCTAACTTCATTGTACATATGGGGGGGCGGGACCTGGTCTGGACCAGCTGGGTTGGGCGTGGAACCTGTTAATAACTGCTCAGGGTTCTAGATTTTTCATGTTTTTAAGTGCAATAATGTAAATAGTAACGAAGCTGGTCCTCATTCAGATTGTTTCGCCAGCAAACCAACCATCTCTTACTAGTTTTTAATACTGTACAAAATAGTTTTATTGAGTGTTATTAGTCTAGTGAGTCTGTTGAATTATTTTTGTTTGTAAACTCTTATTCATATTGGTGAGACGTTGTTTTTATTTCTTCTATATATAGGCAGAGCTATCCTGTTCCAGACCGTCTGTGTTAAACTTAACCGCTTCATCTTCTTATTCAACTTTTAAGGCTGATCAGGTAGCAATAACTAATGATTATTATCTGATTATTGTGATATAAGACTGGAAATAATGTTGGAATAATAAAATACTGGAGAGGAATAATGACTTCAAAACAAAGAATTCCCAACAGGAAGAAGAAACTGAAAAGAGATAAAGGACAGAGCACAGCTGCTGCACAGGACCAAAATGTGATGTTTTTGGTGTGTATTTGCTCCCAACCTCTTGTGTGAATATGTGATCCTCGGAAAGATGAGGACAGCTGATACCTTTGAGACTCAGGAAATTAATATTTGGGAACATTTTCAGGTCCACTGAGTGCCTCCATCTGTTTTCACAGGTATTCTGCAGTTAATGTGGCGATGCTGAATGGTGTCCCTTGTGCTTAGAATTCAGTATTCTCTCATTGATTACTGAGGAGAAACAAAGATGAACAAGAGCGTGGCTAGGTTCTTTTATTTTTAATGTTATTACCCCAAGAAAAACATCTGAAACTCAGAGAGATGTAAAAACAATCACACAATCTGAAAATAAAACATGAAGACACAATGAGGTATTTAACTGCAAAGATCAGTGGTATTTTTCCTGATTTCACTCTTGTAAACAAAGAAAACAAATCATGAGATTATTTCAATACAACAACCTCTAACCACAATTTTAATATAAATGGTATTTTTTGAACTAAAATCTTTGCACTGCAAGATAGAAATATCACAATCTTTGTATTTCTGACTAGAAAAGTCAGATTTCTTACCAACACCAACCTCAAAATTTGACGTGGCTACTGCTACAAAAATGTAAGCTTATGTTTTTGCAGTTTTATTAAAACACAGATTGTTGGGAATCATAATTCTACAAACTAAAAATGTTGTATCAATCTCACAAGGTGGCAAACTACTACACATACAAAATGAACAAAATAAACTATTGTTTTAAGACAATAAAACTCTCAAAGTGCATCGTTGACCAGTACAGCAACTTTTCCTGGGACCTTGCTAATGGTTTACATTTGAATGGCAACAACACCCTCGGCGAGAACATAGCTGACAATGGAGGGATTCGACAGGCATACCAGGCATACAAGAACTTTGTGAAGCAGCATGGAGAGGTGCCCCAGCTGCCTGGGATTGACCTTTCACATGATCAACTCTTTTTGTCTATTTAAGACAATAGTTTTTTATTGTCTTAAAACTATTGTTTTAAGACAATTGTTTTAAGACAATAAAATAAACTATTATTTTACAACAATACAAAACAGAGTGTTGTTAGGCTAGACAACGTTTTATTTAACATAAATGTTCACCTGGAAGGAGACTCTAGAAGAAATTGTGGTTGTATTTCATAACCTGGAATGTAAAATGATGATTAAACATTCTTTCATGTCATCATGTCTTTGAATTTAATAGTCCTAATTGACATTTTTTTATTCCACACGTATTTTTTTGTTATATAGATTGTTGTTAAAAATAAGAATTTGTTCTCAATCAGTGTCTGTTGAAGTATTCCATAAACTAATCAGATCTAATTCCTAAGCATGTCTTGTGCTGGACTCTGTCAGGAAGTGCGGGTGGTGAGAGTGGTGAGGCAGATGCAGCGGACCCAGGTATGATGAATATGATGTTTTAATGAAAATAACTTAGTCTAAACAACGAGCAGGAGTAACACACACTGAACACCAAGAGACTAAACATTGACGACAACAAGGCTAGACATTGACGAGGACCCGACGACGAACAAGGAACACAGGTGGAGTTAAATACACGGGAGGGTAATCACAGAGACGAGACACACCTGGGAACAATCAAGGGGAGGACAGGACAACGAAGAGACTTAACGACACAGAAAACTCTAAATAAACAAGGAAAAACACAGATCATGACAGTACCCCCCCCTCAAGGGCGGCTACCAGACGCCCAAGAAAAAAAAACAACCAAAAAACCCAGCAAGGGTGGGTGGAGGGGTGCCGGACGGCGGGCCAGAGTCCAAACCAACAAAAAAAAAAAAAAAAAAAAAAAAACAACCCACCATCGTGGGCGGAAAAACAAGAAGGGCCAAGAGTCCAAAAACAACAAAAAACTACCCACAGGGTGGGCGGAGGCAAAGGAGGCGGGAACCACGGAGGTGGTCCGGCGGTCGTCCGCGGCGGCGGGAACCACGGAGGTGGTCCGGCGGCCGTCCGCAGCGCTGGAGGCGGGAACCACGGAGGCGGTCCGGCGGCCGTCCGCAGCGCTGGAGGCGGGAACCACGGAGGCGGTCCGGCGGCCGTCCGCGGCGCTGGAGGCGGGAACCACAGAGGCGGTCCGGCGGCCGTCCGCGGCGCTGGAGGCGGGAACCACGGAGGCGGTCCGGCGGCCGTCCGCGGCGCTGGAGGCGGGAACCACGGAGGCGGTCCGGCGGCCGTCCGCGGGGCTGGAGGCGGGAACCACGGAGGCGGTCCGGCGGCCGTCCGCGGCGCTGAAGGCGGGAACCACAGAGGCGGGACCCCAGGAGGCGGTCCAGCGGCTGTCCGCGGCCCGGGAGGTGGCGATGATGAGCCCCCCGAGGCAGGGTCTCTGGTGGAGCACAGGGGGTCTCGGTGGGAACGCCGGGGGTCTGAGTCGGAACACTGGGAGTCTTGTGAGGAACGCAGGGGGTCTTGGTCCTCGGGGTCTCGGGAGTCAAGGTCTCGGGGGTCAGGGTCTCGGAGGGAACGCAGAGGGTCAGGGTCTCGGAGGGAACGCAGAGGGTCAGGGTCTCGGAGGGAACGCAGAGGGTCAGGGTCTCTGGAGGAACGCAGAGGGTCAGGGTCTCTGGAGGAACGCAGGAGGTCAGGGTCTCTGGAGGAACGCTGGAGGTCAGGGTCTCGGGTGGAACGCTGGAGGTCAGAGTCTCGGGTGGAACGCTGGAGGTCAGGGTCTCGGGTGGAACGCTGGAGGTCAGGGTCTCGGGTGGAACGCTGGAGGTCAGGGTCTCGGGTGGAACGCTGGGAGTCTGAGTCGGAACGCAGGGAGTCTCGGTAGGAACGCAGGGAGTCTCGGTCGGAACACTGGGGGTCTCGGGAGTAACGCAGGGAGTCTCTGGAGGAACACAGGGAGTCGGGGTCTCAGGAGGAACACAGAGGGTCAGGGTCTCTGGTGGAGCACAGGGGGTCTCAGTGGGAACACAGAAGGTCGGGGTCTCAGGAGGATCGTAGGGGGTCGGGGTCTCAGGAGGAACACTGAGGGTCTCGGTCTCGGGAGGAACGCTGAGGGTCTCGGTCTCGGGTGCGCCGGCTGGAACGCCGGCTGATTCGGCCTCGGGTGCGCCGGCTGGAACGCCGGCTGATTCGGCCTCGGGTGCGCCGGCTGATTCGGCCTCGGGTGCGCCGGCTGGAACGCCGGCTGATTCTGCCTCCGGTGCGCCGGCTGGAACGCCGGCTGATTCTGCCTCGGGTGCGCCGGCTGGAGGTGAGCCGGAGCGGAGCCTCGGTCCCGGCTGCGGGGGCGAACCGCAGCGAAGCCTCGGAAGCGGCTGCGGGGGCGAGCCGCAGCGAAGCCTCGGAAGCGGCTGCGAGCCGCAGCGAAGCCTCGGAACGGGCTCCGGGGGCGAGCCGCAGCGAAGCCTTGGAAACGGCTGCGGGGGCGAGCCGCAGCGAAGCCTCGGAAGCGGCTGCGAGCCGCAGCGAAGCCTCGGAACGGGCTCCGGGGGCGAGCCGCAGCGAAGCCTTGGAAACGGCTGCGGGGGCGAGCCGCAGCGAAGCCTTGGAACCGGCTGCGGGGGCGACAGCTCCGGAAGGCGACGAGGGGCCGGGTCCACCGGCGGCTCACGTCGCTGTCTCCGGGCTGACCGTGGAGGTGGCGGCTCCGGAGAGCGACGAGGGGCCGGGTCTGCCGGCGGCTCACGTCGCCGTCTCCGGGCTGACAGCGGAGGTGACGGATCCGGAAGGTGACGAGGGGCCGGGTTCACCGGCGGCTCACGTCGCTGTCTCCCCCGGCGTGAGTAACGGCGGGGGCCGAATCCGGAGGGCTTTGGGGTGGTGACTGGTGGGATCTGACATCTTCTAAATGCCAGGGTATAGTCTGAGTCCAGTCCCATCTCCTCCAGCAGCAGCGGAGATGGCAGGATCTCTACGTCCTTGTAGAGATCCCGCTGAGCCAACTCCAACTGCTGCTGGAACCATGCCTCCTGGTCGTGCTGGGCCATATGCTGCATTCTCACCGTTCGGTAGGGTCGGGTCCTTCTGTCAGGAAGTGCGGGTGGTGAGAGTGGTGAGGCAGATGCAGCGGACCCAGGTATGATGAATATGATGTTTTAATGAAAATAACTTAGTCTAAACAACGAGCAGGAGTAACACACACTGAACACCAAGAGACTAAACATTGACGACAACAAGGCTAGACATTGACGAGGACCCGACGACGAACAAGGAACACAGGTGGAGTTAAATACACGGGAGGGTAATCACAGAGACGAGACACACCTGGGAACAATCAAGGGGAGGACAGGACAACGAAGAGACTTAACGACACAGAAAACTCTAAATAAACAAGGAAAAACACAGATCATGACAGACACACCATTGCTGGAAATATCACTGCCTAAACTCGCCCCTGCAATAAAACTCAGTGTTGATCAGATAAGAACTGATCCCCACGTCAAAAGCAAGAGGTGAATCCCAAAGCCTCGTCTTTGGGGTCAACCTCCAACTGAGACACAAAGTCTCTGAACCTTTTTCTTCTAACCTGCTGGCCATGAAGAAGATTTGTTTCAAAACCTCTGAAGTGAAACAAAGAACTTCCACAAAGTTTTCCAGTGAACTTTCTGGAGAATTTTCCAGAAAAGTGCCTTACTTTTCTGCGTTCCCATACAGACTTGAGAAGTCTGTCTGCAGAGGTCTGCTGTGGCCAGTTCTCCACAGCAAAGATACTGAGGAAGGGTACGTTCTACTGAGAACCTTGCTGGGAAGCCAGCCAACCACTTTATTTGATTATCTTATGCCAAGAAGTTTTATACCTACATGGACATGGAAATTTGATTAATTATGGATATCAGAGTTTAATAATGACAGAATAACAACTACTTAATAAAACAGCATCTGCAAACAGATGCCGCTTATTGTCATTAGTGTGAAGTTGCCATTTGTCACTGTAAAAGCAGGACAGCCACATACTGGTTAGCGAAAGCTGGAACACAACTTCACTGTGGCTATAACAGAGTATGGTAAATACACATCTGCAGCAAAGTGGGGCATGACCATTATACACAGTAATGTTCCTCACTTTGTCAGCAGTTCCAGCCTCGGGAGATGAACTGCAAATCAGACACGCAACTTTCTCTCCAGTGGCAGGAAAAATAACCTACATCTTTTTCTTCAGAATATTAGCAGAGGCAGTGAAGCAGCACTGAAGTGTTTTTAACGGTTGTGCCTGACCAAACCTTTTCTCAGACCTGTGTTGATATGACTGCTGTCACTTATTTCACCCATATGCATAGCAAAAATAAGTCCTGTATGGACACGAGTATGACAGCCAGGGCCACAAACACAGGTGACAACACAACATTTTTCCATTTTACATCACTGCAAACATCTGAGAGGCCTCCTGAATAAAGTGTTTCCTGGTCAGATTTGGTCCTATGATTTACAGCTCATCATTTACATATATGGAGTGTGTTTGGATGATGTGCTTGGACTAAAATTTCCATCCCATTTCCGCTTATAACTCTTCCATGATAAATCATTTTAAATGTCAAGAGTGTGAATGGCACAGCTCCACTGCCTCTTTCTTTTACTGCTGATGCATTTATTTCTTGCAGCAGATGTTTATATTTGATTAGAAAATAAGAAATGGCTTAAAGGGATAGTATTATGATTTTCCAGGCATAGAGTTGCATTTTATCACAATCAAATAGCTATGTTACCTCCAGTTGATATAAAATGCTACATATATCAAATGTGATATATATTTGATTTGTTAATTTAGTGGCTTGAAATTGGACCTCTGTCATCATAACATGGCTCCTCCATTAACCCTTTAACAATGTTTTTTACCCACATTATTCTGAGAATTAGCTCCTATAATGAGCTCAGCAGACGTGCAATTCCACCAGATGTTTGTTGATTGTTGCTGACTAGTCTGAAGGAGCTGAGGGCTGCTCTATGAGGCGCAAGCTCGGAATCTGCAGCATCCAGGAGGAGCTGCGCCTTGAGGCGGCGCCGGGTCCACCCACGTGTTTTGCACAGCTGAATGGTTACCATAGAGATTAAAGGATTTGTCAAACAAGCAAAAAACATTCAAAGCAACAATCCTTATGTTTTGTTTGAGAAGGAAATAACATTATAACATGATGTAAAGATCAGAAAAGTTGATTTTACATAACACTGTCCCTTTAAAATATTAGACAGGTTGCTCAAATTTAGACCACATGTTTAGTGTGTGTTTTTTTAGCTAAAACAAAGGACATTTCTTATAGGTTTCCACCAACTATACTATTGTATCTAAGTGATACTTCTAAATCGTCATTCCCAAACCCACAAGCAAACTGGCATATTGTGAAGTAAATAAAATGTGGAGATGATCAGTCACACAAGTATCACTTTTACTCTTATGAAAAACAAATTGAAGATATTTTTGTTATTTAGAATCTCTGCATAGCTGACAGTTTTTGTTGTAACATTTACTGTTCTGCAAAACTTCTTTATTTTCTACAACAGACAATATAACAAGGTATAACCCACACAAATTATGCAGACTAAACTTTTGTTGGCTTAAATAAAACAAAATTTCTTTTATTCCAGTATATAAGTATATACTTTGACTTAATAAACTTAGTAGTCATGTTAAAGCAGATTGTAGTTTTGATGAAACAATAAATTGCCTGCTCTATACCTGACTACATTTGAGGTTTTGCATATCCTTCCTCTGGTGTTAGCTTTCTGCTGCCATCTGTAGTGTTAGCGGGCCATTTTGGACCCGTGTATTAAATCAGCCATAAAATACCCTAAAAACAATCTTTTATCATTCAATGTTTTTCTTAACTCTTGTTTAGCTGGTTGGGCTCCCTCATCCATGAAAAGATTGGTTTTAATATTTTTTTGTGGCCCCCTGGGCCTTTGTTTTAACAGCATACCCCTCGTTTTCAATGTCTAAAAAGTGGTCAAGTGAACCTTAAGAGAAGAAGGCAACAAAATAATCAGTTTTTCTGTTACCTGAGTGTAACTGAGAGATATTAAAACACATTTCTTAAATGTTCAACAAAAAAAAAGATTTTAATTTTAATATTATCAAATATAGTAACATCTATGGTGTTTCGGGTCATTTTGGACCCGTATATATTTACTTCAAGAAAAGGGCAAAACCTCTGGCCCTGGGTTGAACATCAGTGGAAGGAGTTGCACCCATCTCTCCCAAACATCCCTGATGGGAGCAAGCTTGTCAGATTTTGCTCTGGTGTCTAGATTGTCAAATCTGAGGAATCTTGAGATCATCTGAAAGGTCCGAAGAGACATTGTTGCCTGGAAAATATTTCTGCCCGTTGATGCATCCCAGAGACTCTCAGTTGCCTCATTGCTGGATCTGTAAACTCCAGCAAGGAGGAGAACACCAATGTAGGCATCCAGGTACGTCTTATCAATGTCTTTCCACGTGTTGCCATGGACTTTTTTCCCCTCAAGGTTTGTCATAGCAATTATGACTTATTTTAGTGACAATGGCAAAAAAAATCAAAGCACGTCTTGATGTCACGTACTCTTGTCACAGCAAACCTCGTGACCCCAGGGGTCATTTTGCTGATGTTTGCAGCAGCTGTCCTTCCATGCACATCAGGAGGAACTGTGCTCCAACGGATGTTGCCACATTTGGATTGGAATGATTCAGCAGGAGCAGTTTCAGCACCAGTGACGTCCTCTTCAGATTGATCAGTTGTGTCTGTTTCTTCCAATTGGTACTCCACATCATCTTCGTTCTCAGAGGCCTGCTCATCTCCATCGCTAAAATCCTGTGTGTCCTCTGCCTCATTTACAGCAAAGATGTGATCCAAAGCTTCATTTACAGTGAATCTTCTCCTCATTGTTGCATCCTGTGAATTGGAGATGTGTACTCTGCAAGTCACCACCTCTACATTCAAATGGCTTGACAAGCCTGGATATGTCTCCCTTTGTTTGTTCTCACAAAAAGGCAAAGAGAAAAGCCCCTAAATGAAGCTCGAGTGGTTGGAGAAAGAGGCTATTGGTTGATTGTGTGTTCATGATTTAATTTTTGGCATTTTTTATTGTTTTATAATTGAAAATTTTAATCGGGTCACAAATGACCCGAACACCACAAAAGTCATTTTTTTCACCAGAGCACTTTATAATTTAGTAAAAAAAAAAAAATTGATTTTAGTTTGTTTAAATGGAAGTTCCTGACAAAATCAAAAAGTTTCAACGCAAAAAACAAATGTATGAAGTACTTTTATGCATGCTAAAACTCAAAACGGGTCCGTAGGGACCCTAACACCATAGGAAGGATATTTCACCTATTATTTTCATATGATGACTGTTTGTGTGCTTGAATGAGATTCTATATGTGCATTACTGTATTGGTGTTATGCATGACTCTCATGCTCTTCCTAATCAATAAAAGGGAAAATGAGGTGATGTGACAATAAATGTTGATTTTCTACTACAGATCTTTCTGCTCCGTAAAGGACACCAAAAGTAAATGTGACATGAGATGAAATTCATTTGGAGATTCTCAGCCACTGGAATCAGATCATGTCTGCCCAAACCTACTTCTCTCGATCTCATTGTGTTGAGGAACATGCAGATCAAGTTATTTATCGGTTGAGCAAATCTCACCACTCACCTTGGTAAAAATGTAATTGGGAAACTCAAAATTCTAACAATCTGAGCTGTAAATTTTAAGTAGGTGTAATCTGCAAACTATTCCAATTAATGTAATCTCTTCTCATTGTCTGCTTTAACAACTCAATTTAAGCAGTTGCTGCATCTATGATGTAGAGCAGAGAGAAAAGAAAATATTTTTGAGTGTTGTAATTTATCACTATGTACCACACACATGCTAAATATAGATTCTTTTCAAATGTTCATTTATATGCATAAACATACTGTAAATCCCAGTGCGTAGCATTCTTTCTGACATTGGCATGTATATACTGTATACTGTATCTATATCTATATAGATACAGTATATATCAGTGACATGCGGTTAGGGGAGGCAAGTGAGGCAGAGCCTCACCGGTCATAATGGAAAAATATGATAAAATTATTTAGATTGCTATTTTCACCCTGTGGTTTGTACTGTAAAGCAGTGGTCCCCAACCCCCGGGCCTCGGACCGGTACCGGTCCATGGACCATTTGGTACCGGGCCGTGCAAGAAGTAATTAAATATTTCAGTTTCATGTATTATTTGAGTCTGGGTGATCTTTTATTTTGAAAATTCTTTAACCAGATTCTCTCGGTTACGTCTTGCGCACCAACATTGATCCACAAGCAGCAAAATGAGTAAGAAACATATCAGATGTCTTTGGAAAGTTTCTTTGCAAAGGGAAAAGGTCCAGAGAAGAGACAGGAGAATGGATTTATCCTGGTAGGTGATTCCCACATTCCAAGCTCTGCATGATATGATGACCGGCTTGCTAATGAGGCAATGAAGCTTCAAACTGCTTTGCCAATTAGAGACCAAACACCCTGATCATAAGCAACACTTCGGGTGTTATTGTCCCTTATCACTACCAGATGGGTCTGTCTAATTGCAGAAAAACAAGCTCAGGGCTCCTATTGGTCATTATCATGAGTTAAAATTTTCATGAAAGTAAAATGTTTGTTTTTGTGGCGCATCTGTATCTTATTTTGAAGGGATATGTAAACGTTACCATAGCAACCAGCATCAGAGAGTGTTAGGGCAGTGGTCGAGATGAGATGAGAGGAGTAGAGCTTGTGAGTTTTAGGTCTGGTTCACACGGCACGATTTAAGGATTGTCGGCCATATTTTCCAAACCTCGGTGACCACACACGACACGAGCCGATAAAAGTACAACAGGTTTGATCGGTTCATGTGTCCAGCCACACGGCAGGAGCAACACACCACACGACCCAATTCCACTCACAGACATCCTGATTCCAGAAGAAAATCCAGTAAAACCCCCAACATACCATACGTGAATACCATACCATACGCAGAATAATCAAACACAGATGACCATGTGGAAGCAGTAGTGATAGTTTGTGGACTCATTTTAAGCGATAAAAGACGTAACAAATTTTAGATTGGGCATATTCAACACACCACCAAGTAACACACCACACACTGCAGGATGTTGTAAGATTGTCGTATAGGGAACATCGGGGCAAACCCCCCCCCAAAAAACAAACAAAACAAACACACAAACAAACAAAAAAGGCTTTAGCGGGTACATCAACATGCAGAAGCATTATGGATTATCTGACGGTTCCTCCACCTATGCCCCCCCACCCTCCCGGGCTGCAGTAAAATTGCCAAGTCTTGACCGGTCCGTGGTAACAAAAAGGTTGGGGACCACTGCTGTTAAGTATTTATTTTTTATTTAGCTTAACTGATTTCGATTTTTTCTCTTCAAATTCGCTGAATTTTCCCATTTTCCCATTCAAATGCTCAGAAGCACAGCTGGTGAGGCCTCACCTGGGATAAGGCAATCTCTCTCTAACTACACTGGCTGCCATTCTATGAGAGCATGCTCCTCCTGTCTGTACGTCGTCAATTAAATGGTTAAAAAACATTTAATATATGAAGTTATTTTCAATAATTTAGCTCATACATATAATGTAGTGGCTTTTGTCACCAACTGTGTGTGTAACGTGTTTAGTGTGCTGAGGAGCGATCAGAAACGATTCGAGGTGAGGCAGGTAGTTCTCTTGCCTCATGACAGGGGGCGCTCATGATCCCAGACATTGTCCACATTGTTAGCAGAACTAGAGGGCTCCAAAACCAAATTTCGCTTAGGGCCCCATGGAGGCTTGGGCCAGCCCTGGTTGTACTTCAATGGTTTTTCCCTTTGCTGTGGAGCATAGCCCTAAATTAATAATACTTAAATTTCCACGTTTCATTGAGTTAACAGATTTATTATTCCATTAACTCAATGCAGCGTGGCTATGGATGGCATATTAAAGAATTGTCTTTTTGCCCTCCAGCGTAGTCCGCATGCGCGAAATTTCCTTATGTAAACATGCAGGTGGTCTACATTTGTATATCTGATTATGATTAAGTCAGTGCCTCACCAGCATTGCACGTCACAGTTACACTGCGAAAGACTTAGACTTAGACCTAGACTTAGACTGACTTTATTATCATTTTGCATGCACAGGGTGTATACAGAACGAAATTTCGTTGCATACGGCTCAGGACAATGTTTTGAGGTTCCAATGTTGTGAGATTACTCCAGAATAAAATAAAATACAGTATAAAATATGAATATAAATATGAATATAAAATATAAAGTGCAGGACTGACAGTAAAATGAAAGTTACTTAGCTATGTATATGTGCAAGGTATGAAGTGGAGACCAGTTTTTGAGTGCAGTCCAGTTAAGAGTTCAGCAGTCTGATGGCAAGTGGGAAAAAGCTGTTTCGGAACCTGGTGGACCTGCACCGGATGCTGCGGAACCTCTTTCCAGAGGGCAGCAGGGAGAACAGTCCATGGTGGGGGTGTGAGTGGTCACTGACGATGCTTCGGCCTCGGGACACGCAGCGCTGGGATGAAATGTCCTGAATGGAGGGAAGGGGGGCCCCGATGATCCTCTCTGCTGTCCGCACCAGTCTCCTCACGTTCTTCCAGTCGGAGGCGCTGCAGCCTCCACACCACACAGAGAGGCAGCTGGTCAGAATGCTCTCTATGGTGCTTCTGTAGAACGTCTTGAGGATGGGCGGGGGCAGGTGTGCTCTTCTCATCCTCCGCAGGAAGTACAAGCGTTTCTGTGCCCTCTTGACCAGAGACGTGGTGTTGGGCAAAAGAGGCAGTATTATGTATTTTCCATGCACATAGTGCCATTTTATAGAACAATCAAGTAGCTATTTTACCTTCACTTATTAGAAAAAAGCTATACATATCAAATTATCCGCATGTCTGCTCAAAATAATTCTCGCTTATAGCACAAATATATAGCACATATTTGTTGTTCTCCCCTTTGCTTGGATCCTCTCTGGCAGATTTTTTATTGACCAATGAGCAAACAGAAGGAGAAGTTGTGAACAATAATGTTGGTTTTCTGCTCTGCTTTATATTTATAGTCTGCCTATAGTTTTAGTAATGGCAATGGAGGAAGTGAACAAAGCCGTTCAGTCCGTGTTAATCACACTCCCAAATACTGAATTAACATCAACAACAAATAGGACAAGGGGCTGGTTTTTAGCAGGCTAATATGGAATATGACTTAAAAGAAATTTGACTTTGTAATTTAATGCCTTGAAATTGAGCCTCTGTCTCTTTAAAAGCTCCTGCTCATTCTGTCACCTCTCTATGGCAACATACTCTAACAAATTTTGTTATCTGGGTTTTGTTGTGTCAAATAAACAGCAGCCAAACTCTCAAGTTATTAATAAATGTAAGAGGAATAATGCAACGTAGTTCTGTCAGTTTTCACTCGATTACTCTGTGGCTTTCTTGAGAACCCAGATGTCCGACCCAGAAGACTGAATTTAAAAACTGAAGTGGGATTGTCCAACTGAAATTCAAGAGGTGCATTTTCACTTGTATGAAATACAGTTGCAAAGAAAATGCAAACATTTCAAAATACTACATTCAGTTTCAATTTAGAGACAGTAATTTCTAAACTGTCTCTAAAGACAGTTTGGACAGTTACATTTAAAATTACATTACATTTAAAATTATGCTGGTTCAGATTTGGTTCTTAAAAGCATTTCTACAAGTAGTTTGAATTGAGCTTATTCAGTCTCTTCTCACCCCGTAATGATAAAGAAGGTGGCATTCAGTGAACTTTGTCTAATTCTGTTTCTGATAGCACAAACATCTGCCCATACGAACAAATACAACATGTAGTAATAGTGACATACAGTAATCTGTAGTCTGAGGTCTTTTCTGTTGCTATCTGCCTTTGAGTGTTTCAAAGGAGTGTAGAGCAGGGCCAGTAGACGGACACTTGAAGTGGGCCGATCGGAGTGAAAACGGGAATAAGTAGTGGCCCTTTGTGAGTAGATGAATTATTGTATAATTTTACAACACGCATCATGAAGTCATGGGGTTTCATATACGTTGATGTTTACACATTCATTGTTCTCCCTGATCTGATTCTGTCTGTAAATCAGTTTTCCCTGTGAGCCTGCGCTCAAACGGTTTCTCCTCCTGCTCTGCTCTAGTGTTCACAGCATGTTCAATTCCTATTGTGAGACGTGTTAATGTCGCTGACAAATTACAACATGTGAATAGTGCTTGGATAAACAGCATCCGTTGGCAGAAGGAAAATGGGGAGAGCTTGGGCTGTTTATTGAATGTCTTTCTCAGGATTTTAGCTTAGGGCTGACTGTCCTCTTTTCTGCAAAGGTTGTGACCACAGAGGAATGTATGTGTTTGTCGCCTGTGTGTGTTCAGCCTGAGGTAAAGGATGCATCCCTTGGGAGTGACTGTAGTCTTATTTCATAGTGTGCCTGGCTCTTTGTGTGCAGCATTAATCGTAGCCAGGATGGTTTGTATAAAACAAGCTTCCAGCACCACAGAGCACAAGTCATACTTGATTTAACACTTCAGCTGTATAACCAGAATGTTCTCTGTGGATTTTCCAGTACATCAGTTTCATCTTACTTTCTGAGTTTTCTTCTGCAAATTAAGATTTGTGGCATAAAATTGGGCGTGTTTCTGTAGTGATTGTTTTTCCCTAGTCCCTTTTCCAGTCTCTAATTGTCATGATCTGTGTTTTTCCTTGTTTATTTAGAGTTTTCTGTGTCGTTAAGTCTCTTCGTTGTCCTGTCCTCCCCTTGATTGTTCCCAGGTGTGTCTCGTCTCTGTGATTACCCTCCCGTGTATTTAACTCCACCTGTGTTCCTTGTTCGTCGTCGGGTCCTCGTCTATGTCTAGTCAGTTCGTCGTCAGTGTTTCCTTGTGCCTGCTGTTCGTTGTTTTGACTGGCTTTCCGTAATTAAAACATCATATTCATCATACCTGGGTCCGCTGCATCTGCCTCACCACTCTCACCACCCGCATTTCCTGACAGAAGGACCCGACCAGACCGAACGGTGAGGCTCGCTATTATGGACCCAGCTGCATTAAGGAGGTTCCCTCCGAAAAAGCAGAGCGGACCGAGGCGGAGATCCAGCAGGGAGGACAGGGAGCTAGCTGAAGCTCTCGCCGACCTGCAGCGGGAGCTTTTCCGGGGAACAAGGCTGGTGTTAGCACCCCCCGGGTACGGCCCCCGTCGATTCCTTCGTCCGGGAAGCCAGCGACCTGAGCCGCCGGTGGAACCGGCCCCTCGTCGCTTTCCGGAAACACCTCCTCCGCCGTCTACCCGGAGACAGCGACGTGAGCCGCCGGTGGACCCGGCCCCTCGTTGCTTTCCGGGAACACCTCCTCCGCCGTCTACCCGGAGACAGCGACGTGAGCCGCCGGTGGACCCGGCCCCTCGTCGCTTTCCGGAAGCACCTCCTCCGCTGCGAGCTCGGAGACAGCGATGGGAGCCGCCGAGGGACCCGGCCCCTCGTCGCCTTCCGGAGCTGTCGCCCCCGCAGCCGGTTCCAAGGCTTCGCTGCGGCTCGCCCCCGCAGCCGTTTCCAAGGCTTCGCTGCGGCTCGCCCCCGGAGCCCGTTCCGAGGCTTCGCTGCGGCTCGCAGCCGCTTCCGAGGCTTCGCTGCGGCTCGCCCCCGCAGCCGTTTCCAAGGCTTCGCTGCGGCTCGCCCCCGGAGCCCGTTCCGAGGCTTCGCTGCGGCTCGCAGCCGCTTCCGAGGCTTCGCTGCGGCTCGCAGCCGCTTCCGAGGCTTCGCTGCGGCTCGCAGCCGCTTCCGAGGCTTCGCTGCGGTTCGCCCCCGCAGCCGGGACCGAGGCTCCGCTCCGGCTCACCTCCAGCCGGCGCACCCGAGGCCGAATCAGCCGGCGTTCCAGCCGGCGCACCCGAGGCCGAATCAGCCGGCGTTCCAGCCGGCGCACCCGAGGCCGAATCAGCCGGCGTTCCCGCCGAGACCCCGACTCCCGAGACTCTCTACGTTCCCTCCGAGACCCCGACTCCCGAGACCCCCTGTGTTCCGACCGAGACCCCCTGTGTTCCAACCGAGACCCTCTACGTTCCTTCCGGGACCCCGACTCCCGAGACCCTCTGCGTTCCTCCTGAGACCCTGACCCTCTGTGTTCCTCCTGAGACCCCGACTCCCTGTGTTCCTCCAGAGACTCCCTGCGTTCCTCCCGAGACCCCGACTCCCGAGACCCCCAGTGTTCCGACCGAGACTCCCTGCGTTCCTACCGAGACTCCCTGCGTTCCGACTCAGACTTCCAGCGTTCCACCCGAGACTCTGACCTCCAGCGTTCCACCCGAGACTCTGACCTCCAGCGTTCCACCCGAGACTCTGACCTCCAGCGTTCCACCCGAGACCCTGACCTCCAGCGTTCCTCCAGAGACCCTGACCTCCTGCGTTCCTCCAGAGACCCTGACCCTCTGCGTTCCCTCCGAGACCCTGACCCTCTGCGTTCCCTCCGAGACCCTGACCCTCTGCGTTCCCTCCGAGACCCTGACCCCCGAGACCTTGACTCCCGAGACCCCGAGGACCAAGACCCCCTGCGTTCCTCACAAGACTCCCAGTGTTCCGACTCAGACCCCCGGCGTTCCCACCGAGACCCCCTGTGCTCCACCAGAGACCCTGCCTCGGGGGGCTCATCATCGCCACCTCCCGGGCCGCGGACAGCCGCTGGACCGCCTCCTGGGGTCCCGCCTCTGTGGTTCCCGCCTCCAGCCCCGCGGACGGCCGCCGGACCGCCTCCGTGGTTCCCGCCTCCAGCCCCGCGGACGGCCGCCGGACCGCCTCCGTGGTTCCCGCCTCCAGCGCCGCGGACGGCCGCCGGACCGCCTCCGTGGTTCCCGCCTCCAGCGCCGCGGACGGCCGCCGGACCGCCTCCGTGGTTCCCGCCTCCAGCGCCGCGGACGGCCGCCGGACCGCCTCCGTGGTTCCCGCCGCCGCGGACGACCGCCGGACCACCTCCGTGGTTCCCGCCTCCTTTGCCTCCGCCCACCCTGTGGGTAGTTTTTTGTTGTTTTTGGACTCTTGGCCCTTCTTGTTTTTCCGCCCACGATGGTGGGTTGTTTTTTTTTTTTTTGTTGGTTTGGACTCTGGCCCGCCGTCCGGCACCCCTCCACCCACCCTTGCTGGGTTTTTTGGTTGTTTTTTTTTTCTTGGGCGTCTGGTAGCCGCCCTTGAGGGGGGGGTACTGTCATGATCTGTGTTTTTCCTTGTTTATTTAGAGTTTTCTGTGTCGTTAAGTCTCTTCGTTGTCCTGTCCTCCCCTTGATTGTTCCCAGGTGTGTCTCGTCTCTGTGATTACCCTCCCGTGTATTTAACTCCACCTGTGTTCCTTGTTCGTCGTCGGGTCCTCGTCTATGTCTAGTCAGTTCGTCGTCAGTGTTTCCTTGTGCCTGCTGTTCGTTGTTTTGACTGGCTTTCCGTAATTAAAACATCATATTCATCATACCTGGGTCCGCTGCATCTGCCTCACCACTCTCACCACCCGCATTTCCTGACACTAATCTGCCTAATGGATTGGATTCATCAGGATTTATGGATAGATATAATTAATTATCATTAGTGAAAATTTGTTTCATGGTGTCTGATGATTTTCCTAATTGGAAGTGATTAGTAAAAATAATTGGTTCAAGCACAGAGATCTGTGGTACTCCACAAGTAACCTCGGAGTATGAAGAAGATTTATCATTCACATGAACAAACTGGAATCTGTCAGACAGATAGGACTGTTAAGGAAATAAATAAGTCTTACCTAAAGTGAAATACTGAGTCAATCAAGAATGAATCAAAATGCATTTTGATTATTATTTTATTAAGAAATTAAGCAAAGAATATGAGCAATGACTCCCCTGGCTAGTCCAGGGAAGTGAAGAAAAGATGAAGGTACATCGCTTTTAATATCCACCAGCCCTCTTACAGATATGGGAGCATTTGCACCTGCAGACAGTGACCCTGGAGAGTTCAAACCCTGGTCAGAAATACCCATTATTATGTGTTTCCAGCGAGTTGCCTCCAACATGAAGGGTGCTTTATGGATACAACTGATTGATTGAAATAAAACAAAGTTTTGACATAACAGGACCAGCCAGCCAGGTTTAAAACTGTTCTACTGCACTAGGCTGGACAGCCTATACTGATGTTATCCTTCAGGGTGAGAGCGTCGGCTGTCCCTCTAGAATCACTGCAGTGAAGTGCAGCAACCTGCAGCAGCCTGCAGCATGATCACCCTTCGAGTGGCTGGGTAACCATGTAGCGAGTGATGCGTAACCAAAGTCAGATTCCACATTGGGAGATGGAGAGCAACTCTGACTACCCTCGGTTAGGACTTGTTCAGCTGACTTCATGTTTCAATATGGCCGCTCCTCTGATCAGCAGTAGTAAGATGTAGTGGAAGCATATTTATTTTACAAGACACATGTAGAGTCATTGCTACATGTAGCACCTGCAACTCTAAGCTGAACAAATGAACAAAATGGTGTTTGCTAATGGAAAGTAAATCCTTAAACAATGTTCATGAGCAGTGCTGCAACCAATGTTTGTGGGCTTTGCGATGTTAGAATCCCAACTATAAAGTGGAACACTGTTACCTCAGGCTGGTGTCAAACCCAGAAATAGTCTGCCATGAACATCAACCTGTATTTTTGCTGTACCTGAGACCTAAAAACATTTCTATGTATTGGGATTGTACTGGTAGACTGTGTGTATTTTTGTATGTGTACATGTTGAGTATACTGTTTCAAACAGAACTATGTGGTAATCACTGTGAAATTAAACTCCAAACTGTACTAAAATCCTCTGACAAGGCATCAGTGGTCATGATTCACTTTGAGCCTCTCCAGAGACGATCAGTGTGATCAGAACTGAATCCTGCAGGGATAGATTACCAGTCTGCATTCCACTGAACACTGCTGTTCAGAAAAAAAGCACAGTAACATGATGCTGATGTTCCTGAAATAGACTGAGAACCGAGCAGTGGTGCAGCATACGCTGAGCCCTGAGGACGGATAGAATAGTGTGTGTAGTTAGCAGAAAGAGAAGGGAGAATTTATAGAGACATTTTAGCAGCACCCATTTGCAGATATTCCCATGCAATTTGTGTTCTTGTGCCTTTAAGGCTCTGTGTCTGAGTTATTTAAGCAAAAGTGAAATGCATTAAGAACAGGGAACATAGTCCACATCATCCCCTCTTTTTTTAAAGGTTAACTTTTTAATCATTATAAAAATGAAATGCCTCTCTATTCCAAACTCCAGACTCTCACTTCTTCAGGTATCTTCAACCACCAAGCTGGACTGCCCTGGTGTCCTGACCACCAGGCTTAGCAAGGCTTCTGGAGGAAACCCTGAAAAGCCTGGAAACTCTGTCCTGACTCCATAAGCTCCTTCTGTATTTACCCATGATGCAGAGACAGACACTTCAGTAACTGTGAGCTGACTTAGACAAAAACAAGCATATTTTTTTAATTTTCAGTTTATATAGATGTGTGAAAACAGAACAGTTAAAACCAGAATCTTGTATACACCAAAGAAAAAGATTGATACATTTTGTATCACTGTCTGAATCTGAATCAGACCAAACTTCTTTTGTTTTAAGCCACTAAGAAATACCAAACTTAATTCTATTTGCAAAGATCCAAAATGACAAAAGAAAATTGTTCATCTTTTCAAAATAAACTGTATTTTAATGTTGTTTATAGTTCTAAAGTTCTGAATACTGAAATCAGTGTTGGCACTGAAATTGGTCCACGTTGTACAAAATCATTGAATGGAAATTGGCAGCAAAGTCTCTGATGGATCCATTTCCACTTGTCAAATTACGATTTACAAGTTCAAGTCCTACTTCAGTGTTTCAAGCTCAGTAATTGGAAGCTTTTCATTTTACTTTGTATTCCAAGAGCCACTAAGCTGTCTGAAGTACGTTTGCCTTTTTGGACAACAACAGTAAAAAAAGGTTTTTGGGGTACTAGCAGTGGGTACGGTGAATTTAGAAAACCATCTCCTACCTTGGAGTGTTTACTTTAGGTTTTTGAAAGGCTGCCTAAATGTATTCTTAAGAATCTGGAAGATTTTTTGTGCTGAGATGAAATGAAAAAAATAAAAAGTTTGTCCCAAACAGGACAAACATCTTCCCTTCAGCAGCCTTAAAATAACTCCTTCATCAGCCCAGCATACTGTGTCTGTGTATTTTTGTTTGAGTGATTTTTTCTCCTCACTGGATCTGCTGTCTATGATTGGCTCTCTGATTGGCACATTACACTGTGAAGAACACAAACTACACTGCAAACAGATGGGCGAACTAAGCATCAAAGTGAGAATTAATGAGGCAGAGGCAGCAGAATCAGCCTGTTTAAAAAGTCGCTTTGCTCTTATTTATTGCTGCATGCCTCTGTGTTCCTCTGCCCTCCCCCTCTCTCTGTTGTTTTATAATTAACACCCCCCCCAACCACTGACTTGTTGCTATAGTGATAGCAAAGACAAAATGTTCCTTTACTCCCAGGCATGATGAGGATACCTGCACCTAAACACATTTAGTAAGGTGTATTACAGTATGTTTTAATGTGTATTTGGAAATAAATCATTAACTATAGTTGCGGTGTTGATTGTTTTTTGTTCTCTTCAGTGCTGAACAGCTTTTTGTTTTTGTAATAGACTGACTCCACATAGAAAAATCCTTAAATATTTAATAACATGTTTCCAATTAATCAGAGTTTTATCATGTTATGTAGTGAGAGAAAACACTGAATAATTTAGGAGGTAAAAGATAAAATCACTGTCTAATTAACTTAAAAACAGATGTGTTTGCAGAGAAAAAAGAACCTTGGAGAGGTGTTATCTGAAGCAATGGAAATAATATTCTCCTATGAGTCACTAATCCACATGGGAGCAGATGCTGCTGGAGCGTCTGAGCGGGCAGGGTCCAGAACCAGAACCAGAAGATGTTTGTGTGGGTTTATTTAAAATGTAACAGACATGGAGATGGAAAAGCAGGGAAAATGAGAAAAAAGAAAGAGAGTTGGGGTAAAAAGTTAAAAGGGAGACAGATAATGATTATTATAATATAATAATATATAATAATAATAATAATAATAATAATAATAATAATAATAATAATAATAATAAAGCTGGTGCTAGACCATTTGTTTTCAGCTCTAACCTCTGGTATCAAACACCAGATTGCTAATCCAAAATGCGCTGCCTTAAAGTCTTTTACTTTGTTTTTGAAGATCTCCACAAAGGGAGAAATCACACATCAGAGTGCATGCATAAATAGATCACAACAAATCACAAACAGTTGTGTGTGATAAAGTTCAACACAGTGTAAAAACTGGGCGTATGATTTCTGGAACAACAGACCAGGACTGATTACTAACTGAGTGCAGCGCTCAGGCTGAGGGAGAGAGACGGAGAGATGGAACAGCAGAGAAAGAAGAAGTCAAAGAGTCAGCAGACTGAGTATTTTCCTTTAAAGGCCAGTTAAAAACATATCTTTTTGAATCTGCTTTTGCTTAAATTTGCTTTGTGTATTTGTTATTGTCTTTGTTGAATTTTTATTTTCAAAGGTGCTAAATAAAAAAAAAATGTCTTACTTACTGCAAGGATCCTGGTATATTAAGTTGTTTTGGAATTTGACTGATCATTTTGTGTGCCTTAGTCTGTTCTTTTGATTAGATTAGTCTTGTTTCGGTTTTACGTTAGCTCAGTCCTTCTTGGTGTTTCTAGTTATATGTATTTCTTCTAGTTATTCTAAGTCTGTAGTTTGTTTCTTCAGTCTACTTATTCTTTAGTGAATCTTCTGGACTCTTGGGCCAGTGAACAATTAGAATGACTGTGTTACCTTGCTGGTCAGACATTTTACCACACTGCAGTGTCATAGTGAGCCGGATAGTCTTCTGCCAGCGACCAGGTGAGTCGGTCCATCTGTACCTGGCTGATCCAATCAAAACAAAGAATAACTAAAGCAAAGAATAGATAAAAAATGATTCAAACTATCAACCCGAGGATAGTGACCTAAAACACACTGCTACAAACATCCAAGAATGACAAACAGCAGGACATTTGACTATTCTTAACTGGCCTTGTGAGCATCCTGACCCATATTCTATTAAAAATGTTCTCCTCTAATCAGTAAATTATTGTATGTTCGGCTGCACAGTGCCAGTTATTATTACTGTTGTCTTGCAGCAAGAAGGTCCTTCATGGATGTTCTCCCAGTGCATGCTCAGCTTCTCTCTGGGTACTCCGACTTCTTTCCACGGTCCAAACACTAACAAACCATTTACTCTAAATCTGAAAGAACAAACAACAGCATTTCTATTCATACATCTTGTTGGAACCGTCACTTTTCTGTTTGCATCACAAACAAAAACAAAGAAAAAACAAAAAGGTCATTGCATGTTTGTGTGAAATGAATCAGCTCAGTGTGTCAGTATTTTTTCTTTTTATTTAGCTGGTCATTGATCAGAGCTGCAAGTCTTCACATGCAAGAAAGTACTGACACGCTCCACTAACCGCAATCATTATTCAAGGAAATAAGAATGTCTGTGGCTTACAGGGGCACAGAAGGCTCTTATTGCTATTAACTGCACGGATAAATATGTGGAGCAGCAGCACTCCTCTTTCACTTTCCCTTTATTTGTTCTTTTTCATTTTCCTGGTTGCCTTCCTCATTTTTTTATCCTCTGTCTTTATACATCAAGGCCAACTTTATCATAATGCTGCCTTTGCTTCAGGACAGGCTTGTTTTGTTTAAAGGTGACATTTCCTACAAAGGACAGGAAAGGGGAAAATGAAAAATGCAATTTATCATCTGTATTGCAGAATATTTTTGTGAGTTTCTGAAGGTATAATCAGTGGTTGAATAAGTCTTTTTTTGTATATTTAGAGAACTTGTAGTTTTGCTGAGACTTGTTATCAGTATTATCAGTATCAGTGTTATCAGCTGCTGGGCTTAAAGGTGGGACTATCAGTTTAATCTGTTTAATCTGAGAATAAGAGTGTTTCCTGCCCACACAATGCACTGCTGGATAAGATCAGAACAAGGTGGCGAAGAAGCCAGAAGAGTGCAGTTATTTCATGAAAGAGATGTTCCTGTCTTCTCTTTTTATAAGATTGGTGAAATATTTATGATTTAGATGTTGAAGAATTTCCAAACTTTTAACAGCCACACTTATTTTGTAATTTACTTAGCAGAACAAAGGAACTCCTTCATTTTGCCACAATTTGTACAGTTTCTAATATCTGTGGCTATTTGGCCATGAAATTAATTTTTAATTAAATCAAAATAAACTTCCAGATTCCAAGAGGAAACAGTTGAAGCTAAAGGAGCTCTAGTAATTTCAAACAACTGATTGTGTCTTTCATGTGACTGTCTCCTTTATCTACAGAACCTGGACAAAGAAGTACTGTTACTCCTCTATTTACAGTACGCCAAGTAGACTGACAAAACATTGTCTTGCATTCTTTTTTGGCCTTCCCTTTGTATGTATTGCAGGAATATTCAATGGACCACAGAAGCCTGAGCCTGACCAAACCATTAAGCTAATAATTTTGACCCAGACCAAATTTCAGGTCGGATTCAAATCTAAACTCTAGTGAAAAATGTGTCTTATAATGAGTAATTTGATAAATTATTGGAAGACTACTGTAAACAATTTTTATGTCATGCTCTATTCATGATACAAATGAACTGTAGGGTTAAAAAACAAACAAAATTAATTTGTTTTCAAAAGTTATTGTGTGAAGTACACAACACCTCATCAACTACTCAATATCTTTACTCAATATTAGCAACTACCTAAACTGAAGTACTTGTACTCAGTCTGGGGACAAACTGGTATCCAGACTCTCCTACCAATATGTGAAGATTTATAAAGGTGTCTGTAATGTAATCCAGCTTCATCTTCAGTTTGCTTGTTGGGTAGCTTAGATGATGTTGAATTCAGTTCACACTGTTACTGCCATATGTATTGCTAAAAGAAGTATCGTGATTTACTGCAGAAATAAAAAAATATTCTTATGAGCCAGTACAGAGATCGTTTGTAGGACCATGTTACCCTTGAATCAGCCTCTGCCTCTACATCAAATCAATCTGTCTGGACCTCATTTGATTCACAGTTCAAAATGGAACAAAAAAGATTGTCCCTAACCTAATATCAGAGACAGAAAAGCTCAGATTCACTATTATGTGTTGGATTGTTTAATCCTCAATAATTAGAACTATAGAGATGACGCTGGGGGTTTGACGGTATGTTTTTTATCCTTGATCTGATACATAAAACCAGATCAGGGTTTTTTAATTTTACAGCTCTGGTAGCTGTTGCACTTTACAGAGACAATAACAAAAACCTCTTTCAGTTATTATTGGTGTAATCATATGCAAGTACTAAAAGACCTACAAGGGGTCAAAAACTGACAGAGATATAGTTAAATTATGGTTAAAAAATAAATCATAGAAGAGTGGCACTATGAAATACATTATTATAAAGTGTTTTTAAAAAATTAGCACACTTGCAACACAATATATTAGATTTTTCATTTGATTTTCTAGGCTATTATTAATCTTTCTTAAATATGACAAACAAACATCTCTGATTGTGTCCATTTTGTTGCGTGTTGCTTAACTGGCTGCACTGGAGTTTCTATCATATCAGTTTGCCTTAATCTTAAACCCTGGGGAAATATGAGCATATATTTGAAAAACAATGCGTGATTTCTTAAAAAAAGTAATTATTCGCACAATACCTTATATCATAGTTAACTTTACCAACCTGTACATAAAACAGATCCACCTTCTTTAGGTGTGACGCTTTAGACTATGAGAATATATTTGTGCCTGAGAGATTTGCTTCTGCCTTCCCAAATGAACTGTACGTTTTCAGATCCTATATTAATCAGAGCAAATACACTTTTAAAAATGATTAAAAATAACTGTTGCAGCCCTAATAATTTTCCCCAGACCGTGAAAATGAAACAAAAATATTTTTTTACTTAAAATTCCAGGCATTTATTTTGGGTGACCCTACCAGGGGCATGAAGCCCCAGATAGCATAGCTCCTAGGATCATTGGGGCCCTTAAACCCCTCCACCACGATAAGGTGGCAGCCTAAGGAGAGGAATGGGCTGCCACCTTATCAGCAGCCCATTCTTTGGAATAGTATTTCAAAGAATACAAAATACACATTTAACAATATTGAAAATTAAATAATTCAAACATAGTGCTTGGAGAACTCAGAAAAAATATGTGATTTTTTTTATTCTGCAGGATTTTGCCTCAAATGTAATGGGACCATTACATTGGAAAATTTGTCTGTGTTCTGATTTTTCAGCAGTTCCATGCCAGAGGCGGATCTAGTCGGATTGCTTGACTTGAGCCAACTTGACGGAGAGTACATCACCTCTATTGACTTTCCTCTCTGATGCTGGCTGCAGTGCTGACAACATACATAGCAAGTTATGATGGAGCTTCTCTGATGAGTGGGGTAAGAGGTGATGTAGAAACTCTGCTCCAAAAGAAGCTTGTAAGACATGTACCATTTATTCATTGTTACAATCACCAACTGCACTTAGTGGTTGTGGGTGCCATGTAGAGTGAACCTCTGACTACTGCTGGGGATGATTCAAATCCTCCAAATGGAAGCAGAAAAACGAGGAAACAAGTGTGATTTCATCAGTCCCTGAAAAGGTTTCTTTTCAACATCCTTAAGGGTTAGGGTTACCTAACAAGGTCTAATTCAGAAATTGAAAATAAATGTTCACAGAAGAATGCTGACCTGCTGAAAGCCATATCCAGCATCGTACCCAAATCCAGCACTTCTAGATTTAGGCCTGTTGCACCCACTGGCTGTGCTGGCTGGCTTTTTGACAGATAACTCAAATCTCAGAAATGAAATCCTTACATGATTTAATAAAATGAACTACTGTGCTTTCATTCTGTGTACACAAAAGCTTCTAATAATAAATATTTCTTATAGACAATTATAATTCCATGGCATTGCAGATTGTCACTGTTTTTGGCTGTAGTATTTGGGTCAAACTCCAGCACCAATTTGTAACTAATTGAGATTTAACCAGTTGATTTTTAACACAGAATCCTGTATTGTTGCCCCTAGCAAATACTGTACAGGGAAGTCTTAAGAGGTGAGGGTTATTGGTACTTTTTCTGTGCTTTTATCTTCTACTTGCTCCTACCATAGTTTCCTTCCACTATTTTTATTCATTTTACAACCCAATGAGTGCCAAAATCAAACTAAGAATAGGCACATTATATAGTTTGCAGATGACTCTGTAATTGTGTCACTACTTGATGACTAGGATTGTGATCATGGCTCTGTGGTAAAGGATTTTATTGGACGGTGTGAGCGCTCATTGCTGTTCATTAATGTTTCTAAAACCAAAGAGCTGTTAATTGATTGTAGAAAGAAACCTCAACCATGCCCTCTAGTTTTTATCCATGAACAGGTTGTTGACATTGTACAATATTACAAATATCTATTCTGTCTGTATTGGCCACATTTCCTAATAATGAATTAACATCACCAGCTGCCTTGTTCAGATCAGCAGATCTATCTTTGCAGTGCAGGATGGTTGCTTACAGTGCAGACAATTCAAGTCGGTGCGTTACATATGTCACGGCCAAACGTTAGCCACTGGGTAAAGTGTAAACCTTAACAGAGTCCAGGCCTCCAGCAAGTCATCATTTCTTAGTAGCTGAGGGTCCAGACCTTCTGAACGAAGTGAAGCGTAGAACAACGGGCTGGTTTGAACTTGACTACTTTTGTCCACTTTTTTTGCATTTGTTTGTTACAATTTGTCATTTATTAGAACTGATTTAATTTGTTCTTTGCATTAATTTGCAACACAAAGTCCAATACAAGTGGTTATTCAATACCAAAAACTTCTGAATCACTTCAGAAAAGGAGGTAAAATGGCTTGTGCATTCAAGTGCTGTGGAGTTGACCAGCAGTCTTCACTGCTTCAATCACCCAGTTGGCTTTTGCAACATGCAACATGATTGTGTTGACCACAGAAGGGGCTTATCATTTCAGAGATTTATAATTACTTTGCACTGATCGTTTGTTTACAAATTCTTCAGATATGTTTGCACTGTATTTTGTTTGAGATCTAACTGTAACTGTATTATTTGAAGGATCTCATTTGATTTGTGATCAAAAATGATTTTTTTCACAGTTGTTAGCACATTTCTGGCACCCAGCCTACAGCTCAGCCTGCAGTAGGTTGGGTGTTTTATACTCTGGCCTTTGCATTCCTATGAAATTCTGTTTGATTCAGATATCCATCCATTGATCCATCAGGGCTTTTTCCCATTGAAGGTGATTCCTCCAGGAGATTTTTGATAGAGAAGTTGTGAACAATGATGTTGATTTTCTAAGCTGGTTAAGAATCATAGTCTGTCTGTAGTTTTATCAATGGCAACAGAGGAAGTGAGCAAAGCGTCCAGGCCGTGTTGGCCAATAATGAATTCACATTAACAGCTTCGTTCAGATTGGCTCTTCTCTCTTCATAGTGGAAGATGGTTGTTTACAGTGTAGACAATTTTCCATAAGCTTTAAGCTTGAATAGAACTAGCATGTTAGCCGTTGATTGGCCACCTTCACCACTTTACCTGTAAAAACTGTTTGAAACCTGGAGACTTTTGTAAATTATGAAGTTGTGGATGATTTTTTTGTTCTGCGAAGCAACAAAAAAAAGGCTACAGGGCAGACATGTTGCTAGTGAAGCAGACAGAGCTTCTTTACCAGGAATTGGCTTGTTTTAGATGTTCTTGAAAGACCTGTTAAAGACACAATCTAATAATGGCTCAGGTAAAAACACAGCATGATAATGTGTTAAAGCTCGGCTCTGCAAGCGAAGTTTCAGGGCTGTGAGATTATAAGTGAGTCAGTGGGACTTCTTTACCGACGCCAGGCCAAATTTATAGTTCATTATTCTGTTTGGAGGTGGCTGCATTGTCAGGTGTCAGCTCTGATTAACCACAGCCTGCAGCCTCGCCTGTGCTCTCCCAACCTTATCTGGTGGCTGATTATGGCGGCTCCTGCTGTCCCCTCCCTGGCCTTTGCGTCCTGATAGAAACAAGGTGGAGCAGTGACACAGTCCCTACGAGTCCAGCTGACATTAATAATTACAGTAAATGTCCTACACAATTAGAGTCTCACCTCTCTCCCTACCAACCTGTTCAGTGCTGCTGAAGGGGGAGAGGGAGAGACCAGCCAATGTTCTAAGGAGCTAGAAAACCAAAAATTGCTTTTAAAATATGTAGTTAATCAACAGTTAGAGATGGAAATGGCCACAGACAGCTGTAGCTATGTGAAAAAAAAGGCACCCTTTATTAAATGGTAATGTTTTATAACTTAGGATATACGTATATAAATCAAACTATCCTTCTGTGATCTTAAAGCCATAGAAATTCCGCCTCAGATCAGCAAAAATGAGTGTACATCTACAGTGTTATTGTCTAGTTTAGTGTTTGCCAGAATATGGAGCCTCTCTTCCTTCTAAGAACATCAGCACCACTAGCAGCGATTCAATGGAGATTTAATGGAATCTGGGAGATAGGAGGTAGTTTAATTGGCCAACCTTTAAAAGCAGTCAGTGTTAATTGTAATTTACCAAGATGTATTTGCCAACAAACCAAGCTATTAAACATATAGCATGAGATAGTAGCTATAGTAACAAAACAATCAAACTATGAACAGTATTCTTTGTACTCTCCTGAAATAACTTCAATTTAACTCCTTTAAATCTTAAATTTAAAATTTAAACAATTTACATTTTGTACATTCATGCTGAAACTATTGAAGGAAAATTCATAGCATTCTCAAACACATAATTACAATATGTGTGTGAGGGGCCTGAAGGTTTTGGGGACAACAATTATGCCACCATGCTGTTCACAGATGAAACAGACAATATAGAATCAGATCAACATCTTCATGAATTTCCCAAGTAGTCTTTATTATGGACTCATAAACTGTCTGTAAGATTAAATATGATCCAAGGAGATAAAGAACAAAAAAGGGGAATTGAGATGTAAATGAAGCAGATGTGCGTATGAATTTGGTTTAGAAATAAAGAAAATAGAGACGGATGGCTGGGTGAATAGATGACTGGATCTAAACAAGAACCTGGGAATGGGAGTCAGGATTATACAGAGGACTGTGGGAGAATGGAGAAGATTTAAAGAAATGACAGACCGTAAAAATCCAAGAGAAACGCTGTGAATTGACGGCACACACCCACACACACGTATCACATGAATGGTCATTGAATCTGTTCCTTTATTTTGTTTGTCTTCTAATGCTTAACCAGCGCAAACAGTCCATGCCCATCTCCTCAGTAATCAGTTTCATTGTGAGCCAGTGTGACAGATTCTATCACATCACAGTCAGCATCGACTTACTGGGCAATTACATGCAACAAAGTATCCAGTCAAAGGCTGGATTTTGAAAAGCGGTTTGTCTGAAAAATGGTTCACAGCTCAACTGAAACACATTTTGTAAACTTCTCACTTCTCCAGCGATGTTTGTTGCCATCAAGACAACAAGATATCTTCCCGTCAATAAACAAAGAATACCTTCTTTATTCCTGGTTGCCTGTAAAGTTTCGTGTTTGCAGAAACAGGAAAAAGTACGTACATGCTTTAGCACACTCACTGACAAAAAGTGAGTGACATCCATCTTCAGTTTTAAAATTTTCTTCTTCATTTGTTTGTGCAGACTTGGTGATGCTGATGGTTCCAGTTATTGTAATATCTGAAGTTCAGGAATCTGTAACAAAAACAAGCTGGCAGAAGGCAACACCAGCTCCCCACAGAGGGTTAAAATGCTGAACTTATTTGGCCTGGAATTTGTCACAGTGGTGAAGAACCATTTCTGACAAAAAACATATTTGAAAAATATTCCATTTTAGTCATATCCAGGGCCGCAGCATTTCTGCTCTGTTTCTGATCTGCATCGTTAATCTGATTCCATTTTCCCCATTTACAAGCATTTGAAACAACAAATTGTTTTTCCACGTCTGTTATTCACTTGTGAGCTTTGAGCGCTCATAACTTGATATAGCTGTCAAAACCATCTCTAGTTTAGTTTCCTTGTGGCTTGTTCTTAAAAATGTATTTTAAGCTAATGCAGCACCACTTGAATTAGAGAGATTTCAGTTAAAAAGTGATAAATGTATATCAACAGATTCTATGAAGAGACATTAAAAAGCCAACATGAAACGACAAACAGCTCATTTAGCTGCCTGGTCATGGCAGCTGCAGAAAGGTCTCTGCTGTCTTCCTGTCCCTCAGCCTTGACTTGCTTCTTTTCTTTGAGCCATGAACTTTTTAAAACAGTGCAAAAGTCTTTTGAACAGAGTGACTATTTGGTGTGAAAACATTTGTCTTCTTTACCTATGTACTCTTATAAATCCTGTCCACTTTTCCTGCAAAGCAGGATCTTTGGGGAAATAGTGCTCTCACCAGAGCTCAGATCCATGTGATATATTGCCATAACAAAGGTCAGTCACTCTCTGCAGGTTCAGACAATGCTTTATCATCCATATATGGGCATGTCTTTCTGTGAAAGTTCCTTTTTAAAATCTAAAAGAAAAAAAACATGATTGTGGATTATACATTTAATTCTTTCACGATTTTTGATTTTCTGGCTGTAAAATATTACAATTGCTCTTCAGTAACCAAGTTAAAATGTCAGAAATAACACCTCCTTCCAATGCCTGGTGACCATTATTCTAAATGAATGTTGGATTCCCAGGACGCTGCCAGTTCTGCCCTTTGCTTCTACACTAGATATGTTCAAACTGCCCCATCCTTTGTGGCTGTTTTTACAGCTTTTGTTGTGATTGTATTTATGGAAAGTAAACAGAGACTTGACTTTCTGCTTTGCTTTTTAAATGCAACCTTACAAAAATAAATAAATAAATAAAACTGTGACCATTTTTGAAAAAGTTTCTTTGTAATTTATTTTTATATCAGTTCCACAGATTAGTACCAAGTGAATCACTCTGACCTAAGTTGGAACAGAAGTTCATGTGTGGTGTGAGTAGAGCAGATGTACCGGTGGTCTCTGCAGCACCGGTACATCTGCTGGCTGCCTTGGGATCCAGGCAGACAAACATTGGGTCAGTTAAAAAAAAGGACAGAGAAAAAACGAGGATAAGTCTGTGTGACGGCGGTGTTGCTAAATACATGATTAATTGTTCCAGTTCCAGGAATTTGTGTTTTTTAAATAAACATATATAACTGCTTCCATTAGGATGAAATTACTACAGCTTAACTAATTTGATTCAAATGATTCTGGTCTCTGCTGTCATTTTAATTCCCTAAAAAGACGAGAACCTCCATTTAAATGAATATTAAAATGTGAGTGAAAAACAGAATGGAACTCCTGAAAAGATTCCAAGTAGTTGAGGTAAGTGAAAAACCAGAAAAGTAAAATTTAGAGATATAAGCACATCAAGCAGAAGGAGCATGTAGCATCAATGCTGAAGTCTCTCATCCTGTAGAGCAGCTGTTGGTGGACCAGACCAGATGCTAACTTGTCTCTAAGCTCCCAGTGTAGCATGCTGTTATTATTCCTTCTACTGTTATTCAGTTTATGCTCTCTGCTGAAGAACTCACCACTTTTCTTAACATGGTTCTTCATATGATCCAGTTAGTTTTATCAAGCACCACTGAAAACTCAAACCCATGTAGAAAAAAAAACACTGGCAGGATGAACAGTGCATAAGTAGAAAGAGTTATGTAGAACGTCTTGACATAACATTTTTAATTAAGTCCAGAATATCTTTTTTTTTTAATGTGGGAAGAACAGTGTTCCTCCATATTTTACCAAGAAAACTGACCTGAAACAGCACAACTGAAAAAAAATAATTTTTTCACACACAAAGAAAACAGAGTGTTTTTTTTGTTTGTTTGTTACAGATGTTACTTTATTTAGATCTCCAGACACATATTTTAGTTTACACCATAGAGCTCTCAAAGTTTACAACAGATCAGCAAATGTACAACTTCACTGTCACTCCACGCATTGAGCCTTCCTCTCCTTGTGATTCCAGACAGGAAAGCCCTGCTGGCAGCCTGCAGGAACTCAGATCATTCATACAAACTAACTTTTCTTTCCCAACATCTAGCAGTAGCGAGGGTTTTAAAATACAGTTTTATCCCAATACCGGTTCCATAAAAAAATGTTGTAAATTTGTAAGAGTGGTTAAAAAAATGCAGAATTAGCTTCAAATGATGTAAACATGTCATGGCTGTAGCAGACAAAGCAGCTGACTAGTTAAAAGAACAATAGAAAATAGTTCATTATAATATCCAAAAATGTCTTTTGCTTAACATTTGCAAATGAATTATGTTTTGGCATCCCAATGTATCTTTTCATTTATACTTGCAATTGCAGTTTATCCTTGAACTTAAACTTATAGGTTTGTTATTTGAGTTTTACGTTTACGTTATCATGTCCAAATACAAGTTAGAGTATAAATTCATAAATTTGTCACACTCCTATATAAAAAAGAAAAACACCCTAAAAAAGGGAAATAGAAAACAAAGAATACTTTAAAAACATATTTTCTTCCTGATTGTAACACAAGGTTCAGCACTGTCAACACCTGCTGCTTGTTGCCTCTCTGTATATAATACCTTGATTTGTTTGAGAAGGTAATCCTTAATTCCCCAGAAAGCAAATTAGAAAAGAAGATGCTCCGCCCTATTTTTCAAAGCACTAGTTTTGAGTTTTTAAAGTAAATATCTTCAGTACATGTAGACTATAGATTGTTTCTGTAGAATGGAACCACCCTATAACCTGTTAGTGAGAGCAGGGCTCAAACATAATCAGACATTGGTCTGAAAAATTTGAAGCAGTTTATGAGAACGTAGTCTTCAGACATTACTCTAGATGTATTTTTTTACTTAAAGAATGGGCCTTTTTCTACTTAAACTTCTCTGACTAGAGGAACTTAGAGTAGCAAAAATACAGCCAGAGAAAAAAATTAACTACAATATAGATTTGATGATAACCAACAAATTAACACACAATTACTGTTGATAAGCTTTTCAGTTCATGCTTCACATGCTAAGGTCATTTTAAAGACTGCAATCTGCTACTGGGCCTGTTTTAACACAGATTTTATATCAATAAATATGAAATGCAGACATGACAGCAGTTTTAACTTTACTTTGGGTGTTTTATTGTGAAGTTCTGTGTTATTATTTGCAATAACTCCTTTACCTATCAAAATGTTTTAAATTATGAGCTAGATGAAAAGTAAATAAATTCTTGGAAGCTAACGGTCGCTTTTGATCACTTTAGCAATTTTAAACAACACAAATTAAAAATGTTTGCATCATTGAGATTCTATAACTGTTAATATGTCGGTAGATATTAACAGTCAGGAATGTAACTAAACAATGAGGCGACCTTTGGTCCTGTTTTGTCCACTGGAATAGCAAACGTGTTTCAATGCCATTTTCGGTAGTTGAGCCTGTTGGTATCAATTCGACAAATTAGCAGTAGCTTCTCAGTCCACTCTAGTTCCATTAGAATGAAGTAGACTTTTGGATTTGGCCTCAAACAGTTCTACAGCAGTATTGAAGATGATATGTCCTTTAGTCAAACATACATGGAGGCTATTGGATTTTTCAATTGGGGTTCTGCAGAGAGGTTATTTCCAGTCAATAACCTGTCTGTGGTGCATAAGTTAGTATCCTTATGTTGAACTTATCTTACAAACTCGAGTTAACAGTAAATGCGAGCAGAGTAAAACTAAATTGTTCTTCTGTCATGCAAAAGCAGCATCAATTGTAAAAATACCCCAACATTTTCTAAGAGAACCTAGACTACCACTTGTCTGAGGTGCATATAAATTCTGAGAGACTCTTCAGGTATTTCCACAATCCTCCCCCTCAAAGGATTTTCCTTTGACAAGATTTATCTTTGCATGGACCTTGCAATCTGAAAAACTCTCATATTTTTTCGCATTCCAGCAACTAGGACAGAAGAGCTAAGGTGCAACTTAGAGGTGTTGGAGCTGTACCCAGGTGGGAGTCTGACTTTAAAAGGAAGTCCAGTCCACTCCAAATTCAATGTGAACAGGACCTGAGCAACTACTGGGAGAGATGCTTTAAAGAGCAGGCAATGACAGTGATACCAGGGGGATAACATAAAAATAAACTAATGTCCTCCATTCAGAGTGCCTTTAAAAATATTCACTCCATGTGATGTTTTACCTTTTTTTTTCTTTTACAACTCAGTTACGATCAACTTTGTTTGGCTTTTTTGACAAAATAATCACAAGAAAATCCATTTGCATAAGAGAACTGATTTCTACAAAATAACAAGTATTATTTTGTATTTGTTAAAACAGAGCTTATCACCATCAACGTGTGAATGTAGTGTCAGTGGTAAATGGCCAGTACTTGTACAGCATTTTGTCAACTCTAGAGGAGCCTATAGGGTTTCACACTGCAGTCAGTTGTTCACACACTGATGTGATAAGCTGCTGGATACTAGCCACTGTCAGTCTTACAAAGGCGCCACTGGCAGCAGGCTAGATGGTCCGACTTGCCCAACGGCTGAGACAGACGGTGCGGGAATCGAACCAGCAACCCCCCGATTGGAAGTCCAACCACTGTTGTCTCAAGTAGTGCTTAAGACTCCTCTGTACTGGAGAAAGTGCTAAAAACGTAGAGGTCATTTACCACTTAAAAATATGTCAGATACAATTAGTGACTGCATGAATATTCACCCCTGAAGGTCAGTATTTAATATTTGTATTTAGTAGATGCATCTATGACTGAAATCACAGGATGGAGTCAATATAGATAGGATTCAACCATCTGCAGTTTTACTTCATTTTTCCTTGCAAAACTGTTCCAGTTCTGTCGGTTGGTGGCGATTAGTTTTCAACAACTCTTTAAGTCCAGCCCCAAATTCCCTATCAGAGTGAGGTCTGGGCTTTGACTTGCTGTCACTTCATCGTTAGGTCTCATCAGACCAAAAAACTTTCTTCCACTTGACCATGGAATTTCCCACGTGCCTTTAAGGAAACTCCTCAGTGTAGTCATGGTAACCTGGTGTCCTCTCTCACCAGTCTCCTACTTGCACTGCCACCCTGGTTGTGAGGACGATCTGATTTACACAAATTTACACATGGACCATAATTCTTTTGTTTCTTGATGATGTTTACAAGTAAACTTCCCTGAAGTATACTTTTCTATTACTCTGATTTGCTTGTGATGTTCTTCTGTTTTCATTCTAGCCAGGAAACTGACGGAGCAGAGAAAGGACCTTCCAGAGACAACTGTCTTTATAAAACAATCATTGAGACGCAGTCACTGCACTCAGCTGATCTCCACTGCACTCATTTTGAAAACACTAGCACCAACTGACTGGACCTCTGTTGAATTCAGTCAGTAATTGTTAAAGGGTGAATATTTATGCAATCCCTTATTTTATGTTACCAAGTTTTATTTAATTGTCATTATTTTGTAGAAATACATTTTTACTTTACAATATTTTTTGTCAAATAAGCTAAAATACATTAATCATAAATAAAAAGGGTAAAGAAAATCCAAGGAGGTGAATATTTGTCACGGCTGCTGTATACTGTATGTTTGATAGCTGCTGTTTGTGCTGCCACAGCTGGAAGGAAAGAAGCTGCATGCAGCGTGTTGCTAAGAGGCTTGTGGAGAGAACAAACTCTTTTCTATACTGTACTTTCTTTTTTCCTTATTTCAACAAGTGGAAAACTTTGAAAATAACATTTCATACATTTCCCTTCTTATGAAAATCACATAAAATTGCTGAGCTTAAAAAATAACCAATCAATGTTAGATAAAAGCAGATCATTTTAGTCTAGACAACTTTCAAATTACCACCAGCGTGAAAGATGAAAGTGAAAGAATCGGCCACTGGTGACACCGTTTTGTCAGTTTTAGGATACTTATTTGAGAAATGGAGGATCACAATACAACATAGTTCAAAACATAGGAACTGACTTCATCCAGAAGGTAAAGAGCTGAAGCAAAAAGAGATTAAGGTTTTTTTTTTTACATCATACTATTTCTAATTAATAACAAAGGTCATCGTAGTTAAGCCAAATTGGCTTGTTTTTGCTTTCATAGTTATTTTAGTCTGCATGTACAAGTGGTGTTTATAGCTGGATAGCAGGTGGATAGTTTTTAGTACCAACTGTTGATTAGATGCCATTAATAAAAACCATGAACACAACATATGATCCTTATCACAAAACATATGGTCAATATGGTTTGTTTTTCCAAGTAAAACATGTAACTGGGAACTAAACAAACAGCAGCTTTTTCCACTGTGGGTCATGAAATCTTACAAATAATAAACAATTAAAAATATTATTATGCACAAACATAAAACCAAGTAGTTTAAGAATAAGTAGTTTTTTTTTCCTGCTGGGGAATAGTAATGTGGATTGCCCTATCAGTTGCAACTGAAATTTTCAAAAGATATGGCAAGACCAAAAAATTATGTTCTTTAAATATTCAAGGATCACACAAGTTTTGTAGGATTAATCTGTTGGTGAGAAAACAAATGGTTTGACTTTGATTCCATTGTAGTGTGAAATATTAGCCCACTGTATGGATAAAGGTAGAGGTGCACCGACTGCAGTTTTCCAGCTGATCGCCGATAGCCAATCTTTAAAAAGCCTGACTTGACCTGATTTTATTTGTCTGAAATGTTGCTAAATATAGCAAGAAAGTTGCTGAGTTGCCAACATTGGGGTGACTATTGTTAACAGCAGACATGTAGACATGACCTGGTGGGCGGTTTGTCAGTCAAAGCTCTCACTGGAGAGCAGAAGAGGACAGTGGCTGATTTTTAAACCTTTGCTGAGGTAGATAAGATCAGTTGATCTCCCAAAATTAAGGAAATCAGCACCGATAAATGGGCTGGTCGATAGATCGGTGCACCCCTAGATAAAAGCAATATCAAGCTTTGGTCACGATACAAAATGTAGGTTTATTAATTCATCAAAATTCCCTCTTTGGAGATCATTCAAATGTCTTCCTAATTCAACAGCAGTGTGGCTAGCTGAGACTTCTGCCCTGGAAAAGTGTCACTTCACTCAGAACCATCTTTACTTTTAGGTAATAAAAAACAATAAAGTAAGGCAACACCATAACAACAGAAACTGATCCCTCTCTGAAGGAGGGAACGGCCACCATGACACTGACCTGATGACCAGTCTGTAGCTTCTACAAAACATTAAAAATACTCCATACAGAGGCCAGAGGTAAAGTACACACTCACATACACATTGAACAGTTTAATGGAAGTAAGACAGAGACAAGAAATGTTCAAAATAACCAAACACGTGTTGACTGAACACAGCTGATTACAGAAATCTGAAGCATCTCACCTTGTTGGTTGCTGTGAAGTGTCAACCCATCTGTGTTTATTCACTCAACACTGGGAACAGCTGAGGCAATCTGACAGGAAGCTCTGACACAGTCAGGAAGGTTTTCTTTCATCAGCAGCATGTTATTACTTTGTGTGTCAGCTTCTTAGGACTTAATGGCATATGAAACAAACAAACAGGAACTGGTGTCAGATATTGTTTTTAGTTGTGGAATTTTTCAAAGGTATGGATGTGTATCAACGCAACTTTTAAAGGAACTCAGCAGGATTTTGAAACAACAAAAAAAATACCATGTACTCCTTTTCAATCTAGTGTTTTGCTCATCATAGGATAAAAAACTCCATATCATTTATTAAAGGAAATGTAAGTTATTTGCTTTGCATTGCACTTGTCTGCTTTGCATCAGTCCATGTCAGATGAGTTTGGGCCAGAGGAGCGGGCAGCGTTTACTGTGCAAAACCACAATCAAGTTTTTCTGTTTGCACATTAAACATCTTGTCTTTGTAGTGAATTCAACTGAATCTAGGTTGAAATGATTTGAATTGGGTTTGTATAAGTGATGCACTGGGTCCAGTCTTTCAGTGTCTCTCCCAGACTTTGCTGTTGGCTGAGACTTTATTTGGACTAACTCTATGTGCTCTCTCTCATCCTACTGACTCAGAAACAAAACACATCTAAGAGAAACGCTTGGCTGTGTTTCTCTCCTAGATGATGCCACTCATGGATTCTTTACTGCCATTAACTATTTACTTTCTTTAACATACAAAGTACTCCAGGATCAATGTGTCTGTGTTCTTTGTGCCCGGTCTTCTCAAACCTCCAGTCGGTTTCATCCTGCTCTCAGTAAAGGTAGACGCTTTTTCTTCTCCTGCTTCCTCCCCAGTCTGTCCTACTTTTTCTCTCTGTCCTGTGTCCTGCAAATCATAGAACTGCTCAGCTGATTTCTCAACACAATTAATCAAATTTTCTTGACAAGACGCCTGGGCAAAAGAGAGCCCTCTTGCCCCCAGTGGGACACTGCAACTGGATACACGATGGAGTCCTGGGAGAAGTGGAAGATCGTGTGTCTGTCCATACTGTTGGTCGAGGATGTTGAAAATGTGAACATTATTGGGTTTTTGATAACAGCATAGAGGCCTTTCTCTTCACTGCCACTACATACAAGCTCAGTATGAGGGATTGCTGCAAAGTCAACAACACAATGCAAGCTACTGTCTACTGTTGATAAAAGCATACGCAGGAGGAGGGATTTCTGCAAGACTGCTGGGTTTCCTTTGTTATTCAAACTGGTTGAAAGTTTTCTATCAAAACTGCATTGTTTGATAATGAGGATCAATTGGAATTGATGCGCTTGACTTGGAATCTCATTACTTGAATGGTTTGATTAGACGCTTTTTGTTTGCAAAGTGCCTAAAGATGATGTCTGTTTGAGAATTGGTGCAGGTGAAATGACTGCGCCACAGAACCCAGTTTAAAACATACAAACTGTCTGCTTTTAAAAATAAATGTGTTTACTTGGTTAAAACACTATCAACTTAAATCCATCAATTTAAGTAAACTTTTCAAAAAACATTTGACTTTAGAACACTATGAAACAGAATTATTTCATTGATGTAGTTAAGTATTTCTAGAAAAGAATCAACCAACTGCTGTAAATTAAAGTTGAATTTAGACAGAAGTTTTAAGCTGTGGCTACGCATCATGTTTCAGTTTGTTTGTCATCTGATTAAAGTTCCACCTGTTCCTTCATTTATTTGCTCCATGCACAGATGTGTCAACAATCATCACGGACATTCACAGACGTACAAACATACCCCCCCCCCCCAAACATACACACACACGCACACCCCTACAAGGCTGAACACTGAGGTGAAGCATACACTCATTCACTGGACTTTTTACTTTTCATTTTCCACAGTAAATGAAGTTTGTACAGGATGTAGACCACAAAATGAAGATAAAGACCCACAAATAGCACACTGGTGTACAGCATGAGTGTTTGTGTCCATGTGGGGACCCTGTTTACCCGCTAAGTAGGTCTAAGGGGAAAGTGACAGGATGAATGTAGGTGGGATTGTGTGATGTTTGTATGTTGTATAGATTTGTTGCCACTAGGGAGGTCTGAGGGAAGATAAATTGAGTTGACAAACCTCATGGAAGGATCTGTCCCAGCTGTCCTTCCCTGTCGTTTCTTTCTCCTCTCTCTGAAGCTGCCAACTCTAACACTTCTGCTCAAATTGTGTGTGAGTGTGTGTGCACGCAGTCATATGCTCGCTTCCAGTGTTTGTCGGCCCAGCTGTCTTAGATCCAGACGGGCCTGGGGGAGTGAGTTAGTCGGGTTGCACAGAGAGCACACACACTGTGAAGACTCAGAGCATTGAAATGAAGTCACTGTGAACCAGAGACCCAAGAGTCTCTCATTTGTGTTTCTGATTCCTCTTTTCAATCACATACAAGACACGAAAGTGCAGCTGCTTCCGTTCTCCCTCCCATGGCCAGTGTGTGACTGTGTTGTGCAGAAGGACCGCTCATCTGGACCGGCTCCAGACTCTCTTCAAAAAAAAGGCCGTAGTGGATGCTTGAACATCTGTTGCTTGACATTTAGGATTGTGTGTATGTAGTTATGCCTGGAGGTGTGTGAGTTCAAATTTATGACAAGAAATGTAGAAGTGTTGGCAGAATGGACACACACACAGTCACAGAAATGTGTTGGAGTAGCGGCGCTGATTGCTGGCTGCTGCTTTTAGGTCCCACCGAATCCTGAGAGTCTATTGACCCCTGGGCTAACAAAGTCTGAGCAGAGAGAGAAGAAAAAGAGAAATGTTAGAGGGAAAAATGCATTTTGCAGGTCTGCTCCTTCCAGGTGACCAAACAGAAAATTCCAAACACCAGATGCTATTTTGTTCAAAATTTGTCCTAAAGTTCAGGTTAGCCATTTTTTGTTTTAGCATTCATTATCTTTTAAGTAGAGGAAAATGTTAGAATAATTATGTTTTGTTATCATTCTTACATAAGTAGTTACAGTTTGTTTTTCATTTAAAGGTTTAGTATTCACACCCCAGAGAGGAGGAATTTGTTAAACCGTGTGAAAGACAAAACTTGCTTTTTCCCTAAACCTTGAAGCTGCAGCTGCTTCTTATCTTAGGATACTCCTTAAACTGCTTGTGTTTAGAATGTAGTTCTTCCTTGTTTCAGAATAGCCATTCTTTGATTTATCACTCTCCCACATTTCACTCTTTACTCCCTTCCTTCTCCTGCTTAATTCCTAAATATTCTAACTGCATTGTCATTTTATTAATTACTAATATTTCAGTTTTATTCATCCATCCATTCATTTGCTTACACCCCTATCCCATTATGGTCAGGAGGGGTGCTGATGCCTCTATCCAGCTGTCAGCAGGCGAGAGACGGGGTCACCCTGGACAGGTCACCAGTCCATCACAGTTCAGTTTTATTCTTAAAAATCAATTAGATTTAATTTGTTAAATTTAAGGATAGCTTAAAAAATAAATAGAACATATTTGAAAGCAAGCTGTCAAAATGAGCAGAGACAGCTCATAATATATCAATAAAAATTAGAAATCAGCGTTGTCTGTGTGTGACCAGAGACTAATAAGGTGTTTTCTTAATTTATGCATTATCATAAAGCATGTTGGAGCCATAATTATGTGTTATCAGATTGAGGGGATGAATCAGCGACTCACCTCCTCACACTCATAGTCTTCAGAGGGTATGCACTTCTGACCTCCATCCTGAAAAACATCAGAACACACAGACTCACTGTCCATCCAGGTCTATCAGAGACTAGCATGAAGTTCATCTGCATGACTGTCTTGGGTGAGAATGACCAAAGACAGTCATGTTTAAATCATATTTACTTTAAAAGAATAATGTTTTTTTTAACAATACAATTGTTAATTCAAGCTTTTTCTTCTTTTACTCTTGGAGTACTTAACATTACCTTTTCATGTTGTAAGTCCCAGCTAATGAACTGTACACTTTTAACCTTTTGTCTTGTTACAAACCTCGGTCCACAACACTGCTCTTTCTGAAACTGAGCTTCAACTATCTGACGGTCCCTCTTCTCCAGAACCTCAGACTAGACCTTACCAGGGAGGCTTAAGAGTGTGATCCCCCTGTAGTTGGAACACGTTCGTTTTGATTAGAGGGACCACCACCCCAGTCTGCCAGTCCAGGGGAACCTACGGTCGTGCCTGCATGGGCCATGCGCTTGCTTCCTTTGGCTTGGAACTCTATATTTTATTTTATTAGTCAACAATATAGGAGAACATAGCTTCATTCTAAAGATTAGCAGAAGAAATAGCAGAGTTGTGTGAGTCTCACATTGTGCACAGCAGTGTAAACAACAGCAGCAGGCATGCTGCATCCAACCATGAAACACATATCAGGAACGTTTAAGTCAGAATGAGATAGTGGAGCTATGAGGGTCTGTGGAGCGTCAGGCACAGCAGTGGGCACATCCACACACTCCTCATAAAGCCTGTGTATCAGTGGGTCACAACATCGATGTGTTGAATCAGAGACAGATCAGATGCTCTTTATGGTAGCACATACTTGATCCTAGCTTAATATCCAAACAGTTTTTGCATGATGATGACAAATAGTTAAACACACTGCTTTATCAGGCCGCCTGAGCTTAACTATGCTGGTGAAATTAGTAACAGTGATTCTTATTGTCGTAAATTTAAACATGCCATATAAATGAATTATTTTATATTTAGGGGATGATGCCCAGAGAAAAGAGGACAGAAGAAAAAATGGCAGAATTTCAGAAAAGATGAGGAATCAGGTGAAAAGAAAAATGGTTTCGATGAAAAATAAACTTTTTCTAAGTAGTTTTTTTCCTCCTGAGTGAGTACCAGTGTTTCTTTCTCAGTCAGGACATTTTCTTGAGGTGAATGTGAGCACAAGGAGAAAAATCCCAGCATTCACCGTGTTTTTATAACAAGGACTTCTAGTTACAGTCACTTCTAAAGCTTCAAGTTGAAAACATAAGAACTTTTCAGAAAAGTGCTGCTGTGATTGCTCGTCCTGCTCATGCCGCGCTGCAGACTAAGACAGGCCAGAAGTGACAACAGGAAAGCCATTAAGTGGTTGACATTCTTTGCACTGTTTTTAATTTTTTTATTAGATAAGGTCTTTGAAGGTATTTAGTGTTGGTAAATTACATCATGCCTTAGTTACCATCAAATCATCACATATTATCTATTAGCTTCCCTCCCATAAATCAGTAATGTCCACATACTTTTAAACAGAATTAAATTGTTTAATCTCAAAGTCCAACCATCTTGATGGTTTTCTTAGATACATTTCAGATTTTATTCAAACACAAACAAAATATAAAAAAATGTCTGCACTTTTAATTTTCTAAAGTGATTATACTGAGAATTCGGGGAAGGCAAAAAGCATTCTCCTTTTCAGTGTTTCTGCTTTTCTCTGCCACACCTCCAACCAGCTAAGGTCCAGATTGGCTTTATGACTGGAGCCTTCCCAAACCAACACTGAGTTCATGCAAACCAGGCATACAGACACAGCCCTCAATTTTCATGGTTAAAGAGACTTTAAGTTAAGGAAAACACAATATATTATTTCCATAATGAGGCCCCAAAGACATGAGAGAAGCTCTCAGCAGTTCACTTCATTGTATTTTATTTCTACGGCACCAATTCACAGCAAATGTCGTCTTTGCACTTTACAAAAAAGTGATTTCAATTCAATCACATATACATTCCAATTGATTCTACATATCAAACAGTGCAGAAACCTGCAGCAGAACCAGAACTGGGTTCAGTATGAGGGTCTATCCTTCATGACTTCATGACTGGGTGTTAAAGAAGTAATATTCATATTTACATTTATCTGTCAACTATTCTTTTCTATTTATAAAATAAACAGAGTTATTTTTCATAAAAACATATTACTGTATTATTATATTCTTTGTAAATGGGACTCAGTGCCATTAGGATGTAGAGCTGCATCTTGGTGATGTCAGCTGAAGGCAGGTAAAGACAATAAAAACAAACTTTATGCAGGACCAGCCTCTGGCACCTCTGTGCTCCACAATGTCAACAGGCTGGACAGAAAAGGAAACGCCATCGACCCGGAGGCAGGGCTGAATTTAGACGAGCAAAACAAGAACAGAGTATGAGCTGTGAGCTGTGGGACAGAGACACAGACATCTCAGCTCCTGCCCACCAAAACACAACACACAGACAAAACACACAGTCAGATGTGCTGTTAGCCTCATTACATCCAAAAACTCTTAACAGATTTTTTTAAAGTTTAACGGTGAATGTAACATGAAAAATATAATTTGGTATTTTATGAATCAATTCTGACAGAATCTCAGATGCACAAAGCTATTAGCTAAATTATGGGAAACCCAATTCTATAACCAGATCTGCTCCAAAAAAAGCTCTCCCAAGCAAACAGCCTCTCTCCATTCTGATGCAGTTTGCTCCTGTTTAAATGAGGCATCATCCACGCATTTAGGAGAAACCCCAGCCATATCTATATTTATGTAAATCACAGCCAAAGCAAATAATTTCTCATTTTCCAGAACCAGGATTTTTCTACATTACAGGGAAAAAAAACATGAGAAAAAGGCTTGCAGTAGTTTGGATGCAACAGTCCAAAAATATAAAAGTAACATTTTGTAACATGGGTCAGGAAATCAATCCCATCATATAGTGAGTCTGTCTGACATCTTTACAATATTTTTCATTTTTCATTCCCAATATTTATTTATTTAAATATTTAAACATTAAAAAAAAAATTTCAGTGTCTTTGTAAAATTCAGAGTACAAAGTCTGTGACTGTTGAATGCTCTATGAGGCGCCTTGCATGCAGAACACAGTTCTAGTGTTGTTGAGTGTTTAGTGGGTCTCTCTATATGTAAAGTCTATAATGGCCGCAAATGACTGTATCAACAAATTTGGTGTGGTTATACGTTGAATTACAGAAAATCAGAAATGCCTTTAAGTGCCTGTGAGCCGAGAAAACCAGCATTCATCAAACCATTTCGATGGGCTCCTACTCGATTAAGCTATCTAAGAATATGCATTACGCCTAAAATTAGTCAACTGAATGCTGAAAAGTGTTATTTACTTGAAAAAACTATTGTTGATTGTCATAAACATGGAAGATTTGTGTCAAGATTCTACACTCAACTACAAGCCCTAAAGAAAGAGAATGGAGAATTTCAGATTAACCTGGAGCACAACGCTTGAAACCACAACTGCTTCTGAAGCATGGGATCACATTTTGATGCTGCTTTCTAGTATCTCAGTACATAACCAATATGAGGAAAAGTAATACAATATTTTACATAATATATACTGTATCTTCCTACATATTTGCCAACACACCAGGAAGCTGTCCCAAATGGAAACCAGCCACAGGGACAAGATTTCATTGCTTATGGTAGTGCAAAATCCTAGAAGTTAGCTCAGCCACACTTCAGACAGCTGCAGCTGATCCAGAATGCTGTTGCTGGAGATCTGACTAAAACCAGGAGGATAGAAAACATCACCCAGTTCTAAGTCCTTCCACTGAGAGAATAGACTTTAGAATACTGTTTATAAATCACTGAACAGTTTATAATAATAATAATTTATAATAAGAAAACAAATCAAAATAATTGAGCAGGAAAAAAATCTTACATTTGAGTTTGAACAACCTTAAACATGCTAAAGACACTTTTCCTAATTATATTTTTAGCCAGATGGTGAAAACATTCATGCTTTGATATTTGGAAAATAATGCTGCTACAGAACAGAACCTTCTTTCCAAGCACAGGGAGCTGTCTGGGTTTAGCTACGCATCCAAGTTGATTCTGATGAGTCAGCTGATTAGTTAGCTCCATCTTCATGGGTTTCTCATACAGCCACTGGTGTATCCAGGCAACAGTAGGAATAGTTGCTTTCATTACTGACAGACAGCCAGTAAGCCGCAACATGCATGGCAGTCTTCCTTCAACTACACTGCCCTCTTTTGGTGACCTTGGGCAAGAGACCAGCTACTTTTGATTCCCTGCCATTCCCTGCGCTCTATTTATTGACTTTCTTAGAAACCCACACACTAACTGTATATCTAAAGTCAAAATCTTATTTTTTGTCACAAAATCACAGAACATAGAAAGAAGTGCACAGCAGTGAGGTAAGGCCTTTAAGCCTTTGAAATGACCTTCACTATTAAAAAGATGATGGATTCCTGCTTTAATACCCATTTCAGAAAGCCAACAGCCACTGCATTGACACTCTGCCTTGAACTGTACTTACACTGACTGCAAACCCAGTAAATGATTACTGTAGGCTTTAAACACTTGTAAAGTAATGAGGACAATTTAGTCTGCATAAGCTTTATAAGTTAATGTTTGTGAATTAATTGTTGGTAGTTGAGCCTCAAACTCACTATGGATCTTTTCCTGAGAAAACAAATATCAGACAAGAAACATCAGACAACCATAAGACTCTTGTTTTAAGAAATGAGAATGAAAATGATTATCTTAATAGTGTGTGGTGAAGAATCCTCAGCTCTGAATTACTGAGGACAATGACATCATGAGCTGAGGAGTCGGTGTTCTTTTCATATTCTATTTCAGGTTCACCCAATTCAACTTCATGATCAGATCTTTGTGAAATATTAATGACGAGCCCACAGGGGGGAGCCCCTTCCAAATCAATCTGCTGTGGACAAAAGGATATTTGAGAGCCGGAGGTAAAAAAAAAATAAAAAAAGAATTTGATTTGCAAGCATCAAGAGGACTTTTACAAGACCATCAGAGGAGCCTGTTCAACTAATACACAGGCACGCTTCTTCTTTTTCTAATCTCTTGAGCAAATAGAACAGCTTTAGCGCAGTGGAATAGTGTAAACCTGATTTACACCAGCAAATGAACCCGCTTTGTGAGCCTGCCTCTTGGACACCGAGGTTGTTATCTGAACTTATTGTAAAGAATAAAAATAAGCCGTTTCATTTATTTGGTTCCAAGGTTTTGAGAATCAGAAAACAATGTCTGCTCCTGTATTAATGTCAATATGTGATCTCAGACCAGCAACACAGGATTTATTATGGGTGTCATATTTCACTGAATAGGCAACTTATAGTGCTGCAGTAACAGTATTTTTTAATGAAAAAAAACACCCTCTTACAATATTGTAGAAAAATTTGGAACCACAAAATTTCTTTATTGCTATTTATTGATGCTTACAAGAGTGGACGGACACTCCTTATCCGTTAAATCAGCCTAAAGGACAATACTTTGACTAGGCCACTTTAACCCTTTGACTCTTTTTTTTCAGCCATTTTGTTCATAACTTGATGTACGCCAGCCTTCCACTGTCAGAGCGATAGCCTCACATTTGAGTCATCCTAAAGGTGCGTTTGCACCAAACACGTTTTGAGCATCAGGCATCTGGTTTACATTCAAAGTCTATGTGAAGCGTCGGACACATTGGAAACGTGCCTCCACATAAACTTTGAATGTATAAATCAGACGCGTCAGACACTCAAAACTTGTTGGGTGTGAACACACCACAACTCCATACATAGAGTTTAAGATTCACAGGAACCTTCAACTCTTATTTCATATGGAGCTGCTGTACATTTTTCTCGTGCCTCTTCATTTGGGCATTACCTTAGTCAAATAAATGGTACATCCTGCGAAGTTAAAGTGTTCTTTGTCTGATGATAGAACACTAACAAGCTGTGGTGACTCCTTATGAGAGCAGTCCAGAGAGGAAGAAGATCCTCCTGATTTCACCACTGATTGGTCTCCAAGCTTTGGATGCATCAGACGAGCTTCTTTACTCACCTGCAGGTTGGCACATGTGGAGAATATGCAGGCAGTGTCTACGGGCTTGATGGCCTTGCCGTGCAGAGAGGGAGCCGGTTTGGAGATGATGGGCTGATCAGGTGGCAGGAAAGTGGATGGTTGCTCGGTTACAGGAGGAGTGGCTCCTTCAGATCCATAACCAAATGACAGGATGGCATTTTCTGAGAGGCCAAACAGAGAGAGGTGCTCAGAAAGCTTTGGCTGTATTAGACACTCAGATTTGCACCACAAATATTCTTTCATCACTTCTTGTTCATGCTAAAAGCCACATCACTGTGACAATAAAATGACTGTTTGCTCTCCGTGACACATTGAACGCGTCACTTCCAGCCTCTATTTCACACACAAACAGCCATCAGAAAGCTTTCATTAGTAATCCTTTCCAAGAATTGTATCTATTTAGACAGAAAACCCCCAAAAGTCAAAAAAGTTTAAACTGATTTAAACTTTTTACCCAATCAGTCATTGGAAATAAACAACATGTTAACTCAGACTAATGATGTGGAGATTAATGCAAATCAAAATCGAAAAGGCCACATTCAAACACAAGAATCTGTTGTTTGTGCTACTTAGATTAAATCAAGTAAAAGAAGAGATTATCTCGCATCATGCAACATTAAAGACTTTTCGTTGCAGTTCCTGTCTGAGATACATCCATGATATTCTTTGGAGATACTTTAGATGGCAATATGAAACAACATTTCATATTTAAACTGAAACAAATTATGAGATTTTTATTCATTGTTGCACATTACATTTACCCTTTCATGCACAGCGGTCTGTCCAAATTGACTTAAATGTGTCAGTTAATCTTTGAGAGGTTTATGAAATTAAACCAAAAAGATTTGACTCAAGTAATGCAGTTCATAAGAATATTATTCCTGACCGAACATATGTAAACTTCTGAATTTAAAGAAAGTTAAAGGAAAAAGTTTTCTGGCATTTAACAAACTGAAATAATTGTGATAATTCTAGCTGACCTGAACCAAGTGAAGATTGGTCTGATTTAACTTCAGACAGTGAGAAAGATGTGTGTTTTTTTTATGGTGTGTGCAAACTTCTGGTTTCAACTGTAGAAGCTGTGATATACAGTGAATAAATTCATACATGAACTTACACCAAAATCACTGAACTGCAACTGATACAGTAGCAAGCATGAGGTAAAGGTATTCATTCAGCTAATTTAAGGCTGTGGAATCCAAAGGCTGGTGCAGAAAACACTTTGTGACCTACTTTGAAGAGCTCAGTGAAAGATTGATGATCACAGTCCTCTGAGATAAAGTTAATATTGCATTAGAACACATCTCTCTGCAGCACCTGACATGTTCTAGTGTTAATGTAACATTCAGGTCACTGTGGAAAACCTCACTGACATGTACAGTGCTAGAGCACTAAATACGTTGAGGGAAAGAAACTAGTCAGTTTCCTCAGAGTCTTTGAACTTGTTTAAACAAAAAAATACAAGTTAAAAAAAATAAACATTTGATAATCAATATTAACCCGTCAATTTTTTTCAGTGCTTTTTAAATGTCATGTTTTTAATTTAGTGATGCCCAAGGAATCAATATCAATAGGAATCAAAGCGATCAGAGGAGAGGGTTCCTAAGATGGGAGCAGAATGACTGAATACACAACATCTAACTGCTGAGGTAACAATAACAGGTAGAGTAAAGTATCTGACAAACTCAGATCATTTCTGTGGATGTTTGCATTATGAAAGCAGGAACAGAGAAGAGAGAACCCAGCGCCTGGCCCAGCCTGCAGGTCTGTTGCTCCTCATTCAGTGCATGTTTAAGAGCTCATCATAGGAAGTTCATGAGGGATGCTACACACACCCTAAACAATTATTCAAAGTAAGGTGGTTTTTAATTGTTAAGAGGTGAATGTTTTTGTGACCCTTAAAAGTTGAACTGCCAATGTGCCTTTGTGACGTGCAATGTGACGGATTCATAACAATGAGCCCATGTTCCATTTATATTGTAGATATTTAATAGTTGATGTTAAAGAAGCATATGTACAGCTCATATGCTGGGTTATTACAGCAACTGGGTTTTCAACTGGTCTGTTTTGGTTTGGAACTGATAGGCCTCTCAGAATTTCAATAGACTGTTTGAACTGCAATAGTACAAAATTGTAGCAAAGAGTTTGAGGACCTAAAATGTGGCAGTTCATCTATTTTTTTTTATAATCACTTACCGCCACCATTTTCCCAGGAGGTGTGCACACACTATAAAAAAAAAACATCTTAAATTTACAGTAAAAGCCTGTTTTACCATGTTTTTATGGATTTTACAGTATACTGCAACTACAGCTGCTGGTATTTGACTGTAAATAAGAGAAATTTTTTACAGTGCAGACAAAACATTCCTGGGGGTCTGTGCACAAATTATTAGTTCGGGACTGCACATGTTGTGGAAATGTTGTGTTTTAAATAAAACAGGACTGGGATCAGATTAAAATATTTTGTCTTGGTTTGTAAATGATGGATCGTTCTGTTTGGTTCTTATTTGACTTAAACATTCTTGGAGGACATTCTATTTTTAAACATGCAGATGTGGTTTCATTCCTCGGATTGACTTCTTTTAATTTAGATCCAGTTGTGTTTAAGCAGTCTGTCATCTGTTGTTCATATGTTACTTTGAGGATTGGTGAACACACTCTGCAATAAAAAACAGGTTTCACTGATGTTATTGTTAACATGTTTATTTCTGCTGGTTGGGTCCCACCTCTATGACCAGCACGTAACAAGAAGCAAGGAGCTTCTGATCATCTGCAGCTTTTATGAGGAATTATTCTGTTGTCCAATATTTGTTTGTATTCAAATTGAGTAAAGTCCAGTAGTTGTACTTTGATTTCTATGTCACTGAAAGAGGGGCTCTTCCAGGGAGCCATCTAAGCCAGAACCATTTCTCAGGGTTATGGTGGCTAATTTGAGCAATCAAGGAACAGCAACAGGGGAAAAAGAGAAGAGGATTACTGTAATTATTAAAAGACAGAAACTGTCACCAGACATTGTATCAAAATAATGGAGAAGGGGTCAAACTGAAAAGTGGTTGTGTTTGGCTGTGATTTCCATATTTAATCAGACATTTTATCAAAGTTTGAAAGTTACAAAAGAGAGAGAGAGTGGCACAGAGGTTAAAGGTCAGGTTAGTGGAGGTGGTGGGAATCAGTCTCTGGTGTCTTTGATCTATTTTATCATAACGACCCTGAGGAACCTGGATGAGGAGCCAATTATAATCATTGTCCAGCTCTGTGAAGGACAAACCTGAATGTCAAATAAAGGGGTTGGTGGAGCCGTTTAGGCAGGTGGAGACGTGGAATGAACCATGATGAGAAAAATAAATAAATAGAGAAATAAAACAAAGGAGACTCTTTAGTTATCTAAATGAGCTAGGCTATTTAGTGGGGAAGTAATTCATCAGTAGAATTGTTTATGTTGGGAAAGTTGTTGATGAGGTTGGTGGGATGAAGGATTGATGGACAGAACTGAAATTCCAACATTATCTTGCCTTCTCATCCACACTGATTCATGGAAGAGGTGGACAATAAACATGTGTATCAGTGACTGTCAGAGCAGCATAAAGCACATCCACACCCAAATTATTATTCACCAGTTATTGCCAGTTAGTGTCTGCACACTTTATCTGCACCTCTATGCAGCAAAATTAGAACCCATTCTATTTTTGCCTGTCGCCAGAACAAGCTTTGAGTCAATATAACAACAGGAAAGACAATGAGCACAACATCTGTTTTTTCAAAAGAATTAACCAAGACAGACTACGTTTTCTTAAAATTCTAGGTATATTAATGAGTATATGGCTACATTTATACATAAGCACTCAAAATGTATCATTTATAGCCATGAATACACACATAATCCCAAAAAATAAATTTACTTTATTCAGAAAACCTAAGTAATCTGTCAAGGCAGAAGAAGTGAGAGCAATGGACAGAATTTTTTTTTTTTTGAATTTTAGATCTGCAGTATATTTATGTAACACCACTCATCCTTTTTCATCACTGGCTTTATTGTGTGATCTTGAATTCCTCATGCATGCTTCTTGGAGAACCTCTGGGGTTCGCAGCAGAGCGGAGCAGCATGTAGTGTATACCAGGCTGGTCAGGATTGGCTGCGCAGTGTTAAACCAGGGTTAGAGTGTATTATATATTATTGATGTTTTTATTTTATATTTAGTCATTTTTAAAACACCTACAATATCACATGTACATATATCTTTATATAAATGTTATATTGCTTATGGTTATATTTGTATTTACTAACATTTACACCTGGGATGGAGTAGCTTGTCTGCAAAAAAGCAATTTCTCCTCAAGAATCAAAATATATTCTATTCTATTATGTCGTTTAGAGTGTATATATTTTTATAGCATCACAGTGTGTTAGCACAGTGCACTTCAGCAACAAAGCAAACATCTTGTTATTCTGCCACAATTTGAGCTATATTCAATAATAGAGTTGGATAAAACGACATAATGAAACTTTCCAAATTGTCCATAAACTTGTATGTGAGCGCACATTGTATGCATGTTGGAAAATTAATTTCTCTTGCAACTTGTTATTCTAGCTTTTCTTTACAATGATCTTTAATTCAATGTCTTGAATTGTTCAATTCAAGACATTCTAATAAGGATCTTATATGAGAGATCACCTTTAAACATTTGCACAGTTGCTGCCAAGTCCTGTCTTCAATCTGAAATGATTCCTTCTGGCTCTAAACTTCCTATATGCTCTGACTGGTCAAATCTGGTCAAATGTAAAGTAGTTGATAATTTATTAAGGTTTTTTTCAAAACACCTACAATGAAAGTATCATGGCTCTTTCACTTTAATTGAACACACTCTTTTGAAGGTGGTGGGCCAGACTATGAAGCACTTTGTATGCAGGTATGATATCTGAGCAGATAATCATATTGTCCCAATTCATACTTTTATACTTACTTAATATTTTACAATGATGATTTCCAGAGTTTGCAAAGTCTGCTTATAAAATCCTTCTGTTTGCTGTAGCAATACTATTTCTGGTGACTCCTCTCATCTTTAAAAGCTCTTTGAAGAAAATTGGATAATATGATTTACAACATTTAATTTCCCTCTGGGATTAATAAAGTGGTATTGAATTAAACTGGATTGAATTAAACATACCTGATTCCTATAGAAAATTGTTTCTCTCTTTAATTTAAAAAACGCTGATTGCATTCAGTGTTTATACCCGTTCTGTGAGAAACACTTCAGCATTTCAGAGATCCGTGTTCGTCCAGCCCGTTAGCGTGGCTGCTCAGTGTGTTCACTTGGTGTTTGATGTAGGGCCCAGAGGTCATGCTGCAGCTAGGTTACTGATATTTAGAGAAAGTGTCTTGGGATCTTGAACACATTCTCTCAGTTCTGGTTTTCTTCCTCCACCTGATCTGACCTTTCTTCTCCATTATTTGCTCTGTGTCCTGATATATCAGCCTCAAACAGAACTGAACAATGTCTTAGGAATTGAGTGGAGTCTTTAGAACTAATATGGACTAGATTAATGTTGAAATATCCACAGTCAATGAAGCAAAACTTGTCCGAGGAGGTTTTTACCATCACCCCTCTGCGACTCAGTAGATTGAGGAGTTACAGCAAACAGAAATGGGGTAAACCACACAGACTGGCTCTGCCCAGTCATTTCATCAACAACGCCAGATCCATCACCAATAAGCTAGATGAGGTTTGGGTGTCCATTGCCTCCCGCAAGTTAAACAGCTGTGTTATGATCGTCACCATGACAGGACTGGATGATAAAACCCCTGATGTTGTGATGGAGCTTGAGGAGCTGGACAGACAGAGCTGCTCAACATCAGTCCAATTTTTCATATTTGAGCTTTCCTAAAAATTACTTTTCCGTAGGTTACAAAATTAACCTGTAGCAATAATAGCTCACTTTCTATGTTAACCTGAAGAAAAGTTATACAAAAATCTAAAATTATATTCAGCTTAATAATAAAAAGGCATGCTCAGAAATACCCTTGTCTAGCTTATAATTTATATATTCATCTTCAGTCAATTTAATAGATGAACTCTCATCTTGCCCAGACATTTATAGCTTTTGTGTTTATGTTAGCGACAGGATTTGACACCTTCGTTTGTCACACACAGAAACACATCTACCAGCTATGTACCGCCATGATGCGCTCGGCCACCCATTTATTGAACCGGCATGATATGAAATTTATTTTCAACTACAGCCTGGCCCCTGCATTGTTCAGTCTATCTGCTCACCTGTATAAATATATTTGCAGCGCTCTTCCCCGCCCTTCGCTCTGAACGCCGGCCCCTGGGCAGCTGGGATATTAAACTGGACATTATCATCAATCAATAAAATCCTCTAAGACCGAACTTGAAAATTTGACCTTCTGCTGCGAACACTTAGCTTTTGTCAACAACTTATAGGTGGAAGTGAGAGCGCTGCACAATACAAATAATGACCCTGGCGGAACACGGTGCGCTAAATAATAAAACATAACTTAACGAAGTTTCAAGGCAGATAAATTTTCCAAAAGGAATTTTAATAATCAAGGTACTCGAATCAATCGAATGATTGTTACAACCCTAATTAGAGCTACAAAAGGAATGTGAATTATAGGTAGCCAGCTGTATTCTCAGCATCTCTTCTGTGTAAAGAATATGTTCATTAGCTGCTAAATACAGGAACTGTCCAACTGTAATCCTGACTTCTAAAAATGTTTTCACTCTTTGTTTAATGACTTTGTAGCATCTCTTCTGTGTAAAGAATATGTTCATTAGCTGCTAAGTACAGGAACTGTCCAACTGTAATCCTGACTTCTCTATAAACATGTTTTCACTTTTTGTTTAATGACTTTGTGCTGCATTTTTTCTGTGTAGTTTTGATTTATACCCAGCAACAGACTTACTGAGGCAGGTGTTGTGGGTGAAGTCCCGATGGAAGGCGTCGCAGTCCTGCTCCTGATGACCTGTGCCCCTGCAGGTGCACCACAGGCTGATGGTGATGTTGGTGGGGCTGTTGTCGCTATAGTTCGGTGTTACGTCTGAGCCTGTGTTTCGACAGAACACCGGAAGGAAGGGGGATGATAACTGAGATGAAGATTATCCAGGAAGAAAATTGAAGAGGATTTTAACAAATTAGGAATAATATCACCTGATCATTCACAGAGAACAAATGAATCACTTCCAATATGTCTGTGAAAACTACATTAAAGGATCAAGAAAAGGTTGAGGAATTAGGCTGATAATAGCCAGCTGGGGAACAGGAATGATGGCAAAAATAGTAATCAGAAATTGCAGCATTATTCATATTTACCTCAAGAATGCTGAAGTTTTTGTAAAAGCTAAATCGATCTGTCAAACATCCTCCTGATTCAATAAAGTTCAATTTCCTGACTGATTGGTTCAGGCATGGAACAGTCAGATAGAAGAGCTGGTCTGCTGTTGCGCTGGTGGCCTATGATCTGGACAATAAGGCTACATTCATGATGCAGTCCAATTCAGATTTCCTGCCCAAATGCAACTTTTTCACAACAGACTGATTTGCCCAATTCTGATATAGTCACCCTCTAAAAAACCACAATTTGAGCCACTTCCATATGTGGAACTAAATCAGACATGTACCCAAAAGCCATGTTGCAGTTAATTCGCATTTAAGCCAGACATGGTAAATCTGGAAATAAACAATGACTGAAAAAAAATTAGAGTTATGAAAGTCTGTGTTGCTCATGATTCTGACTACACACCTCAACAGAATTGGGGATCAATACCTACTGTGTGAACATAGCCTATCACTCAATGCTCAGCACGGCAAAGATGAGTCATCTATTACAACATAAACTTGTTTCCTATTACTTGTTTGCATGTAGTTGCTATTCATCATGTGTAGTGAATGACAGTGAAGTTGGTATCTTCATGTTTACAGCTTTATGTGGTTTTCTGTATTGTTACTTTGGGAAGGGGGCGTTCAGAGAAATGGGCCCGCCCAGCAGGAAACCATTCACCCAAAGACTACGCCTTCAGTCTCATTTCAGTCTCATCCCCTGAAGAACAGCAATCTGAAGTAGCCTTACCAATGAGGCCCACATAGGACATGAGGCAGCCAATGTAGTTGTCATAGGGACAGCTGGTGACGGTGTGAGATGTCATCTGACAGTTCATGTGGAAATCAGCAAGGCGAGACCTACAGTAACCAGACAAAAATATATCAGTCTTCAACCTACAAATGAAATGCACATGGAGAAATGATAATGGGAGGGGTTGATATGGCCTTGGTCCGTCAACAGAAGGAAGCATGAAGTGCTAAAACGTCCAGGTAGATGGCAGGTGGACTGTGGACTTCAGAAATAGTGGATCAGAACAAGCAGATATGCCTCATCTTCCCATGATTAGTTTTCCCTCTTCTTCAACTCCTGATCTGACTCGTGGTTTTCTATGAATGCTGTGTGTATAGCATTCATAGTCCCCTCTGAGAGATCTATCATTTCTGCTGATGGAGCCAGTCAATGTTAGTTATGTAACTGAGACAAAACCTGAGTCAGCAGTGTTTCTTCACGAGTCCATGGTGCCAGCAAACTGATTCAACCCAATCATCAGATAAAACCTGCTAATTCAGGGTTAATGAAGGTCTCAAACTTATTCAGTATTAGCTAAAATTAGAAACGAATACTATAAAACATGAATGTTTCTGAAATCAGTGTATTGAATCATATCAAACAGTAGGAATCTTTGAAGCAAGTTCCTTATTGTAATTATATTATAACAAAAACCTCGCAGTACAGATTGAATCTTTTTTTTTGTTTGTTTTTTTTTTCCTTTGAAATAAATCAATCAAGTTTATTTGTATAACACATTTCAGCAACAAGGCAGTTCAAAGTGCTTTACATCATAAAAACACAAACTAAAAAGTCATAAAAAAACACCATACAGTGAACAATTAAGAAATAAACAAGCATTACATTTGGACAAGTGCCATCATCAAAATCATCAAGTTTGTTGGTCAATGTTTCATTTATTTTGGTTATAAAGCAACTCTGAACAGGTGGGTTTTTAGTCTAAATTTAAAGGCAGCTGTCAGCTGGTTTCTGGAAGTTTGTTCCAGATTTGTGGTGTATAGAAGCTGAATGCTGCTTCTCCATGTTTGTTTCCAGACCTCTCAGCTCTGGATGGTTGATAAAACATCAGCAGATCTTTAATGTATTATGGTGCTAAACTGTTCAGTGATTGATAAACTAACAGTATTTTACAGTCTATTCTCTCAGTGAAGGACTGTAGAACTGGGTGATGTTCTATCTTCCTGGTTTTAGTCAGAACCCTGGCAGCAGCATTTTGAATTTGATCAATACAAGAAGATATAATTATTTCAGTGTCATACAATAAATTAATCAGGGATAGTTCAATAAGATCTTCAGTAATGAGTTGCATAGCTACGTAGAAAAACTCAGATGGTGAATTACAACCAGCTGACATAAAAAAATAAAAAAACTGAAACCTGGAGAGGTTCGCACTACAACCTGGTACATCAGAAACATTTGAACTGGATCAGGACATCTCCACCTAAAAGAATAATGTCTAAACCCTGCTAAGATATTCTGCTTCATTTGAATCGTTTCTTATCTGACTCTAAACGTTGCCCTTATCTGAAGGTCTAACTTTGACTAGAAAGTAGTTGTTTTGTGACATTGTTGGAGTATAACAGGGTAATAACTAACAAAAGATGAGGTCTTTTAACATATCCTTAGATGTTACTATATGATTAGACTTCCTTAACTGTCACGGGTATGTCTGCATACTAACAGAATATAAACAGATGGAGTACTTGGGTAAATGATTAATATTCAAATAAACAATAAAAATGGCTTCAGAATAGTGCTGGACCTCAGTTAGCAGCTAAATATACAACAAACAGCTGGTGTTGATCTACTGGGTGACATTAAATTGTTGTAGAGGGAAAAAATCACCAAAATGATCTCCATAAATAAGCTGCAGTCAAAGCTCAACTGATGGGACGCCATATGTTGGACATACAACATTAAACCTCTGCAGTCATTTGTTTCTCACTCTGGGTTTTATGTGTGAGCTGGTGAGACATGAGGATGGGATTTATTTAAAAATAGCATCATTGGATGGCATGCAGAAAAGGGCATAAAGTTTAAAACACACAAAGGCAGCCCTTCAGGGTTGTTCAATATTTGCTTTCTGGCGACTAATTACAGTTACTTCATATTGATAAACTGTCCCAGCCTCTAAGGTTTACATAAAATCCCTTATATTGGCCTCAAGATATAAAAACATTTAGCACTTCATGGTTTTATTGTCTATACCAAGGGTGTTCAAAGTGAGGGCCGGGGGCCATTTGCGGTTCTTGCACTGATTTTGTGCACAGACCCCCCTCCCTGACCACAATTCAAGAATAAGTTAAATAAATTCAAACTAAAGTTTATCTTTAAATTAAACTCTACTTAAGCAAATGTTAGATGCAACACAAAAAAGTGATAATCTTTTCCAAGCTTTCTATTTTCATTAGATTTTCATGGTGACTAGGGCCACATCTACTCATCACTTAGGCTTTAAAGGGAAACAATAAACTTTATTTGAGAAATATTTATTTTAGATGTAAAAACAATACAAAAAATACTATAGGCCGTTTGGTTTTTATGGATGTAAATAAATTATTGTCATACAGGCATCGCCATGTTGTTTACTCTGCAGTGCATTCTGGGTAAATGGCATATCCAAGGTTCGATTGTGCTAGCTCCATCCAGCCAAAACATCATTAATCCTCTTCAATTTGAACCAGTAATCGATGGGAATGTAGAAATCACAAGAGGTAATGAAGGTGAGGAGGACCAAACAGAGGAAGAGGACAGAGTTGGCAGAAGGAGCTGGTGTTTGTGTTGTTGCTGTCACCTTCAGCTTCATAAATGAAACAATGAATGACCTGTACCTCTGGTCAGGCTGTGTGATCTGGAATGTAGTTGACATCGTCTGTGTCTGGTGTGGTCTTCGGTCTGGTGTCAGGTCTGTGATTTCACATTTGTTACCAGTGCCAGTGGCAATAGCTTCATTGTCATTTCAAAGATCTTCCGGTGCTGCCTTTCTCATGTTTCTCCCTGCGTCTTTCTCTCACTAGCCAACAGCAGAGGTTTGGCACTTTGTAGATAAAAATTTGGTTTTAGTTAGCTAGGGTAGTGACCACCTGTTAGATCCTTCAACAATTTTGTTCGTATAAACGACTCAAAGTCTTGTGGAGAAAAATGTTGAGAGAGCACAAATGTGGGTCCTTTGGAAATTCAGGTGTGTATCTGAACCTGGATTAAGTCATCATTTCATCTTATTATCATATTGGCTGGGAATCAGAACTCGAACCTGGAAGACAACCATTTATCCAACAAACCACCAACAGAAGGAAAAGTTAGCAGTATGGAAACTCCTGCAGAGTTGACATTCCTCACAATTACCTAAAAAGGAAGATTCAATACAGCCTTAGCAGGATGTGAGACAAGAACAAAACTTGTCGAAATGTATCATCATGATTACATTGTATGTTTATTGCTTCCCTCTATGTGATGCATGTAGAGAAACAACTCAGCCTGCTGAAATCTGCTTCATTTTTGTGTGAAGTCCTTGAGCAAAACATAAAGCTATGGAACAGATGCACAGAAAACTCTCCTGAGCTCGAAATCCTTCAGGAAATAAGGGCTGATTCAAACAGTATTTCAGAAGATTATTTGCATTTCCATTATGTGTGTCCTGCAGGATCCTCTACATGATGCATATGTTAATGCACAAGAAACCGTCACAGCCAATAACTGTGCAGATGCTCAGTTTCATTTACTGCCTGTCCTCTTTTTGTCTGTTTCTCTTTCATCTGTACCTTTCTGCTGCCTTGAGTTTTTCTTGTGTTTTCTTTCTTCCGTTTCAGATTCTGCGTTTTGAAATTGGATGAGATAAAAAAAGGCAGCGTTTGAAACAAGACCTGGTGGAATCAGTTCAGGAGCATTCCAGCCTGTCCAGAGAGGACATGGGATGTTGAAGGTTGGACAGGTGTGAGGTACCAAACAGATGTTCAACATGTGGCAGAGCTCCTCATTTAAACACACATGGCAGAGTTTAGTGTTCACTACAGGCTGCAGATCTGCAGAGTGATATAGACTGACAGGCTTGAGTGAAGACATATAGGTCATTTGGTTGGGGTGTGTGTGTGTGTGGGGGGGGGCGTGCGTGTGTGTGTTTGAGCTATTGGTTGTACTTTATTTGAAGGGCTGTGCATAAGACTTGTGCATTAAAAGTATCATCATTTACCGAATGACAACAGTCACAAACATTAAATTTTCCAGACTGATGCACATCTTTCAAATAAAGTGTTACAGAGCAGCTTTACTGAGGTAAAGTAAAACTACTTAGAGTTACTTAAAAATTTTATTTTTAGAATGAACAAAATAAGATAAAAGCAAGATGACTTTATCAGAATCAACAAGACAGAGTAGCAAAAAATAAAACAAATAAAAACATATCCCAGAAAAATCATATGAACATAGTATTTACATCTTCATATTTTTTTGTTTGTCCACCTTCTTGGGGCTCTGTCGCCCCAGAGCTTCATCCTGTAACTAGTGGGTTGATAGTTTCAATCCCCGCTTTGCTTGTCTCTGTCAGAGGGTGGCGCTGCTGCAGCCTCACCACTGTGGCTACAACGTAGTTTAACCAGCATGTGAATGTGTGTGTGAATGATTGGATGTAGTTTGAAACACTTTGGAGCTCTCTGGACTTGATAAAGTGTTATACAAGTGCAGACCATTTATCATTTTACCATTAAAATTCCATGTGACAGGTTTGGGTGAGGTGGCACCCAAACTGTCTGTTCCTCTAATGCCAAGCTCAGCTGCAGTAGGTTAGAGAAGCATTTTGTTAATAAATGTAAGAAAATTAAACCAGGGAACTAGCATGTCTGCTGATGTCAAGCTTTTCCTTTTAGAGAAATTCCAGAGTTGAAGAGACATTGGAATGGAATCCATAAAAAAATAAACATTTTTAAATAAGTCAAGATTAAAGCTACAAGAGAGAACCAAAGGCCCAGAAGTCGTTGCACTGTGGCAGAGATTTAGAGAGAAAATCCATGACATTCACTAAGAACGTGGATGTTCTTTGTGGAGTCGTTTCAGGAGGTGGAGTGGCCTCCGCCTCATCTCTAGTCCGTCTTCTCCTGTCATCACCACACTGACAGTCATCCAAGACCTCCCCTCCCATCCCATAGGATCAAGCTGACGCTATCCGTTCTGTTTCTCTGTCCCCTCTCTGCTGTACCAGAGCAGTGTGTGTGTTTGTGTGTCTGCCCCGCCTCCATCCAAAGACTGCTGTAACGCTTGCTGAGCCAGTCTTGGAGTTGTTCCGGGGCTTATTTAGATAGATTAAGCCAGGTCCAGTCACAAAGTCTCCAACATTTTCACTAATCCAAAATTTTGCACTTCTGACAACTTAAAGCTTAAACCAGACCAGTCCAGACTGGAACGACCTTCAGGTAGCCAACCTGCCACCTCAGAGTGAAAGATACCAGACAGGAAGTGATGACCCATTCAGACTGAGGCAGATGGAAGAGACTTGGACTGATAGAAGACCAACTGGTCCTGAAGCTGACTCCTAATTAAAGAGTCTTATACAAAATATACTTTTTTGTATACATCATGTTATTTTATTCCCTTATCAAAACCGTACTTTGAGTGTTGCTTAAAATTTTTTCATGGACCTTTGAGAAATCCCTCCATGGCAATTGTTCAGCTGCACTGAATGCCAGGGTGGACCTTGCGGGCCTTTGAGACTCAGCTCCTCTTCAGAGCTGCAGCTTCCAGACTTCTCCTCCCCTGGGACTCCCCCTCTCAGCTCCTTCAGACTAGCCAGCAGCCATTAGCAAACTACTCCTGGAAGAGTGTGACCTACTTCTCCTTGCAACATTGTTAAAAACATTGTTCATGGGCTAGTATAGCAGCCATGTTGTGATGACTTCCTGAAGGCGGAGTGATAGAAAGAGCAGGAGTTTTTAAAGAGACAGAGGCCCAATTTCAATGCGTTAAATCACAGAAATTAAGTAAAATTTATTTTAAGTCAAGTTTGATATAGAAATTCTTTTAACAACTGAAGTTAACATAGTTGATTGTGCTAAAAAAATGGCACAATTTGCCTGGAAACACATGACACTGCCCCTTTAAAGCAAGAGCCTTTAAAGAGGCTTTAAATATTGATCACTGGATCAATATAGAACCTCAGAATAGACCCTAATAGAGTCAGGTGTTCTTCTCCAAACATTTCATATTATTTGTATATTAGTTGCACCAGACTTGTTGGGTAGTGTGTTCACAAATTATATCTGTTGCTCAGGCAACACTGAAACGTGTTGCATGTGATGTAAGGGAAACCGATGACTATTGAAATGAAATTCCATGGAGGCAATGTGAATATTAAAGTTCTCATCACTGAAGGTTGTGGACTCAACTGTGAAGAATGATGAGGTTTATGTGAAGAAGGAAATGTGAACCACACTCTGATGCACTTTGTGTCCGGTTTTGACAAACACACACACTGACACAAACACAAAGAGTGTGTAGAGGGGTTAAAATATTCTCCCTTCAGTCATGTGTCTGTCACACATCAACATTTGTGGTGGAAAAATCAGACTGATAAATCTGCAGAGATTTGTTTAAATGCTTCTAGTGAGATGCCAGAGGAAGTGGCTCAGTTCTGTTCCCCCTGCTGCTGGGCACATCTGCTCAGCTGGCTGAAAACACTTGTCAGTCCAACAAAGGAAAGAAGATATCACATCTGAAAAAAATATCAATAAAAACACATAATCCGTCTTTGATATTAAGGTGACCTGTTTTAAAGATCCAGATGAATAGCTATGTTCTCTTCCTGCCAACACCCCAAACAGACGAATTTACCTAATAATAAGAGCTTCTTATCACTGAAGAATTCTATAAAAAAAACAGAAAAGGAAAAAAGCCTAACACTAGAAAAGTACTTTTGTGGGCATTTAGTTTTATATATCAAAGTTAAAATGGATGTAAATAAATTCTATACATAATATGGTAGTAATACATTATTCTAGAAGCAGCATGAATAAACATGCTTTAAATAAAATGAATTAAATTGTGTTTGGTATTTTTGCGTGAACGTTGTAATGCCCTCCTCCTCTCTGTATTTGACCCAAACTCATAAGTCCCGGTGGGAAGCAGGAGATCTCTGATTTAACTTCCACACCTGCAACAACAGAGATAAACACAACGCAGATGCTCACACACACACTGTGAACTGCAGAACACACACAGCCACAATAACAGTGTGTAGCGTCATTTATCATTTATGACACGCCTGCTGAAATGTTGCAATTATTCATTTGGCATCAACAATAGTGATGTAATTATGATCACAGTATGTTTAAAGTTATCTAATTGTGCTTATCTAATTTGCAGAAGTAGAGCTGTGTAATATTTTTTACAGCTGGGATATACATATATATATATACATATATATATATACACATATATATATATATATGTATATATATATATGTTTTTGCTGAAAGTCTTTTGTTTACAAACCAAGTCGAAGCCTTGTGAGCATCCTGCAGTGTTCTACATGTTTTCATAAATTACTGATAACTAATATATCCTTAAGTTGGTCAAAAATGACCTGCATTCATTTCCTATGGAATTTCATTGAAACATTTGATTCTGTTCAACTGTGAATGACATCAGTAGATATAAGTACTGTACATCTAAAAAGGTTTAATATTGCATAAAAGTGCAATATACAGTATTTTCCCAGTCATCTCAGAAAGTGAAAGTCAAATGTTACCTAGAATCATCACAGTTTTATTTTCCTGTAATTCTGGTAATTTTTATGATTGTGGCCAACAGATGATAAAACCCCAAAATTCAGTGTCTCACAAAATTAGAATACTGTGAAAAAGGTTGTTTGTTGACTCTGTCATCTTTAAAGGGACAGTAAGAAATGGAGGAACAACACAGCCTTCAGTTACTGTTGGCCTGAGCACTGCGCTCCCCAGAGCGACCTCTGACCTTTACTAACAATTGCACTCACCTGTGTACATCTCCTGACACTTGTACTTAAAACATCCATTGGTCTTAGGTGAGACAAAATTTGGGGGCTTTTATTCCTGTAAGCCGGAATCATTAAAATTACAAAAATTAAAGCTTGAAATATTTTAATCTCTATGAAATGACAGTTTCACTTTTTGAGTGAAACTTTTATGCAATATTTCTTGTGTAAATATACAAGGAATATTGCACTTTTACACAGTAGTCTAATTTTTTGGAGATGCAATAGTACAAATGATAATCCTTAACCGATGTGACTAAAATAGCATCAAAATGCATTGATTGTAGCCCAGATTATTTTTGACCTACTTATGGAAGAGTGGAGGGTCCTGCCATTCCTACAGATAAAGATTAAAAACATTCACTACCTCTGGTAATATATTCATGAACACAAAAATGGAACAAATTTATGATTAAGGAATGAATTGGCTCCTGAACAACCTGCTGGTAAATCAGAACTTCTTGTTTGTGTGACTCAGGGATGTTGGTTACCTCCAGATAAAAGAGGAGCACTCCACACATTCCTGACTCAAAGTTAAAGTACACAAGTCACAGAGAAGGAAGAAGTCAAATTCACTTGTCTGATCTGAACAACAGAAGTCAGGCTGAGTCTGAGAATCCTGCCACATACAACCTCTGAGACACCTTCCCTTCTAATTTAAACACTTGAATGCCTCAGCATGTGCTGCTTTTTTCTGAGTGCACTTACATTTTAGATGCAGTGACACTGCATCAAATATTTATTTGAGTCTCCCTGTACACTGAAGCAGAACTCTCCTTAAATATTTCTGTGACACCAAACCAAGGAGAACTTTGAGGTTTTTAATCTGTGAAAATGAAATTCCACTTTTGTACAATCAGAATCAAATGTGAGAAGATAGTGGACTTTATCAGTCCTGGACAAAAAGAAATGTTCCAATTTAGAAAAACTTAGTATGCATGCAGGTCAGTGATGGGCATAGGAATGATCTGATTTGCAAGGAGCTGGTGGAGCCAACAGGTTCTTCCAGGTTCAAAAAGAAATCATGTAGTCTAAAACATCCTGATATCAGGATCATGCAGGTCAACAAAAGCAATGAGTATTTCTGTAAAACTTACAGATGGGGAAAATAAGAAGTTGGAGAGTAACGGTGAACTAATACACATAGGATAAAATGACAGAAATAGTTATTAAAATGGAAATCCAAAAGTGCAGGCAGCTGAACAGCAGAGGATAAAACAGCATCAAGCCGACTGGGAGGACAGAGCAAACTGGGTAAACTGGGAAAAATCGGGATCAATAACATGCTGGTGAAACTATTAGAAAAGTGTAAAAATGACTATAACATGATGGAATATTTATAAACACAAAATAAATGCATGTACACCATAAAAAAATCCAGAGTGCTGTGGTTGTATTGTTTACCTTTTCCAGGACAGAGTGTGTGAATTCAGCTGATACCAGCAGAGCTGTCAGCGAACACATTTCTCCCAGAATGCAAAGCTGTCCATCTGCTGTCAGATACCCTGAAGCTGAGCTGAATGTCTGATTTAACACCTGATGCAGTTACAAACCGCCAATCATCTGCCAGCATGACAGCTGGTTACCATAGAGACCCAGCATGGATCAGTGGACAGACATTACTGCTGACCAAGGAGTCATACCAGTGTTTATGCCTGTCATTATTCAACCACTTAAATATTTAACTTCAATTATGACAGTAGTTCATTTTAATGCATTGACATTCACCAGAATGTGTAATTGAAAGCAAAGTGCAGACATTTAGTGCAGCGGTGAAAACCTGCAGTGTGTGGGGGTGTGTGGGCGTGTGTGTGTGTGTGTGTGGTGCTCTGAACAAATGTAAAGGGTTAGTGTGCACAGCGTGTGTGCAGCCTGTGCCATCACACACACTCCAGGAACAATGTTTTTGTAATGGGTATGAGGTGACCCTCACAGACCTTCAGCAGGGTCGGATGAAGAACTTTACATCTAATAGACTTGTTGGAAGTTTCCATCAAGACGCATCTGGCAAATGCAAGGATTTATATGTATCGACTTCCTTATGACCTCCATCAAACAACGCACGTCGCTCTAACAACGCCGCTGTGCATGCAAACACTCTGCCCCGCGCGCTGAGGCATGCTGAGCTAAACTGCTTTTCCAAAGCTGATGGCGGCGGCGCGGGGAGCTGGTGATGAGTGTGTTTTAAGGCGAGGGAGCCAATCTAGTGACGGCAGCGCTCCATTACACGGTCACTGAGGTGAGGTGGTGGCGTGATGGAAATAGCAGCCTCTTTTCTGTAGGTCACAGAGGACGGTGGTAACACAGCAGCTCCGCTCACTTTCTCTCAGGGTGTGTGTGTATGCGTGTGTGTGGGAGGGGGAATTTACACAAAGACATCCTCTGATTCGTCTCATTTCCTCTGTGCTCATCTGAAAGTGTCCTGTTGGTTCACAGGAGCGATGACGAGCAGCAGATACATTTTTAACATGAGGATGAAGGCAAAGTGTTCATGTGACCGGAGCAGGAGAAGAAGAAAAGGGGCGAGCAAGGGCAAAATACCCTGATGCTGAGTAAGAGCGGCAACCAGCAGCTCATAAGCTATGCAAATATGTAAATTTGCAAATTAGCAGGCGCACTGTGGGACTGTTAGTTAAAGACAACATGGAGTCAAACTGGTGGAGCTGATTGCCAAACAGACCGATGTGAACTCACACACAGCTCAGGAGAAAACAAGGTCAAACATGTCAACACACTGCAGGCATCATCCAATCACTGCAATGACATCATCAGTTAAAGAGCAACATCCATCCATCCATCCATCCATCCATCATTGCACAATTTGACATGTTTAATGGCCTCTAAATTTGATAATTTTAATTTATCACACCTTAAACCTTTTTAAAAGCCCACCGATTCCCTGCAGAAGAGCTTCAGGGACCATAACAAGTCGGGTTCATCGTTGGGTAGAGTTTAGGTCAGATCCCCATCTGGGTCAAAATAATTTGCTTGTTGGTCAGGTTGGGCTCTGGCTTCTGTGCAACGTTTAATACATCCAGAACAGAGGAAACCCAACAAGAATCCTCAATATAAGGTTGTGTTAGTCTAATTATTCTAGTCTAAGTAGAGGAGTTGGCAGCTTATCCAGCTGAGGAAAGAAAGTAAGGTACAGATGTTCATTAGACTGTAACAAGCTGCACCGCTCTGCCCTGCTCAGCTCCTGTAAATCACACATCCCTGATGATCTGCACCCCCATCACCAGCTACAAAGCAACAGCAGAGCTTAAATAAAAGCTAAAAATGGGAGATATTACACCATTTATTCAAATTATGGTCTAAAAACATAAATCTTCCTTCTTTCAGGCTCTGTTAAAGTTAATAAGTCAGGATCAGGCTTGGACACTATGTCTAGAGGTTGGATGTTTTTCACCCACTCTCCTTGGGTGTCATTTCCAGATGTCTAATAGTGCTGTGTTCATCTGTTTAAGCAGTTAAACAAATACCATGGGAATGTCCTGACCTCATAGTGTTCAGGAAGGAAATGTGTTCTGGCTCCCAGAGATGAATGTGGTCTACCCTTGAACAAAAGCAAAATCCCTGGTGTAGATGATGCCACTGAAGCTGTTAAGAAAATAAAGTCCTGCACTGACATGGACTAAAAGCCACTCAGTGAGGAAGAGGTCATCACTTCAAAAGCTGCATAAAAAGCCAGAATTCTATTTGTAAATTCACACAAAAAAAGACTCATTTCTGGAGACATGTCTAGTAGTCTGGTGAAACTAAAATTTTTAAGCTTAGTCATAAAAACCATTTTCATATTGGGAAAAAAGAAGGGGAAGGTTGGTAAAACTAACATCATTCCAAACTGTAAAGTAAGGGAGTGGCAGCATCATGCTGTGTAAATGTTTTGCTGTAGAATTGACTTGATGACCTTCATGAACAGAACAGCATCTTGCAGCGCTCGCTGTTCCAGCTTCTGACTCAGGCAGGACTGCCTGTCTGACTGAGATGGTTTTCTGACAAAGTTGTACAAAGCTGTACCGCTGTAACTAACAGAAAAATTACTGTGTCGTGATCTGTGTTTTTCTGTGCGTTTATTTTGAGTTTTTTGTGTCTCTGAGTCTCCGTGTTATCCTGTCTTCCCCTTGATTGTTCCCTGGTGTGTCTCGTTTCCTTGATTACCCTCTGTGTATTTAACTCCACCTGTGTTCCTTGTTCCTCGTCGGGTCCTCGTCGAATGTCCTCAGTCAGTAGCGTCAGTCCATTCATTTGCTCCATTGCTACCTGTGTTGAGCCATTTGTTTTCGGCTCAGCAGTGCTGCCGGGGTTTTGGACTTTTTGGATTTCTGTTTGCTTATTCTCAAGATTAAAATCATCATTTTCATTTCTACCTGGGTCTACAGCGTCTGCCTCACCACCTCACATCGCACCTCATGACATACTGTTCATCCTGAGGAGCCCAGCACGGCTAAATATTGCAGAACTAAATAAATTTACACAAAAATGTCAAAATTTGCACAGGAATATACTGTATATTTAGAAACCTAAATAACCTATTTAGAGAGTTTATTAGCAACTTTGGATGCAATGATGCACTTTACATCTGATAGAAAATAAGCAAAGGCAGATAAACATTTAAAAATTTCAAAAGAAATATTACTACAAATATAGTGTGAATATTTTTCAATATGCAATTTCATTTTTAAATGTAAATAAAATTATTATTAAAAGGAAATAATATTTATTAATTGTATAAATGTTCCTAATTTAAATATAAAAAGTTTGAAGGAAATTAATTTAAAGTCTAAATTAGGTTTGGGTATTAATCATTTTGTGCTTATCAGATACCTGTTGTGTATCTGTCCAGATAATAGACAGATCCCTGCAGATCAGAATGGCATCCAGGTTCCATCAGAACTCCAAACCCAACAACTTTAAGAATAATAGCACACTGAGCAATGTGGCTTCCACATCCTCCATTGGTGTCAGTCAGGTCAAACTACTTTTCAGTTTGGGACTGCTCAACTATATGACTATATTTACAGATCCCACCTACAACAGCTAGGAAAACCACCTGAACTGTACAGAGTAGAGCTAAATCAGCTACTTTTTTTCTTTTAATTGTGATCCACATCTTACTGCCATAAGTGACGGTTGGAACTGAGCAGAAGATCTAGAGCATTGTTTTTTTTCCTCACATCAACGAAACAGAGCAGCATCACTGCAGAGGAGGTTCCAATCTATCTACCCATCTCCCCCTCTGTGCCGCTACCATACATGAGTGACCGAGACGCTTCACTTCATTGGTGTAAAGTTTGGGAATAAACATCATTGTTTTCTGATCCCCTTGAAAGATGGCTCAGTTTTAGCAGGCAGCATGACTGTGACAACTCCAGGTCAGAGGCAGAACCAGATTCTCTCACATTGTCCTTTTCTGAACTGTTGTCATTCAGTAATGACTGAACACTTTTTTTCTCTGCTCACAAGAGGCAGCAACTGCGCCTCAGTCCTCCGGTAATTGTGTGGGAGTGCTGCAGACATCTCCTCAAGGTAATCAGCAGGCACTTCTGGCAGATCACCCTCCTTTAGTTGTGTGGACAGACAAAGTCAAAAAATCTATTAAATCAACTGTGAAAAGTTTAATGTCATCTTGAAAAGGGCTTCCTCTCTTCACTGAGTGAGGACGTCTCAAAGTCCGGCCTGCATTCCCTGCATGGATTCTCAGATCTGTTTCATCAGGTTTCATTTACAGATGAGTTTTAGGTGAATTATGTCTGTAAATCTCTGTTACTTCACAGTAAGAAAATCTACCATAAATTAAACTGTCACAACTTGATTATAAATTCCAATGTTTCCGATTTCTCCAATAGGAGAAATTCTGCACTTTGCACGTCCAGATAATAGATAGACCTGCATCATACCACAATATTTATTATGGGACAAGCACAGAGACAATATACTTTATCAATTTAGCATGGGGCACTTTTGGTAAATCCAACATCATTATTATCAGTGGCATATTTTAGCACAGCTTAGAACCATGTATTACAACCAGATCACAGTCATTTCCTCAACTTTCCATCCAACCTGCACAATACAGCCGCTAAAGCAGAGCTTCAGCTGGATTAGTATCCACAGACAGGCTGTTCTACAATACCTTCAGTGTCTACTTATTCATAATTGTGTCGTTGGGTTAACAGGTTGAGGACAGCATTCTAGACGCCGTGACGCCCTTCAGCTCCTCATTAGGGACCTGAGCAGGAAGCAGGTTATCCGTCTGCAGAGGGACGAGCAGTGAGTAGCCAAACACTGACCACCAGGGAACATTCTGAACAGATCCCCAAGCCTCATCATCTGGTAATAACAATTAGAATATATATTTTTATATTGATACCTCTAAAGACTGTCAAGGTCACCTTACATTAGGAAATTCTCAAAATAAAAAAATTTCAATGTAGTGAAAGTTGTAGATGGAAAACAGTGATCATTTAGGATAGACAAGTCCACAGTCTTAATCAACTGTCAGGGTCAATGTGCTATTATTATTATTATTATTATTATTATTATTATTATTATTATTATTATTACGGACTGCTTGAAAACAGACAGATGAGTAAATTACCACAAACTGAAACAAAACCCTCAGCATCACTCAAAGAGCCCTGATCCATTGAACTATCTCCATTCTGCCGTTACTCTCAAACAAGATGTCAAGAAAGTTGAGCGGATTTCTTTAGATGCAGAGATTCATCCCTGGCCCAGAGGGAGCACTGCTGCTTTTCCCAGTTTAGGACCACAGCCTCAGCCTTATTAGAACCAACAGATGCCTTCTCTGCTCCATACAGGCTGAACTGCTGCAGTGCTTGTTGATGGTCATCAATGTCCATACCGACAATGAGACCCTAAGCTTTCCTAAGCAAAACACGCTGCTGTGTGCTGCTATTGTGTTCTCTTTGAATACACATGTCAGATTTTTTACGTTTCTAATTGAAAATACAAAATGAACTGAAATACATCCATGTGCCCAAAAACTCCCACAGGTTCTCCCACATGTTGCACCTCTATAATATCATAACAATTGTTGTGGGATAATATGGCAAGGATAAGTATTGGGCCTTGTCAGCACACAAGGACAGAATTCAAATCCCCATGACTCCATCAGTGAGTCTGTAAGGGTAACGATGGTCCATTGTCTCATGAACAAGGTGAAGGTCATACTGCTCCTCAAAAATAAAACATAATTGATGCTCTAAAATAATTTATTCTTGTCATCTTAAACCATTTTCATTACATTTGGCTGTGTATTAGACATTGCTTCTTGGAGAAGAAAGAGTTAGCTGCTTTCATTAGCAGACAAAGTATATCTTGAGAATTTGTACATTAAATCAACTTTAATGAATTATCATAAAACTTTTATGGGGAACTGTTCAGCGATTATCAGGACTAGATGTGTTTGGAGCACTGCAGAAAAACTATGTAAAAAGTGTTTTTTTCTGAGACAGTCTAAAAACTTGGAAATTTTACATTTCATAAACTGCCACATTATTGCAGATGGCAATGATGAAAAGGGCGGCAAACGACATTTTAACCACATGACCTTCAACTCCAACTCCAGCCTCGGCCTCGAGTGAAGGGTCGCGGTAGGGGGAATGTAGACCCAAAGGCAACAGGCTTTCTGAGAGTCGAGGGGTCTCTTCAGAGTGACCTATTAACCTCCCTGAGCGAAAGCTTGTTGACCGTCTGGCCATGTTGGAGAATAAGATATCTGCTATCAGGTCTGACATGACTGCAGAGGGTTTGGAGCTGAAAAAATACAGAGAAACGGTCTCAACTGTCTAACAAACACAGAATAGTGTAGTTAAGAATATGGTAGAAAGTCTTCCATAGTTCTACAGGAGTTCTACACATTCAAAACGAAGTGAAACACCACACTGCAGCAGAAGATCATCTAGAGCAGGGGTGCCCTATACGCCCATCTTAGGAAGCTTTTGAGGCGATCTGGGCAGTTGGGAACCTGGTAAAACTACACTTTGCTTCATCCAGAGCATCTGGGCCCTCAGCTGTTGAGGAATGATTGCTCCATTGAGGTGTGGCGTGTGTTGAGGTTTGTCAAAGTTAAAGTGAGGGATGTGAGAAGCTTGATTGAGAAGGTTTGAATGGTTTGGGTTGAAAGGACAGCAGCAAGCACCCAGAATATGTGAGAATATAGTTATTTAGTTGGAGAACTAAAAATCGGTTGTCAAACAATGAGGTTTAGGATGATAATACTGTTCACACCCTAATTGAACCTTCTCAAGTGGAACGTTGACAGTACTGCTATTTCATTCTGCTTTTATTGAAGATTAGCAACAGGTGTGACGTAGGCTCTACTTAATATGCTAATGAACTTCTTTGTAAAAAAAAACAAACAAAAGAAACGAAACGAAAAAAAACTTTTCTTGCTGTCCGTAAGTTCCTTATGCATTACTCCTTACAGTGATTGTATTTAATTACTGTGTGTGTCAGTCAGAGTGATTCCCCGCAGCTGCGTCGTCCTGCCTGCTCTCAGCCTCAGCAGGAGCTGGACACCCTCCTGCGCCGGAAAGTCCCCACAGACCTGTAGGATTTATGCAGCTCTTCAAAACCCATTTGAGGTTAATGGGGGCTAAAAGTTGAAGGAGTTTACTTTGAGCTTCCTTTTCCAGACAATAAAACATGAGTCATGCTCCACACTCAGGGCGAAGCTGTTATCTGTCACACGGGGCTTTGTTGTCTACCTGAAGGGAGCCGCTCATGTTGGTTTGGGAACGAATGAGCATCTGCTTTTAGCTTCCTCTTCTGCCTATCACTCATCTGTTTCCATTAAAAATATCCACTCTGAGCAAAAAACACAAAGCAATGTTAAATGCCGAACACAACACACACATTCATTTAAGCACAAAGGAGAAAAACACACTAACAGCAGCACAGCTGGCAATTTAAGCTAACTCCTTCAGTTGTGCTTTCATCATTCTGTCTTCTTTACTTAAGGACTGGAAACAACATGTGATGCTAAAAACACAAATTCAAATTCAGATGTATTGACTATCATTATAGAGATAAAACGATTGATCAAACTAATCATTATGAATCGATTATTGAAATAATCTTCAATGTAATTTAGTAATCAATTGATTGTTAACTGGAAAACACAGACTCAAATAGGACCATTTGTTGAAAGAACACACTCAGAGCAATAATTATTCTAAAACTGTACAAAAAAATACGTATTTTTACATGAAGAAAAATAAAAAATCTTTATTTTGGTAAATATTTTCTACCCAAAAAAACATACAGGTGTGACTTCCTGTCACATCTGTACGGCTAAGGGAAGGTCAAGCTTCAGAATTTGCAAAACCAAAATATTCTGTTCAGCATCTTTGGTTATCTGTTACTAATTGATTAGTCAAAAAATAATGACCAGATCAGCCCTGAACTGTATTGATAAGTCAAGCAGAAAAGGTGCAGCTTGTCACAAGTTGGTGTCAGCAGGTTTAATTTAGCTGCAGATGAATCCTTTGCCACAAATGATCAAGTGTTCAATAATAATGCAGTTAGTCAATGCATTATTTTCTTATTAAGAGAGGAATTGAAACTTTAGTTTATTTGTTTTTTTGTTGTTGTTTTTCTTTTTACGTTTTTCTAATATTGTAAAAACACAACTGAAGCGGTAAAATAAAAAGTCTGCCGAATGTGCCAGTTTTTTTGTTTTTTTTTATCTGATTAGATTAAAATGATAGTTTTTTTCTGCCTTAGTCTCAACCTTACACTAGAACTATGTTCAGCCATAGTTTGTTCTTTGCGATACATGTGCTCAGATCAGATGTCTGTTTCCAACAGGATTGTATTTGAGTGCTAAGTATCCACTGTAACTCTTATCAGAGCTGTTTCATATGTTGCACATCGTTCAATAGACGTTGCAGTACCAATAAGTCAGTTTCACTGAATTGTCTCTACGGTAACACCAGCAACTGCGTACAACTGTGAGATTTTAATGTCCAAAGCTCTTCAGCACCCAAAAACATGGCTGACATTCTTTTCCACGCTGTAGTTCTGACTGTAGTTATTGTGTTCTGTGTGAGGTCTGTGGAGTTTTGCTGTGGGAGTGGGTGGGCCCTGAGGAACACCTGTCAGGTACGTTTCCTGGTTCTCCACACAAGCTCTGCTACATTTAACTTCATTCTTATTTTATTCTTTTATTTATTCAGTTAAAACAACTTGAATAAATAAACCCAATCAAAAGGGAAAATATATATTTTTTAAATATCTATTAGAAGGTAAGATTTATTATTATTCTGTGACATAATAGGCAATATTCATTAAAATAAATAAATATGTGGACGTGTTAACAGCCCCATCACTCAGCTTAAAGTGGCTGTTGAATGTGATGGACCCCCTTGCTGTGCAAGATTATAGTTTACTTTTGCTGAATTTGACTTTAATATTCAATCAAGCTCTACATATGTAACAATAGGAAAATCAAATGTGGATGTTAAGTCTTTTAGGAACTCCTTTCAGGCAGAACAGCATGTTGGATTGTTACTCACACCATCAGAATCTTGGCTGGTCTTTATGGTTGGATCTTATATGATGTTTGCTTGTGACAGTTTTTGATTCTTTTACAGCATCCAAACAAAGCCTGGTGTTACTCCTCTTGAGAGTTCTTGGTATCAACAGCCATTTATTGTGGGCATGTCTTTATAAAGCCCCTAAAAATGCTGTCAGAACTGAAAATAAGGTAACACAAACCTAAATTAGTTCACAAAAAATAGAGGGTTTAAATACATAAAATGTACAAATGAAACAAAACTGCAGACATTAATTGCACATAATATTATCGATACTTAAATCAATAAACACTTAAATCAAAATCTACTCTGAAACTTGGTAGAGACACAGTCAGTGTCCCTATTTAGAAATAAAATTCTTCTCAATTTCCCACAAATGCCAAAATGACTGGAAATTACTTTTTAATCAAGTTATTTCCTGTGTTTCAAGGCAGATTCAATTATGATTTTAATTTATTACCATGTATTTACAAAATGATTTGCAAAACTGTTAAAAACGCACCCAGCCTAAGTGTACTCAGAAAGCGAATGTATTAAGTGCTTAACCTTCTCTGTGAGAGCGGGCCCTTTGCTGCAGGGAGGTGATACATATTTATTCAGAAGACATTAGAAGATCACAGAGTTTGACTCTGACTCCCACACATGCTGATGAAGATCCCACAGCTTTTAAAGCCTGTCCTGAGTTATTAGAGCCATCAACAGCCATTGATCTAGAGCAACTAAGTGCAGATGGAAAACACATCTTTACAAGCATTTTCCGTTTCTAATTACTGACTTGAAATCTAAACACCAGAGAGCAAAATCCTGGAAATCTGCAAAGGAAAAGAGAGCTTTAAGGGAATGATTCCAGCCAGACAGACAGACAGACAGACAGACAGAGGCTAAACCATCAGACCTGCAGGCAGAATGAACTCCTCAGGCTGCTCTAGCCTTTTTAGTTGTCCATTATTCTGACTGAAATGATCAAAATCTAGTTTTACCCAATTTTAACTTTCTTCAATAGCATTTTTGAAATTACTATGACATATATGAATGCATTTAATTTTCATTCGGTTTAATTAATGCTGAGTCTGAACAAGCTGAACAGAGAATCCACAAGGTGCCACCTCACATCAACATGCAACTTTGTTCTGCACAATGACTGTTGTCTCAGTAGCTGCAGTTAAACATTGAAATGTGCCCTTAAATTCTGAATGATTGACCTGCAGTGGTCTGAACGCACAACCTCTCATCTTCCTCCTGGTCTGCATGGACCTGAACTGTGCGCCACTAGTCAGACGTCTCAAAGGGATTGCTGCAGAGGCTTTTGCCATGAGGTTTGGGACTTTTGCTTCAGAGAGACGACTTTCATCAAGGGTTGGATGTTGATCTGGAGGCTGAATCCACACTCTGTAGCTACACTGAAGACTGGAGTTACAAGCTACATTTAACCAAAGTTTGGAAATCAGGGAATATTTCTCCAAGTGAAGTGATCAAAAGTTGGAAAGACTCCCTGAATGAGGAGTTTCCTTTTGCACCAGCTGCACTGATCTGGGACCAAAGTCTTCGGTCCATAACTCTTCAACATGTTTTCAGCAGCCAGATAGCGAGAAGCACTAAGTACCGTGTCCCGACCTGACATGACACTATGATGGTATTTTTTTATTTCATTTTATTTATTTTTTGATGGATTGAGTTACCTCCACAATGTACGCTGTGCGTAAAGCTAAAAATCAAGTGGTCAGGAGTTTAAATTATAAACTGTGAAAATAACAGATGGTCTTCAGATTTTTCTGTTACCGTCTTTGATAAATATTCAGTTAACGTGACCCCGTGGTGAGCTCCTAAAAATACTGGCTGGGTTTTTTCAACTCCTCAAAAAGACACATCTAAAATAAGTTAATCTTGTATATTATAACCTGCCAGAATTATCATAGTTGTGTTAAACTATGATACACAGTTTAACAGTTTAACTGTATTAAACTGTCTTCTGACAGCGATAAGCTTTCTCAAAAATGTTGTTTTCCAAAACATGTAGTTGTTTTCCAAAGACTGATTCATGTTTTTTCAATTGCTTGTTTCCAAGAAGCCAACATGTCTTTAAGTCTCTCACACTTTGGAAGTTGCAGCTTTAAAGTTACCAGCAGTACTGTGGAGAAATTATGTCATTCAAATTTCAACCAAGCAAACACAGAGAATGGAAAACATGAATAAAATGTTTTTAGCTAAATAATCTGAAGAATCTAAACAGAAGGTATTCAGAAAGTGAGAAGAAGACACATTTCATTCAATTGCTGAATTGATTCAATTTAGCAACGTTTCAGCACTTGTGAGCACAAAAGGCCTGTTTAAGGTCTATTGAAAACTGACGGAGGCCAGTTAGTTTAGCAGGATATGAGATGATGGACTCCACATGGGTCAAAATAATGCTTTATATACTTCATGCATGCGACAGACTGGCGACCTGTCCGGGGTGTACCCCGCCTCTCGCCCGGAATGTAGCTGGGGATAGGCACCAGCAACCCTCCCGACCCCATTAGGGACAAGGGTGAACGGAAAATGGATGGATGGATACTTCATGCAATGAACAGCAGAAAATCTGGTCCTCTTTTCAAATCCTTCCCACTGAATTTGGAAGTACTGGTTCCTCACTGTAACTGTTTCTCCTCTGTCAGTTTTTGTTGTCTACAAAAATAAATACTGCATTTAAAAAAAAACTGTGCAACTGAACAGAAATAAGCTCTTCTTTTTTAAAAGCTTTGAGGCTTCCAGTTGCCCTCCCTTTCTACCCTAATCTCATTCAGCCTATTCACACAAAGAAAAACAACCAACAGCTCTCAGTTGAAGGGCACCTTGGCTGCCATCACTGAGAGTTGTTGTGCTCCTTTAACTGCTCCTTCTTGTGCCTCTTCCAACCTCTGAAGAGTCATAAATCAAATGTGCAAATTTGACCTGAGAGGCTGGGACATTTTGCTGCAATTAAGCTCTTTGACTTTTGATTCTGCTGATTAGTTCCTCCCAAGATATGTTTAAAATCAGTGAGAAAGACTCAGTCAGGGTTAAGGGAATGAGTGCTGGTGTGATGATGCCCGATTGGCTGCTGAGTGTGGCTCACCTGCACAGGACGTCAGAGCGGCAGGTGCGTCGGAGTTCCAGGCAGGTGGGTTTATGCCTCTCCTGGTGGGAGCAGGACGGGATGATGGTGCGGCGGCGGCGCTCAGCACACGCCTGGTCCAGGCAGGAGCAGAACAGCAGAGGGTAGCTCAGCTCCCAAGAGACCCGCTCAAAGAACTGCCTCAGGGCCTGAGACCGGGAGGAAATTCATTCAACCTTCAATTAATCAGTTCTTATTTACAATAACAACCTGAGAGGGAAGGGAAACACAACTGATGCTAATTACAACACACATACACACACACACGCACCTACATGGGCTTGTAAAATACTCATGGCCCTGGAACTTTTAGCCCACGTGCAAAATGGAAAACTAACCCAGTTAAGATATGACAGTGGCAACACTAAAAGGTAGGGAGGCTGTCAGCAGGAAAATGAAACATTCTAACAACTGATGTCAAAATAAATTACAAAAAAATCACAACTCTGCAAGACTAAACGTGTTACATGATGGATGGATGGATAAATTTTACATAGTTTGTTAAAACTATTACTATGTCATGACAATAAAGTATGAGGCAGATAAGCTCTAAAAACTTTGAGCTCCTCTGCCTCTTCCTGTGGTCATACTGCCATCTACAGAAATATACCGCTTGGTCAGAAACAACCTCAGAGTCAGGAGGAGGGTCTTTGTGCTGTCAATCAACCTTCTGTAAGTGCTGCTCCCACCTTTCCCCTTTGTGTCTACAATGCTACAGTTTGTTCCTCACAATGAACCCATGATTGCTAAGGATAGTTAACATGGCCGCTGATTACAGCAGATCAACAGATGTTTCTCCGTTATTAGCACGTTGAGTTACACCAGTGTGATTGACAGCACTAAGACCGTCTTTCTCTGCACTGCTCAGAAAAAACGCACAAAAAAGATGTAAGTGATATTAGCAAAGCAAGCTAGGTAACGTGAGCAATCTGCCTCAGTATCAAAATTCATTACTCTGCCCTCATTTTTCAGATCAGTTTGAGAGGCACTTTTGATCATGTTTTACATTTTATTGTGTCATAGTGTGGGATTCTGAAAGTCTCGATTTTGTCTCAGTCTTCATAGACTCTGGTCTTACCCTGAAGAAAGGAAAATATAATTATCAATATATTACACAATTAATGGGAGCTAGGATGTAATTAATGAGTCTTTTTAAGTTTAAGTTTATTTATTGACTTTTTCATATGCAAGTCAAAAAATCAAGAAAGAAACAAACAACACTGAGAAAATCTTTTAAGGGATGCAAGAGACTCTTGTTCAGCTAGTGATGTTTTACAAAGAGTTTGGTCCAGACATATTCCAAGATATTAGAACCACTATGGTTCTGCAAGGTAATCTCAGGGAGCTGAATGGAAAAGCACATTTTAGGTTTTAATAAAACGTTAAGCGTTTATTTAGTGTAAGGAAGAAGACAAAATTATTTCCCTAAGTTGCCAATTTATTTAAGGTTTGTTTTTTGTCTAAACAGTTTGCTCTCTATTTGCTCCAACACACAGCTTCCCAAAGGAAGACAGAGCTGCGTTCACACAACAAAAGCATGTTTCATATAAAACAATGACGTGAAAACAAAATCACAGTGATTGGTGGGAGACATGGTGAGGTAACCTCTTGCTCTGCTCCCATCGGAGATTTACCCATTTTTATTATCACATGAAATGACTCGGCCACTTTTCTGAGAAAAGCACCAAGAGATTGACACTTCTCCCCAGTGGCATCAGACAAACAACTTTGTACTGAATGTAAGCTGCACTGAGTGTCAAAAATCCCATTCACCTTCTGACTGTCATAATGTGTAGTGGAGTGATGATGGACCCAAATGCAGGGAGACAGAGGTGGCAAGTGGTCCTTAGTTAATTTAAAAAATGAGAAAAGAAATAAATAATCTTACAAAAACACAGAACACAGGGAGCCAGAGCACAACTAAAAACATAAATCCAAGGAAAAAGAAGGCAGGATAGTGATGGGGAACTACAGTAAATAACTTTAGTTTTGGCATATAATTAAACAAAGATACAATTTGAGTTACAAAGTATTTAAAACATGTATTTAGAATTATAGTCCGCCTGTAGTTTTAGCAATGGCAGCGGAGGAAGTGAACGAAGGTGTTCAATCTGTGTTGGTCGCACTCCCAAATAATGAATTAACATCAACAGCCCCAACAGCCTCTAACTGACACATTGCACATGTGCCAGTTCGATGCAATTTTAAAATTGAAAATTTAACATCTCAGAGTCCACGCCTCCAGGCAGCAATCGTTTCCCAGCAGTCGAGAGCCCAGACCCTCTGGATGAAGCAAAGTGTAGAACAAGGAGCTGGTTTTTACCTGACTACTTTGACACCAAGGCAGTACTGGATCTGAAGTTCCAGTACTGCTCCAGGCCAGTACTGGAACTTCAGTATCAGACACCAGAGTAGTGGTGGCTGACTCAAACTGTATTGTGCACCAACTTCAGAGGCTAGCATGAAACATGTCTGTGCCTACCTTCTGACACCTCTTCCTGCTGCATGGCTCCTGGTTGGCTGCAGGGGCCTGTGGGGGCGTGACCTTGCTGCAGATAATGTTGTAGGCTGATCGCAGGCGCCTGCAGGTTTCGTTCAGGTAACAGGCTTTAGCTGCATCCACACAGGGGTTACAGGGTTTCCCTGCCTCAGAGCAGGGCCTCGTCTTCAACAAGGATGAGTCTGAGCAAGGAGAATGTAGATGAAAGATGATTTAGGCAGATGTACCGACACAAACACACATTTCTGGGCTGTCTGACAGAGTTAATGGAGGATTGAACATTTTTAGAACTGTGTTTTGGCTGACGTTAAATTGTCATTACTGGCTGCATAAATATGGGGTATTTTGTGTAAATTATCATCAGGCTCATGTCATTAGTCTAATTTATGCCTCCTCTTCCCCTTTTTCGACAGTCCTGCTGCCAGTGACCTGGAAATTATTCCCAGCAAAATATTGTGAAGGATGTCTTTATTTCTGAAATCCACAGAGAGGAGAGAATTAGTGGAGTAAAACAAAAGCCTGATTACATCCAGCTTTAAAGAGCTTTTTGAACAGACCATCAATAAACAGGAAAAACATTCAAATGCATATGAAAAATTATGTTTTATTTAAGTCTGGCAGAATGTACTCAAGGGCTCTGTTATGTAAAGACTAAATATTTGTTCACTTCTTTTAATCAAGATTTTTATCTTGACCAGTTGACAGGAGATGTGTTAGAATAATTTTATTATCATTGTTACATTAGTAGTGTTACAAGGGTCATCTATAGCTTAATTGTGAACATGTATGTGAGACAGAGATGACCTCCCTTTAACCCTTAAAACATGTTCTTTGAAGATGGTCTTCTGAGAGTTTCCTTAATCTTAAACCTGTGTTTGTTGATGCTCTGTGCCCCCTACGTAGAGATTCCTTAGTCCTAAAACTGCTTTTGTTTGTGTTAGTTCCTGGGAGCTCCTAATCTTATCAGCACCAGGCCCCTTGCTTTTGTTTTGTGTTAATAAAAGGCAAATTCTACTGCAGAGTTTCAGAACACATGGTGAACTGTTCAGAGGAACAGTTTGCTGTGTCTTCTCCTTTTGCAAAAGCTTAGTTAAAAACTCATAAACATTGTCTGTGGTTCTTTCTTTGTATTTAGGTAAGCCTAATACCTATCAAGATGACTGAAATGTTGGTGTGTTTTTAGATTTTTGCATGATCTTTTCACACGGCTTATTTTGTTGTATTTGCAGTTTGTTCTGTGTTGTCTAATACAAATTTTTCATTTCTCCTAAAGGGAGACTAAAAAATGAGACTTTGAGATTCATAAGCAATAGCATGTCGCTGTCGTCTCTTTAGAACTTGTCATTTAGGTTGATTCCTTGTGTGTTCATTTATTCTTATTATTTGTTCTTTAGATTCATGTTTTCTTTTTGTTTCTTGTTGAAGTTGGTTTTAGGCCTTTTGCATTCCTTTACCTCTCTTCCTCTGCTCCCTCTGTTCTATCTATCCTTATCTCCACCTGCCTCCCTGTGCAGATATTCAGCTCTGGCTCCCTGGTCATTCTCCACTCCATCAGTGGATGTCTAGCTTCCTTTCTTCATTGGTCATTTCTTCCATGGAATCAACTAGTACTGTTCCTGTTCCATTCTCACTGTTTGGTCTTTGTTGTTCTCTGCTGCATGTTTCATTGTTTATTTTCTATTAAAAATATGTTCTGCTCTGCTGGTTTCCTGCACTGGAATTCGCCTTAAAACCAAACATGACAATAGAATACAAATATTTGATTTCAACTGTATTTGTGTTCAACTCAATAAAAACATGTGCACTACCACCACTTGTCTTTTTTTCTTTTCTATTTATTAAAAAAGGGTTGTGCATACACATTCATGAACGTACTGTCCCTTTCATTCTTTGTTTTACTTACTCTAAAGTTTCTATATTTATACCTAATGTCTGTTTGCTGTGAGTCTTGGAAAACAAAGTCAAATTTAAGAATTTGCTCACACAGCTTTGGCCAGTAAAACTGATTCTAATTGTGAAATTAGGAAACACCAATTTACACAATTTAGATGCATATTACAGACATTTTTTGGATCAATTCCAGGCAAACATGATTGGAACAAAAGATGCATTTCCACTTTTCTGTTTCCAAAGTCAACTCTGCAACACAATTCCCTTTTTTTCCTCCTGTCAAAGCTACCCTGAGTAGTGAAGCTTTTCAAACAGCATCACTCTTTCATCTTGTTGCCTTGGCTGTAATCTGCACAAGAACACATCTAAGAGCAGGCAAAATGACTCATTTAAAGATGGGCGTTAAAACAGGAAGATTTGTGATTTTAGATGCAATTTGTGATTTTAGATGCGATTTGTGATTTTAGATGCAATTTGTGATTTTAGATGCGATTTGTGATTTTAGATGCGATTTGTGATTTTAGATGCGTACTTTTCATAGGTACCAAATACTGAGACTGTGACTATTGAAAATCCCACAGAAATGGTCATAATGTCTTAATGGTATTTGCAGATTGTTATTCAGTTTAAAATAAAAAGGTTTGAAACATTTTTTAAGTTAATCTCATGTCTGAATCACTGAAGTAAAACCTAAATACACAAATAAATGAAATCATTTTATTTAAGGAAGTGCTTTAATGTTGCAACAACGTAAAAGCTTGATCTTTATACCGACATGTTAGTTTCATTTAAGATTTGAAATTCCTCTTGCATTTCTAACATTTTGTTTCACTTTCCTCAAAGTTAGTTTGTGGCTATTCTTTTTTAATTTATTCTTTTTCCTCTTCAGTTTATCATATGAAACTTTTTGTTACTAATGTGTGCCTTACCATGTAATTTTCTTTAAATATTCAGTAATGACAAAAAAGCACATTGCCATTTTTCCGCCTTTTAATTCAAAACATCACATGCAGCAATGAATTATGGGTAATATACTTCACTGAAGTCCACCTACATATGGTCTTATCATAAGTGATAAGACCGTATGAAGGCCTCATCATACGATTTCTCTCAGTACAGTTATGTGGCAAATGTAGCCACGCCCCTTTTAGGACATAAAAGGGGCGGTGCTAAAGATGAAAGCAGAGAATTAGGACACACTACACGCTCAAACCCTCAGCATGAACGCATGTTTGAGGGACAGAAGGAGGAACAAAGTAAGAATATTGGGCCGACCTCTACGGAGGAACTCCAAGCTGAGCTCCATTCAGACAGCAGTGTGCAGGTGATTGTGCTGTTCTGTGTACAATATGAGTTGCTCCACTTTAAAGCCTACAGTGCTGCAGATCACTAAGATGTTTCCTGACCTTTGTTTTCTTTTTTGTCAGCAGTAATTTTGGCCTGTGAACACTCTCCTGGAAGTCATTTTACCAAATCTTTCTTTTAGTAGAGACTTGAACTCTGACCTTAACTGAGCCAAGTGAGCTCTGCAGAGCTCTAGATGCTCCTGGTTGTTCTTTGACCTCCTGGATGGGTCATTGGTTACTGATGAGCTCTTGGGTTCATTTTGACCGGTTGAAGGTTCTCTTTCTCACCGGAGTACTAAAGTCTTAGAAATGAATATGTAACCAGTCCAGATAGATGTCATTGACTTCTTTTGATTTACTTCAGATAATTGTGAAAATGATGATTAAACAGTTATTTCATGACTTATTTAATGATTGGAAACATTTAAGGGTGAGAAAAAAAAAAGCAAAAATAAAAGGAGGAAATTTGTTAGAGAGCAAATATCTCCTGCCGCCTCATCAATCTGTTTCACATGTTGAAACATGAAGGAACCCTGTAGGTTGGTGTAAATAATATACTGTAATTCATAACACAACAGTGACAGAACTGTAAAAGTTAATAAACAAGTGTTTTAAGATGGCAAACACCCACTTTGGTCTTGGTCCACCTTGGATTAGTTGTTGTCTTAATTCCCTCAGGAAAACGTGCCTCTGTCCAATCAGAACAAAGACATTGATGGAATTCTGCATTGCCAGTAAGACATTAATTGCGCACAACTACACAAGAGAGCCCCATGTAAAAATACAAACAGTGCCTCCAGGTTTTGGTTTACAGATTTCTACTGGTGCTGTAAGAAGTGAAGGCAGGTGGCAATGTAGCCAGGCCCACAAAGCTCACACTGTTAAAGCAAATAACAAGTTATGTCTGACTCTAACATCACTCTGTCCATCTGTCATAAAAATGTTGCCATTTGACACATGACTGTACTGAGAGGAATCAATTTTACAATTTATTTTGTGAGGGGAAAAAAATAATTATTTTCTGATGCACATAATGAAGTGAGTCTCATCTGCCATGTAATGATATGGATCCACTGGGCTAGATGCTATTTGAAAAGGTCAGCCTTCTATAATTGAAACCAATTAAATATTACTTTGCAATTACCCAACAGGCAGTTATGGTTTCACTGTGTGCTGTTCTAAACTGCATCAAGTTCTGGTCAGGAAATGCATTGACCTTATGAATGTAATCTATCTCTGGGCTTTTGTTTGAATTGTACTATTTGCAGTATGGGATGAATAATGAGCATAAAACATAAGAACTCAGCATAAGAAGTTTGAATTTATTGTGGTTTTTTGTACTCAGTGTCAGAAACTAGAGATAAAACTTAAAATATTGTTAAAAGTCTCGTAAGTAGAAAGTAACTTACATGTGGTCAAGTTGCATCACGAGGACATGATTAGATTTTTTTAGATACTTTTGATGATGTGGTTTTTCAGCCGGATCAAAACATTTTTTTCACATCACACAAGTCATGTGATCAGTCACCGGATGTTACCACTGATGAAAACGCCAAAGAAGACGACAGGAAGTAGTAGGAGGTTAATGGTTTGTTTTTGTTTCTTTCGGACAATGTCTTCAGAATTACTTGGAATTGAGCCTCAAGACCTGCTGTGTGAATGTAGCTTAAATCTCAGCCAGCTTCATCCTTTCAAAGCTACTTTTGATATGAAATTAAAAAAAATGTATCTTCAACACACAATTGTGAAGCCATCTGGTGGCTGATTTAAGGGAGAGCTGATCAGAGGAGGGGCTCCTCTTTATTCATTATTCAGTCTACTTTATGCATCTGTAAGTAGTAGCACCACCTTTAAATGAACTCCTTCGTCAATGTATCCAAACACCTCGGTCTTTGTTTTATCTGGCATCGGTGTGTTAGGTTGGTTTGGAATGAACTAAATGATGAGCTCAAACAAAGTATATAAACCAACTTTAAAAAATAGTTTAAAACCAAGCTTATTAGGAAATATGTTGTATAGGACGGCTGTCTCAAAGACCAAAAATGCTATTGTTGATATTAAAAATGTATAAATAATTGTACATTTAAGGATGAGTAGCAGAGTTTATCTGGTGTGTGGAGATTTAAATGTTTGTATGTTGATGAGTATGAGAGGAGCAGGAAGTCATAAAATCTTGAATCTCACCTGCTCCTTTTTCGAACAAATTATGTAAAATTGGCTCCCAAGGGCTGATTATTTGTCTTATGTTTTTCTGTTTTTACATTTTATTGTCTCTTCGAAATAAATAAATAAAGATGTCATTGGTACAAAGAACTATAAATATACAAAGTAACACATTACAAAGCAATAAAATAAAACAGAATTTAAATCTCATTTGCATATGTAGTTGTGCACTGTAACAGATATAGATATATTCATTTCAAGTATGTTAAGTATTGACAGGTAGGAAGAAAAGAACATTTTTGCCCCCTCTGTATCAAATGACAAGCGTTGTTGACTTTTACTGTAATACAGAAGAGAAGGCCAGAAAAAAAACAGCCCAGTAAAAAGTCATCTGAGCTCAAGGTTGTTTTCTGCTGCATAACTTCTACTGTTGCCATGAAAATAATGTCCCTGCTTCTCTGGGTAAAGTGAGGATGAGTTCAGGTGAAGAAAAAAATGCTTTCAGTACACTGATTATAGAAGGTAACCACGGGTGAAATTGTTGCTTCATTTCATCTTAGAGTAATGCGAGAAGTAAATTGCTTGGAACTTTATTTATTTTTAGTCCAGAATTTAAAACAGGAGTTTTTGCATAAAAATGTGACTCGACGTGTTTGCAGCAAGCGGAGCCATCAGCCGCAAAACTGTCATAAACTTCTCTCATAAATGTACATTTGGGAGGCAAACAAATTCTTGCTGACTGAAATATGTAATAACTCATCAGACAGCCTGTCAGATTTGACTTCAAATGCACAGAAAGGAAAGATGAGGCCAGACAGACAGACAAGTCACCAGGTCTAACCCATCACACCTGACTGCTTTACAGCACAAACAAAAAGATCACTGTGAAAAGTCATGTGCAGTGATAAAATAATATAGATCTACTGCGACAGAACATATTACAAACATGGATTCAATAAAAATAGAACACAAATAAGTAACAGTAAAACTCCTGAGACTGCAGCCGTGAATCCTCATTCAAATTCATCTTTAAATAATAGAAAATCAACACAGTAAATGTGTGTTTGATGCATCTTACACATTCACACAAAATTCCTTGGAGCTTGTTAGGCCGAACACACACTCTCAGACGCACGCCCACACACGCACACCCCCGCACACACACCCCGACTGATTGTGTGTTCTGAATGTAGGGATTTACTCAGTGAGAAGCAATGTAGAGCTTGATATAGCATTTTATCACAGTTGACAAAGTCGACTGTAATAAAACATGTTATACTAGAAATTCAAACATGTACTGTCAGTTTTACCATCCACACCCACACATACACGCCTACACACACAAAGCCCTAAACTGTATAGTAGCTGTGTGTTTACAGCCTTGTTTAATATTAAACAGAATGAAAATGAAATGCAGTTAAATGTCATAATCATCATTTTAAAAACTGATGGGTGATTAGGACAGAATTTTTTTGACACCGTTATTCAAAATGATGGATAATAAAAAAGTTCAGCGCAGCCTGAGCTCTGAACTGAGCTCTGCCATCTAACTTCTCCCTTCTTCAGATACTTTTGGGTCTTTGTTATTGAAGGATCAGCAAATAACTTATTGGTGTATTTCCACCACAATCCTTTATGAAGTGTGGTTCACCCTTTGCGTTGCACCGCAGAAACGTGGCATCCATTTGGAGTATTGGCTTCCTTTTACTACGAACACTTCACCGGTATCTGCCAAAGCTACAGAGTTTTTTCATCATGAAACCTCCCAACGAAAGACAATAAATAGACGCCGGCATCCTAACCTCCTATCACTGGAGCACCTTAGTCAAATCCAGGCTTTTCAGAAGTTGAAAAGACAGGAAAATGACTATTGATGATATTTACTTACATTTCTCATGACAAAGTAGGTCTTCATGCTTGTGATCCAATAGGAACACATTCCTCAACATAAACAAAATGATTGAAGTCACTCTCTATCATCAGGAAAAGTGTGTAAAAAAAACTCACTGGATGAAATTTAATAACAGATCTGTGAATAATTAAATGCTTAAAGAAAAATACATTTTAAACTGAATCTGGAACATTTTTCCTAGTGGTTCCTGCTTCACTCTCATCCTCCTTCTCCTCTTCCTCCTCTTCCTCCTCCTCCTCCTCCGCTAGTTGGTGTAATCCTGTCCCTTTTTATAACTCCATGAACACAGCTGACTCTGTCCTTGTCTGCTACTTAACAGCCACATTAATAAACTGTGTAGAACCTTTGCAAATTATTTGTAGCGTTAAAACACAAACACTATAAAAATCAAGTTAAGAAAAGTACACAAGGGGTGAATTACTTTTTGTATTTTTCTTGAGCTGGTAGAAAAAGCTACAAATTAATGAAAAGAAAAGAATGGAAAATGAGAACCAGATGTTCAGATATTATCATTTTTACTTAAAACACAGACTTTCTCCTAAACTGTTTTCTTTCAGAACAAAGACATGTGTTCCTCCTCTGGTCAACCATGAATCGATTTTGATTGATTAAGCAGATTAATTATTTATACCCAAGTGGATCTACTGGAAGTCAGAAATGACAGAAAGATCTGCTACAGGAGAGGAAGAGAGGAGAGCTGCTGACTGGAACTGTAAAGGTCCATCAGATTGCTGGATAGATATGTGAAAACAGATGCTGTCTTTGTCTTTGACAACAGTGCTGATGTTTCTCAATGTTCCATTATCACAGATGATGTTCACAATGTTTTCCCTGTGATTTACAGTGATATGTTATTGACTTCCCTCTTGCTGTAATAAGCAGTGCAGCGATGCAGAGAAGAAGATGTGATAGATTTTGATTGGATATTTAATCAACATTTTATACTCGGTGAACCTTTTATTCCTGAAGGTTCTTCCTCTCTAAATGATCCCAGATCTTCATCTTAATAGTTTAAGTCGACTCTCTGCTTCACTGTAAGGTCTATAGCAACAGATCTAAATGATTCATTGAAATTACTAAATTGTAGCATCAGATTACTTAATATGAAAGTAAGTACAGTATTCTCAATGTCCATATTCTGCTCTAAATTGAGCATATCTAAATATATTTCTCTGTAATAAGCTTTTTTTCTGTTTTTGCTCTGGCTGAATATAATCTGCTGTTTTGTGAACTCAGGTGAAGCTGCTGAGCAGAAATCTCCTGGTCAGTGTAATTATTACCACACTGAATGTGTCAGAAGGAATCGTTTTCTGGATCATTGACAGTTTACCAGTGAAACGTTGATCTGCACTGAAGACGCTTAAAGGAAGTCCAAGACTGACTCCTGCTGAGCAGTGAGATAAAGATGGCCACAAAAACAAACCCTATTGGACAATAGATTGTCCAAGAAATGATTGCCATAAATGATAATATTGGTTTTTGGAGATTATTTCCAGGTAACATATTGCTAATGGCCTAATAATGCAAGATCAACGTCTCAATGACCAATAAACTAATTTTGTAAAGAACACTTTATACTGGAAGTGGAAGAAATTTTATATATCCAAAATAAAACACAGCAACTGAAATAAAATGGATTATGATCAATCAGTCAAGTTTATTTGTTCAGCACATTTCAGCTACAAGGCAGTTCAAAGGGCTTTACAACATAAAACACACAAAAATTACAGGGTTGTAGAACACACAGTCAACAATTGTCAAGTGTCATCGTTACACATCACAATGTTGGTTAATGTTTCATTGATTATGTTTCAAAGCAACTCTAAACAAGTAGGTTTTAGTCTAGATTTAAAGGAACTCAGTGTTTTGGCTGTTTTCTAGTTTTCTAGAAGTTTGCTCCAGATCTTGTACCAATGCTTCTATTGGTACATAGAGCATTCAGCGTCTATGTACCAATGTCTCTGCTGTGGTACATAGAAGGTGAATGCTGCTTCTCCATGTTTGGTTCTGGTTTTGGATACAGAGCAGAACCAGAACCAGAAGACCTGAGAGGTCTGGAAGGTTGATACAACACCAGCAGATCTTTGTATTGTGGTGCTAAACTGTTCAGTGATTTATAAACTAACAACAATGATATCTTTGAAAAACTAAATTGTCTTTCAAAAATATAAATTATCACAAAAGAAATTATCTAGCTCATTTTAACTTATCATGCGACTAATTCATTGCTTTTTGTGACAGGCTTAGCTGCCACCAGGGCAGAGCTTGCTCACCATTAGTAGCAGGTGAACAAATGAATCAAAAGAATTTAAATTCTCTAAACACATTTGCTTCATTCCGAACTCAGACTGATGTAGTTATTCAGACTGATTGCAGCAGCTGAAACACTCTGGAACTAATACTGTATGTTCTGTTAATATACAATATTATTTAAAGTTATTAAAGTTATTATTTTAATCTGAATTTTGTGAATGTTTGCTCCCGAGCGGAACCAGAACCAGAACAAGAACCAGAACATGCCTGTATCCCTACAGAACCGCTGACCCGTTCCTGGCATCCAAACCAAGTTGGCTTTCCAGTGGGACCACGCTTCCAGAGAACATGCTCCAGCACTGAGCAGCTTCTGCTCAGGAATCTAAATGAAGTCAGTTCACCACCGCAGAGGTTTGTCAAGCACTTGTTAACCAAAGCAGTGCATGAGGAGTTCAGGGATGCACAGAAAGCTTCTCCCCTAGAGCTCTGTATGTGTTCTTCCCATGAATAATTCCTGCATCCCCTTCTCAGAGTCCTGCCATAATGCACTCGGTTAAATGAGCATGTTTGGTTTCTGAAGGACAACTAACACCATCTCACATTTAAGCTTATTGATTCTGTGAAATGAAGCAGGCCTTAACTGCTGGAAGCACTTAGCTTAATGCTCTGTGCAAACGGAGGCCTGCAGCTGCTTCAGGAGTGGAGAGTAATGTGAGGATATCAGCTCAGCATAGCACATATGAGTACGATTTGTTTATCTACCATTGTTATGATAAAGCAGGTTTCTGATGTCATGTAATGCAACTTGTTAGATTTACAATGACACTTCCCTACATTTTTAGGCTGGTTAAAAGCACAGTACAGACAAATAATGTGGTATTTTTTTATTTTTCTATCAATTTTAAACCAATGTCTCTGCTGTTTAAAGATTAACTGAGGGATCGGCTGGTGGCCAGGATCAACTCACCTTCACGTATCAGCAGCTCAGACAAGAAATCTTTTCTTACCCAAGTATAATATTCCTAAGATTTTCCTGCTCCCACCACACAAAACACTCTTCAGTGTGGATCTGGTTCTTGCAGGAAAATGACTCAACATTAGAGCCACAACTATAACCTTCTCTATGCTCCAGGAGACATTATTACTCCCCTGGATTTCCACTGAATTTATCAGGGTAAAAACATTGAGTTCAGGATTCAGTAAAGTAAAATGTGACTCTAAATTATTCACAGAAAATTTACCTAATTGTGAATTTTTTGGTAAAATATTCAAAAGAAAAAGCAGCTTTGGAAGCTGAAATTCTTCAAACTAGCCAATCCAGACCTGCCATTAGTTTTCCTTAAATCTGATTGGCTGTTACCCAAGAAGGGAAATAAGGAAGACAGTGAATCTGAGCTTCTGCTGTAGTACCAAGAAAGTTTCCTCTGTGCATATTAGGCTGTATTTGGTATTTAAATAGGCTTTTATATATGTTTTTAGAGAGTATCTGATAAATTTATGGATTTCAGTTATTTACATGTGGGTGTGGTCCCTAACCCTCACAAAAACCAAAGGTTGGGCTGGAAATGTACCCCATATAGGCCTTGGTATAAGGAGGTAGTACTTTGAATTTTATTCACCAGGAATTTTAGGATTCATTTTTTTCTCCAACATTATAATTCAGTCATATCTAGATAAATCAATCTGCAGCTCATATTTCCTTTAATCTAAAACTTTAAAGAGATTAAAATGCTAACATCTGTTCACACCTGTGTGTGTATAAAAAGGAAGAGCTTTAGGATTCTAAATAGTTCATGTTGTAAGGTGGATCATTTCCAGCGCTGCAGCTTGGTGGCTCTTTGGGACACGTCTTTATTTATGTGACAAACTTCCTCTGACTTTGAAGGAATTCTAATCCAGTTTCACTGCATTAGCCGTGTGAAATAAACTCTAGTTTATCACTAGAAGACCAGGTTTTTAGTCCAGAGCTGTCCTTCCTTCTTTTATCCCCCTGTAACTCCAAAAGCAGAAGAATCCTGAAGACTGACTCGCTAAAATCCTATTAAAACTGTTTGAGGTTTAACCTTTCCATGGACTGATCTGTGGCTCAAACGTTACAAACTGCAGTTCCTGTATCAAAATCATCTAAGAGTTTTTTGTTTGTTTGTTTTATTTTAATTTTTTTTTTCCTTTTTGCCATAGCAGCCTTACTCCCACATTGTGTTGCAGAGAGAGTCGTCACTGACACTGCACAGGGAAAACTCACAGCTCAGACTCCATATTGTGCATGTTCACAAAAACTGACCAAAGAAATTGAAATTTCAGGGGAAGTGTAGCTGATTACCACAGGACATCATTGCATCCATTCTTTGGATCATTTCCCTCAACCTGTGGATGAACAAGCTGATCCAGAGTTCTGCAGACATTAGGAGAGCTAACCGTTTCACAGCTGGTTGCCATGGAGTCTCCCCATGCGTATAATATGCACATACAGTATATGTTATAACATATTTTTTCTTGTCTTTGTCAAATCTTCACTTTGACTAAGATTTTTTTGTCAAAAACATTTTCTTGATTGATATTAAAAAGCAATAAAGGAGTAAAACTACTAAAGGTTGAATACTTTTTAAAGCTACTGTATTGAAATGTGTGGAGTGTGAATCCATGACAGATGAAATAACATGTTAAGTCTACATCCTTTGCACTTGTCTTAATTTGGGGAAGCCGTTCTTTACAGTGACTGCTCCACACACACACAGACAGATTTCAGTCAAAGCTTTACACAATCGGCCACAAATCTTTGATCTCTGCTGTCGTTCCTGTTGTAGGTCAAATTAAAATCAGCAAAAACACCCAAACCTCTGTAAGAACTCCAAGATTTAAAGCCTCGTCTAAATAATACCTCTTAAACACTCACCTTTCAAAGTCAAGACAAATTCTTAACCAACTTAGAAATCAGTGAGTTGCAAACACAAACCTGCAGCGTTAACAATATAGCAGAAACAATAAATGCTCCAAACTGTAGTAGAAACTGTCCAAAACACAAAACAAGATGAAAATATTTTACCTGTGATAGATATCAACTTCAAGACCAAATGAATCATTCTGTCCAATGGCCTTTCTAATTCATCCAGTCAGTGGTTTAATTGTGATTTCTGTCTTTAATAATATCCTGAGTTTCAATTCCTGAGATTGAAATGCTACAGCTTAAATGTGTTGGTAGCCAAGCTTTCCTGCTGTTCAGAACTGCAACTTTACACCCTTGTGTGTGTGTGGGGGGGGGGGGGGGGGGGGGGGGGGGGGGGCGTGTGTGTGTGTGTGTGTGTGTGTGTGAATGAGAAAGAACAAGATAAAATATACAGCAAGGGTTTTTCCTTTCTCTTATTTTAGCAAAAGTGACATTACAGAGCTGACAATTCTTAAACTGTGATTATTTTAATTTCTTCTTTTTTATTATTATTTTTTGTTGAACTCCAGTAGTCTTAGCATTGCAACTGTTCCCATCTGTCTTCAGCTGTTAACACTGTAAAACACAGACACAACGTCCAGCTGTCAGTGTTTGGATGAAACTCAGGAGGAATGGCTGTTTTCTGTCTCTTTTGACACAGTCAAGCAGTCAGTCCTGCAACATGTGACAAGTTCCAACTGCACAGAGTGTCCAAGCAACAGAAAATCAAATACACTTGGAGGCGTAAAAAAAAATAAATCAATATATTAATATGATTGCTACTAAAAAGAATAATTTTAAAAATACTAATTCAATGCTGATTTACCCATTCCCATTTCCGCATATATGTGAATGAGTAGAGTATTATTGTATTCTTCTTATTATTGCTGCAGCGCTACAATAACTCACACTCAGCTTCTCGCTTCCTGAGTCTCATCTGAGCAAGGAAATATCAGCTCCTGAAAGTTTTAAAGTCGCTAACATGGTGAGAACATCCAGAAAAAACATATAGGAAACCCTAGCTAACAAGGCTAACATAAAAGGGTTGGTCAGAGATTAGTTTCCTATGAAGTAGATGAACCTGAATCCACATGCTAACTCTATCTGTCTGTCTGTCTGTCTGTCTGTCTGTCTGTCTGTCTGTCTGTCTGTCTGTCTGTCTGTCTGTCTGTCTGTCTGTCTGTCTGGACGGACGGACGGACGGACGGATCCACTGTAGAATACAGTGAGCAGTTACTGTAGGTGTTTCCAGCTCAGAATCCAATCAAAGTCCATATCAGTGTTGACAGGATTAGTTGGACTTCCACTGACTATTTTTGGGAACTCTTCATGTCAGTGTCACTAACTGTCCATCCTGTCTGCGACATAACCATGAACATATGCAGCTCCTGTGCTTTGTTTGTACATCTGCATCTGGTCTTACATTGATATTTTTGCTTCCTTGATAGATGGGAACATCCAGTTCATGCACCAAAGAACAAAGGTTCCCAGCAGTTGTGGCTGTGGACAGAAGAGTTCATCTGACAGAAAGAGAGTAAACTCCTTAAATAGAAGTCGAGACAACTGATTATAAGTCTTGTTTATGAACTGCAAAGTGCAAGAACTAACTGTTAAACTGGAAGAAAAAAAGGCTGTCATAAATTACAGATAAGCAGACAAAAAGCATACTTCCCTCTGCCAGGGACAGGAAACTAAACCAGAGCTCCTGTTCAATGTTTAAATCCCTTTTCATCTCAAAATGCTTCCACAGCAGCTCATATAACTGAGCACTGAACAGAGATCAGGACCAGGTGTTGACACAAACTGGATACACAGCTGCCTGTTTGGTCTGATACTCATATTAGAGTCAGTATCACTATTTAACCCTCTCAACCCAGACACCACCTCTGAGCCCCCTCCCCCCTCCACCTCTCATTTCATTGTGTGATTCCCTTCCAGCAGGCGCAGCAGAGGGGAGGGTGGCTTTGAAAAGCAGCATATATATAGAGAAGAAGAAACTGAGTGTTTGGGGCAGGAGTGTAGGCCAATTAGAGAGTCGCCCTGGGTTGTCCCGTTATCTTTCTCACACACGGCCTCAGCAGGATGTGGAGACAAATCCGTACGCCGGTGTGTATGTGGGACACACACTTGTACCCGTATATGCCCTCACACAATGTTTTATTAAAACACTCTGAGCTTCTGTGTCTATTATAGATATATATTTACACACCGCAGAGACATGATATAACGAGGTCAGAAGCAGAACTGAGGGAGGAGGTGGGCGTAAAGGAGAGCAGAGACGGGGGACTGGAACTGGAGACGAGCGAGGACGGAAGAAAAGAGGTCAGGCTGTGAAAGACAAGGGAGGAGAAGCAGCCATGTGTAACTCGGTTCTGTCCAACAACCCGTTGACCTCGGGTGTCACCTGCTGGCAAAGTAAATCTGACCTTGAATATGTTCACATTTCACCTTACAACCACAAACAACTGGGATGTCTGTGACAGTCCAACAAAATGTAGCACAAACACCCTGAACTGCACTGAAAAAAGGACAAAGTGGTTTTCAAAATTCTTTACGAATGTAAACCCAAAAAGTGTGCCCCTTTTACTCTGATACCCTTAGTAAAATCCAACCGATTATGTTCAGAAATGTTTTAATTAGTAACTAAAGATCACCTACTGGTAACTTATTCTGGTCACACACTGCAAATATTAAAACAGATTAAAGAAGCCAATCAGATTCACCAACACTCTATATATGCCGCAATCTGCCAAAATCCTGTTTATAGACCTGGGCTGTTAGATGATACATGTGCTATTTGGGAAAATAAAGGTATCATAACTATAGCTCATTTGGATGTGGTTTGTTGCTTTGCCTCATTTGTGCAGTTGTATAATAAATGACATTCCCAACTTACATTCTTTCTGTTATCTCCAAATTATGTGAAACAAAGGTTTGAGCAAAGGATTTGAGGTTTGAATCCACATCACATTTATTTTATGATAAGTTATTATTGGCCCCAGATTCCAAACACCTGATGTCTAAACTTGTCAACTGTTTCACTTTTCCTGTGTCCTCAGATTATTTGCGGGAACCGTGGGCAGTCAGACAGACGTATCAACAGAACTGTGTGAGAGCGACACATCACAGGTCCACTCTGGCTCCAGACATTCTTGCTCTAGGTTGATTCAATTCAACGTCATTCATAGACTACAATATTCAAAACCTAAGTCAAGCAGAAATCTTTCCATCGATATCGTGTCAGAGTGATGAGCATGGTTACGCTAAAGGGACCTTTTCTGGTTTTGTCCTTAGCTGTTTGGTTATTGGTCTGCAGTTTTCAGATGGTTCTCCAAATGGACATTTAAAATATTGCAAGACTCAGATGCTCCACGGATGGTCTGGACTTTACCTAGGAACTTCAGGTGGCTTTGCAACTTTGATAGTGACTGCTAAAAAGCTAATCCTACAGAAAATCTACCGCTTCAAAAATCTTCCAACATTGACCAGGAGAAATGGCATCCGCTATCTGACTGGAACGTATTTGTCTGGACAAGCATCAAAAACACAAAAAAAGATGGACCTTTCCTGGCTCATTATCAAATCATCACACAGTCTGGTTAACTGAGATAACATGAGCTCATATATCACATTGTTGTCCCACTTAATAATTTTATGACATCAAAGTCCAGTTGCACGTTGTCTTTGTTTTACTGGTTTTGTTGTTGTTGTTTTTCTATTTTTCCTTTCTGCCAGTATTGTGATTTTGTTTTGTTTTTTTCCAATTCTATGTGGTTTTGTAACTTTAAATGAAAAGCTAATAAATATAATATTTAAAGGAAATTCAACTAGTTCAAAGGCCTTGGAAGTGTTAGGGAACTTCTAACACTAAGTGTTAAAACCCATCAAGGAACCCGGCAGAACCCAGCAGAACCCAGCAGAACCCAGCAGACAGGTCAACAAGCCAGAATCGGAGCTTAAAGCAGCAGTACGTTGCTTTAAGCCTGATCCTGAGCTCTGCCAGCTCTGTTTTATATGTGGAACTTTCATGCAAACACAAAACGCAAAAGAAATTTCACTTTCCTGATACAATTTCTCGTTCTCTCTCTGACTCATGCTCCAGTTGCTCTCATCTTGCTTGTTGTTCTTTTTGTAAATAAAAGCTTGGTCCACCTTGTTCATCTTGCTTACCTTGAATTAAACATTATGACAGTAGGGATCAGCTGAGTGGCATAAATTGTGAACACTCTGTTGTGTACCAATGTACTGCTGAAGTATTCGTTAACATGGGGGAACGTGGCAGCCATCTTGTTAACATGGGGGTGTGTCCTCTGTGGCAGCCATCTTGTGTTCCAGCTAAAGAGGAGGCCTGCCTCAAACCCAGTTCTTTTATAGGAAGGGATATACACAACATGTTTAATTGATATTTCACTATTAATAATTGTTAAAACTTACATGATTTATGTAAAAGTAAAATTAGTTTTCCCTTTCCCACTCTGGAAGGGTGAGGTGAATTTGGTCGATTTAAATTGAAGGCGGGGTTTGAGTGTGGACTGGACGTGGGGGAGAGACTGATGGGACGGCTGCCATTTTGAAAGCTGCTGTGAACCTGGAAAACAGTGAAGCAGTTTTATTTGCTGTACAGCCTAGGAAGACGGATGACTTCACTTTTCCACACTACACCTCCCAGTGGAACACCTCCACCTGAAGTCCTGGTGGATGGGAAACCACTGAAACACCAACAGACTAAGATTACCACCAGAAATATTTGAACATTTGAACAAAAACTACTGGATTAAAACAGACAAAACAGGCCAGGCAAAATATCAGACTAGAGAAATACATAGAAGTCCAATCAGTTCACAGAGTTGATGTTCATTTAAAAAATGTTTGAAATGAGCAACTCACTAGCCACCCTATTAAGTAGAACATGCCAGTGCCAGATTGCCATCAGAACTGCCTACATTTTTTTGTGGCATAGAAATATCTAACACCCCAGAAAGGTTCTGCTCCTGTATTCTGTGATCCACTGTGCCAAATGTCTTTGGAAGATAGCATCTCCCTCTGACATCCCAAAAAACTGAGTGTTCAGGTCACCATGTGAACCACATCCTGAACAAACACACACAGATGAAGCTGTGTCAGGAGGAAACGTCTTACCTCTCTCCCCTGTGGATAGATTATCTGCTCTGCTCTCTTTTCTGCTGCCATCAACTCTCCTTTGCTTTCTGCTTTCTCCAGCTCTCGTCTCACATTTCCTCTCCCCCTCCCCTGCTCTCCTCTCCTCCTTTTGTCCCATATTGCCTTTGTTCATTTTATCTTTTCTCCCCAACTGATTTCCACCTCTCTTCCTGTTCCTTTTCACCTCCTCTCATTTTATCATCCCGTCCAGTCTCTTCTTGTCACCTTTCATCTTGTCCTCTCCTTGTCCGCTTTTCTTCGAAGATTTCTTTGCAGTGCTTCCCTTTGCAATCCCTTTCTTGCTTTCTAAGTAGGCTGAGATCTAGTACTTAAGTGATCAGGTCAGGTACCTAAGAGGATCAGAATAGTGCAATTAAGTGCAGATTTTAGAATTGTAAAGGTTTTTACAGGACACCTTTTTGCTTATTGCCACATATGTTCTTGATTTTGATAATGACTCCAAAAACCAGGAAGAAACATTAAATAAACCAACAAATAGAGTACAGATCCAACATTAACAGGCAAATGTTCATAAAACACCCTGAAATAGATTAAATTACTGTCAATATGTTTAACTATAGCAACATCTGAAGCTCAATGGAAAACCTAAAACACAACACGACTCCATTAAGAGCAATAGCCAACATACTGGACCCTGTTGTGTAACAATAGGCTAGATTTACCAATGAATAAACATTCATAAATCCCAAAGGCTAATATTAACAAAATTAGAAATTAAGACCAAAATGACCAAGTCTGGTCTCCACATGATTATCAGGAAATAATAGCTAGATGCTTTTTAGTCTCAGTTATTTCTAACTAAAACAAACAAAATGCTGGGTATGGTCTATACAGGGTAAGGTGATCTGGTGTATAACTTTACTACCTGGTAGAATAAGACTGGTTATTCTGATTATTGTGGCCTTTAATCACAATACTCAGACAGACAGTAGAGGACATGCAGCATGAGTGACACAGCTGGGATTTGAACCTTTGATGGCTGCATCCAAGTCAGAAGTCAGTGTCTTCAATACAAGATGTGCCTGCTATACATCACACTGTCCAATTATCACTTCTGCTAAGACATTTTTTTTACAAGTTAATTATGATTACTTAATTCAAGAAAATGTTGAAAGTAAAAACATATAAATGTTTTCTAAATATTAAATAAATAGAGAAACGTCTAAGTCCAAATTTATTCATAGCTCAGCAGATATATGTTTTTATTTGGGTTTAGTTGCTGTCAGTTTCATTTTCCCATTGATTATTACATGTACATGTACCTCACTACCACACACCTCACTATGTGGTGGAACCAATAAAAGAAGAGTAGAGTGGTAGTCATCAACTACAATGTGAAAGCAGAGCCACAATGTTCCATTATTCACTAAGTCAAGGTAGAAATTGGTGGACAAAATCAGAAATCATATCAAAATTTTGAACAGATGGCCTACATCAGCTTAGGTTATGCTGCACTCTAATCATCTTGTTGACAATTAATCTGCACTGATCATACATTTTTTTGTGAATATTCCAAGTATGGTTGTAATGGTTGCATAATATTAGATAATCTTGTGTTGGTGATAACATCGCAATGACACTATCAGATGCAATGTGAAATAAACCAGGAAGACAAAGAATTGGTAAGTTGGCTCAAGTGAACACCTACTACATATGATTGGTGAAAATCCAATTACAGGGACTTGAGCTGATTTTCTTACAGTTTCCAGCTCAGAGGTTGTTCTCTTGATTCTCTTTACTGTCAGTCTAATCTTCTTCTTTTTTTTTTACCTCTGCAGTTTTCTGTTCAGCTTCATTTTCTGTTCTAACACCTGATAGTGTCATATTACCTCTGCTGGCTGTCATATTCTTGGCACTAATATCTCACTCTATTGAAGCAATGCCTCTCCCACTGGTCACTGAGCCTTTTGGGTTCTTTCTTTTTTTACATAGCTTCTATCAGCTCAGCGTCTTAACATGTGACAGTGTCACTCTGGCTAATATCCTTCCACATTCCCTCTGCTGGTACATAGAACTGAAAGAGAAGACATTTCTCTTCAGGATTGGGAAATTGCTGCTGATTACCAATAAAAAATTCTACTACAGAATTAAACAAGGACATTTTGCAGTCCAAATCAATTATGAGGGGAATAGAATTGACACAAATGCAGAGTGGAGCTGAGCAGTGGCCCAGTGGGGAGAATTGTTGCCTTGCAACAAGAAGGTCCTGAGGTCCCTGTGCATGTGTGGGTTCTCTCTGGGTACTCCCTCCTGCCAAAACATGACTGTTAGATCAATTGGTCCCTCTAAATTACTCCTGGGTATGAGTGTGTGCATGAATAGTTTTGTGCCTCTGTTTTCCCCGGTGATGAAACATTCCCATGGTGTTATACTTGGACATACTTGTTAAACAGATATTACCCACAAAGCAACCAGACTAGTTGGAGGCGACATCTTGGCTGATTTCTCATGATTTTCCATGACATCCCATATTGAAGCAGTGTGTGTGAGGTATTGTCTTAGAAAACAGCCATAGAAGTGGAAATATTAATTAGCCAGATGCCCAGTTAATAATGTAATCACAGATTTACAACTCCATGACATCATCATCATCAAGCAGGCTTTACATTTGATGTAAAGCCTGCTGTTAGAAGATGTAAACTTCTAACTTTGGAAGAAAGCATGTAGTGTATGTAGATATCTGGTTTCAACTGTGTGTGTGTTCACAAGCGATGTGAACAAACCATGAAACAATGTGTTTTGATGGAAACTGAAACTCCATTTATTTGCTAAAAGCTGCATAGGACAACATTACAGATTCAGTGCTGACATTTAAATTTCACAGCCATGTTTGTATGAGTAATGGCTACAACTCTATTTACCCCTCACTCACATCTTCTAGCTGCTGCGTTCAGGGCTCTACACAGCCCACTGTTTTTCATAGAAAAACACACAGAAACACACAACTCCAGACTCACACTTTGTCATGCCCAGCCTTGCTCTCCAATCAATTCGTGACAGTCTTGTCTGAAACTTATTTCAATGTTCCAGTGCTCTTTCTTCTGCCACTGCTATTTAACACAATTCTGCATTATCCTCTCATCTTGCCCTCCTCCCATCACACACTCCCCCTCTCTTTCCATCCCTCTCTTCATCCGCTTAGGTATTGGCAGACAGGCTTTCTGCTGATGCTCACATCACGCTTTCACACTCTGCTTGACAGTTGATTTGACCGCAAACAGCAACACAGACTGCTCCTGCAACAGTCCTGCACATGCATCATCAAACATCCATGTTATGTTCTCTGAAGCTCTTTGGACCTCGAATTAACAAATATATGAAAAGGTATAAAAATGAGCCTCCTGCTACTATCAATGTGTGTGTGCGTGCGGGCGTGGGGGTGTGTATGTAGAAGATAAAAACACAAAGTGCTTTTGAAGTTGCATTGGTTGCAGCTCTCCTGCTTTGACTGCGTTTGTACTTGTGTTAATCTCAGAGAGCAGAGGCCAATTTACAGAACTGTGAGTCTATTTCACAGCTGTTTGAACACAGAAAAACACACACACGCAGAGTGTAAATGACGACGTATCGCTCGGGGCTTCTGACATTTAAACACTTTTCGAAAATGCGCATGAACCCCTTACACATCACGAGTTGTGAAGCAGGTTCAGTGACGCACAGCCAATCAGAAAGCGAAGACCACATCCAACACTGTCGCGTCAAAACTTCACGCTGTTTAACATTTTACTTGGTTCAGACGTGTCTCTGTTTGCCTTGGCGTCACGTGTTTGCTTTGGTTTAATTAGTGATGGAAAATGATGGGACCGAACACATCAAATCTTTGAAAAGTGGTTTAATCGATGCCGCCTGACTGAACTCTGATAGATGAGATTATTATGCAGCAGGCATCATGTGGCGATAAAAACAGCAGGCTCATAAACAACAAGGCAGAATTTAGATCAATCTGACAGCATGCTGAGCTCACTAGCACCACACGTTCTCTTATTATCATAGTGTCCAGAAGTGAAATACAACACAACACCTGTGCAGATGTTTTGTGTGACTTTGAAAGTAGCTGCACTATTCTAAGAAGGTCACGTTTTCAAACCAGGAAGCAAGAAAACAGAGCAGGTACTCCAGAGACTGTTGTTTACTAACAAGAAAAAATCTAAATTTTCACTCCTTCCTTGGTGGATGATCATCAGGATCAGTTATTGTGAACTAAACAGTTGCACCTAAAATGTAGCCACCAGCACTTCAGGTTAAGTCAAGAAAAACAGCAGCTGTTTGCAATAAACTACCAAAAAATAACACTCAATATATTTCAATTTCTTAAATATTTCAAGTTAAGCAAATGTGCCATTTTTAATAACTATACAATCTTAAAATTGTTGAGCAAATCCATGTCTAGCATCTTCAGTACTCAGTAAAGCAACCTTTAGTCTCACTGACCATCAGTGTTCCTGCCCTCCAGCTCATTAACACTGTTGGTTTGTTGTTGCAACCACATTTTTCAAAACCCACTAGAGATTTTCAACAGCGTTAAAACGATGGTCTCTAGTTTCTTGGCTTGGTTTCTTCTGAAGCCAGGCCTTGGTGATCTCCTCACATCAAACAATGTCATCCCCAGCCATTGGGCATGACATTGACCATCGTCTTCCTCACAGACAGCAGGACATTTTCTCTGAGGATTTTCAGCGATCTGATTGGATCTGTTTGGCCTCCACATGCTGCAGGTTTCCAGAGCCAGTTGAGGCAAAGCAGCCCCAAAGCACCATTGAGCCACAGCCATGTTTCACCATATGTACGGTGTTCATGTGTTTTTTTCTTCCTCCGCCAGACATCCCACTAAAATACCAAAAGCAAATCTGATGCACATGTAACATCCACAAACAGCAGCAATGGACGACAAAGAGGTTTCTCTCGGCCCACTGAGGGTCCATTTCTGATCTGATTGGACTACTGTTGTGTTCAGGTTGTGCTAAAAGGAGTTAGCCCGTTAGCGAAGCTATTTGAGCCTAAAATTACATTAATGTCAGCGTCCACAGTCCAGATTTCTAAAGAAGCTCCATGAATAATCAGAGCTTCCTGAAACTCTGGGAAGACGAATGGAGAGACCAGAACTTTTCTCCAATCTGATGGTTTAGAACTTTGTTGTTGAGCTCCTATCTCTATTTGCTCAATTATAAATTACAAATTTTTTTTTGTCGATATGTGGCTTTTGATTAACACATGATTAACTGCAGACCCTGCAATTAATTTGATTTAAAATTTTAATCAAGACCCAGCATGATATAATTATAAATAGATGCTGAAATCCTAACACTGCTGCCAAAAATTGTTGCAGTGAATTTCCCCTCTGTGGGACAATAAAGGTAATTTCTATTCTACTATATGGCACACCAAGTACTCCCAATTGTTTCATATTTGCTTTTATTGCAGTGTGAACTCAAATTCAAATCAGACAGAATAAAATGGTTTTTAGATGACATCTGTAACATTTCATTAGGTTCATACCGAATAGATGTTAACATAAATCCATAATGTCCCATCATTAGTGATCAGCTCATTAACTCAAGCCTGTTATGATGTTCCAGATGTGTTCCACTCTGCTGTTCTTTTTTTTTCTCATATCAGACGTCTTATCGTCATGGCTGCAGTCTGATCAGAACTGCAACATTTAGCATGTATTCACCAGGTCATAGGTAGACCTATGGTTCATTTGTAAAACAAAAATCTTTCGCCTGCTAAATGACACTATGATGTCTTCCATGATGACTTTGGAAGTACATTTTGGAAGGCTTCATGAAAGCTTTGCTTTAGCCTCACGGTCTCATTTTTCCCTCGCTGACATTTGTAATTACAAAGTCATTCATTCAGTGGCTCCCAGAAGGAGCCAGCAGAATGAGCTGTTGGCTTATCCCACCCAGCCTGGGAATCCCCCATCTGCAAACAACTGCTGCATCAACCTAAACATTTGAATGTGCGTGTGTGTGTTTGTAAGTCTCAACTCTACTGAAAAAACACAGAATCACTAATGCACACACACACACACACACACACACACACACACACACGCACGCACACACACACACACACACACACACACACACACACACACACACACAGTATTACCTGAGATAATGGAGGCGTGTCTGAATTCCTCTGAGAAATGAATGGGTTCGTATGGAGACGTCTCGTAGAATTCTTCACCTGAGAAACAGCAGAAACAGGAAAAGCATTCAGCAGGTGCACGAACTGGCCAGCAACAACTGAGCCACCCAACAATCTGGATCAACATGGAGATGTCTTTAAAATCGCTGTGCTGGGGCATTGAAGTGCAGCAGTAGAGAGCTGCGCTGCACATACAGAGGCTAACAGATTCCTGGGTTTTATTCCCAACCTTGATTCCTTTGCTGCCCGTCGTCCCTTCTCTCTCTGCCTCCGTCTTATCCGGTAGCTGTCAGTAAAGGCCACTAGAGCCCAAAAAACATAAAAAAACACATGCTGGTTGACCTTTACTACACAAAAAGCTAACCACACACATTTGGCAGATTTGTTCAACAAAAGAAAAAATCCGGGAGGAAATACAGGAGAAACTGTGAAGATCAGAGAACACTGCAAGATTCAGCTGCATATTAAAACAACTTCAGCTGGATTTCCTGTCAGCCTCTGGTTTGGCCACGAATGCCTTGAAAAACTTCACATTTTTCAGACCTTTGAACTGAATAATGTTTTTTATATTTATACAGTGAACCCTCGCTATTTCGCGGTTCACCTTTCACGGTCTCGCTGCTTCGCAGATTTGCATCATGCATTCTGCATTCTGACTGGCTAAACAGTCTCTCCACTTCTTCTCTACCTGTGTGTCAACAACGTTGCGGTTTAATATGTACACATACGTAAAACAGCTTGCCATATTTAACATAATCGATGGTGGCATGTCGGTTTATAAGAATCTTATTGCCTATTAGAAAAAAGAGCGACAACAGCTACCGATAACTATGTTCTTCTGTTAGAATAATTATCTAAGTTCATTTACTTGTGAGTTTATTTGAAAGGTTATGTTTTCATATTATTATTTTGTGTGTAGTTTAGTTGACTTCTTTTCTTCTGTGAAATACTATTAACCATTTGTAGGATGTTTGCCTGGAGGCTAGAGACTTTGACATTCCTGTGGTATCAGCTTCCATCTGTAATTGATTAGTTGTGGTCAGTTGCATGCCCTTGTAAGGGCATGTCCACAGGCGGTGCCAGAATGTAAAGACGGTTGGTCAATTCTCTGTGTGAAGAAGCCCAACCTCCTTTTTCTATACAATAAAGAGAAATGCAGAGAAAGATCTAGCAGAGTTGATCCAAGACAGTGTTTTACAGCGATTTGTCGCGTCTTGGATCTTCCCTCATTTTCTGCAGAAAAGACAATTGCCTTGGTCTGAATCTTTGCTAGATAGGAATTAAAATAAACCTATCATCTTCTCTCGAAAAAACACACCTGCACCGCGGGCTTTAGAAGAAAAAAAAACCCGCTACAGAGCGGAGTCAGGATGCAGCGGCTCAGTCAGAAGAGCAGTGAAATACACATGAGTCACTATTAGTCCTACTGTACTTAGTTTTTTTTCCTAATCATTTTTTATTTTCTCTCGTTCTAATCCAATGACTCAGATCGCGGTGGGGCGGCGCTGATCTCCGTAATTCGGGCTAAAATTATTATTTTACAGTACAGTAGTTATTTGTAAAAAATAAATAAATAAATAAATGTTTATACAGTACTTTTTATTTGTTAAACAAATGTTTGGGCCTGTAAAAAGGTTTTGTTCTTTGGTTTCAATGTATTATGGAGTATTTTATTGTATAATAATTGTTAAAAATAAAGGTTCCTACTTCGCGGATTTCGCCTATCGCGGGTTCTTTTTGGAACGTAACCCCCTCGAAAAACGAGGGTTCACTGTATTTGTATTTTGGACTTTGCAAAAGCACTTTGAAGGGCAAAAGAAAAAACCTAGTCCGCACTTTCAATTTCAAACGCAGTCTAAATCAGGGGTCTTCCACAGTGGTCCGGCATCTTGAAGGGCCAGTTTTTCCAGGCCACAATGTTGATGATCCCCAAGAATTTTGGAGAAACATTCTGTGTACCGCTGAGACAAAAGTTGAACTGTTTGGAAGACGTGTTTCAAATTCATCTGAGATAAATGTAACACCGCATTTCAGAAAAAGAACATACCATTAGTAAAGTACAGTGGTGGTAATGTGATGGTCTTGGGATTTTTCCTTCTTCAGGACCTGGAAGACTCACTGTGATAAATGGAACCATGAATTCTGCTTTCGACCAAAAACTCCTGAAGAAAAACGTCCGTATGTTGGAGACCTTGAACTGAAACCAACTCTGGTTCTGCAGCAGGATCAAGTCAAATAATAACTGGAATATTGATCAAAATATTTGACGTGTATTGACAATTTTGATGATGGCATTTGAGAAAATGTAATACTTTTTACTGCTTTCACATTCGGTGGCTGTCAGATACATGGTCAATTTATTATGTTCTTATGTTTTCATGATGTAAAGCACTTTGAATTGTGTTGAAATATGCTGCAGCGATAAACTGAGATTTGATTTTGATACTTCGAATGATCCAAAAACACAACAGCAAGTCCACCTCTGAAGAAATATAAAATGAAGACTTTGAAATAATCTAGTCAAAGCCTTGATATGAATCTTTTTGCGATGCTGTGGCTGTTCATGTTAGAAAACTGGTCATTATGGATGAATTACAACAAAGATGAGTGACCAAAATTCCTCCACAGCTGGAAAAAAAAACTCACTGCAAGTTATCACATTGTAGTTGTTGCTGGCGTATATATGTAAATATATTTGCTATCCTACTTTCTGCATTCTGTATTTCTGTTTTCCCAGTCAGCCATCAGAAGCTCCTGCTGCTGCTCTGTTGTTGGTTTTCAGCAGGAAGACAAACAGAACATTAAAATGACTAAATGTCACTTCAGGAGAATCTCCCACAAAACGTTGATGGCTAAGAGCTTATCATCAGCTCCTCTCTTCCTGCAGAAACCATGCTGACATTAAGCAAGCAGGGAAACTCAGGCAACCAATCAGAATGACTTACAAACGCAAATGTGCGTTAGTGGCTGCAGAGCTACATGAGCAGAGAAATTGCTTTGGCAGGTTGAGGTTTTGGTTGAGATAAAAGGAAAAAAAAAAACATTTTAAGCAACATTTCTCTGATCTCTGTCTGATCTGACAGATTCAGCTCCTGAAACACAACCCGTATACTGACTCTGATGTGTCACATATTGCAAATGGTGACATGGAGTCTACGATAAACTGACTCACAGTCACAGCTATCAACATTCTCCAGGGAAAGAACATTAACCCTCCACCAAAGTTCCTACTGGGTTTAAATTCAGTTTAGTTACTTTTTGAAATCCAGTTGATTCTACAATGTCTGAATATTCATCTGCTGATATAACTTGTTTGATGTTCTTTATATGTAGGATGAAATCCAGGTTGCATGTTGTAGAACTGAGTCAGGTTCTGTGAGTAAGACATGATAGATAAACCAGATGGTTGAGATGGTTGTAGTATTGAGATCTGTGAGAGGTGAATTTAGTCTCTGTGTCTGATGACTGACGTGTTCTGAGTTTAGCTTTTAGTCTGGGGTGGAGTTGGGTGGACAGCCTTGGACTCCATGGGTTTCAGGGGTCATATGGTTCTGCTGTTTGAGCGAGTCAGTGACCAGGAAGCAGAATTCTGGACCACTAAAAGATGGACTGACCATTTCTTATTAAACCAGCATACAGTATGTTGCAATAACCTAGTCAGATTAGAGATCTCTGTATTCCCAATGTTAATGTTCAACAAGATCAACATCCTGACTTTTAGACAAATGTTATGCAGCATTTTCAACCCATCACAGAAGGTAACAGAGAAACAGCAACGCCCTGTTTCCATCATCTCTGTTTAGTTCTGTTAGATTAATTAGAAAACAACACAGATCACTGTAATCTTGTGAGATCTATTGAGGAGCTGTGAGTTGCAGACAAGTTCCATCCTCAGCTATGTTGTTATAATATTGGCCTGGTGAGGAATCAACCCAAAGATAGTGAGAAACTCATTTCCACTATCACATAATTTATGCCTGTTGTTTTTTTTATATACTCACATAAACAGACTTCCTTCATATCACAGCGCCAAGTTTCTGAAATAGAAATCAGCAGGTGATCGAAGCAAAGTTTTAGTTATTTGGAATCAATTTTCCAAGCAACTTATGCAAATTTTTACACCAAAGAAATTATCACTCTGACAACATGAAAAAGCTTCTGTATGATCTGTGATGCTCTCTCTGTTGTTTGACATTTATGAGGTGAAAAAAATATTCTGACCTGACCACCCCCACATGCACATGGAATATTAGTCAAGATAACAGTAAAGGGTATTTGTTTTTTTATTATCATGAATCACGACTTCCTTCTGAGTTTTTCTTTTTTCCAAAGACAATTGCTCGTCTTTGTATAGTCGCATTTTATTCTAGATTATTTATTTAATAGCCATAACAATGCCATAGAAAGGACAAAAATATGCTTCAGTCAGTTTAGCAAGTGTCCTTTAACTTAGCTCCCAAGGCATTAATAGTTTAAAAATATACATTTTTAAAACTCTGACAATCCAAGCAGAAAATGATGGAGGAAACAGTTTGAGAGAAACGTGGTTCAGCTTTAATCAGAGACAGTTTTCAGTTTACTTTGGGAATTGCACTTTTGCTCATTGGTCATTGACCTGGGAGAAGTGAAAGAAGAACTGGGACTTAAAACCAACAAATACGATTGCTGGTTTGATCAATTCAATTCTCTTTGTTGATCGAGTGCCAATTCAAAACAAATGCGATCTCAGAGAATTCAGAGGTACATTCTGTTTAAAAATCAGACACTTAATTTGGTTGTGATGCTGAGAATGAACACCATGAGGTGACAGAATCCTTCACCAGCTCCACCAGGTTCAATTCCAAAAGCTTTGGGAATAGTAAGAACTTGTTCTCTTTGGTTTAGGAGACTAAAACTTTGCATGCTGTAGATGTCTTCATAACAGCACCCTGCAGCTTCCCAACACGTCTTGTCAGCAATTACCAGGGTTCCCAGACCTATCTACACCTCCCAGAATATCCCATTTGATATTTGGAGGCTTATTTTCAAAGACTGACTAAAAGTTTTCTGTCACAGGCTCTAGCATCACCAGCTGGAGCAGCTGGAGTCTGCAGATCAGGAATGCTGTGGCTAAAAATAACCATTTTATTAGGAGAAATGGAAATATGATACTTGAAATGTTCTGGGCAAATTTAAGGGGTAACGCATTAAATATCTCAGCTTTATAGTTAATTTAATTATCTTGGCTTCTTGTCCAACTGAAATATTTCACATCATTTAACAACTTATATAACGTGATCAACTGTCTTAAAGATTTCCGTGTGACAAAAAACTGAAATGGAAATAGAAATGTTTCTCCCCGTTGGGGGGAAAATCCTTTTTTACATCATGTAGTTAATCCAACAAGTGTTATGAGTGTGAGGATGGATGAGCAAGAGCTGAACTCAGAGGATGTTGCCCTGGTGGATTTACAATCTAACCTGTTGTAGAAGATAAAGCTCTCTGAGTGTTTACTGTCATTGTTTTAGATTTTACATTAAACCTTGATTTGCTCTTGTTCTGGATAATTCCTTGCCCGGTCATTCCAGGTCCTTGGTGGACAGACGGCTGACCTTGTCCAGAGTGTGTTGACGGTGAAAGATCAGAGCGACCGAATGCCCTCTGAGCCACAGCTGAGCAAACTGACACTTTCCCCGCTAAAATGAGCAAATCTGAGGATTCCATTAACCCACATGTCCTTTTATCCAGCAGGTAAACACTCAGCAGAGAGTCACTTATTCACTCTGCATTCAGATGACATTTCCACTGAAGTGTGTGGGAGTGTTGGAGAGCAGCCAGGATCTCCAAATAACAACTTGTGCTCATTCACAGTTTTGTCTCTAATCTTTGCGCCACACTTTAGCGTGCCAGCCAACCGCAGGGCTTGTTTACTCCGGCTTTGTATCGACGCCGGCCTGAATTCCCCCTGCAGTCATTTACCACCCGTAAACATTAGACTGGCATTTAGCTGCACACAACCTCCCGCCGCTCCTCTGGCTCGGCTCATGCTTCTGCTCACAGCGACGGGACCATCACACCCGCAGAGTTCCAGCTAATTCACTCTCACTGAGTGTTTTCTGAGAGGCTAACAGTCCGATGGTGCTCCGGTCTGCTCTGGTGTGCTGGGACTCAGACACCAGATGTCACCGAGTCCATTCTCAGAAATGTGGACTGGGGTGGACGGTTTTCTGCCGCCTCTCTAAATAAATGCTGACATGCAGACTTCAGTCTATTTCTAGCTGCTGAGCTAATGTCCATAGATTGGTGCTGAGTGAAGATGAAAGAAGAAGTAGGGGTATTGAGGAGAGTGCTGCTCTGAGCCTGGAATTACTGGCAGGAGCCACATTTGGAGGAGCTGCTTTTTCCCCCTTTTAGAAATGACTTTTAAGACCCAAAATAAAACGAAAAATTATTTTGCTTTCCTCAGCAACATCCAACAATGTGAAGCTTGGAGGCTGAAAAATGGCACAAACAACTTTCCATCACTACTCAAATAAGCATACTGTCTGTGTGTGGGGGGGGGGTGGGGGGGGGGGGGGGATTCTATAAGGCAGCATTTCAAAATAGCAAAGTACATTTTTATTTAGCTCTTTAATTCTGATGCCACTAAATAAAATTCCATGCAACCAAATGGCTTCAGACGTTATTAATTAGAGTCCATCTGTATCATCTCAGTATAAATGCAGATGTTCTGTTTTGGCCTCAGAGGTTTATTAGAGAACAAGGACCAGAGCAGACAGGTCAACATCTCATCAATGTTTACTCAACTGAAAACCTGATCAAATGTATGATGGCATGTTACAGCTATTGTATTAAAAAAAAAACATTAAAAAGTACATTTCTGCAAAAAAAAAAAAAATCTCAGATTCTTAAATCAGACATTAATCTGTTTTGACAATAATCAAAAATAGTCTAGAAAAAAACCTGGAAATTTCAGAGTTTTAAAAAGCATAAATACGGTTTTCTTTTAAGCTTCTCATCAATTATTAGCAATTATTAGAAGCGTTTTGTTACTGAATACATTCTTCCACAGATTATTGAGAATGGTATGATTCATTTTCTGCAGACCTTTTTTTTAAATTAAAATGTAAATAAAAACATTCCAAATTAATGCTCATTTTACATAATTTATCCTTAAACTAATCCATTCCCGTATTGTCTTAATCAAAACTTCTAAATGATATAATGGTACACCTGTACTGGATCCAGTGTGGAGTGTGAATCGTTTTTTAAACTAGAGACACACTCAAGCGGCTCATGGAAAATCTGACAACACTGAAACATGGTGGTGGCAGTATGATGCTGAGGGGAAGGATGATAGTGAGCTCAATATAGGGCAATCCTACAATCACAAAACCTGTTTGAAGGAGCAAAACATTAACAAAAAATATATTTATTATTTTTTACAAATACAAATATTTTTCAGACATAAATTCATTGATGCACAAAGTAAAAAAATCTCAGATATTATTTGCATGTATTTACAACTGCACGTTTTGATTTAGTGGCACACATTTATATACCACACACACATATCCCCACGCACACGCCCACACACACATTCCCATGTCAACATGCAGAGAGCAGACATTCTCAGTTATTTCATTCTACAAGGTTACAGAACTCCATTCACAACACGATCTGATTCACCAGCAGCAAATATTTATTACTGCAATTTGAGCCCACAGAAGAATCACTTCTTACATAAAGCCTTAGCTTTGTGTTGACAGTCACATGAAAGTAAATACATTAAAGTTTCCCATCATGCTGTCATAATCACAATGAGAAAAAGTTCAAGGGGTGTGAATATTTTAGCATAGCAATGTACGAGGTAGCGCTGAGAAATGTTTGAAAATATGAGCACTGACCCTACAAGGTGACTAAAGATCTGGGATAAATAGACATGAAGAGCAAAGGTGCAATTTAAAGCTAATTGTTATTGAAATCCTCTGCTCACTCGCACAGCAAATGATAACACTCTGTGTTTCACTTGATGAATATTTCATTTGCTCCTGAATAATGAGCCACCTTGGAACCAGCGGAGGGTCTCTGAAGGAGTGTGTGTGTGTGCGGGGGTGTGTTTGTGTGTGTTCCAGCCTCTGTAGTGATGTATCAATGAGGAGGCAGAGATGTGAGGGAGCACAGCTGATCCAGCCGGGGGCCAAGCAGCAACAGCAGAGCTGGTAAACACACAAGCTGTTTATGTATGAAGCTGTAATATGTACATTTAGCCTGTGGGCATACACACACGCACACGCACGCCGCTCTGCTTACTCAAGCTCTACACACACCTGAAAACACAGCACTCAGGTCCGGTGTGGTTGTGGAGAAGGTAATGGCTGGTGGTTTTCTGCTGCCTGCAGGTCTGATTGTGCTCATTGACTCGTTGAAGTTTTTGAAGAGAATCTGCAAAACGTTTCAACCTGCAGCTGTTCGCAGGAGGATAAAATGTTCAAACTGCTGGAAAAGAATGACGTTATTTTATTTTAATTGTTTGTCTGGCTAAACAACTCAGTATTGTGTCATATTGCTGGATATAAGATGCTGTTATCAGGTGGAATAAGATCCCTTTAAAACCTTTGCTTTGATACTGATGATAGGATTCTTCCTTTAATCTTTTCCTTTTAGTTCTGCTGTTAATGCATCTGCAGAGATCAGAACTCAGATTAATGGCATCTTGTAAACAAGCAGTCAAAGCTCCAGCTGAGCAATTTGATTGTAAAACTGTAGCAGCAAACAGACTGAAATGGTCACATTGTGAGAGTGGAAAGCAAACAAAGAAATCAGACCTTTCTCAGCCAGACACCAGGAACAAGGCTTATCTAATGCTATCTGGGAACAGTTGTTTGTCTTCAGCTCAGGGTGATTCTCTCCTACTCTCTATTTAGATTGTATCTCCTGAGTTTGTGTGTCTGCAATCAAACTTGGAGACCTTCCTGGTTCACTCTATTAGCCTGTCACACATTCTCTCAGCTCGTTGTCTTTTCTGTGACACAAGAAGAGATGTGGCTTTAGAGCAGAGGCGTGAAGGCTGGACCGACTGCCAGCTTGTTTTGCACAGTTGTACCTAAAGTTGTGAAAGAACCTCAGTGTTGGTTCTGTTGGACCTCACTGTCAGTTACCTACTGACACTTCATGTCTACAATTTACATACATTGGCAGAAATTCACCACATAGAAAATGACAGAAGCATCTGACCCTCTGGAAACAACATGGATCTGAACTGCTGGGGACTTTGAGAGTCTGCTGGTGGCAGTAAGAGTAAATGATCTTGCTCCATAGCTGGAGGAAGCAGTGGAGAATCTTCATGGAATGTTTGTTAAAATATTTTGTACACCACCTCGACCTCCACCCAAACTTTACCTCAAGCATTCTCAGCTGGACCGACTGCACTGGCCATCAACACTGAGTTTCCCCGGCTGCCTGTGCTGAGGCTTTGGCAGCATGTTGGACAGCGGTCAGCATGGCCGCCATGACTGGTCTGCAACTACACAGCTTTGTACACACTGTGTACTGTAGAACCTTTCTATCAGAACCAGAATTAACTTCTTCAGTGGAACATTGTTTTTCTAAAATGGGAAAGATTTGAATCATCTGTTCACATGGAAACTGCATTTTAGTGAATGTTTGAGATAAAGTTGCAGCTACTGCAGAACCTTTGATAAGGAATCTCTACAGAAGACTCAGCTCGCCTTAGTGGTTCACCATTCATTATTTCTTGCTGTGTTTACGGCTAACTTCAGGCGAAGGCTTTAGGCCCATGTCCCATACTCTAGGTTCAGCGCCACCAACAGGTCTGAGGGAGAAATAATTGCATTTTGGGTCATTTTTCTGAGTGGATGAAAACATTTCTGGAAATGTTCCCATGTGGAAGCTGGTGCTTTTGAAACAAGCAGCATGTTGTAGAAAAGTACACTTCTGTGTTGGCTGATGATCATCTGATCCACCAAATCAGCTGATGAGGTGGACTGATACTATCTCTGGCTTGTGATTGTCATCTTTATGGTCTAATTGTCCTTATGTCCAAAAATTCCATATTAGTTTCATCATTTTAATATCAGACTGTCCTACCTTGGCATGTGATTTGCAGTAATTTTTCATTTCATTTGAGTGAGCATTCATGTGAACATAATTCTTGGACACTCAGATTAAATGAAGAACTGCAGACATGAAAAGTTAAAACCCAAAGCTAGTCAAAAAGAAGAGAAACTGTACTGCGTGTGCGTGTCTAGGTGTGAGGGCGTGTGTGTACGTGTGTGAAGGAGCAGCTTTAATCTGCTGGTAGGATGCTGTCTGCAGGCAGAGGGTCAGTGTTTCCCTGTGCAGTACGCTGATGAGTCATAGGTCAAACGGCTGACCCTAACCTTTGATGGGACGTTTTCTGGCTTTGATAACATAAAGAGCACAAGGTGATCTTAGATCAGAGCCTTGGTTCTTCCTGCGGGGCACTCTTAAAGGGGCAGTGTTATGTAAAGTTGACTATTTTTAGCTTATCATGTTGTAATGTTATTTCCTCATTAAAAACCAATGTTTCTAATGAGGGAACCATGCATGTTTGATAAATTCTTTAATCTCCCATGGCAACCATTCAGCTGTGCAAAACACTTGGTGGGACCAAGTGCTGCCTCCCCACAGCTGCAGTTTCCAAGCTTCTGAACTCCCACTCTGCTCCTTTAGACTAGCCAGGAGCAATTAGCAAACACCTGCTGGAACTGCACATCTGCTGAGCTCATTGTAGGAGCTACCTCTCAGAGCAATGCTGGTTATGGAGCCATCCGGGATCATCCAGGAGTCCTCTAAAAATGGCAAGCACTATTGCCATCACTACCTATCACCTTACCAAATACCAACAGTGGTCAAGCTCCAGAGGCAGCGACACTGGATGTTGACTGATCAATGTGCAATTTAGGAGCATCTACACATGCTGCTCCATGGCAGAAACTCAGGTTGATATAATAAAAGGGAGACATTGCTTAAACAAGAATATTTACATTTAATTACACAAAAACAACAATATATTTCCAGGAACTTAAACTATATTACAAAATTTACTAAATAAAAGTACAATATAAACAGCACGCACAGCAAAACACAGCAAACAAAATCAAACTCAAAATGCAAAAAAAAAAAAAAAAAAAAAAAAAAAAAAAAAGATCTAAACTACTTCTTTGCAACCCTCCTTGCATGCAAGGGCCGTTTTTGTGGCGGGTACCTCTGCATTTTTTTTGAGCAGCATGCATTTTAACATGGGGCTGCAATTTGGAAGAATATTAAGACCCTTTTTCGATCTTCGTTTTAGCGGTGCGTCCTGGGTGGTGGGTTGTGCGTCCTCTGATTCCTGCAAGTCCTGGGTGGTGGTGGAGTCACCTTGCCCACTTGGAGGAGGGCTATGGGAGTTGTCCGTGTCCTTGAGTTCTACTGTCTGAAATATAAAAAGACAACATTAAATGATGTTCTTGCCTGCCTTTTGAGATCATCTGAATTTTTTCACTGTGGATCATCTGGAAAAAAGGTAAGTAATTGAATATATTATAGAATTTTACATACCTCCTCCAAGGACTTGATTTTGGCCTTGGCCTTCTTGATCCACCTCTGTCTGTTCCGCAGCTTCCTCCACAGCTCCTTAGTATCCGCTGCCATTTTGGTGCATTTGGAGCAGGAGGAGCTGGAGGGAGCCTCGGAATCTGACACATCCCGGAGCATCTCATTTTCATCATGGCCAATGTCCAAGCTAGAAAGCATGGGCAGGCACCATAGCCAGCCTGAGGGTCCTCAGGCTGGCTATGGTGACCTTTCTTTTCAGGTCATCAGCAATGCCCTTCACCTTTTCTTCACCTAGCTCCGGGTGGCCAATCTCCAGATGTCTGTCAATTCGAGTTTTGCTGAAGTCACATCCCTCTACTGGACAGGAGAGGTGATGAAAATTTACTCACCCTGTGGCATAGTTAATTAATATTCTTTTCTCCAACTTGTTTGAGATTGAATGTTTGCTGATCAGGTGTTTCCCCAGATAAATGAATTGATATTCACATATTGGGCAGTGTGGAGGAGACTTTGGGGGCATCATTTCTGTAGGCAAACTGATGAGGAGAAATAAGACAGTTTTACTTATTTTAATATGAAAAATTGGTGTGAAATCACAATTAATCAATCAATCAAATTTTATTTGTATAGCATATTTCAGCAGCAAGGCATTTCAAAGTGCTTTACATCATTATAAACACAGAAACACAATGCAACATAGAATCAACAATCAAAACAAAGCATTAAGTCAAGTTCCATCAATAAATTTGTAATTGATTACATTTCAAATACAAACCTAAACAGGTGGGTTTTTAGTCTAGATCTAAAGGAAGTCAGTGTTTCAGCTGTTTTACAGTTTTCTGGAAGTTTGTTCCAAATTTGTGGTGCATAGATGCTGAAAGCTGCTTCTCCTCGTTTGGTTCTGGTTCTGGGGATGCAGAGCAGAACCAGAACCAGAAGACCTGAGAGGTCTGAAAGGTTGATACAACAGCAGATCTCTAATGTATTGTGGTGCGAAGCCGTTCAGTGATTTATAAACTAACAACAGTATTTTAAAGTCTATTCTTTGAGCTACAGGGAGCCAGTGTAGGGACTTTAAAACTGGTGTTATGTGCTCCATCTTCCTGGTTTTAGTGAGAACGCGAGCAGCAGCATTCTGGATCAGCTGCAGCTGTTTGATTGATTTGTTGGACAGACCTGTGAAGACGCTGTTGCAATAATCAATACGACTGAAGATGAACGCATGTATAAGTTTCTCTAGATCTGGATGAGACATTAGTCCTTTAATCCTGGAAATGTTCTTCAGGTGATAGAAGGCCGACTTTGTAACTGTCTTTATGTGGCTCTGGAGGTTCAGGTCAGAGTCCATCACTACTCCCAGATTTCAGGCCTGATCGCTGGTTTTCAGTTGTAATAACTGAAGCTGTGCATTGACTCTAGATCGTTCCTCTTTAGGTCCAAAAATAATAACTTCAGTTTTGTTTCTGTTCAGCTGGAGAAAGTTTTGGCACATCCACACATTTATCTGTTCTAAGCATCTGTTCAGTGATTGGATGGGCTCTGAGTCACCTGGTGACATCGTAATGTAGAGCTGTGTGTCATCTGCATAGTTATGGTAGCTAATATTATTTCCTGTTATAACCTGAGCTAGTGGGAGCATATAAATATTGAATAAGAGCGGTCCTAGGATTGAACCTTGGGGTACCCCACATATGACCTTTGACCTCTTTGATGAGAAGTTTCCAATTGAAACAAAGAAATCCCTGTTCTTTATGTAGGATTCAAACCAGTTAAGCACTGGACCGGAGAGTTCGACCCAACTCTCCAGTCGATTCAGTAATATGTCATGGTCAACACTGAGGTCCAACAGAACCAGCACTGTGGTTCTCCCACAGTCAGTATTCATATGGATGTCATTGAACACTTTTACGATTAAGTGCCTGCAATGTAGGAGAAGGCAAGCATGATACTAAATGGCAGCCACTCATTGCCATTTTGAAGCAGGCAGGCACGTGTGCTCTTAGATATCTTCAGAAATAAACACATTTTAATGCTATTAAGCCATTAAAAACAACTTACCGTTGTCTCTCCCTCAAGAAAAGCACGTGCAAAATGCTCCGGTTTCTCTACTTGTTGCTCACTGCTCTGTCGTCTCCCTCACAATGAGTGCAGCAGCTAACAACTTGCACCTGCTCCATCAAACAGATGAGTCATCATGTCATGTGACCTGCAGTGGCAGAGCTCCTGCTTCTGTATGGCCGGTGCAGTTGACAAGCTGCAGCTGTGAGGACATGTGACCGCTGTGCCAAAAAAAAAATGCAGTTACTTATTTTTCTTAGAATAAACACATTTTAACAATTTTCAGTCATTAAAAACAACTTACCGTTCACTCCTACCAAAGCCCGTGTGTGCTGCCGGTCGTGTCTCTCACAATGATGAAGCAGTAAAGAAGTTTCCAGCTTTCAGGACGCCTGTCTGCTCATATACATAATAATGATGTGGCCCAAGAAGTCACGTGACCTCCGTAGCACTGGTTAAAGCACTTGCCTCCCACCCGGCAGACCCGGGTTCGATTCCCTTTCCACTAACAGTCAAAGATTTAAGCCCGTGTATATGTATGATGTAACCATACATAGAAACACATGGTTTGATTCCCATGTGGGACAGTGACCATTAAACTATTGTCACTGTCCCATAGTTTAATGGGAACTATTAAACTATGGAAGGTTGTATCAACCTTCCAGGAGTGGCCTAGGGAGCAGCCCCTGGTTCTCCAGGGGCTGCTCCCGTACTCAATGGACTGGTGATCCATTGAGTACTGGTAATGGACCACCAGTACTCAAACACTTAGGATATACCACTGAACCTTCTGGTCTGGAAATAAGAGTATAAACCTTTTTTTCACACTCACATTTTTGAAGTTCTGTGTTGAACATTTAGTTATTCTTGGGTTGATTTTTGCTGCTGAAATGATGTTCTCTCTAGATGTATTTTCAGAGCGTCTGCATTCTTTGCAAGGTCGACTGAAATTTACCAGCTGGCACTTCTAAGAACCCACAAACGTCAGTTTTTTTCCTGAGGGACATGATGTCAGCAGTAACCAAAATGAACAAGCAAACATTAATTTGGTAGTGTTCCACTGTGAGGCTGCAGATGATCAGAATTGTTGTGAGGCTGTTAGACGGAGACAAAGCTCTCTTCTGACTTCAGAGGGACAACTCTGAGATCAGAAGTTAAACGTCTGAGTTTGTTTAAACTTCAGTTTTATTAAACTATTTAAACAGTTTTTGTGGAATTTGTTTGTTGAGCCTAATTTTCAGTTTTTTGGGGGGGTTTTAATGCAACTCCAGTGGAACCCAGTCTATTAGTGTCTCAGTATTCATAAATCCACTTAACAGATTTTTTCTCCTGAACGTAACTTTGGTAGAAAAATATTTGCAAGAAAATGCTGCTTGGGAAGCAGAAACCTGGAAGCAATGCCACTTGACATGCTATTCGCTGGTGTTTGCAAACCACCCAATCCAGGAGTACCTTTCATTTTCCTTGGTGCTGATTGGCTGTATCACCACAAGTAGTCAATGACAAGACAATGAAGACTATAAATGTTAGCTTCTACCATAGAGCAAAGGGGTTTCCACCATGTACATTAATGAATATTGTAGTATATTTAGCGTTTGAACAAGCAGTTGCAATTGTTTGTAGAGATGTCGGAAGTATTTGCAGATTTCATCTATTCGTGGATGGCTGTAGTCCCTTACTAAATACTAGAGATCCACTGTATTGTTTCACATATCCAACTATGGTCATAATTGAATGGTTTCTGTAATGTGTGAGCATATCTGCATCAGCAGATTCAATCTGACCTCAGTATACCAAGACCACATCATGGAGAAGAGAAGAAATAAGACAAATAAAAATACCATTAGCATTTCTGTCAGCATTTACTTATTTTATTTTATTTCACCATCATGCTTAAAACATGGAGCAGGTTGTGGGAGCAAATGATGAGCAGTGATGCTGAAGGCAAGCCCAGTTTATTCTTCCTGAATCAGGTTTTGTGTGTTTACTGACATTAATAAAACCATGATTAAGTAATCAGAGTGTGGCTCTTTAATGCACTGTAAAACCCCAACAACCAAAAGGTCACCAAAGAAGCTGTCATGTTCTGCACTGAACATGTGATCCAGCTGCTGTAAAGTTGCAAAAAGCACAACAAATACAGTCACTTACAAAAGCATTCATATCCCTTGAACCTTTCCATATCTATTTACAACCATGTTTGGTCAAATTACAACCACAAACATAAGTATATTTCATTGGAATTGAATATGAAAGACCAAGACAAAGGTCCACAATTGTAGAAAATTATCCACCATTCAAAATATTTTTTACCAATAAAAAATTGTTTTTTTTTATTTGTAAAATAAAATTGGTGTGAGTGCAGCCAATTTCTCTCAGAAGTTGCCTGATGGCTGCTAATGACTGAATAGAGTCCACCTGTGTGAAACATGATGTCAGAACAAATCCAGCTGCTCTGTCATGCTTCAGAGGTTCAGAGAATATTGGAGAGCAAAAACATCATGAAGTCCAAGGAACACAGCAGACAGAAGATTAGAAGAGGCTTAGGCTGATTTGCCTATTCATCACCACATGGGCAAATCAGCGGACATCCCAATAGAGCCAAATACAGAGCAATGTTGGAAGAAAACCTGTAGGAGTGTAAAGACTGCAAGCTGGTGCAGAGATTCAGCTTCCAGCAGAACAACCACCTTTACCATAACATGTTCATGTTTTAGAATGGCCTAGTCAAAGTCCATAGCTAAACCCAATCCAGAATCTGTGGCAAGATCTGAAAGTTGCTGTTCACAAACGCTCTAACAATGCCTCCAGTCCGACTGAGCTTGAGCTGTTTGACAAAGAAGAATGGGCAAAAATTTCAGATCAAAGCTGGTGGAGACAAACCCTAAAGACTAGCAGCTGCAACAGCAGCAGAACCTGGTTCCACAGAGGATTGACTCAGTGGCCTGGATACTTCTACATACTGCACTTTTCATTTTCATTTGTAAAAAAAATATATAGAAATGCTTTGGGGGTGTGAATACTTTTGAACCCACTGTAAATAGTAAATTAACAGATAGAGGAAAAAACACCTGCTAGAGATTTCTTTTTTTAATTTATCTATAAATAGTTTAACAACCTGTTTGTTGCAGTTCTTTTTGAAAGTCGAACACAAAACTACCTTTACTAAATGGACTAAGTAAATTATAATGAGTGCGGTTTCAGCGTCCATGGATCAGCCTCACTAGAATCAATGAACCACAACAGCACAAAGTCTTATTTTTCACTGCTATCCTCAACAAACACTCAGATAACCACACACACATGTATAAACACACTTCCACTTGCCAAAATCCCAGTAACTGTTTCTGTGTGTGTATCCATCAGGCAGCTGAGAATGAGATGAGTAAACAGAACACTGGTGTGTCTCTGTGGAGCAATACTAATCAGCCTCCAGCTCGCTCATTAGCCCGCATGCTAAACACATCAGTCATTAGTCAGACTGCTAAATTAGCCATTTATTTGGCTGCATGCTAAATACCAACGTCAGAGTTAAATGTGGAATTTAACAGGCTGAACTCTAAATACTTTTGTGATTAGGTGCTGCACAGGGCCAGTTATTGGACAGAATACTTAAAGACCTGCACATTAGCAGGCATACCAACTGACCTGATCTATTAGCTGAAGGATTTACCAATTGAGTTGGAGCAATTACTTAAATAAAACCTGGTCACAAGGTGTTGGAACCGCATGGAGTCCTGCACCGTCGGCAGCTCTGCCTGAAGCTTTTTAAATCAACCCATTTCAGTAAAACATCCAAAGTTCACTGAACCAGCTGTCCAAATTTTACTTCTATCAGCTGGTACTTTTGAAGTAATTAGAAAAATTATTGTATATTGAAAAATGTTCTTTTTAATCTTAAGGTCGGCTGATGAAACTTCAGTCTGCACATACCATTCTGAACACAATATGTGCCTGTTTTTATAATTGGATCTATTTCTGAGAATTCCTCTTTTCATTTTTCTGCTTCCATGAAGAAAATCTTCAGGCAGATTTGGCTCAATGCCACTTTGACACTTTTAGTTTTTAGTTTCATATTAATGTAATGCTTTATTCTAATTTGTTTACATGCATCTTCAAACTTTCCACTTTTTTGGACAACTTTTATGTTGCTAAGCTGTTTTCATACTCTCAAGTGGCTGCAGATAAACTTCCCCCTCAGGCATTCATTCATCCCTTCCATCTACTGTTACCGTAAACAATCTTATGAGATATCCATGTTCTTTGTAATACATGGAGTACACCGATAATTGGTCATTTCAAAGTTCAAAACTTACATACATTTTTGTTGTATGTAGGTTTTGACCTACATGCAAAAATTCAAACTTTATTTAAAAAATTACTTTATAAAAACATTTAGTTTCAGTTTTGTTTTTTGTTTATGTTTACCAACATTTGCAATGTCAGATGCAGAAAAATACAACTAAATATTAATAATGGGCACATAATAGATGCCTATTATTCATGTTAAACCAGATCTGGCAATATAAAAACACCACCACATTCCTCATCAAAGTAAAGTTTGTAGCATAGCTAATGTACTGTAGTTGTTAAGTCAGGGCCTCCATCACCATGGTCTTCAGCCAGAAAAGTGTAAGACGTCCTGCCCCAAGTGGAGGATTTGAAGTATCTCTGAATTGAGTTCACAAATGAGGAAAAGATGGAGCAGGAGATCGGCAGGTGGATCAGTGTAGTGTCTGAAGTGATGCGGAGGCTGTGCCAGTGTGTTGTGGTAAAGAGCTGAGTCACAGGCGAAGCTCTCGATCTACATTCCTAAGTTCACCTACGGTCATGAGCTTTGGGTACTGACTGCAACAACAAGATCATGGATAAGCAAACTGAGTTTCCAATGCAGCTGGACTCTCCCTTATAAAACGGGTGAGAGGCTGTTGACCCCACAACCCAACTGCAGATAAGCATAAGGAAATAAATGGATGGATGGATGGATGGATTCAGAAAATAAATGAAGAGTTCTCTAAAGCACCATGATTGTACTACTTGCTTTCAGTTATGACAATAATGCACATTTCATGACCTTTCCTTAATAAGGTCAACTTAAACTTTGCTGACAAACCTTTTTGTAAACGCTTTTCTTTAGAGGATAATTCTTAAAAAAGGACAAAAGGGGGACCGGCTTGACTTCAGTGCTTTCCATGAACTTGTAGTACACAGAGTCTTCTGGAAGTGTGCAAATGAAACAGGAAGTGATATCAATCATTTCAAAATAAACAAGATTGCACAAGAGCAAAGTAGATTTTTTTAAAACCTGCTAATGAGTCCTAACGAGAATGCACATCTAAAAAAATCTCATTTTAATAACATAACAAAAATGTCAATCCTATTTGTTATACCTGCTTCCAAGAAAATGCTGTGATATTCCCTCAGAAAGATCACCACAGACTTTAATATCAGATACATCTGCAGTATCCAATTTTCAAGTTTCAATTTCCTTGAACACGGATCGGCATTTTAATTTAGAATCAAACTCCTTCCTGTAGGCAGATGGAAGCAAGGAGTGTAAATATAATTCAGCCTTAAGATTTTCTTGTAATGACATTTTGGAAAATCTGCCTCCTTTAATCTCACACGATGTTTTAAAGCTGGATGTTTTATTCAGCACTGTGAGCCTGTGTAATCAACTTATAACTCGCACCATGTATTAATCTGTCGGCCTTTTAATCTCCATCTTCAAACAAACACAGCTGGCTGCGATTTGAAACTGGAGCAGATTTTGGAGAAATGTGGCACCACCTGGATTGTTCTTCCTGTCATCACAGGAGCGACAAGTGGGAGTTTTAAAGTTTAAAAATGACGCATAAAGTTAGAAAAATGGCACAAAATAAAATTGTAACAACTAAAACATACTTCTGAAGTTGTGTGTTTCATAAATGTCTTTGCAAGTTCTGCATTCTAAAATGATTCACTGTATGAATGTTTCACCCAGCTGCAGTGTATCTCCCAGTTTTGTTCAATAAAAGCCCTTAGAGGCAAAACTACTTTACTAAGCTTATGAAGTCAACAGTTGCAGCTGAAAAGGCTGCAACTGTAAGGATCTATGGCTTTGTGTTTTAAGAATTCACATCAGCATTTTCACATTCACAAGTCTGTCTTTTACCCGATTATTCAAAGAAAAAGGTTAAGGCTTTTTGCAGCTGATAGAAATTTAAGAAGTAAATAACTAAATGCACAGAGGAGAATCATAAAATGAATCAAGTACAGGATCTCAACCAAACCACAACCAAAAATAAATAAAAGGCACAGACCAGTTTCTGGTTTTAAGGTTTCCGTTTCTTTAAAATGCTCTGCTTTAAAAAAAAAAAAAATAGAGCGTATTCTGTGAGTTGCTCGGACTCTGCACATCCTGTCGGTGGATGATAGAGGGTTCAGAGTTGAGTGTACCAGCTGTGTACATTTCTTAGGAAAAATTCCTTCATTCCCCAAAAGGTAGATACTAGCAAGTTTGATGAGCTGGTTGAGCATTTAACCCTGTTTTTTCTCCACCAGGCAGCCACCGCACACTGTGGCAGTCTGGCTACCTTGTGACTGACTGATTGTTGTAACTCTCAACCTACCAGCAGCTCACTAAAAATATTACAGCTGTACAGCTGGTTATTATTATTACAGTAATTTTATTATTATGCTGTAGTTGACAGCAGGCAGCGGACTTTTACTGGTACACCTGGTAGATTTATGTTCCTCTTCAGGGAGCAAGGTTGCTATGACTACTGCTGCCGCCTGCTGCTTGGCCTCACATTAATGCCCTTTAGGGTACACTTATACAATCTCTGTGCAGAACAATGCAAACTGCCCTCCATCACTGACAAACTCATAATTACACACTTTTGTGTGCATTCTGTTCTTTTTCATGCTATAATGTGTAAATTGTTGTCAATAGATAGTGTATCACAGAAGAAGGACAATGGGCAAGGCTACATCTGTAAATCATTTACATCCCAGTGAAATGTAGTGTGGCTCCAAGAGCAAGAGCAGTCAGCGAAACCCGGTGTCTTCCTCCACTGAGAACGGCTGGTCGTCTAGCCCAATGAGTATATTTTTAAATGTCGTATTCAATTTGTAGTTTGAAGGATTTTGACATGTTTCCCCTGTGAGGTGCTTTTCCATTGCATGTGTTGCAGGATGCAAACATCACATCACTGTCCCGCATGGTGTAGAAGTTCCACAAGGCTCTGGAAAGGAAACCAGGAGCTACACTGCACTGCACACAGGCCCTCTGCAGGCTGCAAAGTATGAGGCAGTTCAGGTTTTGTGACTGGCAATAAAAGACAGTGACCACAGTATGTGAACACCGATCACTTACTTTTTAAATAATTTAAAGATAATGATTGGTGGCCCATCAATCACAACACCACTAATGAATACTTTTGTAAGACACCCAGAAATATGATCAACAGAAGCACACATATGAAATTATCAAGGGTTCCATAAAAATCTGCCAAAATCTTTGGCATGTGGTTTAATCTTCCCCCAAATGTAGCACAGCTTAAGGAACACAGAGCAAGCACAGATGAAAACGGTTAGACACTTTCACATGGGTTAGAATCAGGCCTTGATACAAGATAAAACACACAGAAATGAAGCATTAGAAACAATCATCCATCATCCAGAAATCAAAAATCAAACCAAAAACAACCAGTTCTAGCAACAGTTAGTGCGGTTGTCTACTGTACATCCCCTGCTGGTACATAGACAGAAAGTCTTGGTTCAGATCCATAGCAGGGTCTTTCTACATGAAATGTTCATGTTCTTTCTCCATGCATGTGGGCTTTCTCTCTAGATACAATCTCTTCCTCCCACAGGGCAGACTCATACTCACTAGTCTCTCTAAAGTAGTCTCAGAGTGAGTGAATATGTGCATTGTTGTTCTGTGTCCCTGTGCTGCCCAGAGATGGGACTGGCAACCTGTCCAGGGTATATCCTGCCTGTTGCCCAATGGCCCCTGGAGACGGGCCCCCTCCAAGGATACGCATGTACACACCATGGATGACAATTCCAGGATTAAAGGACTAATGTCTCAACAAGATCTAGAGAAACTCATCCATGTATTTATCTTTAGTTTAGTTGATTACTGCAACAGTGTTTACATAGGTCTGCCTAAAAAAATCAATCCTCCAGCTGCAGCTGATCCAAAATGCTGCTGCTGGAGTTCTGACTAAAACCAGAAATATAGAGAACATCACCCAGTTCTACAGTCCTTCACTGAGAGAACAGACTGTAAAATACTGGTAGTTTATAAATCACTGAACGGCTTAAAAATCTGCTGTTGTTGTATCAACCTTCCAGACCTCTCATGTCTTCTGGTTCTGCACTGCATCCCCAGAACCAGAACCAAACATGGAGAAGTAGCATTCAGCTTCTATGCACCACACATCTGGAACAAACTTCCAGGAAGCTGCAAAACAGCCAAAACACTGAGTTCCTTTAACTCGAGACTAAAAACCTAGTTTAGAACCATAATAAATGAAACATTTTGATGACTTTGATGATGGCACTCGACAAAATGTAATGTTTGTTAATGATTTCTCAACTGTTTTTATGACTTTATTTTTGTGTTTTATGAAGTAAAGCAATTTGAACTGCATTGTTGCTGAAATGTGCTATACAAATAAACTTGATTTATTTGTATAAATCAAGTTTATTATTTGACTTGATTGACTGGATGGAAATTAGTAACCGTCTCTAAACCAGAACTGGATGCTGTTCAATTGAAAATGGCCCCATTCACACTCCAGAGCTCGTCTAACAGGATAATGACAGAAACTCAACAAGCACCAAGAATAGAGGAGGACTCTGCAGCAGAAATGACTTTCACCTGAGCCTTTCCTGCTGGGATAATGACCTGCTAAGAGCTACAGAAAGGGTATGTGACTGCTGCACAAGAACTCCTGTTAACTCAAGCTCTCAGTATTTCTGGTGATGCCGGATTTATTTGTCTCTTCAAATCATAAAGATCTGGATTACCATCTTCTTTGTTGACTTATTTTTCTTGTGACCAGTACTTGTGTCCAGAAACACCATTCATCAAGGTCAGATTCTGTAGCCACGGCTGACGGCTTAACATGAATTCAGATTTTCTTTCCATTAACTTGTTTAATTACACAAGCAACAATTGTTGCCAGACATTTCCTTTAATTTCTGAAAGCTCTAAAAGTATTGTTCTGGCTTTTGACACCTGACTGAAGAAGAAGGGTCACCCACATGGTGACCCTTCTTCTTCACAAAGTGGACTGTCTATTACAAGATGATGCCTGGTTTAGATCAGGGCCCAAGTCTTGAAGTAATGATTCCATTAATCTTGAATTATGAGTTTTAACTTAATGATGAAATTCAAACCAAATAATTACTTCACAATATGCAAGAAAAAACTCACTTAGTTAAGTCTGTCTTTCACAAACTCATACTTTTATGTTCAAAATCTAAAACTTGCTAAATTTATTTGACTTAAAGAGCAGAAAATAGTAGACACAACTAAATGTGTCTGCAAAAGTTTTGCAGTGTTGTAACAGTTTAACCTGACTTTGCCTCATTGATGAAATTACCAGATAAAGTTAAAGGTAATTTGGCACATTGAGACAAACATCTGCGTGATGTGGCACTCAATCTTTATGTACAAAGACATCTCTGAACACTCTTGTAACCATGCTTTGTTATAATAGGTTATGCATACTATTATTTTTCTTATTTTTTACATGTATAAATACTATCTGTAAGAACTATTTTATTTTAAGAGAATTCATACTACATTTTATTTATGGTTTTCAAAAATAACATTTATTAATCTTTGAGAGGCCAAACTTCCATTATTATGCCATTATCTGTATCTTATTTAAAATGGTCTGAAAACAATATTGTTTATTGCAATATTTTGTGGGATGATTTATTGACCAGTAAATCTAACATTGGGTTTAACTGACCAATGAACAAACATCACACACAACATATTTAATGCCAAAGAGATGAACCAGTCCAACACCAGCTCTCCAAACATCACCTTCATTTTTTAACAGCACAATGAAGTGAGAAAGATTTATTGCAAGTTGTAGTTTTTACAACCAAATGGATGAAAAACTAATAAAAAGTCTGGTTTTCTGGATGGAGTTCAAACCTCCAGCAGAGGGACAAGCAGTCTACACAGAAGGCAGTTTATAGACCAATCCTGGGTGAGCCTCCCTCTGAGACACTATTCTGTCAGTTAATGAACAGGAACCAGGAAAAGGATAAAATGGGGTTCGATCTCAGCTCCCAACGCTCCCCACCCTCCATCTGATCTGATCCTTCTGATCTCTCCTGCTCTATTTTCATTTCCTCCTGTCCACATTCTAAAATTACTCATTCTGTCATCAGCAATGTTCACATTTTCCTCAAACTCCCTGGATTTCAGGCTTTGATGTGACCGGTCATGTGAGTTCTTGTTTCCTCCTGGCATGTTGCTCTTTCTGGAAAGTTTTACATTTTCTGTGCAAACACACCTCAATAGATTAGGGTTTTTTTTTTCAGAAACAAATTATTTTACAATAAAAATGCATTTTTATTGTGATGGGTTTTTTAAGAAAGTTGTGCCTTTTTTATTATTGCGCCTTTTGTTATTTATATCTACACAGCCCTGACTTAGAATATAAAAAATTAGGTAGAAGCTAAACATACAAATCCCTTCATTCATATTGTTAGGTTAATCGGCTGCATTAAATTGTGTGAGTTCATGGTTGTTTGTCATTAATGTGACTGCTGCATTAATGTGATTTCCTTCTTTGTGATCAACTTGCCTTTTGACTGCTCTAAATTAGGGACTAGCTCCCCTAGCTATCCTGCACCAATAGGAAATGGATGGTAGTAGACCTTTAGTAAACAATTATTTTAGTATTCAATTAATCTATCAATTATTCTGACAATTAATTGAATAATCATCAAATAAAGAATTTGATTAAAAAAATATTAGTAAATTTTGCCATAGCAGCAGTATTAACAGCAGATATCAACAATGGCCCAAATGTTCGTATTTGTGCATCCCTAACAATTATTGTTCTGTAGTTTACAAAATTTAATTAACTTTTTTAGTTAACCAGGACAAAAACTATACAAAAGTCTTAAATAATATTTGAGTTTATAATGAAGCAGCATGTTTACAAAGACGCTTCTAAAAAATTGCCTATACTCCAGTTTTCAGCCAATTTTATAAATGAACTTTCACTTTGCCCTGTTATGTTCCGGGGTTCTCTGGTTCTCTTGGTGGGGTTTTTCCTGTGCGCCTTTTCCACCTCTTACCACCAGATGGCGACAGGTTCCGGTTGGAGTGCGGTGGTATCATCATCATCCACAGCTGTCATCAATTACCCTCATCAGCGGAGCATACTTAAGGAGTTGACCGCCAGTCCAGCGTCGCCTGAGTGTTTGCCAGTCACGGTACCTCTGAGCCCCCTTGAGCCCTGTCTCTGTGTTCCTCGTTGCCTTGAGCCTTCCTTTGATTCTCTTTGTGTTTCTCTGTTGCCTTCAGGAGATCCCTTTGACACTCTGGACCCGCTGACCAGATCCTGGCAGTTTCCTTGGTTTCAGAACCTCCCTCGTGACGCCGTGGAAAGTATCCACTGGTTGCCCGAGTTCCCAGACTCACCTCTCCGTTGTTTGCAAGTATCTCCTGGACCCCACGGCTGGCGGCCGAATCACTCCTCTGTGTCTCTGTTGCACCCGAGCCTACCTGTCCGTTCTCCGCCGCACTCCTCCGTTGTTCCTGGACCCACTAGAGACCGAGACCCTGGACATACTCAGTAACCCTCCAAGATTCAGATCCAGCCACCACCAAGTAAGAACAACCTGTGTTTCATCTGAGTTTTCCATATTCCCACGACCCCTGAACTCACCAGTCTGCTTTTTCCCCTCGCAGTGAACCACTGCTGCCCGTTACAGTTGATTCCCTGGACCAGACCACCTTCCCACACTCTGATAATTGTGTACCTTAATAAATCACTTAAACTGATTCTTACTCTCCTGTCTTGTGTTCTGCATGTGGGCTAGAAACCTTAACCCATCATGACAGAACACTCAGGCCAACAAATCAGCCCAGCAGACACAATCCGGAGAGCATTATCAGAACAACAATCGTTATTACAGACCCATGAACATGCCTTAAGAGAGCTAAGCAGAATCCAAACAGAAACAAACCAACAGTTGTCTGAATTAACCCGCTGTCTTCGAGGTTCTACCCCTCAGACATCTCCTCCAGATCCTGATCCAGTTCCAGTGATCCAACCCACGTTTTCTGAAGTCCGTCCACCCATGCCCGAACGATTCACAGGTGAGCTGAGTAAATGCAGTGGTTTTCTTCTGCAATGCTCAATCACTTTCAATCACTCCCCAAGAAGTTTTTCTCAAGACAGTTCCAAGATCGCATACGTCCTGTCCTTGCTGTCGGGCCGAGCTTTATTATGGGCCGAGGCTCGTTTCCCGCATCCGGCACATTATAGTTGTTCATTCAATGAGTTCGTAGAGGAGTTCAGACAAGTGTTTTGTCAAGACGCAGACAAGTCATTTAATTCCCGAGAGCTATGGAATATTAAACAGGGACGTAGAACTGTGGCGGATTTCTCCGTCGATTTCCGCATTAAGGCTGCGGCTACGGGCTGGAACCCAGCCGCACTTAAGAGCGCATTTTATAACGCGCTAAATGATAATATTAAGGATGAGTTGGCTACTTGTGAAGAACCAAAGACACTAGAAGAACTAATTAGCCAGACCATCCGACTTGATCACAGGATCCGGTCCCGTACTAGAGATCGGGGTTATTGGAGCCAACCATTTAAACACCTCGGTGGCTCCGCTCCCGCTTCGGCGTTTTCTCCGCCCCGAGATTCGCAGGAGTCAGAACCCATGCAAGTGGGACAAACTCGCCTGACTCCAGAGGAACGCCAGCGGCGCATTGCTGCCCGCCTGTGCATTTATTGTGGTTCTCCAGGTCATTTCCTCGCCAAATGCCCGGTCCGTCTTAAACCTCCCGGTCCGCCAGTAGAGGCGAGGGGGTTGGCGGACCTTCCCAGTAAATTAGACTCTCCTCGCTTACTGTTGCCCGCTACTATCATGGTTCGAACTCAGTCTTATCCTTTTTCCGCCCTTGTCGACTCCGGTTGCGAGCAAAACCTGATCGATGAATCCTTGGTTAAACAAATGGAAATAGAGACTGAACGACTACCCATTCCGCTGCGAGTCACCGCCCTTGATGGGAAGACGCTGCCGCAAATCACACACAAAACCAAGCCTATCCACCTCATCATTTCCGGTAACCACAGTGAGTTTATTTCATTTTTTGTTTTTCCGTCAGCTAGCTCCCCCATAATTTTAGGTTTCCATTGGCTACAACTCCACAACCCACAAATAAACTGGTCCGAAAGGAATATTGAATCCTGGTCCATCTCGTGCCATTCATCTTGTCTCCGCTCAGCCGTTCCCCCAGGTCCGTCACCGGCGGAACCACAGGAGGCGGATCCAGCTGATCTCTCCGCTATCCCCGCCGAATACCACGATCTCGCCCCAGTGTTTAGTAAGTCCAAGGCTCTTTCTCTCCCTCCTCACCGTCCTTATGATTGTTCCATAGACCTCCTGCCTGGTGCTCCATTGCCCACCAGCCGCCTATATAATATATCTCGTCCCGAAAGAGAAACTATGGAGAGATATATTAAAGAATCCGTGGCAGCCGGTATAATCCGCCCATCATCATCTCCCCTGGGAGCTGGATTTTTCTTTGTGGGAAAGAAAGATGGTTCCCTGAGACCCTGCATAGACTATAGAGGGTTAAACAATATCACAATTAAAAATAAATACCCCCTGCCATTATTATCATCGGCCTTCGAACCTGTGCAGGGCGCTACAGTGTTTTCCAAGCTCGACTTAAGAAACGCCTATCATCTTCTGCGTATACGGCAAGGTGATGAGTGGAAGACTGCGTTTAAGACCCCTATTGGCCATTTCGAATACTGCGTTATGCCCTTTGGTTTATCTAATGCACCCGCTTTCTTCCAAGCCCTGGTTAATGACGTCTTGAGAGATTTTTTGAACATCTTTGTGTTTGTATACCTGGATGACATTCTCATTTATTCTCAGACACTAGAGGAACACAAACGCCACGTCCGCATGGTCCTGCAAAGGCTACTTGAAAACAAACTGTTCGTCAAGGCTGAAAAATGTGAGTTCCACAAGTCGTCAGTTTCTTTCCTGGGGTTCATATTAGGGGACGGGCAGGTGCGGCCAACCGAGGAAAAGATCCGAGCAGTCCTGGAATGGCCTACACCTGAAACCCGCAAACAGCTCCAGCGTTTCCTTGGTTTTGCTAATTTTTACCGCCGCTTTATCAGGAACTATAGTCAGACAGCTTTACCGCTAACTGCTCTAACCTCATCTAAGATCCCTTTTAGTTGGACTCCGGAGGCAGAAGTGGCGTTCTCACGCCTCAAGGCCCTCTTCGCCAACGCACCCATCCTTGTTCAGCCAGATCCATCGAAACAGTTCATCGTTGAAGTTGACGCCTCAGACACCGGAGTCGGTGCAGTTTTATCCCAGATCTCCTCTCGTGACAATAAGACTCACCCTTGTGCCTTCTATTCACGCAGATTATCCCCTCCAGAGAGGAACTATGATGTGGGAGACCGGGAGCTGTTGGCCATTAAGTTGGCCCTGGAGGAATGGAGACATTGGCTGGAGGGAGCAGAGCACCCAGTTCTGGTCTGGTCCGATCATAAGAACTTGTCCTACATTCAGTCTGCCCGGAGGCTCAACCCACGTCAATCACGCTGGTCACTGTTCTTCTCCCGGTTCAACCTCTCCGTCTCATATCGTCCAGGGTCTCGCAACGTCAAGCCTGACGCACTTTCCCGCCTTTACTCACCCGATGATTCCGAGAAGATTCCTGCCACCATTCTTCCCCCCAGCTGTACAGTCGCCACCGTTACCTGGGAGATCGAAGACATCATTAAACAAGCTCAGTTAGCTGAACCAACACCCGCCTCCTGTCCACCCAAGAAGCTCTTCGTCCCCGCCTCAGTCCGAGCCCGTTTTCTTCGCTGGATCCATGCCTCCAAGTTCTCTGCACATCCCGGAATCAGCTGCACCATCGCACTAGTCAACCGCACGTTTTGGTGGCCATCTGTTCATAAAGATGTCAGTGAATACGTCCAAGCCTGCACCACCTGCTCCAGAAACAAAACATCTCATCAACCTCCGTCTGGTCTCCTGCAACCTCTCCCCGTTCCCAAACGACCATGGTCCCACATAGCCTTAGATTTTGTTACCGGCTTACCCCCTTCCAAGGGCATGACCACCATCCTCTCCATCGTCGACGGTTTCTCCAAGGCCTGCCACTTCGTTCCCCTCCGTAAATTACCCACAGCGTTCCAAACCGCACAACTCCTGGTCAAGCATGTTTTCCGGCTCCATGGCATCCCACGAGAGATCCTTTCAGACCGAGGTCCCCAGTTCATTTCCCAGGTTTGGAAAAGTTTCTGTTCTACTCTTAATGCATCTGTTTCTCTCACGTCCGGTTTTCATCCCCAGACCAACGGTCAAACTGAGCGGCTCAATCAGGACCTTGAAACCACCCTCCGCTGCTTCACCTCCACCAACCCCTCCGACTGGTCCCGATTCCTTCCTTGGGTGGAGTACGCTCACAACAGCCACGTTTCAGCAGCTACCGGTATGTCCCCGTTTGAAGCATCCATTGGTTATCAACCCCCTCTGCTACCCTCAGAAGAAGAGGGTATTTCCGTCACTTCCGTCCGTCACCACATTCGCCGTTGCCATAAGGTTTGGAACACCATCATCCATAACCTCAACCGAACAGCAGCACGTAATAAGCGCCAGGCTGACCGTAAGCGGAGACCCGCACCCGTCTACACCCCTGGTCAACAGGTCTGGCTCTCTTCACGCGACATTCCCCTCAAATCCATTTCCAAAAAACTCTCTCCCCGCTATATTGGTCCGTTCCCCATCGCAGCCATAATCAGTCCATCTGCTGTTCGTCTCCGTCTGCCCGCCTCCCTCCGCGTCCATCCCACCTTCCATGTGTCTCAGATTAAGCCTGTCCAGACCAGTACGCTCTGCCCTCCGGCCGAACCCCCTCCGCCCCCCCGTGACATTGATGGTCGTCCTGCCTACGATGTCCGCCGGATCGTGGACTCCCGTCGGCGAGGTCGCGGCTGGCAGTACCTCGTCGATTGGGAGGGCTACGGTCCGGAGGAGCGTTCCTGGATCCCTGGTTCGTTCATCTTAGATCGTTCCCTCATCTCCGACTATCGCTCCTCGTTGCCGTCCAGCTCTTCTAGGCCGCCAGGTGGCGACCGTTGAGGGGGGGGTACTGTTATGTTCCGGGGTTCTCTGGTTCTCTTGGTGGGGTTTTTCCTGTGCGCCTTTTCCACCTCTTACCACCAGATGGCGACAGGTTCCGGTTGGAGTGCGGTGGTATCATCATCATCCACAGCTGTCATCAATTACTCTCATCAGCGGAGCATACTTAAGGAGTTGACCGCCAGTCCAGCGTCGCCTGAGTGTTTGCCAGTCACGGTACCTCTGAGCCCCCTTGAGCCCTGTCTCTGTGTTCCTCGTTGCCTTGAGCCTTCCTTTGATTCTCTTTGTGTTTCTCTGTTGCCTTCAGGAGATCCCTTTGACACTCTGGACCCGCTGACCAGATCCTGGCAGTTTCCTTGGTTTCAGAACCTCCCTCGTGACGCCGTGGAAAGTATCCACTGGTTGCCCGAGTTCCCAGACTCACCTCTCCGTTGTTTGCAAGTATCTCCTGGACCCCACGGCTGGCGGCCGAATCACTCCTCTGTGTCTCTGTTGCACCCGAGCCTACCTGTCCGTTCTCCGCCGCACTCCTCCGTTGTTCCTGGACCCACTAGAGACCGAGACCCTGGACATACTCAGTAACCCTCCAAGATTCAGATCCAGCCACCACCAAGTAAGAACAACCTGTGTTTCATCTGAGTTTTCCATATTCCCACGACCCCTGAACTCACCAGTCTGCTTTTTCCCCTCGCAGTGAACCACTGCTGCCCGTTACAGTTGATTCCCTGGACCAGACCACCTTCCCACACTCTGATAATTGTGTACCTTAATAAATCACTTAAACTGATTCTTACTCTCCTGTCTTGTGTTCTGCATGTGGGCTAGAAACCTTAACCCATCATGACATGCCCAGCCATTTATAGGTTTTGTGTTCATGTTAGAGAGAGGATCTTTGGCACATTCATCACACAGAAATGCACCTCCCAGCTATGTACCACCATGATGCGTTAACAGCACCATTCATTTTCCTTAGCACTGATTGGTTAAATCTCTAAGAGTGGAATTGAGAAAGGCTGTAGATCACAGGTCTCAAACTCCAGTCCTCAAGGGCCGCTGTCCTGCAGTTTTTAGATGTTCCACAGGTACAAAACGCTGGAATGAAATGGCTTAATGACCTCCTCCTTGTGCAAATCTGTTTTCCAGAGCCTTGCTAATGACCTAATTATTCTATTCAGGTGTGGTGCAGCAGAGGTACATCTAACAGTTGCAGGACAGCGGCCCTTGAGGACTGGAGTTTGAGAGCCCTGCTTATCTTCCACACAAGCGCCAAGATGGTTTCCACTGAGACTATTACAGTGGCAGGCATTTGGTACCTGGGCCTTCAGTGGGGGTTAGTCTTAATTCACCACTATGACATTACAATTAAGACACCAATACCAGTGAACAAAAAAAATCACTATGACGATGTCTGATGCTACACAGGTTGTTCAGCCCATCAGATTTCAAGAGTCCTGCTCTAAATGCGCCATTCAGACAGGATATTTAAATGCGTTCTAACTAACTGTGCTGTATGCAAATAAACACAGAGAGAAGACAGCTAAGAATTTATTATGGAGATTTCCTTCTTATGTATTTTTTTTATATGATTGCCATTATACTAGAGAAGGATGTTTATGGGGAGCGCAGAGAGATGGAGGGAGGTGAGAGAGGAGAGAGAGCGCTACGTACTTTATGCAGCACTTTTTATTCATCAGTTAGCCTACTAATAATTATGAGTGGTTTTTCACGTATTGAGAGTCAATATTATTGTCATTAAACAAAGAAATCCAGTTATGACAACTCCAAACCTCTACACTATAAACACAACTGTGAGCAGGACAGGTTGCTGATGAGCATAGCTGTCAAGTCTCCTGGTTTGGCTGGAAAACTCCATATTTCACCCCTCTTTCCATCTGTGCTCCCATATAACATAATTACAGCCTCCTCCCCCTCCCCCCATGTGAAAAGTGCACTGCTTTAACACTTTTCAGATGAGTATGTATGAAAAGCTCTTATACTATAGTCCCATTATTTTTATTGGATAAATACATTTCTCCAATTGTGCACAACAGACTTCCAGTGAGTGAAACAGAGAAGCTGTGCACCCTGCTGCAATTAATGTGAAATGTAGTTTAGACCTTTTCATGCTAAACTCACAGTTGGCCTTTAGATTCAAATAACACAAAAATGACAAGTGAGAATGTTCCTGAATCAGAAGTGACCTAGAAAAGCAGTTCACTTCTATTTGCATGTTTCAGACAGCTGTCAGCACTTTGAATCCCACACAGCAGAATGAAAAGTGCTCCACATAAAGTTTCATTCTTTATAAGGTTTTGTATAATGCATTCTGATATACTTTTGGTTATTTGTGTAAAATAAGTGTTACTGTAAAGGCGTTTCATGACTTCTGCCTCCTGCATCTCTTTTGTGTTTGCTGTCACCCTGGACGTTTCTTCCTCTGCTGTGCCTTGTTAAATGTGTGAATACATTCATGCAGCTGCTTTGCACTGTTCGCTCTCCTGGGAGCAGGTTGACAATTCTGATCCATCTATTTGTGCCAGTGGTCCTCTGAAATGCTGAATAACCTGTCATCAATAAGTTGGGTAGAATATTGCTTTTCTTACTAGGTGGTCTCCAGACAATGCATTTTTTGGTTTGCTTGACTTTCAAGCTTCTTTAATATAGTTGCAGGAATGACTTCAGATGGAAAGCACACAACAAAGCATAAAGGCATAGTCTGTGGAATAAAGCGCCAAGAAACGACTGAGCAACTCACAGCATCTAATTCCAAATATCAACCTAACTTAGAGAAAGACAGCTGCTCTGTAGCAAGTGAAAAAAACCAGCTTCCATGTAAAAACCATCCATAATACTGAAAATAATGAGGTGAAAGTTGCTAGTGTTACCTATTTGTCAACACTTCTGACATTGTGTACCTCATTAAAACAGTGGCACACAATGCATAAAATATCTGTTTCTAAACATGTCTGAATGCATTAAATAGGAAAGCTTTATCAGCGTGTAATGCTAATAGTACCTATCATCAAAACAATAGAAAATGTTTTCCGAAGGACAAGAAATACATTAGAAAGCATGATCCACAAAAACAGCGGACACACTCAAACACACACACTTATATACCTGCATAACCTGCTTTTTTCTGTTACAAATTATACTCAATAATAAAGACAGGAAAGTAAAGTCAATCTGTGTGATCCACAGGAGGAGGAAGACAGAGATTCCCAGGATCAGGTTGTGTGTCTGAGACTTCCAGAGGAGGAGGAGGTGGAGTGACAATGTTCGCTTCGTTTCTTCTCTTTTTGGCAAACATTTTCACTAGATTTAACTGTTTTACCCTCCTCAGCTCTAGCTCTCTCATTCTTAGCTCCTTCAGCTCAGTCATAGCTCAGTCTTAGCGAGACCCTCAGGAAGAGCGCAGCAGATATCACGGTCGGTCAATGGAGAAGCGATGGGGGTGTCCCGTCAGCTCACACAGGGTCAGTGTAACCCCACCAGACACGCACACAGGATAAGTTCAGTTAGGGACCATTTGACCACTTTTCAAACTGCAGAAGAGGGTCAAAAGTTTGCTTATTAATTTCTAGCTAGCTGTCATTATTGATAAAAAGTACTTGCAAATTTTATCAAAATATATGTTTTTGAATAACCATCACTTCTTGTCATTGCAGTATTTCAAATACAAATAAATACGGTAACATTCCATTGCTGCACATTCGTATGAGCTCTATTTCCTGAAAAGAAAGAAAAAAGAAAAGTCAATGTACATGATTCTACAATTATACCCATTCTAGTACTACTCATTTCCATTCATTGGCTGCCTAGTGTATCTAAAAAGCTTCAAATCTAAACTGAGAAATTATTTTTACAATTTTGGTCACGTGTTGTCTATTCTGACATGTCAGTTCTATAAAATATTAGTCAGTATATACATTTTTATTTCATAACCTGGCTCACGGTAAAGATTATTTACGGAGTTTATCAGTGAAATTCCATGCCATCAACCCACTGCACACTTCCACTTGCATGAACTGTGTAGTTTACACTTTGACCACTAGGTTGGTATCAACACACTTCTCATACATTATTGTGAAAAAATATTTGTAGTATTAATCTTTGCCTTGGCTGTATTAACAGAGGCATCAAGCTAATTAGCTTCAGTAGTCCATCAGGGGTTCATGCTCAGTAGCAGCATTACAGTCAGAGGGTAGAGGAAACCAAAGACATACAAGGAATGCACAGTGAGCATTTTAAGCACAATGTGATTCTGCTCCATAAACAAATTTTAGCATGATATTTTCAGGGTTCCTTCCTCTCTTATGGAAGATGTTATGATCCACATTCTTTATCCACATATCGAAATAATAAGTCTGTATCCCCCAGCTATGGTTTTCCTGCTGCATCTCAGGCTATAAATTATTGTTGGATGAAAATAATGAAGAAGAAAAGCATAAGGAAAAGGTCAAAGAGTTCATTTCAGCCCTCACGCCCCCCACATCTCCTTCCCAAAACTAACTTCCTGTCACCTGGATCATTACTCATCTCCTCGGTGGAGATTTGTTGGAGCGGATGAATAAACTAGCATGTTGCTGTCGAACATGCATTGTGAACTGATTCACCTGTAGAATTTGTACCACTGACATTCTGTAAAAGTTTCATGGCATTACAATACATTTATAAATAGAATGTATAAACCTAGACATACATGAATTTTAAAATATATCTTGTATATCATTACAAATAAGTGGAAACATCCTTTGCTGCTTTCAGCTATTAACACTGCAGCATTTTAGAAGAATTTGATAATGATAAGATCACACCTGAAAATGTGAATCTCAACAGATCAGGGACTCCTAAAAACTAACACATTTACTATTAATTACCTGATGCATAATTGTGTAAAGTACTAATATGGAAATGTGCTTTTCACAAAAAGGAATAATATTTATGTTGTAGTGATTATTTATTTGTTGTGTCTATGTTTCCTGGCAATAAATCTTGGCCTGTTACAATGTTTATTTTCCTTTAAAAGAGCATACATAATCAGAATGTCACTTTTCTAAAGAAAACTTTTTACATATTTGTTAAAACAGTTACCATGTTCTCACAGTATGTTATGAGACAGATAATCTATGAAAAGATCGATCTCCTCTACCGTCTCCCTGAGCTTCTATTGTTGTCTGAAGAAATGCACTGCAAAAACAACCAATCAGAGCCAGGAGCTGTCAAGCTCATGTACTCACTGCTAAATGTGCTAATGGCAGCGCAATAACTTATTGTTACAGAGAAAATGTTTATCTGCTGTGTTCAGTGGCAATAAGCATTAACAGAGAGCAAAAGAGAGCAAGAGGGGGTATGAGCAGCGCTAAATGGAGAGGTGACTGACAGCGCTAAGACCTTCCTCCAGGCTTTGGTCGGGTGTTTCTAGTCAGCATTGGTGCACACCAAATAAAAACACTTTTCAAAAGCTAACGTTTTTTTTCCATAAAGAATTTCAAAAGAAGGAAAAAAATACAAACCAAATACAAACTTTCATAATTTTTCTTTTGCTAAATTTGTGTTTATTTATAAAACACAACCATGATAGTAAAAGAACAGACTCTGCTGGGACTGGGCTTCCTGAGCATAATGAAGCCAACATCCCTCTGGCCCAGCATCCTCACAGCGCTGTGCTGTGGAACAGAGTGTCCTGACCTGCTGCATCTCACCACGGCTCTCCAGCTGCTGCTGGACTGAAACCAACTTGTAATTTTTAGTCTGAGTCACATACAAATCATGCAGAAATCCCTCAGAGGTTCACGCACACACCCTCCCACACACACACACGCACGCCCACGCACGCCTCAAACTCCAAAACGCATCACTGTGTTAGCATAGCGAGAAATAAAACAAACACACACTAGATGAGTTTCCATTACAAATGTTTGCAAAACTTGGTCAATATTCGACTAATGTTGAAAAAACACAATTTTGCAATTGCAGTGCTTCCATTAAATGAGAAAATAAGAAATGCAATTAGAATCAAACATGAATAAGTTTGTTTGTGTGATAAGTCATCAAAAAACATGCTGCGCCCTCATTCTCTACTTCCTGTTGTCTTCTTTGAGCCAGTGCCAACATCCGGCTGTGTATCATGAGTCACATGTGACTCACATGATGTAAAAAAAAAAGTTTAAATTGCAGTTTTGTGAAATAATCCAGTCTCCATATAGCCAAAAAGCACACCTGAACCCAGTGCCAAAATTATTTATCAAAAGATGAGAGTTTTCTTTGGAATTGCAGAGTTTTCATTTAATGAATTTATTTCAAATAGCTAAATGTCAAATTGATCAATTATATGGTCAATGGAAAGCACACACTTTGCTATTACGGAAGCGCATGAACGCTCCAAGAGTTGCAACTCTTCACAGTACTCCAGGTCATTGAAGCTGTTTCAGTCTTCTGAGCCTTTCTGTTGTATGCGAGCTCTGTGTGTGTGAGAGAGTGTGTGTGCCTTTCCCGGCCGGCCGGGGTGTTCCTGCATGTGTGTGTTTGTGTGTGAGGACTGTTAGCAGCACAGAGGCATCCTCAGTGGAACAGGGAACAAAGAGAGAAGCTCTTAATGAGCTCTGCCACTGCTGGGACCCAAACTAGGCCAGCCAACGGGCCGTGCATGAGTTTGTGGTGGTGGTGGTGCGGGTGGTGCTGACACACACTGCAGCAGAGTGCAGAACCAGCAGTGGACTGTGGAGCAGCCACAGGAGCACGCCAGGTGACTGCAAACACTGCAGTGATGACCAACTCCAACAAACAGCTGACCTGTCACTGCAGTGCTGCTGCTGCAGCTTACGGAGACCCTGTTCAGGGGGTCGCACATTTTCATGTTATTTCAGCTCCTGAACAGCTCAACAGCATCCTCTGGGTCAGTTCCTTCTTTTGTCCTGGTGGGGTGCAGGGCGGGAAACACTTCTGACTGAGCTCTTTTTCTGAGAAACCGCTTCTATTGCCCAAAACTTTATTAGCATCTTTGATGTTGGGGTTTTTGGTCAGCGGTGGCAGAGATCTAGGCCTGGCCTGATGTCTGTGTGAAAGGTGCTTCCATAAGTGCAGCAGTTCTCCACTGTTTTAAAACTCACTACAATGTTGTAGTCAAGACCACCTAACATGAGACCAAGACAAGATCAAGACTTTTAGGGTTTGAGACCGAGTCAAGACCAAGACCAGCGCCCCACACTACATGATACAATAAAATGTGAAATATGATCAAAATTACTAATCAAATTGATCTGAAAGATTCACATTCCCATAAAAACACCTAGATATTAAATACTTAGAGTTGAAATAAATTTAACCAATATTTGTTTCTGCTTATCTAAAAAGATAACTCCCTGGGCGGTTGCCCATATCATTCACGTCAGAAACCACCTCTGTCTGCACCATTAAACATAGCAATTGAGGCAATGCACTAACTGTTAACAACACTCAACTATGAACACTGACCAAAGAGCAACAAGCAAGAAGTAACCAAGCACAAGGCGCACACCATGACTGTTCTCACCCTCTCTCCCACTGCATGAAGCCAGGCAGCACAAAGCTGTAATGTCTACCATCATGGCAGACATTACAGTTGCCACTTTGAATAAATAAAGTTTTATTTATTTGCGCAAACCACTGCGCATGTCTCAGAGCGCTGCGGGTGAGTGAAAGGTGAGGAGGGGGTGGGGGAGAAACAGAAAGACGTAATTGGTAAGTCACGTTATTGCTTGGATTTTAATCGTTTTGCATCCAGTGAAAACAAACATGTTAACAAATAAACTGGATAGTGTGCTGTAAGTTTAGTGATATTTTCACAGTTAACTTCTTGACTGGTCTTGAAATAAAATCCAGAGTCCTCAGCGCCCAAGACCGAGACCATCAAAAAATGGTCTCGAGACCAAAACCGGTCTCGAGTACTTACAACGCTGACTCACTCTGACATAGAAAATCCATGGAGTTCAACTGGAAACAAACAAAAATGAACAAAATTTTTTATTCCCTATTTTTTCTTTAGGCAACAACTTCCAGGCTCCCACACAGTAATCGATATGGAACATCTTAGACCTAAGCACAGAAAAGATGAACCAACCTGCAGCCTAAAACTTTAAAGCATATCATCAACAGGCAGCAGGAGGCCTCATTAGCTCCACCCATGCTTACCCTCAGTCAGGCCCATGTGGATGCTCCAGTAGTTCTGCAGACACTGCAGCTCCTTCTTCATGCCTCTCTTGCAGCGGCAGTCATAGAGCGGCGAGTCTTGCAACACCTCTAGCGCCCCCTGGCACTCCTTGGAGGCCAGCATGGTGCTGCGCTCCTTGTCCCCGCCAGACAGACACTGGCGCATGATCCGGTAGCGGGAGCTACACTGGCTGTTCTGGTTGCACAGTTCTGAAGCTCGCATGCAGTCGGGAGGTTCCCTCCAGCCGGGAGATCCCAGCGCCGACTCACACACACACACATCTGAAGCATAAACAGAAAGACAGCAACGGCAGAAAGTTAAAGTTTGCGCCAGATGGAGCACGTCGAGCGGCAGACCAGGTCCAGGTTCAGGCTACGGGTGGAGCTCAGTTGGATGTTTTGTTTAGGTTTCAGTCTAAAAATGATCCAGGGTCAGACCTAGTATTAAAAGTTGGCAAATGTTCTGCAAATAATTTGGAGTTATGTTCCAACGAAAATTCTGTGGATGCTGAACGGAGGCAGGGATCTATTGCTGTTATGAGGCTATGAGGTAATTATGAGGTCAGTCTTTCCGCTCTCAGTTCTACAAAGACGATTGACTTGACCAGTCCTGTTCAACGACATATTAATGAAAAATTATTGCAGCACACTTTTATTGAAGCACTGAAGCTACTGAGACAAGTCAAAACAGGGGACAATATTAACCTTCCTAGGAAAAAGACAGAGAAAATCTGGATCTTCTATTTAAAGGGTCTATTTCCCACAGACATGAATGAAGATCTATCTACTTATGAGGTTCAGTGAATGATTCTCTTTTGTATTTGTTTTACAATATATGTTACAAAATTAGGCTTTTGCTAAAGTACCTGTGATTACTATGTGGTTTTTCCTGTGATTTTTAACTCTACATTGCCTTGTCATTCTGGGAATGAACTACTTTAGATTTGTTAGGAGATGATAAGTTTAATGTTGATCCAGCGTATAATGTAACCAGAGCAATAACAACTATGTTCTGCCTTTGTTGCCTTATATTAAAAATATTTTAATAAAGTAGAAAAAAGACATGTTCAATGTAAAAATGCAGAATTATTAAAGCTTTAAGCTAATATAAAGTATTTCAGTGTAGGACTTATTGTTTAGGAGTTATTAGCCAAAGTGCAATATATTTTGCAATAGCGCCCCCTAGGTATTGGGGGATATGATTTTTCTTTATATAAGTAGTTGTAGGGGTTTTCTATCAGATTTCCCTTTTGGATTTTTTTCCAATGTTTTTTGTTTCCTCTGTTACAATTACAAAAAGTTTTATCACTTGGAGCCGGAAAGCCAATATTCCTCTCATTGCCTACTCTCCCCACTCCTAAAAAAGGATCCAAAGTTTTGTCTCTTGTTCCCCTGTTCTTCTTGCATTTTTAATCTTGAATTAAAACCTTCTTCTGAACAGCCAGGTAAAAAGGGTAATACTTGTACTTTCTCCAAAGGTTTTGATCAGGAGGGAATCTGTTCTGAGCTTTTTATGCAGGTATGTTATTTCCAGACTCCAAACAAAGGCAAAGTCTTACAGTACTTTACCTAAGCTGCAAAAATACAAAAATCACTACAATAGTCATACAAAGACAACAGATGCCTTCCTTCACCTCACAGTTCTTCCTTGTGCATCTGGCAAAAGCCAAAACAGACACCCACACAACTGGCTGACCTCTGTAGACGTAAATAACTTTCAGCAAATAGAAGTTTTACTGTTGGTTTCTGCCAGCAGCTCAGATCACTGAGCAGAAATCAACAGGCAGAAGTGGGGATTAATTAGCTCTGGAGAGAGCAACTAAATCTAAATCTAAATTCACCTTCAAGGTTACTGATGGTGGAAAACACTCAATTATGCAAATTAAACGTTGGTGCATTAAATAATTGATCAACATATCAACTGTGTCGTCAGTAAGGTGATGAGTTTTGACCCCAGCATCAATGACACAGGTTTACTTGGTTGACTGTTAAGGAATTTGCTCACTTTGCTGGCTCTGTTTATCTGTCATGTGGCATATTGCAGGCCACTTTGAGTTATTAATAATCCACCTTTCTGTCAATACTAGGAAATAATTATGTCTGTCTGAGTTACCTAACCAATAACAAGGTAATTGTCCATGTATATGCTCCAACACTCACTAATGTACCGACATTAGTGCAGTCTGGAACATGCTAACACACCCAGGACAGGAGTCACATGCGGCCTCTTCCAAAAACACTGCTGATAGCTGTGGTAGCCTACTGTCAAAGAAGTGTGAAAATGGCTGAGGAGGATGATCGGCAAGAAGGAGTGGCCTTAAACGGTTCTACTACCACTGTGTTTTTTCATATTTTCCTACTGCTTGGAATGAAGGCGCTCTGCATTGTAGTAGACAGACTGTGGAATGTCAGCATACATGAAACATGTAATTAAACATGTCTTTTGGTGATATTGAAAGAGACAGCAATGGGCTTGTGACAAATGCCTGCTTCATTCACTGTGTGACACAGCGCCCCCTAAGGTGAGACAAGTGTTCAGAACCAGACACCACACATTCCACCGTGTCGTTACTCAGCACAGTGAACCCCTGCCTGGAAACGGTACAGTACTAACACATTTTTCAGTGGAACATAACTCCAAATTACTACCAGAAAATATACAATTTTGAGAATTGTTCTGTTGAGTGTCTCTAAAATACTTGACATGCTTTTGACTGGTGTTTGTAAAGCAGCCAATGGAGAGGCAGCGTTCATTTTTCTTTGTGCTGATTGGCTGTTCCTTCAAGAGCAGAGATAAGGAAGACAGTAGATGTTGTACTGTAGTACCAAGATGGTTTCCACTGTGTGTATTACGGTATATTTGTATATTTTGGTATGCTTGAACTACAAAAACAGACAAAAACAGCATGTATAGAGTCTACCGTATTCACAGATTTCAGCTATTCATGGTTCTTAACACCCATTAATTTCAGGATTTCACGGCACATATTATAATAATACTGTATAAGGCCAGGATGAAACCTTTAAGTATATTGCAAAAAACATTTTAAAAAATCTAATGTTTTAAGTCCCCAAATCTTAAAATACCTGCACTTCTATTTTGCCATTATCTCCTTCCATGATTGTATGGTCCAGGTTTTTTGGAGAGAAAAAATTTAAAAATAATAATTGAACAAAATTTCTAGGTTAAGGTTGTGCCAGAATGTTTACATAAAAAGAGTAAGTGCACTGAAAATTTCACCGATCTTCATTTAAACCAAGTGGGATTTAAGAACTATAGTATTCAATCATTCAGACACAGGTCACTTCAGAGGTAATACACCCCTGATAGTTACAGACAGAGCTACTGTGCAAGTGTGATATTTGTCATCGGAACAAGGTTGGACAGTAAATCTCAAGAGAGATATGCAGTAATACAAAGTCTATTTATGAGTTTTTAAAGCTACAGTCCCTCCACAGTGCCTAGCAAACGTAGTGAGGCCCATATTTTTTGGCCTTTTGGCGTATTGCAACCACAAGGAACTCTGACAAATGGTTGAGATCAAGAAAAAAGCTGTACATCATTGTAATGTGCCATGAGAAATACTTTGCCAGTGCTTTCTAGAACCACTATCTGTTGCTGATGTAACCACAAGTGTCTTACTACAAATTGAACATTGACTCTGCTTTATTCCTGGTCATCATGATGTTCTTTGTTTCTCTACTGTTTTTTAAAGAACCTCTGAGGCCAAAAACAGAACATTTTCCTGTACTCTGACTTTAATTACACAGATAGACTCTGTTCTTCAGCTGGTTGCATCTGGTTTTGTATGTGAAACTCAGAGCAAAAGCACACAACCTTTTTACTAGAAAAGGATTCTGAATATGACCTCATTCTTTTTCTTCTGTTTCGGAGTTTTGCACTAAGGTTATTGCGCAGGATGAGTTGTATGGTGTGAACATAGTTTGGTACAGCAGGCAGTTTCCAAAGCAGCCTACAGTCAATAAAAACAGTGAGTAACCAGACATACTTAATGTCATACTTACTGTGTGGCTGAAACACCATTACTCCACTTGGCATGTCACTAGTTCTGCCCTCTAGACATGTCAGCTTCTTGTAAATCAGTGGGTGGTCTGCATGTGTGACCAATTATATCTAAATGAGACAATTTCTTCTGGTGGTTACACTTAATCTTTCTTTTTTTGCCAGTAAACATCCATCATCCATCCATTTTCTGTTCACCCTTGTCCCTAATGGGGTCGGGAGGGTTGCAGGTGCCCATCTCCAGCTACGTTCCGGGCGAGAGGCGGGGTACACCCTGGACAGGTCGCCAGTCTGTCGCAGGGCAACACAGAGACATACAGGACAAACAACCATGCACACACACACTCACACCTAGGGAGAATTTAGAGAAACCAATTGACCTGACAGTCATGTTTTTGGACTGTGGGAGGAAGCCGGAGTACCCGGAGAGAACCCACGCAGGCACAGGGAGAACATGCAAACTCCATGCAGAAAGACCCCGGCCGGGAATCGAACCCAGGACCTTCTTGCTGCAAGGCAACAGTGCTACCAACTGCGCCACTGTGCAGCCTGCCAGTAAACATGTTTATTTAATTTTGCAATCTGTTGTAAAATCTGGAGAGGTGAAGACCTCCGCTCCCTGACGGAGGCAAATTCGAAAACGGATCATAAAAGCAGCTTTTGAACAGGTTCTGTAGCGTTGCATGTTATGTTATGCAAAATCTCAGGAACATTTTTCAGTTTTTACAACTAAATGCCAAAAAACAGCATTATGATTGATTTGCTAAGTGGTAGTGTGAAATCTGCTGAGTGATGTATTTGATAGTTTGGGTTTTGGGGGTTTTAATGAATATCTAACCTACTACACCTGAGATTTATGGAATAAAAATAAGAAAATATGTATAAATTATTTCCTCTGAGAAAAATCTAGATTTTATTTGTGTTCTTTCTCTATTTCAAAACCATCTGCTAATCATCTAATTCCTTTATAAGTGACCAGTTGGTGTTCTGTCTCAGGGTTCCTCATAGGTAGGGCAGGTGACTAGCTGTGGTCAGCTGGTTTTAACAAGGCTAACAATCATTCTGTGGTTGGTTGAGCATCAAAATAATACACCTACTAATAAATTTCCTCATTCAGGTTGTAAAAATGATCTATGACTGGATTTGTTTTTTATTGTACAACAGGGCAATAAAGGCCCTCTGCTGGAGCGAATGGTCAACAACATCAAACAATGGCTATTAAACGGCACTCAGGATCGTTTAGGAGAAAACCACAGCAGCAAAGATTTACGTTTCAATACTTTGTTCTCAAAAAGATAACTCTTTTCAGTTATTTTCAGTGTTCTTTAAGTTTAAAGAGCATTTATGTAATCTGTAAGATGTGTGAGATGTGACATGCACTGGAAAATCTGAATAAAAAAGTTTTTTAAAAAAAAGTTTAAAGAGCATTTAATATGCTTGTTTAATGTCTCGTGATCATCCTGTATAATTTGATGATCTGCTGCAGAATGAAATAATCCACCCAACGTGTAAATTAGAAGGAGTTCCGCGACTGCAAGATCAGATCAGATAAACTTGTGTTGCCTCAGAGAGAGAGAGAGTCCAGCTGGGAATGATGCGCTCAGATTGTCTTGCAAATACAAAAGAGCAACAAGACATGGAGATAAAACTGAAGTGAAACCGGACAAAGAAAAGCAAGACAGACTAAAAACGGAAATGCTGCCCAGTAATTACACAGAATGGAGAAATAAGAAAAAGAAAGTTTCTTTCAAACAGTGAAGCAGTTTGCTTAGACAGGAATCATGTTTGTCCAACAAGCGCGTTGATTTAATGCAATAACTGCAAATATTTTCAGTTGATTTTCTACCAGTTTTCTGAAGTGTCACAGTGCTTCCAGCCCACATATCTCCACATAGAACAGCCTGCCACTGACACGGCAGGCTGCCCCCCACTGAACCCGTTCACACAGGGCTGGTGGGTGACATCTTAATGGGTTTAATGTTCCTCGTGGAAAGGGAGGGCTGAGGGGGAGACGGACCAAAGTGCACGCGGGCAAGACCCAGTGCCCTCCGGTGTGTGTGCGCGTGTGTGTGTAGGCGTGTGCACGCGCCACTTGTGTACTCACCCAACACAAACACCACAGAGATGATGTTAATCAGGAACATGTCGCGTCCGGCTGTAATCCCTCTGCTCAGTTTGCTGTACTTCTTTTTCACCTTTCTCTTCTCTCTCTTTCTGTCTGTCTACTCGGGCTCCGCTGACATGGTGGAGCGAACGCAGCCTGGATCCCCGAGCCGACCCCCCTCCGACTCAGAGCAGCGCAGGACTGATGGCTCGGTCCGTCACGGGGCGAACATTCCGCTGAGCTCCTCGGGAATCCGCTGAGAAAGACCCGGGAAAGACTTTGACCGTTCCTGTTAGAGCGTCCACGCGCTGCCCCCAGCCAACTTTTCCAGGTGGTCTGTCTGTCAGTCTGTCTGTCGGTGTGAGTTTGGACTGTCTGCCTCTTCCTTTCTTAGGCGAAGTCTTACAGAACGCACCGACAGAATGTCTCTGTTTGACTTGAACCTCCACGCGCAACTCCAAAGCAGCACGATGCGCTCTGGCACGTGCGTCTTGTATCCACTCCAGCTGCCTCGTGGGTCCACTGGCGCAAGCAAACCGGGCGCGTGCGACTGCTGCTGAGGAACCTTCAAACGGCCCCGCTCCTTCCCTCCTGACACGCGCAGATACACTTAGAAGGGCGCGTGCCAGAGTCTCTCGCTCTCTCTCCTTTTCCAGGTATCCAACAAGCTCCTCGCGCACGCAATGACTCCGCGTGATGAGTCAAGCGTGCAATATGAGATGTATGGAAGAAAAAACAACTATTTCATTAGAATCTGGTTTTCCTGTGCAATTATCTATAGGTTTTGTGTGTGTGTGTGTGTGTGGGGAGGGGGGGGGGGGGGGGGGGGGGGGCGGTGTGTGTGTACGTTTGTTTCTAATACCTTGTGGGAACCCACATGTTTGCGCAGCTATCACAACGTAGTATATGTCAGGAAAATGGGGTGTGTGGGCGCGGGTGGGTGGGCGTGTGTGTGTGAGAGAGAGTCTTTAAAATTTACATTTGTAGAAATTAACTTGTGGTGACCTTCTGGTGATCTAAACCAAATTCTATTCTATTCTATAGAATAGAATCTATTATTTTTAGAATAGAATGGATTTCTATTCTATTCGGCCTAAACTACTGGCCCAGTAGTTTAGGATGGGCCAGAGGTGAATATATTGAAGTGCATCTTTCTCTTTAAACACATGTAGAAGAATATCATATTATATCACATCACATATCATGTCATAAAAGATCTGAAGTTCAAACTTTCTGGTCACGGTGACTGTTGTCAGAACAGCCTCTCCTGGGGAAGCTGGAGACAACAAAAACTTTCAGTGGATTATTCTGAACTCTCATAGTTCTGAAATTATAGATTTTTCATGGAATACTTTGTCCATATAAAATGGATAGGAAGATTAGAAATTTATGAAGTGCAGCCTAACTTTAGAGCAGCCTATACACTTTGTGGAAACTGTCACCATAAACCCAACAAAGCGGGCATGTTTTTGTGGAGTATGGACATAGCTGAAAATCAAAATGTTTGGAGAAAAGAATGAAAGAGCATGTCAGGGCACAAACACCAAGCATGAAATTGAAGCTTTGAAGGTCCCTGTGAGGACAGCATGACCTTCATCATTCATAAAAGGAAGAAGTTCCTACAATGAGCTCAGCAGAGTTGCAGTTCCACCAGGCATTAGCTAATTGCCGCTGCTGCTAGTGTGGAGGAACTGAGTGGAGAAGGCATGTTCTGTGTGTGTATGTGTGTGTGGGGGGGGGGTGCTTGATCCTGTTGTTCCACCTGTATTTCCCCTCTGTGGGACAATAAATCCTAATACTATTCTATTCTATTCAAAAAGGAACATGGCCGCCCATCTGGAGTTTGTCAAAAAGCACCTGACTGTAAGAAACAAGATTTGTTAGTCTGATGAGAGTAAGGTTGAACTCTTTGTGAATGCCAGGAGTCATGGAGGAAACTCCACCATCCCAACAGAGAAGCATGGTAGTGGCAGCATCATGCCATGGGGATGTTTTGAAGCAGCAGATCAGTCAGAACAGAATGAAAGATGACTGCAGAGATGTCTGGATCAGTAAAGTAATAAGCAAAGGCTGTGAATTCTTACATAAAAGGAATTTTATCTGTATTTTCATAATTACTATAATAATGGAAGAGTTCAACTCTGTAGTAGTTATTTTTTCAGTTAATTTATATGCGTTCTTGTGAAATTAAATAAGCTGCTTCTAGCTATAGTCGGCAACAACAGTTCAGAAACTAACGTCGAATTGAAGGGATTATTAGCTGAATGTTATTCAGAGCAATACGCAGTCTTTGATGTGTGGGTTCACCTTACTATAAGATCCTGGGTTTATTAGTGATTTCTTCTCTCCTTCTCTTTTTGTCTCTGTAGTTGAACATCATCACCCGGAAGAGATGGAGATGAATCGACAATCAGGTTTATCATCCCAACATGTAACATTTAAATTCATCTTCGGTCCAGGATCACCTCTCAGAGGAGAAGGAAAAACATACAAAAGCCCAAAAAGACATGCAGCACACAGACAAGGTAATCACTCTTGTGCCTGTAGGGAATAGAAACACTGCTTACAGGACTGACGGATTGCCTGTAAAAATCCTACAGATGCATCACTCTTCATTAGTCCTGAAAGGAAAACTTAGCAATGTTAGACTCCGAAGTAATGGGACACTGTGCTGTTATGAAAATACTACTGTACCAAAAATCATATTTGATTGTAGATTTTTTACATCGTTTGGGACATTGATAACAATACTGTATATGGAATCTCAAATAAGAAAAATTTGATGAAGAAAAGGAAAATAAAGATTCTTTAAAGCCCATTATTCAGTGTCTGATAGAGCCATATATATATTGGACTACTGAAGGAAACCTTTGTGTAACTCTGTAACACAAAGGTAACTCAATGTAACACTCTGTTACATTGAGCTTCACATTGAGCCACCAAGAAAAATGTAAAATAATAGAGGGAGGACGTTGAATGCTCCCGGCCAAGAAGCATCTATGAGGGGCTACAACACAATCTATGTACGGAATATAGTCAAATAAATCACATTCAAGTCAGTTCAGTTTATTTAAATAGCACCAATTAAAACAAATGCTGTCTGAATGCATTTCACAAAAAACCTTCAATTCAATCATACACACAACATACAGTATATTCCAATTGATCCTAGTCATCAAATATACAGCATGCTCAATTAATTATTCAAAGTAAATTAAAAAGTTTCTATGGAAACCAAGCAGATTGTGCTACAAAATCATTGATAACAAGAATGTGGGTAGTACCAGTTACATTTATCTGAGTAATGATTTAATGCACAGTCCATTTTATTTGTTCCTGAGTAATGTTGTTTCAGTTAATGAAACCAGCGCTGATGAATCTCTTTGGTAACTTCAATGTAGAAAGAAAAGACACAGTCATATTTAATTAATTATAATGTAGGATGATAATATGTCTTTAGACTCCAGATATTGGAAACAGATTCTAAATTTCTGCACACATGAGCTAACGTTTATGCTAGTCTGATGATAATTACTCAGCATTTTCTACATGTCAATGTTTACATCATTATTGCTCATTCAGTATGAATAAACAACACGTTAGAAAAGTTACATAAACATTTGTTTATATACTTATATGAAACAAAAATCCAATTTTCTGTGCCCCCTTAAAAAAGCTATCAAATGGAGGCGGGTCTGCAGGTTCATCACACAGTCTGGTAATGACCAATCAGCTAAAAGAAGTTGGTGAAGCAGGGCAGCATGTGAAACACATCGGGTCATCAGAACCAAGACTGAGAAGTGTTGGACCCAGGCAAATCAAGTTCTCTGCAAAACAGTAAATGTTCCAATCCTTCAGCTTCAGCTTCCATTTTGGTTGACATTCTAGTCCATGAATAATTTCTCCTGAGTCCATCTGCACAGCTCATGACTCAGAGCTTCACATCAATTAAAACAAGACTCAAAAGTGTGACACAATAAAAGCATCCCTGCTGCTTTTTCATGCATATTTTTAGCTAATATAGCAATTAAATTGTTTGAGACGTCAGCAGGTCTACCTGGACCCCATGTGCATTGCTCATCAGCTGGCCACTCAACATATGAAAGGTAGCACTGAGTTGAAATCCATTTTTTATTTTGTCAAAGCGCTCATTTGACACAGAGATTCTCACAGCGTGACCCCAAAAACCTTTCATTGCGCATTAGGTTTCTGGCCATTACCTCTAAGTTCAGCATGCTCTGGATTGTACATTAATATTCCTTTAATTGACTCATTATTTAGTCTGCTGCCAAGAACAGCTCACTCTGGCAACATTATACACAACCATTCAGTGACTCCATGAAACACGTCATATAAATCGATTACACAGACCCCCCCCCCACACACACACACACAGACTGATGTTTACAAGTCTTAGGTTATAGTTAATGAAAACATATTTAAGATAAAAAATATTATTTCAGACAAGTAAGGGAAGCAGCATCAGAGCCAGTGACTCTAATAGACTAGACAAAATCATCAGGAAAGCTGGCTCTAAGGCTGGAGTCCCTGGAAACTGTGGTGGAGAGGAGGACACTGAAGAAGGTTCTGTCTATTATGGACAATAAACAGCACCCTCTCCACAACATAGTGGACAGACAGCAGAGCACCTTCTCACATAGGCTGCTCCAGCTCCGCTGTCGTAGGGACAAATACAGGAAATCCTTCCTGCCACATGCCATCTCACTGTACAATAAAAGCTAAATCATAGTTCTGCACTAATCAGTCCAATTTTGCACAACTGCACTGTGGCACACTTGCTGTACATATATTTACATATACATACTGTATCTGCATTTTTTTAAATCTTTGCAAGGACTGCTCTAAGTTGCTTTTTATATTGACAGCATGTTATATTTTATTTTTATTTTTTTATTTTGTCTACAATTGCTACTCAGTGGTGGTTGTTGTGTGTCTTGTCTCTACGCTGTAACTGCGAAGTAATTTCCCTGCTGGGATGAATAAAGTAATTCTATTCTATTCTATTCTATTCTATTCTATTCTAAGTAGAAAAATCCTTTCAATAAAGAAATGTGGGCTTAGTATAAAGTATGTTCAATGCCTGTTTCAAACGTACTTTTAATCTAATAAACAAGCCTCGTCAGAACACATTCTCGACCAAATAGCTCCAAAATATTCATGCACACAACTTGTGGAAAAGCATGGTTAAAAATAAATCCTCCAGCTAAACGTATACGCAAACAACAAACACTTAATGCAATATATAAAATTAGAAACCCCCACACAGGTGAACTAACAGATAATCCAGAGGAAATAGACGGCATTTTTCGAGAATATTATGAGAAACTGTATACACAACCTGAATTTGCACATGAGGAGGAAATGAGAACCTTTTTAAATGCATTAGACTTACCAACAATTGGCAAACTACAAAATGAGGCACTGACAGCAGCAATCACAACAGAGGAAGTGAAACAGGCGATAAATACATTAAAAAATAATAAATCGCCAGGCAGTGATGGATACCAGGCAGAGTGGTACAAGATGTTTAGAGAAGAGTTGACGCCAGTACTTCCAGCTTCTTTCAATTGGACACTCAATAACAATAAAATACCTCCATCATGGAGTGAAGCTATCATCTCAGTCATCCCAAAACAAGGAAAAGATCAGGAACACTGTGGCAATTATAGACCAATTTCATTGTTAAACGTAGATTATAAAATATACACAACCATTATTTCTAATAGATTAAATACCTTTGTAACAGAATTGATAGAGGAAGATCAAACAGGATTCATGAGGACGTCAAACTCATGATAATATTAGAAGAGTTCTACATATAGTAGATCAAGCGCAGCTGAAGAAACAAAGTACCTTACTAGTAAGTGTTGATGCAGAAAAAGCATTTGATTTAGTAAATTGGGAATTTCTATATAAAACATTAGAGCGATTTGGATTCAGTAATAAATCAATACAGTGTATAAAGATATTATATCATCACCTCACAGCGAGAATTAAAATAAACGGAAGCCTGACTGACAAATTCAACATACAAAGATCAACCAGACAGGGGTTCTGTCTGTCACCTACACTGTTCGCCCTCTTTATAGAGCCTGTGGCGCAGGCAGTACGACAAGACGATAAAATTAAGGGAGTTATAGTAAATGGAGAGGAACACAAAATGTGGCTTTTTGCAGACGATGTAATAAGTTTCCTTGAACAGCCAAATGAATCGCTACCAGCGCTGATGAATCTCTTTGGAAAGTATGGTTGTCTTTCAGCATATAAAATGAATGTAACCAAAACACAAATTCTAACACTCAATTACATTCCATCAAAAGAAATTCAGGAAACATTTCCCATCAAATGGAATATGAAGGAAATTAAATACCTAGGGGTTAACATTACCAAAGGGTTATCTACACTGTATAAAGCAAATTATGATAAAATAAGCCAAGAGATACAAAAAAATATAGATAGATGGACTACTTTGCCCTTGGATCTGAACTCAAGAATTGAAATTATTAAAATAAATGTGCAAGCAAAACTTCTATATCTGTTCCAATCATTACCAATAGAGGTTCCTCAAACACAATTTGCGATCTGGGACAAGATAATATCAAGATTCATTTGGGGTGGCAAAAAACCTAGAGTGAAATATGAAATCTTCAGCTACCAAAAGACAAGGGGGGTATGGGTCTCCCAAAATTAAGGGAGTACTTCTGTGCAGCTCAGCTCAGACATGTCATATGCTGGTGCACACCAGACTACATAGCTAAGTGGAAAGATATGGAGAAAGAGTTTTGAGGATACCCAGTTCAAAGTGTTATTGGGGATGAAGATAGATATGAGAAGATCAAGAAATACATGGATCCAATTACAGTGTTTACACTGGAATTGTGGTTCAAAACATTAAAAAAACACAGGATAAAGAAAGAAATGAAAATGCTCAGGTGGGTAGCATATGATAGTGATTTCAAACCAGCAATGTATGATAAAGGGGTCAAACAATGGATAAGCAAAGGGGTCACAGGATGGTTTACCCTTCAGAAAGATGGGGAGCTGGAGAGTTTTCAGAAAATGAAGGAGAAGTATAATTTAGATTAACATGAATTTTACAGGTACCTGCAATTGAGAGACTATTATAAGACAGAAATCAGGTGGGATCCCTCTGTGCAAGTGAATGGGGTGATTAAAATTGTGATAAATTCATTCAGTGGAACAAAAATTAAAATAATCTCTACTCTATATCAAAAACTGATGACGAACAAACATTCAACTAAGTACATAAAAGAAAAGTGGGAATCAGAGCTTAACATGACAATTTCAGATGAAGATTGGTTGGATATGTGGAAAACACATCAGATATTCACCAATTCGCGGATATGGAGGGAATTCACATGGAAAAATCTAATACGATTTTTCATCACGCCTAAAGTCAAGAATAGATATAAGGACACAAACATGGGGTGTTGGCGGAACCGTGGATCAATGAACGCAGATCATTCTCACATATTCTGGTACTGTCCTAAAATTGTTCAATTTTGGAAAAATGTACATGAAACTGTGAAGAAGATTCTGGGATATGATATTCCTATGAATAGTGTGGTACTATATCTTTGCAATTTCAACAATATCAAAGTAAGTGTAAAAGACAGGTATCTGATTAAGATATTGTTAATAGCTAGCAAGAAAGCTATTACGAGGAAATGGAGAAAGGCAGACCCTCCTTGTCAAGAACAATGGACTGGAATAATAGAAGAAATCTAAATAATGGAAAAACTGACACATCGTTTGAGACTTCAACAAACACAAATAGAAGAAACGTAGATGAAATGGACAGCATTCAAGACCAAAGACAGCGACAAAAATAAAGAGCAGGCAAACTAGACGGGACAAAGGTCAAATAGAGGAATAGCTCCCAAGTTAAAGTTTTATGTTATGTTATGTTGAATGTGAAGTGTTCATGTACATTGCGTATGTAAACAAAAGTGAAAAATACTAATAAGAAGTTAAATGATAAAATAAATAAATAAATAAATCCTCCAGCTGCAGCTGACCCACAACACTGCTGCTGGAGTTCTGACTAAAACCAGGAGGATAGAGAACATCCCTACACTGAGAGAATAGACTTTAAAATACTGTTAGTTTATAAATCACTGAACGGCTTAGCGCCACAATACATTAAAGATCTGATGTTGTCGTATCAACCTTCCAGACCCCTCAGATCTTCTGGTCCTGGTTCTGCTCAGCATCCAGAACCAAACATGGAGAAGCAGCATTCAGCTACTATGAACCACAAATCTGGAACAAACTTCCAGAAAACTGCAAGAATGCAGAAATACTGAGTTCCTTAAGCTCAAGAAACAATTCCATTTAGAATTACCTTTGATTCACAGTAACTAGAAAATAGATTCATTCTCACCTGGATTCCAACTCATCATTACTTCTCATGTGGAGCATTTGAACTGCCTTGTGCGATACAAAAACACAGGCGCCCCTCACTTTGGGACAGGGTAGGTCTGGAGCACATGACCTTCTCCAGAATGACCTCTCCAGTGGGTCCGGTGACCTCTGGGCCGCCCTTCAAAGACTTCTCTTCTGCTTCGTCTGAATTATGTTCTTTGTCATCATTCTTACATCTCTGTGTTTTCTCTGTGGTTCTCACTTTTTGTTTCCACCAGTTCTTTCTTTAATTACCACTTCATATCATTCTGTCTATCTCCTGGTCAAACTGAGACTCATAACCAATCTGCATGAGCAAGAATTCTAGCTATCTTATACAGGTTCAAATACTTATATGATTTTCATAAGGAGTTTTTTTTGCTGAATTTTGTTAAATTAAACTACACAATAGCTATTACTGGCTGTTTCTTTATAGGTGAAAACAAAAAACAGATCTGGGATGAAATACAACTCAAACCCCTAACACCCCCTCCCACACACACACGCGCACACACAACACACAAACTGGTCTGAAACCTTTTATCAGTGAGAAAGCATAGCAAAGCTATAACCTGGTATTGAAATGCGGTTTAGAGTGCAGCATATTTACATGTGGGAACATGTTGGAAAGCAGAGCTTGAGATCAGAGGCAACAAGGACTTTTCTTCTTCTCATAAAATGGATCATCCATTCATTTTGAGACGTGTTCATCCAACCAGCAGAATTCTGCAAAGGGCTGCATCCAACTCCCTCATTAACTCAAATTTGCCTCCACAGATCAAAGGAGCTACAGCACAAACTCGGAGCTCTGCATCAGCCGGTACAAATACTACATATTTACATGGAGCAAAATAAATAAATAAACTCTGTTTTTTAGTCTCTCTTTCTATTTTAAGAGTCGATGCAGCAGAAGCAGAACCTTCTGTTCTGGTTTTAATGAACCTGAGGTGACACAGATCCTGACTCTGAATTTATAGGTTCATTGCTTTCGCCTCAGGAGAGGATCTAAGCAATTAGCTGACTTTCTGATATATGTTCACTTCCTGTGACAACATTTGAATCTCATTACAGAAAAGGGAATTTGTTACACGATCATGTGAAACCTTTCTGAAAGTAAGACAGGCTGGATGCAAGGCAGAGATTTTCAGAGTCCTACTGAGGAGTGCATCTGTTTTATGATCATGTTCAGTGTTGTGCGAATGAATACACACTGACTGAAGTTTTTCACATCTTGTCGTAACAATCCTAGAAGTTGACTGTAATTTTATGCGATAGGCCAAAACAAAGACGTACGTGGCAGAAATAGGAAATCAGGCATAGTTTTCCTTTTTTTTTTGACCAAGAAGAATCTGAAAATTGTGGTGTACATTTTTCATACAGCCTCCACTTGCTGCAATTACAGCTGAAAATCATATGAAGCTTTTACTAGTTTTGCATCTACACCAAAACCTTTCTTTGCAAAATAAGCTCAAGCTCTGTCAGGTTATCTGTGAAGAGCAATTTTATCCCAGTTGTTTCATCTTCAGGGCCCTTTTGTCTAATATCTTCCTCAGATTGCAACACTTAATAGTCACAGCTATGCAGATGGTACAAAGCTATACATTTGCCACTGCAGTTTAGTTTTTCTTACTTGCTTGTCATCTTATTTATTTATTTATTTATTTATTTATTTTTCTAATCATGAAAATCACTGTGGAATGTCTTGATGCTGAAAATGTGCTGTACAATGACTGGGATAAAATACCAGAGAGCGAAAATAGGTTTGAGTCTTAAAACATTTTTTACTAACTGAAAAATATGGCTCCTTGATAATCAAATATGCTGGTACTGGTCATGGGATTCTGATTTTTATTCATTTTTTTGGTTTATTGTTTGTATTGTGGTGAACCTTTGTGCTAGAAGGTGTTTGATTCTTTTTAAAATTGTAATTTATTATGTTCTTTTTAGATAAAAAATGCTTTTATCTATCATTATTATTCTTTTGTTTTTGGAAGTGTCTATATTGCATTGTAATATAATGTATTTGTATTGATTGTAGCTTGAGGTAGTAACTCTGGCGCATTATGTGATGTGCATTGTCCCTTTTGTAATAAATAAACAACAGCATCATGTTATGACCTGTATTCTGCCAGGTTTCTATAAGTTTTCTGTGGATCCGTTCTGCAGCTCTGCTGCAAGTCACAGCCTGAAGCAACACATTGACTGATGCCAGATTTCACACATTAACACTGGAGGATCTTTTTTTATTCGCGTTTGGCTTGGCTTCAGCACAATCACCCTTACATCACAAGACACAAGAGGCGCTTGATATAACAGCTCCCATGAAGACGGGGCTCTGGGTTTACATCTAAACAGACCAGAAGAAGGTTGAGAAAGCAAAAGAGAATATTATTACCATATCCAATGGGGAGAAGATCTGTGTTCGGAATTCATATGAGCAAAAGGAAAATAATGGATGAAACTCAGCTTCAGACCAAAAATGTTCCTGTGTCTGTAATTAAAGTGGAAACAAGATGCAGTCTGCTGGGAAATCACTTTTACAAGAAACTCTCAGGATTAGTCTGCCATGATTTCCCTCTCATCAAACTTCCTGTTTCACGCCCTCCTCTTGTCCACACTCACTCCTTCCTCCCATTTTACACTTCTCCTCTCTGATTGCAGTTTTCTCCTTTGCCACAGCTCTTTTTCTACATCCAAGTACATATTTTCTCTAAAGCTGACCTCTTTTACCTTGGTCTCCTGGTACTAATTCAATTAAGGAAAGCACTAGAAAAGGCCGTTATAATTAACACTGATTAATGAGGTGAAGTCAGAGGATACATCAGTGATCGCGTGATTGGACAACATTAGTCTGAGACAATTAATGTGAATCATACCCACATTAGTTGGAAGGAGAATTGGTGCTTGATGTGCAGCGAGTGAAGGCCAAAGGTTTACATTCTAGTAAACACAATTCAAATTGTTTCATCAGAACCAACAACAGGACCATGTGTGTGTGTGTGTGTGTGTGTGTGTGTGTGTGTGTGTGTGTGTGTGACGGACCTCATGGGGAGTCTGTAGTCCCATTATGTTCATTTTTATTACACATTCTGAGCTGTTAGTGCAGATCCAAAGTGAACTGTTGATGATCTGTAATACAACTAGATAAATATGAAAACTGCAAAATAGGAAAACTTTGAAAAGTAGGGACAAGACAGGAAACCACATTGAGCTCAAAAGAACAAGATGAGAAACAATTTTAACATAACTTTCAGAAAACTTAGCATCTCAGATTTATGGTTCAAATAAGGCCTTCTTGCTGCATTTTAAAAGTTTTTTGAAATAAACTCAATAAATTGATGTCTATCTTTTTTTAATATCTCTTTAAAATTCAGTCAAAACAAATCATTTTTTCAGGAGAATACATGCTAACCGCAATTAGCTCGTGAGATAGCAGCGACGTCAACAAGGAACATTGTGATATTTGAAGTCTTGTACATTGCAAAAACACAAAATCTGACCAAATATTTTTGGTCTAGTTTCTAGTGCAAATATCTCAGTTCACTTGAGATAAGACAAAACTCACATAGAAGCAACTTTTCAGTTTGGTGTAGGAACCTGTTTTGACTCAATCATTTCTTAATATTGAGGGAAAAGTACCAGTTCCATTGGCAGATTATTTAACTTATAACATTGGAAAAATGTCTTGTTTTAAGTGAAATAATCTGCCAAAGGAATTATTGACTTCAAACAAGCTCCCATTTCTTGCTGAAAAGTTACTTGTAAGTTAGTTTAGCCTTATTTCAAGTGTACTAAGATATTTGCACCAGAAATTAGGTCAAATATCCTCATGTGTTTTTGCAGTGTATAACAAGATCTTGTTATCCCTTTAGTAAAATGGCGCATTATCAACAAGCAATAAAATAAAAAAACATATATAAAAATCTGAAATTCTCATATGTACATCACAGTCTGATGAGAGAGGCAACAGATTTTAGAGTTTGGCAGCTGTGACTCAAAGTGCCTTATTATTATTATTATTTCTAAGCAGTGATTGGGAGTGAAAGCACAATACAGGTGAGTTCAATTTATTCACGTAGAGAAGAGACACATTTAACAAGTCAGCCTAGACAATTTTATAAATGCAGTACTAACTACATCAACATACAAGGAGAGTAACAAGAGTGAAAATAGCAGATTGAATCAAAGCAATCAGTAAAGCTGTATGTCAAATCACAGGCATTATTGAAATACTCATGTTCCATATAGCAATCAAACAGGAGCTCTGGGGTCAATAATCATAAGGATAAGTGAAGTCAAGTTTATCTGTATGGCTCATCTCAGCAACAAGCCAGTTCAAAGTGCTTATGATATGGTAAAACCATAAAACAAGAACCAATTATGAAACAAGCAATAATAATCTTGTTCCTGGCACCACAAGAACAGGCAGCCTGCTGCAGCAGCTCTCCGTGTTTTTCTTGTTTTTTAGTCTATTTTAGATGTGTTGTGTTTCTGTGTTTTCCTGCTCTTTTATACACACAATGGAGCTGACTATCTGGACAGATATTTTTTCATTTTCTTGCTTTTTACAGATTTTCTGTTTGGAGACTGCATGAGCGGCCACACTGTTTACTACAGGTGGATAGCTCTGATTCAGCAGTCACTAAGGTTTGTGACTGCTGGTGACAGAGGAACAACTGGAACTAGAGAAAGCAGCCTATTCCTCTGGCCCTCACTGCAAGTAACACACTAAATCGATTTTTGTTGTGCACATACATACATTTGTTTTGAAGCACAAATCTGATAAGTCTGATCAAAATTGATATAGCGACTGCTTATTTATCTTTGCACACTCCTACTTAAATCTCAAAAGGTATTTAAGATTTTAAAATATGCAGAAGAATGGAATAGAATGTAAAATATTTCTACTTGAAAGAAAGCTGCATTGCCACACCTACAAAAGTAATGACTGAGTCTAAATGCAGCCAGTTTACATTGTAAAGAGAAGGGATCTCATCATCGAGCCCTGAGGATTCAGAGACCGGTGATAAACAGCGACTGTTCTGGATGACACAGAGAAACATTGACAGTAAGGTCAAATTCAAACCAGAATGTTGTGTAAAATAAGAACTGAAGGCTGTTCTGAAGCTCTAGCTGAGTCATGTACCACAGACAGCTGACCCATCTCAGATGAGCAGATATTGGTAATGCAAAGGCTGTTCAGCCGAGAAAAGACACGTTTTGAAACTGACCTTCTGATAACCACAGATAACAACCAAAGAAGTGAAACTCGTTTCAACTTGACACGAATTCAATCTAGGTTCAATGAGCAGAGGTTTTGCTTGAGGGCATCATCCATATTTAATTAAACAGAGCATATTCTAGACAGATAAGCTGAGTATTTATAGTTGATTGCTGTTACAATCTATGTAAAAAGGGAAAAGCGCTTGGCAGAAATCTTTACAGCTGAACCTGTAAGAGGGACTTAAGTCATGCTTTCAGTGTGCTCAACAGTGTGTTGGCAAGATGAGTTTTGGAAGGACAGACAGTGGAGTACTAAAGAGTTGACAGGCTGGAGTTTGACTTAAATCAGTAGCTGCGGGTTTTTCACAAACCGCTTTTGATGGTTCACTCAACTGTTTGTAGGACAAAAGTGACAAAGTCGACTGAATATATAGAAAAAACGATAAATGGCCTGTTTTGCATAGCGCTTTACCAAGTGCAGAGGACTCCAAAGAACTCTGCATTCAGTCATTCACACACATTCACACACTGATCCTGGTGAGCTACATTGTAGCCCAGGGACGTGCGGTGAGGTTCATAGCTGGTGAGGCACTGTCTTAATCATCTTCAGATTTACAAATATAGACCCCCTGCATGTTATTGTTTATGTAAGGAAATTACGCGCATGTGGACAACGCTGGAGGGCAAAAAGACTATTTCCGTTCACTCAATCAAACTTGGACATGTAGATATTATTCATTTCGTGCTGTGCTCCGCAGCGAAGGGAAAAACCGTTAAAGTACAACTCAAAACCACGTCTTTGTCGCTCTCGGTATCAGCGCAGCTACGCGCAGACTCGTTGCCATAGCAACTGACAACAACGCCACAATAAAAAAACACTCAAATATTTCCCACGCAAAAAGCAGAACATTCAGTCTGTTGCAGTAGTATTGTTTTAGTATTATTTTGTGATTATTATTTAATTGCTGTGGTAAGAGGAGAAAACTATAAATATATCGCTGCACTTGACTTTACTGTATGGCTAGCTCCATGGCTAGCTCGCTTACAGTATCTTACTCTGCAGTTGTGGAGTCACAATGTCTGGGATCATGAGCGCCCCCTGCCATGAGGCAAGAGAACTGCCTGCCTCACTTCGTTTTTGATCGCTCTTCAGCACATGAAACACGTTACGCACACAGTTGGTGACAAAAAAAACACTGTACATTATATACATAAGCTAGATTATGGAAAATCAGTTCATACATTAAATGTTTTTCAGCCATTTTATTGGCGACGTACAGACAGGAGGAACATGCTCTCAGAATGGCAGCCAGTGCAGTTAGCGAGAGGTTGCGCAATCCCAGGTGAGGCTCAGCTCGCTGCTGCCTCACCAGCTTCGCTTCCGAGCATTTGAATGGGAAAATGCAAAAATTCAGCGATTTTGAAGAAAAAATAATCTGAACTTTTTTAAATTAAATGAAAAATAGGTATAGTACAAACCACAGGGTGAAAATAGCAATATAAATGATTTTATCATTATTATTTTTCCATGATTACAGGTGAGGCAGAGCCTCACCTGCCTCCCCTGACCGCACGTCACTGTTAGCCACAGCTGCCCCGGGCCAGTCTGACGGGAGTGAATACGAGAAACATGAGAAACGGCTAAATTGTGAAATTTGTTGACATTGCTATCATGAATCCAAATTTTTGCAGATGGTTGGGAGTCTCCCGCTGCGAACTAAACCACATTAATAATTCATGTGTGAGGGAATCTGTATATGGTATCTGTGAAATATGTCTTGTTTGCAATACAAGAAGCACAGCACATACTGCCCTTTGCATATTTTCATCTTGCACAGTGGCTCTTAGAAGTCTACATGTCTCTGATAAAACATCAGGTTCATGAAACCAGAGTGAATCATTTGCAAACATTTTTCACCTTTTATATGGCATGTAGTCAGGGGCGCAACTCCATATTTTTGAGGTGGATGCGAACATATCTTCGGCGCCCCCCCATATATCGAATGATGACTGAGGCCTGCTCTTGCTTTGAAATATCAGGTGTGCAGTCCAGTTCCACTGCAAAGTACTTAGAGGACTTGATCTTGGCAGATATTTTACTCAAAACACACTCTGATATTGAATCTAAAAATTCATTCTGAGTGCACCATGTCAGATATCCAGTGGTTTGTTTGGAGGCAGCCTTTCTAAGATGCTCTGCCAGTGTTACATCATATTGTGCTATGAGCTCAAGGATTCCCAGAAAATTTCCATTTTTAGGATTTCCTAACTGAGAATTTTTCCCCCTTAGTGGCAAGTTTCTCTCTGCAAGGAAAAGTATGCAGTCGATAACTCTAGTCAACACACTTCTCCAGTGTGCTTTTTCAGCTGCCATGGTTTTCTGCAGTTCACTATCAATAGTTTTACCTAGGCGTAAGCGAGATGCCATTTCTTTCCACGTCAGATAAGCATTTATGTCAGAACTACTGGTTTCATGGTGCTTCAGTGTTTTTGAAAGACATCGCCAGTTATTATACCCCTCCACAAGGCATGTGTCAAGAACTTTAGCTTCACCAAAAAGCTTACATGCAAAACAATAGACTCTGTTAGTATTTTTAGAATACAGTAACCAATCTCATTTAACTTTCTCTCCATTAGACAGTAAATGAAAACAGTGCTTTGGAAAAACACCTCTTATTCTTCTCTGATCTTGGATATGGACCATCAGAAACTTTCTGTGGGCCATTTACAACCATATACTGCCTAAATGTGTCCCCCATTTTCTGTGGTAAAGGCCATTCAGATGGTTCTTCTGAATAAAGCCTTGTCTCGGCTCTCTCCTCCGCAGCTCTGTGCTTCTCTCTCTCTTCATCATCTAGTCCTCTCTGCTCTTCCTCTCCCTCATCTGCACCTTTCTGTTTCTCGTGGTTGACTCACCATGACTGCCTGCACTAATTTCCCCAAAAAAAGAACACAATCAAAGATGGTCATCAGAAACTCAAACCATCGTGGTATATAGGTTTTTGTTGCTTTCCTAATGCCTACCTGATCTCATCACTTGTCTCCTCTATCACTGACCTCATGTCTGTCTCCTTCATCCCTTGTCTGTGGTGTTCTCCACTAAGTCATGTGGTCAAAAAAGCATTATTAGTTGTAAAAATTACAGATCTTACCGTTTTTAAAAATAATGTTTAAAAATTTGTGCTTGAGATGGACTAGTTGCTCCCTCACTTCCACCTGCATTAGACCAACCTGTTGCCTTCCCCTGTCTGTCCTGATTCTTCCTCTTTCATCATCTTCTCTTCTTTCTCTCCACCATCACAGGTGAATGACATCAATTTTGTGTTAAATAGGCTTAAAAAATACAGCAGTCAAACTACAATAGAAATTAAACTTTAATTTAAATCATCTCCTTGTTGGATAACAGTTACTGATTGGACATTACATCTGATCTGACTTATCAGATACATCACAACATCACTGTAGTGGTATTGAATAAGACATTTAAACTCAAGTGTCCCCCTGCCAAAAAGGTTGGTAAAATAGGTCACCAACCTTTTTGAGTTTAAGGGCTTTAGTGACTCTGATGACTAATTTGTCTGATACACACATGAACTTGAACAACTCATCTTTAATTAAAGAATCCATAATACATATGAGTGAAAAAAATGCACCCAGGAGGGCTAAGTGTTGGACCATAGCTGGGCACTGCCGCCACAGCAGCTTTAGCTTTCCTGTGTTAATATTTCCTGAGTTTTATTTCGGTCATTCTTACTTAGTGCGCGGTTATGTGTCTGTGACAGGTTTATGTATCAGATATTCATAGAAATACAAAACAAATCGCGTCCCTTAATGGTTTAATAGGGGAGGCAACTTTTAACAGCAAATATGGGACGATTCCGTATTAGGCTAGCTGCTAGCTTTAGCTAACTTGATTATTTACAGCCCTCCTGTCCTGCTAATACACTGACGGTACTTACCTACTATCTTTCAACCACATTGAAAGGCTTTTTTTCATCCCGCCAACATCTTTATCCTTCTCCCTTTTACTTTTTCTGTTTTGCGCCCCGGACAGCTTTTTTTTCTGCCGCTCCATTTTGTCAAGTGCACTACGAGTGGTAGTCTAAAATAAGAAAAATAAAATAAAATAAATAACGCGCCTGCGTACTCTTAGGGGTGCGTGCACAGCCACCTGCATGGGAGGAGCAGAGGGGCGCCTAATCAGTGCTGTTCCCCTGTTATTGATCATTTCATTCTGTTAATTATAGAAAATGCCAACAAGAAAAAAACATTTTTCGAGACGGGGTTTTGGCGCCCCCTCTAGTGCAGCGCCCCTATGCGTTGCATGCCCTGCATACCCACTTTTTGCGCCACTGCATGTAGTCTGTATAGCTGAAAATGTAAAAAAAGAGATCAAAAAAAGAGATGGTAACTTGGATTAAGTAGTGTGCATAGCCTTAAAATAAATCTTTGTTGAAGCATGCTTTAAATTAACTTTTAAATTAAATTAATTCAGTCCTCTCTAGTACACACTTAAAATCAGTTATAGTTAATATCAATAGCCTGTGTCCTACTCAAATCGTCCTTGCATTTGCTCATGGGCGTTCTTTAGCTAAAGTTTGCAGAGAACTTATACAAGATTAAAATAATCTCATCTTTCAAAGGTTTACAAAAAAATCTGCTTGGCATGAAAAGTGAAAAATGTGTTTAGTCCAGAACTTCTTTGGTGTAGCAATGCTTCTTTGGAATGAATCTACAATTGGAAAACCTGAAATTTGTGAGAAAACTACAAGTGACACATTTTCCTAACAGGTGCATCATATTCTGCCACATCCTGCCGTACAGTACGGTATCACATTGGATCTTATCATATATCATTCCTTAATAAAATATAGTTTTGTATCCACAGGTGGATGGAGCAGGAAAATGTTTTACTCAAAAAAGACGAGCTCTGCTTCAAGATAGTTTCATGCTAGTAAAAATAAAATTACCCAAGTAAGAATAAAATTAAAAAGGCTTATCAATTACTGAGTAACTAATCATGGCATTCGATTTATTATTTTGCAATGATTTCATCAGACAGACAACAAATGTAGAGTTAAATGCAAATTCTGAAAGACTAAAATGAATGAAATAATACAAGTGAACACCATCTATACAAACTATTTAAACAGAAGAAACTCCTTTCCAGGTTTTTTTATGTAAAACTAATTCAGAATAGTTTATGTTTCTATATTTTAGAACAGTGTAAAGTACCTTCAGTGACCATGTGTGGTGTTTACTGTATATTCACTTGAGCTCACTGCAGCATTAGAGCAAAAACGCTTGAATACAAACAGGAAATCTCACCTTGACATGAACTTTAAATCTGTATCTGCTTTTCATTCAGTGAAATTAAACATAGCAACTAGAGAAGCCAGGAATTGTACTCAAGCAAGAGTAGCAATCCTTCATAATAATAATAATAATAACAGATTTAAGTAAAACTACTCATAAAAGTACATATTTTTCCTCAAGGCTACTCAAATAAGTATAACTTAGTAATGCTAGTTAGTACCACCTCTGACTGTTAAAGAGTTCCAGCTGAATTTCTGTGATCTGAGTTACATTTTCTTGGCTTATGATGTTTTTATGGGATTTAGCAGAAACAACTAATGTGGACCAAATAACAATTGTTGATTTTGTTTCTGCAAACCTTCTAAGTGCTTTTTTTTTTACAGTTTGGCTAATAACGGCAATATTTCTTTTTTCAGGTATCACCTGATACCTGTTGATCAGGCATCAGGTGATACCTGGCCCAAACTAAAACCATTACAAGACTATTCTGAACAGTTTATTGCATTTTTGTCACTTGTACTGGAAGCTAATGTTTCACAGTGAGACAAAGACAAGGTTCACAAAACAAGGAGCAATAATAAAGTAATGAGCAAGCAAATTGAGTAAGGAGATTACATGTAAGCAGGAGTGTTGCTGGCTTACAGCTGCAGCTGCACAACTTAATGAGACATTATGTAGGTACATGATCTCCAGCTGGAGTCAGACGCTCCAACCAAACTGATTCTGCAGCTTTTCTGTCGCAGCTGGTTTTTTTCAGCTGACTGTGAATTGAAGGCAGCAACTTTCCAGATCCGCTTTCATTTCCCAGCGTCATCTCTCCATACGGACCCCCGTCACGTCCACACAGCGGGAGACGAAACGGCTGATGTGCCAGGTCACATCTGTATCGCGACGCTGGATGTCACTTCCTGTTACACACTGCTTTGTTCACTTAATGAAGCTGTAATTATATCTACAGATGTAGACATCCACTGTGCGGTTCTCTGCTTGTTTAATATCCTCTCTTGTCCCATCAGACTCCACCAATCTAATTTTCTTTGAAGTGAATCTAAAATCAAATCAAATAAATTAAATTTGAATGCCCAATTTATTCCTTCTTTGAGTAAGGACATCCTGTGCTGATGTGATTCTGTAGAGTTTCTTAAAGGTGAGGTGTATTTGACATGGTGGGACTCAGATTGTCGTCATCACATCCTCAGCTATGAGGAAGAAAAAGGTTTTGGCACAGATGTTTTAATGCTGTAGCTGTAAACCGTCATTTTAATTAAAGTTAAATGAAGGACTGATTTAAGTGTAGTTCAGTATTAGTTTTATATGCTGATTTAAGTCATAATTCACTTTTGCCACTTGAATTTTTTTCATTTTCCTGTGCTTCAGAGCATGTACTTAAATTACTTCTTTGATGCCAATAAAAAAGTTGGACATCTTGTCTTCGCACCCTGAGGCACCCTGAGGGTGCGAAGACGGCAAAAACAGCAAACCTTTTTATCTTTACATCTGTCCAGTTTTAACATCAAGTCTTGATGAATACTTTGTATTTTGGCACCACGAAGTTATCACTTTTTTTCTCTTGTTTGATTTGTTGTTAATTCACGAGCCTGGATTGTTTACCCAACCAACCCCAGGATTGCAGACAAAATGATCATCCATTTCCCAGTGGATGATCATTTCCAATCATCGTAGTGGTGAGTGGAAACATCCTTAGTTAGTACCGGAGCTCCTGCTCCTCACAGCTCCATTTCCTCTGGTTTTCCCTGGTGTAGCATTTCCTCCTCTGTGCGCTCCTGCTGGTGAAACGGTACCCAGTAAATGCACAGTATTATCTTATAGTATTCTCAGTCTTTTTCAAAGTGTTCCTGATTAGTAAGAAGATGAGCAGGGAAACCACCTCTGCTGCAGCCTGACCTGAGAGCTGTGCCTAAGAAGTCATTACCAATCTGTACATTGTCATCATATTCAACAGTCTGTTTAAAGCTGCAGTATGTAACTTCCATTAAAGTTTTTTTTTGCATATTTGTTAAAAGTGTCATCATGTGTTGACAGTATACTATGAGACAGATAATCTGCTTTCTCTGTGATCCCACAGCCATCTACAGAAATATACCAACTGGTCATTGAGTCAGAAATAACCAATCAGAGTCAGGAGGAGGGTCGTAGCGCTGTCAATCATCCTCGTGTAATCTACAATGTCAATAGTCATGAAAATAAAGGAAACTCATTGAATTAAAAGGTGTGTCCAAACTTTTGGTCTGTACTGTATTTCTAAATAAAAGTCTTTAAACTGATTGTTTATTGTCAGATGATCTTCACTTAGTGAAGCGTCAGACAGTCTAATCTGTGGTATAGAGTAGGATGCAGCTGTGTGGCGGAGCTGGATAGCCAATCATTTTGAATGGTTTTCCCCATTTTTGAATACAAGCCTCTCTACCTCAGTGGACAATAATAGTTCTGCTTTGTCTTGAAGGGTTATCCTGGTTTTCATCAAGTCAGGCGTCACAGACACTGATATGAGTTCAACAATAGTCTTGATCCTAGAGGACACATCCATAATATCCCTACAGTACACCTTCCTATTACATGCACTAATCTGCCCTCTGAGGTAAGCTTTTAGTGCTTCCTATAAAGATGAGGCTGATGTCTGATTGATTGATCTCCAAGTAGAAATCTATTTGTTCTGAGATAAACATAACTAAGTTGGAATCAGCTATTAAGAGTGGATGAATGTCCTGAAAAGAGGAACTGAACTAAGATTTTGCAGGAGCTGCTATGGAGGCTCCAAACATGCTCCGCCCCCTTTCTCCCTCCAGGTTTATTCCACAAATAATGGGAACTAACAGAGACCAGAAAGTGACTCAGAACTAGTCATTAAAAAAAATAAACAAAAAAAAAACAGCTAAATGGCAAGAAAGCTAATATTATAGGCAGTCACTCAGCAATGCAACTAAAAGAAAAGCCTGAATTCTCATCAGACTCCGTATCTCGTCTCTTTACTGTCAGCCGCAGTTTATTTCATGTTTACGTCTTTCTTCACTGGCAGTGAATGTTGAATCCACTGCACAGAAAACAAGCATTTATTTTTTTTTATGCATGGAAGCCTTTCAAGGTGAGCAGAGGAAGAAAGTTCTTTCTTCATGTTTCAATGTGTCACACTGCAGATCCCACCTGTGCAGCAGTATCAGTGTAGGACATGTTGGTTAGGTGAAGCTCTGAGCTGTAATTGGGTCCTTTCTCGGTGTCTCCACTGAGCTGACACTGATTTAATTTAATTTAATTTTAACTCCCCTCCAAGGGGACGTTCAGATAACATTAATTAGGTTTTCTCTTTTAACTTTATAATGCTACCCTTATGTTCCCGTAGCATTCCAGTGAAGCGAGCCCAGCCGTCTGTCTCTGTGTCTCACTAAACACCACTTTGCTTCCTGTTTGTCTTTCAGTCTCACCTTCTGTCTGACCATGTGTCTCTCATCTCCACACATATGCATTATTCTTCACCTTTATCTCGACTCACAGTCCTGACAGCAGCTTTTTTCACTCGCGCACATGAATGTTTTCTGACACACACAATCTGGATGGCAGTTGTGGATATAGTCCAGCTTTTAAATCTGCTTCTGAGAGCCGAGGACTGATGCTGTGACTGCTGTATAATTACAGCTGACAGCCAGGAGACAGACAATAAAAGCAAAAGCTGCACTGTGGCTTTTATCTACGAACACTCAGAATACATTCAGCAGATCAGTGGAGTCATCCATGGCCTGACCAGACCAAAGCACTCTCAGACTTTTCCTTTACCATCAAGATGTTTGTATGGCTAAATTGCAGCTCTTCAGTCCAAAATCTTTATTTTCCCTACGTACTACTATATTAAAATGAAAACCAGTGACAGAAGGTGTGCACACTGCAGGTTGTTGACCTCTGATTCCAATGCTAACTCTCCCAGTGGTCAGAATTTAAGATCAAACGCCAAGCTAATCATATTCAGACTGAGAAAAGCTTTACATTGTGAAAGTGAGAAACATGAATACACCTAAATGTTTTAAGTCATATATTTCTTATATCCAAACCAATCTGACCCTGTAGGACAAAGTGCTAGTTGCCCCTGCTGGTAGTCCTAACCATCACAGTGGAGGTATTTTGCAGCTGCATTAACCACATTTTAAAAAGATCAAGTTTAAACTTCCTGTTTGAGTTCACTCCATTGAAATGCCTCACAGAATTTGCCAGACGTCAAAATCAAATTGTGAACTTGTATATTAGAGATAAAATAATAATGTATTTTCTTTCTTTGAAGTTTCTTTCTGTATTAGGATAGAAAACCTTATGCTCTTTGTTGAGCTTTTAAAATAAAACATGCAGGCATGTGTAGAAGACAACTGGATCTAAAGTGGTTCAAACTCTCAGTTAAGATCGAAATGTATAAAAAAAAATTGATCAAAGAGGTAAAGATGGGAAATGATGATCTTCTTAAAACACATTTGTCTCTTCACAGCAGACCATAACAGTCAGACAAGGATTCAATAAGAATCACTGCTGACTTGGACATGCATGGAATTGCAAGTTTCATGTTCTTGTCCATCACTTTGATTCTTCCAACACAAAAAAGTAAAAAGCAAGGATTACAGAGTAATGGAGGTTTTCTCTTTTTTTCCCACTGACAGTTTTGTATTGGCACACAAAACATGAACTTTTGCTTTATGTCAAAATGAATGTGTTATTGAATCCTTCAAGGGTAGCAGACACAAGAGAACATGACGCACAGCCACAGAAACACAACATAGCAGCAATGCTGGTTTCAGATGAAACCTTCACAAAAAATGTGAAGGCTTGAGAGGGAGATAAAGGGAGCTCAGACATGTTGCTCCTTCTCAAAGAGTGAAAATGCTATGTTTTTATCAGACTGGGGCAAGGCAGAGAAAACAACACTGTTCGCATTTTGACAATTGCATGAAAGCAATCAGAAAGGTTTCGTTTCCTCATCAGGACTGTCACAGCATGCAAGAAAAAAAAAAGAAATGACTTGATTTGAACAAATTTACTGAGTAGGACAGATGTGCAGCTGCAGGGACTCACTTCCATTACACACACCCCCACACCCCCACACCCCCTCCACACACACACACACACCACTCAGGGTCCACAAATTGATTCTTTTGGGTGTCGTTACCTTTCTTAGGCTTGATGGTACAGGAACACCCAGAATATCAGTTAGAAGCCTGCTGCACCTGGCTGGGCACCACTAAGAGGAACTAAACAAAAACAGAAGTCCATAATCCACAAAACTACAGAATTGTGTAAATCTCTGTGAATTACAGAAAAACTACAATAAACCCAAACTCTTGCACTCAGATTACTCAATGCACTCAATTCTTTTTGGATTTTTTAATCACTGAAGTTCTATGTTGTTATATTGGTCCACCCCCAAAATGGAAATGGTTCAAATATTTGTTAAAAAGCCATAAAAACCCTTCCATAATCAATATAACTTGGATGCTGAAGAGTGCAGGTTACTGTACATCTGACAAGAAATGTGCTGCATGTGTCCATTGCCTCTGAGTTGGATGATTTCCCCACAATCCATCACTCAGAGTGACAAGCAGAAAGCTTTCATGTTGTTATAAACAATCAAAACGGACTTACATTTGCCGAGCTTCAGCCTTTATTTATCACTTGCCATTTTTTGTTGAGATGGAGGACAGGAAGTAGGGAGGCTAAAAACCTAAATTTACAGAAACCAACTAGAGATAAGGAGACATGACCTTTGAATATTTACACTTGAATATCTTTAAAATGACAAAGCAAATTTTAAAGGCACAAATATAGAAGTATGCAGGTAGACAATAACTTATGTAAAGGTGGCATATAGGTCATAGTTTCTATTATAATCATTTATGTATGTTTACATTGTTTTGTGTTTTCTGTGTTCTTTACTAGTTGTGTTTTTAGGGTTAGAGCATAAAAAACTAAAATTTTAATTATAAATAAATAAATGAAATTAAAATTAAAAAGTAAAAGTTTTGGTAAAACAATGTTATTCATCACCAGTCACTGTTTGGCAACTATGTGAGTAATTCGCCAGTAGGGGTCAGTATCGCTCCATCAATGACAAAGAGATCCAGGGAGAAATGGAGTTCTTCAGGAAGTATCGCGTTATCAGACAGCTGAAGAGATTAGCTTTTCTAAGATGGATGTATATGAGTGTAATGACTGTACCACTCAACTGAGTTATTTTGTGTTGCAGAGCTTTAATTGAATGTTGCGGTATCAACTACCTAATCTCTTTTGATTGTTTGCTCCATAACATAAACACTAAAGAAACAACACAGGAATAACTCAAAACATAACAATCTGCTCCTTAGTTGAATCTTTTCGGGGGTACTACTGCCTCTAGTGGCATGTTGGTGGTAACACAACTAACATAAATACATTACTAAATCAGAATAGCACAAAGTCTGAGGGAAGCTAATTAAATGACCTAAACAAAACCTGAAAATGGGTCCAGTTTCACTCGATGGCCAACTTGTTGGAACTGTGGCGAATTTTAAATATTTTGGATCATTTCTGGATAGTCAGCTCAACTTCGCTGAAAACACTAATTATATTTTTCAGAAATGTTCCCAGAAACCCTATTTTTAAAGAAGACTTAGTTATCTTGGGGTTAGCCAATTAGAACTTGTTTACAAGACAATTGTTGGAGAGTGTTTTAACTTTTCGTCTCCTCCGCTAAACACTGTGAAGAGCCATCCAATAGATTTACCTATGTAGGCAGCATCTCTAACTGCTCTGTGACCACAGATGGGCCGAGACCCTCCGGTGTGGGATCTGCTCCCTCTATACCTCTTCTTCCCCCAAGTTACTGACCAACAAGTCTGCATCAACATTTGTTCTATCAAGCTGGTATCACTGTTTATCAGAGACATAGGTTGGTAGAGCGGCTAACCACTGGCGCCATGTGGTGTTAAGCTTGGACATGGTCAGCACTGTGTAGGTTCTTGGCTCCATGTCTTTGTTGGTAAAACAGAGAAAGTTTGACCCAATCAGGGCCCCACGTTGCTGTTTTTTGTTGACATTTTGCCATTAGATTAGTTTGATCTGTTAATGATAAAAATCAGACCAGTCTGAGAAATACAGACTGGTGTTTTCAGATGTCACTCCTGTTCCTTTTTTAACATTTCTGAGGATTTTTCTAAAAGTTCTATTGTAAATGAGCGTTATTTTGTTTTGGAACGATGTGAGGTGGGAGCAGCATTGTCCTAAAGCAGTGTGCAGTCAATGATATGATTGACTCAATGATGCTTGCATGCAGCGCTGGCTGATAGTGTTTGAATACTTTGTGCTCATCTTTGTCTTTACTCTGTGTGCAGCTCAAGTGTCCTTTTGTAATTTGTCTGCTGCTGTCTGAGTCGTCTGGCATCTTTAAAAGCTCAGGCTGACAAGTAAATAGCTGAAAATTGCCTCCGAAGAGATTTGTTTTGACTTTTTGTTTTGACTTGTGAAGAAATTACATTCCTTTTAGAAAATGGCAGGAAGATGGCTTTGGGAGGAGTCGATGTTTAGAGTCAGGACATTTCACTGTCTTCATTGTGATGCCAATCGCTGCCCCCCCCCCCTCAGGACATGAACGTAGAGATCTGATGATCATCATCATCATCATGTTTGAGAACAGTATTAACACCTGACAAAGATTAAAACTTCATCCTCTCACCAGAAGAAAAGCAGCTGTTGATGTAGAAAAGCAGTAATTTTAATATCTCTGTGATCTTAATTCAGTTGTTTCCACATTTTATATTTACATTTAATTTTGAATACAGTAACCACTTACAAGAGCAAGAGATGTTAATTTTATTAACAGTTAAATATAGCATATAAATATAGCATATTATATATATATAAGTGCTTTGCCAGATCTGACAGATATTTGTTGGTACAAATATTGCAATGATTCCTGTCACAGGATTGTTTGTGTCCTTTACCTGACCTCTGTTTCAATATTCTTGCAGCCCACCAGCTGTTTACAATCTGTGTTATACACAACTAAACCAAGAATTTCCACTCTGTACATAAGTAAATGATTCATGAGGGATTTTATGCTCATCTTTTCATTTCTAGCTATTTTCACATCGTTGTACATGTGAATGTGAATATAAGCATCCCGTGTCTTTGAGGAAATATTCTTACTCCTTAAACTTTTTCAGCTTGTCTTGTCACATTAAAAACACAAACTTTAATGTATTTTGTTGAGGTTGAGTGATGGGACAACAAACCGTCCTGAGTGGCTCTGCCTGTCATGGCTGAGTCTGGTTATTCAGAACTCGTTTTGCCACATCACTCCAGAACTTTCTTAAGAATACATTAAATCATAGGAACGGTTTGCTGACCGTTTTTTACATGTCATAGTTGTTGAAAGAATGTAGAAGTACGAGCCTATCTTGTGCAGTATTTTAATTTGCTGTTTGGTTGTTTTTCATTCTAGCTAGTGCAGCATTTCCCTACAAATAATCTGACTGGATTAAAAAGAATTGCCTGTGATTGGCTGCTGGTCTGGTTCATTTATATATAACTAAAGTGACCAGTGATTACACAGCAGGCTGAGTAAGAGTCATCAGTGTTGAGTACTATCACTTAAAGCTTCATACGTTCCTCCTGTGTTCTAGACCAACAATTACATCTTCACACACTCGTCCTTAACCATGTGTTCGTGCTTCAGTGTGTTTGGTTCCACACAATGATTCTTATGTGCACATATAAGATTTAAATATAAATTAAGCTCAGAGGCTGAACAATGGTCCATAGTTACAGATGATCATTTTACCTGAAGGAGAAACGTCAGGCTTTTTGAAATACCTCACTTTTTTTTTTTTCCCTGAATAGCATTACTTTTCTTTTTTTAAGTAAACTTTTCAACCTATAAGTATGTCAATCAAATGACATACAGGCAATTCTTAACAACTCGCTTGATCCATAACAGCTTTGATCATTTCTCGGGCTGCAGAGAAATGATCTGCAGACAGATCAGGTCTGAACGCTGCGGCTGTTCAGACCTCACCTGCCAAAATAAAGAAATACAAACACTTTGCATGCAAAGTATTCCATCCTCTCAACAGCATTTTGTATTTTGTCACGATGGGATCTCACCGTGAGGGGGAAACTGGAGGCAGCTCCCTCCTTTCATCTTTCTGCAACCCACCAAATCAAATTAATAGCCGACAGACCTGCAGTTAGCATAACGGTAACCTTTCAACAGCAAATCAATGAAAGCAATCGCAGTGTGACTTCACAGCTCCCCACTCTGTTATACTGATGTATTCACACAATGATCACATGAAGAAAAATGAATGTCATGAAAGGAGTAGAGAATATTATGCACAATAAAACTCATATTGTCATTTGCTGTTTAAACATACAAAAGTATTCTCTTTTTACAGCATCTTGTTACAGGAGGAGGTGGAGTGGTGGGAGGGGGACTTGGAAGTAGACATGGCCCAGTTCATGAAAGCCTAACTTTAGGCAACACTCACCATGCAAAGACGGATCCCGTCCCACCTTGAGAGACAGACTGAGCAGAAATCAAAGGAGAAAAAAAAACAAAGAAGCTGACAACCTGGTGAATCGTAACAGGATTTGAGTCAGCAGCCTTTTCCAAATTCCTCAATGTTGAAGTTCCAAGGACGTGAAGAGGAAGGACGCTTGTTAACCTGCAGCAAGCAGCTGCTGTGTGGGGGAGGGGGAGACAGAACATTTAGCAGTAGGGAGGAAACTGGGCTGTCTGCCTCTCCAGGCTCTTTTTACAGAAGTTCAAAGAAAAACTCTGTTCTTCATTAGCTTCAAGAACAACAAGAAACAAGAGCAGGTCGAAAGAGACAGGCTTCTCTGACCAGGCATTAAATGATGACAGTTAACAGGTAAATGAACAACACTATATAATTGCATCTGGCAGTCACTGAGCTAAAATAGGAAGTGAATGTTTTGTGCTTAAACATGTTTTCAGTTAAAGTTGCTCTTCTTCCATAGAAATAAGTCTGAAACTAGAAAGGATGGATTGACTGTAAGCCTCTTTAAAACTGGACCAGAAGCTTTTCATCGTCCTTCCTACCTGACATCTTAATTTGAATTTTATTTATTTTTTTATAATTTTTGTGATTCATGTTGTCACACAATGCTGGTTTTACAGAAAGGTGAATGAAAAATAAAAAAAACTGTATTTTCTCCCCCATTTAATTATTGTTCCTCAAATAGTTGAAGATTAACAAGAATTAAGAAAGCCAAAAAATCAACAGCAATATTCTGTAAAATCACAACATAAAAGGTGAATGATTCCATCACTTTTGACCCCGTCAGTCATGAAGAAATGTAACAGATGGAAAGAGCAGTGAATCACTGTTGTTCTGATTCAGTGATTCAGGCTGCTGCAGGAAGAAATTCGGATTAAAGCGAAATTCAAAATGCTTTTTGTCTCCTTCTGCCGACTTCCTGCATTTAAACTTATGAAATCCCCGAAGGAATGGCTTAACAAAATAACAAATACAACAGAAGAAAAAAGAGGAATTCACAATGGTTGATCAGAATGCAACACAATGCTAACGCTTGTGTACTGGATGTCACAAGGATACGTTTTACCAGGTGAACTGCTACAAGGCTGATAAAATGTTTTAAAGAGGAAATTACTGCATTTGCCAGGAAGTTCTCCATATTTATGATCCCATTTTCTCCTGTGGATTGTACAGTAATTCCCTACTTTCCAAATGCTGAGATTACTCCACACTTCAGCTAGCCTGTATCAGTGTAGTTCCATCTGCCTGTTTGTGAATACATTTTGTGTATATCATACAAAAACTGGATGAACCTGTTTCCTAGCAACCGCTTTAATAGCTGTGAAACTACCACTGCCTGTTTAGCGTGCAATTCTTTTAAAGACGTCTCTTTAAAGTGCTTGAAGAAACATGAAAACAGATCTGCGCTCCGTCAGTCTAACACGCATCCCTCGGAGGTGAGAAAGAGAGGCTGCTCAGCAAACATTTACTTTGTGTGTTTTCTGTGAGCTGTGCTCAAATCCAGCAGAGTGGATAAATGGAGGGGAGGAGAGTTGGGAGGAAAATAGGCCAGCTTAAACCAAAACCTGAGAGCCTAACATTTAACCAGCACAGTTTCCGTTGAACACACTGATCAGATAATAGATTTTTATCTCTTGCATTTATCACAGCAATTTGACTGTGTAAGAAAGAAAAACGTCTGAAAGACGCAATCAGAGAACAAAGTGAAACAGGCTCTTAGTGATGATTTTTAATTTTCCACAATGTGAGCATTTCCCTTTCGTCTTGTGGACTCTTTCTTTCAGCTAAGTGGTGGGGAAGGATATTCCAAGTAACAATATAAGGTCATCCCAAGGTCATTCTAACATCCAGGATCCTGGAATTTCATTTTGAAGTCAGGACTTTCAAAATAACAAACTTTCTGTTCAATCATTTTAAATCATTTATGTCAACAAAATAGCAGCAAGTTCAAAGTGAAGCAACTTTCCATGAGAAAAAAGATCTTCATGCATGTAGTTTTTGCCTTTTTTTAAGTTCCAGTCAAAAATTTTTAAAAAAGCACAACTATATTGGCTGTTTTTGTTTGTTAATAAATTTGTATTGCTTTCTGCGAGTCTTGTCACAATTTATAATTTGTCATCTAATGTTCAACTTGTTTTATAAAATGTTTTATTTCCTTTATGTTTTGATTAAATTAAAATATTCCGGTTTTATATAAATCTCCCATTTGTTTGCTTACAGTGGCCTCTTGTGGCTGGTGATGGTAGATTTATTAACCTGTCCACAGCCAGGATAGGCTCAGCAGCTGCATGTGATAACCGCCACAGTCTCTGTTTCTGTAACAGAGACTGAATAAACCAGATGACGTTTGTTTTGACTTCCACATAATGGCCTTGACGACGATCATGGCAACAAGGCAGATGATTGATCTTAAAGTGGTTCTACAGATCCACAATCCAAAGTGAGTGATGTAAAAAGTTGTGACCATGACAAGCTTAGATCTCTTTTCTAATCCACCCGTATCATCCAAAAGTTCAAATACTTTGACAACAATCACCATCCGCATGCGCACATAGACATGTGCATGCGGTTCTGCTTGTGTGCATGTTTTTGGTGGATAGCCACTAGTGTCAGGGTTTGTGAAATGCAGACAAAATGCAAACAAATCTGCTTGTTTCTTTTTTACATAAACATGGAATTCTGTTGGTATTTTTTAGGCTTAATCCATGGTTTTAATAGGTATGTATGTTTAAATGTCTTGCTGACATATCTTGCCAGGATCATGGCAGAACTTTGATTGTTTCATTAATTTTATTTGTCAATTCTTCATTCATGGAACCCAATTTAAAACAATCCTTTGTAGAAAAGGATTTGGAGCCAAAATAAAAATGTATCTAGCACAAGAAAATAAAAGAATAGATCAACAAGACTACAAAAGATGCCATCAATAGCAAAACATGAGAAATAGTAGTGTCATCTTAAATATGGTATAAAAAGACATGTTTTCACATGTTTTTCTTATAATATTTAATTAACAATGTAATTATTGAATTTTATGCCTTTTGGCCCTTCATATGTAAGCTTAGAAAACCCCTCTCCCAGAAGAATGTACCCCAAACCTGTTGAGTAACAGTAACTTTATTGTTCTGTAAGCAAGATTTTGCTTAATACTAAAAGTTAATGACTTTTGATTGCTCTCTATGGGAGGTGTACAGCCGGTTTACAGATAGTGTTTACAGTAAGGTTACACTGCTCTACAATCTATGCACACACCAATAAGAAACATGCCTACCAATTAACCACACACTCTCACTGTATCTGTTGGGATTTGTAATTGTCTTCACTTTCCTGCTGCTTTGTGTTTGACTGAAATTGTAGCTATTTTTGGAATTCCAGACTCAACCAGCTGAACAAAAAGCCATTCTTCTGCTAATGAGGCTTGTATTTTGAGAGGGGATTTCCACTGTTTGCTGAGCGAGTTTATGATACAGTGAAGCATTAGTTTGTTTATTTTGGATTTATGATAATAATATGTATCTTTAGAAGACAGGAAACATTGGAACCCTAACTTCTGACAGCTCAGTGACAGCTGAGTGGCTGCTTTCAGCAGGTCATGTGTAACAGAGAGAAAAGTGTGTGTGTGTGTATGTATGTATATGTGAATTTTACTCAAAATAATAATAATAATAATGTTTTTATAATGAGATTTTTAATCGATGCATTTGTTTAGAGCCACCTAGTTGTGTGATGAGTAACTGCATGCAACGGGTCCTTCAGGCGCTCTCACGGCTTCCCCCACCAGAATTCTGAGGAATGCTGGTGGAGGTAGGTCCGAGTGAAGCAGCTCTTCACTACTTTTCTTTTTTTTACTTAGGGTCATATTTTTCTAGTTCAACAATTAACGAAATACTGTAAGATCATTTAACATCTACGAATATAATTTGTAAAGTTTTCTCGTGGTTAGGGTTAGTGGGAGCTGCACCAGTTGGTGTTCGTGGCTGACCACTCAGTCATGACACTAACTGTGTCTTTCATTTTTCAGCTGTGGGGCCACTTGCAGTCAAAGTCACATTGTGAAGAGTGTTTCATACTGTATTGTACTAGGTGGGTTCAAAGTATACATTTATGAATATATATATAAAAATGTGTTTTGTGAATGTTCTGTTAACTGCTATGGCAGTTGTCTGTTATTTTACTGTTTTGTGTTGTTGAATGTTATTTTTGAATGATTCATGGAATAAGAGTATTTTGTTTTGTTTTTGAGGAATTGTTAATTGTTTATTGTTTAAACTATATGATCACACTTTAAAAAAAAAGAAAAAAGAATTCTGAGGAATGCTGGTGGAGCTGTGGGGCCACTTGCATGCAGTCAAAGTCACATAGTGAAGAGTGTTTCATTCTGTATCGTACTAGGTGACAAACAACCAAGCAAGGAAGGCTACACTGGTGCCGTGAAAAACGAGAGGAGTTACACATGCTGTATCCTGCTACATTAAAAACTCTGCTCAGGATCACAATTCAATCCAATCATGCAGATTGATTCCAAATCAACTGCATGCATTCCAAATTGATTGTGGTTATCAACTAATGGAGCCAGAGCTTAATTTAATATTCAAATTGGTTGAAAGGTTTTTGAAGAAACCCATGAGATTGCATCTGGCTACTGTCTTGCAACATTCGCTCCTCCTGGATGTGAACTCTACTGTCTGGAGAATCGCAGACATCATGCTACTGACTTTGCAGCAGTTCTTAATGCTGAGCTGACATGATGGTACAGGGATTAAGAGTTTAGCACAGACAACAATTGAGACCAGTGAAGGTTATGTTAGAATAGTAGACTATAATGGTTAAATGGGTTAAAGGAAGAGTAAAAGAATTATCAAAATCTTACAAAAATTACAGAGAGCCAGAGCTGAACAATAACAAAGGAATCCTGGAGCAAGGAGGTGTCAAGAAAACTGGTATGAGGTTTGAGATCTATCCAGGTACACGCAGAAAAAGGTGCATGAAGGCCTGAAAGAAATAAAGCAATCTTGTGTTTTGATTTATAATAATTAAGTTGAACATGTATGAGTACAATTGGTAGTATGTGTATAAGTAATCACTGAATGATTCTGAAATGTATGAATAATGATCTGTAATGATAACAACAAATAATTATGGCTGATGAGTTATAATCTGAAAGAGATGTAAGTTTTAATGAATATTAGAGCTGAGATGATTTAAATGATTTCAATACTAAGTTGAATATGGTTGATAACGTTAACAAGACAAAGGGGGCAGTTATAGAAAAGAAGGAAGTTGGAACAATACAGTCAGCAGGATGGGTGAGGCCCGGCTGACAGGAAATGTCGCAAGTAGGCAAAAGGAGGAACTTTTTGCTGGACTCAGTAAACAGGATGGGGGCCGGTACTTTCCACCGGAGAAGCAGCAGATGTTCAGGAAGTCATGCAGACCAAGCTGTACACACACACACACAGAGGAGAACAATATAAAAGGAGGTTGAAATGAGAAAGCAAGGGTTCTTTGTCCTCGGCGCTGGAAAGAAGTCGACACGGGGTAGCAGATTGAGGAAACAGCAACGGACCGCACCCTGGAACCACGGGAGACTTGAGACTCCGCGCCGACAAGAAGGGACAAGTTCCGGACGCCCAAGCCCTGGTTCCTGATTCGACCGTCGGTCTTGCCTCAACCCAAATATATTGCAACAGACTTGGAGAAAAGACAAAGGTCCCGGAGGGATAAAGAGCTGGGTTTTTAAAGGATTTAAACCCGTTCTACTTTGCTACTATTCTAAGGAGGATTTTTCCGCATAAGGACAAAGATTCTGACCAAGGCTTCTGGATGTTCCTGTTGCTAAAGATCCATCAGCAACTGGGTGTGAGTTGAATCTGCCCCCAAAAATCTGTCTCAGAATGTGCGACATAAGTTAGGGTAAGGAGACAGCATAGTATGGTTATACATGTGGATCTTATTATACTGCTCTCGAATTATATATAATTGATTATTGATTTGTATGTCACATATTCCTGCTTAAGCTTGCTTAATAAATTCATACTCTAAAATTCTAATGAGGTTGGTGGACATTGGAATTAATTGAGTCGTTTAATCATTTTTCAGTTCTTTTAATAAAGGTAAAACTAATGTACATGGTTCTAGTAAAGAGGAGGCTTCATAATTTCCTTTGGTGAGAGTAAAATAATGACCCAGGGACTTACATCCAAGTCACTAAATTTAATCTAGCCGGTTCCAAGAGCAAGTTATATTTTAGAAAGCGAGCTACCGTTAACAGAAGTGGTTATTGGAATTATGCAGCTGTGAGGGCTACTCAGCTGATTGTTTCTTAACTGAAAAGGGTCGTAACTTCTGGATTGGAGGTAGTTAGAGCTAGACGAATCGCTTTCGACACCAGTTTGAATAGATTATCTCTTATAGATCTCGTTTAGGGTAATACCCAGGTCTTAGAGATTTTCCGGACCTGTTAGACAGAGAACTGGTCAGTAGTCAGCCCCGGAGGGTTGTGATGAAGTGGGCGGGCCTAACTATTGCAGGATAACAGACAGAGGTAACAGAGAGATAACTGGGAGGAACCAGTGAGGAGTGAAAGGAGAAAAGTACTGGGAGAGTGAATGCTGGAACAAAGGACCTGGGCTGATTAGCTAACAAGTTGCAGGTGTGAAGGGAGAGAGCAGAAGGCAGACTGAAGAGAGAGAGAGAAAAGTGACACAGGGGGCGAGGGAGAGAACACTGGGGCCTGTGAAATTAATTTAATATTAAAGAATAACTAGACACTCTCTTAAAACAGATGTGTTAAAAAATAACACAAAAAATGTGTCATCATCTTTAATGCACATTTTGTGCTCATTTTAACACACAAGGTGTTAAAATGTACAGAACATAGTAACACACTGGCTGTGTTGAATATTTCAACACATTTTTGTGTTAATCTGTGTTTTTCAGGCAGAATTTACTCCCTGCTGACATCAGATTGTGTAATTTCTCTCAATAATAGTTTCCAGCATTTTTTTTCTAAAATGGTTTTCAAAATTTTTTGTTTAGTATTTATAGCAATTTTTACTTCATCTAAAAATGCAATTATTATTACTGTATTGTGGCAGGATTTAATGACTTTTATAAATGACGCAGTACAAAAATATTTTTGTACTACATTGTATATTTACTCATCTTCAAAACTAATATGCATTATACATTTAGATTTTTTACATAATTGTGTTTGCTAAAAAAACAGACAATTATTTAACATTTACAATAAATATAATTTAGAAATGGCTATGAACTACGAAAGTTTAGCTGACAACCTCACACTGGTTGATAAGCAAGCGGCAACATCAAGGCACCATAACTGGGTGGGACTCAGCCACCAAATGAAGTCTTCTGATTGGAGGAAGGTTTTCCCCCGCAGTATGGATCAAGTTGACCATCTCAAGCTAAACCTGGCAATATTTAATTGTGATTTTATGACCTCGTTGAAAAATTAAGACCAACCGTTAGCGGACGTTGTAACATGTTAGCTTCAAGCTAAAGTTGATGTGCAGTGATACTGTAGAGCCATGCGGTGCTGCAAAAAGTTACAAAAAGGAACCACAACACTTGTACTTTTTATTGTTTTTATTTCGTCCTAATATCAGTATATTCAGGAAATATTCAAAAGTATGACAGAAATTTAGTTTGCTCGGTTTTGTGGAATAAAAATTGCCCTCAGTTAAAGAAGACTGAGAAATTTGACTGCTTTTATGTTATTCTTATTTAATCCCCTTTTGCTGAATCCTCCAAGTGATTGTTTAAAACTCTGAAATGCAGATGTAATGGGAAATCAAATCTTCAAACGTAGTCCCGTTTTTAAAAATTTCATTTACTGACTTCAAGCTTCTTTTTGATACTTTGCAATTTGTTTCTTTACAAATCTTTAAGCTCAGACAGTAAAATGTGATCTTATTTTATGAATCACTAAGATGGAATGCTGTTCTTTTTTTCCCAGTTATCTTCATAATGCAGATAGGCTGGATGAATATTAATGGTTTCTGGACATGTCAAATCTGGCAGGTCTGCTCCTTTTCCCCCTGTAACATTATGACTGACACAACGATGATCTATTTCTAGTTTTCTAAATAAAAATTTGCTTTCCTGGACTCAGTTTGGAAGGCTAACAGATGAATAGCCAGACATGGGAAGCCGACATCATACCAAAACTCAAAGACATGGACGAAGGTATTTATGTGGAACCAGGGATTTGTGATCTTTGTAAATAAAATCTTAAAAATATGTAACTAAATTCAGGTCCTAATGGTAAAACACGAGAAAAGTTTACAAAGATACTTTTGTTGGAAGAAGAAAAAATAAATACATTTCTTTCCTACAATATATGAACCACATATTGTAGCTGTCGCAAAACTTATTGTTATAACATGTATTTAATTTAATAAAAGTATGCATTTTTATATTCTCATATGAAAATGTCCATTTTTATGTTACCTAATCTATGTAAACACATTTTATACGTGTGTCAAAATGACACATTTTTACACGTTTGTGTTGATTTGACACAATAGTTGTGTTAAAACGACACATGTTGTCCCTGAGCTGATTCGGCACACGTGTTAAAATTTAACACATCATGTGTTGTTTTTAATCTGTTTTAAGAGTGCATAAGGAACATAGTTAAACTAGAGTAACAGAGAATTACCAGACACAAGAAACTGTTAAATATAATAAACTAGAAACAATAAGAAAGGACTGAACTAAAGTAAAACAGAAACAAGAAAAACAGATCATCTTTGATCATGGGGACTTGCTGGAGGTTGAACCCCAGTGTCTCATCTGACAGGTGGAGACAAACTGCACACTGCTACATGAGAGACACACAACCAACTCTTTAATTAGGTCACATATGACCTCTGCTATATATTAACAGTTGAAATGATGCAGTAACATTCCTGACAGGATCCTGTTGGCTTTAAAATAAAGTCCACTGTGTCTTAAGAGAGATGTGTGGACTGAAATTCAATAGAGATAAACTGACTGTGGTGAAAAACAGTAACGCTCAAAAACATATTAATAGAGAAATGATCCAATCAGGGTGTGAACACCGTCTTCTGACGGAAGTTTGCACAGAACTTACTCTCCAACATCTACAGGCTCGCCCCGAAAGAGACACACCTCTTCAGACACTGTCCTTGTGAAAGAAAGTAGTAGAAAGTAGGACCAACTCAGGGTTTGCTCAGACAATCCCGCTACCATGCAGGGTTGGTTCATGGAGTAAGTTTCAGTAGTAAACTGACTCAGGATAACTACTGTATGTCTTTCTGAAACCAAAAACCCAGAATATGCTCAGGATTTTCACTTATCCTGCTTTCTGAAACGAGGCCCTGATGTTTTGGAGCTCGCCGGAGACTTTATCCTAGCATACACTAGAAGTGGCTCATGTTCATCAGTCAATTTAAAAATGAAATAAATCTGGCTAGTGATGTTCCTGACTTTTTCGCACTCTTACATATTAGCAACAAAATATTGTGGTGTTTTTTAAGCATTCTGAAATATGAGCAACATGAGTTAGAATCTAAAGTGACCTCGGCTGTCTCTGTAAAGGTCTAAACGTCTCCTCTTGTGGTTAATGTGATCCCCAACATTGATCTGGACTCTGCAGTACAGAAGGACCTTCTGTGTGTCACATATCAGGAGCTTTGTTAGCCCTGCCTGAAATAGCTTAGCAGCTCACGAGATGCCAAGAAATAAGCATCTGGATTGCATGACCTCTGCCAGCTGACTGTATAAGCAAACTGAGTCAACGCTGAAACCAAATATACATTTGCTCTGGGATTCATATAGACACCCACTGACCACACGGGGAGAGTCACACAGTCACAAAATACTGAAGAAACCCGCTGCTTCAGGCTGACTTTTTTTTTTTTAAGAATCATGTCTTATTTAAAACTAAAGACTGATGTGCAATAGTTTGATATGAAAATTTTAATTATGGGACTTCTGTATTGTCATGCATGTCGGTGTATCATAAACGTGTGCTACATTGGTCCAAAGTTGAAAAAATGACAAAAACTCTTGTCATTCTATTGAAGGATGTACAGTATGTCATTCTTCATGTGAACCCATTTGGTATAAAGTGTGTTTTTTGTGATAAAGGGTGTAGAATTCATAGCATTTAACTGCATTAGGGAAGAGTATGTTACTTTGAACACCGTGTCACTGTGTTGTTTTAGTTATTTCATATATAAGCATAAACCATCTCTGTGGGGATAAAAATCTAATTATTAAGTAAATTACTCAGAAAGTAGGTTCGGCTTGTTGTAGTTGGAGCCTCTCTAGTCATTCTGCATAGTGAGGTGAGCGGATCTTCATCAGCGCAGACTGAGGGTCCACACAGATTAAGGTTTAGTCCATACATAGCTGGATATGTGTGAAAACCTTATGCATTATTATGTACTGTGGTCTTTCATCCACACAAAACTCCAGTTAACATCACTAAAAATTATTTACAAAACCTTCGACCAAAGCGGAGATTTGAAAGAACTCCATGTTTGTGATGGAGTGTGTATATGAGAAAATAAAGATTGTGGGGTCCTGAGCATTACAAATGATGCTCCAATATATCCACATGGTGCTTTCACATGATTCTCAATCGACATTGTCTTGTGTCTTATCAACTGTATATTCTAATACGTTATTTAAACGTTGTCCAATCTACATATCTGTCCACAAACACAAACCTTCAGGCATCATCTTAATTCTTAACGCTTGTTTTGAAGCAGTCTGTTTGGTGGACATTTGCTTTACACTATACTGCCACCTATGGGTTTGGCAATTTTAAAACAACACTCAGGGACAGATTTTTGTGGGTCTGTATGGATGAAAACCTTTCTGAATCCCGTATGTACGATATTATTTATTAAAATAATGCGACAGTGATATTATTTTGTATATAGACCCGGGTAGGCATAAGGCATTGGGTCATTTCTGTGTCATTGGAGATGTAACAGAAAATTCTGTAGCAGTGGAACAAATGTGTGACATATATACTGTATATGAGATCTAGATTGTGACACTTCTGAGATATAAGACTAAGATCAATCATTAGCTCATCTAAAGTCTGTAAAATCTGTGAATAATGACTTCCACACATGTTGGAGGTAAAAAATAAAATCATTACAATGTGAAACTGTAAAACAATGACGTGTTTTTAAACTCAGCCCTGAATAACATAGCCTTCTTTTTTCAGATCTGGAATCAAAGCAAGTTATCTTCTGACTGGGACATTGATTTGATCCGCATCCTCTTTACATTATTAATAGCCCCAGTAAACACTGACTCAAAGTCACTGAATGACTTTGAGAACCAAAGTTCTGCTTCCAGGTGGGTAAAAAAGGGCATCAGGGGACACAACACGTATGATGCTGAGATGTCACAGAAATGAGGAGAGATAGTCGTATTAAACATTGCTGGAAAATGAATAAAAACAGCTGAGATCTACGGAAAGTTATCAGGAGAGCAGAGACTCAAACATCATCTCTGGAAAACAGTTTTTTAAATTTTTTTAGTTTTTCAAAACATTTTTCAGATTGAACAGTTTTTACAATGTCAGCCTGTCTGGAAGATGTGCATGTAAAACATCTGCTCCCTGCTCTGCACTCAACAGGAAGTTAGAGATTGCTGAATGTCAGGTTTAACACCTATTAAAGACAGATTTAAACAAACACAGGAAAGACAAGAAGGTTAGATTCTTTTCATCTCGCGAGGAGAACGGATACAGATGTGTTTCCAGTCACAAATCTCCAACCGCTCTGAAAACACATTTGTCCGCTCCGCTCTTTTTATTACTTTCGGAGTCCCTATCACAGAGAACACTGCAACTCTAAGGGGTGGGGGCAAAACACTTCATCACTTAGTTGCAGTGCTAATGACAATCACTAACTAAGACACATGGTATCTTGCACTAGATTATTCTGTTCCAGACACAGGGTAAAACAGAGAAAGTTGTACATCTTCACGGTGACGGTTTTATAGCCATCTAGCAGGTCAAGGATGCAGAGGTTTCTGCTGAGCAATAACCTGTTGGAAACGATTGTCTCTGCTCTTCCTCAGAGAGGCCTTCTGAGAAAGGAATCAAAGTAATTCAACAACACAGAAACTTTCTTTATGCTAAGATGAAACAAAACAAATAAAGGCATATAAGACAAGAACATTATAAAGGTACATGAAACAACAAATATTTGACAATATATTTACAATTTACCTAGCACTGAAGAACATGAATCTCAACGGGCATCAGTGACTCAGGATTTGGCCAGAAAAAAAGTTGATTTGTTCAACTCAGACAGGCTTCTGCATGTTTACAGAGCAACAATGTTGAGCACAACGTCCTGACAGTGAGCCATGAAGAAGGAACAGTAAGGGTATGAGGCTGTACATGCAGAAAGAATTAGAGACGTGACATTGAAAAAGCCTGCAGATGAGAGCTCTGCATAAAAAGATGAATTATCTTCTGAGGCCACCTGAAAGAGAAGGGCTGTGTGCATGAACTGTAAAAGAAACGACACTCTTTTTATTCTGGCCAATTAAGATACGAGCGTTTAAAAGGTACAATGTTACTTTAAATGTATTCCAAATCATTCCCATTTCATCCAAACAGAGAGAAACTTCCCATGGCAAATTGAAAGCTGTAACTGTTAGTAATACAACTATAATGAAATATTTAGTCACAACAAAGGGCCCAAAAAGATGTAACTGTATTAAACTTGAAAGGGATTTCACAGATATCTCCAGTGGTTGCTGGTAACAGAGACTTGCTGTTATTAATGAACTTTATCTCCTTCCAGACACAACTTTATCTCCAACACACATGTTTATTTGTCAAGGAGTCTCTGTTTGTTCCTTGTAATGAATCGGTTTGCTTAAGTTCCAGTGTCTTTCCAGATCTCAGCTTCCCTTCAGCCAGTCAGGATTGGCTAACTGTAGGGAAAACAAGTCCTTATCATCACCTTCCTAAAATAATAGCAAATTCATTTTTTGCCAAAAGATGATTTGGGGGGGGGGGGGGGGGGGGGGATTTCTTTATGCAAAAAGTGACTTAGGCCATTGTGTTAGAAAGGTGATGATATGTGAATTGTCCCTGGCTGGTGGTCTCAGTCCCCCAGATCAGCTGAATGAGTCTGCAGCGACAAAATGACAACAAGACCTGGAAACAGGATCATCCCAGTCTGATGCAGAAGGTTCACTCCATTCTGATACATTCAAATGGACTGATGAGCTGGTCTGCATCAGTTTTCATTCAGCTGACACCAAACCCAACATCAAACCAGACACGGTCCATAGAACTGCAAACTCATAGAGATCCAAAGTCTAACTGTATTCAACCACCGTTTACCCCAGGATTAATGTACTGAAACATGATGGACTTCATGAGAAAAACAGCAAAATATTGTTCCTCTCTTATCTAGAAAACAGTCTTATTTTCCCACTCAATGTTTATGGGTTCAAATTAAACGCTCTGAGGCATTTAAAGGGATTCCCAGAGGGGAGATGAGCTCTTTTGTGAAATAGGCCTCTGGTTTTGACAACTGTCACAGTAAATATAAGGTAAAACAAAAGCAGCCAGATTCATCGGCACAATTCACTTTCATCTTCAAAACCAAAATCTCTCTTTGGAGGAAGCATCTGTTCTTAACCTCCCACACCCACAGGGCTCCCAGGGTTTCACAGCTGAGGTAAATATGCACACCTTGATGTAAAAAATGGAAACAAGATGTCCATCAATGTGATGCTTGAGCACAGTGCAACACAAGGATTACAGAGGTAATCTGTATTCAAAGCTGCACTGGGAAAATGAGCCATTTTAAGCCTTTTGTTTTGATTCTTTGGTTTTCTGGTGATTTTAATTAGCACGACTTTTCAAAAGGAAATGCGGTTCGTGGAGCCCACTTCAGCTCAACCTTCATCCAAAACAGGAAGGATGAAAATGCAGGGTGCAGAAGCTTTTTGAAGCTGGTACATCTTCCCTCTGGTCTGCTTCTCAGCCAGACTGTTTATGCCCAGTTTCTATATAAGGAATTATTTTGCACCTTCCTGCATGTCCTGCAACAAACCAGACAATGTGTATTTTAGTGGCTGTGCCCCTTAGACTATGCATATAAGCTATTTATGCTGGAGAGTGTTTGATTATATTCGATTGAGCAGCGTAACAATTTGCAGCTCCACTGTGGAAATACCTGTCAGGCTCAGATAAGCATTTAAAATGGATAAGAGAGGCAGGGAGGATGCCGGGGGAGAGAAATAATAAAGACAAATGAAAGCAAGGACAATCTCTACTTAGAGGGGACTTGATTTAGAGATCATTGAAGGTGGATGGAGGGAGATAAATGTTTTAATGGAGGTTATTATTACTGATGAGACAGAGAGAACTGTTTGCCCATAGGAATGTTTGAGAACATTGTCATCTTTGTAATCTCTGTGTAGAAAGGAAAAAACTGTTGATCTACAAGGCAAAGAAAATTCAGGCTAAAAGTACAATTACATTAACATAAGTGCTGGTTAGAGGTTTACATTCACTCAGAAGCTTGAAAGGTTTGAGCCGTTTCATTTATTCTGTATTTTCACATAAAACCGTAATATAAGACACATGAAGCTTTAAAACCAGACTTGGTTTCATCAGTTTGAATTCATTGTGGATTATCTTGAAACCAAAGCGGATGAACAGAAGCTGAAATAACGCATCTAGTCTCATATTTCTCTTATTACTGTATACTCACAGCAAAATCTGGACAAATATCACTGAACATCTCCATCATATTCCTCTGAAGTGAGATCATGGCATACGGTAGTGTGAAAAAGTGTTTGCCCCCTTCTTGATGTCCTATTGTTTTGCATGTTTGTTACACTTCAGTGTTCCAGAATATCAAACCGAAGTCGTCAAAGTCAACACAAGTAAACACAAAATGCAGTTTTTAATGGTGCTTATTATTAAGACAGAAAAACAATGCAAACTTGCATGACCCTGTGTGAAAAAAAGGGTTGTTTTCACTAATATAGAGAGTGTGTGACATGTATGTACAGTAAGTGTTTTTGGCTTTAAATGTTCTAATTTGCTAAAGTCAGTTGTAATCAGTGGAGATCAGTGGAGTTGTTAACATTCCATCACAAGTGGAATGTCAGTCATTCTACAAACTCACTGAGATGTGATATGATAGCTATCTGTCACAGAACAGAACTTATAAAGAGATCACTTAATATGCACCAAATATTAATTTTATGCCATACTAACATTTAAATTAATAAGCAACCATTGGTCTTTTTTGTCTTTGTTGGTAGCACTGCTGCCTTGCAGCAAGAAGGTCCTGGGTTTGAATCCCAGCCTGGGGTCTTTCTGCATGGAGTCTGCATGTTGTGTGTGTGCGTGTGTGTGTTCTCTCTGGGTCCTCCCACAGTCCAAAAACATGACTGTTAGGTTAATTAGTCTCTAAATTCTCCTTAGGTGTGGGCGTGTGTGTGTGTGTATGTGTGTGAGTGTGGTGGTGTGCGTGCAGGCGTGTGTGTGAGAGGGCGGGCGTGGGTGTGTGTGTGTGTATGGTTATTTGTCTGTCTGTCTGTCTCTGTGATGGAATGGCGACCTGTCCAGGCTGACCCCGCCTCTCGCCTGATGACCGCTGCAGATAGGCACCAGATCCTTCACAACCCTGCAAGGATAAACGTGTTACATGATGGATGGATGTGTGTTGATTTGTGGCTGCTGTAGCTGTAGTTTTCTGACTTGACTGTACTGTCAAGTCAGAACGGTGGGCTTTTCACCTACTGTTCTGCTGAATAGGTGATGTTTGTAACAGTTTAGTTTCCAACTTTACTGAATCCAAACAAGAATCTGTTGTTTATCTTCTAAAGAATGAAGAATGAGCAGCGCCACCGAGGGGTGATTGACAGCATTAAGACCCTCTTCCTGGCCCTGACTGAGATCTGATCTGATTTGATCTAATCTCAGAGAAGGCAGGAAAGCTAAACTTTTTTCAGATGATGTCTCATCATGTACTGGGACAGTTTCAACAAATATATATAAAAACAATTTTTTTAATACAAGTTACATATCGCAGCTTTAATGTGTGTCCACCACTTAGTATCATAGAGTTACTGTAGTTCTCTAGTTAATGTCCTTCACTTGCCAAGAAAGTCCTCTGTAAACTTTCATTTGTCCTTTTTGCCATTGTGAGTTTGTTGCAGAAGGGCGTGTCTTTTTCTTACACACAGATATACACGCCCACGCACACCAACACACACACATACACACACAACAAGCTGTCAAATGTCAGTGGTTACGGCAGAGCACGGCAGCGTGTGGAGGCTTCACAGAGAGAGATGATTGCTTGTGTTATCAGTGTTGAAACAGACAAATCAATCCCGCCCTGACAACCACACAATTAACCGCTTTATTAGCCTGCTTGTAGACCAGCTCATCGTGAGGGGGGAGTCAAGTACCCGCAAATAAATGTTCCAGCAAAGAGTGGTGAAGAAGGCGAGGAGGCACACAAGTGTGTATTTAGTATGGAGAGCTGGGACAGAGTGAAGATTGATTGGGCTGATTAAAACGGTGATTTGCGGAGTGGATCAGAACTCGCTGTGTCTCGCTGACCGGCCCTTCTTCAGTCACTCAGGACGCAAACTGGGCTGCTCACACACACAGGAAGGCCTGTTTGTGAGCTTACCCTGTTTTTCCACTCCTGCATATTTAATGAGACTTTGACTGAAGGGAATTTGTATGAAAGGATGAAAACCTGTGGAGGTTATAAGTCATTTCATTTTTCCTTGCTCTCAGCATTTTAATATGGCTGCCGCTGCTGTGCACAAACACTGTTTGCCTTTTCATATTACGAGCTGGCATTTGTAAATGCTGCTGCGGTAAACATGGAGACCATGGTACAGGCGCTGCTCACAGCCTGATCCCATCCACTCACAGGCATCCAGAGCAGGATGTCATCTGCTGAAAAACCAAGGAACCTCTTAACCTAAACTCACAATTTATTAGTTAGTCATTCAACTACTTTTCAAGATAAATAGCAACATAAACTCTGTTGTCGACAACATAATTAATCACATAGAAACTACGCAGTGAAGTCATACACTTAAACAGGGCGAATGTCACCCAGTAAAGTTCACAGTGAGCAGTCAGGGTGGTGGAGAAAGAGGTTTTGGATATGATTATTAACACACGTTGATGTGGGTATTTCAGAAAGTGATGATCTACTGGGACTTTCACACACCAACGGCCTCCGGTTGCAGAAATTGATCTGAAAAAGAGAAAATATCCAGCGAGTTGCAGAGATTTGAACCAAAACAACGTGTTACTGTCAGAAAGTACCAACTGGTGAACTTACTAACAATAATCCTTCTGACTTTCACTGCAGGCCTCCTTTGGTTTGGGGACAGAGGTTATCTGTAGAAGTTTTAAATTAGCATTGCATACAGTAAGTATGTATCTAAAAAAGACAGTCTTTCACAGCAAAGCAAGTCAGTCATAATAACTCAAAATAATTGTTGCTTCCTACTACCATTAATGCGGCTCGTACCGCTGCGTGCTCCCTCAAAATATATAGATATCAAAATGTGCAGCTTGATCCCGTGAGGGAAGCTATAACTTTTGTTGGCATTTCGAGTAACTCTGACGACATAATTAACAAAAAATGAGCCAAATTCAGCTCAAAACAAAAGTCTAACTGACACAATCGCTGTTGCGATTTGTTTTTATGTACAGATTGCTTAATACACCGTCAGTTATCAGCTATGAAATAAAACGGTTCTGAAAGTAGACTGGAAAGTAATATTATGTTGTTTATATCGTTTTTACGTTAAAAAGATGAAAAAATGAGTCGAATCTGTTTAGCTATATTGTGTCTTTCTGTGAACATGTTGGTGTACAGATAAAAACAATGCTAATATATTGTCTATGATTTATGCAGTAGCACATGGGCTAACAAATGGGGGTTATTCTGAGACTTAAGTGTGTGACATAAGCTGTACCTATGTATTAAAGGATCTAAAACTGTTTATTACAGAAATAAGTATATTGTCTAGAATGACAAAGAAAATAACCTGTTCTGGTTAAACATTTATTATACACTTTCAAACAGCACCAGATCTGATCTTTCTTCAAAATAATCATTGTGTCCAGGTTCCAGGAGGATCAGTGAAGCACAGATTTGTTTCTGCCTCATCACTCCTACCTGTTCTATACTTTCTACAGGAAAATCAGCATCTGTTACACTGACACCAGTCCTGGTGTGTGTAACACATGCTACAATCACAATCTTTAATATGTTTTCTGGAGATGTTGCCATCAGGGCCGCTGGCCCAAGCCTCCATGGGGACAAAGCAGAATTTAATTTGGGGCTCTCTATATCTGCTACTAACATGGATTACTACAAATCAACAGGCAATTAGATAATTCGAACAACTGCTATAAACTCATTGCATCTCTGAATGGTGCTGTTTATGTTATATCTTATGTGCATATCATCTAGTGGTGACAAAAGCAACAAGAAAGCTAGTATACCTAGTATGACTTAAGATGGAGTACATGCACACATATTCATGACGTGCTTTGATTAAACTAATTTATCTTCGGTGTGATTCCAGTACCAAAAAATTTACTTTATACCAGGTGAGTCTCTCTAACCTGAGAATGTGAACCTGTACTGGGCTGATTCTGTGCCTTCAAATCATTTTAACAATACTCCTGTAGAAGATTCATAACTTATAACTTATAACTCTGAAACAGGAACAGGTCTGAAAAAACAGTCAGTGTGCTACACTCAAGAGAGAGATTCATTTGATGCATCAAAGAGTGATGTCATCACTGCTGATGTCATTGTTACCAGTGGAACTGAACATCCTAATGGTGCATTAACATCAAACACGTTTTGAGCGTCAGGCCCGTCTGGTTTATATTCAAAGTCTATGTAGAGTGTTGGATGAGCTAGATGTGTCAAACTCTCCAAACGGTTTAAAGCGAGCCTCCACGGCCCTCGACGCGCCTTCACATACTTTACATACCACATACTGGAGACATGCCACATTCTCCACAGACTTTGAATGCAAACCAGACGCGCCTGACGCTCAAAACGCATTTGGTGTGAACGCACCATTATATGTCCAGTGTCACATTAGGTCAGTGCTTCCCAATTCCAGTCCTTACACCCCCTGCTCTGCATGTTTTAAATGCATCTCTATTTCAGAACAGCTGATCCAAATGATTGCATGACCTCTTCTGCAGTCATCAAGTACTGGAGAAGTCTGTTAATCACCCACAGACTCAATCCAGGTGTGTGGCAGAAGGAGAACACCTTAAACATGCAGAGCAGGGGGGCCTGAGGACCGGAATGGAGAAACACTGTATTAGTTCCATCATATCAGGACCAAAGTCCAGTCCTAATATGATGGACTCATTGCTTTGGGTCAGGTGTAACGTTTAGAGGTAAGATGCTAATTAAGTTTTAGTTAATGTTAGGTTTAGGAATAGACTAGTATTGGTTGGGGTTAGGGAAAATGTGTTAGTTAGGCAAAATCACAGCTACTAAAATGAAGGAAAATCAATGCAAAGTTCTAATATGGGTCAAAATAGTTTTGACAAACCTGTACAGCATTTTGTTTTCTAAATCGTTCTATAAATAAACAATGATGGAATAATGTTAGATTGTATTTCTGCCAATTGCGTAGCTGCAGTACACTAGTAGTCTAATGTGTTGAATGTGCTGAGACACATTCAACGCATTAGAAACCAATCAGAACCAAAAGGTTGACTTTTGGTTCTGATTGGTTGTTTCTGGATAGTAGCAGAGCTAGATGCATTTTCACAGATTCTCTGTTTCATATTCTACTGTCAGACACTTTTTACAAATATTCATCCATCCATCATCTAACACACACGCAAGCACATTCACACCTTAGGACAATTTAGAGAGATCAATTAATCAATTAATTTTTGAGAAAATTTAACTGCTGCAGCTTTTATATAGGAAAGTTTTAACAATGTTTCTTAAGCTGTTTTCAACTCTGAAACTGATCTTGTGTTTTCTCCATTGATTTTGGAGTCAGGAATTTTATTTGCATTGAGGCATTGCGTTGTGTCTGTTTTTATTTCCCAAATTTGTGTAAAGCCTCGAATTTCCATAATGCCCAGCTTTAGCAAAACCTAGGTTTGGATAGTGACCTAGGTTAGTGCCACCTGGGTGTTGGTCGTCGTAAAGGCCGAGCAGGGCATAGATTGGCCTTCATACCTATGCCAACATGAAGCCCCTTCATGCAACCAGTGGAGGTTGGTCGCATGGACGTCTCTTTTTCCTCGGACCTCCTTGTTTGTGTGGAGGTTTGGCTTTGTGTGGACTCCTCTGATTGCAACCTGGGTGTGGGTCTCACTAGCTGGGTTTCCATTGTGTGGGGATTAAGGATATTGTATAGATTGTGTGTTACTTTCAGTCCTCTTGTTTCTTGTTTTCCCCCCCTTACTGGTTAACCAGTTCCAACATAGTGTCTGGTTCCCTGATTATGTCCACATGTCTTTCGTCTTGACCTCTGTTGTTGCTGGTCCCTTGTCAGTGGCTGTCTGTCATTCATGTGAGGCCGTCCTGGAAACTTTTAATTTTTTCCTGTGCTACTAGATCACTACTCTGTGTTTGATCATGATCACAGTTGTGAGATTAAAGAAGTGTTTTCATCCTCACTGTAAATCTGAGTCACTCTACTCCTTTTCAACGACAACAAATCCTGACACATTGACCATTTCAAAAATACGTTTGCTACATTTTTGATTGAAAAGTTTGGGTGCTAAAATGAGGTGGCTTTTAGCCATATTGAAATTGGTTTATTTTGCGGAAACACTTTTTTTTTTTTTTTTTTGCAACACACGAGTCACGTGACTAACTACTGGATGTTGCCACTGGTGCAACCCATGAAAAAGAAGATGACAGGAAGTAGTAGGAGGATCATGACCTCATGTTTTTTAATGACTTATCACATGAACAAACTTATTCACGTGTGGTTTTAATTCTGTTTCTTCTTAAATGGAAACACGGCATTTGAAAATGGTTTTTTTTTTGGACATTAGTGGAATATTGACAAAGTTTGTTGCACATTTCTAATGGAAACGCAGCTGGTGCTGCCTTGTAGTGGAAACAGGTCTGGTAGAACCTCCAACCTGCAGCAGTCTGTGAGCAGGAGGAAGCTGGAAAAGGTCTCAAGAGAGCCAGTCATAAATCTTTGAGCGCCAACAGGCAGTGGCAGAGTAAACACAAACTGTGGCCATCGTTGAGCCTGCCAAACCAATGCATAGCTAAAGTCACTGATCCGAGGATACGTGTGTTTGGGTGTGTGTGGACACTCATTGATTGCACTCTTTGCAATTGGATAGGTTAACTCAGCTGGACCAGAGCGGGAAGGAACGAGAGGATGAATGAGGATTATTTGGTGCGTTCACACACACTGAAACACACATGCATGTGCGTATAAAATCAATAGGTGGAAGAGGAACATCACCCTGAAGACTGATTGTTTCCAGCCCAGATGCAGAGGGGGAGAAAATAGCTTTCTTATTGAATCAACACCAACCTGCTGCTCCCCGTATCACACACACTGTGTGCTTCATATCCTGCCAGTTTGGGGTGTGCAGGCGTGTGTGTGTCTGTGTGAGAGCAAAAGGTGGTGGGAGGATGGTGGATATAAATTCTCAATGAAAAGCATCAGACACAATCTAATGACCCTGGAGCTGAATTTGTCTGTTCTTGCCATTTTGTCAGTCTTGCTGATTCCTGCTGTTCATTCACAAACAGCAAAATTATTATCCGTCAAAAAGATTGTTACTACTGTAACACAAAAATTGTTACTACTGTAACACAAAGGTCGTTACTACTGTAACAATCTTTTTGATTTTTGTCTCATCAGATTTTTGTACTCTGCTGGTTTGCAGAGGATAGATGTACCAATAAGATTATCGAGGTGCCAGAGTAAACATAGTGCTTTGGTTCCATATTTATTTCCTGCATTAAATATATACACACATGCCGCTGTATGGGAGTAGAGGCAGTTAAGTGGGCCAGTTATTTGCTGAAGTTCTGTCCGGTTTGACCCAGCTGGTTGTGTTTGTCTGAACCACTGAGTCACAGCTGATTTTCCACGTGTTCCTGCTCTCTTAAATTGGCACTTAGAAAAGTATTCATACCCCTCTCTAGTTATCCCTGCCCCCCTGTTGAGTTGAATGTTTTCTACCCTAACAGCAAAGGCTGAGCAGATTATAATCTGTTGTGTGCTCCTGCTGCATAACAACCAGCCATAAAATCAGGTCAAAGAATTTGAACTCTATGAACTAAATTTACCAATTACAGTAGAAAGTCAAACCTTAACACTTTTATGAGTAGTAATATTAATCAAATTGCAGTATGAAGAGATCTTATTAGTTGTACGTTATGATACCAGCCGGTTCTGACTGAGGCAGAGGTATTCTCATTTAGAAATGTCTCTTCTCTTTTCAGAGTATGAAAGGCATGACAGCAGTGCCTCTAAATGCTGGCAGCACTGTTGACAGAATATTAGAGAAAAACTAATTTGATAAGAAATCCACTTTAACAAGGGGCTAAAACAGCCAGCAGGGGCGGCCCATTGAGATGTGTCACAGTAAAAGCCTTTTCCTTTAGACTGGTTGTCTGTAGCCTGTGTCTGTCTGTTTCACCTGTAGGACAGGTTGGAGTTTTGCAGCAACTCCTCATGTTGTCTTTGGCTGCAACTCCCAGTGAGGCAAATGATGGCAGCTGAAGGGAAGCCACGGAAATAAGACGACTCCTTTCAGCTCTCAACCTGGCAAACATAAACAGATTCATTCCTGCCGCAACACTTTATCCAGATCATTTTCTCCTTTTTTTCTCACAGTAATCTCAGACTTTACTCACATTTGCATACATACACACAGCTGTGCAAACAAACACCCTTAATACACACATGCCTATAGGATCAAAACTGGGTCTGAAATGACTCCTGTTGAGTCTGCTCAGATTAAGAGGATTAAAAAGTCATGAAAGCCAATGAAAGAGTTGTTCCTAAGGTAACAGCACTGTCTTCCACTCTGCTCCGTTATCTTCTGCTAAAAACTCCAAACAATATCTACTGCATCAGAAGTTTAGATTTTCACTAATTTTTAAATGTAAATTTAATGCACTTAGAAAAAATACACCTTCTCCCCCTGCTTCTGGTTGTGTCTATATAGATCTTCTGTAAATAAGCATGTTGAATTTCCTCATGGAGAATTTCTTTTGGTTTCAGGGTCTTTTATTTTATTGATTGTATTTTCTAATTGTTGGCATGTTAAGTTTGTAAGCCAATAGTTTTTACAAAAAATTACAAAAAATCCCCTCAGGGAGCCAGAGCAGAACAAAAACCATAATTCATAAAAACAGGGCAGGCAGACCGCTGAATCAAATTGAAGATCCACTGATTGCAGGGCGAACTCCTTCCGCCTTCAGCTCTGTGAAGGGGGGAATGAGGCTTGTATTTCATCTCCAAAAAGTTTATCTTTTTTTCCAATCATTAGTAGAGTGATCTAATAAGTCCATCTCTCCTATTTTGCAATTTGCCACTCTATTAAAGTCCTTCTGAAATATAAAAGAATAATCTAATCTGGAGTAACATGAATGTGGTGAAAGAAAAACGTATACCCTGGTGAAAAATTAATATATTAAATATGTTAAATTTAGCATACTTGAGCATACTTTAAGTCAGACTGATCATGAGTATACTTCAAGTTCACTTAGGATTGGTTAACTTAAAATGTGACATTTTGGAACAACTAATTTTGTGTTTAGTGACTTTAATAGTATTTAAATTGTACTAAACTACAATTTAAAGTGTACTAAGCATACTTCAACGTACTTTTGTTGGACAACTTAAGTTGAACTTAGTATACTTTAAGCAGAGGTGTGACCAAGTCACTGTGTTGCAAGTCTCAAGTAAGTCTCAAGTCTTTGTCCTCAAGTCCGAGTCAAGTCTCAAGTAAAGACAGGCAAAAGTCGAGTCAAGTCTCAAGTCAGGAACCTTTAATTTCAAGTCATTTCGAGTCGTTTTTATTTTTTATTTTTTTTTATAATTTGCAATTATACATAAAATTCAAATAATAGACCATTTGTTCGTTTTAAAATATGTATTTATCTCAAATGATAGAACATGTGTAGCTGAACACAAAGTATAAAAAAACATTTTTAAATTGGACCACTTTATTGCCCAGTTCTGTTAAACTTGATATTCAATAAAAAAATACGAAAATGCTGACATTTCCACAGCACAATACAAAGAACCATAACAGCAGTTTTTTCCTCTTTTCTCTGACCTGTCAAAACAATATATTGTCAATATAATTTCCCAACGTAGATGTCTTCAAATACACCAACCATCCTTAGATGATACTAGACCCGGCTCATCATCATGATGGGACAGAGAGACTCTGTTCCCTGTGTTCAGGTCCAGAATCTGCTTTCTGTTCCGGAGCCCCGCTCACTATCCACCGGCTTCCTGAGCTAACACGGTGCACATTATTTGTGGAGGCATTTGAAGGACCGGATTTATGGTAAACAATCACCAATTTAACCCGGAGTACACATGCTAACACGAAGTTAGCTAAAGTCAACTATCTTACAGCAAAAGAAAAGCGCCACCTACCGATCTTTGTGAAGCTTCAAATGCCGGACAAAGTTGGACGTCGTGGCATCTCCATCCGATATTCTCTTCTTGCATGTTTTACAAGTTGCAGTTCGTTTTTTAGTCGAAAGTTCATAACCTACGTAGCCAAAAGAAATTACTCGCGGAAGCATATTCGAGCGGTTATTTCGTATTTCGTTCCCTGAGCTCTGTAGCTTTGCCGCGTTTTTTTTAAACGTCCAAATCTTGTTAATTTGATTGGTTGTGCTGCAGCTACGTACACATACATACATAAGGAGAGAGGAAAACCATAGTGACGGTCTGCGCATATTGATACGGAATGAGTGACATTAATTAATGACGCCACTTTATAAATAATGTGTTTTAAATTTTAAGACTTTGAGTAAAAAATATCAAGTCTTTTCAAGTAAACAGCTTCAAGTCGAGTCAAGTCCCAAGTCAATGGCATGAAAGTCAAAGTCAAGTCCGAGTCTTTGAGCATTTTTTCAAGTCAAGTCTCAAGTCGTGATTTTAACGACTGGAGTCTGACTCGAGTCCAAGTCATGTGACTCGAGTCCCCACCTCTGACTTTAAGTATATTGTTTTTTATGTAATATAAACGCGCTTGATTGGTATATTTTGAGTGTACTATTTTTGTGATTGAATTACATTTAAAATATACTTAGAATGTATTTTAAGTATATAAGCATTACATATCTTATATGTTAGTAGTGTGATTACAGTATGCTACAATAACACTTTTGGTTTATTATAATTGCTAATGGAGTACACTTTTTAGTTACTTAATGTCTTTTATTATTCTGCTTTGCCACTTTGTACATTACATGCTTCATATACACTACAGTACTGCAAACACATCAGACTACCACAACATAAAAGGATCAATTACAACACACTTTACAGGTGAAACTAATTACATTGTGCATTCAATGTATTACCATTTTGGTAACACTTTATTTGATGGGGTCATAAGGCTGACATGACACTGCCATAAACATAACTGATAGAATTAAAATAATAACCTATATAAATACTAATCATTATATTTGAGAACTGTTAGAATCTATGAAAGATGTCTGCAGGAAACTGATAAGTGTGCCAGATTGGAAGCAGGTACCAGCCACTCTGGAGACAAAACTAAGAACTGCTCTTAGTAAAACACCAAAAGGCTAAAAGGTCAAAGCTTGTGACCCAGAGAGACACGAGAACTGCTTTGATGTCCTCACATGTACCTCAGACAGGAAGATTACATTGTATAGAAAGATTTATGACTGTGTGTTAGCAGCTGGGTTTTGTTTTGTCACCTCTTTTAACAGCTGCTGGTCAATGTAAATTAGGATGTCATTATGCAAAATAAAGGAGGAGAAGCAAGAGAGGATTCTCAGAGCGAGTTTGAAGACTGTGAAAATCAGACCCTCCTCTCTGCTCTCCTCGCGAGTTAAATCCAATTCATTTCTCTCTCTTCTTTTGTCTATTTTAAGGCTGTAAACCTGACAATAACACCTGTCATCCAACTTTTAAAGTAACTTCTCATTAAAAGTGTCATTATTTACTGAGTGACACTTCATGACACCTGTTAGTATGTTCCTGACATACTAACATAGTATGTTTGAGGTGTTATGTTTATGACAGTATCATATCAGTCTTAATGCACACCCCATCAAATAAAGTCTTACCCACAAATTTATTTTTAAAAAAATCAGCTCCAGTGAGGGGGCCCCTTAATGGCCCTGGGGCCCTAAGCAGCTGCTTAGTTTACTTATGCCTTGGGCCGGCCCTGGGTTGCACAATTTGTGCTTTCCAAAGAAGGGCCACAGAAAGATAATGATTGTTGTCTCAGTCCTTAATTCTAAGTTCCTCATGATACGTTTGCTTTCTGGACTCCTCTTCCTGTTGAAGCTGAAAGTCAATCAATGTAGTGTATTGTGGGATTAACAGCCTTTACACCAGCCTCCTCTATTCAGTCCTTCATGGCTCTAACATTTGGCACCAACACCTTAACAAAAGTCCTTCCAGACTTGTGAAGTTTTTAATGCAAAAACACAATTTTAACTGAGGCCCGAGGTCAAAACAGAATGAAGTCCAGAAAGGTGACAGACTGAATAATAAAATTCACGTTCATCACATAAGAGGGGTGTTGAGTCGTCTTTGGAGGACATTTCTGACATGTTGCTTCAACAGTTGACGGAGATCAGGATGTCATCTAGGTCAGTTTTTTCCCAACCCTGGTCCTCAAGGCACACTGACCTGCAGGTTTTAGATGTTCCCCTGCTTCAACACACCCCACTCAGTTGATTGCAATTCAGTAACACCCTGTTAGCCAGCCAGCAGGGGGATGCCTAAACCGTGCAGGGCAGTGTGCCTTGAGGACCAGGGTTGGGAAAAACTGATCTAAGTAGGCAAAGACAAATCTGTTCAGAATGTCCCTGAGGACATTGTTAACTAGTCCCTGAAAAATACTGAGGCGTCAGTTAAGCCAAAAGTCCTAACTAGGTGTTCAAAATGTCCAGAGTGCATTGTAAAGGCATTCTGTCACTCATCACCTTCCCAAATGCATAGGATGAAGATACATTTTTATGTATAAACTACACATGATGAATATAATCAAAGCTAATTAATCAGCCTGAGAAGTTGAATTATATAATCATTTCATAAAGATAAACATTAAATGTTCACCTGCAGGATGAAGAACCAGCTGCAGCTCCACAGTTTTCCTGATTGCAGATGAAACAAAGTTCATTTCCATCTTCATCACCTTTCGGTACTTGAGGTCTCATCACAAAACGCTCCTGTAGTTAGGGTTAGGGTTAGGGTCTCATGTATTCCTCAGGCTGTTTCAACAAACAGCTAAAATGCTCTCATAAAAAGTCAGACAGGCTCATTACACTCATTTTGTGGTGATTTTGAATGCAGCTCATAAACACAATGATTTTAGATAAAACACTATCTTTTGAATCAACAACCATATTAAAAACTCATTATACCATCTCCATTATGTCTGGTTTTATGTTCTACACCTTCTGTCCTTCAGGAAATTGTAAAATGACATAAATACAACAATTCATTAAAATTAATGTTTTTATGTTTTATTGAATGAAATACAGTTGTGTAAAAACAAAAGACTCACCCACCACCACACCCTGAGCAGCAGTTACTTCATTCACACACCAAACAAATGTTTGATATCAGAAAACCCTTTTTCAGTTTGTCCAAGTTTGTCTCACAGTTTTTCATCCTCTGATGATGGAAGGGAGATGGAGATTTTTTTTCATCATATTTGGTGAAATACATTGAACCATGTGATCTAATGTGATGTAGAGACTGGTGCGTCAGATGATGAACCAGATGGTAACTGAGTGTGAAGACAAAATGCACTGCAAACATCTGGAAGAACAAACACTTGTTTATACATCATTTCTGCCCTCTGTGTGTGCTGCAGCATCTTTCCACCCCCCAGCTCTCCATGATCTCCTGCTCCACCCAAACTGTGCTCTATCTAGCCTCCATCATTCCTACCCCCCCCAGCCGATGGGGGTTGAAATGACCCCCCTTCCCCCCGCCTCCACCCTCACCCCCAGTCTGCCTCAGAGACTATCTGTACATCCTGCATTATTTCCCTGTGTGCTTTTGAAGTAAAAGTTTCCTTTGTCGGTAATTCTGTGTGTATGCCTGCAGTGGCAACCAAAGTGTTTTAGTGTGTAGGGGTGTGTGTGTCTCTGAGGCGTGTGTTGTGCAGTTGATATCATAGCCAGTTTATCAGCAGCTGGCTCCGATTGGAATTGAGCCTGAGGACAGGAAAGTAATATACTGTTGAAGTGAGATCTCCTCTCATCAGATCTCAGGATTCAATGTTCATGGGTGTGTGTGTGTGTGTGTGTGTGTGTGTGTGTGTGTGTGTGTGTGTGTGTGTGTGTGTGTAGGTGTGTGTGCATGTGTGTGTGTGTGCGTGTGTGTGTCACATCTCTTGATGGGCCAGATATTGTTACTGTGCAGAAGTAATAGGCTTCTTGAGTGTATAAGAGCAAAGATGATGTGCATGACTGAGAAATATTGAATAATTATAATTTGACTCTTTTTTTTATTACAGTGTAATTAAATCACCTGAAACTAAAAACCTCAGTGACAGACCATACTGTAGAAGATACAATCTAGATTTTACTATCTTTGGTGCTCAGTTAATTTTGAAACAAGAAAATATCTTCTACAGATAAACATAAACCTTGTGTTCACTTTGTTTTGCTAATATTGTTTTTTTTAAGTGTTCACTTAATATATATCTTCTCTTTTGCTTTTTTAACTAACTTAATATTTCAAATCATCAAATAAATGTAGCTAAACAAATGAGTTAAACAAATTACATGAGTTAGTAAAATACGTTTTTAAAGGATTTTATTTATAAAGTAAAACAGACCAAACCAAACTGGCCTAAGATGGGATTCACATGTAAGAATCAACCAATCACGATCCCCCAAAATGAAGGCAATCAGCGCCCAGAAATCAACTGGTCGATAAATCAGTTGGCCAATAAATGTATCCTATATTAAACATGTATATAATGTAAACAGCACTGCCAGAGATGCAATACGTTTATAGCAGGTGTGAGAATGATCTAATGATCAGACTGCTGATTGCAGCCAGTCCACATTGTTAGCAGAACTAGAGGGCCCCAGAATCACATTTTGCATAATTTTGTTGGTACAAATAACTCAAAGTGTTAAGGAGAGAAATGCTGAGGGTACAGTTTAGGTCCTTCTGAAGTTGTTTTCCGCTCCGGCTCTTGCCATTGCCATCAAGGAAAACAGGTATGTTATTCAATTCACTATATGGGATACTGTTTGCAGTATTAAAAATAGTAAAGAAGCTGATCTTCAATCAGATTGCTCCAGCCCCAGGTTGAGTGCCTCCCTTCCTATTACCTCTGGATCCTAACACCAGAGTGCTAATCCCAAATCAGCTGATCTCTGCAGAGGGAGAAATCACATACAATGTGTCTGCAAGACTTCTCTTTTATTTACAGGAATTACAGCATGCATAATGGCACAAAGTCCCTCTCCCAAATGGGGGATGGGTTTCCGACCTATTGATAAAATCTCAAACAGTTTTGTCGGAAAATTCCACACAGCATCATATGGGAGTCACATTCTGCTGACTTTCTAACATCAAAGAGATTGGGCTGACCACCTATGGACAGGAAAACAATGGGCATCTGCAGCATTACCATTTGGCTGGGGGTTGTGAAACCAGGAAAACCTGTTTGCAGCCAACAAAACAATGTTCCCTGATACTCCAGTGTCTATATAAAACTATTGACTTTTATTTATCAGATTTGGTGTTAGCAATTTTTAGTAATCAATTTATTCATTTCCCTCCTTCTTTTACGTACAGGGAAATCCAGAATACCCTGGTCAGACACCGAGAGAAAAATCATCAACCAGCATTTCAAGGACTTCTTGAAGAACCTGAAGATCCCTGGGAAATTGGACTGTCAAAAATTCTTAAATTATAATCAGATCCTAACGGATAATGGAAGAGACTGGAAAGCAATAAAATATTTTGTGCACAACAAAATTAGAGCTATAAAGAAGAGCTAACAACAGTCAGGCCAGCAATGATTGTGACCAAAATCCTGGTACTTCACATGATGGACTATCAATGTTAACCGTCTGGACACTGGGAGCTGGCATTACAGTAGTCCATTGTTAGAGATTTTTTAGTATTATCATTTTATTTTCTTACTCTAGTTCACATGAAGTCTATAGATCTTTGTGATTTTCTGTTTAAAGTGTTCTCTTCTTTAAATGACCTGGAGGTCACTACTGTCTGTTCAACTTTACGAGAAATAGATAACACTGAGTTTCTCAGACTTTAAACCCTTTTGCAAGAACACCTCCTAATTTAGTAACCACCTGTGAGCAGTCGTATTTTGTTTTCTTGACAGTATTGACCGAGATTTGAACCGGGCTCAGACCTTTGATCAGATATCACATCTGGACCTGGGTTGTTAGATGTTTGGGTTAGAAGCTTTACGACCTCTGTTGTTTTTCCTGACTGCCCCCTTGCCTGTCCTTCTTAGACAATAAAAACAGGAGCCGTTGTAAGGGCAGCCCAGAACGCTCTGTGGAACTGATCGGAGGAGAAGTTTGATAGAGCCTTCCCTTTTGCAAAAGCTCCACGTAAAATTCATATACGTTGTCTGTGGTTCTTTCTTTTATTTAGGTTCGAAAGGAAAATACCTATCATCCATGTAAATGGATCATCAACATTTTGAATTTAAAATGTGAGCGGTGGAGGCAGAGGGCTGATCATCGTGAGCCCGGTTCTGATGGAGGCTTCTTCCTGTTAAAAAGGAGTTTTTCCTTGTTGTGCCCTGAGAGAACATTTGTTGGGATTTGGCTAAACTGAATTGAATTGTTGTGGATAGTTAAGCTAATTCCTTCTCTGTCAGGTCCTAATTATTTTTTTGCTTATTTTTTTTGTGGTTCTTGTCAAAATATTAAAACCACTGTTTTTGAAATCGTATTATTATGATTGTTTTATTTTTTTTTATCAATTATTGTTTAAAAGTTTTATCACTGAGGGTGCAAAGACTGTACTACTGTACAGCTTATGAGAATCTTCATTTGACAGTGTGTCTTGATAGTTTATTATGTGAAAAGCCATTTGTGCAGTAAAAGCATGTGAGAAACTCCCAGCTTATGATTGTGTGATTGCATGTAGTTCAAAGTACTTCAAATAAAGTTTGACTTAAAATACAAACACATCTGCATTTGGGCACTTCTTTCTTGAGTTTTGCTGATTTCAAAAGCTGTATAAATGTCTAAAAACAACAACAAAATCATAAGGGGTTAATTGTAGTATTATAATATTTTTTTTATTCAGCAACTTTGGACTTTGCAAGTCATTTTGTGTTACTTATGTCATTTTACAACAGCCATCAGTGGATCCCTGTCATTCCATATAAACCAAGTGTGGTCCTTTTCATCAAATCAACAAAAAAATGCTTTCAGATAAATATAGATTAAGACAACAAGTATATTATAGTTGAATGTAAAATATCACGCATGTTTAAAAAGTAGACATCTGTTGATATGCGTCTCTCACAGAAAGGTGTTGTAGTACTCCAGACCACTTTTTGATGGTCTCGGTCATCCCGTAATTCAACCTCATTTGGTCTCGGTCTGTATGAGCTGGTAGAGCGGCTAGTAGGAGAGGAGGGGGGCCTAATCAGTGCTGTTCCTCTGTTATTGGTCATTTCATACACAAACAACTGTTAAGTACATAAAATGCTGACTAGAAAAACAATTCCCCACATTGTTTTTGCGCCCCCTCAGTGCAGCGCCCCTATGCGTTGCATAAAGTGCATACCCACTTTTTGCTAAACTGCCTGGAGGTTTGGCAGTTGGAGAACAGGCATGTTGCATGTGGAAGTAGAAGAGCTCTGACATGTTTTTTCACAAAATGCTGAATTTGTCATCGTTTGGCACTAGCTCTCAACTGGCAACTCTGTTACCATATGAAGTAAACAACAAATGAACACTAAAACATGTCATGTTTTACATTACTAGCTTTCTGCTAAGCTACAGCTGGTTCAGCACAACAGCCTGCCACTAATGCTAAGGCTAGTTAGCATAGCCACAGATGACAGAGGATAAAGGTTTTCTTGGCGTACTAACCAGAAAAGCATTAACACTTTTAGTCCTGCACTCCACAAGCCAGCAGAAGCTTGTTTGCCTTAAGCCACATAGGACACAGAAAGAAGGTGCTGCTGTGAAACATGGTGGTGGCAGCATCATGTTGTTAGGAGATTGTTGTTCAACAACGATGAGAAAGTTGCTCAGAGTTCATGGAGCTCAATAAAAGACAAACAGGGAGAAACCCATTTAAAGGACTTGACACAAGAATAAAGAAGGATCATCTTCCAGGATCTACATTGAAATGGTTTAGATCAAAGCATTTGAATATGTTAGAAGTGCCTAGTCAAATTCTATACTTCAATTCAATCGAGAATCTATGGCAAGACTTAAAACCTGCTCATCCTCAGCGGCTCTCGATCGTCCTGACTGAAGTCGAGTTACAATATTCTGTAAAAGAAAATTAGCCAGACGGCCAAACCTGTTTGACTTTCCCCTAAAACCTGCAGCTGCAGCAGGAGTTGGTTCTACAAAGTACTGACTCAGGGCTGCTGGATACAAAGTACATAATACCTTTCAGATTTATGAAAAAAAAAATGCAGAAAATGCCTTTTTCTTTTGTTTTGCTTCATTATTATGCACTAGTTTGTATTGGTATATCACATAAAATTCAACAAAAAACATTTTGCTGTCATCCTTGAGGAGTTGGGTTTGGGGTTTTATTCATGTATGTGTTTTTTCTTTTTAATAATTTCTGTTAGGTCTTGACATATTCAAATCATTTCTCTGTGTTCATTAATTTAGCAAGGTGTTCCCACATTAGTTAATATTTTTGTTTTTAATTTCTTAGTTTATTCTTGTGTTTCTTGTGCATTTAGATTTATTCTAGGTGTGTCTTAGTCTTCTTGGTTTGAAGATCCTTTTGTATTTCAGTGAAGCTCCCTCTCCTGCTCAAGTTTCTCTGCTTTCATTCTGGGACAGCTGTTCCACAGCGCCTCTGATTAGTTCACCTGGTTCCTTTGTCATTTTTCACCCCCCTGCCTCAGTATTTAATGTCTTGGTTTCTATTGTTCAGTGCTGAATTTTTCCATTACCCTGTCTGTGCTACATGTCCTGTTCAGCCTGTTCAAGATCAGCAAGGTTGTTTTATTTTTATTTATAAAATTTTTTCATTAAATCTTCAACATTCTAATATACCAAGTTCTTACCTGCATCTTGCTCTTGCTTTCAACAACAAAAGATGACACATTTCAGTTTGGTGTGGTGGCAAAGTGTGAAAAACTTGAAGTGTTCTGAGCAGCTTTGGGAGGCGGTGTCCCTGCAGCAGGCTTCAGGAGCCTCAGTGATCTGAAACAGAACCATAACCCGATGCAGGCGTCAGTGAATATGTGCTTCAGTGCTCCTGCTGAGCGACTGCATATTTGAAATGAATAACGGAGGCACTCGGCTCCCACTGGTTTCTATTTCCTCAGAGTGCAAATTGCTGGAGTCTCATTTTCTGAAAATAAACATGTCTGCAGGCGGACACACTGGACAGGAGTCTTCATTCTGCCTCTGAGATGCTGATAATGAAACTACAAATAAAAGCAAACCGCTATCATCAGGAAAGGAAGTTATTCCAACATTTTTTATAATACAAATGTTCTGATGACCTCATTTGACACTGATCAGACAATAAGCAAGAAAATAAATGTGATTATGTATCTAATCTTCATTGCAGACTAAATTGATATTTTTCATATATTTATGCTGTCATTCAATCCATTTATATTGCCTCTTTTATTCATTGGCTTGTGTTTATTTTTGGAGCTTATAACTGTCTCCTGAGTGTGTAATATATTTGTCTCTGCTTTGAATATCATCTGTTCATTTGTCTCTAAATGTTGTAGCTCATTTTCTGTTTGCAAATTCTGAGTCTTTGATGTTACTTTGATTGGTTTTAAGATTCTCTTCTTTGCTGTGGCTAAATTGGGTATAAATGGAGATGGATGAAAATGAGACAAAGAAGAGAAAACTACAAACTTTGCACTTATTACGCATCGTCAGCTACATGTTCCTTTTAAGAAGGTTTAGTCATTATCTGTTACAAGACACTCTAGAAGTTATTGGGGCCTGCCCATAGCAATGCATAGGGATGTAATGCCTATGCATTGCATGGCAGGCCCCTATTGTTCTACACCTCAAAATAACTGCCCCTTCCTACTACCGTTAATGCGGCTCGTACCGCTGCGTGCCCCCTCACAACATATATATCTAAACGTGAGGCTCAATCCCGTGAGGGGAGCTATTACTTTTGTTGGCATTTCGAGTAACTGTGGCGACATAATTAACAAAAAACGAGCCAAATTTAACTCAAAACAAAAGTCTAACTGACACAACACAGTGTCAGTTAGACCCAAAATAGACATAGAGTTTAGTCTGCCTCTCTGAACTGCTCTTTAGAACCACAGTGATGGCAGAACGTCAGAACTACAGACATGGTGGAACAACTGCTATAAACTCATTGCATCTCTGAATGGTGCTGTTTATGTTATATCTTATATGCATATCATCAAATGGTGGCAAAAGCAACAAAAATCTAGTGTGCTCTGGACTTAAGATGGAGTACATACACACATATTCATGACGTGCTTTGACTAAACTAATTTATCTTTGGTGTGATTCCAGTACCAAAAAATTAACTTTATACCAGGTGAGTCTCTCTAACCTGAGAATGTGAACCTGTACTGGGCTGATTCTGTGCCTTCAAATCATTTTAACAATACTCCTGGAAAAGATTCATAACTTATAACTTATAACTCTGAAACAGGAACAGGTCGGAAAAAACAGTCAGTGTGCTACACTCAAGAGAGAGATTCATTTGATGCATCAAAGAGTGATGTCATCACTGCTGATGTCATTGTTACCAGTAGAACTGAACATCCTAATGGTGCATTAACATCAAACACATTTTGAGCATCAGGCGAGTCTGGTTTATATTCAAAGTCTATGTGAAGCGTTGGATGCGCTAGATTTGTCAAATGCTCCAAACGGTTCAAATCGCGCCGCGCTAGAGGCTTGAAGCGCCACGCAACGGCCCTCGACGCGCCTCCACATAGACTTTGAATGCAAACCAGACGCGCCTGACGCTCAAAACGCATTTGGTGTGAACGCACCATTATATGTCCAGTGTCACATTAGGTCAGTGCTTCTCAATTCCAGTCCTTAAACCCCCTGCACTGCATGTTTTAGGTGTGTCTCTGTTTCAGAACAGCTGTTCCAGAACAGCATGACCTCTTCTGCAGTCATCAAGTACTGCAGAAGCCTGTTAATCACCCACAGATTCAATCCACAGACGTGTGGCAGAAGGGGAACACCTAAAACATGAAGGGCAGGGGGGCCTGAGGACCGGAATTGAGAAACACTGCATTAGTTCCATCATATTAGGACCTGATTTTGGTCCTAATATGATGGACTCATTGCTTTGGGTCAGGGGTAATGTTTAGAGGTAAGATGCTAATTACGTTTTAGATAGGGTTAGGGTTAGGAATAGACTAGTATCGTTTGGGGTTAGGGAAAATGTGTGGATTAGGCAAAATCACAGCTACTAAAATTAAGGGAAATCAATGCAAAGTTCTAATATGGGTCAAAATAGTTTTGACAAACCTGTACAGCATTTTGTTTTCTAAATCATTGTACACAATGATGATATAATATTAGGGTGTTTTTCTGCCAATTGTGTAGCCGCAGTACACTAGTAGTCTAATGTGTTGAATGTGCTGAGACACATTCAACACATTAGAAACCAATCAGAACCAAAGGTTTGCCTTTTGGTTCTGATTGGTTGTTTGTGGATAGTAGCAGAGCTAGATGGATTTTCACAGATTCTCTGTTTCATATTCTACTGTCAGACACTTTTAACAAATATTCATCCATCATCTAACACACTTATCCTTGCACACACACATTCACACCTTAGGACAATTTAGAGAGATCAATTAATCAAGCAATTAATGCCGAGTGTTAGCAAAACCTAGGTTTGGATAGTGACCTAGGTTAGTGCCACCTGGGTGTTGGTCGGCGTAAAGGCCGAGCCGGGCATAGATTGGCCTTCACGCCAACGCCAACATGAAGCCCCTTCATGCAACCAGTGGAGGTTGGTCGCATGGACGTCTGTCTTTCCTCGGACCTCCGTGTTTGCGTGGACTCCTCTGATTGCAACCTGGGTGTGGGTCGGTGCAAAGGCCGAGCCAGACTATGCATGGAGACCCCTGGTTGATTGGAGGTCTGTATTTCGTTAGACCTCCCTGATTGATTGGAGGTCTGTCTTTCCTTGAACTCCTCTGGTCGTAGGGAGTCTTCTATTTGCAGGGGGACCTCTGGTTGGGTGGAGACTCTAGGACGGTTGTTTTCCAGAGCAAGTTTTAACTTCACCTTTAGGTCTGCAACCTGACCCTGCAGAGATTTCATAGTTTCCTCCTGGGCTTTGAATTTGGAAGCTTGCTCAGTGTGACTTTTGAGCTGCTCCTCATATTTAAGTCTCACTCTGTATTCTTCTACCATGACTTCTATCAGACCTTTGTTGCGGAAGGAGTATTTTTCAGCCTCCCTCTTGAAGTACTCCAGCTGTTGAAGAATGCTCTTGTCGGCTGTAACTTTGGTAGAGCAAGAAACATTTGACACATCTTTAATCTCTGGCACGTTTCTTTCATGTTCACGTTTGACTCGCAGGTGTGTTCTTTTACTAAAATTTTTTGCAGTTTTTGAATCTCCTCCTGCTGTGATTTGACTTCAGCCTGATATGCAATCCTTCGGTCTCTTTCCTCATGGAGATCAAAAATCTTACTCTGCAACTCTTTTTTAAGATAGTCTACCTGCTTTGTGAGATCGATGATGTGTTGGCTTGTTTCTTCCACAACTTCCACTGAGGGGGTAATCTCGAAGCCAGCAGAGGGAGTTGTTTCCTGCTTGACTTCCAATGATGTTGGACTCTCAAAGTTGCCAGAAGGACCTGATTCCCCCTGAATCTCTACTGATTCATCTTCAGGTTTAATGGGGCTGTCGCTGTCATCTTCAAAAGAAATGACTGCGTCGTAGTCGACTTGCATGTTGAGGTCCATCATGTCGACCCATGAAAGCTCAGCTGGAAAAGCTTCATGTTCACAAACAATCTGTTGTTGCTTCATGTCTATATTGTGGTAAATTCTTGCTTCTCTGAAAGGCGTGTAATATCTGGAATCGATATCCCGCTTGTTTCAATTAATTTCAAACGTGCTCTGAAGAGTGATCTGTCGCGATAGAACTGTGGAACAGGTCTGAGAAAATGTTGTCTGCAGCTACATTCAAGAGAGAGACTCCTTTGTGGTATCATAGAGTGACGTCATAACCGCTGATGTCATTGATACCATTGGAATTGAACATTCTATCAACCTTATTCCTGGGAGGCTTACTGGGGAAACGATTAAGGGTGCTACTTCCGTCGCCCACCAGAAGTAGCATTATTTAATTGTAATTTGTAGGGTTTTTGGCTAATCTATATTCATGATAGAAGTTACATCTCTGTTTTCAGTTATTGTAGAATATTTAGTAAACTTGTTTATGGACACCGTCTGCTATCAGAGAGCTATTCAGTACAGAGGATTGTAATTATGAGCTTAATCACGGGGAGCAACAGTGACACCGCGTTACGTTTTGTAAAAGAATTTCAAAAGAAAAGCCTAAATATTCCTCTCAGGGTAGTGCTAACTGATATTAGCCTTTACTATCTTTTTTCTCTCAGGTTATTGCACTGCCCTGCTGCACAAGACAGTGAATTAACCTTAGCACAAACCTTTGCATTTTATTGCCCCCATTAGCATTAGCCTTTTCCCTAAAAGAAGCTTTTAGCTATTTTTCTTATGTATTAGCCATGCTTAGTACACTGAATGGAGTGATGCTCCACATGCTACTGACAGCATTTTGGCTAATGTTAGCAGTTTGGCTCATTTTAACTTGTACACTAATTTCAACATACTGAATGGCATAAGTCCATGTTACTCAACATGTTTGTCAATCTCCACATGCTATTGAGTACATTGTAGCTTACTTTAGCATTGATGCTAATTTGTAGCATCAGAACGCCCACGAAGTGTGCCAACCGACAGGCACACTTTGGCAGGCCCCGTTAAAATTTCTTCAGAAATTTTCTAGTTAATGATTTGAATTGTGTTTAAAGTTTTCTTTTCTGGTGATTGTCTTGTGTTGACTAAAAACTGACCTAAATACTAGTCGTACAGTGTATGCAGGTCTAACCCAAAATAACCAATGTACTGAGAGTAAACCTGTGCCAATAAGTGTTGAAAAAGTGTTTGTTTTTTCAACCTTCTTAGAACAATGATGCTACAGTTTGAGTCACTTATTTCACTTCATCCTAAATGTCTTCAACAGGTCAACCGTTAATTAATGATTAACTGTTAAGACTGGAACTGACATCATCCATCAGCAACATGGAACAACTTTATTCAGTGAAAAACAGTTACAAAGCATAAAGCAGTTCACTGTAGATATGTGATTTTTAGAAGCATGATTATATAAACATAAAAATGTACAAAACACATTTTACATATTTTACTTTGTATTGAAAAATCGTGTGGGTGTGTGCGTGTGTGTGTGTGTGTGTGGTTGTGTGTGTGGGTGTGGTTGTGTGTGTGTGTGTGTGTTAACCTTCCAATTGATAGGCGGACGAGAAAATTGGTGCCTTGAAAATAAGGAGCATAGGCCGCTGCAGAGTAAAATATTGAATATAATTTTTATCATGAGAATGATAGTTACCATTGTTGGACTCAGAAATGTTAATGTTTTAAAATGTGATGATAAAAAAGATCAGACCCAGAGAATGAGAGAGATCTTTGTTTTGTATTTCATTCTAAACATGAAACAGCAGACTCTCATGCAAAACTGCATGGAGCATTTTATTATTATTATTGTTATTAGAAACAAAATGACATCAATGAGATTTTTCAGGAGGAAGCAGTCTGGTTTGAGTGGAGAGCCAGTGCAGGGCAGACATTGTTTCTCCTTCCCACAGTAAACGAAGATGCACCAACCATGTCGGTCCAAATCAAACTTGTGTGTAAAAACTGTCACGGATCAAGAAGCACAAACATCAAGCTGCCAACAAAGCTTCAGGGGAGAACCAGTTCACACAGATGATGAGACAATAATAAACATTTATAGAAATGTGTAAAACACCGTTTGCTTCCTCCTCTCCGGAGAGCAACATGTTGGAGAAAAACAACTTTGATAAAGAAATACTGACATGTGTTGTTTAAATAATCCAATAGTTGCTCTGAGTGTCATATTGCAGTGGCTGAGTGGGAGGCGGAAGGCAGTAGTTCCCCAGAACCAAACAAGGAGAAGCAGCTTTCAGCATCTATGCACCACAAATTTGGAACAAACTTTCAGAAAACTGTAAAACAGCTGAAACACTGACTTCCTTTAAATCTCGACTAAAAACCCACCTGTTTAGGATTGTATTTGAAACGTAATCAATTACACATTTAATGATGGAACTTGACTTAATGTCGTGTTTTGATTGTTGATTCTATGTTGCATTGTGTTTCTGCATTTATAATGATGTAAAGCACTTTGAAATGCCTTGCTGCTGAAATATGCTATACAAATAAAATTTGATTGATTGATTGATTGATTGATTGATTGATATTGATTGATTGATTGATTGATTGATTGATTGATTGATTGATAGTTAGTTAGTTCTTTAAATGAAAAAGACAATAAACTTACAAATACTCAGGGATGGCAGTAAAAGAGAGAGAGAGAGAGAGAGAGAGTGGGGAAGTAACAAGAGAATCCAGAGTAGAAAGTAATCTGATTACTGACCAGAACAGTGGCTGACTGGTGCAGGTGAGAGAGAGGAGCAGGTACGCTCCTACTGGCTCCTACTGGCTCCTACTGGCTCTTACTGGCTCCTACTGGCTCCTACTGGCTCTTACTGGCTCTTACTGGCTCCTACTGGCTCCTACTGGCTCTTAATGGGACCTGAGCGAGAAAAATGGCTTTTATAGGTGTCAGAATTAAATGCACAGGTTTATGTGTATGCATAGCCATAAATGATACATGTTGACAGCATATCTGTATAAATATACAGAACTGGAGATGAAGAAAGGGCAAACACTTTATATCCAGTATATGTCCACAAACATTTTTTTAACAAAACATATGACTTTTAGAAGGTAAACATATTCTTCATATACCTTGCCAATCATATTCGATTTGTACAACAGCATTTTAGAACCACTGTAAATAGAAAAATATATATTTTTAATTTCCTTAAAAGAACTCTGGGAACAGATGAGAGAAAAGAACTGGGAGAAATTTTGAGAATCTCAGAAATTAAAAAAAAAAATGTTTACTTTTTTTTACTTCTGAAACTCAGAAATTTTCAAACTTTTCTAGAAAAAAAAACAACCTGAAATTCATCTAAAAATTTCCGAGTTGTTATTTTCGTTCAGCTCTAATACACAGTCATAGATTTGATATGCTTTGATCATGAGGTGAGTTTTGAAATTTTCCTTTTGTCCTGCTTCAGGTACAGTGCTTAAGTCTTCTTTTGCTTTAAACTCTAAAAACTACAACTGAAAAAGCCACAGAGTAACTGCTTATGGCTGCCCAGTGTTATGAAGGGATCCTATTGGCTGCTGCTAAGAGACCTGAACAGCATCATTAGCCTCATGCCAAAGCTGCCTTATTCCAGGAAGTTCTGATCTTTTTACTGATTCAAATTGAATTAAAGTCACAGTGCTCTCTTGGCTGCACTGAGATTGCTTCTTCATGAACCCTCCAGGGTCAGAGCAGGAACATGTTTTGGATTGTTGAATCAAATCAGTTCTATTTACACAGCTCACTATCAAACATAACTGACTGCGAGAGGAACACAGCATCAAACAGCGCCCTCTATCCTGAAATGTTGAGTTAGAAAAAAATGAACTAAAGACATTACAGGAAGAGAAAAACTCAACCAATTTTAGACTTTTGCTCCTGAGGATGTTCACAGAGAAATTGACAAAATAGTACATTTTTGGAATTAATAAGTAGATATGACAGAGACATTCAAATTTATTACCTCCACAAACAACCAATCACAGAATGCAGGTCTAATAGTAGACGTGTAGAACAACAAACATACTGAAAATATCCAGCAAGTCCCATTGGTTCAGCACATGCAAACCAGGAAATACAGCCTTCTTTTACAGCTGAACACGTGCAGAATGTCTTATACGTGATATTGATATTATGTTGCGTCAGGTTTAAACACCTATTGAGACAGATTTAACAAACACAAGAAAGACAAGAAGGTTAGATTCTTTTGTACTCGCGAGCAGAACAGCCAGAGATGTTTTCAGTCACACATCTCTTCCGTTCTGAAAACATATGTGTCCGTTCTCCCTTTTTATTGCTGTTAGGATCCCTGTTACAGAGAGCGTCTCAAAGGGGTGGGGAAAACACTTCAATCACATAATTGCAACGCAAATGCTAGTCACTAACAAAACACACGGTATCTACACACTAGATTATTCTGTTCCAGACACAGGATAACACAGAGCAAGTTGTACATCTTCACAGCGATGGTTTTATATCTAACAGGTCAAGGATGCAGAGGTTTCTCCTGAGCGATAACCTGTTGGAAACGATTGTCTCTGCTCTTCCTCAGAGGCCTTCTGAGAAAGGAATCAAAGTAATTATACAACACAGAAACTTTCTTTATGCTAAGATGAAACAAATAAAGGCATATAAGACAAGAACATTATAAAGGCACATGAAACAACAAATATTTGATAATAATATATACAATTTACCTAGCATGTTGTTTCAAATGTTTCTCCTTTCTTTATTTCAGTTGCATTGTGACATTTAGTTGAACATTCATTCAACTAAATGTCACATTTATTATATATTATTTATTGGTACCATTTCTTGCTTTTGTGTTAGGTTTGTGTAAATAATGTTTACTCCTTTTTTTAACTTTGTCTATCCATTTCCTTGGTATGGATGGTGAAATTGCTCAAGGTATAAAAGCCAGCTTCTTTGGCTCTCTGTAAAATGATGTTGGTGTAAATGTGACCTGCAGTTCCTGAATAAATCCACCTCAACTGCATTTTTGTTGTCATGCCTCATTCTAAACACTGAGCCTCTGCGTGACAGGCCCTTTGTCTCCTCTTCAGCTGATTTTTTTTTTATGTTTCTTGCTGAAGGTGACATACATTATCAGGAATGATTTTAGAATTGTTGTTAGCATAGTGCAGGCATGTGGTGGTAGAAGTCAGCGGAGTATTCAGCACATATCAAAGTTCCCCACAGGGGGGAAAACACATCATCAGGACCTCAGGAGGTTCACATTGTTTCTATTAGCAGTGCTGCTTGGAGTCCACAGAGCTTCTGCTCTGGGCGACTCCTTCACATGTGTGTAACACACAGCACTCCCATGCATGCTCATAAGTTCTAGTGTTTTGCATGCTGAGCTTGAATGAAGTACAACTAACAAGTTGCTAAACTCGCTCTGTTCTTGTGATCATAACAACCATCAGCAGAGCTAAAATTAAACTCATCTGTCTGTTTTTGTGAAAACCTCCATAAACTGAAGTCAGATGCTGTAATCATTATGTGCACACACACACACACACACACACACACGCGTACACACACACAGCAACTTTATCACCAACACACCCTCACATACACACACAGTAAGAAGAACAAACTGCATTTGTGACCCACACTCAATCTCACAGCAGAGTTAAAGTAAAGTATTTTTGTACATTAATTAGAATTATAGAGGTAACTGAAAACCAAACAAATGGGATAGACAAATAAATGATTAAAATGTAATGTCATTAGATATTACATTTTACGGTAATCATTTAATCATATTTTTGCTTTACAGACTAAATAACACACAAGGGAGGAATTTGGTAAAGTGTGGAACTTACCTGTTGTTATGAGCTCAAAACGAAGAGCAGAAAAATCTCCAAGCTGGTTTTTGTCCTCCAAAATGTTTTGTCCTCCAAAATAACATATAGTGGAGGGGAAGTTTCCTCGATTCAATAAACACGTTAAAAACAGTCTGATAATGTTACGGTAAATCAAACGTTAGTGCCATCACAATATATATCCACTTCCGCTATAACCATTGATTCGTTCATGTTAAATTCTCTGGCTGCTGCTCTATTCCCGTGTTCTACTGCGTGACTGATCGCCTTGAGCTTAAACTCTGCATCGTAAGCGTGTCTCTTAATAGGAACCATTTTGGGGTCTTTACACAAAACCCAGAGTGCACCGCGCGCTTCTTCTTCTACGGGGGAAAATGAAGTTGGCGGCTGCTTACCATAGTTGCGAGACCTGTTGTGGCTCAATATTGGTCCATATATAAGGCGCACCGGATGATAAGGCGCACTCTCGGCTTTTGAGAAAATTGAAGGTTTTTAGGTGCGCCTTATAGTGCGGAAAATACAGTACATCAAAATATGGTTTTTAACAATATAGTCTGCGGGTGAAACAAACCAAAGTGTCCCTCAGCAGTCGAGCAAAATGGTAGGAGACATTAAGCTGTACATGCAGAATAAGGCAACTTGTATAAACAAAAACAAAGATAAGAACGAGGACGGTTCCGTCCTGCTCTGGCCTCCTGAATACTGAGCCTTTACTGTCTGAACCTAAAACACTGCGTGGATAAAAAAACAAAAACAACTCACATCCCTCTGCCATGAGAAAATAACACAATAACAAAAGAAAAGCTCCTCTGTTGGTTGTTTTTAAAGGAAAGATTAAAAAAAATATTAAGACCAATGTAAGGAGAACTATACCCACGTAGGATAAAGTTGCTCTGCTCAGTAAAAGTATAAATGAAAGGAGGCTACATGATTTTTCAGCATATAGACATTTGAATCTCTGCGTAGCCTTTCAAATCAGCAGAGGAGCTCTTTGAAGAGTTTGTCCCGGTGTTGTGCTGGTAGGGAGAGTAGGCTGTGGAAGTGCTGGAGGAATATGTCCTTGAGCCGTATTGTCTCATTTTCCTCACCAGCTCGTCTGACGGCGTCTGCTCAGACACTTTCATCTCTGGAAAATCACTGCTCATGAAGGTTTGGGTCATGGTCTCGTTGCCGCTTTCGGGCAGAGTCCCGTCGTTCCTGCCGTTAGGACGCTGGTGGCTGGCCTTCTTCTTGGCCTTCCTCGTGCTGATGCGGATGACCCCATGCACCAGCTTGCACTCGGCCTCCTGCTCCTCCAGGTTGTAGTTCTGGGCAATGTTGGAGATAAGGTCGCTTATCTCGTTCGTCTTGCGGATGAAAGAGGAGTCGGACGTACACTTGGCGAGCTCTTCGATCTGATGGAAGGCGTACAGCTCCAAGAGCTTCTTGGTGATAAGAGAGTCAACGTCTGTGGTGTCGCACGGGTCGTCCAAGTCGTACCAGTCGTTAGACAAGAGGCTGGTGTTGCTGATCAGTCTCTGGCTTTCCCCTTTTGCGGGAGGACAGGTCCGTTTGGAAGGATTCACTGGATAATTTACAATCTCACCTCTAAAACGAACATCTTGGTAACGGAAACTTTCGCTGGTGGGTAAACTGGCAGATTTGGTGGGCTTGCTGGGCTCCATGGAGACACCACAGGTTGGGTTGGTCAGAGCCATGCCGTTAGAAGGCTCACTGCCTGATTTGGGTGGGCGGTCTGTTGAGCTCTCGTTAACAGGCAGAGAGAGCTCTCGGCTGCCACAACAGCCACAATTGAGCATACCGCAGAGCAAGGCCTTGCAGGCACTCCAGCCCATAGAGGGGCAGGAGCTACATGAAGGCCTGCTGGCCGGCGCGCTGTCAGCCAATCCTGGAATAAATCCTATAGTCTCTGAGCCCCGGGCCGTGCGGTTTCTCGAGAAAGTTCTACTGGTGCCATTCTTGCTCTCTGAATGCCGAGGGTGGTCGTTGTGGTGCTCGCGGAAATGTCCCCCATGAAGATCTCTGAGGTCACCTAAGCCCGTGCTCTCCCTGTATATAGTTCGACTTGGTTTGTGGTTGCCCTGAGAGGTGGAGGTGTGGTGCTTTGAATGACAGGACGTCTGGGGAGCCCCTGAGCTGTGGCCAGGCATGGCTCAAAGCGCCCAGAAACTGTTGTGGTTGTGCTTGCTGGTGAGCGAACAACGGAAGTCTCACACCGACACAGCTCCTTCGGCTAGAACCTCAAACCGCCTCAAAAGTGTCGACAGGACCAGGCACTTCCAGGTGAGTCACTGTTTCATCCAACAAGCGACAATGAACCAGTCGAAGCCCGGAGTCCGGCGCCGCCACAGCACGAGATCACCCAGCACATAAAAACAGTCTCTTCTGGTCAAAAAAAGAAAAAGCGAGTCCCTGGAGCTCCGAGCGTTTCCCAGTACTTCGTTGAAAGAAATCAAAGTTTGAGTTTTGTCCTCTCAGATGTGGCTGTGCTCAGCAATTCCAACAGATCCTCAAAAATCTGTAGTGAAAACAGTAGAAAATGTGAGATCTGTTCTGTCCTTCTGGAAAGAAGAATGCCTCTTTCTGCAAGGAGCCCAGATTATATGCAGTCCTCTCTGAATCCAGGACATTCAAAAGAACAAAAGAGTGAACGGTTGCATTTGTTTTTAAATGGTGGTACTCAACTTCTGCACTAAGCAAACGACTGGGGGCCTTATCTACATCACAAGTGTGAAACTGAAGGCCCACAGGCCAAATGTGGCCATGAGAGGTTTAAAGAGGAATTAGATGTATGCTTTTACTTCTCTGATTTCAACATGGACATGTTATATCCCACAAAAACATTCTAATCTAAAACAATTTTTACCAATACCAAACAGATAAAAGTACAAGCAGGGGCAGATCTAGAAAAATATCTATGGGAGGCAAGAGGGGGACAAGAATGAAAAGGACGACTCATTTATCTGAACTCCAGCTAAGTTCTTTGTTACTCAAAACAATGAAATATTTGAATTTAGTCATTACAGAGATAAATAGTTAAATACAGAAATATATCTTGTTCATGAGTCAGTTACATTCACTTTATATGACATTGCATTTAGTAACATATAACCTGTCATACAGTTACTACTGGCCCTCTGAGGGCCACAATAATGCTCATTTGGCCCTCAGTGACATCACTGAAGTTCATTATTGAAATAGATGCATAACAGTAATGGGGGACTGTATGTACATTTAAAGATTTTTAAGTTGGTCAAAGCTTTTTTCTGCTTTCTGAGGATTCTTTCATGTAACATTCACCAACTCATCTTGATGGTTCTGTTACATGACATGGCTGCACTTAAAGTACTTGGGAACTATTAGAAATGTTCAAATTGGCAGTCATGTTCAAACTCTACAAAATCCTTTTCCGTTGACGGACAGAAACAGTTTACACAATGTCGTTTCTTTGAATTAACTAACTAGATCAACAGCAATCATACTTATGAAACTTCATTTGTCTCCAGAACATGTTACAAGCCTCCATGTGGCCCAAAACTGCATAGTTAAATGTCAATGTATGTGTTTTATGCTCTGTGTCTTTGGGAGGACAAACAGCAGATCTTCAGCCACTTTAAGAGGCTTTGGGAGAACAAACCCTCACCAGTAACACCAGTAAGAGGAATGGCGTTCTCTCAAAGGAGGAAATAACAAAAGGCATGGCTTCTTTCACCTGCATTTACATCTGATAGCTGTTTAATTGTTGTCCCAGGATGAGCTCAATCTGGCTTCTAGAGAGGAGGAGGGGCTGGCTAAATGTTCTATGTTAATTGGGATTGTCCAGACTTGCATATAAATTAGTGGTGCTCCGGGCCCAATGCCAGTAAAGTACTCTGATTTGGTGCAAAGTGGGAGAGGTAAAACACTACCAAGTTATTTGCTGAGCTTCCAAAAAACAACAAAACAAATTATCAAAAGAAATCCCAGTTTGGAGTGGAGGTCACTCTAGAGTTTTCTGTTGTCCGTCCTTTTAACAAACTGTGTCACAAAAGATCCTGTCAGTTCATTTTTTTCCCCATCAAATTTTTAGATGGTGCTAATGATATGTAATTGCATTTCATTTTTATTCTGCTCAATCAATATTCAACAATTGGAAGAGAAAATGCACATTGTGTCATTATCAAACTTAATATATTTAACTTTTCTCTGCAGTGATGACATTTTGAAATGCAATATTTCACCAGTTGAAGTTTTTAGATGTTGGCAAGACTCTTCATATCAGTGGTTCAGCTGTTCCAGATCCGCTCCAACGTCTCTGGTCCATAACTCTTCAACATGCTGTCATCAGCTCTCAGATAGTGTCCGGATCAGAGATGATACTGTGATGGAAATTGTTCTATTGTTCTGTTCTGTTTGTTGATATAGTGACCTTTGAGATTTTCTCTGTGCATAAAGTTGGAACTGTCTGCACATCTGCACCAAGTGGTCAGATGTGTGTAATCTATCAAAATGGTCGCCAGATTATTCCATCACATTGAAAAAAAAAACAGTCAAAGACAGAAAATATTTGTCTTGCTTTGTAAACACAGGGGATACTAAACAAACGGTTTTAATTAAGCAGTTTACTGTTTTCATTTTTAGACTATTAGAGCAAGCAGTGTAACTTCTCCTGTTTTCAGATTTTGTCATTTGGGATTAGCCAGATGCCCATGCCTTCAGGAAGTCATCATTCCTCAGCAACTAGAGCCCAGACTCTCTAGATTAAGCAAAGTGTGTAACTAGAGGCTGGTTGTTACCAGGATGGTCTGGGATGTGCAGAGCAGGGTGGAACTGTGTGCTCATTGTGCAGTCAATCAATCAATTAATCAATCAAATTTTATTTGTATAGCATATTTCAGCAGCAAGGCATTTCAAAGTGCTTTACATCATTATAAACGCAGAAACACAATGCAACATAGAATCAACAATCAAAACACGACATTAAGTCAAGTTCCATCAATAAATTTGTGATTTATTATGTTTCAAATACAAACCTAAACAGGTGGGTTTTTAGTCTAGATCTAAAGGAAGTCAGTGTTTCAGCAGTTTTACAGTTTTCTGGAAATTTGCTCCAAATTTGTGGTGCATAGATGCTGAAAGCTGCTTCTCCTCGTTTGGTTCTGGTTCTGGGGATGCAGAGCAGAACCAGAACCAGAAGACCTGAGAGGTCTGAAAGGTTGATACAACAGCAGATCTCTAATGTATTGTGGTGCGAAGCCGTTCAGTGATTTGTAAACTAACAACAGTATTTTAAAGTCTATTCTTTGAGCTTACAGGGAGCCAGTGGAGGGACTTTAAAACTGGTGTTTTGCAGTGTGTTTGTTACAGTCTAATGAACATCTGGACCTGACTTTCTTTCCCATCTATTCCTCTATTTAGGCTATAATAAGTAGATTAACCCAACGTCACATGTTTTTTTTGTGTGGCTCTCTGTCAGTATTGCATGTTTTCTAAATCAGTCTACAGAATATTTTCCCCAAAGTTATCAAGACGTTGTTTGTAAAATGTGAGACAGGCCTTTATGTTCTTTTTGGTCAGCTATGGTTTTGGCCTTGGAACTGTCCAAGCGAGTCTATTTGTGTTGAATTTTGAACTTTGACCTTAACCGAGGCAGCAAAGCTTTAGATGTTGTTCTGGTCTTAAGTGACGTCCTGGATGAGTCGCCTTTGAGCTTTTGGAGTAATCATGTTCGGTTGGCTCCTCAGAAAGGTTCTCTGTTGTTGTTGTGGATGTTTCTCTCTGAACATCCAAAGACTTTCCAGACTGATAGATAGTGACTCGCTGACTTGGTGTCTCATCTGTTGATTTAATTTTGATCAAAACATGATGTGTTGCTTTGTGAGTCTCATGTTATCAGACTGGTTCTCTTTAAGTGATAACTCTACAGCTTTTGTTGTAATCAGACCTGAAGCCAAACAAAAATCTTTGCATAATTTGATTTAGAAAGGAGGTAATGACTTTGTTCTTATGAGGCCAGTTTGGTTTGGTCTGTTTTACTTTATAAATAAAATCCTTTAAAAACTTATTTTACTAACTCATGTAATCTTTGTTTTGCTACATTTATTTGATGATTTGAAATATTTAAATTAGTAATAAAAACAAAAGAGAAGATATATGTTATGTGAATACTTTAAAAAAAACAATATTAGTTAAACAAAGTGAACACAAGGTTTATGTTTATCTGTAGAAGATATTTTCTTGTTTCAAAATTAACTGAGCACCAAAGATAGTAAAATCTAGATTGTATCTTCTACAGTATGGTCTGTCACTGAGGTTTTTAGTTTCAGGTGATTTAATTACACTGTTGAATAAAAAATCCATCCATCCATCCATCCATCTTCCTCCGCTTATCCGAGGTCGGGTCGCGGGGGTAGCAGCTTCAGAAGGGAGGCCCAGACTTCCCTCTCCCCGGCCACTTCTTCCAGCTCTTCCGGGGGAATCCCGAGGCGTTCCCAGGCCAGCCGAGAGACATAGTCTCTCCAGCGTGTCCTGGGTCTTCCCCGGGGCCTCCTCCCGGTGGGACGTGCCCGGAACACCTCACCAGGGAGGCGTCCAGGAGGCATCCTGACCAGATGCCCAAGCCACCTCAACTGGCTCCTCTCGATGTGAAGGAGCAGCGGCTCTACTCTGAGTCCCTCCCGGATGACTGAGCTTCTCACCCTATCTCTAAGGGAGAGCCCAGCCACCCTACGGAGAAAACCCATTTCGGCCGCTTGTATCCGCGATCTCGTTCTTTCGGTCATGACCCAAAGCTCATGACCATAGATGAGGGTGGGAACGTAGATCGACCGGTAAATCGAGAGCTTCGTTTTTTGGCTCAGCTCTCTCTTCACCACGACGGACCGGTACAGCGCCCACTTGACAGCAGACGCTGCGCCAATCCGCCTGTCGATCTCCCGCTCCCTTCCTCCCCCATTCGTGAACAAGATCCCCAGATACTTAAACTCCTCCACTTGGGGCAGGACACCCCCCCTGACCCGGAGAAGGCACTCTACCCTTTTCCGGCTCAAGACCATGGCCTCGGATTTGGAGGCACTTATCCCCATCCCGGCCGCTTCACACTCGGCTGTGAACCGCTCCAGCGAGAGCTGCAGATCACGATCCGATGAAGCCAAAAGGACCACATCGTCTGCGAAAAGCAGAGATGAGATCCTAAGGCCACCAAATCGGATCCCCTCAACACCTTGGCTGCGCCTAGAAATTCTGTCCATAAAAGTGATGAACAGAATCGGTGACAAAGGGCAGCACTGGCGGAGTCCAACTCCCACCGGAAACGAGCCCGACTTACTGCCGGCAATGCGGACCAGACTCTGACACCGGTCATACAGGGACCTGACAGCCCGTATCAAAGGGCCCGGTACCCCATACTCCCGGAGAACCCCCCACAGGGCTCCCCGAGGGACACGGTCGAACGCCTTCTCCAAGTCCACAAAACACATGTAGACTGGTTGGGCGAACTCCCATGCACCCTCCAGGACCCTGCCGAGGGTGTAGAACTGGTCCAGTGTTCCACGACCAGGACGAAAACCACACTGCTCTTCCTGAATCCGAGGTTCGACTATCCGACGGACCCTCCTCTCCAGGACCCCTGAATAGACCTTGCCAGGGAGGCTTAAGAGTGTGACCCCTCTATAATTGGAGCACACCCTCCGGTCCCCCTTTTTGAACAGGGGGACCACCACCCCAGTCTGCCAATCCAGGGGAACTGCCCCCGATGTCCATGCGATATTGCA